>NW_028188943.1:3082500-4311713 GCF_054131305.1 Coturnix japonica | reverse complement strand
TAAACATTAAGGCCTCTATGCACTGAGGTTTGTAAGCATTAGGGATGCTAAGCATTGAGGTTTCAGAGCAATAAAATTTCTAAGCAATGAGGATTCTACGCATTGAGGTTTCTAAGCAATGCATGGAGGATGCTAAGCATTGAGATTCCTAAGCAGTGAGGATACTGAGCTTTGAGGATTCGAAGCTAAGCAATGAGAATGCTAAGCATTGAGGATGCTAAGCATTGAGGATTCTAAACTATGTAATGGGGATACAAAGCATTGAGGATGCTAAGCATTGAGGATTCTAAGCATTGAGGATTCTAAGCTAAGCATAGAGCATACTAAGGATTGAGGATGCTAAGCATTGAGGTTTCTAAGCATTGGGGATTCTACGCTTTGAGGATGCTAAGCATTGAGGATTATAAGCATTGAGGTTTCTAAGCAGTGAGGATTCTAAGCATTGAAGTTTCTAAGCAGTGAGGATTCTAAGCTAAGCACTGAGGATGCTATGTATTGAGGTTTCTAAGCATTAAGGACTCTGTGCATTGAGGTTCCTAAGCACTGAGGATTCTAAGCATTGAGGATTCTAAGCATTGAGGATTCTAAGCATAGAGGATTCTAAGCCAAGCATTGAGTTTCCTAATCTTTGAGGTTTTTAAGCATTAAGGCCTCTATGCATTGAGGTTTGTAAGCATTTGGGATGCTAAGCAATGAGGTTTCAAACAATAAAATTTCTCAGCATTGAGGTTTGTAAGCATTGAGGATTCTAAGCATTGAGGATTCTAAGCTAAGCATAGAGCATACTAAGGATTGAGGATTCTAAGCATTGAGGATTCTAAGCATTGAGGATACTAAGCTATGCATTGAGGATTCTAAACATTGAGGATGTTAAGCATTGAGGATTCTAAGCATTGAGTTTTCTAAGCTAAGCACTGAGGATTCTAAGCATTGAGGATTCTAAGCATTGAGGAATCTAAGCACTGAGGATTCTAAGCATTGAGGATTCTAAGCATTGAGGATTCTAATCTAGGCATTGAGGATTCTAAGCATTGAGGATTCTAAGCATTGAGGATTCTAAGCATTGTGGTTTCTAAGCTAAGCATGGAGGATTCTAAGCATTGAGGATGCTAAGTATTGAGGATGCTAAGCATTGAGGATGCTAAGCATTGAGGATGCTAAGCATTGAGGATTCTAAGCATTGAGGATTCTAAGCATTGAGGATTCTAAGCATTGAGGATTCTAAGCTAGGCATTGAGGATTCTAAGCATTGAGGATTCTAAGCATTGAGGTTTCTAAGCAAAGCATTGAGGTTTCTAAGCATTGAGGATGCTAAGCATTGAGGATGCTAAGCATTGAGGATGCAAAGCATTGAGGATTCTAAGCATTGAGGATTCTAGGCATTGAGTATGCTAAGCATTGAAGATGCTAAGCATTGAGGATTCTAAGCATTGAGGATTCTAAGCCAAGCATTGAGTTTTCTAATCTTTGTTGTTTCTAAACATTAAGGCCTCTATGCAATGAGGTTTGTAAGCATTACGGTTGCTAAGCATTGAGGTTTCCGAGCAATAAAATTTCTAAGCAATGAGGATTCTGCGCATTGAGGTTTCTAAGCAATGCATGGATGATGCTAAGCATTGAGGTTCCTAAGCAGTGAGGATTCTGAGCTTTGAGGATTCTAAGCTAAGCAATGAGGATGCTAAGCAATGAGGATGCTAAGCAATGAGGATGCTAAGCAATGAGGATGCTAAGAATTGAGGATGCTAAGCACTGAGGATTCTAAGCACTGAGGATTCAAAACATTGAGGATTCTAATCTAGGCATTGAGGATTCTAAGCATTGAGGATTCTAAGCAGTGAGGATTCTAAGCATTGAGGTTTCTAAGCTAAGCATTGAGGATGCGAAGCATTGAGGATTCTAACTATTGAGGATTCTAAGCAATGCATGGAGGATGCTAAGCATTGAGGATTCTAAGCATTGAGGATTCTAAGCTATGCATTGAGGATTCTAAGCATTGAGGATTCTAAGCATTGAGGATTCTAAGCATTGAGGATTCTAATCTAGGCATTGAGGATTCTAAGCATTAAGGATTCTAAGCATTGAGGATTCTAAGCATTGAGGTTTCTAAGCTAAGCATGGAGGATTCTAAGCATTGAGGATGCTAAGCATTGAGGACGCTAAGCATTGAGGTTTCTAAGCTAAGCATTGAGGATGCGAAGCATTGAGGATTCTAACTATTGAGGATTCTAGGCAATGCATGGAGGATGCTAAGCATTGAGGATTCTAAGCATTGAGGATTCTAAGCATTGAGGATTCTAAGCATTGAGGATTCTAATCTAGGCATTGAGGATTCTAAGCATTGAGGATTCTAAGCATTGAGGATTCTAAGCATTGAGGTTTCTAAGCTAAGCATGGAGGATTCTAAGCATTGAGGATGCTAAGTATTGAGGATGCTAAGCATTGAGGATGCTAAGCATTGAGGTTTCTAAGCATTGAGGATTCTAAGCATTGAGAATTCTAAGCATTGAGGATTCTAAGCATTGAGGATTCTAAGCTAGGCATTGAGGATTCTAAGCATTGAGGATTCTAAGCATTGAGGTTTCTAAGGAAAGTATTGAGGTTTCTAAGCATTGAGGATGCTAAGCATTGAGGATGCTAAGCATTGAGGATGCAAAGCATTGAGGATTCTAAGCATTGAGGATTCTAGGCATTGAGGATGCTAAGCATTGAGGATGCTAAGCATTGAGGATTCTAAGCTATGCATGGAGGATGCTAAGCATTGAGGATTCTACGCGTTGAGGATGCTAAGCACTGAGGATTCTAAGCATTGAGGTTTCTAAGCAGTGAGGATTCTAAGCTAAGCAATGAGGATGCTAAGTATTGAGGTTTCTAAGCATTAAGAACTCTGTGCATTGAGGTTTCTAAGCATTGAGGATAGTGAGCTTTGAGGATTCTAAGATATGCATTGAGGATGCTAAGCATTGAGGATGCTAAGCATTGAGGATGCTAAGCATTGAGAATGCTAAGCATTGAGGATTCTAAGCATTGAGGATTCTAAGCTATGCATTGAGGATTCTAAACATTGAGGATGTTAAGCATTGAGGATTCTAAGCTAAGCAATGAGAATGCTAAGTATTGAGGATTCTAAGAATTAAGGTCTCTGTGCATTGAGGTTTCTAAGCATTGAGGATACTAAGCATTGAGGATTCTAAGCACTGAGGATTCCAAGCATTGAGGATGCTAAGCATTGAGGATTCTAAGCATTGAGGATTCTAAGCTATGTAATGAGGATGCTAAGCATTGAGGATGCTAAGCATTGAGGATTCTATGCATTAAGGATTCTAAACATTGAGGATTCTAAGCCAAGCATTGAGTTTTTTAATCTTTGCTGTTTCTAAACATTAAGGCCTCTATGAACTGAGGTTTGTAAGCATTAGGGATGCTAAGCATTGAGGTTTCAGAGCAATAAAATTTCTAAGCAATGAGGATTCTACGCATTGAGGTTTCTAAGCAATGCATGGAGGATGCTAAGAATTGAGGTTCATAAGCAGTGAGGATTCTGAGCTTTGAGGATTCGAAGCTAAGCAATGAGGATGCTAAGCATTGAGGATGCTAAGCATTGAGGATTCTAAACTATGTAATGGGGATACAAAGCATTGAGGATGCTAAGCATTGAGGATTCTAAGCATTGAGGATTCTAAGCTAAGCATAGAGCATACTAAGGATTGAGGATGCTAAGCATTGAGGTTTCTAAGCATTGGGGATTCTGCGCTTTGAGGATGCTAAGCATTGAGGATTATAAGCATTGAGGTTTCTAAGCAGTGAGGATTCTAAGCATTGAAGTTTCTAAGCAGTGAGGATTCTAAGCTAAGCACTGAGGATGCTAAGTATTGAGGTTTCTAAGCATTAAGGACTCTGTGCATTGAGGTTCCTAAGCATTGAGGATTCTAAGCATTGAGGATTCTAAGCATTGAGGATTCTAAGCATAGAGGATTCTAAGCCAAGCATTGAGTTTCCTAATCTTTGAGGTTTTTAAGCATTAAGGCCTCTATGCATTGAGGTTTGTAAGCATTTGGGATGCTAAGCAATGAGGTTTCAAACAATAAAATTTCTCAGCATTGAGGTTTGTAAGCATTGAGGATTCTAAGCATTGAGGATTCTAAGCTAAGCATAGAGCATACTAAGGATTGAGGATTCTAAGCATTGAGGATTCTAAGCATTGAGGATACTAAGCTATGCATTGAGGATTCTAAACATTGAGGATGTTAAGCATTGAGGATTCTAAGCATTGAGTTTTCTAAGCTAAGCACTGAGGATTCTAAGCATTGAGGATTCTAAGCATTGAGGAATCTAAGCACTGAGGATTCTAAGCATTGAGGATTCTAAGCATTGAGGATTCTAAGCATTGAGGATTCTAATCTAGGCATTGAGGATTCTAAGCATTGAGGATTCTAAGCATTGAGGATTCTAAGCATTGTGGTTTCTAAGCTAAGCATGGAGGATTCTAAGCATTGAGGATGCTAAGTATTGAGGATGCTAAGCATTGAGGATGCTAAGCATTGAGGATGCTAAGCATTGAGGATTCTAAGCATTGAGGATTCTAAGCTAGGCATTGAGGATTCTAAGCATTGAGGATTCTAAGCATTGAGGTTTCTAAGCAAAGCATTGAGGTTTCTAAGCATTGAGTATGCTAAGCATTGAGGATGCTAAGCATTGAGGATGCAAAGCATTGAGGATTCTAAGCATTGCGGATTCTAGGCATTGAGGATGCTAAGCATTGAGGATGCTAAGCATTGAGGATTCTAAGCATTGAGGATTCTAAGCCAAGCATTGAGTTTTCTAATCTTTGTTGTTTCTAAACATTAAGGCCTCTATGCAATGAGGTTTGTAAGCATTACGGTTGCTAAGCATTGAGGTTTCCGAGCAATAAAATTTCTAAGCAATGAGGATTCTGCGCATTGAGGTTTCTAAGCAATGCATGGATGATGCTAAGCATTGAGGTTCCTAAGCAGTGAGGATTCTGAGCTTTGAGGATTCTAAGCTAAGCAATGAGGATGCTAAGCAATGAGGATGCTAAGCAATGAGGATGCTAAGAATTGAGGATGCTAAGCACTGAGGATTCTAAGCACTGAGGATTCTAAACATTGAGGATTCTAATCTAGGCATTGAGGATTCTAAGCATTGAGGATTCTAAGCAGTGAGGATTCTAAGCATTGAGGTTTCTAAGCTAAGAATTGAGGATGCGAAGCATTGAGGATTCTAACTATTGAGGATTCTAAGCAATGCATGGAGGATGCTAAGCATTGAGGATTCTAAGCATTGAGGATTCTAAGCATTGAGGATTCTAATCTAGGCATTGCGGATTCTAAGCATTAAGGATTCTAAGCATTGAGGATTCTAAGCATTGAGGTTTCTAAGCTAAGCATGGAGGATTCTAAGCATTGAGGATGCTAAGTATTGAGGATGCTAAGCATTGAGGATGCTAAGCATTGAGGATGCTAAGCATTGAGGATTCTAAGCATTGAGGATTCTAAGCATTGAGGATTCTAAGCTAGGCATTGAGGATTCTAAGCATTGAGGATTCTAAGCATTGAGGTTTCTAAGCAAAGCATTGAGGTTTCTAAGCATTGAGGATGCTAAGCATTGAGGAAGCTAAGCATTGAGGATGCTAAGCATTGAGGATGCTAAGCATTGAGGATTCAAAGCATTGAGGATGCTAAGAATTGAGGATGCTAAGCATTGAGGATGCTAAGCATTGAGGATTCTAAGCTTTGAGGATGCTAAGCATTGAGGATGCTAAGGATTGAGGATGCTAAGCATTGAGGATTCTAAGCATTGAGGATTCTAAGCTATGTAATGAGGATGCTAAGCAT
Organism: Coturnix japonica; assembly: GCF_054131305.1. NCBI lineage: Eukaryota > Metazoa > Chordata > Aves > Galliformes > Phasianidae > Coturnix > Coturnix japonica. The sequence continues at coordinate 4,305,861 of NW_028188943.1, read as the reverse complement.
TGAGGATTCTAAGTATTGAGGTTTCTATGCTAAGCATTGAGGATGGTAAGCATTGAGGATTCTAACTATTGAGGATTCTAAGCAATGCATGATGGATTCTAAGCATTGATGATTCTAAGCATTGACGATTCTAAGCATTGAGGATTCTAAGCATTGAGGATGCTAAGGATTGAGGATGCTAAGCATTGAGGATGCTAAGCATTGAGGATGCTAAGCATTGAGGATTCTAAGATTTGAGGATGCTAAGCATTGAGGATTCTAAGATTTGAGGATGCTAAGCATTGAGGATTCTAAGCATTGAGGATGCTAAGCATTGAGGATTCTAAGTATTGAGGTTTCTATGCTAAGCATTGAGGATGCGAAGCATTGAGGATTCTAACTATTGAGGATTCAAAGCAATGCAAGGAGGATTCTAAGCATTGAGGATTCTAAGCATTGAGGATTCTAAGCATTGAGGATTCTAAGCATTGAGGATTCTAAGCTATGCATTGAGGATTCTAAACATTGAGGATGTTAAGCATTGAGAATTCTAAGCATTGAGGTTTCTAAGCTAAGCATTGAGGATTCTAAGCATTGAGGATTCTAAGCATTCAGGTTTCTAAGCAGTGAGGATTCTAAGCTAAGCACTTAGGATGCTAAGTATTGAGGTTTCTAAGCATTAAGGATTCTGTGCATTGAGGTTTCTAAGCATTGAGGATTCTAAGCATTGAGTTTTCTAAGCTAAGCATTGAGGATGCTAAGCATTGAGGATTCTAAGCATTGAGGATTCTAAGCATTGAGGATTCTAAGCATTGAGGATTCTAATCTAGGCATTGAGGATTCTAAGCAGTGAGGATTCTAAGCATTGAGGATTCAAAGCAGTGAGAATTCTAAGCATTGAGGATTCTAAGCTAAGCATTGAGGATTCTAATCATTGAGGATGCTAAGCATTGAGGATTCTAAGCATTGAGGATTCTAAGCATTGAGGATTCTAAGCCAAGCATTGAGTTTTCTAATCTTTGTTGTTTCTAAACATTAAGGCCTCTATGCAATGAGGTTTGTAAGCATTAGGGTTGCTAAGCATTGAGGTTTCCGAGCAATAAAATTTCTAAGCAATGAGGATTCTGCGCATTGAGGTTTCTAAGCAATGCGTGGAGGATGCTAAGCATTGAGGTTCCTAAGCAGTGAGGATTCTAAGCTTTGAGGATTCTAAGCTAATCAAAGAGGATGCTAAGCAATGAGGATGCTAAGCAATGGGGATGCTAAGAATTGAGGATGCTAAGCACTGAGGATTCTAAGCATTGAGGTTTCTAAGCAGTGAGGATTCTATGCTAAGCAATGAGGATGCTAAGTATTGAGGTTTCTAAGCATTAAGGACTCTGTGCATTGAGGATTCTAAGCATTGAGGATTCTAAGCATTGAGGATTCTAAGCATTGAGGTTTCTAAGGTAAGCATTTAGGATTCTAAGCATTGAGGATTCTAAGCATTGAGGTTTCTAAGCTAAGCATTGAGGTTGTGAAGCATTGAGATTCTATTGAGGATTCTAAGCAATGCATGGAGGATTCTAAGCATTGAAGATTCTAAGCATTGAGGATTCTAAGCATTGATGATTCTAAGCCAAGCATTGAGTTTTCTAATCTTTGAGGTTTCTAAGCATTAAGGCCTCTATGCTTTGAGGTTTGTAACCATTTGGGATGCTAAGCAATGAGGTTTCAAACAATAAAATTTCTCAGCATTGAGGTTTGTAAGCATTGAGGATACTAAGCATTGAGGATTCTAACCTAAGCATAGAGCATACTAAGGATTGAGGATGCTAAGCATTGAGGTTTCTAAGCATTGGGGATTCTACTCGTTGAGGATGCTAAGCACTGAGGATTCTAAGTATTGAGGTTTCTAAGCATTAAGAACTCTGTGCATTGAGGTTTCTAAGCATTGAGGATCCTGAGCTTTGAGGATTCTAAGATATGCATTGAGGATGCTAAGGATTGAGGATGCTAAGCATTGAGGATGCTAAGCATTGAGGTTTCTAAGCTTAGCATTGAGGATTCTAAGCATTCAGGTTTCTAAGCATTGGGGATTCTAAGCCAAGCATTGAGTTTTCTTATCTTTGAGGTTTCTAAACATTAAGGCCTCTATGCTCTCAGGTTTGTAAGCATTAGGGATGCTAAGCATTGAGGTTACAGAGCAATAAAATTTCTAAGCAATGAGGATTCTACGCATTGAGATTTCTAAGCAATGCATGGAGGATGCTAAGCATTGAGGTTCCTAAGCAGTGAGGATTCTGAGCTTTGAGGATTCGAAGCTAAGCAATGAGGATGCTAAGCAATGAGGATGCTAAGCATTGAGGATTCTAAGCTATATAATGGGGATGCTAAGCATTGAGGATGCTAAGCATTGAGGATTCTAAGCATTGAGGATTCTAAGCTAAGCATAGAGCATACTAAGGATTGAGGATGCTAAGCATTGTGGTTTCTAAGCATTGGGGATTCTACGCATTGAGGATGCTAAGCACTGAGGATTATAAGCATTGAGGTTTCTAAGCAGTGAGGATTCTAAGCATTGAAGTTTCTAAGCAGTGAGGAATCTAAGCTTAGCACTGAGGATGCTAAGTATTGAGGTTTCTAAGCATTAAGGACTCTGTGCATTGAGGTTCCTAAGCATTGAGGATTCTAAGCATTGAGGATTCTAAGCATTGAGGATTCTAAGCATTGAGGATTCTAAGCTAGGCATTGTGGATGCTAAGCATTGAGGATGCTAAGCATTGAGGATGCTAAGCATTAAGGATGCTAAGCATTGAGGATTCTAAGCATTGAGGATTTTAAGCTAAGCATAGAGCATACTAAGGATTGAGGTTTCTAAGTATTGGTGATTCTACGCATTGAGGATGCTAAGCACTGAGGATTCTAAGCATTGAGGTTTCTAAGCAGTGAGGATTCTAAGCTAAGCTCTGAGGATGCTAAGTATTGAGTTTTCTAAGCATTAAGGACTCTGTGCATTGAGGTTTCTAAGCATTGAGGATCCTGATCTTTGAGGATTCTAAGCGAAGCATTGAGGATGCTAAGCATTAAGGACTCTGTGCATTGAGGATTCTAAGCATTGAGGATTCTAAGCATTCAGGTTTCTAAGCAGTGAGGATTCTAAGCTAAGCACTGAGGATGCGAAGTATTGAGGTTTCTAAGCATTAAGGACTCTGTGCGTTGAGGATGCTAAGCATTGAGGATGCTAAGCATTAAGGATGCTAAGCATTGAGGATTCTAAGCATTGAGGATTCTAAGCATTGAGTACTCTAAGCACTCAGGTTTCTAAGCAGTGAGGATTCTAAGCTAAGCACTGAGGATGCTAAGTATTGAGGTTTCTAAGCTTTAAGGACTCTGTGCATTGAGGTTTCTAAGCATTGAGGATTCTAAGCATTGAGGATTCCCAGCATTGAGGATTCTAAGCATTGAGGATTCTAAGCATTGAGGATTCTAAGCATTGAGGATTCTAAGCATTGATGATGTTAAGCATTGAGGATTCTAAGCATTGAGGTTTCTAAGCTAAGCACTGAGGATTCTAAGCATCGAGGAATCTAAGCATTGAGGATTCTAAGCATTCAGGTTTCTAAGCAGTGAGGATTCTACGCTAAGCACTGAGGATGCTAAGTATTGAGGTTTCTAAGCATTAAGGACTCTGTGCATTGAGGTTTCTAAGCATTGAGGATTCTAAGCATTGAGGATTCTCAGCATTGAGGATTCTAAGCATTGAGGATTCTAAGCATTGAGGATTCTAAGCATTCAGGTTTCTAATCAGTGAGGATTCTAAGCTAAGCACTGAGTATGCTAAGTATTGAGGTTTCTAAGCATTTAGGACTCTGTGCATGGAGGATTCTAAGTATTGAGGATTCTAAGCAATGAGGATTCTAAGCATTGAGGATTCTATGCATTGAGGATGTTAAGCATTGAGGATTCTAAGCATTGAGGTTTCTAAGCTAAGCATTGAGGATTCTAAGCATCGAGGAATCTAAGCATTGAGGATTCTAAGCATTCAGGTTTCTAAGCAGTGAGGATTCGACGCTAAGCACTGAGGATGCTAAGTATTGAGGTTTCTAAGCATTAAGGACTCTGTGCATTGAGGTTTCTAAGCATTGAGGATTCTAAGCATTGAGGATTCTAAGCATTGAGGATTCTAAGCATAGAGGATTCTAAGCCAAGCATTGAGTTTCCTAATCTTTGAGGTTTTTAAGCATTAAGGCCTCTATGCATTGAGGTTTGTAAGCATTTGGGATGCTAAGCAATGAGGTTTCAAACAATAAAATTTCTCAGCATTGAGGTTTGTAAGCATTGAGGATTCTAAGCATTGAGGATTCTAAGCTAAGCATAGAGCATACTAAGGATTGAGGATTCTAAGCATTGAGGATTCTAAGCATTGAGGATACTAAGCTATGCATTGAGGATTCTAAACATTGAGGATGTTAAGCATTGAGGATTCTAAGCATTGAGTTTTCTAAGCTAAGCACTGAGGATTCTAAGCATTGAGGATTCTAAGCATTGAGGAATCTAAGCACTGAGGATTCTAAGCATTGAGGATTCTAAGCATTGAGGATTCTAAGCATTGAGGATTCTAATCTAGGCATTGACGATTCTAAGCATTGAGGATTCTAAGCATTGAGGATTCTAAGCATTGTGGTTTCTAAGCTAAGCATGGAGGATTCTAAGCATTGAGGATGCTAAGTATTGAGGATGCTAAGCATTGAGGATGCTAAGCATTGAGGATGCTAAGCATTGAGGATTCTAAGCATTGAGGATTCTAAGCATTGAGGATTCTAAGCATTGAGGATTCTAAGCTAGGCATTGAGGATTCTAAGCATTGAGGATTCTAAGCATTGAGGTTTCTAAGCAAAGCATTGAGGTTTCTAAGCATTGAGGATGCTAAGCTTTGAGGATGCTAAGCATTGAGGATGCTAAGCATTGAGGATGCAAAGCATTGAGGATTCTAAGCATTGAGGATTCTAGGCATTGAGTATGCTAAGCATTGAAGATGCTAAGCATTGAGGATTCTAAGCATTGAGGATTCTAAGCCAAGCATTGAGTTTTCTAATCTTTTTTGTTTCTAAACATTAAGGCCTCTATGCAATGAGGTTTGTAAGCATTACGGTTGCTAAGCATTGAGGTTTCCGAGCAATAAAATTTCTAAGCAATGAGGATTCTGCGCATTGAGGTTTCTAAGCAATGCATGGATGATGCTAAGCATTGAGGTTCCTAAGCAGTGAGGATTCTGAGCTTTGAGGATTCTAAGCTAAGCAATGAGGATGCTAAGCAATGAGGATGCTAAGCAATGAGGATGCTAAGCAATGAGGATGCTAAGAATTGAGGATGCTAAGCACTGAGGATTCTAAGCACTGAGGATTCAAAACATTGAGGATTCTAATCTAGGCATTGAGGATTCTAAGCATTGAGGATTCTAAGCAGTGAGGATTCTAAGCATTGAGGTTTCTAAGCTAAGCATTGAGGATGCGAAGCATTGAGGATTCTAACTATTGAGGATTCTAAGCAATGCATGGAGGATGCTAAGCATTGAGGATTCTAAGCATTGAGGATTCTAAGCTATGCACTGAGGATTCTAAGCATTGAGGATTCTAAGCATTGAGGATTCTAAGCATTGAGGATTCTAATCTAGGCATTGAGGATTCTAAGCATTAAGGATTCTAAGCATTGAGGATTCTAAGCATTGAGGTTTCTAAGCTAAGCATGGAGGATTCTAAGCATTGAGGATGCTAAGCATTGAGGACGCTAAGCATTGAGGTTTCTAAGCTAAGCATTGAGGATGCGAAGCATTGAGGATTCTAACTATTGAGGATTCTAGGCAATGCATGGAGGATGCTAAGCATTGAGGATTCTAAGCATTGAGGATTCTAAGCATTGAGGATTCTAAGCATTGAGGATTCTAATCTAGGCATTGAGGATTCTAAGCATTGAGGATTCTAAGCATTGAGGATTCTAAGCATTGAGGTTTCTAAGCTAAGCATGGAGGATTCTAAGCATTGAGGATGCTAAGTATTGAGGATGCTAAGCATTGAGGATGCTAAGCATTGAGGATGCTAAGCATTGAGGTTTCTAAGCATTGAGGATTCTAAGCATTGAGAATTCTAAGCATTGAGGATTCTAAGCATTGAGGATTCTAAGCTAGGCATTGAGGATTCTAAGCATTGAGGATTCTAAGCATTGAGGTTTATAAGGAAAGTATTGAGGTTTCTAAGCATTGAGGATGCAAAGCATTGAGGATTCTAAGCATTGAGGATTCTAGGCATTGAGGATACTAAGCATTGAGGATGCTAAGCATTGAGGATTCTAAGCTATGCATGGAGGATGCTAAGCATTGAGGATTCTACGCGTTGAGGATGCTAAGCACTGAGGATTCTAAGCATTGAGGTTTCTAAGCAGTGAGGATTCTAAGCTAAGCAATGAGGATGCTAAGTATTGAGGTTTCTAAGCATTAAGAACTCTGTGCATTGAGGTTTCTAAGCATTGAGGATACTGAGCTTTGAGGATTCTAAGATATGCATTGAGGATGCTAAGCATTGAGGATGCTAAGCATTGAGGATGCTAAGCATTGAGAATGCTAAGCATTGAGGATTCTAAGCATTGAGGATTCTAAGCTATGCATTGAGGATTCTAAACATTGAGGATGTTAAGCATTGAGGATTCTAAGCTAAGCACTGAGAATGCTAAGTATTGAGGATTCTAAGAATTAAGGTCTCTGTGCATTGAGGTTTCTAAGCATTGAGGATACTAAGCATTGAGGATTCTAAGCATTGAGGATTCCAAGCATTGAGGATGCTAAGCATTGAGGATTCTAAGCATTGAGGATTCTAAGCTATGTAATGAGGATGCTAAGCATTGAGGATGCTAAGCATTGAGGATTCTATGCATTGAGGATTCTAAACATTGAGGATTCTAAGCCAAGCATTGAGTTTTTTAATCTTTGCTGTTTCTAAACATTAAGGCCTCTATGAACTGAGGTTTGTAAGCATTAGGGATGCTAAGCATTGAGGTTTCAGAGCAATAAAATTTCTAAGCAATGAGGATTCTACGCATTGAGGTTTCTAAGCAATGCATGGAGGATGCTAAGAATTGAGGTTCATAAGCAGTGAGGATTCTGAGCTTTGAGGATTCGAAGCTAAGCAATGAGGATGCTAAGCATTGAGGATGCTAAGCATTGAGGATTCTAAACTATGTAATGGGGATACAAAGCATTGAGGATGCTAAGCATTGAGGATTCTAAGCATTGAGGATTCTAAGCTAAGCATAGAGCATACTAAGGATTGAGGATGCTAAGCATTGAGGTTTCTAAGCATTGGGGATTCTACGCTTTGAGGATGCTAAGCATTGAGGATTATAAGCATTGAGGTTTCTAAGCAGTGAGGATTCTAAGCATTGAAGTTTCTAAGCAGTGAGGATTCTAAGCTAAGCACTGAGGATGCTAAGTATTGAGGTTTCTAAGCATTAAGGACTCTGTGCATTGAGGTTCCTAAGCATTGAGGATTCTAAGCATTGAGGATTCTAAGCATTGAGGATTCTAAGCATTGAGGATTCTAAGCATTGAGGATTCTAAGCATAGAGGATTCTAAGCCAAGCATTGAGTTTCCTAATCTTTGAGGTTTTTAAGCATTAAGGCCTCTATGCATTGAGGTTTGTAAGCATTTGGGATGCTAAGCAATGAGGTTTCAAACAATAAAATTTCTCAGCATTGAGGTTTGTAAGCATTGAGGATTCTAAGCATTGAGGATTCTAAGCTAAGCATAGAGCATACTAAGGATTGAGGATTCTAAGCATTGAGGATTCTAAGCATTGAGGATACTAAGCTATGCATTGAGGATTCTAAACATTGAGGATGTTAAGCATTGAGGATTCTAAGCATTGAGTTTTCTAAGCTAAGCACTGAGGATTCTAAGCATTGAGGATTCTAAGCATTGAGGAATCTAAGCACTGAGGATTCTAAGCATTGAGGATTCTAAGCATTGAGGATTCTAAGCATTGAGGATTCTAATCTAGGCATTGAGGATTCTAAGCATTGAGGATTCTAAGCATTGAGGATTCTAAGCATTGTGGTTTCTAAGCTAAGCATGGAGGATTCTAAGCATTGAGGATGCTAAGTATTGAGGATGCTAAGCATTGAGGATGCTAAGCATTGAGGATGCTAAGCATTGAGGATTCTAAGCATTGAGGATTCTAAGCTAGGCATTGAGGATTCTAAGCATTGAGGATTCTAAGCATTGAGGTTTCTAAGCAAAGCATTGAGGTTTCTAAGCATTGAGTATGCTAAGCATTGAGGATGCTAAGCATTGAGGATGCAAAGCATTGAGGATTCTAAGCATTGCGGATTCTAGGCATTGAGGATGCTAAGCATTGAGGATGCTAAGCATTGAGGATTCTAAGCATTGAGGATTCTAAGCCAAGCATTGAGTTTTCTAATCTTTGTTGTTTCTAAACATTAAGGCCTCTATGCACTGAGGTTTGTAAGCATTAGGGATGCTAAGCATTGAGGTTTCCGAGCAATAAAATTTCTAAGCAATGAGGATTCTGCGCATTGAGGTTTCTAAGCAATGCATAGATGATGCTAAGCATTGAGGTTCCTAAGCAGTGAGGATTCTGAGCTTTGAGGATTCTAAGCTAAGCAATGAGGATGCTAAGCAATGAGGATGCTAAGCAATGAGGATGCTAAGCAATGAGGATGCTAAGAATTGAGGATGCTAAGCACTGAGGATTCTAAGCACTGAGGATTCTAAACATTGAGGATTCTAATCTAGGCATTGAGGATTCTAAGCATTGAGGATTCTAAGCAGTGAGGATTCTAAGCATTGAGGTTTCTAAGCTAAGAATTGAGGATGCGAAGCATTGAGGATTCTAACTATTGAGGATTCTAAGCAATGCATGGAGGATGCTAAGCATTGAGGATTCTAAGCATTGAGGATTCTAAGCTAAGCATTGAGGATTCTAAGCATTGAGGATTCTAAGCATTGAGGATTCTAAGCATTGAGGATTCTAATCTAGGCATTGCGGATTCTAAGCATTAAGGATTCTAAGCATTGAGGATTCTAAGCATTGAGGTTTCTAAGCTAAGCATGGAGGATTCTAAGCATTGAGGATGCTAAGTATTGAGGATGCTAAGCATTGAGGATGCTAAGCATTGAGGATGCTAAGCATTGAGGATTCTAAGCATTGAGGATTCTAAGCATTGAGGATTCTAAGCTAGGCATTGAGGATTCTAAGCATTGAGGATTCTAAGCATTGAGGTTTCTAAGCAAAGCATTGAGGTTTCTAAGCATTGAGGATGCTAAGCATTGAGGAAGCTAAGCATTGAGGATGCTAAGCATTGAGGATGCTAAGCATTGAGGATTCAAAGCATTGAGGATGCTAAGAATTGAGGATGCTAAGCATTGAGGATGCTAAGCATTGAGGATTCTAAGCTTTGAGGATGCTAAGCATTGAGGATGCTAAGGATTGAGGATGCTAAGCATTGAGGATTCTAAGCATTGAGGATTCTAAGCTATGTAATGAGGATGCTAAGCATTGAGGATTCTAAGTATTGAGGTTTCTATGCTAAGCATTGAGGATGGTAAGCATTGAGGATTCTAACTATTGAGGATTCTAAGCAATGCATGATGGATTCTAAGCATTGATGATTCTAAGCATTGACGATTCTAAGCATTGAGGATTCTACGCATTGAGGATGCTAAGGATTGAGGATGCTAAGCATTGAGGATGCTAAGCATTGAGGATGCTAAGCATTGAGGATTCTAAGATTTGAGGATGCTAAGCATTGAGGATTCTAAGATTTGAGGATGCTAAGCATTGAGGATTCTAAGCATTGAGGATGCTAAGCATTGAGGATTCTAAGTATTGAGGTTTCTATGCTAAGCATTGAGGATGCGAAGCATTGAGGATTCTAACTATTGAGGATTCAAAGCAATGCAAGGAGGATTCTAAGCATTGAGGATTCTAAGCATTGAGGATTCTAAGCATTGAGGATTCTAAGCATTGAGGATTCTAAGCTATGCATTGAGGATTCTAAACATTGAGGATGTTAAGCATTGAGAATTCTAAGCATTGAGGTTTCTAAGCTAAGCATTGAGGATTCTAAGCATTGAGGATTCTAAGCATTCAGGTTTCTAAGCAGTGAGGATTCTAAGCTAAGCACTTAGGATGCTAAGTATTGAGGTTTCTAAGCATTAAGGATTCTGTGCATTGAGGTTTCTAAGCATTGAGGATTTTAAGCATTGAGTTTTCTAAGCTAAGCATAGAGGATGCTAAGCATTGAGGATTCTAAGCATTGAGGATTCTAAGCATTGAGGATTCTAAGCATTGAGGATTCTAATCTAGGCATTGAGGATTCTAAGCAGTGAGGATTCTAAGCATTGAGGATTCAAAGCAGTGAGAATTCTAAGCATTGAGGTTTCTATGGTAAGCATTGAGGATTCTAAGCAATGAGGATTCTAAGCAATGAGGATTCTAAGCATTGAGGTTTCTAAGCTAAGCATTGAGGATTCTAATCATTGAGGATGCTAAGCATTGAGGATTCTAAGCATTGAGGATTCTATGCATTGAGGATTCTAAGCCAAGCATTGAGTTTTCTAATCTTTGTTGTTTCTAAACATTAAGGCCTCTATGCAATGAGGTTTGTAAGCATTAGGGTTGCTAAGCATTGAGGTTTCCGAGCAATAAAATTTCTAAGCAATGAGGATTCTGTGCATTGAGGTTTCTAAGCAATGCGTGGAGGATGCTAAGCATTGAGGTTCCTAAGCAGTGAGGATTCTAAGCTTTGAGGATTCTAAGCTAATCAAAGAGGATGCTAAGCAATGAGGATGCTAAGCAATGAGGATGCTAAGAATTGAGGATGCTAAGCATTGAGGATTCTAAGCATTGAGGTTTCTAAGCAGTGAGGATTCTATGCTAAGCACTGAGGATGCTAAGTATTGAGGTTTCTAAGCATTAAGGACTCTGTGCATTGAGGATTCTAAGCATTGAGGATTCTAAGCATTGAGGATTCTAAGCATTGAGTTTTCTAAGGTAAGCATTTAGGATTCTAAGCATTGAGGATTCTAAGCATTGAGGTTTCTAAGCTAAGCATTGAGGTTGTGAAGCATTGAGATTCTATTGAGGATTCTAAGCAATGCATGGAGGATTCTAAGCATTGAAGATTCTAAGCATTGAGGATTCTAAGCATTGATGATTCTAAGCCAAGCATTGAGTTTTCTAATCTTTGAGGTTTCTAAGCATTAAGGCCTCTATGCTTTGAGGTTTGTAACCATTTGGGATGCTAAGCAATGAGGTTTCAAACAATAAAATTTCTCAGCATTGAGGTTTGTAAGCATTGAGGATTCTAAGCATTGAGGATTCTAACCTAAGCATAGAGCATACTAAGGATTGAGGATGCTAAGCATTGAGGTTTCTAAGCATTGGGGATTCTACTCGTTGAGGATGCTAAGCACTGAGGATTCTAAGTATTGAGGTTTCTAAGCATTAAGAACTCTGTGCATTGAGGTTTCTAAGCATTGAGGATCCTGAGCTTTGAGGATTCTAAGATATGCATTGAGGATGCTAAGGATTGAGGATGCTAAGCATTGAGGATGCTAAGCATTGAGGTTTCTAAGCTTAGCATTGAGGATGCTAAGCACTGAGGATTCTAAGCATTCAGGTTTCTAAGCATTGGGGATTCTAAGCCAAGCATTGAGTTTTCTTATCTTTGAGGTTTCTAAACATTAAGGCCTCTATGCACTGAGGTTTGTAAGCATTAGGGATGCTAAGCATTGAGGTTACAGAGCAATAAAATTTCTAAGCAATGAGGATTCTACGCATTGAGATTTCTAAGCAATGCATGGAGGATGCTAAGCATTGAGGTTCCTAAGCAGTGAGGATTCTGAGCTTTGAGGATTCGAAGCTAAGCAATGAGGATGCTAAGCAATGAGGATGCTAAGCATTGAGGATTCTAAGCTATGTAATGGGGATGCTAAGCATTGAGGATGCTAAGCATTGAGGATTCTAAGCATTGAGGATTCTAAGCTAAGCATAGAGCATACTAAGGATTGAGGATGCTAAGCATTGAGGTTTCTAAGCATTGGGGATTCTACGCATTGAGGATGCTAAGCACTGAGGATTATAAGCATTGAGGTTTCTAAGCAGTGAGGATTCTAAGCTTAGCACTGAGGATGCTAAGTATTGAGGTTTCTAAGCATTAAGGACTCTGTGCATTGAGGTTCCTAAGCATTGAGGATTCTAAGCATTGAGGATTCTAAGCATTGAGGATTCTAAGCATTGAGGATTCTAAGCTAGGCATTGTGGATGCTAAGCATTGAGGATGCTAAGCATTGAGGATGCTAAGCATTAAGGATGCTAAGCATTGAGGATTTTAAGCTAAGCATAGAGCATACTAAGGATTGAGGTTTCTAAGTATTGGTGATTCTACGCATTGAGGATGCTAAGCACTGAGGATTCTAAGCATTGAGGTTTCTAAGCAGTGAGGATTCTAAGCTAAGCTCTGAGGATGCTAAGTATTGAGTTTTCTAAGCATTAAGGACTCTGTGCATTGAGGTTTCTAAGCATTGAGGATCCTGAGCTTTGAGGATTCTAAGCGAAGCATTGAGGATGCTAAGCATTAAGGACTCTGTGCATTGAGGATTCTAAGCATTGAGGATTCTAAGCATTCAGGTTTCTAAGCTGTGTGGATTCTAAGCTAAGCACTGAGGATGCGAAGTATTGAGTTTTCTAAGCATTAAGGACTCTGTGCATTGAGGATGCTAAGCATTGAGGATGCTAAGCATTAAGGATGCTAAGCATTGAGGATTCTAAGCATTGAGGATTCTAAGCATTGAGTACTCTAAGCACTCAGGTTTCTAAGCAGTGAGGATTCTAAGCTAAGCACTGAGGATGCTAAGTATTGAGGTTTCTAAGCTTTAAGGACTCTGTGCATTGAGGTTTCTAAGCATTGAGGATTCTAAGCATTGAGGATTCCCAGCATTGAGGATTCTAAGCATTGAGGATTCTAAGCATTGAGGATTCTAAGCATTGATGATGTTAAGCATTGAGGATTCTAAGCATTGAGGTTTCTAAGCTAAGCATTGAGGATTCTAAGCATCGAGGAATCTAAGCATTGAGGATTCTAAGCATTCAGGTTTCTAAGCAGTGAGGATTCTACGCTAAGCACTGAGGATGCTAAGTATTGAGGTTTCTAAGCATTAAGGACTCTGTGCATTGAGGTTTCTAAGCATTGAGGATTCTAAGCATTGAGGATTCTCAGCATTGAGGATTCTAAGCATTGAGGATTCTAAGCATTGAGGATTCTAAGCATTCAGGTTTCTAATCAGTGAGGATTCTAAGCTAAGCACTGAGTATGCTAAGTATTGAGGTTTCTAAGCATTTAGGACTCTGTGCATGGAGGATTCTAAGTATTGAGGATTCTAAGCAATGAGGATTCTAAGCATTGAGGATTCTATGCATTGAGGATGTTAAGCATTGAGGATTCTAAGCATTGAGGTTTCTAAGCTAAGCATTGAGGATTCTAAGCATCGAGGAATCTAAGCATTGAGGATTCTAAGCATTCAGGTTTCTAAGCAGTGAGGATTCGACGCTAAGCACTGAGGATGCTAAGTATTGAGGTTTCTAAGCATTAAGGACTCTGTGCATTGAGGTTTCTAAGCATTGAGAATTCTAAGCATTGAGGATTCTAAGCATTGAGGATTCTAAGCATTGAGGATTCTAAGCATTGAGAATTCTCAGCATTGAGGATTCTAAGCTAGGCATTGTGGATTCCAAGCATTGAGGATGCTAAGCATTTGAATGCTAAGCAATGAGGTTTCAAACAATAAAATTTCTCAGCATTGAGGTTTGTAATCATTGAGGATTCTAAGCATTAAGGATTCTAAGCTAAGCATAGAGCATACTAAGGATTGAGGATGCTAAGCATTGAGGTTTCTAAGGATTGGGTATTCTACGCATTGAGGATGCTAAGCACTGAGGATTCTAAGCATTGAGGTTTCTAAGCAGTGAGGATTCTAAGCTAAGCACTGAGGATGCGAAGTATTGAGGTTTCTAAGCATTAAGGACTCTGTGCATTGAGGTTTCTAAGCATTGAGGATCCTGAGCTTTGAGGATTCTAAGCTATGCATTGAGGATGCTAAGCATTGAGGATGCTAAGCATTGAGGATTCTAAGCATTGAGGATGTTAAGCATTGAGGATTCTAAGCATTGAGGTTTCTAAGCTAAGCATTGAGGATTCTAAGCATCGAGGAATCTAAGCATTGAGGATTCTAAGCATTCAGGTTTCTAAGAGGTGAGGATTCTACGCTAAGCACTGAGGATGCTAAGTATTGAGGTTTCTAAGCAATAAGGACTCTGTGCATTGAGCTTTCTAAGCATTGAGGATTCTAAGCATTGAGGATGCTAAGCATTGAGGATTCTAAGCTAGGCACTGAGGATTCTAAGCTAGGCATTGAGGATTCTAAGCATTGAGGATTCTAAGCATTGAGGATTCTAAGAATTGAGAATTCTAAGCATTGAGGATGCTAAGCATTGAGGATGCTAAGCATTGAGGATGCTAAGCATTGAGGATTCTAAGCATTGAGGATTCTAAGCATTGAGGATTCTACGCCAAGCATTGAGTTTTCTAATCTTTGAGGTTTCTAAACATTAAGGCCTCTATGCACTGAGGTTTGTAAGCATTAGGGATGCTAAGAATTGAGGTTTCAGAACAATAAAATTTCTAAGCAATGAGGATTCTACGCATTGAGGTTTCTAAACAATGCGTGGAGGATGCTAAGCATTGAGGTTCCTAAGCAGTGAGCATTCTGAGCTTTGAGAATTCGAAGCTCAGCAATGAGGATGCTAAGCAATGAGGATGCTAAGCAATGAGGACTCTAAGCATTGAGGATTCTAAGCTATGCATGGAGGATGCTAAGCATTGAGGATTCTAAGCATTGAGGATGCTAAGCATTGAGGATTCTAAGCATTGAGGATTCTAAGCTATGCATGGAGGATGCTAAGCATTGAGGATTCTACGCGTTGAGGATGCTAAGCACTGAGGATTCTAAGCATTGAGGTTTCTAAGCAGTGAGGATTCTAAGCTAAGCAATGAGGATGCTAAGTATTGAGGTTTCTAAGCATTAAGAACTCTGTGCATTGAGGTTTCTAAGCATTGAGGATACTGAGCTTTGAGGATTCTAAGATATGCATTGAGGATGCTAAGCATTGAGAATGCTAAGCATTGAGGATGCTAAGCATTGAGAATGCTAAGCATTGAGGATTCTAAGCATTGAGGATTCTAAGCTATGCATTGAGGATTCTAAACATTGAGGATGTTAAGCATTGATGATTCTAAGCTATGCACTGAGGATGCTAAGTATTGAGGTTTCTAAGAATTAAGGACTCTGTGCATTGAGGTTTCTAATCATTGAGGATGCTTAGCATTGAGGTTTCTAAGCATTGAGGATACTAAGCATTGAGGATTCTAAGCATTGAGGATTCCAAGCATTGAGGATGCTAAGCATTGAGGATTCTAAGCATTGAGGATTCTAAGCTATGTAATGAGGATGCTAAGCATTGAGGATGCTAAGCATTGAGGATTCTATGCATTGAGGATTCTAAACATTGAGGATTCTAAGCCAAGCATTGAGTTTTCTTATCATTGAGGTTTCTAAACATTAAGGCCTCTATGCACTGAGGTTTGTAAGCATTAGGGATGCTAAGCATTGAGGTTTCAGAGCAATAAAATTTCTAAGCAATGAGGATTCTACGCATTGAGGTTTCTAAGCAATGCATGGAGGATGCTAAGCATTGAGGTTCCTAAGCAGTGAGGATTCTTAGCTTTGAGGATTCGAAGCTAAGCAATGAGGATGCTAAGCATTGAGGATGCTAAGCATTGAGGATTCTAAGCTATGTAATGGGGATACAAAGCATTGAGGATGCTAAGCATTGAGGATTCTAAGCATTGAGGATTCTAAGCTAAGCATAGCGCATACTAAGGATTGAGGATGCTAAGCATTGAGGTTTCTAAGCATTGGGGATTCTACGCATTGAGGATGCTAAGCACTGAGGATTATAAGCATTGAGGTTTCTAAGCAGTGAGGATTATATGCTAAGCACTGAGAATGCTAAGTATTGATGTTTCTAAGCATTAAGGACTCTGTGCATTGAGGTTTCTGAGCATTGAGGATCCTGAGCTTTGGGGATTCTAAGCTATGCATTGAGGATGCTAAGCATTGAGGATTCTAAGCATTGAGGATTCTAAGCAGTGAGGATTCTAAGCATTGAGGATGATAAGCATTGAGGATTCTAAGCATTGAGGTTTCTAAGCTAAGCATTGAGGATTCTAAGCATCGAGGAATCTAAGCATTGAGGATTCTAAGCATTCAGGTTTCTAAGCAGTGAGGATTCTACGCTAAGCACTGAGGTTGCTAAGTATTGAGGTTTCTAAGCATTAAGGACTCTGTGCATTGAGGTTTCTAAGCATTGAGGATTCTAAGCATTGAGGATTCTAAGCATTGAGGATGCTAAGCATTGAGGATTCTAAGCATTGAGGATTCTAAGCATTGAGGATGCTAAGCTTTGAGGATTCTAAGCATTGAGGTTTCTAAGCATTGAGGATTCTAAGCATTGATGGTGCTAAGCATTGAGGATTCTAAGCTATGTAATGAGGATGCTAAGCATTGAGGATTCTAAGCATTGAGGATTCTAAGCATTGAGGATTCTAAGCCAAGCATTGAGTTTTCTAATCTTTGAGGTTTCTAAGCATTAAGGCCTCTATGCATTGAGGTTTGTAAGCATTTGGGATGCTAAGCAATGAGGTTTCAAACAATAAAATTTCTCAGCATTGAGGTTTGTAAGCATTGAGGATTCTAAGCATTGAGGATTCTAAGCTAAGCATAGAGCAGACTAAGGATTTAGGATGCTAAGCATTGAGTATTCTAAGCATTGAGGATTCTAAGCTATGCATTGAGGATTCTAAACATTGAGGATGTTAAGCATTGAGGATTCTAAGCATTGAGTTTTCTAAGCTAAGCATTTAGGATGCTAAGCATTGAGGATTCTAAGCATTGAGGATTCTAAGCATTGAGGATTCTAAGCATTTAGGATTCTAATCTAGGCATTGAGGATTCTAAGCATTGAGGATTCTAAGCCTTGAGGATTCTAAGCATTGAGGTTTCTAAGCTGAGCATGGAGGATTCTAAGCATTGAGGATGCTAAGCATTGAGGATGCTAAGCATTGAGGATGCTAAGCATTGAGGATTCTAAGCTAGGCATTGAGGATTCTAAGCATTGAGGATTTCTAAGCAAAGCATTCAGGTTTCTAAGCATTGAGGATGCTAAGCATTGAGGATGCTAAGCATTGAGGATGCTAAGCAATGAGGATGCTAAGCATTGAGGATGCTAAGCATTGAGGATTCTAAGCATTGAGGTTTCTAAGCTAAGCATTGAGGATGCGAAGCATTGAGGATTCTAACTATTGAGGATTCTAGGCAATGCATGGAGGATGCTAAGCATTGAGGATTCTAAGCATTGAGGATTCTAAGCATTGCGGATTCTAAGCATTGAGGATTCTAATCTAGGCATTGAGGATTCTAAGCATTGAGGATTCTAAGCATTGAGGATTCTAAGCATTGAGGTTTCTAAGCTAAGCATGGAGGATTCTAAGCATGGAGGATGCTAAGCATTGAGGATGCTAAGCATTGAGGATGCTAAGCATTGAGGATGCTAAGCATTGAGGATTCTAAGCATTGAGAATTCTAAGCATTGAGGATGCTAAGCATTGAGGATGCTAAGCATTGAGGATTCTAAGCTATGCATCGAGGATGCTAAGCATTGAGGATTCTACGCGTTGAGGATGCTAAGCACTGAGGATTCTAAGCATTGAGTTTTCTAAGCAGTGAGGATTCTAAGCTAAGCAATGAGGATGCTACGTATTGAGGTTTCTAAGCATTAAGAACTCTGTGCATTGAGGTTTCTAAGCATTGAGGATACTGAGCTTTGAGGATTCTAAGATATGCATTGAGGATGCTAAGCATTGAGGATGCTAAGCATTGAGGATGCTAAGCATTGAGAATGCTAAGCATTGAGGATTCTAAGCATTGAGGATTCTAAGCTATGCATTGAGGATTCTAAACATTGAGGATGTTAAGCATTGAGGATTCTAAGCTAAGCACTGAGAATGCTAAGTATTGAGGATTCTAAGAATTAAGGTCTCTGTGCATTGAGGTTTCTAAGCATTGAGGATACTAAGCATTGAGGATTCTAAGCATTGAGGATTCCAAGCATTGAGGATGCTAAGCATTGAGGATTCTAAGCATTGAGGATTCTAAGCTATGTAATGAGGATGCTAAGCATTGAGGATTCTATGCATTGAGGATTCTATGCATTGAGGATTCTAAACATTGAGGATTCTAAGCCAAGCATTGAGTTTTTTAATCTTTGCTGTTTCTAAACATTAAGGCCTCTATGCACTGAGGTTTGTAAGCATTAGGGATGCTAAGCATTGAGGTTTCAGAGCAATAAAATTTGTAAGCAATGAGGATTCAACGCATTGAGTTTTCTAAGCAATGCATGGAGGATGCTAAGCATTGAGGTTACTAAGCAGTGAGGATTCTTAGCTTTGAGGATTCGAAGCTAAGCAATGAGGATGCTAAGCATTGAGGATGCTAAGCATTGAGGATTCTAAGCTATGTAATGGGGATACAAAGCATTGAGGATGCTAAGCATTGAGGATTCTAAGCATTGAGGATTCTAAGCTAAGCATAGCGCATACTAAGGATTGAGGATGCTAAGCATTGAGGTTTCTAAGCATTGGGGATTCTACGCATTGAGGATGCTAAGCACTGAGGATTATAAGCATTGAGGTTTCTAAGCAGTGAGGATTATATGCTAAGCACTGAGAATGCTAAGTATTGATGTTTCTAAGCATTAAGGACTCTGTGCATTGAGGTTTCTGAGCATTGAGGATCCTGAGCTTTGGGGATTCTAAGCTATGCATTGAGGATGCTAAGCATTGAGGATTCTAAGCATTGAGGATTCTAAGCAGTGAGGATTCTAAGCATTGAGGATGATAAGCATTGAGGATTCTAAGCATTGAGGTTTCTAAGCTAAGCATTGAGGATTCTAAGCATCGAGGAATCTAAGCATTGAGGATTCTAAGCATTCAGGTTTCTAAGCAGTGAGGATTCTACGCTAAGCACTGAGGTTGCTAAGTATTGAGGTTTCTAAGCATTAAGGACTCTGTGCATTGAGGTTTCTAAGCATTGAGGATTCTAAGCATTGAGGATTCTAAGCATTGAGGATGCTAAGCATTGAGGATTCTAAGCATTGAGGATTCTAAGCATTGAGGATGCTAAGCTTTGAGGATTCTAAGCATTGAGGTTTCTAAGCATTGAGGATTCTAAGCATTGATGGTGCTAAGCATTGAGGATTCTAAGCTATGTAATGAGGATGCTAAGCATTGAGGATTCTAAGCATTGAGGATTCTAAGCATTGAGGATTCTAAGCCAAGCATTGAGTTTTCTAATCTTTGAGGTTTCTAAGCATTAAGGCCTCTATGCATTGAGGTTTGTAAGCATTTGGGATGCTAAGCAATGAGGTTTCAAACAATAAAATTTCTCAGCATTGAGGTTTGTAAGCATTGAGGATTCTAAGCATTGAGGATTCTAAGCTAAGCATAGAGCAGACTAAGGATTTAGGATGCTAAGCATTGAGTATTCTAAGCATTGAGGATTCTAAGCTATGCATTGAGGATTCTAAACATTGAGGATGTTAAGCATTGAGGATTCTAAGCATTGAGTTTTCTAAGCTAAGCATTTAGGATGCTAAGCATTGAGGATTCTAAGCATTGAGGATTCTAAGCATTGAGGATTCTAAGCATTTAGGATTCTAATCTAGGCATTGAGGATTCTAAGCATTGAGGATTCTAAGCCTTGAGGATTCTAAGCATTGAGGTTTCTAAGCTGAGCATGGAGGATTCTAAGCATTGAGGATGCTAAGCATTGAGGATGCTAAGCATTGAGGATGCTAAGCATTGAGGATTCTAAGCTAGGCATTGAGGATTCTAAGCATTGAGGATTTCTAAGCAAAGCATTCAGGTTTCTAAGCATTGAGGATGCTAAGCATTGAGGATGCTAAGCATTGAGGATGCTAAGCAATGAGGATGCTAAGCATTGAGGATGCTAAGCATTGAGGATTCTAAGCATTGAGGTTTCTAAGCTAAGCATTGAGGATGCGAAGCATTGAGGATTCTAACTATTGAGGATTCTAGGCAATGCATGGAGGATGCTAAGCATTGAGGATTCTAAGCATTGAGGATTCTAAGCATTGCGGATTCTAAGCATTGAGGATTCTAATCTAGGCATTGAGGATTCTAAGCATTGAGGATTCTAAGCATTGAGGATTCTAAGCATTGAGGTTTCTAAGCTAAGCATGGAGGATTCTAAGCATGGAGGATGCTAAGCATTGAGGATGCTAAGCATTGAGGATGCTAAGCATTGAGGATGCTAAGCATTGAGGATTCTAAGCATTGAGAATTCTAAGCATTGAGGATGCTAAGCATTGAGGATGCTAAGCATTGAGGATTCTAAGCTATGCATCGAGGATGCTAAGCATTGAGGATTCTACGCGTTGAGGATGCTAAGCACTGAGGATTCTAAGCATTGAGTTTTCTAAGCAGTGAGGATTCTAAGCTAAGCAATGAGGATGCTACGTATTGAGGTTTCTAAGCATTAAGAACTCTGTGCATTGAGGTTTCTAAGCATTGAGGATACTGAGCTTTGAGGATTCTAAGATATGCATTGAGGATGCTAAGCATTGAGGATGCTAAGCATTGAGGATGCTAAGCATTGAGAATGCTAAGCATTGAGGATTCTAAGCATTGAGGATTCTAAGCTATGCATTGAGGATTCTAAACATTGAGGATGTTAAGCATTGAGGATTCTAAGCTAAGCACTGAGAATGCTAAGTATTGAGGATTCTAAGAATTAAGGTCTCTGTGCATTGAGGTTTCTAAGCATTGAGGATACTAAGCATTGAGGATTCTAAGCATTGAGGATTCCAAGCATTGAGGATGCTAAGCATTGAGGATTCTAAGCATTGAGGATTCTAAGCTATGTAATGAGGATGCTAAGCATTGAGGATTCTATGCATTGAGGATTCTATGCATTGAGGATTCTAAACATTGAGGATTCTAAGCCAAGCATTGAGTTTTTTAATCTTTGCTGTTTCTAAACATTAAGGCCTCTATGCACTGAGGTTTGTAAGCATTAGGGATGCTAAGCATTGAGGTTTCAGAGCAATAAAATTTGTAAGCAATGAGGATTCAACGCATTGAGTTTTCTAAGCAATGCATGGAGGATGCTAAGCATTGAGGTTACTAAGCAGTGAGGATTCTGAGCTTTGAGGATTCGAAGCTAAGCAATGAGGATGCTAAGCATTGAGGATGCTAAGCATTGAGGATTCTAAACTATGTAATGGGGATACAAAGCATTGAGGTTGCTAAGCATTGAGGATTCTAAGCATTGAGGATTCTAAGCTAAGCATAGAGCATACTAAGGATTGAGGATGCTAAGCATTGAGGTTTCTAAGCATTGGGGATTCTACGCATTGAGGATGCTAAGCATTGAGGATTATAAGCATTGAGGTTTCTAAGCAGTGAGGATTCTAAGCATTGAAGTTTCTAAGCAGTGAGGATTCTAAGCTAAGCACTGAGGATGCTAAGTATTGAGGTTTCTAAGCATTAAGGACTCTGTGCATTGAGGTTCCTAAGCATTGAGGATTCTAAGCATTGAGGATTCTAAGCATTGAGGATTCTAAGCATAGAGGATTCTAAGCCAAGCATTGAGTTTCCTAATCTTTGAGGTTTTTAAGCATTAAGGCCTCTATGCATTGAGGTTTGTAAGCATTTGGGATGCTAAGCAATGAGGTTTCAAACAATAAAATTTCTCAGCATTGAGGTTTGTAAGCATTGAGGATTCTAAGCATTGAGGATTCTAAGCTAAGCATAGAGCATACTAAGGATTGAGGATTCTAAGCATTGAGGATTCTAAGCATTGAGAATACTAAGCTATGCATTGAGGATTCTAAACATTGAGGATGTTAAGCATTGAGGATTCTAAGCATTGAGTTTTCTAAGCTAAGCGCTGAGGATTCTAAGCATTGAGGATTCTAAGCATTGAGGATTCTAAGCACTGAGGATTCTAAGCATTGAGGATTCTAAGCATTGAGGATTCTAAGCATTGAGGATTCTAATCTAGGCATTGAGGATTCTAAGCATTGAGGATTCTAAGCATTGAGGATTCTAAGCATTGTGGTTTCTAAGCTAAGCATGGAGGATTCTAAGCATTGAGGATGCTAAGTATTGAGGATGCTAAGCATTGAGGATGCTAAGCATTGAGGATTCTAAGCATTGAGGATTCTAAGCATTGAGGATTCTAAGCTAGGCATTGAGGATTCTAAGCATTGAGGATTCTAAGCATTGAGGTTTCTAAGCAAAGCATTGAGGTTTCTAAGCATTGAGGATGCTAAGCATTGAGGATGCTAAGCATTGAGGATGCTAAGCATTGAGGATGCAAAGCATTGAGGATTCTAAGCATTGAGGATTCTAGGCATTGAGGATGCTAAGCATTGAGGATGCTAAGCATTGAGGATTCTAAGCATTGAGGATTCTAAGCCAAGCATTGATTTTTCTAATCTTTGTTGTTTCTAAACATTAAGGCCTCTATGCAATGAGGTTTGTAAGCATTACGGTTGCTAAGCATTGAGGTTTCCGAGCAATAAAATTTCTAAGCAATGAGGATTCTGCGCATTGAGGTTTCTAAGCAATGCATGGATGATGCTAAGCATTGAGGTTCCTAAGCAGTGAGGATTCTGAGCTTTGAGGATTCTAAGCTAAGCAATGAGGATGCTAAGCAATGAGGATGCTAAGCAATGAGGATGCTAAGCAATGAGGATGCTAAGAATTGAGGATGCTAAGCACTGAGGATTCTAAGCACTGAGGATTCTAAACATTGAGGATTCAAAGCAATGCATGGAGGATGCTAAGCATTGAGGATTCTAAGCATTGAGGATTCTAAGCTATGCATTGAGGATTCTAAGCATTGAGGATTCTAAGCATTGAGGATTCTAAGCATTGAGGATTCTAATCTAGGCATTGAGGATTCTAAGCATTAAGGATTCTAAGCATTGAGGATTCTAAGCATTGAGGTTTCTAAGCTAAGCATGGAGGATTCCAAGCATTGAGGATGCTAAGTATTGAGGATTCTAAGCATTGAGGATTCTAATCATTCAGGTTTCTAAGCAGTGAGGATTCTATGGTAAGCACTGAGGATGCTAAGTATTGAGGTTTCTAAGCATTAAGGACTCTGTGCATTGAGGTTTCTAAGCATTGAGGATCCTGAGCTTTGAGGATTCTAAGCTATGCATTGAGGATGCTAAGCATTGAGGATTCTAAGCATTGAGGATTCTAAGCATTGAGGATTCTAAGCATTCAGGATTCTAAGCAGTGAGGATTCTAAGCTAAGCACTGAGGATGCTAAGTATTGAGGTTTCTAAGCATTAAGGACTCTGTGCATTGAGGTTTCTAAGCATTAAGGACTCTGTGCATTGAGGTTTCTAAGCTAAGCATTGAGGATGCTAAGCATTGAGGATTCTAAGCATTGAGGATTCTAAGCATTGAGGATTCTAAGCATTGAGGATTCTATGCATTGAGGATGCCAAGCATTGAGGGTGCTAATCATTGAGGATGCTAAGCATTGAGGTTTCTAAGCATTGAGGATTCTAAGCATTCAGGTTTTTAAGCAGTGAGGATTCTAAGCAAAGCACTGAGGATGCTAAGTATTGAGGTTTCTAAGCATTAAGGACTCTGTGCATTGAGGTTTCTATGCATTGAGGATCCTGAGCTTTGAGGATTCTAAGAAATGCATTGAGGATGCTAAGGATTGAGGTTTCTGAGCTTAGCATTGAGGATTCTAATCATTGAGGATTCTAAGCATTGAGGATTCTAAGCATTGAGGATGCTAAGTATTGAGGATTCTAAGCATTAAGGACTCTGTGCATTGAGGATTCTAAGCATTGAGGATTCTAAGCAGTGAGGATTCTAAGCATTGAGGTTTCTAAGGTAAGCATTGAGGATTCTAAGCATTGAGGATTCTAAGCATTGAGGTTTCTAAGCTAAGCATTGATGATACAAAGCATTGAGGATTCTAACTATTGCGGATTCTAAGCAATGCATGGAGGATGCTAAGCATTGAAGATTCTAAGCATTGAGGATTCTAAGCATTGAGGATTCTAAGCCAAGCATTGTGTTTTCTAATCTTTGAGGTTTCTAAGCATTAAGTCCTCTATGCATTGAGGTTTGTAAGGATTAGGGATGCTAAGCAATGAGGTTTCAAACAATAAAATTTCTCAGCATTGAGGTTTGTAAGCTTTGAGGATTCTAAGCATTGAGGATTCTAAGCTAAGCATAGAGCATACTATGGATTGAGGACGCTAAGCATTGAGGTTTCTAAGCATTAAGGACTCTGTGCATTGAGGTTTCTAAGCATTGAGGATCCTGAGCTTTGAGGATTCTAAGATATGCATTGAGGATGCTAAGGATTGAGGATTCTAAGCATTGAGGATGCTAAGCATTGAGGTTTCTAAGCTTAGCATTGGGGATTCTAAGCATTGAGGATTCTAAGCATTCAGGTTTCTAAGCAGTGAGGATTCTAAGCATTGAGGATGTTAAGCATTGAGGATTCTAAGCATTGAGGATGCTAAGCATTGAGGATTCTAAGCATTGAGGATTCTAAGCATTGAGGATTCTAAGCATTGAGGATTCTAAGCCAAGCATTGAGTTTTCTAATCTTTGTTTCTTCTAAACATTAAGGCCTCTATGCAAGGAGGTTTGTAAGCATTAGGGATGCTAAGCATTGAGGTTTCAGAGCAATAAAATTTCTAAGCAATGAGGATTCTGCGCATTGAGGTTTCTAAGCAATGCATGGAGGATGCTAAGCATTGAGGTTCCTAAGCAGTGAGGATTCTGAGCTTTGAGGATTCTAAGCTAAGCAATGAGTATGCTAAGCAATGAGGATGCTAAGCATTGAGGATGCTAAGCATTGAGGTTTCTAAGCTAAGCATTGAGGATTCTAAGCATTCAGGTTTCTAAGCAGTGAGGATTCTAAGCAATGCATGGAGGATGCTAAGCATTGAGGATTCTAAGCATTGAGGATTCTAAGCATGGAGGATTCTAAGCATTGAGGATTCCAAGCATTGAGGATTCTAAGCCAAGCATTGAGTTTTATAATCTTTGAGTTTCCTAAGCATTAAGGCCACTATGCATTGAGGTTTGTAAGCATTTGGCATGCTAAGCAATGAGGTTTCAAACAATAAAATTTCTCAGCATTGAGGTTTGTAAGCATTGAGGGTTCTAAGCATTGAGGATTCTAAGCTAAGCGCTAAGCATAGAGCATACTAAGGATTGAGGATGCTAAGCATTGAGGTTTCTAAGCATTGGGGATTCTACGCGTTGAGGATGCTAAGCACTGAGGATTCTAAGCATTGACGTTTCTAAGCAGTGAGGATTCTAAGATAAGCACTGAGGATGCTAAGTATTGAGGTTTCTAAGCATTAAGGACTCTGTGCATTGAGGTTTCTAAGCAATGAGGATGCTAAGCATTGAGGATGCTAAGCATTGAGGCTGTTAAGCATTGAGGATGCTAAGCATTGAGTTTTCTAAGCTAAGCATTGAGGATGCTAAGCATTGAGGATTCTAAGCATTGAGGATTCTAAGCATTGAGGATTCTAAGCATTGAGGTTTCTAAGCTAAGCATTGAGGATTCTAGGCATTGAGGATGCTAAGCATTGAGGATGCTCAGCATTGAGGATTCTAAGCATTGAGGATTCTAAGCTATGCATTGAGGATTCTAAACATTGAGGATGTTAAGCATTGAGAATTCTAAGCATTGAGGATTCTAAGCTAAGCATTGAGGATTCTAAGCATTTAGGATTCTAAGCATTCAGGTTTCTAAGCAGTGAGGATTCTAAGCTAAGCATTGAGGATGCTAAGTATTGAGGTTTCTAATCATTAAGGACTCTGTGCATTGAGGTTTCTAAGCATTGAGGATTCTAAGCATTGAGGATTCTAAGCATTGAGTTTTCTAAGCTAAGCATTGAGGATGCTAAGCATTGAGGATGCTAAGCATTGAGGATTCTAAGCATTGAGGATTCTAAGCATTGAGGTTTCTAAGCTAAGCATTGAGGATTCTAAGCATTGAGGATGCTAAGCATTGAGGATGCTAAGCATTGAGGATTCTAAGCATTGAGGATTCTAAGCATTGAGGTTTCTAAGCAAAGCATTGAGGTTTCTAAGCATTGAGGATGCTAAGCATTGAGGATGCTAAGCATTGAGGATGCTAAGCTTTGAGGATGCTAAGCATTGAGGATTCTAAGCATTGAGGATGCTAAGCATTGAGGATGCTAAGCATTGAGGATTCTAAGCTATGTAATGAGGATGCTAAGCATTGAGGATTCTAAGTATTGAGGTTTCTAAGCTAAGCATTGAGGACGCGAAGCATTGAGGATTCTAACTATTGAGGATTCTAAGCAATGCATGGAGGATTCTAAGCATTGAGGATTCTAAGCGTTGAGGATTCTAAGCATTGAGGTTTCTAAGCAAAGCATTGAGGATGCTAAGTATTGAGGATGCTAAGCATTGAGGATGCTAAGCATTGAGGATGCTAAGCATTGAGGATTCTAAGATTTGAGGACGCTAAGCATTGAGGATTCTAAGCATTGAGGATGCTAAGCATTGAGGATTCTAATTATTGAGGATGCTAAGCATTGAGGATTCTAAGCATTGAGGATTCTAAGCATTGAGGATGCTAAGCATTGAGGATTCTAAGCATTGAGGATTCTAAGCCAAGCATTGAGTTTTCTAATCTTTGTAGTTTCTAAGCATTAAGGCCTCTATGCAATGAGGTTTGTAAGCATTAGGGTTGCTAAGCATTGAGGTTTCAGAGCAATAAAATTTCTAAGCAATGAGGATTCTGCGCATTGAGGTTTCTAAGCAATGCATGGAGGATGCTAAGCATTAATGTTCCTAAGCAGTGAGGTTTCTGAGCTTTGAGGATTCTAAGCTAAGCAATGAGGATGCTAAGCATTGAGGATGCTAAGCATTGAGAATGCCAGGCATTGAGGATTCTAGGCATTGAGGTTTCTAAGCTAAGCATTGAGGATGCGAAGCATTGAGGATTCTAACTAGTGAGGATTCTAGGCAATGCATGGAGGATGCTAAGCATTGAGGATTCTAAGCATTGAGGATTCTTAACTATGCATGGAGGATTCTAAGCATTGAGGATTCTAAGCATTGAGGATTCTAAGCCTAGCGTTGAGTTTTCTAATCTTTGAGGTTTCTAAGCATTAAGGTCTCTATGCATTGAGGTTTGTAAGCATTTGGGATGCTAAGCAATGAGGTTTCAAACAATAAAATTTCTCAGCATTGAGGTTTGTAAGCATTGAGGATTCTAAGCATTGAGGATTCTAAGCTAAGCATAGAGCATACTAAGGATTGAGGATGCTAAGCATTGAGGTTTCTAAGCATTGGCGATTCTACGCGTTGAGGATGCTAAGCACTGAGGATTCTAAGCATTGAGGTTTCTAAGCAGTGAGGATTCTAAGCTAAGCACTGAGGATGCTACGTATTGAGGTTTCTAAGCATTAAGGACTCTGTGCATTGAGGTTTCTAAGCATTGAGGATTCTAAGCATTGAGGATTCTAAGCATTGAGGATGCTAAGCATTGAGGATTCTAAGCATTGAGGATTCTAAGCATTGAGGATTCTAAGCATTGAGGATTCTAAGACAAGCATTGAGTTTTCTTATCTTTGAGGTTTCTAAACATTAAGGCCTCTATGCACTGAGGTTTGTAAGCATTAGGGATGCTAAGCATTGAGGTTACAGAGCAATAAAATTTCTAAGCAATGAGGATTCTACGCATTGAGGTTTCTAAGCAAGGCATTGAGGATGCTAAGCATTGAGGTTCCTAAGCAGTGAGGATTCTGAGCTTTGAGGATTCGAAGCTAAGCAATGAGGATGCTAAGCAATGAGGATGCTAAGCATTGAGGATTCTAAGCATTGAGGTATCTAAGCTAAGCATTGAGGATTCTAAGCATCGAGGAATCTAAGCATTGAGGATTCTAATCATTCAGGATTCTAAGCAGTGAGGATTCTACGCTAAGCACTGAGGATGCTAAGTATTGAGGTTTCTAAGCATTAAGGACTCTGTGCATTGAGGTTTCTAAGCAGTGAGGATTCTAAGCATTGAGGATTCTCAGCATTGAGGATTCTAAGCTAGGCATTGTGGATTCTAAGCATTGAGGATTCTAAGCGTTGAGGATGCTAAGCGTTGAGGATTCTAAGCATTGAGGATGCTAAGCATTGAGGATGCTAAGTATTGAGGATGCTAAGCGTTGAGGATTCTAAGCATTGAGGATTCTAAGCATTGAGGATGCTAAGCGTTGAGGATGCTAAGCGTTGAGAATTCTAAGCATTGAGGATTCTAAGCATTGAGGATGCTAAGCATTGAGGATGCTAAGCATTGAGGATTCTAAGCATTGAGGATTCTAAGCAATGAGGATGCTAAGCTAAGCATAGAGCATACTAAGGATTGAGGATGCTAAGCATTGAGGTTTCTAAGCATTGGGGATTCTACGCGTTGAGGATGCTAAGCACTGAGGATTATAAGCATTGAAGTTTCTAACAAGTGAGGATTCTATGCTAAGCACTGAGAATGCTAAGTATTGAGGTTTCTAAGCAATAAGGACTCTGTGCATTGAGATTTCTAAGCATTGAGGATTCTAAGCATTGAGCATTCTATGCATTGAGGATGTTAAGCATTGAGGATTCTAAGCATTGAGGTATCTAAGCTAAGCATTGAGGATTCTAAGTATCGAGGAATCTAAGCATTGAGGATTCTAAGCATTCAGGATTCTAAGCAGTGAGGATTCTACGCTAAGCACTGAGGATGCTAAGTATTGAGGTTTCTAAGCATTAAGGACTCTGTGCATTGAGGTTTCTAAGCATTGAGGATTCTAAGCATTGAGGATTCTCAGCATTGAGGATTCTAAGCTAGGCATTGTGGATTCTAAGCATTGAGGATTCTAAGCGTTGAGGATGCTAAGCGTTGAGGATTCTAAGCATTGAGGATGCTAAGCATTGAGGATGCTAAGCATTGAGGATTCTAAGTATTGAGGATGCTAAGCATTGAGGATTCTAAGCATTGAGGATTCTAAGCATTGAGGATGCTAAGCGTTGAGGATGCTAAGCGTTGAGAATTCTAAGCATTGAGGATTCTAAGCATTGAGGATGCTAAGCATTGAGGATGCTAAGCATTGAGGATTCTAAGCATTGAGGATTCTAAGCAATGAGGATGCTAAGCTAAGCATAGAGCATACTAAGGATTGAGGATGCTAAGCATTGAGGTTTCTAAGCATTGGGGATTCTATGCGTTGAGGATGCTAAGCACTGAGGATTATAAGCATTGAGGTTTCTAACCAGTGAGGATTCTATGCTAAGCACTGAGAATGCTAAGTATTGAGGTTTCTAAGCATTAAGGACTCTGTGCATTGAGGTTTCTAAGCATTGAGGATCCTGAGCTTTGGGGATTCTAAGCTATGCATTGAGGATGCTAAGCATTGAGGATTCTAAGCAATGAGGATTCTAAGGATTGAGGATTCTAAGCATTGAGGATGCTAAGCATTGAGGATTCTAAGCATTGAGGATGCTAAGCATTGAGGATTCTAAGCATTGAGGATTCTAAGCATTGAGGATGTTAAGCATTGAGGATTCTAAGCATTGAGGATTCTAAGCTAAGCATTGAGGATTCTAAGCATCGAGGAATCTAAGCATTGAGGATTCTAAGCATTCAGGTTTCTAAGCAGTGAGGATTCTACGCTAAGCACTGAGGATGCTAAGTATTGAGGTTTCTAAGCATTAACGACTCTGTGCATTGAGGTTTCTAAGCATTGAGGATTCTAAGCATTGAGGATTCTCAGCATTGAGGATTCTAAGCTAGGCTTTGTGGATTCTAAGCATTGAGGTTTCTAAGCATTGAGGATGCTAAGCATTGAGGATTCTAAGCATTGAGGATTCTAAGCATTGAGGATTCTAAGCATTGAGGATGCTAAGCATTGAGGATGCTAAGCTTTGAGGATGCTAAGCATTGAGGATTCTAAGCATTGAGGATGCTAAGCATTGAGGATGCTAAGCATTGAGGATTCTAAGCATTGAGGATTCTAAGCATTGAGGATGCTAAGCATTGAGGATTCTAAGCTATGTAATTGGGATGCTACGCATTGAGGATTCTAAGTATTGAGGTTTCTAAGCTAAGCATTGAGGATGCGAAGCATTGAGGATTCTAACTATTGAGGATTCTAAGCAATGCATGGAGGATTCTAAGCATTGAGGATTCTAAGCATTGAGGATTCTAATCATTGAGGATTCTAAGCATTCAGGTTTCTAAGCAGTGAGGATTCTAAGCTAAGCATTGAGGATGCTAAGTATTGAGGTTTCTAAGCATTGAGGACTCTGTGCATTGAGGATTCTAAGCATTGAGGATTCTAAGCATTGAGGATTCTAAGCAGTGAGGATTCTAAGCATTGAGATTTCTAAGGTAAGCATTGAGGATTCTAAGCATTGAGGATTCTAAGCATTGAGGTTTCTAAGCGATGCATGGAGGATGCTAAGCATTGAAGATTCTAAGCATTGAGGATTCTAAGCATTGAGAATTCTAAGCCAAGCATTGAGTTTTCTAATCTTTGTGGTTTCTAAGCATTAAGGCCTCTATGCATTGAGGTTTGTAAGCATTTGGGATGCTAAGCAATGAGGTTTCAAACAATAGAATTTCTAAGCATTGAGGTTTGTAAGCATTGAAGATTCTAAGCATTGAGGATTCTAAGCTAAGCATAGAGCATACTAAGGATTGAGGATGCTAAGAATTGAGGTTTCTAAGCATTGGGGATTCTACGCGTTGAGGATGCTAAGCACTGAGGATTCTAAGTATTGAGGTTTCTAAGCATTAAGGACTCTGTGCATTGAGGTTTCTAAGCATTGAGGATCCTGAGCTTTGAGGATTCTAAGATATGCATTGAGGATGCTAAGGATTGAGGATGCTAAGCATTGAGGATTCTAAGCATTGAGGATGCTAAGCATTGAGGATTCTAAGCATTGAGGATTCTAAGCATTGAGGATGTTAAGCATTGAGGATTCTAAGCATTGAGGATTCTAAGCTAAGCATTGAGGATTCTAAGCATCGAGGAATCTAAGCATTGAGGATTCTAAGCATTCAGGTTTCTAAGCAGTGAGGATTCTACGCTAAGCACTGAGGATGCTAAGTATTGAGGTTTCTAAGCATTAACGACTCTGTGCATTGAGGTTTCTAAGCATTGAGGATTCTAAGCATTGAGGATTCTCAGCATTGAGGATTCTAAGCTAGGCTTTGTGGATTCTAAGCATTGAGGTTTCTAAGCATTGAGGATGCTAAGCATTGAGGATTCTAAGCATTGAGGATTCTAAGCATTGAGGATTCTAAGCATTGAGGATGCTAAGCATTGAGGATGCTAAGCTTTGAGGATGCTAAGCATTGAGGATTCTAAGCATTGAGGATGCTAAGCATTGAGGATGCTAAGCATTGAGGATTCTAAGCATTGAGGATTCTAAGCATTGAGGATGCTAAGCATTGAGGATTCTAAGCTATGTAATTGGGATGCTACGCATTGAGGATTCTAAGTATTGAGGTTTCTAAGCTAAGCATTGAGGATGCGAAGCATTGAGGATTCTAACTATTGAGGATTCTAAGCAATGCATGGAGGATTCTAAGCATTGAGGATTCTAAGCATTGAGGATTCTAATCATTGAGGATTCTAAGCATTCAGGTTTCTAAGCAGTGAGGATTCTAAGCTAAGCATTGAGGATGCTAAGTATTGAGGTTTCTAAGCATTGAGGACTCTGTGCATTGAGGATTCTAAGCATTGAGGATTCTAAGCATTGAGGATTCTAAGCAGTGAGGATTCTAAGCATTGAGGTTTCTAAGGTAAGCATTGAGGATTCTAAGCATTGAGGATTCTAAGCATTGAGGTTTCTAAGCGATGCATGGAGGATGCTAAGCATTGAAGATTCTAAGCATTGAGGATTCTAAGCATTGAGAATTCTAAGCCAAGCATTGAGTTTTCTAATCTTTGTGGTTTCTAAGCATTAAGGCCTCTATGCATTGAGGTTTGTAAGCATTTGGGATGCTAAGCAATGAGGTTTCAAACAATAGAATTTCTCAGCATTGAGGTTTGTAAGCATTGAAGATTCTAAGCATTGAGGATTCTAAGCTAAGCATAGAGCATACTAAGGATTGAGGATGCTAAGAATTGAGGTTTCTAAGCATTGGGGATTCTACGCGTTGAGGATGCTAAGCACTGAGGATTCTAAGTATTGAGGTTTCTAAGCATTAAGGACTCTGTGCATTGAGGTTTCTAAGCATTGAGGATCCTGAGCTTTGAGGATTCTAAGATATGCATTGAGGATGCTAAGGATTGAGGATGCTAAGCATTGAGGATGCTAAGCATTGAGGTTTCTAAGCGTAGCATTGAGGATTCTAATCATTCAGGTTTCTAAGCAGTGAGGATTCTAAGCTAAGCACTGAGGATGCTAAGTATTGAGGTTTCTAAGCAGTAAGGACTCTGTTCATTGAGTTTTCTAAGCATTGAGGATTCTAAGGATTGAGGATTCTAAGCTAGGCATTGAGGATTCTAAGCATTGAGGATTCTAAGCATTGAGGATTCTAAGCATTGAGGTTTCTAAGCATTGAGGATGCTAAGCATTGAGGTTTCTAAGCATTGAGGATGCTAAGCATTGAGGTTTCTAAGCTTAGCATTGAGGATTCTAAGCATTGAGGATTCTAAGCATTCAGGTTTCTAAGCAGTGAGGATTCTAAGCTAAGCACTGAGGATGCTAACTATTGAGGTTTCTAAGCATTAAGGATTCTGTGCATTGAGCATACTAAGCATTGAGGATTCTAAGCTAGGCATTGAGGATTCAAAGCATTGAGGATTCTAAGCATTGAGGATTCTAAGCATTGAGGTTTCTAAGCTAAGCATTGAGGATTCTAAGCATTGAGGATGCTAAGCATTTAGGATGCTAAGCATTGAGGATGCTAAGCTTTGAGGATTCTAAGCATTGAGGATTCTAAGCATTGAGGATTCTAAGCATTGAGGATGCTAAGCATTGAGGATGCTAAGCATTGAGGATGCTAAGCTTTGAGGATTCTAAGCATTGAGGATTCTAAGCATTGAGGATTCTAAGCATTGAGGATTCTAAGCCAAGCATTGAGTTTTCTAATCTTTGCTGTTTCTAAACATTAAGGCCTCTATGCAATGAGGTTTGTAAGCATTAGGGTTGCTAAGCATTGAGGTTTCAGAGCAATAAAATTTCTAAGCAATGAGGATTCTGCGCATTGAGGTTTCAAAGCAATGCATGGAGGATACTAAGCATTGAGGTTCCTAAGCAGTGAGGATTCTGAGCTTTGAGGATTGTAAGCTAAGCAATGAGGATGCTAAGCAATGAGGATGCTAAGCATTGAGGATGCTAAGCATTGAGGATTCTAAGCATTGAGGTTTCTAAGCTAAGCATTGAGGATGCGAAGCATTGAGGATTCTAACTAGTGAGGATTCTAGGCAATGCATGGAGGATGCTAAGCATTGATGATTCTAAGCATTGAGGATTCTTAACTATGCATGGAGGATTCTAAGCATTGAGGATTCTAAGCATTGAGGATTCTAAGCCTAGCGTTGAGTTTTCTAATCTTTGAGGTTTCTAAGCATTAAGGTCTCTATGCATTGAGGTTTGTAAGCATTTGGGATGCTAAGCAATGAGGTTTCAAACAATAAAATTTCTCAGCATTGAGGTTTGTAAGCATTGAGGATTCTAAGCATTGAGGATTCTAAGCTAAGCATAGAGCATACTAAGGATTGAGGATGCTAAGCATTGAGGTTTCTAAGCATTGGCGATTCTACGCGTTGAGGATGCTAAGCACTGAGGATTCTAAGCATTGAGGTTTCTAAGCAGTGAGGATTCTAAGCTAAGCACTGAGGATGCTACGTATTGAGGTTTCTAAGCATTAAGGACTCTGTGCATTGAGGTTTCTAAGCATTGAGGATTCTAAGCATTGAGGATTCTAAGCATTGAGGATGCTAAGCATTGAGGATTCTAAGCATTGAGGATTCTAAGCATTGAGGATTCTAAGCATTGAGGATTCTAAGACAAGCATTGAGTTTTCTTATCTTTGAGGTTTCTAAACATTAAGGCCTCTATGCACTGAGGTTTGTAAGCATTAGGGATGCTAAGCATTGAGGTTACAGAGCAATAAAATTTCTAAGCAATGAGGATTCTACGCATTGAGGTTTCTAAGCAAGGCATTGAGGATGCTAAGCATTGAGGTTCCTAAGCAGTGAGGATTCTGAGCTTTGAGGATTCGAAGCTAAGCAATGAGGATGCTAAGCAATGAGGATGCTAAGCATTGAGGATTCTAAGCATTGAGGTATCTAAGCTAAGCATTGAGGATTCTAAGCATCGAGGAATCTAAGCATTGAGGATTCTAATCATTCAGGATTCTAAGCAGTGAGGATTCTACGCTAAGCACTGAGGATGCTAAGTATTGAGGTTTCTAAGCATTAAGGACTCTGTGCATTGAGGTTTCTAAGCAGTGAGGATTCTAAGCATTGAGGATTCTCAGCATTGAGGATTCTAAGCTAGGCATTGTGGATTCTAAGCATTGAGGATTCTAAGCGTTGAGGATGCTAAGCGTTGAGGATTCTAAGCATTGAGGATGCTAAGCATTGAGGATGCTAAGTATTGAGGATGCTAAGCGTTGAGGATTCTAAGCATTGAGGATTCTAAGCATTGAGGATGCTAAGCGTTGAGGATGCTAAGCGTTGAGAATTCTAAGCATTGAGGATTCTAAGCATTGAGGATGCTAAGCATTGAGGATGCTAAGCATTGAGGATTCTAAGCATTGAGGATTCTAAGCAATGAGGATGCTAAGCTAAGCATAGAGCATACTAAGGATTGAGGATGCTAAGCATTGAGGTTTCTAAGCATTGGGGATTCTACGCGTTGAGGATGCTAAGCACTGAGGATTATAAGCATTGAAGTTTCTAACAAGTGAGGATTCTATGCTAAGCACTGAGAATGCTAAGTATTGAGGTTTCTAAGCAATAAGGACTCTGTGCATTGAGATTTCTAAGCATTGAGGATTCTAAGCATTGAGCATTCTATGCATTGAGGATGTTAAGCATTGAGGATTCTAAGCATTGAGGTATCTAAGCTAAGCATTGAGGATTCTAAGTATCGAGGAATCTAAGCATTGAGGATTCTAAGCATTCAGGATTCTAAGCAGTGAGGATTCTACGCTAAGCACTGAGGATGCTAAGTATTGAGGTTTCTAAGCATTAAGGACTCTGTGCATTGAGGTTTCTAAGCATTGAGGATTCTAAGCATTGAGGATTCTCAGCATTGAGGATTCTAAGCTAGGCATTGTGGATTCTAAGCATTGAGGATTCTAAGCGTTGAGGATGCTAAGCGTTGAGGATTCTAAGCATTGAGGATGCTAAGCATTGAGGATGCTAAGCATTGAGGATTCTAAGTATTGAGGATGCTAAGCATTGAGGATTCTAAGCATTGAGGATTCTAAGCATTGAGGATGCTAAGCGTTGAGGATGCTAAGCGTTGAGAATTCTAAGCATTGAGGATTCTAAGCATTGAGGATGCTAAGCATTGAGGATGCTAAGCATTGAGGATTCTAAGCATTGAGGATTCTAAGCAATGAGGATGCTAAGCTAAGCATAGAGCATACTAAGGATTGAGGATGCTAAGCATTGTGGTTTCTAAGCATTGGGGATTCTATGCGTTGAGGATGCTAAGCACTGAGGATTATAAGCATTGAGGTTTCTAACCAGTGAGGATTCTATGCTAAGCACTGAGAATGCTAAGTATTGAGGTTTCTAAGCATTAAGGACTCTGTGCATTGAGGTTTCTAAGCATTGAGGATCCTGAGCTTTGGGGATTCTAAGCTATGCATTGAGGATGCTAAGCATTGAGGATTCTAAGCAATGAGGATTCTAAGGATTGAGGATTCTAAGCATTGAGGATGCTAAGCATTGAGGATTCTAAGCATTGAGGATGCTAAGCATTGAGGATTCTAAGCATTGAGGATTCTAAGCATTGAGGATGTTAAGCATTGAGGATTCTAAGCATTGAGGATTCTAAGCTAAGCATTGAGGATTCTAAGCATCGAGGAATCTAAGCATTGAGGATTCTAAGCATTCAGGTTTCTAAGCAGTGAGGATTCTACGCTAAGCACTGAGGATGCTAAGTATTGAGGTTTCTAAGCATTAACGACTCTGTGCATTGAGGTTTCTAAGCATTGAGGATTCTAAGCATTGAGGATTCTCAGCATTGAGGATTCTAAGCTAGGCTTTGTGGATTCTAAGCATTGAGGTTTCTAAGCATTGAGGATGCTAAGCATTGAGGATTCTAAGCATTGAGGATTCTAAGCATTGAGGATTCTAAGCATTGAGGATGCTAAGCATTGAGGATGCTAAGCTTTGAGGATGCTAAGCATTGAGGATTCTAAGCATTGAGGATGCTAAGCATTGAGGATGCTAAGCATTGAGGATTCTAAGCATTGAGGATTCTAAGCATTGAGGATGCTAAGCATTGAGGATTCTAAGCTATGTAATTGGGATGCTACGCATTGAGGATTCTAAGTATTGAGGTTTCTAAGCTAAGCATTGAGGATGCGAAGCATTGAGGATTCTAACTATTGAGGATTCTAAGCAATGCATGGAGGATTCTAAGCATTGAGGATTCTAAGCATTGAGGATTCTAATCATTGAGGATTCTAAGCATTCAGGTTTCTAAGCAGTGAGGATTCTAAGCTAAGCATTGAGGATGCTAAGTATTGAGGTTTCTAAGCATTGAGGACTCTGTGCATTGAGGATTCTAAGCATTGAGGATTCTAAGCATTGAGGATTCTAAGCAGTGAGGATTCTAAGCATTGAGGTTTCTAAGGTAAGCATTGAGGATTCTAAGCATTGAGGATTCTAAGCATTGAGGTTTCTAAGCGATGCATGGAGGATGCTAAGCATTGAAGATTCTAAGCATTGAGGATTCTAAGCATTGAGAATTCTAAGCCAAGCATTGAGTTTTCTAATCTTTGTGGTTTCTAAGCATTAAGGCCTCTATGCATTGAGGTTTGTAAGCATTTGGGATGCTAAGCAATGAGGTTTCAAACAATAGAATTTCTCAGCATTGAGGTTTGTAAGCATTGAAGATTCTAAGCATTGAGGATTCTAAGCTAAGCATAGAGCATACTAAGGATTGAGGATGCTAAGAATTGAGATTTCTAAGCATTGGGGATTCTACGCGTTGAGGATGCTAAGCACTGAGGATTCTAAGTATTGAGGTTTCTAAGCATTAAGGACTCTGTGCATTGAGGTTTCTAAGCATTGAGGATCCTGAGCTTTGAGGATTCTAAGATATGCATTGAGGATGCTAAGGATTGAGGATGCTAAGCATTGAGGATGCTAAGCATTGAGGTTTCTAAGCGTAGCATTGAGGATTCTAATCATTCAGGTTTCTAAGCAGTGAGGATTCTAAGCTAAGCACTGAGGATGCTAAGTATTGAGGTTTCTAAGCAGTAAGGACTCTGTTCATTGAGTTTTCTAAGCATTGAGGATTCTAAGGATTGAGGATTCTAAGCTAGGCATTGAGGATTCTAAGCATTGAGGATTCTAAGCATTGAGGATTCTAAGCATTGAGGTTTCTAAGCATTGAGGATGCTAAGCATTGAGGTTTCTAAGCATTGAGGATGCTAAGCATTGAGGTTTCTAAGCTTAGCATTGAGGATTCTAAGCATTGAGGATTCTAAGCATTCAGGTTTCTAAGCAGTGAGGATTCTAAGCTAAGCACTGAGGATGCTAACTATTGAGGTTTCTAAGCATTAAGGATTCTGTGCATTGAGCATACTAAGCATTGAGGATTCTAAGCTAGGCATTGAGGATTCAAAGCATTGAGGATTCTAAGCATTGAGGATTCTAAGCATTGAGGTTTCTAAGCTAAGCATTGAGGATTCTAAGCATTGAGGATGCTAAGCATTTAGGATGCTAAGCATTGAGGATGCTAAGCTTTGAGGATTCTAAGCATTGAGGATTCTAAGCATTGAGGATTCTAAGCATTGAGGATGCTAAGCATTGAGGATGCTAAGCATTGAGGATGCTAAGCTTTGAGGATTCTAAGCATTGAGGATTCTAAGCATTGAGGATTCTAAGCATTGAGGATTCTAAGCCAAGCATTGAGTTTTCTAATCTTTGCTGTTTCTAAACATTAAGGCCTCTATGCAATGAGGTTTGTAAGCATTAGGGTTGCTAAGCATTGAGGTTTCAGAGCAATAAAATTTCTAAGCAATGAGGATTCTGCGCATTGAGGTTTCAAAGCAATGCATGGAGGATACTAAGCATTGAGGTTCCTAAGCAGTGAGGATTCTGAGCTTTGAGGATTGTAAGCTAAGCAATGAGGATGCTAAGCAATGAGGATGCTAAGCATTGAGGATGCTAAGCATTGAGGATTCTAAGCATTGAGGTTTCTAAGCTAAGCATTGAGGATGCGAAGCATTGAGGATTCTTACTATTGAGGATTTTAAGCAATGCATGGAGGATGCTAAGCATTGAGGATTCTAAGCATTGAGGATTCTAAGCTTTGAGGATTCTAAGCATTCAGGATTCTAAGCTA
The DNA here is from genome assembly GCF_054131305.1 of Coturnix japonica. Classification (NCBI taxonomy): domain Eukaryota; kingdom Metazoa; phylum Chordata; class Aves; order Galliformes; family Phasianidae; genus Coturnix; species Coturnix japonica. The sequence goes on along the minus strand of NW_028188943.1, from coordinate 4,267,076 downwards.
TGCATGGAGGATTTTAAGCACTGAGGATTCTAAGCATTGAGAATTCTAAGCCAAGCATTGAGTTTTCTAATCTTTGAGGTTTCTAAGCATTAAGGCCTCTATGCATTGAGGTTTGTAAGCATTTGGGATGCTAAGCAATGAGGTTGCAAACAATAAAATTTCTCAGCATTGAGGTTTGTAAGCATTGAGGATTCTAACCATTGAGGATTCTAAGCTAAGCATAGAGCATACTAAGGATTGAGTATGCTAAGCATTGAGGTTTCTAAGTATTGGGGATTCTACGCGTTGAGGATGCTAAGCACTGAGGATTCTAAGCATTGATGTTTCTAAGCAGTGAGGATTCTAAGCTAAGCACTGAGGATGCTAAGTATTGAGGTTTCTAAGCATTAAGGACTCTGTGCATTGAGGTTTCTAAGCATTGAGGATTCTAAGCATTGAGGATTCTAAGCATTGAGGATTCTAAGCATTGAGGATGCTAAGCATTGAGGATTCTAAGCCAAGCATTGAGTTTTCTTATCTTTGAGGTTTCTAAACATTAAGGCCTCTATGCACTGAGGTTTGTAAGCATTAGGGATGCTAAGCATTGAGGTTACAGAGCAATAAAATTTCTAAGCAATGAGGATTTTACGCATTGAAGTTTCTAAGCAATGCATTGAGGATGCTAATCATTGAGGTTCCTAAGCAGTGAGGATTCTGAGCTTTGAGGATTCGAAGCTAAGCAATGAGGATGCTAAGCAATGAGGATGCTAAGCATTGAGGATTCTAAGCTATGTAATGGGGATACTAAGCATTGAGGATTCTAAGCATTGAGGATTCTAAGCTAAGCATAGAGCATACTAAGGATTGAGGATGCTAAGCATTGTGGTTTCTAAGCATTGGGGATTCTACGCATTGAGGATGCTAAGCACTGAGGATTATAAGCATTGAGGTTTCTAAGCAGTGAGGATTCTAAGCATTGAAGTTTCTAAGCAGTGAGGATTCTAAGCTAAGCACTGAGGATGCTAAGTATTGAGGTTTCTAAGCATTAAGTACTCTGTGCATTGAGGTTCCTAAGCATTGAGGATTCTAAGCATTGAGGATTCTAAGCATTGAGGATTCTAAGCATTGAGGATTCTAAGCGTTGAGGATGCTAAGCGTTGAGGATTCTAAGCATTGAGGATGCTAAGCATTGAGGATGCTAAGCATTGAGGATGCTAAGCATTGAGGATTCTAAGCTAAGCATAGAGCATACTAAGGATTGAGGTTTCTATGTTTTGGGGATTCTACGCATTGAGGATGCTAAGCATTGAAGTTTCTAAGCAATGCATTGAGGATGCTAATCATTGAGGTTCCTAAGCAGTGAGGATTCTGAGCTTTGAGGATTCGAAGCTAAGCAATGAGGATGCTAAGCAATGAGGATGCTAAGCACTGAGGATTCTAAGCTATGTAATGGGGATACTAAGCATTGAGGATTCTAAGCATTGAGGATTCTAAGCTAAGCATAGAGCATACTAAGGATTGAGGATGCTAAGCATTGAGGTTTCTAAGCATTGGGGATTCTACGCGTTGAGGATGCTAAGCACTGAGAATGCTAAGTATTGAGTTTTCTAAGCATTAAGGACTCTGTGCATTGAGGTTTCTAAGCATTGAGGATCCTGAGCTTTGGGGATTCTAAGCAATGCATTGAGGATGCTAAGCATTGAGCATTCTAAGCATTGAGGATTCTAAGCATTGAGGATTCTAAGCACTCAGGTTTCTAAGCAGTGAGGATTCTAAGCTAAGCACTGAGGATGCTAAGTATTGAGGTTTCTAAGCATTAAGCACTCTGTGCATTGAGGTTTCTAAGCATTGAGGATTCTAAGCATTGAGGATTCTAAGCATTGAGGATTCTAAGCATTGAGGATGCTAAGCATTGAGGATTCTAAGCATTGAGGATTCTAAGCATTCAGGTTTCTAAGCAGTGAGGATTCTACGCTAAGCACTGAGGATGCTAAGTATTGAGTTTTCTAAGCATTAATGACTCTGTGCATTCAGGTTTCTAAGCATTGAGGATTCAAAGCATTGAGGATTCTAAGCATTGAGGATTCTAAGCATTGAGGATTCTCAGCATTGAGGATTCTAAGCTAGGCATTGTGGATTCTAAGCATTGAGGTTTCTAAGCATTGAGGATGCTAAGCATTGAGGATTCTAAGCATTGAGGATTCTCAGCATTGAGGATTCTAAGCAATGAGGTTTCTAAGCATTGAGGATTCTAAGCATTGAGGATGCTAAGCATTGAGGATTCTAAGCTATGTAATGAGGATGCTAAGCATTGAGGATTCTAACTATTGAGGATTCTAAGCAATGCATGGAGGATGCTAAGCATTGAGGATTCTAAGCATTTTGGATTCTAAGCATTGAGGATTCTAAACCAAGCATTGATTTTTCTAATCTTTGAGGTTTCTAAGCATTAAGACATCTATGCATTTAGGTTTGTAAGCATTTGGGCTGCTAAGCAATGAGGTTTCAAATAATAAAATTTCTCAGCATTGAGGTTTGTAAGCATTGAGGATTCTAAGCATTGAGGATTCTATGCTAAGCATAGAGCATACTAAGGATTGAGGATGCTAAACATTGAGGTTTCTAAGCATTGGGCATTCTACGCGTTGACGATGCTATGCACTGAGGATTCTAAGCATTGAGGTTTCTAAGCAAAGGATTCTAAGCTAAGCACTGAGGATGCTAAGTATTGAGGTTTCTAAGCATTAAGGACTCTGTGCATTGAGGTTTCTAAGCATTGAGGATCCTGAGCATTGAGGATTCTAAGCATTGAGGGTTCTAAGCATTGAGGATGCTAAGCATTGAGGATGCTAAGCATTGAGGATTCTAAGCATTGAGGATTCTAAGCATTGAGGATTCTAAGCCAAGCATTGAGTTTTCTTATCTATGAGGTTTCTAAACATTAAGGCCTCTATGCACTGAGGTTTGTAAGCATTAGGGATGCTAAGCATTGAGGTTACAGAGCAATAAAATTTCTAAGCAATGAGGATTGTACGCATTGAGGTTTCTAAGCAATGCATTGAGGATGCTAAGCATTGAGGTTCCTAAGTAGTGAGGATTCTGAGCTTTGAGGATTCGAAGCTAAGCAATGAGGATGCTAAGCAATGAGGATGCTAAGCATTGAGGATTCTAAGCTATGTAATGGGGATGCTAAGCATTGAGGATGCTAAGCATTGAGGATTCTAAGCATTGAGGATTCTAAGCTAAGCATAGTGCATACTAAAGATTGAGGATGCTAAGCATTGAGGTTTCTAAGCATTGGGGATTCTACGCATTGAGGATGCTAAGCACAGAGGATTATAAGCATTGAGGTTTCTAAGCAGTGAGGATTCTAAGCATTGAAGTTTCTAAGCAGTGAGGATTCTAAGCTAAGCACTGAGGATGCTAAGTATTGAGGTTTCTAAGCATTAAGGACTCTGTGCATTGAGGTTTCTAAGCATTGAGGCCCCTGAGCTTTGAGGATTCTAAGCATTGAGGATTCTAAGCATTGAGGATTCTAAGCTAGGCATTGTGGATGCTAAGCATTGAGAATGCTAAGCATTGAGGATGCTAAGCATTGAGGATTCTAAGCATTGAGGATTCTAAGCTAAGCATAGAGCATACTAAGGATTGAGGTTTCTATGTATTGGGGATTCTACGCATTGAGGATGCTAAGCATTGAGGATTCTAAGCATTGAGGTTTCTAAGTAGTGAGGATTCTAAGCTAAGCACTGAGGATGCTAAGTATTGAGTTTTCTAAGCATTAAGGACTCTGTGCATTGAGGATTCTAAGCATTGAGGATTCTAAGCATTAAGGTTTCTAAGCAGTGAAGATTCTAAGCTAAGCACTGAGGATGCTAAGTATTGAGGTTTCTAAGCATTAAGGACTCTGTGCATTGAGGATTCTAAGCATTGAGGATTCTAAGCATTGAGCATTCTATGCATTGAGGATGTTAAGCATTGAGGATTCTAAGCATTGAGGTTTCTAAGCTAAGCATTGAGGATTCTAAGCATCGAAGAATTAAAGCATTGAGGATTCTAAGCATTCAGGTTTCTAAGCAGTGAGGATACCACGCTAAGCACTGAGGATGCTAAGTATTGAGGTTTCTAAGTATTAAGGACTCTGTGCATTGAGGTTTCTAAGCATTGAGGATTCTAAGCATTGAGGATTCTCAGCATTGAGGATTCTAAGCATTGAGGTTTCTAAGCATTGAGGATTCTAAGCATTGAGGATGCTAAGCATTGAGGATTCTAAGCTATGTAATGAGGATGCTAAGCATTGAGGATTCTAACTACTGAGGATTCTAAGCAATGCATGGAGGATGCTAAGCATTGAGGATTCTAAGCATTGGGGATTCTAAGCATTGAGGATTCTAACCCAAGCATTGATTTTTCTAATCTTTGAGGTTTCTAAGCATTAAGACATCTATGCATTTAGGTTTGTAAGCATTTGGGATGCTAAGCAATGAGGTTTCAAATAATAAAATTTCTCAGCATTGAGGTTTGTAAGCATTGAGGATTCTAAGCATTGAGGATTCTAAGCTAAGCATAGAGCATACTAAGGATTGAGGATGCTAAACATTGAGGTTTCTAAGCATTGAGCATTCTACGCGTTGACGATGCTATGCACTGAGGAGAGGTTTCTAAGCAAAGGATTAGTCAGTGTCATGGTTTTGTAATTTTGTAATTTTGCTATCAGTATTCCACATCATAACATCATGTCAAGTATGGATACTTCTGTTGAATGTGCAGTCCACAGAAGAAGACTACATATCCCAGAGAACAACAGGAGTAACAATAAGTCACGGGACCAGGACTCTATATAATCTCGTTCCCAGGCTGGAGTGCCCTCCTTCTTCTCTCGAACTTCTCGGAGAGTGGGAAGCGTTCCAGCCGTGTCGCCTAGAGTTCACAGTAGGCCTCTCGGTTTTCGGAGACTCTCTCTCTCTGTTTCGTTCGATTTTGTTAGCCTTAATTATATTATATTGTGTTATCTTGTATTTCGATATCATATTTAGTAAAATAAGTTTTTCCTCCTTAGATTGTCGCTGTTTTATCCCACTCCCCTTTTCCCCCTCCTTTCCGGGCCCCGGGGGGGGGGCGTGGGGTGGCTTCCCCTGTCACGGGCATAGGTAAATCTAAGTAACCCGTGACAGATTTTTTGGTGGAGAATGCGGGCATAGAGCTTTTTAGCTTTTAGAACAACTCTCTCTTTGCTCTTAAAGAGCTTCGTTACGGGAGTGTTCGGAGTGTTATCTTTCCGTAGCTGCTCACGGAGAACGTGACCTTGAAATACCAGACAAATTGTCAACATTAAGGGCTGCTGCACATTCTCAGCATTGCTATCTAACTTTTGTGTAGAAAACAAAGGGATTTCTTTCTCCCTTAGAGCAAAGCTAGCTAGCTCTGACTTTTACAGAGCCTGCCAGCTATGAATCCACTCTTCATCCCAGTTGCTCTGTTTAAGGGATTGAAAGCAATTATGATCTTCTTAAAGTATTGGTCAACTATTAACACCATAATTTGGTGTTGTGGAATTGTGCAGATATATAGCCTAATAAGGTGGATACTGATGGAGACACCTGCCTGGTACTTTTACGAGATGTGGTATGGTCAGAATTTTGGCATCTACACCTCAGATGCAATTGTGAATCTTACTAACACTTGCATCCCAGATGGAACAGGCAATTTTACATACGTGTATATATATGTATATATATGTATATATTAACCATGATGTAATAATGTAGAATAAGGGGTGGAATGTCATGGTTTTGTAATTTTGTAATTTTGCTATCAGTATTCCACATCATAACATCATGTCAAGTATGGATACTTCTGTTGAATGTGCAGTCCACAGAAGAAGACTACATATCCCAGAGAACAACAGGAGTAACAATAAGTCACGGGACCAGGACTCTATATAATCTCGTTCCCAGGCTGGAGTGCCCTCCTTCTTCTCTCGAACTTCTCGGAGAGTGGGAAGCGTTCCAGCCGTGTCGCCTAGAGTTCACAGTAGGCCTCTCGGTTTTCGGAGACTCTCTCTCTCTGTTTCGTTCGATTTTGTTAGCCTTAATTATATTATATTGTGTTATCTTGTATTTCGATATCATATTTAGTAAAATAAGTTTTTCCTCCTTAGATTGTCGCTGTTTTATCCCACTCCCCTTTTCCCCCTCCTTTCCGGGCCCCGGGGGGGGGGCGTGGGGTGGCTTCCCCTGTCACGGGCATAGGTAAATCTAAGTAACCCGTGACAGCTAAGCACTTAGAAACTAAGAGGTTTCTAAGCATTAAGGACTCTGTGCATTGAGGTTTCTAAGCATTGAGGATCCTGAGCATTGAGGATTCTAAGCTATGCATTGAGGATGCTAAGCATTGAGGATTCTAAGCATTGAGGATTCTAAGCATTGAGGATTCTAATCATTCAGGTTTCTAAGCAGTGAGGATTCTAAGCTAAGCACTGAGGATGCTAAGTATTGAGGTTTCTAAGCATTAAGGACTCTGTGCATTGAGGTTTCTAAGCATTAAGGACTCTGTGCATTGAGGCTTCTAAGCTAAGCATTGAGGATGCTAAGCATTGAGGATTCTAAGCATTGAGGATTCTAAGCATTGAGGATTCTAAGCATTGAGGATTCTAAGCATTGAGGATACAAAGCATTGAGGATGCCAAGCATTGAGGATGCTAAGCATTGAGGATGCTAAGCATTGAGGATTCTAAGCATTGAGGATTCTAAGCATTGAGGATTCTAAGCATTCAGGTTTCTAAGCAGTGAGGATTCTAAGCAAAGCACTGAGGATGCTAAGTATTGAGGTTTCTAAGCATTAAGGACTCTGTGCATTGAGGTTTCTAAGCATTGAGGATCCTGAGCATTGAGGATTCTAAGCATTGAGGATTCTAAGCATTGAGGATGCTAAGCATTGAGGATGCTAAGCATTGAGGATTCTAAGCATTGAGGATTCTAAGCATTGAGGATTCTAAGCCAAGCATTGAGTTTTCTTATCTATGAGGTTTCTAAACATTAAGGCCTCTATGCACTGAGGTTTGTAAGCATTAGGGATGCTAAGCATTGAGGTTACAGAGCAATAAAATTTCTAAGCAATGAGGATTCTACGCATTGAGGTTTCTAAGCAATGCATTGAGGATGCTAAGCATTGAGGTTCCTAAGTAGTGAGGATTCTGAGCTTTGAGGATTCGAAGCTAAGCAATGAGGATGCTAAGCAATGAGGATGCTAAGCATTGAGGATTCTAAGCTATGTAATGGGGATGCTAAGCATTGAGGATGCTAAGCACTGAGGATTCTAAGCATTGAGGATTCTAAGCTAAGCATAGCGCATACTAAAGATTGAGGATGCTAAGCATTGAGGTTTCTAAGCATTGGGGATTCTACGCATTGAGGATGCTAAGCACTGAGGATTATAAGCATTGAGGTTTCTAAGCAGTGAGGATTCTAAGCATTGAAGTTTCTAAGCAGTGAGGATTCTAAGCTAAGCACTGAGGATGCTAAGTATTGAGGTTTCTAAGCATTAAGGACTCTGTGCATTGAGGTTTCTAAGCATTGAGGATCCTGAGCTTTGAGGATTCTAAGCATTGAGGATTCTAAGCATTGAGGATTCTAAGCTAGGCATTGTGGATGCTAAGCATTGAGAATGCTAAGCATTGAGGATGCTAAGCATTGAGGATTCTAAGCATTGAGGATTCTAAGCTAAGCATAGAGCATACTAAGGATTGAGGTTTCTATGTATTGGGGATTCTACGCATTGAGGATGCTAAGCATTGAGGATTCTAAGCTTTGAGGTTTCTAAGTAGTGAGGATTCTAAGCTAAGCACTGAGGATGCTAAGTATTGAGTTTTCTAAGCATTAAGGACTCTGTGCATTGAGGTTTCTAAGCATTGAGGATCCTGAGCTTTGAGGATTCTAAGCGAAGGATTGAGGATGCTAAGCATTAAGGACTCTGTGCATTGAGGATTCTAAGCATAGAGGATTCTAAGCATTAAGGTTTCTAAGCAGTGAAGATTCTAAGCTAAGCACTGAGGATGCTAAGTATTGAGGTTTCTAAGCATTAAGGACTCTGTGCATTGAGGATTCTAAGCATTGAGGATTCTAAGCATTGAGCATTCTATGCATTGAGGATGTTAAGCATTGAGGATTCTAAGCATTGAGGTTTCTAAGCTAAGCATTGAGGATTCTAAGCATCGAGGAATTAAAGCATTGAGGATTCTAAGCATTCAGGTTTCTAAGCAGTGAGGATTCCACGCTAAGCACTGAGGATGCTAAGTATTGAGGTTTCTAAGTATTAAGGACTCTGTGCATTGAGGTTTCTAAGCATTGAGGATTCTAAGCATTGAGGATTCTCAGCATTGAGGATTCTAAGCTAGGCATTGTGGATTCTAAGCATTGAGGATTCTAAGCGTTGAGGATACTAAGCATTGAGGATTCTAAGCATTGAGGATTCTAAGCATTGAGGATGCTAAGCGTTGAGGATGCTAAGCGTTGAGGATTCTAAGCATTGAGGATTCTAAGCATTGAGGATGCTAAGCATTGAGGATGCTAAGCATTGAGGATTCTAAGCATTGAGGATTCTAAGCAATGAGGATGCTAAGCTAAGCATAGAGCATACTAAGGATTGAGGATGCTAAGCATTGAGGTTTCTAAGCATTGGGGATTCTACGCGTTGAGGATGCTAAGCACTGAGGATTATAAGCATTGAGGTTTCTAAGCAGTGAGGATTCTATGCTAAGCACTGAGAATGCTAAGTATTGAGTTGTCTAAGCATTAAGTACTCTGTGCATATAGGTTTCTAAGCATTGAGGATCTTGAGCTTTGCATTGAGGATGCTAAGCATTGAGGATTCTAAGCATTGAGGATGTTAAGCATTGAGGATTCTGAGCATTGAGTTTTCTAAGCTAAGCATTGAGGATTCTAAGCATCGAGGAATCTAAGCATTGAGGATTCTAAGCATTCAGGTTTCTAAGCAGTGAGGATTCTACGCTAAGCACTGAGGATGCTAAGTATTGAGGTTTCTAAGCATTAAGGACTCTGTGCATTGAGATTTCTAAGCATTGAGGATTCTAAGCATTGAGGATTCTAAGCATTGAGGATTCTAAGCATTGAGGATTCTCAGCATTGAGGATTCTAAGCTAGGCATTGTGGATTCTAAGCATTGAGGTTTCTAAGCATTGAGGATGCTAAGCATTGAGGATGCTAAGCATTGAGGATTCTAAGCATTGAGGATTCTAAGCATTGAGGTTTCTAAGCATTGAGGATTCTAAGCATTGAGGATGCTAAGCATTGAGGATTCTAAGCTATGTAATGAGGATGCTAAGCATTGAGGATTCTAATTACTGAGGATTCTAAGCAATGCATGGAGGATGCTAAGCATTGAGGATTCTAAGCATTGGGGATTCTAAGCATTGAGGATTCTAACCCAAGCATTGATTTTTCTAATCTATGAGGTTTCTAAGCATTAAGACATCTATGCATTTAGGTTTGTAAGCATTTGGGATGCTAAGCAATGAGGTTTCAAATAATAAAATTTCTCAGCATTGAGGTTTGTAAGCATTGAGGATTCTAAGCATTGAGGATTCTAAGCTAAGCATAGAGCATACTAAGGATTGAGGATGCTAAACATTGAGGTTTCTAAGCATTGGGCATTCTATGCCTTGACGATGCTATGCACTGAGGATTCTAAGCATTGAGGTTTCTAAGCAAAGGATTCTAAGCTAAGCACTGAGGATGCTAAGTATTGAGGTTTCTAAGCATTAAGGACTCTGTGCATTGAGGTTTCTAAGCATTGAGGATCCTGAGCTTTGAGGATTCTAAGCTATGCATTGAGGATGCTAAGCATTGAGGATTCTAAGCATTGAGGATTCTAAGCATTGAGGATTCTAATCATTCAGGTTTCTAAGCAGTGAGGATTCTAAGCTAAGCAATGAGGATGCTAAGTATTGAGGTTTCTAAGCATTAAGGACTCTGTGCATTGAGGTTTCTAAGCATTAAGGACTCTGTGCATTGAGGTTTCTAAGCTAAGCATTGAGGATGCTAAGCATTGAGGATTCTAAGCATTGAGGATTCTAAGCATTGAGGATTCTAAGCATTGATGATTCTAAGCATTGAGGATACAAAGCATTGAGGATGCCAAGCATTGAGGATGCTAAGCACTGAGGATGCTAAGCATTGAGGATTCTAAGCATTGAGGATTCTAAGCATTGAGGATTCTAAGCACTGAGGATTCTAAGCATTGAGGATTCTAAGCATTGAGGATGCTAAGTATTGAGGTTTCTAAGCATTAAGGACTCTGTGCATTGAGGATTCTAAGCATTGAGGATTCTAAGCATTGAGGATTCTAAGCATTAAGGATTCTCAGCATTGAGGATTCTAAGCAGTGAGGATTCTAAGCATTGAGGTTTCTAAGGTAAGCATTGAGGATTCTAAGCATTGAGGATTCTAAGCATTGAGGTTTCTAAGCTAAGCATTGATGATACGAAGCATTGAGGATTCTAACTATTGCGGATTCTAAGCAATGCATGGAAGATGCTAAGCATTGAAGATTCTAAGCACTGAGGATTCTAAGCATTGAGGATTCTAAGCCAAGCATTGAGTTTTCTAATCTTTGAGGTTTCTAAGCATTAAGGCCTCTATGCATTGAAGTTTGTAAGCATTTGGGATGCTAAGCAATGAGGTTGCAAACAATAAAATTTCTCAGCATTGAGGTTTGTAAGCATTGAGGATTCTAAGCATTGAGGATTCTAAGCTAAGCATAGAGCATACTAAGGATTGAGGATGCTAAGCATTGAGGTTTCTAAGTATTGGGGATTCTACGCGTTGAGGATGCTAAGCACTGAGGATTCTAAGTATTGAGGTTTCTAAGCATTCAGGATCCCGAGCTTTGAGGATTCTAATATATGCATTGAGGATGCTAAGGATTGAGGATTCCAGCATTGAGGATGCTAAGCATTGAGGTTTCTAAGCTTAGCATTGAGGATTCTAAGCATTGAGGATTCTAATCATTCAGGTTTCTAAGCAGTGAGGATTCTAAGCTAAGCACTGAAAATGCTAAGTATTGAGGTTTCTAAGCATTAAGGACTCTGTGCATTGAGCATTCTAAGCATTGAGGATTCTAAGCATTGAGGATTCTAAGCTAGGCATTTAGGATTCTAAGCATTGAGGATTCTAAGCATTGAGGATTCTAAGCATTGAGGATGCTAAGCATTGAGGATGCTAAGCATTGAGGATTCTAAGCCAAGCATTGAGTTTTCTAATCTTTGTTTTTTCTAAACATTAAGGCCTCTATGCAATGAGGTTTGTAAGCAGTAGGGTTGCTAAGCATTGAGGTTTCAGAGCAATAAAATTTCTAAGCAATGAGGATTCTGCGCATTGAAGTTTCTAAGCAATGCATGGAGGATGCTAAGCATTGAGGTTCCAAAGCAGTGAGGATTCTGAGCTTTGAGGATTCAAAGCTAAGCAATGAGGATGCTAAGCAATGAGGATTCTAAGCATTGAGGATGCTAAGCATTGAGGTTTCTAAGCTAAGCACTGAGGATGAGAAGCATTGAGGATTCTAACTATTGAGGATTCTAAGCAATGCATGGAGGATGCTAAGCATTGAGGATTCTAAGCATTGAGGATTCTAAGCATGGAGGATTCTAAGCATTGAGGATTCTAAGCCAAGCATTGAGTTTTCTAATCTTTGAGTTTTCTAAGCATTAAGGCCTCTATGCATTGAGGTTTGTAAGCATTTTGGATGCTAAGCAATGAGGTTTCAAACAATAAAATTTCTCAGCATTGAGGTTTGTAAGCATTGAGGATTCTAAGCATTGAGGATTCTAAGCTAAGCATAGAGCATACTAAGGATTGAGGATGCTAAGCATTGAGGTTTCGAAGCATTGGGTATTCTACGCGTTGAGGATGCTAAGCACTGAGGATTCTAAGCATTGAGGTTTCTAAGCAGTGAGGATTCTAAGATAAGCACTGAGGATGCTAAGTATTGAGGTTTCTAAACATGAAGGACTCTGTGCATTGAAGTTTCTAAGAAACGAGGATGCTAAGCATTGAGGATGCTAAGCATTGAGGATGCTTAGCATTGAGGCTGTTAAGCATTGAGAATGCTAAGCATTGAGGATTCTAAGCATTGAGGATTCTAAGCATTGAGGATTCTAAGCACTGAGGATTCTAAGCATTGAGGATTCTAAGCATTGAGGATGCTAAGTATTGAGGTTTCTAAGCATTAAGGACTCTGTGCATTGAGGATTCTAACCATTGAGGATTCTAAGCATTGAGGATTCTAAGCATTAAGGATTCTCAGCATTGAGGATTCTAAGCAGTGAGGATTCTAAGCATTGAGGTTTCTAAGGTAAGCATTGAGGATTCTATGCATTGAGGATTCTAAGCATTGAGGTTTCTAAGCTAAGCATTGATGATACGAAGCATTGAGGATTCTAACTATTGCGGATTCTAAGCAATGCATGGAAGATGCTAAGCATTGAAGATTCTAAGCACTGAGGATTCTAAGCATTGAGGATTCTAAGCCAAGCATTGAGTTTTCTAATCTTTGATTTTTCTAAGCATTAAGGCCTCTATGCATTGAGGTTTGTAAGCATTTGGGATGCTAAGCAATGAGGTTGCAAACAATAAAATTTCTCAGCATTGAGGTTTGTAAGCATTGAGGATTCTAAGCATTGAGGATTCTAAGCTAAGAATAGAGCATACTAAGGATTGTGGATGCTAAGCATTGAGGTTTCTAAGTATTGGGGATTCTACGCGTTGAGGATGCTAAGCACTGAGGATTCTAGGTATTGAGGTTTCTAAGCATTCAGGATCCTGAGCTTTGAGGATTCTAAGATATGCATTGAGGATGCTAAGGATTGAGGATTCCAGCATTGAGGTTGCTAAGCATTGAGGTTTCTAAGCTTAGCATTGAGGATTCTAAGCATTGAGGATTCTAAGCATTCAGGTTTCTAAGCAGTGAGGATTCTAAGCTAAGCACTGAAAATGCTAAGTATTGAGGTTTCTAAGCATTAAGGACTCTGTGCATTGAGCATTCTAAGCATTGAGGATTCTAAGCATTGAGGATTCTAAGCTAGGCATTGAGGATTCTAAGCATTGAGGATTCTAAGCATTGAGGATGCTAAGCATTGAGGATGCTAAGCATTGAGGATTCTAAGCCAAGCATTGAGATTTCTAATCTTTGTTTTTTCTAAACATTAAGGCCTCTATGCAATGAGGTTTGTAAGCATTAGAGTTGCTAAGCATTGAGGTTTCAGAGCAATAAAATTTCTAAGCAATGAGGATTCTGCGCATTGAGGTTTCTAAGCAATGCATGGAGGATGCTAAGCATTGAGGTTCCTAAGCAATGAGGATTCTGAGCTTTGAGGATTCAAAGCTAAGCAATGAGGATGCTAAGCAATGAGGATGCTAAGCATTGAGGATGCTAAGCATTGAGGTTTCTAAGCTAAGCATTGAGGATGCGAAGCATTGAAAATTCTAACTATTGAGGATTCTAAGCAATGCATGGAGGATGCTAAGCATTGAGGATTCTAAGCATTGAGGATTCTAAGCATGGAGGATTCTAAGAATTGAGGATTCTAAGCCAAGCACTGAGTTTTCTAATCTTTGAGTTTTCTAAACATTAAGGCCTCTATGCATTGAGGTTTGTAAGCATTTGGGATGCTAAGCAATGAGGTTTCAAACAATAAAATTTCTCAGCATTGAGGTTTGTAAGCATTGAGGATTCTAAGCATTGAGGATTCTAAGCTAAGCATAGAGCATACTAAGGATTGAGGATGCTAAGCATTGAGGTTTCGAAGCAATGCGGATTCTACGCGTTGAGGATGCTAAGCATTGAGGATTCTAAGCATTGAGGATTCTAAGCATTGAGGATTCTAAGCATTGAGGTTTCTAAGCTAAGCATTGAGGATTCTAAGCATTGAGGATTCTAAGCATTCAGGTTTCTAAGCAGTGAGGATTCTAAACAAAGCACTGAGGATGCTAAGTATTGAGGTTTCTAAGCATTAAGGACTCTGTGCATTGAGGTTTCTAAGCATTGAGGATCCTGAGCATTGAGGATTCTAAGCATTGAGGATTCTAAGCATTGAGGATGCTAAGCATTGAGGATGCTAAGCATTGAGGATTCTAAGCATTGAGGATTCTAAGCATTGAGGATTCTAAGCCAAGCACTGAGTTTTCTTATCTTTGAGGTTTCTAAACATTAAGGCCTCTATGCACTGAGGTTTGTAAGCATTAGGGATGCTAAGCATTGAGGTTACAGTGCAATAAAATTTCTAAGCAATGAGGATTCTACGCATTGAGGTTTCTAAGCAATGCATTGAGGATGCTAAGCATTGAGGTTCCTAAGCAGTGAGGATTCTGAGCTTTGAGGATTCGAAGCTATGTAATGGGGATGCTAAGCATTGAGGATGCTAAGCATTGAGGATTCTAAGCATTGAGGATTCTAAGCTAAGCATAGAGCATACTAAGGATTGAGGATGCTAAGCATTGAGGTTTCTAAGCATTAGGGATTCTACGCATTGAGGATGCTAAGCACTGAGGATTATAAGCATTGAGGTTTCTAAGCAGTGAGGATTCTAAGCATTGAAGTTTCTAAGCAGTGAGGATTCTAAGCTAAGCACTGAGGATGCTAAGTATTGAGGTTTCTAAGCATTAAGGACTCTGTGCATTGAGGTTCCGAAGCATTGAGGATTCTAAGCATTGAGGATTCTAAGCATTGAGGATTCTAAGCATTGAGGATTCTAAGCTAGGCATTGTGGATGCTAAGCATTGAGGATGCTAAGCATTGGGGATTCTACACGTTGAGGATGCTAAGCATTGAGGATTCTAAGCATTGAGGATTCTAAACTAAGCATAGAGCATACTAAGTATTGAGGTTTCTAAGTATTGGGGATTCTGCGCATTGAGGATGCTAAGCATTGAGGATTCTAAGCATTGAGGTTTCTAAGTAGTGAGGATTCTAAGCTAAGCACTGAGGATGCTAAGTATTGAGTTTTCTAAGCATTAAGGACTCTGTGCATTGAGGATTCTAAGCATTGAGGATTCTAAGTATTCAGGTTTCTAAGCAGTGAAGATTCTAAGCTAAGCACTGAGGATGCTAAGTATTGAGGTTTCTAATCATTAAGGACTCTGTGCATTGAGGATTCTAAGCACTGAGGATTCTAAGCATTGAGCATTCTATGCATTGAGGATGTTAAGCATTGAGGATTCAAAGCATTGAGGTTTCTAAGCTAAGCATTGAGGATTCTAAGCATCGAGGAATCTAAGCATTGAGGATTCTAAGCATTCAAGTTTCTAAGCAGTGAGGATTCCACGCTAAGCACTGAGGATGCTAAGTATTGAGGTTTCTAAGCATTAAGGACTCTGTGCATTGAGGTTTCTAAGCATTGAGGATTCTAAGCATTGAGGATTCTCAGCATTGAGGATTCTAAGCTAGGCATTGTGGATTCTAAGCATTGAGGATTCTAAGCGTTGAGGATACTAAGCATTGAGGATTCTAAGCATTGAGGATGCTAAGCATTGAGGATGCTAAGCATTGAGGATTCTAAGCATTGATGATTCTAAGCAATGAGGATGCTAAGCTAAGCATAGAGCATACTAAGGATTGAGGATGCTAAGCATTGAGGTTTCTAAGCACTGGGGATTCTACGCGTTGAGGATGCTAAGCACTGAGGATTATAAGCATTGAGGTTTCTAAGCAGTGAGGATTCTATGCTAAGCACTGAGAATGCTAAGTATTGAGTTTTCTAAGCATTAAGGACTCTGTGCATTGAGGTTTCTAAGCATTGAGGATCCTGAGCTTTGCGGATTCTAAGCAATGCATTGAGGATGCTAAGCATTGAGGATTCTAAGCATTGAGGATTCTAAGCATTGAGGATTCTAAGCACTCAGGTTTCTAAGCAGTGAGGATTCTAAGCTAAGCACTGAGGATGCTAAGTATTGAGTTTTCTAAGCATTAAGCACTCTGTGCATTGAGGTTTCTAAGCATTGAGGATTCTAAGCATTGAGGATTCTAAGCATTGAGGATTCTAAGCATTGAGGATGTTAAGCATTGAGGATTCTGAGCATTGAGTTTTCTAAGCTAAGCATTGAGGATTCTAAGCATCGAGGAATCTAAGCATTGAGGATTCTAAGCATTCAGGTTTCTAAGCAGTGAGGATTCTATGCTAAGCACTTAGGATGCTAAGTATTGAGGTTTCTAAGCATTAAGGACTCTGTGCATTGAGGATTCTAAGCATTGAGGATTCTAAGCATTGAGGATTCTCAGCATTGAGGATTCTAAGCTAGGCATTGTGGATTCTAAGCATTGAGGTTTCTAAGCATTGAGGATGCTAAGCATTGAGGATTCTAAGCATTGAGGATTCTAAGCATTGAGGATTCTAAGCATTGAGGTTTCTAAGCTAAGCATTGAGGATTCTAAGCATTGAGGATTCTAAGCATTCAGGTTTCTAAGCAGTGAGGATTCTAAGCAAAGCACTGAGGATGCTAAGTATTGAGGTTTCTAAGCATTAAGGACTCTGTGCATTGAGGTTTCTAAGCATTGAGGATCCTGAGCATTGAGGATTCTAAGCATTGAGGATTCTAAGCATTGAGGATGCTAAGCATTGAGGATGCTAAGCATTGTGGATTCTAAGCATTGAGGATTCTAAGCATTGAGGATTCTAAGCCAAGCACTGAGTTTTCTTATCTTTGAGGTTTCTAAACATTAAGGCCTCTATGCACTGAGGTTTGTAAGCATTAGGGATGCTAAGCATTGCGGTTACAGTGCAATAAAATTTCTAAGCAATGAGGATTCTACGCATTGAGGTTTCTAAGCAATGCATTGAGGATGCTAAGCATTGAGGTTCCTAAGCAGTGAGGATTCTGAGCTTTGAGGATTCGAAGCTAAGCAATGAGGATGCTAAGCAATGAGGATGCTAAGCATTGAGGATTCTAAGCTATGTAATGGGGATGCTAAGCATTGAGGATGCTAAGCATTGAGGATTCTAAGCATTGAGGATTCTAAGCTAAGCATAGAGCATACTAAGGATTGAGGATGCTAAGCATTGAGGTTTCTAAGCATTAGGGATTCTAAGCATTGAGGATGCTAAGCACTGAGGATTATAAGCATTGAGGTTTCTAAGCAGTGAGGATTCTAAGCATTGAAGTTTCTAAGCAGTGAGGATTCTAAGCTAAGCACTGAGGATGCTAAGTATTGAGGTTTCTAAGCATTAAGGACTCTGTGCATTGAGGTTCCGAAGCATTGAGGATTCTAAGCATTGAGGATTCTAAGCATTGAGGTTTCTAAGCTAAGCATTGAGGATTCTAAGCATCGAGGAATCTAAGCATTGAGGATTCTAAGCATTCAGGTTTCTAAGCAGTGAGGATTCCACGCTAAGCACTGAGGATGCTAAGTATTGAGGTTTCTAAGCATTAAGGACTCTGTGCATTGAGGTTTCTAAGCATTGAGGATTCTAAGCATTGAGGATTCTCAGCATTGAGGATTCTAAGCTAGGCATTGTGGATTCTAAGCATTGAGGATTCTAAGCGTTGAGGATACTAAGCATTGAGGATTCTAAGCTTTGAGGATTCTAAGCATTGAGGATGCTAAGCGTTGAGGATGCTAAGCGTTGAGGATTCTAAGCATTGAGGATTCTAAGCATTGAGGATGCTAAGCATTGAGGATGCTATGCATTGAGGATTCTAAGCATTGAGGATTCTAAGCAATGAGGATGCTAAGCTAAGCATAGAGCATACTAAGGATTGAGGATGCTAAGCATTGAGGTTTCTAAGCATTGGGGATTCTACGCGTTCAGGATGCTAAGCACTGAGGATTATAAGCATTGAGGTTTCTATAAGTAATTATAATTATATAAGTATTATCTATAAGTAATTATAATTATAAGTATTGAGGTTTCTAAGCATTAAGGACTCTGTGCATTGAGGTTTCTAAGCAATGAGGATGCTAAGCATTGAGGATGCTAAGCATTGAGGATGTTAAGCATTGAGGCTGTTAAGCATTGAGGATGCTAAGCATTGAGTTTTCTAAGCTAAGCATTGAGGATGCTAAGCATTGAGGATTCTAAGCATTGAGGATTCTAAGCATTGAGGATTCTAAGCTTTGAGGTTTCTAAGCTAAGCATTGAGGATTCTAGGCATTGAGGATGCTAAGCATTGAGGATGCTAAGCATTGAGGATGCTAAGCATTGAGGATTCTAAGCATTGAGGATTCTAAGCTAAGCATTGAAGATGCTAAGTATTGATGTTTCTAAGCATTAAGGACTCTGTGAATTGAGGTTTCAAAGCATTGAGGATTCTAAGCTAAGCATTGAGGATTCTAAGCATTCAGGTTTCTAAGCAGTGAGGATTCTAAGCTAAGCATTGAGGATGCTAAGTATTGAGGTTTCTAAGCATTAAGGACTCTGTGCATTGAGGTTTCTAAGCATTGAGGATTCTAAGCATTGAGTTTTATAAGCTAAGCATTGAGAATGCTAAGCATTGAGGATTCTAAGCATTGAGGATTCTAAGCATTGAGGATTCTAAGCATTGAGGATTCTAATCTAGGCATTGAGGATTCTAAGCATTGAGGATTCTAAGCATTGAAGATTCTAAGCATTGAGGTTTCTAAGCTAAGCATTGAGGATTCTAAGCATTGAGGATGCTAAGCGTTGAGGATGCTAAGCATTGAGGATGCTAAGCATTGAGGATTCTAAGCATTGAGGATTCTAAGCATTGAGGATTCTAAGCATTGAGGTTTCTAAGCAAAGCATTGAGGTTTCTAAGCATTGAGGATGCTAAGCATTGAGGATTCTAAGCTATGTAATGAGGATGCTAAGCATTGAGGATTCTAAGTATTGAGATTTCTAAGCAATTATTGGAGGATGCTAAGCATTGAGGATTCTGCGCATTGAGGTTTCTAAGCAATGCATGGAGGATGCTAAGCATTGAGGTTCCTAAGCAGTGAGGATTCTGAGCTTTGAGGATTCTAAGCTAAGTAATGAGGATGCTAAGCAATGAGTATGCTAAGCATTGAGGATGCTAAGCATTGAGGATTCTAAGCATTGAGGATTCTAAGCATTGAGGATTCTAAGCATTGAGGTTTCTAAGCAGAGAGGATTCTAAGATAAGCACTGAGGATGCTAAGTATTGATGTTTCTAAGCATTAAGGACTCTGTGCATTGAGGTTTCTCAGCATTGAGGATTCTAAGCTAAGCATTGAGGATTCTAAGCATTCAGGTTTCTAAGCAGTGAGGATTCTAAGCTAAGCATTGAGGATGCTAAGTATTGAGGTTTCTAAGCATTAAGGACTCTGTGCATTGAGGTTTCTAAGCATTGAGGATTCTAAGCATTGAGGATTCTAAGCATTGAGGATTCTAATCTAGGCATTGAGGATTCTAAGCATTGAGGATTCTAAGCATTGAGGATTCTAAGCATTGAGGTTTCTAAGCTAAGCATTGAGGATTCTAAGCATTGAGGATGCTAAGCGTTGAGGATGCTAAGCATTGAGGATGCTAAGCATTGAGGATTCTAAGCATTGAGGATTCTAAGCATTGAGGATTCTAAGCATTGAGGTTTCTAAGCAAAGCATTGAGGTTTCTAAGCATTGAGGATGCTAAGCATTGAGGATTCTAAGCTATGTAATGAGGATGCTAAGCATTGAGGATTCTAAGTATTGAGGTTTCTAAGCTAAGCATTGAGGACTTGAAGCATTGAGGATTCTAACTATTGAGGATTCTAAGCAATGCATGGAGGATTCTAAGCATTGAGGATTCTAAGCGTTGAGGATTCTAAGCATTGAGGTTTCTAAGCAAAGCATTGAGGATTCTAAGCATTGAGGATGCTAAGCATTGAGGATGCTAAGCATTGAGGATGCTAAGCATTGAGGATTCTAAGATTTGAGGATGCTAAGCATTGAGGATTCTAAGCATTGAGGATGCTAAGCATTGAGGATGCTAAGCATTGAGGATGCTAAGCATTGAGGGTGCTAAGCACTGAGGATTCTAAGCATTGAGGATTCTAAGCATTGAGGATTCTAAGCATTGAGGTTTCTAAGCTAAGCATTGAGGATGCGAAGCATTGAGGATTCTAAATAGTGAGGATTCTAAGCAATGCATGGAGGTTGCTAAGCATTGAGGATTCTAAGGATTGAGGATTCTAAACTATGCATGGAGGATTCTAAGCATTGAGGATTCTAAGCATTGAGGATTCTAAGCATTGAGGATTCTAAGCATTGAGGTTTCTAAGCAGTGAGGATTCTAAGATAAGCACTGAGGATGCTAAGTATTGAGGTTTCTAAGCATTAAGGACTCTGTGCATTGAGGTTTCTAAGCAATGAGGATGCTAAGCATTGAGGATGCTAAGCATTGAGGATGCTAAGCATTGAGGATTCTAAGCGTTGAGGATTCTAAGCATTGAGGTTTCTAAGCAAAGCATTGAGGATTCTAAGCATTGAGGATTCTAAGCATTGAGGATGCTAAGCATTGAGGATGCTAAGCATTGAGGATTCTCAGATTTGAGGATGCTAAGCATTGAGGATTCTAAGCATTGAGGATGCTAAGCATTGAGGATGCTAAGCATTGAGGATGCTAAGCCTTGAGGATTCTAAGCATTGAGGATTCTAAGCATTGAGGATTCTAAGCATTGAGGATTCTAAGCCAAGCATTGAGTTTTCTAATCTTTGTTGTTTCTAAACATTAAGGCCTCTATGCAATGAGGTTTGTAAGCATTAGGGTTGCTAAGCATTGAGGTTTCAGAGCAATAAAATTTCTAAGCAATGAGGATTCTACGCATTGATGTTTCTAAGCAATGCATGGAGGATGCTAAGCATTGAGATTCCTAAGCAGTGAGGATTCTGAGCTTTGAGGATTCTAAGCTAAGTAATGAGGATGCTAAGCAATGAGTATGCTAAGCATTGAGGATTCTAAGCATTGAGGATTCTAATCATTGAGGATGCGAAGCATTGAGGATTCTAAGCATTGAGGTTTCTAAGCAGTGAGGATTCTAAGATAAGCACTGAGGATGCTAAGTATTGAGGTTTCTAAGCATTAAGGACACTGTGCATTGAGGTTTCTAAGCAATGAGGATGCTAAGCATTGAGGATTCTAAGCATTAAGGATGCTAAGCATTGAGGATTCTAAGCATTGAGGATTCTAAGCATTGAGGATTCTAAGCCAAGCATTGAGTTTTCTAATCTTTGTTGTTTCTAAACATTAAGGCCTCTATGTAATGAGGTTTGTAAGCATTAGGGTTGCTAAGCATTGAGGTTTCAGAGCAATAAAATTTCTAAGCAATGAGGATTCTACGCATTGATGTTTCTAAGCAATGCATGGAGGATGCTAAGCATTGAGGTTCCTAAGCAGTGAGGATTCTGAGCTTTGAGGATTCTAAGCTAAGTAATGAGGATGCTAAGCAATGAGTATGCTAAGCATTGAGGATTCTAAGCATTGAGGATTCTAATCATTGAGGATGCGAAGCATTGAGGATTCTAAGCATTGAGGTTTCTAAGCAGTGAGGATTCTAAGATAAGCACTGAGGATGCTAAGTATTGAGGTTTCTAAGCATTAAGGACACTGTGCATTGAGGTTTCTAAGCAATGAGGATGCTAAGCATTGAGGATGCTAAGCATTGAGGATGCTAAGCATTGAGGCTGTTAAGCATTGAGGTTGCTAAGCATTGAGTTTTCTAAGCATTGAGGATGCTAAGCATTCAGGATTCTAAGCATTGAGGATTCTAAGCATTGAGGATTCTAAGCATTGAGGTTTCTAAGCTAAGCATTGAGGATTCTAGGCATTGAGGATGCTAAGCATTGAGGATGCTAAGCATTGAGGATTCTAAGCATTGAGGATTCTAAGCATTGAGGATGCTAAGCATTGAGGATGCTAAGCATTGAGGATTCTAAGTTTTGAGGATGCTAAGCATTGAGGATTCTAAGCATTGAGGATGCTAAGCATTGAGGATGCTAAGCATTGAGGATGCTAAGCATTCAGGATTCTAAGCATTGAGGATTCTAAGCATTGAGGATGCTAAGCATTGAGGATTCTAAGCATTGAGGATTCTAAGCATTGAGGATTCTAAGCCAAGCATTGAATTTTCTAATCTTTGAGGTTTCTAAGCATTAAGGCCTCTATGCATTGAGGTTTGTAAGCATTGAGGATTCTAAGCAATGAGGTTTGAAACAATAAAATTTCTCAGCATTGAAGTTTGTAAGCATTGAGGATTCTAAGCTAAGCATAGAGCATACTAAGGATTGAGGATGCTAAGCATTAATGATGCTAAGCATTGAGGATTCTAAGCTATGTAATGAGGATGCTAAGCATTGAGGATTCTAAGTATTGAGGTTTATAAGCTCAGCATTGAGGATGCGAAGCATTGAGGATTCTAACTATTGAGGATTCTAAGCAATGCATGGAGGATTCTAAGCATTCAGGATTCTAAGCTATGAGGATTCTAAGCCAAGCATTGAATTTTCTAATCTTTGAGGTTTCTAAGCATTAAGGCCTCTATGCATTGAGGTTTGTAAGCATTGAGGATTCTAAGCAATGAGGTTTCAAACAATAAAATTTCTCAGCATTGAAGTTTGTAAGCATTGAGGATTCTAAGCATTGAGGATTCTAAGCTAAGCACAGAGCATACTAAGGATTGAGGATGCTAAGCATTGAGGTTTCTAAGCATTGGGGATTCTACGTGTTGAGGATGCTAAGCACTGTAGATTCTAAGCATTGAGGTTTCTAAGCAGTGAGGATTCGAAGCTAAGCACTGAGGATGCTAAGTATTGAGGTTTCTAAGCATTAAGGACTCTGTGCATTGAGGTTTCTAAGCATTGAGGATCCTGAGCTTTGAGGATTCTAAGCGAAGCATTGAGGATGCTAAGCATTGAGGATTCTAAGCATTGAGGATGCTAAGCATTGAGGATTCTAAGCATTGAGGATTCTAAGCATTGAGGATTCTAATCTAGGCATTGAGGATTCTAAGCATTGAGGATTCTAAGCATTGAGGACTCTAAGCATTGAGGTTTCTAAGCTAAGCATTGAGGATGCTAAGTATTGAGGATGCTAAGCATTGAGGATGCTAAACATTGAGGATGCTAAGCATTGAGGATTCTAAGCATTGAGGATTCTAAGCTAAGCATTGAGGATTCTAAGCATTGAGGATTCTAAGCATTGAGGTTTCTAAGCAATGCATTGAGGATGCTAAGCATTGAGGATGCTAAGCATTGAGGATTCTAATCATTGAGGATGCTAAGCATTGAGGATGCTAAGCATTGAGGATTCTAAGCTTTGAGGATGCTAAACATTGAGGATTCTAAGCATTGAGGATTCTAAGCATTGAGGATTCTAAGCATTGAGGATTCTAAGCATTGAGGTTTCTAAGCAAAGCATTGAGGTTTCTGAGCATTGAGGATTCTAAGCATTGAGGATTCTAAGCATTGAGGATTCTAAGCATTGAGGTTTCTAAGCATTGAGGATGCTAAGCATTGAGGATGCTAAGCATTGAGTATGCTAAGCATTGATGATGCTAAGCTTTTAGGATGCTAAGCATTGAGGATACTATGCATTGAGGATTCTAAGATTTGAGGATGCTAAGCATTGAGGATTCTAAGCATTGAGGATGCTAAGCATTGAGGATTCTAAGCATTGAGGATGCTAAGCAGTGAGTATGCGAAGCATTGAGGATTCTAAGCATTGAGGATTCTAAGCTATGTAATGAGGATGCTAAACATTGAGGATTCTAAGTATTGAGGTTTCCAAGGTAAGCATTGAGGATGCGAAGCATTGAGGATTCTAAGCACTGAGGATTCTAAGCCAAGCATTCAGTTTTCTAATCTTTTAGGTTTCTAAGCATTAAGGCCTCTATGCATTGAGGTTTGTAAGCATTGAGGATCGTGAGCTTTGAGGATTCTAAGCTAAGCATTGAGGATGCTAAGCATTGAGGATTCTAAGCATTGAGGATTCTAAGCATTCAGGTTTCTATGCAGTGAGGATTCTAAGCTAAGCACTGAGGATGCTATGTATTGAGGTTTCTAAGCATTAAGGACTCTGTGCATTGAGGTTTCTATGCATTGAGGATTCTAAGCATTGAGGATTCTAAGCATTGAGGATTCTTAGCTAGGCATTGAGGATTCTAAGCATTGAGGATTCTAAGCCAAGCATTGAGTTTTCTAATATTTGAGGTTTCTAAACATTAAGGCCTCTATGCACTGAGGTTTGTAAGCATTAGGGATGCTAAGCATTGAGGTTTCAGAGCAATAAAATTTCTAAGCAATGGGGATTCTACGCATTGAGATTTCTAAGCAATGCATGGAGTATGCTAAGCATTGAGGTTCCTAAGCAGTGAAGATTCTGAGCTTTGAGGATTCTAACCTAAGCAATGAGGATGCTAAGCATTGAGGATGCTAAGCATTGAGGATTCTAAGCATTGAGGATTCTAAGCATTAAGGATTCTCAGCATTGAGGATTCTAAGCAGTGAGGATTCTAAGCATTGAGGATTCTAAGCATTGAGGATTCTAAGCATTGAGGTTTCTAAGCAGTGAGGATTCTAAGATAAGCACTGAGGATGCTAAGTATTGAGGTTTCTAAGCATTAAGGACTCTGTGCATTGAGGTTTCTAAGCAATGAGGATGCTAAGCATTGAGGATGCTAAGCATTGAGGATGCTAAGCATTGAGGATTCTAAGCGTTGAGGATTCTAAGCATTGAGGTTTCTAAGCAAAGCATTGAGGATTCTAAGCATTGAGGATTCTAAGCATTGAGGATGCTAAGCATTGAGGATGCTAAGCATTGAGGATTCTCAGATTTGAGGATGCTAAGCATTGAGGATTCTAAGCATTGAGGATGCTAAGCATTGAGGATGCTAAGCATTGAGGATGCTAAGCCTTGAGGATTCTAAGCATTGAGGATTCTAAGCATTGAGGATTCTAAGCATTGAGGATTCTAAGCCAAGCATTGAGTTTTCTAATCTTTGTTGTTTCTAAACATTAAGGCCTCTATGCAATGAGGTTTGTAAGCATTAGGGTTGCTAAGCATTGAGGTTTCAGAGCAATAAAATTTCTAAGCAATGAGGATTCTACGCATTGATGTTTCTAAGCAATGCATGGAGGATGCTAAGCATTGAGATTCCTAAGCAGTGAGGATTCTGAGCTTTGAGGATTCTAAGCTAAGTAATGAGGATGCTAAGCAATGAGTATGCTAAGCATTGAGGATTCTAAGCATTGAGGATTCTAATCATTGAGGATGCGAAGCATTGAGGATTCTAAGCATTGAGGTTTCTAAGCAGTGAGGATTCTAAGATAAGCACTGAGGATGCTAAGTATTGAGGTTTCTAAGCATTAAGGACACTGTGCATTGAGGTTTCTAAGCAATGAGGATGCTAAGCATTGAGGATTCTAAGCATTAAGGATGCTAAGCATTGAGGATTCTAAGCATTGAGGATTCTAAGCATTGAGGATTCTAAGCCAAGCATTGAGTTTTCTAATCTTTGTTGTTTCTAAACATTAAGGCCTCTATGTAATGAGGTTTGTAAGCATTAGGGTTGCTAAGCATTGAGGTTTCAGAGCAATAAAATTTCTAAGCAATGAGGATTCTACGCATTGATGTTTCTAAGCAATGCATGGAGGATGCTAAGCATTGAGGTTCCTAAGCAGTGAGGATTCTGAGCTTTGAGGATTCTAAGCTAAGTAATGAGGATGCTAAGCAATGAGTATGCTAAGCATTGAGGATTCTAAGCATTGAGGATTCTAATCATTGAGGATGCGAAGCATTGAGGATTCTAAGCATTGAGGTTTCTAAGCAGTGAGGATTCTAAGATAAGCACTGAGGATGCTAAGTATTGAGGTTTCTAAGCATTAAGGACACTGTGCATTGAGGTTTCTAAGCAATGAGGATGCTAAGCATTGAGGATGCTAAGCATTGAGGATGCTAAGCATTGAGGCTGTTAAGCATTGAGGTTGCTAAGCATTGAGTTTTCTAAGCATTGAGGATGCTAAGCATTCAGGATTCTAAGCATTGAGGATTCTAAGCATTGAGGATTCTAAGCATTGAGGTTTCTAAGCTAAGCATTGAGGATTCTAGGCATTGAGGATGCTAAGCATTGAGGATGCTAAGCATTGAGGATTCTAAGCATTGAGGATTCTAAGCATTGAGGATGCTAAGCATTGAGGATGCTAAGCATTGAAGATTCTAAGTTTTGAGGATGCTAAGCATTGAGGATTCTAAGCATTGAGGATGCTAAGCATTGAGGATGCTAAGCATTGAGGATGCTAAGCATTCAGGATTCTAAGCATTGAGGATTCTAAGCATTGAGGATGCTAAGCATTGAGGATTCTAAGCATTGAGGATTCTAAGCATTGAGGATTCTAAGCCAAGCATTGAATTTTCTAATCTTTGAGGTTTCTAAGCATTAAGGCCTCTATGCATTGAGGTTTGTAAGCATTGAGGATTCTAAGCAATGAGGTTTGAAACAATAAAATTTCTCAGCATTGAAGTTTGTAAGCATTGAGGATTCTAAGCTAAGCATAGAGCATACTAAGGATTGAGGATGCTAAGCATTAATGATGCTAAGCATTGAGGATTCTAAGCTATGTAATGAGGATGCTAAGCATTGAGGATTCTAAGTATTGAGGTTTATAAGCTCAGCATTGAGGATGCGAAGCATTGAGGATTCTAACTATTGAGGATTCTAAGCAATGCATGGAGGATTCTAAGCATTCAGGATTCTAAGCTATGAGGATTCTAAGCCAAGCATTGAATTTTCTAATCTTTGAGGTTTCTAAGCATTAAGGCCTCTATGCATTGAGGTTTGTAAGCATTGAGGATTCTAAGCAATGAGGTTTCAAACAATAAAATTTCTCAGCATTGAAGTTTGTAAGCATTGAGGATTCTAAGCATTGAGGATTCTAAGCTAAGCACAGAGCATACTAAGGATTGAGGATGCTAAGCATTGAGGTTTCTAAGCATTGGGGATTCTACGTGTTGAGGATGCTAAGCACTGTAGATTCTAAGCATTGAGGTTTCTAAGCAGTGAGGATTCGAAGCTAAGCACTGAGGATGCTAAGTATTGAGGTTTCTAAGCATTAAGGACTCTGTGCATTGAGGTTTCTAAGCATTGAGGATCCTGAGCTTTGAGGATTCTAAGCGAAGCATTGAGGATGCTAAGCATTGAGGATTCTAAGCATTGAGGATGCTAAGCATTGAGGATTCTAAGCATTGAGGATTCTAAGCATTGAGGATTCTAATCTAGGCATTGAGGATTCTAAGCATTGAGGATTCTAAGCATTGAGGACTCTAAGCATTGAGGTTTCTAAGCTAAGCATTGAGGATGCTAAGTATTGAGGATGCTAAGCATTGAGGATGCTAAACATTGAGGATGCTAAGCATTGAGGATTCTAAGCATTGAGGATTCTAAGCTAAGCATTGAGGATTCTAAGCATTGAGGATTCTAAGCATTGAGGTTTCTAAGCAATGCATTGAGGATGCTAAGCATTGAGGATGCTAAGCATTGAGGATTCTAATCATTGAGGATGCTAAGCATTGAGGATGCTAAGCATTGAGGATTCTAAGCTTTGAGGATGCTAAACATTGAGGATTCTAAGCATTGAGGATTCTAAGCTAAGCATTGAGGATTCTAAGCATTGAGGATTCTAAGCATTGAGGTTTCTAAGCAAAGCATTGAGGTTTCTGAGCATTGAGGATTCTAAGCATTGAGGATTCTAAGCATTGAGGATTCTAAGCATTGAGGTTTCTAAGCATTGAGGATGCTAAGCATTGAGGATGCTAAGCATTGAGTATGCTAAGCATTGATGATGCTAAGCTTTTAGGATGCTAAGCATTGAGGATACTATGCATTGAGGATTCTAAGATTTGAGGATGCTAAGCATTGAGGATTCTAAGCATTGAGGATGCTAAGCATTGAGGATTCTAAGCATTGAGGATGCTAAGCACTGAGTATGCGAAGCATTGAGGATTCTAAGCATTGAGGATTCTAAGCTATGTAATGAGGATGCTAAACATTGAGGATTCTAAGTATTGAGGTTTCCAAGGTAAGCATTGAGGATGCGAAGCATTGAGGATTCTAAGCACTGAGGATTCTAAGCCAAGCATTCAGTTTTCTAATCTTTTAGGTTTCTAAGCATTAAGGCCTCTATGCATTGAGGTTTGTAAGCATTGAGGATCGTGAGCTTTGAGGATTCTAAGCTAAGCATTGAGGATGCTAAGCATTGAGGATTCTAAGCATTGAGGATTCTAAGCATTCAGGTTTCTATGCAGTGAGGATTCTAAGCTAAGCACTGAGGATGCTATGTATTGAGGTTTCTAAGCATTAAGGACTCTGTGCATTGAGGTTTCTATGCATTGAGGATTCTAAGCATTGAGGATTCTAAGCATTGAGGATTCTTAGCTAGGCATTGAGGATTCTAAGCATTGAGGATTCTAAGCCAAGCATTGAGTTTTCTAATATTTGAGGTTTCTAAACATTAAGGCCTCTATGCACTGAGGTTTGTAAGCATTAGGGATGCTAAGCATTGAGGTTTCAGAGCAATAAAATTTCTAAGCAATGGGGATTCTACGCATTGAGATTTCTAAGCAATGCATGGAGTATGCTAAGCATTGAGGTTCCTAAGCAGTGAAGATTCTGAGCTTTGAGGATTCTAACCTAAGCAATGAGGATGCTAAGCATTGAGGATGCTAAGCATTGAGGATTCTAAGCATTGAGGATTCTAAGCATTAAGGATTCTCAGCATTGAGGATTCTAAGCAGTGAGGATTCTAAGCATTGAGGATTCTAAGCAAAGCATTGAGGATGCTAAGCAATGAGGATGCTAAGCATTGAGGATTCTAAGCATTAAGGATTCTAAGCATTGAGGATGCTAAGCATTGAGGATGCTAAGCATTGAGGATTCTAAGCATTGAGGATACCAAGCATTGAGGATTCTAAGCGTTGAGGATACTAAGCATTGAGGATTCTAAGCATTGAGGATTCTAAGCATTGAGGATGCTAAGCGTTGAGGATGCTAAGCGTTGAGGATTCTAAGCATTGAGGATTCTAAGCAATGAGGATGCTAAGCTAAGCATAGAGCATACTAAGGATTGAGGATGCTAAGCATTGAGGTTTCGAAGCATTGGGGATTCTACGCGTTGAGGATGCTAAGCACTGAGGATTCTAAGCATTGAGGTTTCTAAGCAGTGAGGATTCTAAGCTAAGCACTGAGGATGCTAAATATTGAGGTTTCTAAGCATTAAGGACTCTGTGCATTGAGGTTTCTAAGCATTGAGGATCCTGAGCTTTGAGGATTCTAAGCGAAGCATTGAGGATGCTAAGCATTGAGGATTCTAAGCATTGAGGATTCTAAGCATTGAGGATTCTAATCTAGGCATTGAAGATTCTAAGTATTGAGGATTCTAAGCATTGACGATTCTAAGCATTGAGGATTCTAAGCATTGAGGATTCTAAGCATTGAGGATTCTAAGCATTGCGGTTTCTAAGCAAAGCATTGAGGTTTCTAGGTATTGAGGATTCTAAGCATTGAGGATGCTAAGCATTGAGGATGCTAAGCATTGAGGACGCTAAACTTTGAGGATTCTAAGCTATGTAATGAGGATGCTAAGCACTGAGGATTCTAAGTATTGAGGTTTCTAAGCTAAGCATTGAGGATGCGAAGCATTGAGGATTCTAACTATTGAGGATTCTAAGAATGCATGGAGGATTCTAAGCATTGAGGATTCTAAGCATTGAGGTTTCTAAGCAAAGCATTGAGGATTATAAGCATTGAGGATTCTAAGCTAGTCATGGAGGATGCTAAGCATTGAGGATTCTAAGCATTGAGGATTCTAAGCAAAGCATTGAGGATGCTAAGCAATGAGGATGCTAAGCATTGAGGATTCTAAGCATTAAGGATTCTAAGCATTGAGGATGCTAAGCATTGAGGATTATAAGCATTGAGGATTCTAAGCATTGAGGATGCTAAGCATTGAGGATTCTAAGCATTGAGGATTCTAAGCTATGAGGATTCTAAGCCAAGCATTGAATTTTCTAATCTTTGAGGTTTCTAAGCATTAAGGCCTCTATGCATTGAGGTTTGTAAGCATTGAGTATTCTAAGCAATGAGGTTTCAAACAATAAAATTTCTCAGCATTGAGGTTTGTAAGCATTGAGGATTCTAAGCATTGAGGATTCTAAGCTAAGCATAGAGCATACTAAGGATTGAGGATGCTAAGCATTGAGGTTTCGAAGCATTGGGGATTCTACGCGTTGAGGATGCTAAGCACTGAGGATTCTAAGCATTGAGGTTTCTAAGCAGTGAGGATTCTAAGCTAAGCACTGAGGATGCTAAGCATTGAGGTTTCTAAGCATTAAGGACTCTGTGCATTGAGGTTTCTAAGCATTGAGGATCCTGAGCTTTGAGGATTCTAAGCGAAGCATTGAGGATGCTAAGCATTGAGGATTCTAAGCATTGAGGATTCTAAGCATTGAGGATTCTAAGCATTGAGGATTCTAAGCATTGCGGTTTCTAAGCAAAGCATTGAGGTTTCTAGGTATTGAGGATTCTAAGCATTGAGGATGCTAAGCATTGAGGATGCTAAGCATTGAGGATGCTAAGCATTGAGGATGCTAAACTTTGAGGATTCTAAGCTATGTAATGAGGATGCTAAGCATTGAGGATTCTAAGTATTGAGGTTTCTAAGCTAAGCATTGAGGATGCGAAGCATTGAGGATTCTAACTATTGAGGATTCTAAGCAATGCATGGAGGATTCTAAGCATTGAGGATTCTAAGCATTGAGGATTCTAAGCATTGAGGTTTCTAAGCAAAGCATTCAGGATGCTAAGCATTGAGGATGCTAAGCATTGAGGATGCTAAGCATTGAGGATGCTTAGCATTGAGGATGCTAAGCATTGAGGATGCTAAGCTTTGAGGATGCTAAGCATTGAGGATGCTAAGCATTGAGGATTCTAAGATTTGAGGATGCTAAGCATTGAGGATTCTAAGCATTGAGGATGCTAAGCATTGAGGATTCTAAGCATTGAGGATGCTAAGCATTGAGGATGCTAAGCATTGAGGTTTCTATGCACCGAGGATTCTGAGCTTTGAGGATTCTAAGCTAAGCAATGAGGATGCTAAGCAATGAGGATGCTAAGCATTGAGGATGCTAAGCAATGAGGATGCTAAGCATTGAGGATTCTAAGCATTGAGGATTCTAAGCTATGAAATGAGGATGCTAACCATTGAGGATTCTAAGTATTGAGGTTTCTAAGGTAAGCATTGAGGATGCGAAGCATCGAGGATTCTAAGCATTGAGGATTCTAAGCCAAGCATTCAGTTTTCTAATCTTTGAAATTTCTAAGCATTAAGGCCTCTATGCACTGAGGTTTGTAAGCATTAGGGATGCTAAGCATTGAGGTTTCAGAGCAATAAAATTTCTAAGCAATGGGGATTCTACGCATTGAGATTTCTAAGCAATGCATGGAGGATGCTAAGCATTGAGGTTCCTAAGCAGTGAGGATTCTGAGCTTTGAGGATTCTAACCTAAGCAATGAGGATGCTAAGCATTGAGGATGCTAAGCATTGAGGATGCTAAGCATTGAGGATGCTAAGCATTGAGGATTCTAAGCATTGAGGATGCTAAGCATTGAGGATTCTAAGCATTGAGGATTCTAAGCATTGAGGATGCTAAGCATTGAGGATACTAAGCATTGAGGATGCTTAGCATTGAGGATTCTAAGCTAGGCATTGAGGATTCTAAGCATTGAGGATTCTAAGCATTGAGGTTTCTAAGCAAAGCATTGAGGTTTCTAAGCATTGAGGATTCTAAGCATTGAGGATTCTAAGCATTGAGGATGCTAAGCATTGAGGATGCTAAGCATTGAGGATTCTATGCATTGAGGATGCTAAGCATTGAGGCTGCTAAGCATTGAGGCTGCTAAGCATTGAGGATGCTAAGCATTGAGAATGCTAAGCATTGAGGATTCTAAGCTTTGAGGATGCTAAGCATTGAGGATTCTAAGCATTGAGGATTCTAAGCTATGTAATGAGGATGCTAAGCATTGAGGATTCTAAGTATTGAGGTTTCTAAGCTAAGCATTGAGGATGCGAAGCACTGAAGATTCTAACTATTGAGGATTCTAAGCAATGCATGGAGGATTCTAAGCATTGAGGATTCTAAGCATTGAGGATTCTAAGCATTGAGGTTTCTAAGCAAAGCACTGAGGATGCTAAACATTCAGGATGCTAAGCATTGAGGCTGCTAAGCATTGAGGATGCTAAGCATTGAGGATGCTAAGCATTGAGGATTCTAAGCTTTGAGGATGCTAAGCATTGAGGATTCTAAGCATTGACGATTCTAAGCCAAGCATTGAGTTTTCTAATCTTTGAGGTTTCTAAACATTATGGCCTCTATGCACTGAGGTTTGTAAGCATTAGGGATGCTAAGCATTGAGGTTTCAGAGCAATAAAATTTCTAAGCAATGAGGATTCTGCGCATTGAGGATTCTAAGCAATCCATGGAGGATGCTAAGCATTGAGGTTCCTATGCTGTGAGGATTCTGAGCTTTGAGGATTCTAAGCTAAGCAATGAGGATGCTATGCAATGAGGATGCTAAGCAATGAGGATGCTAAGCATTGAGGATGCTAAGCATTGACGATTCTAAGCATTGAGGATTCTAAGCTATGTAATGAGGATGCGAAGCATTGAGGATTCTAACTATTGAGGATTCTAAGCAATGCATGGAGGATTCTAAGCATTGAGGGTTCTATGCATTGAGGATTCTAAGCCAAGCATTGAGTTTTCTAATGTTTGAGGTTTCTAAGCATTAAGGCCTCTATGCATTGAGGTTTGTAAGCATTTGGGATGCTAAGCAATGAGGTATCAAAAAATAAAATTTCTCAGCATTGAGGATTGTAAGCATTGAGGATTCTAAGCTAAGCATAGAGCATACTAAGGATTGAGGATGCTAAGCATTGAGGTTTCTAAGCATTGGGGATTTTACGCTTTGAGGATGGTAAGCACTGAGCATTCTAAGCATTGAGGTTTCTAAGCAGTGAGGATTCTATGCTAAGCACTGAGGATGCTAAGTATTGAGGTTTCTAAGCATTAAGGACTCTGTGCATTGAGGATTCTAAGCATTGAGTTTTCTAAGCATTGAGGATTCTAAGCATTGAGGATTCTAAGCTAGGCATTGAGGATTCTAAGCATTGAGGATTCTAAGCATTGAGGATTCTAAGCATTGAGGATTCTAAGCATGGCATTGAGGATGCTAAGCATTGAGGGTTTTATGCATTGAGGATGCTAAGCATTGAGGGTTTTATGCATTGAGGATTCTAAGCATTGAGGTTTCAAAGCTAAGCATTGAGGATTTTAAGCATTGAGGATTCTAAGCATTGAGGATTCTAAGCATGGAGGATGCTAAGCATTGAGGATTCTAAGCATTGAGGATTCTAATCTATGCATTGAGGATTCTAAGCATTGAGGACTCTAAGCTATGCATTGAGGATTCTAAGCATTGAGGATTCTAAGCCAAGCATTGAGTTTTCTAATCTTTGAGTTTTCTAAGCATTAAGGCCTCTATGCATTGAGGTTTGTAAGCATTTGGGATGCTAAGCAATGACGTTTCAAACAATAAAATTTCTCAGCATTGAGGTTTGTAAGCATTGAGGATTGTAAGCATTGAGGATTCTAAGCTAAGCATAGAGCATACTAAGGATTGAGGATGCTAAGCATTGAGGTTTCTAAGCATTGGGGATTTTACGCTTTGAGGATGGTAAGCACTGAGGATTCTAAGCATTGAGGTTTCTAAGCAGTGAGGATTCTAAGCTAAGCACTGAGGATGCTAAGCATTGAGGTTTCTAAGCATTAAGGACTCTGTGCATTGAGGATTCTAAGCATTGAGGATTCTAAGCATTGAGGATTCTAAGCATTGAGGATTCTAAGCCAAGCATTGAGTTTTCTAATCTTTGAGGTTTCTAAGCATTAAGGCCTTTATGCATTGAGGTTTGTAAGCATTAGGGATGCTAAGCAATGAGGTTTCAATGCAATAAAATTTCTCAGCGTTGAGTATTCTAAGCAATGAGGATGCTAAGCTAAGCCTAGTGCATACTAAGGATTGAGGATGCTAAGCATTGAGGTTTCTAGGCATTGGGGATTCTATGCATTGAGGATGCAAAGCACTGAGGATTCTAATCATTGAGGTTTCTAAGCATTGAGGATTCTAAGCATTGAGGATTCTAAGCATTGAGGATGCTAAGCATTGAGGATGCTAAGCGTTGAGGATGCTAAGCGTTGAGGATGTAATCATTGAGGATTCTAAGCATTGAGGATTCTAATCATTGAGGATTCTAAGCCAAGCATTGAGTTTTCTAATCTTTGAGGTTTCTAAACATTAAGGCCTCTATGCATTGAGGTTTGTAAGCATTAGGGATGTTAATCATTGAGATTTCAGAGCAATACAATTTCTAAGCAATGAGGATTCTGCGCATTGAGGTTTCTAAGCAATGCATGGTGGATGCTAAGCATTGAGGTTCCTAAGCAGTGAGGATTCTAAACTAAGCAATGAGGATGCTAAGCAATGAGGATGCTAAGCATTGAGGATTCTAAGCATTGAAGATTTTAAGCATTGAGGATTCTATGTATTGAGGATTCTAAGCATTAAGGAGTCTCAGCATTGAGGTTTCTAAGCCTTAAGGACTCTATGCATTGAGGTTTCTAAGCATTGAGGATTCTAAGCCAAGCATTGAGTTTTCAAATCTTTGAGGTTTCTAAGCATTAAGGCCTTTATGCATTCAGGTTTGTAAGTATTAGGGATGCTAAGCATTGAGGTTTCAA
Source organism: Coturnix japonica (assembly GCF_054131305.1). Lineage (NCBI taxonomy): Eukaryota > Metazoa > Chordata > Aves > Galliformes > Phasianidae > Coturnix > Coturnix japonica. The sequence continues at coordinate 4,232,290 of NW_028188943.1, read as the reverse complement.
TGCAATAAAATTTCTCAGCGTTGAGGATTCTAAGCAATGAGGATTCTACGCATTGAGGTTACTAAGCAATGCATGGAGGATGCTAAGCATTGAGGATTCTAAGCATTGAGGATTCTAAACATTGAGGATGTTAAGCATTGAAGATTCTAAGCATTGGGGATACTATGCATTGAGGATGCTAAGCACTGAGGATTCTAACCATTGAGGATTGTAAGCAGTGAGGATTCAAAGCTAAGCACTGAGGATGTTAAGTATTGAGGTTTCTAAGCATTAAGGACTCGGTGCATTGAGGTTTCTAAGCACTGAGGATCCTGAGCTATGAGGATTCTAAGCTAAGCATTGAGGATGCTAAGCATTGAGGATTCTAAGCATTGAGGATTCTAAGCATTGAGGATTCTAAGCTATGCATTGAGGATGCTAAGCATTGAGGATGCGAAGCATTGAGGTTCCTAAGCTAAGCATTGAGGATGTAAAGCATTGAGGATTCTAAGCATTGAGGATTCTATTCATTCAGGTTTCTAATCAGGGAGGATTCTAAGCTAAGCACTGAGGATGCTAAGTATAGAGGTTTCTAAGCATTAAGGACTCTGTGCATTGAGGTTTCTAAGCATTGAGGATCCTGAGCTTTGAGGACTCTAAGATATGCATTGAGGATGCTAAGCATTGAGGATTCTAAGCTATGCATTGAGGATTCTAAACATTGAGGATGTTAAGCATTGAGGATTCTAAGCATTGAGGTTTCTAAGCTAAGCATTGAGGATTCTAAGCATTGAGGATTCCAAGCATTGAGGATTGTAAGCATTGAGGTTTCTAAGCATTGAGTATTCTATGCATTGAGGATTCTAAGGTAAGAATAGGGCATACTAAGGATTGAGGATTCTAAGCATTGAGGATTCTATGCTATGCATTGAGGATTCTAAGCACTGAGGATTCTATGTATTGAGGATTCTAAGCATTAAGGTCTCTAAGCATTGAGGTTTGTAAGAATTGAGGATGCTAAGCAATGAGGTTTCAAACAATAAAATTTCTCAGCATTAAGGTTTGTAAGCATTGAGGATTCTAAGCATTGAGGATTCTAAGCTAAGCATAGAGCATACTAAGGATTGAGGATGCTAAGCATTGAGGTTTCTAAGCATTTGGGATTTTACGCGTTGAGGATGCTAAGCACTGAGGATGCTAAGTATTGAGGTTTCTAAGCAGTGAGGATTCTAAGCATTGAGGTTTCTAAGCATTGAGGATTCTAAGCATTGAGGATGCTAAGCATTGAGGATTCAATGCATTGAGGATTCTATGCAGTGAGGATTCTAAGCAGTGAGGATTCTAAGCAATGAGGATTCTAAGCATTGAGGATTCTAAGCATTGAGGATTCTAAGCATTGAAGATTCTAAGCATTGAGGATGCTAAGCAATGAGGATGCTAAGCATTGAGGATTCTAAGCATTGAGGATGCTAAGCATTGAGGATTCTAAGCTTTGAGGATTCTAAGCATTGAGGATTCTAAGCATTGAGGATGCTAAGCATTGAGGATGCTAAGCGTTGAGGATGCTAAGCATTTAGCATGCTAAGCATTGAGGATTCTAAGCATTGAGGATGCTAAGTATTGAGGATTCTAAGCCAAGCATTGAGTTTAATAATCTTTGAGGTTTCTAAACATTAAGGCCTCTATGCATTGAGGTTTGTAAGCATTAGGGATGCTAAGCATTGAGGTTTCAGAGCAATAAAATTTCTAAGGAATGAGGATTCTACGCATTGAGGTTTCTAATCTATGCATTGAGGATTCTAAGCATTCAGGTTTCTAAGCTAAGCATTGAGGATTCTAAGCATTGAGGATTCTAAGCATTGAGGTTTCTAAGCAGTGAGGATTCTAAGCATTGAGGATTCTAAGCATTGAGGATTCTAAGCTAGGCATTGAGGATTCTAAGCATTGCAGATTCTAAGCTTTGAGGATTCTAAGCACTGAGGATTCTAAGCATTGAGGATTCTAAGCAGTGAGGATTCTAAGCAGTGAGGATTCTAAGCAGTGAGGATTCTAAGCATTGAGGATTCTAAGCATTGAGGATTCTAAGCATTGAGGATGCTAAGCAATGAGGATGCTAAGCATTGAGGATTCTAAGCATTGAGGATGCTAAGCATTGAGGATGCTAAGAATTGAGGATTCTAAGCTTTGAAGATTCTAAGCGTTTAGGATGCTAAGCGTTGAAGATGCTAAGCATTTAGGATGCTAAGCATTGAGGATTCTAAGCATTGAGGATTCTAAGCCAAGCATTGAGTTTTCTAATCTTTGAGGTTTCTAAACATTAAGGCCTCTATGCATTGATGTTTGTAAGCATTAGGGATGCTAAGCATTGGGGTTTCAGAGCAATAAAATTTCTAAGGAATGAGGATTCTACGCATTGAGGTTTCTAATCTAAGCATTGAGGATTCTAAGCATTCAGGTTTCTAAGCTAAGCATTGAGGATTCTAAGCATTGAGGATTCTAAGCATTCAGGTTTCTAAGCAGTGAGGATTCTAAGCTAAGCACTGAGGATGCTAAGTATTGAGGTTTCTAAGCATTAAGGACTCTGTGCATTGAGGTTTCTAAGCATTGAGGATCCTGAGCTTTGAGGATTCTAAGCTAAGCATTGAGGATGCTAAGCATTGAGGATGCTAAGCATTGAGGATTCTAAGCATTGAGGATTCTAAGCATTCAGGTTTCTAAGCAGTGAGGATTCTAAGCAGTGAGGATTCTAAGCATTGAGGATTCTAAGCATTGAGGATTCTAAGCATTGAGGATTCTAAGTATTGAGGATTCTATGCCAAGCATTGAGTATTCTAATTTTTGAGGTTTCTAAACATTAAGGCCTCTATGCACTGAGGATTCTAAGCATTGGGGATGCTAAGCATTGAGGTTTCAGAGCAATAAAATTTCTAAGCAATGAGGATTCTGCGCATTGAGGTTTCTAAGCAATGCATGGAGGATGCTAAGCATTGAGGATTCTAAGCAGTGAGGATTCTGAGCTTTGAGGATTCGAAGCTAAGCAATGAGGATGCTAAGCAATGAGGATGCTAAGCAATGAGGATGCTAAGAATTGAGGATGCTAAGCATTGAGGATTCTAAGCATTGAGGATTCTATGCTATGTAATTAGGATGCTAAGCATTGAGGATGCTAAGCATTGAGGATGCTAAGCATTGAGGATTCTAAGCATTGAGTATGCTAAGCATTGAGGATTATAAGCATTGAGGATTCTAAGCATTGAGGTTTCTAAGCTAAGCATTGAGGATGCGAAGCATTGAGGATGCTAACCATTGAGGATTCTAAGCTATGCATTGAGGATTCTAAGCATTAAGGATGCTAAGCATTGAGGATTCTAAGCATTGAGGATTCTAAGCATTGAGGATTCTAAGCATTGAGGATTCTATGTATTGAGGATTCTAAGCATTAAGGACTCTAAGCATTGAGGTTTCTAAGCCTTAATGTCTCTATGCATTGAGGTTCCTAAGCATTGAGGATTCTAAGCCTAGCATTGAGTTTTCTAATCTTTGACGTTTCTAAGCATTAAGGCCTTTATGCATTGAGGTTTGTAAGCATTAGGGATGCTAAGCAATGAGGTTTCTAAGCATTGGGGATTCTATGCATTGAGGATGCTAAGCACTGAGGATTCTAAGCATTGATGATTCTAAGCAGTGAGGATTCTAAGCTAAGCACTGAGGATGCTAAGTATTGAGGTTTCTAAGAATTAAGGACTCTGTGCATTGACGTTTCTAAACATTGAGGATGTTAAGCATTGAGGATTCTAAGCATTGAGGATTCTAAGCATTGAGGATGCTAAGAATTGAGGATGCTAAGCATTGAGGATTCTAAGCATTGAGGATTCTAAGCATTGAGGATGCTAAGCATTGAGGATTCTAAGCATTGAGGATTCTAAGCATTGAGGATTCTAAGCATTGAGTATTATAAGCATTGAGGATGCTAAGCATTGAGGATTCTAAGCATTGAGGATTCTAAGCTAAGCATAGAGCATACTAAGAATTGAGGATGCTTAGTATTGAGGTTTCTAAGCATTAAGGACTCTGTGCTTTGAGGTTTTTAAGCATTGAGGATCCTGAGCATTGAGGATTCTAAGCTAAGCATTGAGGATGCTAAGCGTTGAGGATGCTAAGCATTCAGGATTCTAAGCTATGCATTGAGGATTCTAAGCAATGTGGATTCTAAGTATTGACGATTCTAAGCTCTGATGTGAGGATGCAACACGTTGAGGTTTCTAAGCATTTAGGGCTCTTATCATTGAGGATTCTAAGCATTGAAGATTCTACGTTGAGCATTTAGGTTTCTAAGCAATGAGGTTTCTAAGCATCGAGGATTCCAAGCATTGAGGTTTCTAAGCTTGGCATTGAGTATTCTAAGTATTGAGGTTTCTCAGTGTTGAGGATTCTAAGCAATGAGGATTGTATGCATTGAGGATTTTATGCATTTAGGGTTCTAAACTAAGCACTGAGGATTCTGAGCATTGAGGGTGCAAAGCGTTGAGGTTTCTAAGCATTGAGGTTACTAAAAATTAAGGTCTCTAAGCTATAAAGTTTCTAATCATTGAGGATACTAAGCATTGAGGTTACTAAAAATTAAGGTTCTATGCATTGAGTTTTTTATGCATTGTGGATGCTAAGCATTGAGGATTCTAAGCTTTGAGTATTACAAGCATTGTGGATTCTAAGCATCGAGGAATCTAAGCTAAGCATTGAGGATGCTAAGGATTGAGGTTTCTAAGCATTGAGTGTTCTAAGGTTTGAGGATTTCAAGCTAAGCATTGCTGTTGGTAAGCATTGAGGTTTCTAGGCATTGAGGATTCTTAGCATTGAGGATGCTAAGCATTGAGGATTCTAAGCATTGAGGATTCTAAGCATTGAGGATTCTAAGCTAGGCATTGAGTATTCTAAGCATTGGGGATGCTAATCATTGAGGATTCCCAGCACTGAGGATTCTAAGCTAAGCTTGTAGGATTCTAGGTATTGAAGATTCTCAGAGTTGACGATTCTAAGCAATGAGGATTCTATGCATTGAGGATTTTATGCATTGAGGGTTCTAAACTAAGCACTGAGGATGCTGAGCATTGAGAGTGCAAAGCACTGAGGTTTCTAAGCATTTAGGTTACTAAAAATTAAGGTCTCTAAGCTATGAGGTTTCTAATCATTGAGGATACTAAGCATTGAGGTTTCTACGCATTAAGGACTCCATGCATTGAGTATTTTATGCATTGAGGATGCTAAGGATTGAGGTTTCTAAGCATTGAGTGTTCTAAGCTTTGAGGACTTTAAGCTAAGCATTGCGGTTGGTAAGCATTGAGGTTTCTAGGCATTGAGGATTCTATGCTTTGAGGATTCTTAGCATTGAGGATGCTATGCATTGAGGTTTCTGAGTATTTCAGATTCTGAGCATTGAGGATTCTAAGCTAAGCATTGAGGGTGCTAAGCAATGAGGATTCTCAGCATTGAGGATGCTAAGCACTGAGGATTCTCATCATTGAGGATTCTCAGCATTGAGGTTTCTAAGCATTAAGAACTTTAAGCATTGAGGATTCTAAGCATTGATCATTCTAAGCATTAAGGACTCTATGCATTGAGGTTTCTAAGCTTTAAGGGTGCTAAGCATTGAGGTTTCAAAGCAATAAGGTTTCTCAGCATTGAGGATTCTAAGCAATGAGGATTCTAAGCATTGAGGATTCTGCGCATTGAGGTTTCTAAGCTAAACATTGAGGATGCTGAGCATTGAGGATGCAAAGCATTGAGGATTCTAAGCATTGAAGTTTCTAAGCACTGAGGACTCTATGCTTTGAGGTTTCTAAGCATCGAGGTTTCTAAGCATTGAGGATTCTAAGCATTAAGGACTCTATGCATTGAGGTTTCTAAGCACTAAGGAGTCTATGCTTTGAGGTTTCTAAGCATTTAGGTTTCTAAGCATTGAGGATTCTAATCATTGAGGATGCTAAGCTAAGCATTGAGGATGCTAAGCATTGAGGATTCTAGGCACTGAGGATTCTAAGCATTGGGGATACGAAGCTACGCAGTGAGGGTGATAAGCATTGAGGTTTCTAAGCATTAAGGACTCTATGCATTGAGATTTTTAAGCATTGATGATGCTAAGCATTGAGGATTTTATGCTTTGAGAATGCAAAGCAATGAGCTCTCTAAGCATTGAGGATTCTAAGCATTGACGATTCTAAGCACTGAGGATTCTAAGCATTGAAGATTCTAAACTAAGCATTGAGGTTTCTAAGCAATGGGAATTCTAAGCAATGAGATTTCTAAGCTAAGCATTGAGGTTGCTTAACATTGAGTAAGCTAAGCATTGGGGTGTCTAAGCATTAAGGACTCTATGCATAGTGTTTTCTAAGCATTGAGGATTCTAAGCTGTGCATTGAGGATGCTAAGCATTGATGTTTCTAAGCATTGAGGTTTCTAAGCATTGAGGTTTCTAAGCATTGAGGATTCTCTGTTAAGCATTGGAATTCTAAGCATTGAGGATTCTATGCATTGATTGTTCTAAGCCATTGAGGGATCTAAACATTGAGTGTTCTAAGCATTGAGGATTCTAAGTAAAGCATTGAGGCTTCTCATCATTGAGGATTCTTTGCAGACTTGTTTCCCTATCCTTCGCTATAGGTATGCTTTTGTTTCATCAGGTATTAGTTCACTTGGTTGTTTTTTAGTTGCATCATATGGAATATTAGTCAAATGTGTGTAGAATTTCCATCTGCCTTCAGAATTTGGGATTTTGGGATCTGCCCCAAAATGATTTATAGAACCTGACATTCTAATTTCTTGGAGTTAAGGGGCTGGGGGAATAACCCAGAAAAAGAATAACGAGAATATCCATCTTTAGTAGGATGTTAAACTGTACTATGTCTGGATGCTTTGTACATGTATTGGTCTCTGCAGTCATTTCTAATCATTCTGATTCATTGGTGAGTGAATTCATAAAACTCATCCACTAAGGGATGTTTCCAAGCAACTTGGAGCCTGGAATACCTTCACCCAGCTTTGATGGTAGAAAGCAGTTAACCAAGGTGATTTGTAACATTCACTTCTTTGCCATGAGGACCATTGATAACGCATATCGTGTAAGTGTATTTAAGGGAGGGTTATCTCTCTGATAATTCTGGAAAACAGCAGTGGGCCCTGTCAGACTAGGTAAGCTGCCTCTGCATTAAGATGTGTCTCTTTGAGTAGGATTTTGCCAAATGCAGGGTCAGGAAATAAGGAGGAGGTGGGGTAAATGGAGGAGCATAGTATTACATCGTGGAGTAACTGAAAATGTGACAACTTGGGGAAAGATTTTGGGTGGGGAGCGGAGGAAAGTGACCAACACAGGTTCTGCCTCAGAGCAGTCTCAAGTTTTCGGTGATCTCAGTATTTGAAGTTGTTTTTTTTTTTCCTTCTCCTTGAATATATTTGATGTACATCACACCATATCCTGTCTTTGTCAGACTTTGTTTAACTAGGCAGCCTTGGGCAGTTCAGATGTATCCAAGGCAGGATGCAGCCGTGATACACGCAGCAGAACTGCGTTTGATGCTCTTTTTTACACATCATTTGACTCTCAGAATATGCTGTAGAGGTCACACATAATGAAGTTGGGTGGGAATGTTGGCTTTCTTTGTTTATCTCTTATGTCCAGGGGGTAAACTTGAACCTTTGATCTGTGCAGCTCTCATGATAAAGTCATGTTGTATTTAGGAATAAGGGGGAGTGGAGGGAAGGCCTATGTTTTGTGGGCTCTGGCTTGGGGCTGATAGGATGAGAGGTATGCAGAGGCACAGCCAGAATCATTCCAGTCAAGACCTGGATCTAGGTTGAATTTGTCACACGCTCTTTATGATTCCCTTTGACTCCTAATGAAATCCCAGTCTTGTGTCATTTCAAAACCTTGTTCCCTTTCAAACGCTGTGGCCCAAATAGCAGCTTGACAATGCATAGAATTTTAACCCATGTCAGGGCATCTGGAAGTGCACTTCATTTCCCTTCTGTGCCTCTTTTTATGAGGCGAGACATTGATTTGTTAACGGGGTTTCATTCTTTTATTTCAGATTGATCTTTCCCCAACTGATGTCATGATTTCTAACTTCCAAATCAGATAAAATCAAGAGGAAGATCCCTGCAATAGGCAGGAGATTAAGCAACAAGTTAGCAGTACTGTAGGAACAAAGCTCTTATTTTCATGCATATATCCACAGTTAAAATGAATAAAGAGAAGGGAAGGTGGGAGGTGGTTGATACGTTAGATTTATTACTCAAAGGGTTTTTGCTCCATGTTTTGCAAGAGGCATCAGTGCCTTTAATCTCTCATCTCTGGTTTTGTTAGTGGCACGTTATATCCTGGCCATGTCAGAATGTAGCACAGAGTAATGAGACAAGATCTGTTGGATGGGGCTTTATGTAGCACGAAAAGGTTCCTCTGCTCACTCTTTTTATTATTTACATTCCCAGTGAAGGTTACGTGTCATGTGGGCTTTGCAGAGATAAATGGGTAACCTGAGCTTTCTGGCAGCTTCCCCAGGACTTGGGGAGGATTCAGTGTAAGGACTGACTTGGGGATTTTGAAGCATCAAACTCAGTTCTGGGCCCTGAAGGAAACATAGAAGAACATGTGTCTCGGTGTCCTGAGGAGGTGCAGTGTAGCACAAGGTGGTATCAAGGGGCTCTGGACCAAAATTACACTTCAGAACAGTAGGTGTGTCCCAGAGCAGATCAGCAGGACTGGGGTGGCTTCATCAGCACTGCTGTTATGGGGCATAGTGAATCAAGAATGAAGTGTAGCAGCTCAGCTAAGTGCAGAAATCTTGACTATTGCCGGCCAGTTGGTGCCCGGAGATGTGATTTTGGCATTGCAAATATACCTGTCAGGAGGGGAGTGAAGCTTAGAAAGGGAGTTTTAAGTGGAATAGAGATGTTTCCCCACCTGGATCCTATGGATCCACTATTTCCTGGGGTTTAAAATCAGGACTCTCTAGAAGCTTTTGTCACGTTGAATGTTAGACAGAGGTTTATCAGTCTTGAGGAGAGCAGAATTCACATCTCTGCCAGTCTCACAGTATCCTCAATTAGCTGAATTGTGGCAAACCTTCCATTTCTGAGATGTGAAGACCCTTTCTTGTGGTTTTGTTTTCTCATAGAGTAACTGAAGAAAGAATCGCTCAATTAACATGCTGCATGCTTTCCCAATGTATAGAAGAGACAGGAGTTAAAGCCGTTTTCATCAGTTGCAAGGGAGCATGTTTTATTTTGCTTTGTGCTATTTACAGCTGTTGTCCATTAGGAGTCCTCAAGAGCCTCATTCTCAACTACAACAACACAGTCCCATAAGTTTAGCTCAGCAATGAGCCTGCAAAACAGCACTAAATCATGATGATGGGAGAAAGAAGAAAATGTTTGGAAATAGCAAAATGCAACTGATGCCTTTGTGAAAAGTAGTTTTTGCTTGTTGCTGTTTTAAAGCATTACTAAGGTAGACTGTAATGCACAGCATCTAGCTGGAGCTGAATAGAGGTTGTTTTCTAATATATATATGTTTTTGTAATAAAAAGTAAGCAGAACTCCTAGTATGTCTCTATTGGCTGAAGGGATCTTTTACAGTCCATTAGCGCCTTGGGCACTAATGTATACACAGCAGTGAAAATATACTAATCTCAGGGTAAGGTGCAAGAATGATAAAGGAAAAATAAAGATTAGTACACGGCTATTGAATAGCAGAGTTCTGGTTGCTTTACTGGACCACAGTATGATTGCTCTGTATGAATTCGAGTGGAGACTCTGGTCATGCCCATCAAATGCCTATGAATGGGAAGGGGTGAATGTGGGATTGTTTCCAGACCTGTCTACATCCTTGCACAGGAGTTGGACCAAGTGACCTTTAAGGATCCTTTCCAACTCAAAAGGTTCTGTGATTCCACCTCTGTGTTTCACATTAATTGAGTAATGATTTGTAAAGCTGTTAAAAAACTGAAGGACTTTAGTACAGCTTTGGGAGCTGAGGACATAGAAGCATAACTTGCTAAATCAGCGTTTGCTTACAAGGATGCTCAGATGATACCTTTGATTGTTTTCTGTCCCTTTACTAGAGAGCCTGTGCTCTGACAGAGCTGCAAAAAACATCATGGCATCGTTGTGATTCCCTGTCAGATAGTGGCTTCCACTAAAGCAAATGTGTCAGGTTGATTTGTGACAGCAGCCTGAGATTGTGAACATTCACAGAAGGATAATTTTAAGACACATCATTGCTTTGTCCTTTTCTTTTATTCTCTATGCTTGGCAGGTGTCTACCTCTGTCTTCTTCCCTTGGCCCATCTGTGGATTTTGCTCAACACAGATGGGATTTTCAAACAATCTGCTGTCAAATTTGGTCTCTTCTGAGCATGTGTATACAGAGAGCTTTTGGAGACGTGTAACTAGGCCAAATGAGGGTGCTTTTTCATGGGAATGGCAAATAACGTATCTGATAGCAAGACAATTTTCTCTGCCAAATTGCTAGTCTGCTTTGCAACAGGGGTTCATTAGGCTCTGTCCATGAACTGTTTAGTAAGATTCTCTCTTAAAAAAAAAAGTTGGCATCGTATCTCTGCAGCTTCTGTGCATAACATCTCCATGCCTTTGCTTTGTTTTACAGACAGTCGTCCTTATGTCTTTCTGATGGCCCGTGTTCATCCTGGTGAAAGCAACGCCAGCTGGGTGATGAAGGGGACCCTGGAGTTCCTTGTGAGCAGTGATCCCATTGCTGATCTCCTGAGGAAATGTTTCATTTTCAAGATTGTCCCCATGCTCAACCCTGATGGAGTCATCAATGGCAAGTGCGTTGTAGTAACATACTTATTGTGAATTTTCACTGGGTTTACCTGCAGGCTTTACTGCTGTATACTTAGCAGGCCTAGTCTTCAGTGTTTTGGGCCAGAATTCCTGTTGCCTTTTGCCTTGTGTTTTATTCATCCTGTGATCAGTCCTGTAAGGAGAATGTAAGTCCTGGATACAGCCCAGTGTGCTGTCTCGTGTGCATCAGATATTCATGGTTCTGTACTGTGTGGGGCCGTAAGGTGTCCCAACTGACTGGTGAAGTATTAGCGATAGCAGACAAACTGAATCTTACTTGCTGAATGGAAAGTTATCTATTCTGCCAAATCAGCAGGGCAAACTTTATCTGCAAGCTGATATATCTGGGAATAACTGGCTTTAATTAATGCTTTATATAACCTGAATGGGGGAAAGATGTAAGGATCTATTAAATGCTCGTATCTTTATGGAAATGTTTCCGTATAATGAAACTCCCTCCTTCTCCTATCTCCTTTACTCTGTTTCCTCCCACATGCTTCTGAAGAGATTCCAAGTCTTTCTGAGCTTATGAATATACCAGTTTCTTTTTGCATTCTTCAGAGCTGCCTTTACATTGCTCCTACCCACATCATCACTACAACCATTCATCTGGTTTCAGGTCAGGTTGTGCTGATCCGGTGCTGAAGAAACAGGGTAAAGACCTTAAGCAAATCTTGAGCTTATTTGGTCCTAATCTAATTCCTTTCTGTTGTGGTCTGGGCTTCAGCAGAGGGCAGCTTGGAGTGTTCTTAGCCTCTGGTCTGCGACTATGAGCATAGTTTTTTGTGTTCCTGTTCTCCCCAGGACATGAGTGTGTTGTAGTTTAGGCTGTTCAGGGGAGCTGGATGCTGCCCCCGAGTATTGGAAGCTTCTGCTGGCACCAAATGTTTCCTTGATTCTTCCAGACAGCAGAAGCAAAAATGAAAGATTGTGGCTTTCTGTTTTTCCTTTCACTCTGCTTAATTAAAGTTTCCAGCAGATGGAGGGCTGGAGGGAATGTCTGACCTTTTTTCTCCAGCTGTCAGGAGTGAGCATAGCAGAGGAAGGGTCCTCAGGAGGGACAGTGTGGCTTTTGGTGACACCTGGAATGAAGGGTACTGTCTGAGCTCATATCACACAGGAACGTGTGGAGCTTCCACTGTAGTTCAACCTGGTGATGAGTAGGAAAGTTTGGTGTGGGATAGGAGCAGAGGTCCAAGGACTTGGCTATGGCTCTGTAGCTAAGCATGAAGCCTGGGGAAGGGAGAGAACCATTCCATCATGCTCCAATTTAAATGCTGTGCTGTGGGGCCTCCCATGGCTCTGTTGCTCTTGCTTCTTCCCATGTGCTTTTTCAGTGGACTGAGGTGTTCCTGCACAGAAAGAAAAGCTTCTTTTCTTGGCCTAGAGTTTATTGGCAGCTTTTTGGAGATGACTTTTAGTCCCTTGCTGCATGTGGAAGCACATGCAGGTTTCTTTGTCCATTAATGTTCTACTTCATCTAGGTTTAAGTGCTGTATTAAACTCTGTTGTCATTCAAATCACTGCCACAAAGGGAAGCTCTTTTTCCAGGAAAAGGGTCTGTAGGCCATTATTGACTGAGTAGCTGTAAACAGGTCCATACTACTTACTTTTAGGTCTCTGTAGCACATTTCAGGAAGCCACTTATTTGCCTTGAGATTTACAATCACGACTGAATGTGTCAAATCCACTGTTTATTTTGAATCATCACTCATTTCGAATCTTCATGCTTTGAAAGTGCATCTTCTGTACTACCCATCCATCCTTCTGTTATCTGGTATTAATCCTGCTCTAGTCTCGTTACCTCGGTATCTTTATATTTAAAAAAGGGTTGAATTCTTTTCTGTTGGCAGTTCTTTTGAAGCTCCTCACTCTCTCCCTCCTCCCCAGTCCTGTGTGCTGGGGTGTGCATAATGCTTCCCTGCCCGTCACAAAGATGAATGCCATCGCACGGTTACAAAGGATTTCTTCCAGCAGCCCAGCTGTGCCCCTTCCCCAGCTGACTCCCTGCTGCAGGCACAGCTCAGTGGAAGAGTGCTCATCCCAGCAGGATACCGTGCAATCACACTTCGAGAGCCTTGTGCAGCAACAAGACGATCAGGGCCTTGGTATTTGCTTTGGTTAATGTGATCTGAAAGTTGCATGCAGAGAATGTTCCTCTGTCACAGATATGATGGCAGTAATGTGATTATGCTCTGACTGTGTGTGGCTGAGCTAGGAAACAGCCTTCCCTTTCACTCCCTTTCACATCAGTCAGTACTATGAGGATTTATTCCTGTCTGTCAGTGATGGAGAGAGTTGAGTCCTGTTGCTGATGCTAAATGAAGGTAGTGGTGATGCAAGCATGTCTGTATGAGTAAGGCTGTCATCACATAAAAATAAAAATCACTACCCAATATCACATATAATTTGAGTTTGTTCAATCCAGAGAGTACTGATGAGCAGTTGTGTTCTGTGCGACTGTTCTCATGGAATCATTAAGGTTGGAAAAGAAGTCTGTCATCTGGTCCAACCGTCCGCCTACAACCAGTATTGCCCAGTAAACCGTGTCCTGAAGTACCACATCTCCATGTTTCTTTAAGGTCTCCAATGGATGGTGACTCCACCTCCCTGGGCAGCCTTTGCTCTGTCCTGAATAGCAGTCAGATGTAGGGTTTGTCAAATAAATTTCAGCTGATCTGGTAGTGGCTATATATTTTAATGTTAGACACTACTTTTTATTAAGTGCATCCTGTGTGTTGTCACACAGTAGTGTTTGACCACTGCTGGAAATGGGATGCTGCCTCTGATAGATGTATGGTCTGACCTGATATAGTTATTTGTGTGTTTTTTTTCTTCTTTACAAGTAAAAGTAGTCTTAATCTCCAAGAACGGTGCTATAAGATGGTCCAAAGTGACAGGCATTAAATTACTAAAGGGAAAGTGTCCTTGTAGGCTGATTATCTTGCGAAGGCTGTTCTGTGAAAACCCAAGGTATTGGTTGGTGTTCAGCTGACTGTTTTCTCTCATCCCTTTATCGTCTTTTTAAATTAAATCGCGGATTAACAGGAAAGCTAGAGAAGGAATTCCATTCTACACAGCGGTGGAGAATCCATGAAGGAGCACAGCACTTTGATTAGGAAACTGCTGAGTTATACTGGGTGAGTGAGAGACCCGTGCTTTGTTCCTGGCTCTGCTGTTGATGAAGTATGTGACCTTGAGCATTTCCCCCTCCTTTTTTTTTCTTTCCCCTGAGTTTTCTTCCTGGGAGGATGAAATAATGACACACCACAACCTTCACACAGCTTGAAATGAGTGAAATATGTGTACCAGGAGCATTTTCTCTTCAATCTAGTTCTTCTGATTCATCCACTAAAACCAGGGTCAGGAAAGGAACTTGTAAAAGCTTATGACAGCACAAACAGTTCTGTTACAAAGAAATACCCAGCACTGTTGGCTGTTCACACTGTTCCACATAAGCTCATTACCACACAGTGGAGCAACAAGTTGCCTGTGCACCAACACTTCTCCATGCAGTTGTGTACCATCTTGTGACCTGCTTTTAGGCTGTCTTCTCTGTGCACATGCTACATACCCTTCTGTCAACAGCTTGTGTATGCAGCCATTCCTCAGTGTCTGCTCACACCTGCATATCTTCTGCACCCACGTACCTGGTGCTCCCATGTGTATGTTAGCAGTCACAACGTGGTAGTCAGCATTTTGTGGGGATTTTTTTGGCTGGACTTCTTCAGAGTCTGCAGTTTCATATAAATATTGCTATTTATTACCCCTGAATTTAGGGTTATTAATTATATCAGTATAACCTAATTTATATCACCATAAACAGCAATAATAAATAGTGCCAAATGCTAACGCGCAGTGCTTGCCAACCGTGCCCGTGTTTAATGAGTGCTTCCCCCCCACTTCCCAGAAGTATTAAATTAAAAATGATTCGGCCTTGCGATATGATTGATCAAACAAGAGGTGGAACTCCTAGATAAGTGCTTTTGTTTTAAAGAATATTTCATCTTCAGACTGCCCATGCACTGTCTATTATGAGCATCCACAGGTCTTGAACTGCCCAATCTCTCTCTTCCAAGTTCATGTCTCTCTCCTCCATTGCCACCTTCTTCCTTTTTCTTTACTCCCTTTCATGTTTCCTCTTTCTTCCCTTCTGTCTGCCCTTTTCTCGCTTTCCTTTCCCTACTGTTGAATCAAAGAAGCTTTTCAATGAGAGGAACTTGATGTGTTTTTGTAAATGAATTGAACCAATCAGTGGAGATGGGAGCCGGTGAGTCTATTTTGGTAAAGGAAGATTAATTTTTTTGGAAGCAGTGTGACTTCTTCGAAGGCATGGGGTAACCATAGTAGCTGTTAGGAAGAGGAAATCCTGATTTGCATTTTGGATTATAGCCATGGACTATTCTTTATCTGGTTTAAAAACACCCTGTTCCCTTCTGCACCTGCCTTCCCACAACACAGGCTGAGTAAGCTTTGCTGCTGCTTATAGGTAAGGCAGGTGAGCTGGGCTTTTTGTTTGTTTCTCTTTATTGATATTCACTCTCACTTTAGTCAGGCTGTTTGTTCCATCCTGTTTTACTTACAGGGCTTTGTTTATTGCGCCCTGGAATCCAGCAGAGAAAAGCTTTAACTCTGACAATTACAGAAATGGAGAGATAGAAACGTCCTCTGAAAGCCCTTTCAGAACACATTTCTATTGCATGCTCTCAGAAGGGAAACTATTAACTATTAATGTTTCCCACTTACTTTTTGAAACAAGGGCCTTTTTTTTTTCTTTTCTTTTTTTTTTGAAGGATACTTGTAGGAAGAACAGAAGCAAGCTAGTTCTTCTACCCAAAAGCATTATCTGTGTATATAACTTCTATTTCCTCCTATATTATTGTGCACTCTCCTGCACTGAGACATTTTGTTCTCCACGTAGTCAGAGGCAGAGCTGGACATAGACAGCAAACAAGCTAAGGGCCGCACTTGAGGACTCACTTGATGACCCAGAACTGCATCCTTGAGGATTAAATCTTGAAGTAGAGGCACACAAAGCCATGTGGCTGTAGACATCCCTCCTACTCTCCCTTCCCTTCTCTTGTTTGCTTCTCTCTGATCAGAGGGTTAAAGAGGAGTTGAATTCTCAGAATCTAGTCTTGCATATCTAAATGGATGCCATGCACTTTGCAAGCACAATTTAAGGGGTCTCTCCAGACTAGCTGATGTGTGATGCGTGCATTTCTTTAAGGATAGTGCCAACGGTAGTTGGGTAGATGCGTGTGGAAGAACATTTTTGCATAAGATTCAGTCCTTACTCATTTAGAATGGCTGTGCTCTGAGCTCTGTGTTATAAGGTGGTCTATTTGCAAGCGCTGACTCGGGACCTCAGAGCAGATGAAAATGCCATGTCTGAGGAATGCTTGTACTGCATCTGGAATGTGGCTCAGGGAAGTGCTATGAACTGTGGGTGAACTTTCTTTGAGTGCAGTAGATGGTTCTTATCTAAGTGCTGCTCTCTTGCCTCTGGTGTTGCCTCAGCTGTCCCCATAAAGAGGACAGTGATCTTGCACTGGTGGTGAGGCATAACTGGTGAAAATGTGCTTCTTGTTGGCCATCACGGTCTTCTCAGCAGGCCGTCCTGAGAATTTTGGGTGCTTGTTCTTTAGTTCTAGTGAAGAGGGTCTAAGACCACTTATACTTCTTCAAGGCAAGCAGCCTTATTGTTCCTGATAGTCTCAGCAGATTCCCTATAGCAGAAGCCCATGATTTGGAAGGTTAGATCTATAGGATGTGAGGTAATGGCCTCAATTTGCACCAGGGTAGGTTCAGGTTGGATATTAGGCAAAATTTCTTTTTAGAAGGAATGGTGGTGTGTTGGAACAGCTGCCCAGGGAGGTGGTGGAGTCACTGTCCCTTGAGGTGTGCAGGAACCGTGGAGATGTGGCGCTGAGGGATGTCACTGGGCATGGTGGGGATGGGCTGATAGCTTGGCTAAATGGTCTTTCCAACCTTAATGAGTCTATGATGCTATGAAATCTGGCTAGTACATGAACAACATAAGATAAAATATGGGTATGTGATTCTTTAAGTCTTTGCAGCTTCTCCCTTGGTGGACCCAGAACCAGAGTCTGATCCTCCACCAAACTCTTCTCAGTACATCAGTATGCTGTGGGAGATGACCCTATTTCAGACAAAGCCTTTGCCCTGTGCTAACATGGCAGTCCATCCTTGGCTCTCCTATGGTAAACCTCTGTTGGCACGCAGCTACACCCCAGGACTCCTGACAGCACTTCTAATGCAGTATTGTTTATTCCTTCCTTTATCAGCTGGAGCTGTTGGGCTCCCCTGAGTTATTAGATCTATTCGCTCATTGTCAGTGTTTCCTCCTTTGTAAATATGTCCCCATATGTCTCTGCTCCTGAGGAATATGCTTTCTTTTCTATTTACTGCTTTTCCCAGGCACCCACCTCCTCATTGCTCTATCCACCCAGTGGCCCAATAACAGCCACAGAGATAAATAAGCAACATAACTCTTCCTAGCTATTGTTGTTATTGTTGTTGTTGCCGCCCTGCATAGTAATACATATAATAACAAGGAAACAAATCTTATTACTAAAGTAATTACAATAAATAAAAAGCTGAGAAGGGAGATGAAGGAAGGGTCTGTCAGGGGAGTGATTGCAGTAGGGGTTTTTAAAATTTAATTTACTCGAGATGTTCTTTGCTGCTTTATTGATACCCTGCTGAGGGGGCTGCGACTAATTAGCAACCAGCTGTTGTTCTAACACACCCTCACCTAATTTATTGTTTCGTCAAGTCTCTAAAATAGGAGTCTGTCTGCTATCGTTGTCTGTGGGACTCGGCACCAGTCTCATGTCAGCAGTTGGTTTTATTGCTTGGTGCTTCTGTTTTCTGAAAGCTGAGTAGCTGAGACTTTGGGTGCTTTGCTGCCTTTCCTTTTATTTTCCAGCACTTTCCATGCGCTTTCAGGAGGTCGGGCAGGAGAATACGCTCAGTCTCTTGAATTATAAGAGCTTGTCCCAGAGTCCAGAGGCCTGTTATTATAACAGGCCAACACAATGCTAGATTCTGGTAAATTGCCCAGAGGGCTGTGCCACTGTTTGTATGCCTTGGTAGAGACCAAAAAAGACCTCACAGAGGAGGTCTGGCATAGATAGGGCCAAGGGTTTCTTAATATGTAATGTCTATGATCTTGTTCTCTTGCTTGTCAATATCCTATGGAAGTGCTGTACTATTGTTTGCCTTTGGAGAAAACAGTATCATGTCTAAACATCCACAAAAACGAATTAGTTAATGGTCATTTTAAGAACAGGGGGGACCAAATGCATTGTCTCTTGTTTCTTTGGTCTTCCAGTCCCAAAAGCACGCACAGTGTTTGCTCTGAAACAGTAAAGGTTCCCCCCATGAGGTGCCTGCAGCTCCCTCGATGCTTTCATACCCAATCTGTTCAGATTAGTCAAGGTCACTTGGGAATTTCACTGCACTTGAAGATTACTTGATATGAGCTCAGTGATATTAATGTCTTGGACTACTAAACAATTCAGCTTTAAGCCTCAGAAATTATTCCATTTTATATGGCTACTACCTTGTATTTTCAAGGTAGCATGAATATTAGATATGAACACGATGTTCCGTGGGCTCAGAAAGGAATTATTTTTGTTCAGCATTCATGTCTAGTCTCCTGACTGACAACGGGAGTTCATAATCAGATGTCTGCGCTCCTTTGACAGTTCTAAGAGCCAGGAGGCTGATGTACAAAGCTAGCTTTTAGTAAAGTTAATGAGTTGATTGAATTATATTCTTATTTGCATTAGTTTGAGTGTGTATGATTATCTTTTGTTTGTTATTATGCTCATTTAAGTCCATTTGGTAATATATTATTCCCATAGCAATTGTGCCTGTGCTAGGCTCTGTGCAGACAGGCAAGGACCAGCTTGTCTCTTGTTAGGAGCTGATCCAATACTGGCACAGCGTGCTTTAGAATTGGCAAGAACAAAGAGGATACTGGGGTGCTGGCTAATGGATCTGTTGTGAAGGCTAATCCATTTTCTCATGATGTGCTTTATGGAGGTGGAAGCTTTTGTAGTTACTGCTTTCCTTCACTGTTTCTTCTTAGGATGGGGGGGAGAATCTCACTGCCGTGACTTCTTCAGCCACCCAGGGAAGATTTGTGAGGTTCAGTATCATCAGTGAAGGGACTGGAGAACGCTGTAAGATGAGGGATTTCTTTATGCTTTCTTGAAATTGTCAGGATGCACCTGCAAACCCTGAACCCAGTTCACCCCATAGTTAAACACTACAATGAGATGTCACACAGATACTAACGAACTTGGATTTTGCATCTGATTCCTGGTTGTGGTAGGCATGGAGTACCGACATAAATGCTGAATGTACTGGGTAGAAGCTCATGTCATGAGTGCAAGGGCTAGTTTTGATCACTTATCTCAAGACCAACTCATCTTACCCAAGTTAATGCCTTTTGGAAGCTACAGATTCAGACTTGGAGTTGTTATTCATGGGATGGGAAAAAAGTCCACAAAATGAAATTGTAAAAACTTCACTTTTATAGATGCAATGAAGAATGTCCAATACTTTACTGCAATATCCACACTACCTGGAAAGCTGAAATTGCCTGGGAATGAAGATTATTGTCTCTCATAATATACCTTCATATATTACTGTGTAATAAATCGAGCAGTATTTCTTTCACCCTGCAAACTGGACATCCCTGGAGTTCCAAGTGACATTTCAAATTTTATACGACCATTCAGTCCCTTTTAAGTATTAAAACACATCATTTTTTGTGATATATGCACAGAAGTTCTTTCTAAAAGCATATGAATAAAAAAACTTGGAGCTTAGTTATGCAAAGGTAGAGCTGCCTTACTGCGTGTTGGCTTTTAAATGTCTCTGTTTAGTTAGCTCGGTATTTTAGCTACTACTGTTCTTTAACATCTCTGTTTCTGTGTTTCTTTTCCGCTCTTCCCTGCCCTCTGTTTCATTTGAATAACAGATTCAATTGAATAACAGCTGGCAAAGTACAGTGGTAGGAGAGCAGATATGTGACTGCCTTGGGTTGGAGAAATGGGCTGGCAATTGGAAAATGGTGTTTTAAAAAATGGGACAAAGAGGCATAACAACAAAAATAAGCTTCATCTGGAAGCCTGTATTTTCAAAATTGCTTGTTCAAAAATGCACCCACAGACGACCAGCTGAGGTTGAATAGTTCACCTGTGTACATGGTTCATATGATTGCACATGCAATTAGGGTAATTACACGGGCAAATTTTACCCCAGTAGTTTGAGCAAATTGTCACCTTAATTTCCGAAACCAGCTGCATGTCCCAGGGAAGCAGCAAGAGAATGAAAAACAGAAAATTAAGTTGATGCTGGAATGACAAAGAGTGGGAAATCAAAACCTCTCCTGTGACCTGAAAGACAGCACTGCTGGGAGTCAGGGAAAAAAAAGTCAGCCACACTTCTAATGCTGTAAAGCGTTGGAGTCTTAAAGGGATAGAAAAATGAAGAGCTTTTTGAAGTCATCTGGCCCAGAATTTGAGCTGGAGGAAACAATATGAAACAAAAAGAAGAGGGTGAGATGGGCAGCAAAGGGGGCTTCAGTAATGATGACCTTGTGTCTGTATGCACTGTAGAACTACGAAGTTGGTATTTGAACACACCCCAGCTCGGTGATGTTGTGATCCTGTTAGGAACCTTCAGATTAGCACGGTGATACTTCATTGCATGGGAATAGTGATTATTTTGGCATTAAGTTGCTGTAGAGATCTTGCTGTGTTCAGAGCTCAGCCACTCTTCCTTGTACTGTTAGAACTGGCTTGTAAATTCCACAGGTGGATGTGTCCCTGTACGAGGTGCTTAAATATTCCATTACATTCGATAGAGCCTCTTCTGCGTTGTTTGCTTGAGGAAGTAGAGCACAGTGAGGAAGTGGTAGTGGACAATACAGTCTAGATCCTAAACCACCTTTTGGGTCGCTTTGATTTGTCTCCAAAAATGATAAGTACTTAAGGTATAGTTATTATAGTTGAAGAAGTCCTATTACTCCTACTCCTGTAAAGTTATTATGCAGTGACAACGTTCTGGGTGAGTACAGGGGTTCTTTCTATGTATATCACATGGCATCTCAGATGGTAATGTTTCTTTATCTCCCATATCTCTAATTTTTCTCCCCTACATATTCAGAAGCTCAGCTTTTGATTAAAAAAAATCTATCCTCCATTTAAGGGGCACCTGGTCCCACTGAGCACCATCTAAAGCAAAACTTGCTTCCCAGGTCTATCTCTGGTCTGTGACGTTTCTACCAGTAGATAACAATGATAACAGTAATGTAAACTTTGAGGAACATTTTGCATATTCATTGTCTGGTAGTTTAAAGGCTTTTGTATTTTTTTTTAATGTAATTTAAAATATACATTAAAATTTTAAATTATATTAAAAAAAAAAAAAAAAGATTTAAAAAAAAGTGTCTATTTTTCTGTCATCCCCCAAATGGTTATGACACATAAGAGGATGTAAAGTGCAGAGCAGCTGAACAATCATAAACTATTTTAATACCACTTAAAAATGAGAAGAAGCAGGAAAAGAGGTTTGGGTATTAATGAAGTTTATTGCACTCGTCTGTCACTTCTACAGAGCATGATTGGGGTTTTAAATCCTTGCTCCAGTGACGTGGAAAAAAACGTGGTGGTCTTTCATCCAAGTCCCTTATAGATGTTATTCTGTCACAGAAATCTCTAGTACCACATTTGAGCTCACGGTGAATTCTATGCTCCAGTGGATGTAATGTTAAGCAAAGCAGTTCTGGATTATATTTGTGGTAGCAGAGCTGTAAAGCAGAGCCTGAAAGTGAAGTCAAGAGTTATAGGAGATTATGGCTGTTACATTTTATTTGAACTTTTTTAGGTGATTCAAGGTAAGATCCTTGGATTTAGGCTGAGATATCTGGGGAGTCAAGGCTGGAAAGACAGGCCATACTCTGTGGGTTAAACCATTTGCAAGGAATACCCAAACCTCTTTCTAGTTGACCTGTTTAGTGTCTCACTATAAACATATATTAACATTCAGTGTAGAAAGCTCACTGCTGAAGGCAGCAGAGGGGTGACTGTTCCCCACCCCCTCCAAAACATGTCAGGGAAGAAAGCTTGCTTTGGAAGACCTCCATGCCTGGGTGATGCATTGCATGTTTTTGTGTGTGTGCTAGTTTTCAAGTGAAGAGCACCAAAGAACTGCACTAACTGAATTAGCTGTAATTTGTCTCTTTCTGTGATGTGCAGGTGAGGGCACCCTTGAACTGTTCTAGTTCTCTGTCTATCTTTAGACTGATTCGAGCAGCACAGGATCTCATCAAGCATGTAGTCTGTTCAGAGGCAGTGGCTTTGAGCCTCCCAACTCATAATACTAATACAACTGGGAATCTAAATAAAAAGGAGAATGTTAAGAAAAAGTCTCTGTTGCTGTAAGCAGAAATAATCAGAATCAAGTCTATCTTTCCATTATGTGGTTTCTTACAGAAACAAAAGCCCAGCTTGGGGCTGTTACTTATAATGAACTGGTTTGGCCAGTGTTCATGCCTTTCCCTTTTTTTTGTTGCCATGTGTCAATTCTGACTGTGTGTACTGCTATGACAGCAATTTATTTCTTATATATTTTGTCCCAAAGGGTGTCAAAGAGCCATAACAAAACTGTATGTACTTTAATGTCAGGCATTGCTTAGTGTGCTACCTTTGGGCTGCTACAGAGTAGTTCTTTATAACCTCTGAACCTGTTGCCTATGAATACAGGACGTTGCTGGATTTAAGCCATCGGGCAAAAGTCACAGCAACTGGGTGTGCAGCAGTTATTGTGAGCTACAGAGTGACTGAAAGAAATCCCTTAGATGCAATCAGACAGTGTCCGTATTCTGTTTTTGTTTTCCCCCAGCATTTTATCCATCTTTGAGAAACACCTGGCAGCTCTGAAACCACAATTGTACTTGCATGATCTCAAGTGGAATGGCTGGTCCCTAAACAGCATGTGTCTACCAAGCACTATGTCTCCACAAACTACCTGCAGGGCATGGTTTCTTGCTTAAGCCTGATGTGAGCTTAAATAAGGAGTTTGCTTTGAGGTTTGCCAAGAAGCGTTCTTTGTGTGTAAATGTGTATGCAGCCATAGAGTAATGGAGACCATTTTGACACAGGCTATCAGGATTGAAAGGCTGCAGTTTTGCTTGGAGGTTACGTATACGTTTTTATATGCAATTAGTTAAGTTGGGGTTTAGGCATTTAAATGGCCATTTGTGCTCTCACTTTTGAATATTATGCTCATCCTTTGGGAATGAGCTTGTGCAAATTAGGCATGAAAATAAGCATACGTTTTGTGTGCTGTACTGTCAGCATTTTGCTGTATTTGGTAATAAACTCGTATTGATTTATCAGGTTTTTTTTTCCCTCTCTTGATATTTCTGCTGTAATCTGAAGAATGTGAGCTGGTGGCTACAAAGCAGCAGTACAGCAGTGTTTTCCTTTTCCTAGTGACTGACTCCTTTAATTGTTCCTGTAGCATAAGCTCGTATTTCCATCTAACTCTTATTTAGGATACTCTCATGGTGAGTTGGAATTCATCCCTGCTTTGCCTTGTGGTTGAGTAGTGACCAAGACTTGCCCCTAGCTGATTTATCCTTCTTTTATCTTCTTTCCCTTCATACCCACGCAAAAAAAGTCTGTCTGTGTACCGAACTGTGAAATACATGGGAATACAGAATTGATATTGTTGGTTCAGAGCTCCATCCTGGAAGCTTCAGAGAAAAAACTGCTTACAGGGGGATGAAGGCCTTTGAAGGGCTTATTAGTGACTTGGCCTATGGGCTTCCTGGGGGCTTGCTAGACTCTGCTGTATCACAACTTTAATGTCTCCACATAAAGTTATCTACTGTGAATACTTAATAAGGGGGATGAAAAGATCAGATCAGTTGATGAAAAGAACAGTTCGAGCTGATGCTAAGTTGCTGCCCCAAAACCTTGAGGATACTGAAATTTGCAATGAAATTTGGAACCTTTGAGTCAGCTGACTTATGATCCATTGTAGCATAATAATATACACTGTTGTTTAATATACCTTCCATGATTCTACTGTTAGAGTAGGCATCAAGACATGAGAGCAGCATTGTGAGTGCCACAAAGGGTAAGAATTTTGTCAGTTAATGTTCATTGAGGAAGAAATTAATCTTTGGTTCTTTCACATTAATAATCCTATTAAGGGTTGGCTTAATGAAGTTTTACTGACTAATTTTCGAGCTGTAATTTGCCTGTGATTCTTTTGAAAATTTTTTAATGAAATGGAAATTTACATAGACTGCACAACAATAACCTAATGAAGTGGCAAATCATATTTTAAAATCACTTGTGATTCCAAATGGCATCTTAATTCTTGGAATTGAAGACCATTCACACTGAGAGGTTCTGAATCATTGAAAGTAAGATGGAGCTTTTTCTAACCCAGGAAATGCTAACGAGTACAAAATGAGTCTGTGAAATGGTTCATGCAAGCTTGGACCAGTTCTGTGTGTTGCTGAAAGAAAATGAAATAGAGAAGATCTGAAAGGAAGCCCTCATCTTCTTGAATGAATGCTATGGAGAGTCTGTGCTTGGGTAGCACAAACATGATACTGTCAGTGAATGCAGCCAGTACCGAGATGGGGCTGCATTCCTACAGACTAATGGCAAAAGAGCCTGGATGGATCATGGTCTGATTGTCATCTCTTAACACTTGAGAGGGAGCGCAAAGAGTGATGAATGTATGTGAGTGTTACAGAGAGCAGAGCTGAGGCCCCAGCAGTGGCTCCAGTCTCCTCTTATGTTTTCACAAATCACCTGGGAACTGACTCAGTGAAATTTTTCATTATAGAGTGATTTCTGATTACTGTAGGTAGCCCAAAACAGGGCCTACTGGGTAATCTCTAGAGGCTTTCCTGGGTGTTTTAACTCCATTCCTTGCCCTTGAAGAGCTGAGATATGCCTCCATTAAGCAGCCGAGTTCAGGAGCTTATCTGCATTGCTTTAAGCTTTCTAGTTTCGCATCAGCCCATTAGAGAACCTCTTTCCTGGGTTGGAAAGGAGAAGGAATTCTTTAGATCTGCCAGTATTTTTCTAATACCTGATGCTCATAGGCTGCTCTTTTTACACTTTAAAATGTCACATTGGATTCCTGATGGAACTGGAGATTTTTATCTTCCTCTTTTCTGCCAGACCTGACATTTTTCTGGTTTTCTTCTACACTGAAGGCTTAATTTCTCACATGTGTGAGACAGAGTGAAAATTAAACAAACAAGCTGGCAGATAGATAGAATGGTTCTTCATGTCTGGAAAGCTGCAATGAGCTGTGACTTAGGAATTACAATGCTTCATATTCAAACTTTTCTTTTTGATGCACTGGGGTGGCACAAGAGCTGACAGTGACATATGGAGAAGGCCCTGTTAGGAGGATTGAGGCTGTTATGTGATAAATGACACAGTATGTCAAAGGACTTCTATTATCCATCATGCTGGCTTCCTCTGAACACGGTCTCATTGAAAAGAGAAGTAGCTGCACGTACAACTGGGGGATGCTGTAATAGGGTCAGTGGTATGCTCCAGAGAAAATAAGAAAGCTGGCAAGTACATGTTTGCGTGGAAATTGATGACTCTGGAGCTTTGAGTTCAGAATTTTCAAGTCAAATTTAATTCAAATATCTGAGGTATCCCCACTGTACATTTGTGTCAAGGATGAGCCCTACCTTCAAAAGAAGCTTTCTCAAAGCTCGCTCACGTATTCAGAAGGCTTCAAAAACCCACCAAGTTTTCAGTGTTGAGAAGCTAAGCTTTCTTAGGAAAAAAAAAGAAAGCTATTTATTATCAAGTTCTGGACTGATGGCATGATTCTGGCTGCTAATAAATCCCCAGAGTTCTCTTATTGCGTTTTTTTAACCTCTGTTGACTGCTTTGACTCTGAAATGCAGTGGAGTAAAAGTTGTGATCTGCGCTTTCCTATATGCAGGAGACATGTAAGTACTGTTGCCCTTATAAATACAAGGGATAAAAAGTACTGCTGACGGAACAAGACTTTGTCTCTCGTGACCTGATACAGAAATATCCTCTGTAAGGCGCCTTCCACCCTTCTTGACCATACAGGTTAAGAATCAGAGCAGGCTTTCACAGCTCTGTGCCTCACACTGGTGGAGAGTCTGTCAACATTTTCCTCTCTCTCATCACCCTTAACCCAACAGTGCCTCCTTGTTTGTATAATCTATGTCAGAATGACGCACGAACTGGGGGCTGTTCAAGAGAAGCGAGGAATGTATGGCACGGCACAGGCACTCATCCTTTTCAACCTCCTTTAGACCATCTCTTTTTGCAGTACCCATAATAGCTGTTTTTTTCCCTGCTTGATTAATGGACCCTCAATAGCTATGTAGTCTATAAACCCAGACAAGACAAGTAGCCTGTCTCTTTTGATCCCTGCACCCTAATAGCCTGATTTTGACTCTGCTTAAGTGGTGTTTATGTGCCCACATGAGCGGTAGTAATTGGTGCAGAATATCAAATGTCACTATTTGACATTTCATTCGTAACAGTAGTATTTAAAGTAAAGGCTTTAACTTGATGATTCATCAGTAGCCAGTGTCAAATGATCTGGGACGGTCGGTATTTTAAAAGTGTCAATCAACAGATGGATCACTCTGGAGATAATTTAATCAGAGCCCATCAGTGAACTGGCCTTAAAAAACAATCCTTCAGGATTATTGTCACAGCCGTATTGTTTAGAAGATGAGAGCGGTGCTTCCTTGGGAGCAGGCTTGGTAGCAGAGTGGCTCCTTCCATAGCTCCTCTAACAAGCCTGTTTCCTGAGAGGATGGAGTTGCAACTTCCTCAGTTGACTCTGCCCTGTAGTTAAATACAGGACTTCAGGCTCTGTTGCTGTTGAGCTGAAAGCTCTGCTTCTTCAGAACAAAATCTGCAAAACACAAACCAGCCTAAATATATAGATAACTTCACCCCCTCCAACTCCTAGCACTGCTGTGCTCTGTTTTATTTGACAGTACAGCTTTTTCTTCACCAACTCTTCATGTGATGAGACGCTTATTTCAGCTGTTGACCCCTATCAGTGACCCCTCACTGGGAGATCAGGTGTAGAGAACCGGGCTATTATCTACCTTCCACTCCTGTGTTTCTAATCAAAGCAGCCGATTTTGCTAATGCATACAGCTGAAGTCACAGTGAGGAAGACCTGGCTGAGTACAGAGAAAAGAAGTGCTTGGAACGGTAGAGCAAGGGGTAAGAAATCCTAAGAGTAAGAAAAATCAAGCTGGGAGAAAAGATGAACAAGCAAAGCAGGGAGAAATGTTAAATTCAGTTTCATATAGAATGTACAGCCATGGCAATCAGTTCGTGGAGTGAGGCAGAGCATCACCCTCCATGCACTTGTCCATCCATGTTCCTTTAGCTTTCATACTCACTGAGGTGTCAGCAGCACGCAAGCGTTGTATTAGATTTTCAGTTTATATATTTAAGATAAAGCAGGTTAAAAAAATGAAATCCAGAGCGGATCTGAGAGGGTTTAGTCCAGGTGAAACACATACTGTGCTCTTCTGACCCAGGCATTGAATTCTTTGACATCTCAGATGCACAGAGTTCTGAGCCCCAATGCATTGGGTTCACAGAAGAGGAGATGGCAGGACTGTCACTTAGCATCTTCTGTTTCAGAACTTACGGTCCGTGCTACTACTGGCAATCACTGTTTACGGTTATTACCTGTAACCAGGTAAACCTTGTTAGAAAGGGCAGTGATGCTTGATAATGTATCAGGCATTGCTGCTGTTCCCTTCCTTGCAGTATTAGCATTGGTTCAATCATTTGAAACTCAGTTCCTTTTCACCATGATGTAGAGCTGTTACTGTTGTCACGTTTGAATGTTTTAACTGCACTTCAGTAATAGGCGAGTGATCCCAGTATCTTATAACCTGGCAGAGCAGGTTGTCAATGGTTTACAATCAGAAATGATTGGCTGGCAGCCCAGGCTGGAAACTGACACTGCCTTTATCTGCCATGGTCTTTGATTTTCATTTTTTTTTTTCTGGTTTAAAGGTCCTGTAGTCTGTAATTGCTTTTTTTGGGCTGATAAGGTTGTATTGTTAGCCATGAATTTGAGACCAGCTGTTGTCTTCAGTAGTTGGATGTTTCACTGCCTGAGTTATAATTATAGTCCATAAATTGTGTTAGAATACTTGGTAGCAAGGAGCATACTGAAAATGAGATTCTTTTCAATATTTGTGTCACTTTGCAGAAGACAGAGAAAGAAGTATTGTCAAAGGACAAGTGTGTGCTGTTTTTCTTATCTTTCTGGGGCTTTGAGGTGAACGAGAGTTTGTCTGGCATTTTCTCTTGGATTGTACTCGGATAAGCATGTGGCACTACTTGGATTTACAGCATGAACTTTAAGCCAGAACCACCATGCTGCAGAAACTTCACAGCCATAGGAGTGCAGTGTGAATATCTTTTCCACTGAAAGACCCGATTCCTTGTTTGTAACCCTGCAGTGAAGCTGATGGAAGAAGCTCTAAGCAAAGTGCTGGCTCTCTATGTGTAAACAAAACAGCACTGAGAAATCCCCCAAGGTCCAAGCTGTTGGTTTTTCTTATGATTTATACCTTCTCAGTTATGTGAATAGAAACGTAAATATTTACCCTATCTTTGATTGTTTTCTTCACTATCTCAGCATACATTTTCTTTCCTTGAGGTGCCCCCAAAGGGAGTGAAATCCCAATTTCTTTGCAGTTCAGAGTCTCTTTTATTTTTGTCTTTTATTTCTTAGCAGAAGTCTTTCTTTCTGTTTGCACTTCAGCTTCTGCCCTTTGTGTGCTGCTTTCCTGCTCTTCCTTTTTTACTCATTTTTTGTTTTGCTAATCCACTGAGATTATTGAAGCATCACATGTCGTTACTGGTAGGTACTGTCCAGAACTCTTTCCAACCCTTTACTTTGTTCTTTGCCAAATATAGCTCGATATTGGCCTATGGTCACAGTTTTATCTCTATGGAATCCATCCATGCTGTCAACTATAGAATCTCTGTCCTAGTAGTTCTTTAATATTTGGAAAATAATTCATCTTCATTCCTATTCAATGCAATGGACTGTATCGTATTTCTTGAGTAGCTTTGTTCCCCATTGGCCTATTCTGTTACAATATTTTCCCTATTACTTATGTAGGACTGTTTTATATTAAATAATAGAGAGCGTTAAGTGGTTTTGTTATTAGTGTTCAGAAATCGTTAGTGTAGCTTATGCTCTCCTCAGACCCGAGTTTAGAAGATATAATCTGTAGTTTTCATTGCTGTGGCAGTTTCCCTTCATCAGCAAGGAAAAAACAAGTGGTGCTTGTAAATTCTCTGTCTAATAATTCAGTGATTACGATATTAGTAACATGTTGTGCAAAACAGGTGGTGGTGGGAGGAAGAACTAGAAGAGAAGAGAAACTGTCAGTCTTGAAAACGGCAGTAGATTTCTTTGTTTCTCCTCCTTGAAACTCATTTGGTTAAGTGAAGTGGGATTGGGTTTGATCGCTTATTTGAAAAATCACGTTAAATAATCCATTTATCTGCGGGATGTGTGGAAAGGCCTCTGGATTCCATGACTTACTGTAAAGAGCTGTGGGGTTTCACTCTTGGCAACTGCATTTGATGCCACTCATCCCAAATAGGTAAAACGTACCTCAGTGGGGTAGGAAAAGATCTTGATATCATTTAAAAGCCACACTGTGGGGTTTATTTAGATAAAATTAACCAGTATATGCCTTTTTTTTTTCCCCTCTTTCTTTCTATTTTTTCTTCCAGTCGTGCGATATGAATAAAACATTTGCCTGTGTGGAGCTGATTGTAACGCAGTGTTCCTATTGCTTCCAGTAGGGATTTGAGAAGGAAGTTGCTTTTCATATACAGTCCTATCTGGTGGTTAAAAAGATAAACGTCTGGTAGGGAAGATGAATTGTTTCCATATATTTTTCGGTTATATTTCTTAATGGGGCACATTTAAGAAAGAGATGATTGTGTTTATGTAGAATGATGTGTGTCCTATCTGTGGTACATCCAGGTGTTTGAAGGTCATTGATGGATCAACCCCCTAAATGTGAGGCTTCTCTTTGAGCAATACTTTTCACAGTCCATAAGCGTTTCTTCACTGTGGCTTTGAAGTGTACTGAAGATGGTTATTGTTGTTGGAAAGAAGGCATCTTTTCTTTAAAAACGTACAATGTAATGGAAGTTGAAAGGAAGGTAGAAAAGCACAGTGAGGAATTGACAGGCAGCTCTATCTATCACATGACAGTTGTACTCTAACAGGACAAAAGTTGACATTTGCTACAGTCATATTCAATAGGCGACACTGAGTGTCAATATGGAGCTCTGGGCAGTCGTTATAATGGCTATGAGTGGTAAGGGAGAATGACATTTTTGATCTGTTTACTGAGATCATCTTATATCCAGAAACTGAAGGAATAAGAATCTCTACGACTTGGCTCTAAGTAATTTATTTTCATTTGCTCCTCTTATTAATAGAAATCACTTCTTTTAACATGCACCATAATGCATTGAATGACAACAGTGATATCTTTGGCAGATTCTGAGCCTACAAATGTACTGGAAATGCGTGTTCTGCTGGAAAATCAGACAAAATAGGAAGATACTGAGTTGGTGAACTTTCTTGTTTGCGTTGTTACAGGAAATGATTAAGGAAAACCAACTGATGGCCTTTTGAGTCGCATTCTGTGAAGCATCTCTAGTGCCATCAGCATGATGGGGAAATTGGTCAATAAAGGGGCAGTGGCTTATGGTTGCATTCTGCTTCCCCTGCATTCTGCTGTAGATCTACCATTGCTCTGCTGTAGTAAGTGAAATTAGTTTGCAGGCTGGTAGCGTTACTGGTAGTGTAACCCAATTGTGGTGTGTAAATTCCCCCATTTCCTTTTTTATCTTCCTTAAGAAACTGTAAACTTTATTTGTCAACCAGTCAGAATCTCTCAGTGAAACATCTGGCTGAAACAACTGCTAGCAGATAAAACAAAAACTTCATCACTGCTAAAAACAAGTAGCAAATGTTGTGTATGTGAGGATAGTGATGATAAGGGACCATTTCCTTTGGGAACAACAGAAATGAGGGATGTACCGATGCTTTCTTGCCATTCCAACTTTTGCTAGGACCTGATGTGTACACAAGTGTGCTCTGTTAGAGGATATTAGAGGATATATATTTGCTGTTCAGGAAACCTTCTCTGATAATCTGGCTTAGCCCAAGCCTGGGGTGAGTTTCCCTGCTCCATTTTTTGTTTGTGCTGATGCTTTTTTGACTCAGGGTAAATGGCAGATGAACTGACCCTTCCACTCTATGGCACTATGGTTTTGGTTGTGCATGAGTCATCTACTGGTATTCAGTACTTGGTGGGATGTGACCAGAGTCCTTCCTTACAGTGCTAGCTGATTTTTAGCCCAGGTTAAGTATCCATTAAAATGTAGCCCATGATCTCATGCATAAATGCAAGGCACATCTTCTCCAAATGTAGTGTGGATATTTTCTGTGTGGACATTCTGAGTGTAGTTTGAAACATAGATAAGTGATCAGGTTAATGGAGCAGCAAAGGGATATTTGCAGTTGCAAGCAGAGAGCTAGATAATAATAATAAATCAGTAAGAAACTAAAATTCAAACATCTCTCTTCTTTGATTGCCATTAAGGGATTGTGGCCATTCAATCAGTGGATATACTTTGCATTTGATGAAATCCTGGGATGTGCGTGTAAATAATACTTTGAAAACGTAGTTGACTAAACTACAACTTAAAAGACACATGATTTGACTGTACTGATTTCTATTATTCCTTTGTTCAAATGGCATCTCCCATATTACTGCTGCAGCAAAGCTCTCTCTTCAGAGAGCTTGTCAGTGGTATCATTGCTTCGAGTGCCTCAAGGGTTCTTCTCCTTGCTCTTCCCTTTGCCAACTTTCAGTCACATCTATGACCTCAGCAGGAATGTTATTTGAAGCAATGGCAGTGCTTCAGTTCTTCTAACAACCCTCTGCTAAATCATTTCCCTGAACTCAAAATGGCAATGCATCTGAACCACTGATGGACTTAGTGAAGGGAAAGTATGGGAGAGTTGGGAAGGGCTCAGCCAGATGCCACAGTGAAGCAAAGCTATTGAATATGTGATCATGCAAAAGTATCTTAGCTTCTTCCACCTTTGCCAGCATCTTCAGATGGAATTATCTTAGACGTAAGCTAGATGAAGGAGGTGCATGCACCCTAAAGGGTATATTCAGAAGTATTTCTCATCAAGTATGACATAATATTGAGGAAGAAGACATAAGTCTGTACTTTTGCATGTAACTGTCAGGCTGTTAATTTGTCCCTAGTATCTGTGAACCATCCAACACAGCTACTCTTTTAGACAGCAATCAGTACTCAATGCCACATAGACAGGAAAACCCTAACAGATAAACAAGAGAAAAAGGCACCTGCTTGTTCTGTAATCATTGGAAACTTGCTCAAAGTTGGAGTCATGAGGATTTCCTCTGAGATGTGTCTACTCTGAAATTCAGCTATTATCTTTCTGTTTGAAACCATTATGCTTAGGAGGTCACCTCATCACCTCTTCCAGTGGCGTAAAACCACGTTCTTGTGATATCTTCCAAGCAAGTCCTATTCACCTGTCTGAGCTGGGAAGCGCTAGAATGAAATAATGCTCAGCAATTTTGAACCATTCCAACACCCACAAAATTTGTGTTTTCCTAACGTTTGCACACAATTGCAGTTACTGCCTTTTTTGCGAGGCAGCAGCTGGGGGCTGAGAGCAGGCAGCTGCAGCCTGCCACAGCCACCGCTGGAGTGCCTGCACATATAAAAATGATGGAACATCCAGCCCCGCAGTTCCTTAATTGCAGCTGGGATTTTGCAGCTGTGGAGTCATACCATGAGAAATACATTCAGTGCTGCCATTCAATGAGCATAATTTTGGGGCCAACAGATTTGCTGTGTGAGAAACGAGCTCTATAAGGCCTAGTTCTTCCTCTTTCTTTTTACCTTGTTGCTATCTCTGTTAGCTTTCTGTTCCTGGTATTTTGCAGCACTCAGGGCTAGAGATAAGCGTCTATCACGCTATCCACCACTAAGGAACTGCTGCTCAGACTGTGAGGAGGTTAAAAAAGTGTTACACCTTAAGAAGAATTAAAGATATTTAGCATTTCACAGCACTATATAGCACTATTAATTATATATATTTGGAATTAAGTTGTTCAAGAAAGGTGGAAGGCTGAAGTTTTTTTCTAGGTCTTCTGCTTCAGGCAACCAATGACTTTGCTTACAAATACACTATAAAGATAAGAAGCTGAGAAAGCACTAATTTACCTAAATTCAAACAGTAACAGCTGAACTACGTTGTTTATATATATAGGAGAAAGATAACTTAGATCTTAAGGTCTTTCCTTTGTTGGTGTTTATTCCTCAGTGTTTTTACAGCCACGGTCAAAATAATTTGCAACATTTATTCCAGTTGATCAGAATGGCCTACTTGAATTTGCACATTGATTTTTGTAGAGGATATTTCTATGAGCTTATCGGTATTGATTAAATGTTATGCAGCTGAGTCTTTAATCTCTCCTGGGTCTGAGAGGGGCGGGATAGCTCAAAGTACAAGGAGTCCTGGAGAAATTCAGAAAAGAAAAACACTATCAGATAACATCAGAAATATTCCAGAGCCTCGTTAGCCTTCCTGCCTCTATTTATGATTCTAAGCACATGGCGTGTTTCTGTTTCAAATCCATCTTCAAACAGAGAATTTTATTCCCCTGTACTTCCCTTCCATGTCATTCTGTGGATAGAAATGCTATGGATGCCCTCCACTGAAAAATATGGTTGGAAGTTGCGTCTAAGGTTGTTTCTTTGCAGTGATCAAATATTGGTCTTTAGAAGGCAGTTTTGAAGCTCTTTTGGTTTAAAGTTGGTGCTTAGCACAATTTCTCCTTCGTGGCATAAGTAGTATTGCCCTGTATGATGCACTTAGCAATAAATCAGTACTGTTATTCACCTGTTAGGTCTGGAAGGTCCATCAAGAATTAAAACATAGAATCATGGGCAAACCCTGCTTTACCCATGAGGTGATGAAAACTGTTTCTCGTATTAGAGAGAAGAAAACTGTAGTGCTCGGTCGTTAACTTAAGTAAAGGTAGACAGTATGGTCCTACTCCTTGTTTAGTGACTGAGCATGTAGAGCAGCCAGCAGACACATGTTGTTTAGTGGCACTGTATCAGCTTTTAAACATGGACCTTTGAAGTAGAAGAGCTATAATGATCCAGTGGTCCTATTAGTGTTCTTATCTTGTACCCTTTTCTCCATGTCTAAATGAGAGAGCTTACTGTGCTGCCCTTTGCTATGTCGTGAGTTATTTCAGCTTTTGATCAGAACCTGAGGTTTTGACTCACTGACGCAGGACAGTGCTTCTAATCTGAAAGTTTTTTAAGTGCTTTATTACCAGAATTGGATGCCGATCATTGATTTTCTTCATAAGTGTCTTCAAACCCATTGATGCCCAAATATCCTTAATTCATTACCCTTCAAGAGATTTTTCCTCTACTTCAATACATTAAAAACAAGGGAAGGGAAGGAAGAGCTATGCAGAAACTCACCAAAATACTTGGAAAAGTTCTGTGTCCTCCATTCTAGAATATTGCTGATATATTCTGATACGTAAAGCTTCCTGATTCAATTGAAGAACAGAGATAAAAACGAATAGTAAGGACCATAAATTAGTTGCCCTGATCCAATATGTTTTAGGAAGCTAGTTAAGAATTTCCTGACTTTGGAAGATGCTGAGTGCTTGCAATTCTATTGAACTTCAATAGGCAGTGATGAGTAGCTCCATATTTTGAAAAATCAGGTCATTTATTTCAGAATTCAAGTAACTTCACTTTACAAATCTGTTTCAAGAGGGATTTTTTTTTTGATCGTACGAGCCCCCAATTAAAATTTGCCAATTGCTATGGAAAAAAAAAAAACAGCTTAGATTTCTGCTCACATAAGTATATAAGAACCGCTTACATTTGTTCCTATCTACTGTCCTAGTTTTTCTTTGACTTTTGTTTTTTTCCACTAGAATCTTCCAGCAAAACTGCTGCACTTAATGTGTTTGCCCTGGTTTCTAAGGCAGATCTCCCCTCAAATTCAAATCCTTTTTCTTAGGAGTCTTCATTTTTCTCTATGCGCCCTCACTTTTCTGTGCCAGCTTTACTTACCACTTGCGTGGCATCTCTTAAACACTTGGCCCAATCTCACCATTATGTGAGTTTCCCTGGAGAATTGGGTCTGTTTTGTTTTGTTTTATAGCGATTTTATCAGTTACTGCATTTTATATGGATATTTTAATTTTTTTTTTTTTCCTGAATGTTTTGCAGACATTTACAAGCCCATCAGGTTTCTCCAGTGAATACTTTATTTTAATAAGTGGGTATTGAATGCTTCGTTTAACTTTACTATTGTGCAGTGCCCAGAGACACTGTGCTTGGATGAGCAGTTACGTAAGTGCAATTTGTTTTAGTGCATCTTTTCGTATCAGAATTAGCATTCAGTTGAGCTTTGAAGTCATGTAGTGCATAAGCATAGGGGGAAAGTAAATAAAACAACTTAGTGCATCTGCAGATATAACCCCAAACTGATTTACTTATCTGTGCCTGCTCACTCTGCTCAGTGACAGATCAGTCCCTCAGATGCTTTTCTAGTGATGGTAGAGCAGCGGTTGCCTGATCTGTGAGGATGCATGGAATGCGTGTCTAGTTCAATAGAAGACATGCATTTCCCTTCAGAGTCAGGTGGAATGCATAACTTGAAAATAAGTCTTTTGTTGTTTTTTCAGTGTTTTGCTCTGGCTTTTTTTCCTATTTTGACATGGAAACTGTATTGCAAACAGACCTGATCTGTAACTATTGCTTATCTCTACAGAAAGGAACACTTATTGCAAAGAAATCAAATTGTTTCATAGGAATTCATGACTGTTCAGTGGACTAGGCAGGCAGAGCTGGAAATTCTGTGTTCAGAAAGGGGAAAAGCTTGCATTCATGTATATGATTGCTGAGTAACCTGTGAGGAATTATTACTTCATTGCGGGGAGATTGTATTTGTCATGCAAGTAGCCTGTGAAGTTAGTAGGCATCGTCACACAACAGTGTATATATCCTGTTATAGCGGGCATTTCCAGTGGAGCTGTAGGCATCAGTAGCAATATGATCACAATCATATTGGTTTTAAGGCGTGACTGTAAAAAGAAAGGGAGAAAAGTAGGAAGAAAGAAGGGAAAGCTCCTCCAATGTGAGTGATTAGCAAAGTCTAGTGTTACTTTCTTTAACTGTGCCTGCCATGGAGAGGGTGGTTGACAAACTGTGTTCTTGGGTTTGTGTTATTTCATAAGCTACCGCTCAGCATATTTCTGGTAATGGTGCTTTGTCAGTACTCTAATTTACTGACGGAGGAAGTATAGTATGTCTTCATATATGTCAACCTGCAGTCAGTTCCAGCATAAATCACATCACAGTCTCATGTACTGAGATCTCTGCTCGTGCTGCTGTCAGTTTGCTGAAACAAGTCTGATACACAGATCTTTGCAGGCCCCAAACTGAAAAGGGACTCTAGGTTTCCAAAATTGGTTTGTCTTCTGAGGTAGGCGCACAATGTCCTGATCAATGACTAGCAGGAAGCGGGATGTTACAAGCTGGACAAAACCTTTTAGATGATGCTGAACATGATTAGACCAGGATGATGTTAGTGATGGTCCAGAAGGGAACTGTATCATAATATCTTGGACCACAGTCCTTGTGCAGTGTTTGTTTCATTACTCTCATTACTAAAACAAAAGTGCAACGGTTCTTCAGCACTCACTGACAATGTTTTTGGATTACTCCAATTATTCTATAACTTATTAGCAGAATATTTCTGATTCGTAGCATCTGTTCTGAGGTCTTTTCCTCCCATTCTAATTAACATCTTCAGTTCGCTCTTGCCTGTAGGAATGAGTGCTACCTACTGGACTATGGGGCTGCATAAGGATCCTAGGAAAATTGAACAGATCTGAAGGTATCTCTGCACATTCTATTTATTTTTTATTCTTGGCCTCTACGCAAGGCTCTGCTTGTAGTTCTTATTATTGATCTATGATGCCACACTTTGCTCTTATGTGTCACTTAGTTGGGTTTAAATTTTAGAACAGTCATCTGGAAAATGTATTTCTTAGTGTTCATTTGTATATGGAGATTGCACTGATATAACTACCCGATATTTAAATCAACTCAATTAATGCAATCCATATGTGAGCAATTAGCTTAAGTCAGTTAAGAACCTTTCTTCAGGTATATGAATGTAAACCATATTTAAATTAAGAAAGTGAACAATGCAAGACTTAGAAGCAGGCTGAAGGACATTACTTCAAAAGTAAAATGTTAGTTATTCAGTCCTTTGTCTTGAAACCTCTGGTTCTGGTCTTAATTTTTCACTGATTTGCTACCTTGTTGCATGAGTGTCTTCACTTTTCAATATTTGTGCCTGCAAAATTAGGATCTGCTGAAAGAGTTTGTAGGAGGATGAGGCTGTCTTAAAGAACTGTTTTCTCCCCATGGTAAACTTAAGCTTTTCAATGAGTAATAGTCAAAATTGGAGCCAAATCTTCCCATTTAAAAACATCATTTCCATTTGGAAATGTCATTGCAGTGCCATTTGGGAGTTGCTTGGCTGTCCCGTTGTCCTGGCTTCACCTGCCTCCCCTGCTGCATCTTAATTTGTGCATCTTACTGAATTAGTGTTTTCAGCGCTTTAAGTTGTGTTGTAGGACACGTGGCCCAGACAAAGAGGCGCTTTGGCAGAGAAGAATGAGTACCTTAGAATCCTTAAGTGCACATATTCTGCCATATGCTGAGGGCATCTCTTAAACAGTTTAACATTCTGAACTGGCCAATTTGAAGTTTTGATGGAAAACTCCAAGTTTTGAAGAGAATGAGCTGAGGAAAAGCTATGATTTCCAGCAGGAAGCAGGTACTTGTTAAAAGAAAAATCTTGAGTTGAAAATTACTTTTTCCAGTCAGAACTAGTGACTAAAAATTCTGTTTTGGGCTTTCTTACCAGTGAGAAAGTATTTGAAGTTGTTGCAAAAAGGGTCTAAAGATGACTCAATCTCATGGTAGGTGTCAAGAAACTTTCAGTTTTTAGGTGCTTCCTGAATCCTTATTTACTCCTCCACAAAACAGTACAGATCATCATAACTTGCATTTTCCTCATAAATGACAGTGCAAAGTGTCACCAACTGCAGGTGAATTTGTTCTCATATTTGATAGTTACTGTTGTTGCAGCTAAAATAGTAGAAATCTGATGAGCGTCCTTTCATGTGGAACTGAGGAGGTAGTTTAGCTGTGATAAGGCTGTTAACTCACCTTTTCAGTAGGTCATGTGAACTTCTTGTCTCATTTGATTATGACATTGACAGTGTTAGCTGGGAATGATGCAGATCTCATTCTGTGTCTAACTGGTTTGTGACAAAGTGCGGCTTAATGAAATGTGTCCGCTGAGAGAAAAGGAACTCTCCTATCAGAACAAGGACAGAGACACAGTTACACGGACCAAAAGGAGAAAGCACAGACTAAATCATTTATCTTGGGAAGGAAGAATTGTCCACTGTAAAAAAAATCAGTCAGATGTAGAAGGTGAAACTCTGAAGGCTCGTTATGCTAATTAGCATCAATGCTCTGATGTGGGTAGGCAAGAAGAAGCTGATGGAGTGGTGCTTTAGAACACCATTTGCTCAAGAGGAAGTACAACGCATCATGGATTCATTAATCTGTGCTGAAATGGAAAAGTCTTTGAGCAGCAGTGGTCTAAAGTGGTCAGGATCTTTCCAGTGGCCTTGTTCAGTTGGTTGGCAGCCAGATAATACGAGTGTCATCTAAGAGATAAGCTATGATCAGTAGTGAATTGTTAGCTGCAGTAATGTGGATGGAAACTGCTTTGGTCATTGGTGCCTGTATATATGCCTTGCAGATATTCACCTATATTTCACTGTGAACAAATGAAAATCTGGTAACTTCAATCCCTGAACAAAGAAAGAACATTGCCCCCTTTGTTTCTTGAAGTAAATGGGGAAGGGATCACATTTCTTCAGTGAAACCCCGTGGCTTGCCAAGATGCCCAAGTGAGGTATCCCAGAGGGAACTTTAAGCAGCTCACTTAAATGATGGGAAAGAAGTTTCACTATGAAATTAATGATGCAGCCCAGAGCACAGTAGGAAAACACCTTGCCCTCTTTTTCCCCATCTTTGATTCCAGCTGTAGAGTCCTGTAGTGCTTATCTGTATATTTATCTGCTATAAAATGAAATGGATTATATGAAGAGCTCTACGAAGCAGTACTCAGTACTTCAACATTTCTCTAATGCAATTAAGGCAGATATTTCAGAAAATGGAAGACTGTTAGTTGCCATAAGCTGGTGTTTCATTGGATTGCACACAGTTTAAAGCCTCCAATATTGCTGTTGTTGTGGGGGCTTCCTGTTTCTAGAATGACCATAGACATCGCAGGGCAATGCTGTAATGCAACGACTAGATGGCATTGGATGAGCATCTCCATGGAATAAATGTATGGTGAATGTAGTCAGTTCCAGCGCATGGACTTCAGGCTGTAAAAAAATAATTCTATTTCTGTCACATCTTCCTTTTAATTATGAGGGAGGGCTTTACTGGTTCTGCTGCTTTCCAACATCACTGCCTTGTTCTCTGAAAAGGTTAACAATCAAGAAAATTCACGATTCCACCTGCCCTCTCCACATGTACTCACATCTCAGGTTGATCTGAGCTTTCTTAATTGCAAGACCAAAACACCTTAATGCAAATATTCCTCTTGCTTCCATCCTGGGTAAGCAGTAGTTATTTATAAGTCCAGCATGCTGTGTCTGTCTGAGGCTGCCACACGCTGTTCAACGGCATCCTGATGTTTACTTGTGCCTACTTTCCTTTATAGATATTCTTATCCTGTGCTGGTACTGCTGTCTGCTTTTAAGATGCACAGTGAATGGTGATGTTGCTCTCTACATATCAAACACAATGCATCCCTTTAGATTTCATAGTTCACTGTGCCCCAGGTGCTGTTATTATCAGTCCTGACATCATTCATTTGATATGATGGGCCCTGTCTTTCCATTTATCTGTAATGGACAGGAGATTTTGAATCATTTTATCTTCCAAGCACAGCAACATCTTTTCTTTAAAAAGTGACTTTCCTCTCTTTCCAATTCTCGCTTTCTTCCTGGTCTAATATCTTGTGCATTACATTTATCCCCCCCATGTCTTTATTTCATATTTCCTTTTCCCTTTTGTTTTAGTGGTTTTTTTTTGTTTTGGTTTGTTTTGTTTTTTGGTGTTTGTTTTCTTTTTTCCCCTCTCCTCCCCATGTGTTCCCTTCTCTCTTTTTCCCCTCTCATTTTTCTTTCCATGCAGGGCATCGAACCAGTCTTACAGCAGCCAACTGAAGGGTTCTGTTGACAATATCAGCCTTGGGTTAGGACTAGTTCATGTCTCCCAGTCCAAAGACATTTCAGAATTCAGTAC
Source organism: Coturnix japonica (assembly GCF_054131305.1). NCBI lineage: Eukaryota > Metazoa > Chordata > Aves > Galliformes > Phasianidae > Coturnix > Coturnix japonica. The sequence goes on along the minus strand of NW_028188943.1, from coordinate 4,191,803 downwards.
AGTTGGAAGCTGAGGCGCTCAGGGATCTTTTGCTTTGCTCTTAAACCAAGCAGACCTAAGGGTGAGAGAAAAAAAGAGGATGAATCTTCATTAAAACTTGATGTCAGACTTCGAGGTACAAGATTAAAAGCAAGGTCTTAAAATTGCAAACAGACTTAAAATATCATTCTGTTTTTAACTGAATAGGTCCGTGCTTTAGCAACTTAACCTCTTTCTCATTAACTCTCTGTGAGGTGTCCCTGCCTTCAGAGCAAGGTCTAATGCTTCTCTTAGAAGTGCATTTACTGCCTGTGTATTCAGAAGAGAAAACTCAACCTCATCTTTATGACTGTGGTGTATCAATTTGAGATTTTAAGGATCTGGCTTTTTTAGAGTAGTTCTCCCATTTGCAGTTCAGAATGACTACCTGCCTTTATACATCTTTAGAGGTGCGGCTTGCAGAGGTGCAGGAGTATTACTGATGATGTGTACTGATATTTGAAACCAACAGTCATCAACAAATTCACCTGTGGTTGAGTTTTCTTTGCTCACAGCCAGTCACAGGAGAGCTGAGCGTGTTCCATCAAATCTTTGCTTCAGGGTGTGGGCTTGACTACTTTCTGTTCATTTTCCAGGGCTGCATGGCACTAGTATATCTGAAAGGCAGACAACCCAAGCGTTTCTTTCCTCAGACAGTTGTGAATGCTGGGTGCTTTGCTGTGGATCACTGTGGCAGTGTTTTCTGGCTACGTACGTTTTTAGAACACCTTAGTTATGCTTTGAGGGTTCCATCTTCTACCAGCTCTGTGGCTTTTCCTGAGTTATTCTAGAACTACTTACAGAAACGTTACAGCCCCAGAGTCTGCTTGGAGGAGAAGGTCAAAAGTGTTTGGTCTTGATTGGTGGGAGAGATGTGTGATATTTGCACAAACTACTTCAAATTGTGGAACTGATCCTTTCTACAGTAGCACTAATGGATCGTGTATCTCAAAGGTTGTGGCCGAACGTTTAATGGAGACACTTCAGTTCTTATGTAGAACAAAGGAGCAAATAGTTTCCTTTTTTCTGTGCTCTGGTAGTCAAGCAGTACCCCAGGAGGCAGCTAACAGCTGTCCCACATGCTGACCCCCGTCAAAGAACTGTTTAAAGGTAGAAAAGGAGGTAGAGCTATAACAGAAGTTCAATCCAAAGCATCAGACTTGTGAGCAAGAGAAATACAATTTAATTACGGGTAATCTGTTTAGAGGTAGAGGTGGGGTTTCCTTTACTCTATTGGAATTCCTTGTGGCAAACATTTTCATCACTTGGTTTGAGCTGCTGGGAGTCCCATCCAGGCTGTCACGTAGTCTCACTAATGCTGCAAAGGAGAGAAGACATAAAGCACTTAAAGCAAATACAGTAGCTTGGAACTACGTTGTGAGAAATGCCTTTGGTTTGAGAAGTGAATTTCATTAAATCTTGCCAAATGTAGAAAGCCAGTCTCAGCTTTCCAGTCTCTTTATTTGCTATCAGCACTTGAGATCAGCTTAATATTTTACCTTCACCCTTGGATGCAGAGCATAACGGACAAAACCATTATCTGCGAATGTCATCGCTATTAGGAGAGGAAGAGAAGGAGGAAAGGAGCAAGGGAACAGAGCTGGTGGGGATCTCCAAAAATAAACAGCCTATAACAGTATGGTCAGAGGGAGTGAGCGAGGTTGGAAAAATCAGTGTCTCATAATTTAATTAAAGTTCTGCATCTCCTTCAGAGCTATGGCTACAGGCTGCCAGGCAGAGGGCTAATATCTAAAGGTCATTCGAATGAGCGAAGATACTAATCACTGGAGGACAAAACTGAACTCTGCCTCCCAGTTCTTGCCTTCTTGGTGAGATTTTACCTTCCTTCCATTATAAATTAGCCTGTGAATGTCATGGGGCAATTGAACTGTCATAGAGTCTCCTCTAGGAAGAACCTCCTTTTGTATCAGAATGATGGAATTGGTAAATTGCAACATGGGCAGAGTAAAGACTGAAGAGTGAGGGTACTGTGACCTATGAACATGTCAGCATGCTGTGTACAAGATGTGCTTGTGAACCAGCCCTACATTCCAGACCACAGTCCATAGCAGAATCTAATGCTGCAATGAGAAACACTGCAATGCAACAGGATCGATTAGTTTTTCTTGCCTCCTTTTCTAAGAGAACATCTAATTTCTTCTTGTGTTCAGAAAGAAAAATAATTTATATATATATTTACAAACTGGCTTTTTGTTTAGTGACTTTTAGAATGGAGTTACGCCTGCTGGAAGGAAACTGTGTATGCACACAAGTTCTTGGCAGAAATACACTTGTAAATCTCAGCTGAGCATCTGTTCTCTTGCAGGTCAGGAAAGGTGAGCCTGCAGGTAACTTTGCCTGAAGGGCTATTAAGAAACATAACAGAAACGGTCATGTTTTTACATAGAATATTTGGTAGAAGCATTCAGTGACTTCTCATGCTTTTGTTACTGGCAATATTTTTCAGCTTTCAGAATGAGCAATGTAGCAGCTGTGGGTTATGAGGAAAAAAGGGAATTCAGGTAACACTGAAACTAGAGTAAAGTCAGAATGAGTCTTGTGATGTTGCCAGAAACCCCAAGATGGCATCAGAGACCTTGTTTTTCTCCATTAGAAACGTATGACATTTTTAGTGGATTTTATTGTTTCTTTGTTTTCCTTTCTTAACCAGTTCTCCATTGTATCTAGTATTTTTTGAAGTATTCCAGCCTTAAGACCTTTTTTCTGCAAGCATTATTTGCAAGGCTCACTGATAACGCTGGATGCAATGCACCCCAGTTGCAATGCGAGATTCTATCTTCAGACCGCCAGATTGTGTCCCCAGGAATACATCTGTACTTATTCTGTGACTAGGAGGCTGGAACAGCAAAGCTGGATGTAACTCTGTAGCTAGAAATTTGTCCAGTACTTACAATAATTAGGCTCTGCAGTGCACACAATCACTAATGAGGGAAATTAGTCAGATTCTGCAAAATTGTACAATGATGTGCTGCTCCTTACAATCAAATATCCTGCAGATTTTTTCACTGATCACTGAGTCAGGAGCAGAATATTTTCAATCCAACTAATGAAAACACTTTCTCAGTGCAAATCTAGGATCCTTATTTAGCTTTTTATCCAGTCTTTGCAGTGAATCTAGGTAATTGTTCCACATAATGATGTAGCATGCATCAAGATCTTCTTGATGTGCTTCAGATAGCTACATTTCTCATGAGCGGAGGAGCTTAAATGAGATATCCAGCTCATCTCATTTAAGTGCATACATATTTCAGGCTGGTCGAAGAGATTCAAGCACCTGTCTTCAATTAGAATGAGTAGGAGTTGGATGTACTTATTTGCTGTGGAGGTTTTGAGAAGCCTTTGCTGTGCACGTAAGCTGGGTGAGTTTTGTAGATAGCGCAGAATTTAGAGCGTTTCCGAAGGTAATTTTGTTTGTAAGTGGTCCTGATTGTGTATGTACTTAAGTAAAGGAAAATCTGCATTTATTTTCAGGGCTGTAACTGTCTGAATTCTGGAAGGAAAGGGGATGATAAAATCTGCATGGTGGTACGCACCTCTGAAATGTACCGACTGTTGATTCATTCCAACCCAGTGTTAAAAGTCTTTGATCTGTGTTTTAATTGGCATTCCCCATCTTTGTGCCAGGTCTTGCCAGAATCAGGAACTCTTTGGAATCAACTTTTGTTTGTGATGTGTTGCTTTGTGATTTCAGCCACCGTTGTTCCTTGAGTGGAGATGATCTGAACAGGCAGTGGCTGACTCCCAGTTCTCAGCTCCATCCAACAATTTACCACACCAAAGGTCTTCTGTATTATCTGCGCAGCATCAACCGGGCCCCTGTGGTGAGTAACTCCCTGTATCTTCTATGGGTTATTGCACGCAGATGGATTATTGCAGTTGTGTCAACAGCCCTGTTTTATGGTTAGAGATGTGGAAAGCATGCTATACCGCTATACTTTCATCATTGTGGGGTGTTTTTGAAAGTCTTGGGTTATCTACTGAATCTTCTAACCAACTCCAAACTTCAGAGTCTTCGTGCACCTGCAGAGTGAATACAAATTCCTTACAGCTCCTTAGTATCCTCAAAGTACTTCAGCTAAACTAGATATTGTTAGTAAGTTATTGTTATCTTTCTGGCAATGACAGGAGAAATTCTGTGAAGACATAGTCTGAATGGATCATGCAAAAGCCCAAACTGGAGCAATCTGTGCAATCAGAGAAACACAAGTTAACTTTCAAAATGGTTGAACTTTTCTGCTGCTTCAGTGAGAAGAAAATGACTTTTTGGGGGAACTACCGGAAGTTCATGAGGGGTGATACTACTGGCATATGTCTGGGATCTGTCCCCATCTGTTCGGTCTTGATGCCCAACAGAATGAATAGTTCTGAGACCTCAGGATAAAAAAAAAACACTGATGGTTTCAAATGTTGATGAACAGAATGGAAGTGGATGGAACAGCAAGTTGGCTTCTTATAGCCCCAGTTAGGCAGGAAATGTCCTAAGATGCACTGTTCACTCTGGTCTTGATGAGAAAATCCTCAGACAAGGTGAAAATGTCTGTGAGTTTCTTTAAGTGAATATTTGTGGAAATATGCTATTTTTGGCCTAAATGACAGCCCTGACATCGAGCTCTGCACTCCAAGGAATCTACTGGAAGTTCAGCTTGTATCTGAGAGTTTATTCCACCTACATTTTCTTTGGGTTTTGAGCTACATCTGATCAGTTTTGTTTTATTGTGCTAATCGTATTGGGCCTTTTTAATTTAAATTTATCATAACCATCCCTGTCACATCCAGATGCATGAAGTTGAACATGCGCCCAGTGGAAGTTTTCATCTTGCTGAGTGAAGTAAGACTATTGATCGTATCATGTCTCTCACTCACAGGCAGTATGTCAGACGTGGTAAACTGTTTTTTTCTTTGCCTTTGAAGAGTACATTGATTTTGGTTTATACATGCTCGCAAATGTCTTTTCCCAACTCCAGAAGAAGCTGGATTTCTTCTGCCCTGCACTCACTGCCAAGATGCCATGAAGGCAATTTCACTGATAGCCAAATGATTTCTGTGGAGTGAATTAGTTTAATTTATCTTGGGGATGCGCAAGCAGTTTCTTCAAAGGAAAGGAAAGCTTCTTGAAAGTGAAAAGGAAATAACTTTAAAGTTAGCGGCCTTTCAAACCAAACCCATTTTAATTGGTAACTTCAGCCATAGAAAACAGCCATCTAAGTGCTTTATTTGTTTATTTATTTTTGCTTCTCTTGTTGGTTTTGGAAACCCTAGTAAAAGTAGGGGCTGGATACGCTGTAGTATTGCAACTCTCCACTGAGGGTGGTTTCTTTTCAACTGAGAGCAGCGGGAGTATCAGAGAGCTAAGCTTGGGAGCAGCTAGGACTGAAGGGGAAAGAGATGTTGCTTTTTCCCCTTGAGCATTCGTGGTGAGGAAATGTGCAGTTTGTGAATTACAGTTGACAGTGCACTTGCAGGATGCAACAGGAAAAGTGTAGCTCTTACAGAGGGATCAAGCTGCAGCAAAGAGCAAGTTACTTTTGGAGGGGACAGGAAGATGCTGTTAGGGACCAGGAGACACAAAGCGGTGTTTGCTTTTTGAGATATTCTATCAAGGTTGGAAACAGAATCTGACTGCAAGTACATAGCTTTTTGTGAGCAAAGCATCCTAAACGTGTCTACCTCAGCAGTCTGAGATTGGGTCCTCTCACGAAGCTACTAAGGAAAAAAAAGAGTATTTGCATCCATTTTCTGTCTTGCTTTTCCTTTGTTTTAAAAGCTTCCTGATTCTGTGAGTCATGAGGGGGATTGTTTTTGAGTTTGAAAGCAGTTCTTACCTTTGTGGTGCTCAGTGCTGGCACATTACTTTAAATAGATAAAAATTTGCATGTGTGTCTTGAGTCATACCCCAGTGAACACCAGACTTGGAATTTGACTGTGTGTTGGTGTCACAGCTGTACAAGAAGGATAGAGAGAAAAAAGGGGTGGGTAGGTCTCAAGTTTACCTTGTGGTTGCCCAGGCTTAACCCAAGGAAAGTTCTTCATTGGGTGCTGCAACTATAAAATACAGTTTTGTCTTGGCTGAGTAGTGAGGCTTGAGCTACTCTGTAGAATAAAAATAGAGCAGAAGAATGCATTGTAAAAACAAAAACAAAACGATTTGTCATAAACATTGAGAATAACTGCAGTGCTCAGTAAAATTAATTAAAATGTAGGTATATATGATACACAAATGGAATGGAAACATTTCCAGTAGTGTTGACTTCTCTGCTGTGGAGGTGGGTGGCAGTCATGGATTCATCCCATGGCATGAAATAGTGGTGTTACAGAGCCTGGCTTTTACAATGCTTTACTAATATGGAAGGCTTGTTCCAGACTTGTCACTTAAGGATTCACTCTTGAGATGCAGAATTATGGACCTCCTGCTTATCAGGCAGCACAGCTATCTGAGCAGCTGATCATCCCTGTGTGGTTTCTGATAAGTAATCTTTTAGGTAATAATATATGCATCTTGCATGTTAGTAATTCTGTAAATTGGCAGGTAATTGATACCTGGTTGAGCTGGGATCTCTGCCTCAAAATAGAACCACAGCTATAAAACCTTCTTTGATATTCATAGGAGTAAATTCTAGTTGGTACCTGTGGTTAAACTAATCTATGACTGTATTGCTGGAAGCATAGATGGAACGCTAACTGGAAAAATGCCTGTCATTAAAAGAACCAATAAATGCAGCTGTTTAGAAGGGGGCTTTATGGGATAATTCCCTGTTTTTCAGGCAGTTGCTTGAAGTGTAGGACTGCATAAGCCCCATGTGTTGGACTGGGTGATCCTTTTACAGGTCCTGTCCAACTCAGGATGTTCTGTGGCTATAGCAGTCCTGTTAACTAGGACTTGTGGGATGAATCTGCGTGTGAGTGTCTTAGCATCTCCAATCAACGTGCAGCTTGTCAGAGCAGCTGGAGGAATTTAAATGCTCAGTTCCTTAGGTAATTAAACTTCCTGACTGGCTGCAGCTAAACTGAGTTACTGTATAACTACTAAACAAGCATACTAGGGTAAAACTTGCCTTAACAGTTGGTGGAAGAAGTTGATCTATTCCATCTGTTTCTCTCCTCCTGTCTATGTTTATATAAGAATATGTATCTTTCTTCCTCATCTTTTTAATTGATCCACAGTGCTTCCCTACCTTATGACACCTGTCCCTTTGTCTCTGATAGATGCCTCAGAAAACTATTTAAATGATATCACGATGTTCCTTTCTAATCGGCAATGAATATTGCCTTAAAACAAACCAGTTTCTTCTCTTTAGAAATCCTTGTCTTTTCACTGCTGGATTTCTGAATGTTTCTGATAAAGACATGGAGAATATATGTAACAGCAGTGTCTATATTGACTTCATATTCCGGAGGGCAATGAGATTGATTATTATTTAACACTTGGGTCAATATTTTCCTCTTGGGTCATTAAATCGTGATTTTCATTTTTATCAAAGTTGATATGTGCCTATAAAGGCAATCAAAACTTCCATTAAAACCTGGAATGTACCTTGTACCTAGTTTATATGATAGCTGACATGAGAGATGGATTAAATAGATACATTACGTTGTGTGGAATCAGATTATTTGTCTGACAAAGATAATGTCCCGTGCTTTATGTCCAGGAATTCATGTAAGTATCTGACCACATACAATACATTTTTACACAACTGCACAATTACATTTTCCTAAACATTGTGTAGCACAGTTTTTGTGTTTAAAGAAGCCAAGGTGATTAATTGCTGGCAAAAGGTGCAGTTTTAAAATCTCCTGAGGCTAATGCTAGAGTTGAGAAGTCAGAGGAGCCCAACAAATTGCTCCGTTGTATCATAAGTTACCATGAACTCTCAGGTTCCTCGGTTGGCATGGAATCTTGCACAGATGTCATGTTTATTTCTGCTGTGGACAGAAATGCACCGGTGTTGACACTGGATTCATGAGATCATGTCAGTTCCAATAGGTAAAACGAGGTACGACTGACTAACAAAGTTTGACACTGATTATAGGCTTGGCCCAGAGCTCTGCTCTGAGTTTGTCTGAAGAGCACTGACAAAGGTGTAATTCCTCACATACAATCCTCTAGTATTTATAGTGTCTGTTGTGAAGAACCACAAAGCTTACTTCAGTATTACAGATTTTGCCTTTCTTTCCTCCCTAGGTGTTCTGTGACTACCATGGACACTCCCAGAAAAAGAATGTGTTCCTCTATGGTTGCAGTATCAAAGAGACCTTGTGGCAAGCAGGTTGCGTGGTCGACACAGCAGTTATCACAGAAGATGTTGGCTACAGGGTAGGTCTGCTTTGTTCCTTTCTACAGTTGTTGGCATATATGTGCACCTACATCCCTCTTTAAGATGAGGTCAGATCACAAGTTCTGTTGGTAGGTGCAAACTTGTCTTGCAGCAGAGGAGTAGAGATCCAGAAAAGTTTAAATGATTCCTACTATCTTCATGCACCAGATATCTGCGAGAATATTGTCAATAGGTGGATCTCTAATTCATTTCATTAAGATGCTGTTTTGTTGTCACTGCCGCTGACTAATAGAAATGTTGTATTTTTGTGTTTTATAAGTTCCAAGTATACATGTGCTTCTCTCACCCTCAACTCACGAGAAGTCCCCGTGGAAACACTTGTTTCACAAGGAAAAGCAGGAAGGGTGCTTACAGTCAGAACATCGCTTGTTGTATTTGAAATCAGTGGGCTTGAAAAGGCTGAGGATAGTTCACTGTTACACAAACAGAATTCAAATGCTGCTTTCAGCATCTGGTGCCTGTCTTGAATCTGCAATGAAGAAACCAAGAGCAAGCCTCCAAGGGTGTCCAAGAATCTGCAGTGGCCTAGATGAAAGGCTTTGTGATTGCAAAATATGGGAAGTTTCTCTCCTTCCTCCCATGAGTAATTGGGGACGATCCTGCTCTCCATGTATTTACTTCCCAAAAACATGAGCAAAATACCTCAAGAAAATTGTGATTTTTGAACAGCCTTTGCTGTAGCCCTTGATTCGTGGGAGAAAGAGGCATTGTTACTTCCTAATACTTGGCCTCAGATGACATGCGTAGCATTGACATTGGAAAACCCAACTTCAGGATTTCTCCTTTTAATCACCATTCCAGGCCCCTTTGACAGTAATCTCTGAAGGGACCTCAGTAAAGAATCCTAATTCCATTCTGACCAAATGGGAACGGAGGTTTATGGACATGGGCAGCACCCCCGTTTTTGTGCATGCTAAATCCAGCTGTATGAGAGACAGGGAGCATGGTTAAAGTAATGTGTTGTCATAAAAGAATCCTTTGAAAAGATGCGTTTTCACCCTCCCAGAAATACAATTGAAAGGTAATTAATGAGAAAAGCAGAGGGGAAAGAACTATTAGTGTGAAATCCAGTGAAAGCTGGTAAAATGAAAGGAATATTAAATTCAGATTTGATAATGCTTCTAAATGAGTCCTGACTACAGAGACATTACTGTTACCTGCCAGCGTTTTTATTTAATCAAATATAGAAGACTGATTATGCATATAATTTCAATTGTTTTAAAAACTAAACTGGATTAGAGATCTGATTATGGTACTTCATAGCATATATTTACAAAAATCTGTGTGCTGTTTCAGATAAGGACAGAATGAAAACTATCTGAACCTTCACACGCAGTTTAGCTGGATCTCATGATTGTGTTCAGGATTATAATTGTTTGGGTGACTGTGCTTTATTTTTAACCCAGCTCCAGGAAAACCTGGATGTGTTGCTCGGAATCATAATATTTTGCAGCAAATTGTACTTTGAGGGCAATTCAGAAGCAGTGGATGTTTAGTTCAGAGCAAGTAATCAATTTTAAAGATTCCTCTGTTCGGTATTCTCCCAGGAAAAGGAATGCTGTAGTTCTTAATAGCACACTGTAGATCTTGACTTAAGAGTTAGGCTCATGCTGGTCTCAGGTTTGAAATGTAATCTCTCACTTTGTTCCAGTTATCTGTTCACAAGGTTTTTTTCTGCTGATGAATGGACCTTATAGATCTTTATGTCTGTACCTTACAGAACTGGTAGGGTCCATTCATAGCTATAGATTGGATATGCTGAAAATAACATTTACTTTCTTATTACAGAGGTATGTATGATTATGATGTTTGCAGTGGATATTGCAGAACAGTTTAGGCCAAAGATTTTATCTTCTGCGTCAGTCATCCTTTAAGAGAAGACCAGCTATTAAATGTTATTTTCTCAATTTTGATGAAACCAAGCAGTCCTGTACAGAACTGTGATGTAAAGCTCAACAGAGTGGAACTAGAATTGCTTAGAATCAATCAGTTTCACTGATTGTTATTGGAAAGTGAAATTAGCTGGTTGGCTTTCACTGCCCAAACTGAATGAAATTTGAGGGTCAATGCCATTAGCAATGAGCAGAAACTCCTTCTGTATGATTCCATTCCATTCAGAAGTTTAAGAAAGCTGTCATCAAAGAAATAATGAACGTTCTTATTTTACAAGCTCTTCACTGGATGGTCTTTGGGCATGTACTGGGATGCAAGCACAAAGGTTTATATGCACATATGTGCTTTTGTATGTAAATGCCCAATTTCTACACCGAGTACACCTAGTGTTAAGGTATCTAGTATATACTTTTACAGTTAGCATGAAGAAGTGTTGCATCCACACTGATAGAAATATTTGATAGCGCTGTGTATTAGCAGTGTTTATAGGCTGCTGTTGAGAAAAATGATTTCTAGAATAAGAAAATCACTCAGAGCTAAGAGGTAATTTTACTGAATTTTCATATTTACTCTTTATTGCCGCTTTCTATACAGAGTGCATTCAATGTACCATTTGATCCCAGATGAGAATAGTTTGGTTTATTTCACAATGCAAGATAGTTAAATGCTAAGCTCTATTTTCCTATAATTATCTGTGACCTTCAGTGGGATTATGCATTCCCCTTCTTTGCTGTGTGCTGTGTTCAAACAAAATTCCTCCTATAGCTGAATCCCTTGTCAAATTGTGAGGAGGAGCTGGAAAGGAAAGAATGGAAACATTGTGCGCTGAGCTATGACTGCAGCCCTCTAGGCAGAACAGGAAAATGTAGTTAATGTTGAAGCAGCTTAAAAAATAAAGCTTCATAAGTGACTTCAGCAGTCCAAAACTATAGGATGTGCAAAGACATCATTTTGGATGGGATGTACCAAATGTACTTACAGCATTTTTGTCTGTGACTGGGGACAAAAAAACAAACAAACACAACAAAACATTAGAATATGAAGATTTCACTTGGGATGAAGATGAGTCCAGTTTGGCACTAACTGGAACTATCACAGTGACAGTTTCTACAGGTAGCTTTGGTGATACGCGCTTTAAACAGCATAGGCCTCTTGTAGATGTATTTGTGATATAAATGCATGTACATCTGTTTGATTCATTTTCTCATTGCTGATACTTTCTTATAGACTCTTCCTAAAATCCTGGACAAAGTGGCCCCTGCATTTGTCATGAACAGCTGCAGCTTCCTTGTAGAAAAGTCCCGCGAGTCAACAGCCCGGGTGGTGGTATGGCAAGAAATGGGTGTGCTGAGGAGCTACACCATGGAGAGCACGTACTGCGGCTGCAGCCATGGTCTCTACAAAGTAAGTACCTCTTCCAAAGAACTACATGGCACACTCCTTCTAATGTGTGTCTAATGAGCTTGGGAGAATAGAGAGTGCTGTTTTTATGCTGTTTGGTATTGCCAGCTTCCTTCTATAATATAAGTGTAGCCATTCTACTGAGTTTCTTCTCAGTTAAATCCTTCCACGATCCTTCACTTTTAATCTTCCATGCCAGGGAAGTAGGTTCCTTGCTACGAGGTTTCATTTGACAGTGAAATAAAAAGAAATTCCAGTCTAATGCCAAAAATATTGAGCTGAATGAAGGAGTGTTTTTGAGATGATACAGACTGTGTCTTTATAATGGTATTCACAGTAGATCTGAGGTAATTAACATGAATATTAGGAGTCGTACACTTCCTGTTGCAGTCTATCTGGGCATTTGCTTGGCTAAACTTAAGAGCCTGCACTGAGAATTCTGCACTTGGAGTTTGTTACTGACAGCCAAAGGTAGCTCATCTATGAGCTGAAGCCACAGCTTTAACTGTGAACTAAATGGAGCTAAATTTCTTACCAAATGATGTTCCAGATACTGTGGGAAGGGCTGTACTTGTGCTGAGTGCATCAGAGACAGGAGCCTCTTGGCACTTTTTAAGTACATGGTTTGAGCTCTGGTAATTGTATTTAGCTGTACATAATTCTCCACTTGCTCAGTTGGTGAATTCTTTTTGTTCCTTTCCCAAACCTGTTGCTTTCCATGGAAGGGATTCTGTGCTCCACCTTATTTCTCCCACTAGGGAGCAATCCTTATCTATACAGCATTAATATGTGGTTAAGGATCCGAAAAGACCCTTAAGGAAAAAGCCATTGTTACAAATAACAATTAATAAGACGTTCAAATTATTCTTTGCAAGTTCTATGTTAATCCTTTTACATTCCATAGAATGTGGCCAGCAAGTACTCAGCTACTGTTTTAACAGTGCTCTACTATACTCACATCATTTCTTAGATAGAAAAGGCAGAAGAAATATCTGAAGATGGTTTAAAGAAAGAGAATATAACTGCCCTGAGCATTACACCTAGTGCTCCCTACTCTGAGAAGTGCTGATGGGGTGCAATAGGTACCACAGGTTGTGGTGGGGTTTTAAATTTCCTTCAGACAGTGGGGAGAAATTCTACCTTGACTAATGTCAGTGGCAAAACTCCTAGTGATCTCCATGGAGAATTTAACTCATTTCCTAGATAATTTGAGTAACATCTAAAAGCAGTTGGACATCAGGTTATATCAGTGTCTAATGATTTGTTCTCTACTTCCTTCAGTATTTTCAACCCAAGTTTGCATAAGTTGTGCCAGCAGATCTAAAATGTTTTATGCAACGTTCTCCCAAGTGCACCACCACTCAGTAAGCTGGTGGTCAGGCTTCTAATGGTGTTGGTAGCAGTTCTGGATCCTGATCTTTGACTTTCTTCCTTCTTGAAAATGGTGAAAATAATGGTGAATGTAGCTGCTTTGCTGACTGTAAACTGAGATACAAACTTCTTGTGCTTGAAGTTGCACATATCTGATAGGGAGTTTGCAAAGGATTTAGGAAAAAACAGAGGAAGGCTTTGTAGAGACTGTAAGAAGCTTAAATATTAAATACACAGGGCTGTCAGGTAAGCCCCCTCTCACCACAGAGCAATGTTGTAGGAGGGCTGAGGTAACCTGTCTGATAGAGAGGCCCAGAAAAGAAGTTCCTAAAGTTTTTCGATTGCACGGTGTGTGGCATATCATGTATAGAAATGTGACTTTCATTTCTAAAGCAGTTTAGTGAGTGAAAAATAAGGCATGAATTTGTTACTAGTGATATGTAAATGAGAAACAGTTGTGACCCCAGCCTTGATTAAAAGTCATTTGATTTCAAATGGGTATGGGGGGAGGGCAGAAATGAGAGCAAAAGAAAAGATGACTTGTCTCTGTTGAATCTCCCTGTCTGTGTGATCAATGGAAATGCAATAAGCCATCTACCCTTAAGGAAGAGAAACATAAAACTAAAGAAACTATTGATCTTATCTAAGGTTTTATTCAACATAAAGAAGAAGAAAAGAAGGGGAAAAAAAATCCAGACTCTCTTTGATTTTGTCTGGATTGTCCAATTGAGTCTTAGAACAGCAGTGTCTCCATTTGAAAGCTGCCTAAAACAAAGCAGTCCATTTCAACAAGGAATTCTCCTTCCTACTTCTACCAGTTTACAATCTCACAATCAAAAAGTAATCAGAAACTGCCTATCATTTCTCTCCCAGTGTGAATGCAGTCTGTATTAACTCCCTCACTGGACCTATTGCCCTCCAGGTTTGTATTACTGTCCTCCTTTTGCAGGATTTTGTTGAGCCATCTTGTCTTATTTGGTTTGCAGAATACTGAATATAAGGCTGTGCCATAGAAAGCTCTATTCAGTACAATCGGGAGCAAATATTGGCCCAAAAGAATCAAATCTGCACTGACGCATATGGATATTCTCCTAAGTTTCTTCAGTGTGATTCATTTTTAAACTGGCATAGCTCTTTGTTTTACCATATCCTATTGTACTACACTTTATTCTTCTTGATTCTTGGCTGACTAGTTAAGACGCCTGTAGTAACGTACTGCACTGGGATGTTCAGATTACTAACTGTATTCACCATCCTACGAGTCTGATGTATTTTGAGCCATGTATACATTTGCGTTCCAAAACAGATATAGTAGAAACATGGCAAATCTCAAAACTCAGCTCCGTGCTCTCTCAGTACATGTGGTGTTGGAAAGGCATTTTCCTTGACATGTTGTGCCTGGTAGAGGAGATGAAGTACTGATGTAAATAGACTTCAGCTTCTTGCTTCAAAGGGATACACGCAACAAGGAGTAACAAATGAGTTTTTAAATTATTCCAGATATTTTGACAGTACCCTTTGAAGGAGATTTTACTGGTGACGTGGATCCCTTTTTGAAGAAAGTCTTTGGGAGAGTCAAGAGAAAAAATTAATTCTGTCCAGTCTAATGCTTCTGAATGAGGGGAATTGAATGCCCCAACTTTTATTATCCGACTTGATGAGAGGGAAAAGGCATCCATTTGCAGAGATGATGGAATCAGGGAGAGCAGCACCGAGCAGAGTGGCCATACGTTCATAAGAAATTGTTGATAGTTGTTCAAAACACCTTTGAAAGGAGGATTTGGGGAATTTCAGGAACGCTCTTCCATAGAACCCATCTTCATGTTGGAAAAGTTTTTCTTCTTTTGAGTCCAACTACTCAATTCACTGAACTGGTAAAGCAAGCTAGAGGTGAGGAAAAACTGATGTTGTTTTGTTGGTTGGTTGGTTGGTTTGATTTGATTTTGCTTGCATTCTCTCCAGTCATTTACAGTAGGAGAAATTAGAGGTAAAATTGTGCCTGATGTAACGGCAGCAATTGGCAGGTGGAGCCTGGCCAGAGTAACTGTCAAAAGTCATGGCCTGTCTAACAATTAGAAGCCCCCATCTCTACAAAACTCACCCCAGATAAATTGTGAGAGTGAATGTCCCTGAAGGTTCTGTGAGCCATCTTCGTGTGAGCGAGGATGTGACATTAGTCATGTAACGTGTGTTCCACAAATCATGTGCCATCTTGCTGAAGTCTGTCTCGTTCTGTTTAGAAGGTTAATAAATTGCATCTTTTTGTTTTTCCTATGCTATACTGGCATAAAACCAAGATAACTTTCTTGTTAGATAAGAGCCAATAGTTTGTATTTCGGAGATGGAAGTACTTAAATGCTGAGGGATAAAAGGACGGAGCTGCTGATAAACGGGTAGCAGAACTGGATGAAAAGCTCTGCATCCTGGCCCCTTATACAGTAACTGCAGAGATGAGAGTCTAATAAATGGGAAGAGCTGCCATTATCCATCCCCTGTAACCTGGCTAGCATTTACTGAATTATTTTATACAAGTAATGAACCAGTGAATTGCCGTGAAAGTGTGGCAGAAATAAAGCAGTATGCCAAGATGAAAGCCTTTCCTCTTGCTACTCTTTCAGAGGTGGACTGCTCTGGTTTGACCCATTTCTGTCCAAAATAACCAAATTGTTACTAATACATCATTTGTCCCTGAAATTGCAGTTCTGTTTCTTTATAGTTATCTATAGGCAATGAAAGATTTTCTTTATCTTCCTTATTATTGTGTATCACATATTATATTTCTGTGGAATTTTTATGTATGCCTTATTCATAAGCAGTTTATTACAGTCGATAGTCAGAAATTGGGTTGTTTTGAGGGAGTTTGCAGTCGCATAACGTTGTCTTACTGGCATACAGAAGCAATGATATTCTTGTATATCATTCTTGTAATTGGATGCCTAGTGCACAAACTTGCAAATAATTTTAATTTGGACTCATGCCAGTATTCAGGCACCAACAGAAATGGTTGCAGCAATGTTCTTGCCACAGAGCGTATTTGATAAGTACTTGCAGAAGGGAAATGAAAAGAGATGGAGTTTATTCTGGGCTTTCTGATGAGCATTCCAGTAAATTGTTTACATCATCTTTGAAATCTGAGGCTTTTCCTATTTCTGGTTTCCATTGTCTCACACGTTTTACACTTTTCCTAAGTATGAGTAAGTTTCACAAGCATCCAGAAGTTTCTATCCAAAAAATCATCTCTAAAACGTGCATCTAGTGAACCCTCTGAGGCCTGGGCACGTCATTCAAAAGCAGATGCTAAGAAATATAGAAGAATGTTTTTTTGTTTTTTTTTTTTCTAAATAGTTCTGCTTCCAGTTCTGGTCCAAAGTGATTCAAATTGGAAGCAGCTGTAATTGTAAGAGAAGTATAAGAGAAAAACAAATAGTTATCTTGTAGTAATCTAAGGAGTGAAGGATTAAATTAAGGTTTTCTGCTCATTGTGTTTTCTTTAGTTGTTGCCCATTGCAAACGTTTGCATCCTGTTTTCCGTATTTTCATGCTCCTTTTGTGCCCACCAATCCTTTTCAGTAAATTGTGATTCAGTTTTCAAGATATTCTAATGGTACCTTTTAGTCTTGACGATTTCACTTAATGCAACGATATAAAGGTTAATGGCATTTAGGAAATGAGCAAAGGCACATGGGAAAGAGCAAACCAACCAGGAGACGGTGAGCATTCATCTTCCTTGGATGGCCAGAGCAACATAATGATTAGTCTGCAAGCACAGCACCAGGGCTTGTGGCTTGCAGCCACAAACCTGTATTTTCTGGTCCTCTTAGGCTGGATTGAGTCAGATGAGCAAAGTCTTGGATGAGAACTCTCCACGGACTTGGCAGAAAAAATGAGTGTTATATCCTAACTCGGATTTTGTTGATATAAACAAAAGGAGAAATGTATATGGCCTTGAACTACAGAGAAATGAAAAATCAGCTGACTTCTCAGCCTTTTGGAACCAATTTCAAAGCTGATCAAATAGGATCTCGACTTCTCCAACTCCTAAATAAACAGAGTAGCACAATCTGAGCCCTTTGGAAGTAATAGCATCTTAAATCAGTTCCTTTGTCTCTGTTGTTGATAGATTATCGAGGGCTGTCTGTCAGTGTAACTGGAGAACAGGTTCCCTCCCTTGTTGTGGTTTGTAATTGCTTTGTGTTTTGATGTTAGTGGTGTTTTTTAGGTTTTGTTTTTTTTTTTTTGTTCAGCACAACAGAAAGTAATGATGGGATGAGGTCATTGTAGATCTGACTTTGCAGAGTTGGAAGCATCTAGTTCTGTGGAGGTACACTAGACATGGATGTATTTGGAACAGCAAAGCAGAGCCATCATGTGCTCCCCTCTTTCTCTCAACTCTTTTCCACTACTGTATATAATCGATCAGTTGCTGTAGCTCTGATGTTTACCACTTCTGTTTGGGGCTTAGTCTTAAAGGGCTTGTTCCAACAAATCCCTGCGTTTCTTTCCATTTACTTGCAAATGATGTGAGCGTCTCCTAGTTAGCAGCTGGTTTATTTGTTAAACCAAGGAACACAGCAGATTCTGTGGGACCCAGGAAAGGAAAACAGATGTTACCTTGATTCTGTACATTTCTGAATGCTGATATTTCTCTTTTTTCCCCTTCCAATATACCATAAACAGCTGATACCTGTTTTGTTTGTTTGTTTTCTCCCTCAACTACTTCTAAACCTTTCTAGATGCTTGGTTGCAGCCCAGTCTTCCCATACTCTTGGGAAGAAAGGTGGTAGTAGGTACAGATTGGAAAGAGTTATCGAGCTGCTTCCCTAGAAGCTTTTTTTTTTATTTCCCTAGGAAATAAAAAGCCAGACTACATGGAATCAGAAAGGCAAGTATTCAGTCATACCCATTTTCTGGGAGTTGTGGATGGGATTAGATCGAAGATTCCCAGGTGCTGACATTGCAAACCCAGACAACTTAGATGTTAGAATCAAAAAATTCATTTGCAATTAATTAATTTATGGTTGCATGGAAAAGATGCTGCACTTTGGATGAAATGTTACTCTTTCTGAAGCCCACTGAACAGTTCTGAACGGTGCAGCCTTGAATATAAGTGGGATTTAAGTCTGCTAATGAAAAGAACTCTTGGGAAGGATGTGAGACAGAAAAGCAAAATTCCTAATGAAAACTAGCTGTAGTATTCTGGCAGTGTCTCTTTAAAAGTCTAAATATCATTGCACATCATCCTTTCAAGTTTTCAGTGGAATTACAGCGGCTAGGTTTTTGATTTCTGATGTCTCTCTTGCTTGTTAATCTGGTCCCATGTGGATTTATTGTACAAATCTATTTGGCAGCTGAAAATTGCCCTTTGATGAAGCTCATAGTCTAATCATGAACTCCTCAGGCATGGCAAATAAGAATGGGAGGTTGCAAAAGCACAGGCTAGAGGAGCCACGTTTGTCTTTTACTCTGCATGGATTTTAGAAGCATCTAAATTTCAAAGTCTTTTATACACAGGATTTTCTGCGAAGATTGATTTTTACCCCTCTTAGCATCATAACATTTGCCATGCTGGATCAGACCATTGGTCCATATGATCAGGTATCCTGTCTCATACAGTGTTTGGTTCCTCGTGGCTCCTAAGAGAACAAAACCAGGCTGTAGTGCAACTGATTCAATTACACTAAGACATGGAAAAGAAGAAATAATCCTACCGGCCCACCTGACCTGCCTCCTTTCTGCTTCATATGCTGCAGCATGAGGCCTGATTATTTCGAGGGTGTGGTAATGATAATGAGCAACTTTCTCTGTTGATAATTATGGCACTTTTCTGTCCCCTTTCGTAATATTTTCCCACACGGGATTTCCTGCAGCAGTGAACTCCACTAGTTCATACTAGTGATATTAGTGGTATTGGATATGCTGTCCAATATTGAATGTAAACTATATATTGAAATTTAATCTCACTTCCTCCTCCATTCTGTCCCTCCACTGATTTCTGCACTGTACTTCTCACAGCTGCTGTAGCTCCCAGGTTCTTTAATCTGCTGTTCTCTGCCACATCCACTGTTGTCTTTATTCATGGATGATCCAATCGTAGGTCCCTTGGTCTTGTCAAAAAGAAATCAAACTAACTCTATTCATTCTTGCCAACTTTGAAATCTGTAGGTGCATCCTTTCTTCTTCTTTTTTTTTCTCATCCAGTTCTTGTCTCTTTGGTCTTTCCTTTTTTATGTTCCCAATTGAGATTTATATTTTTTTTTCATATGTGCTAAGCTCCTGTACTGATAGCATTGTCTTTCCTCTTTCCCTTCTTCCACAACACTTATTTCAGCTTATGGTCCCAGAAAGAACCATCAGCTCTTCTGGTTTTGACCTCCTATACTACATAGGCAGCTTTGTACCAAACCCTCGTGTTTGTGTAAGATTTTTCATAGAAGGAAGAATTCAGACTGGATTTGAGAGCATCACATGATTGGAAATCCATCTGGTCCCCTGATATTTTGTTCCAGGGATCAGAAAGTGCTAAATATTATTTCCTTGTACGAATTTGAATTCGTCTGCCTGCTATTTTCAGATGTACTCTAGTTTTTTCTCTGTTGGTTTAAAGAGAGATTTAGTAACTTGCAGGTTCTTCTCTTAAAAATACTTACAATGCAACCAAGTTACCTTTCTGTTTTGATAACTAATTAAAACAGGCTGAATTCTATAATAGTTTGTATGAGAATGTGCAGGTAAGTACCTCTGAATTAGCTAAAGGAGCAAGTGGAAAGTCCTGTGCTAAACCACATTAAGCCACATGTCAACACTCTGAAGCAGAATTAAGGTGGCCTTAATTAAATTTGGCTTAACTCATTTCCAAAGTAAATTAAACCAAACTGAATTGCAAACACTTTAATTCTGAATAACGGAGGAGAAATATGTGTTTCTGAATGTGATAAACTTACAGATGAAAGAGGTTGCTTGTGCTGGGTAATCTATGAGGCAGAGAAGGCAATATGTTTAGACATGATATTTCTGGAGCTTCATGGCTTATCTTTAGGTAAGAGGCTCTGTTGTATACCACATATGGATGACAAAGAGAAACCTGCTATATTCTAATTTTTGTCCAAGGAAGAAATTTTTGATGCATGTGATGCCAGATGGTGGCTATCTGCAAGTGAAGATGCATGGTCAGAAAAGAGAAATTACAGCACACAGCCTATGGAAATGCAGACATTAGGGACAATTAAAAAGTGATTCACATACATACTATAAGTGGGGACAGATGAGAGGTGAACGAGCTGAAGACAGTAGAGATCAAAGAAGTTGTTGGCTACTCATAGTTGTGAGAGAAGGAGAATTTGGAGACATCCAAGTGCTGATGTTTTTCAGTATTTCTTTTACTCTCAGACACTCAAGACAGGCAGCTTCTGGAGTATAGAATATTAATCTTTGATGAATAGCTGCTGAAGTGAGACAAGGAATCGTTAAAATATTTTCAACCAAGTAATTATCATAAGCGAGTTCCACTTAGAAAAATGGACAAAGGAATAAACAAGTGTAAGTGTGATTTGGCGTCACACTTTCTTCTTAAAGCAAACAAATATGATACCAAGAGGAGCTTAGATGATGCATGTGGAAATGAGTGCAGTTGTGTGTCATGGGATACGTACGGTTCTTGGTGAAAAGGAAAGATGTATTATTGTTATTATCTAACAACTTTTTAGAGCTGAAATTGAGAGAAGGAAGAAAAGATGGAAAGGTAATGGTTGTGTAAATGATGGATAAACCGAACTGCTTTCCAGTGGTCATAGAGGAGAGTGGTCATAGAGACTTCTGTCTAGGTGTTATGTACCTGAGATTTTGTGTAGGCAGCAGTAAATTCTATTACAGATTCCGAACATTACAGATGATTATTTTCTAGTACAAAAGATGTTGTATCCAATATAGCTCTATTCTGGACCACACTATGATAGGAAAGGGTGAAATAATCTTCGGTGTGAGAGTTGGTGGTTACCTAGACACCAGTGATCATGACCCAATTACGTTTAATAAGGGCAGAGCGCATCATTTCTATTAACATGTGTTCATGTATGTTTTTCCCTTAATATGGGATAATAGTCCAGGACTGAGGATGTATTATAAATAAAGCAGACCACAAGAGGAAGAAAAAAAAGATTACAGAGGTATTATAAATTTTAAAACCAATGTTTTTAAAATAGATTCTGTTACATATCCCAAAAAAAGCTTAATCAAGAATTGAGAACACATTTAGTTAAAACCCATCTTGGTATAATAGTAAAGAGAAGGTGATAATTAGAGCATAGAGGACAGTGAATCATAACACTGATGAAGAATCTATGTAATAGATGGATTGTCAAGAGGTGGATTTCACTTCTTTTAGTCTGTTTCCTTTTTGCCAGTACTAATTGTTTACTAGAGATTCTGACAGATACGAGTAAACAGTGGTAGAGGCCATTTACCTAATCATGATCAAGATATTCTGAGGTGAAAAATGCATAGGTTAATTCTCTGTGAACAAAAGAAAAAGGGGAAAAAGGGTATCAGCCAAAGTAATGTAGGAATTAGATGTGGGAAGCTAAGAAAGTAACTGAAAATTCATGGCAATTGCTACTAAAGACAGTAAAAAAGAATTCAATGCAATGACTGGAAAAGAAAAAGCTATTCTTCTTATGACGTCTGATCAGAAATGTAACCTAAAACCCAAGGAGTTCTTTCTGAGAAGAGCCGCCTGAAGCCTGGTGTACTTCACAATTAAGTTCTGCCTTGGATTAAATAAGTTTTTCCCAAAGTATTCCTAACCAAATCTCTTACTGCGTGCCACCTCTTCTTGGCTATTGCGAAAAGTTTCCTTTGGTGGTGCTGGAAGTAGCAGGTGAACTTACACAAGAATATTGAATCAGAGATTCACTCAGAAACAAAATGAGAAAGGCGATTTTCAATGAGTTTGAAAACGATATTGCAAATGAGTCTGTGAGAGGAGTACAGCTACATACAATGGGAATAAAAAGCCCTGAAACACTGTCCATTTTGCAGTAGCTTATTCCTGGTAGAGATGACTTCTTTTACTAAGTAGGGTTTTAAGTATGTGTATGTTTTTGCCACATGATCAGAAGGACGGTTAGCATCTCAGTGGGAAGTATTCCTTTAAAAGCTGATGGCCAGCAGGCTACAAGTGGAAAGACTTGTTCTGACTTGGAGATAAATATAAAATGCTGTTAGCTTGTGAGGGAGCTGAGAATTGAATTAAGTAGTTTATTTGATTTGAAATGCTAATTCTGTGTGAAAACAATGGAGGACCAGCACTTGTTAAGATATTTCCTCTGCCGCTTTCTTTTTCTGTTATATTATGCCTTCAATTCCATTGTATTATTGTCTGTCTTGTGTTCTTTTTCCCAGCATTGAGAAGTAATAGAGTTGGATCTGACTTGTCATCTGGGTTGGGGAGAATGGGCTGTACAGCCATGTTGTGATGGCCCAGGGCATGCATGCATGCATCGCCAATTGGCAGTGATGGGAAAAAGGGAGACAGCTCTGTAACGCAGCATAAACACGCTTGAGCAACACAATACCTTGCTCACAACCTTCAGATGTCCTGCACCTGGGTGAACAGGCACCTAAAGTCAACACCGTGGCCAATACTACTGCTTTCCACCAAAGATGAAAGCACTGGATGAGCTATGTGATGGGCTTTATGTTCCCTGCAGTCTGATGGCGCATAGGAAGTTTGCAGCAGGCAGCTGGACACCATTTTCCCAGTGACCTTTTGCGAGCAGCCCTCTTGTCTTTTCTAGTGAGGGAGAATGAAGTAAATGGAGTCTGAAAACAGCTCAGACTGGCTCTGAAATAGTGACCGAAAGGTCGCTTTTCTGATCAAGCCATTGTCTTTGGTGATTGGAAGGGCTTCCAGAGGTCAAAGTGCTGAAGTTTTTCTAAATCAGGAATGCTTTCATGAGCCCCCGTGTGCACTGAAATGGCTGGAATTTCTGCTGGTTCATCAGTTGTAGGTAAATGTATTACATAGGCTGAATATCTGCAGCAAGCTACAGCACTGGTTCTGTGGTTTCATGTATTTGATCATCCCTCGCTCACATCAAATCCTTTAATTTGTGAAGCCTGATGTATGATTATGCTGGGGAGTGATATTAAATGTCAGCTTTGAAAATGGGCCTTGTCACGACTAATACGAAATTCACTCCTGTTGTTACTTTAATGAGATAGAGTGACATGCATCATACATTTATTAAATGACCATAATTATATTTATATTAATGCCAATCTCTGCCCAGGAGAGATTCAGGCCTGGCGTAATGGGACGTGTTCATAATGCAGAAGATCTCTGAATATAGATACAGTGAGAAACTCAGGACTGTAAAACCAAGGCCATGTTGTAGGCTGAGACCGAGTAGCTCTGAGATGCTTGGACAGCATTTTGGGTGGGTGAGGCTGTGAGCTTTGATGGAGGTACATGATTAGAGCTCGTGTCAGACCAACAGCTTTTTGGTTATTCCACATGCTGCAGGATTGGTTGAAATTCATTGAGGTATTGACTTGCTCTTAAATGTAATGCATTTGTATGTTCATTCCCTTTAAAAGGTCAACGAAGCAACTTGACAATTTTTAAAGGTAGCCTGCTGTGTCTGAAGTATATTTAGTTTCATGCTGTCTTCTCTGCAGGATATGATATCGAGTTGTTCTGGTGTTATACCGAGCATGTTGTGCATCGTTATGTAGACAAGATCATTGCTCAGACCTAGGAAACAAATAAGAATTGAATTTTTTTTCCGAATCTTTTTTTTTGTACAATTATGTTGTTTTAGGAAAATGGCCCTCGGTTATTGCTCTGGTTTCTTCTATCTGGTTGCATCAATTTCCTGGGAATAAACCAGATTTCTGGGACAGCGGCAGCTCTGCTTGTTGCAGGAGGCAAGAGCAGCCACTACTGAATTCAGTAGCTCCTGTCTGTTGCTTATGCTGATAGTGTCCACTTCTCCTACGCTGCATACTGATGTGTCCCCTGTCTTCACTCTTCTTGTCTGTCACTATAAACAGAGGGGAACAAAGTTGACAGTGTTGGATTGAAGGGCTGTAAGTGGTTATTGATTCCCAGCCTTCTCGCATGCATAGAGGTAGGGTATGTGTTAGAATACAGACACGAGCACACAAGTGGCAATGGCATGTTACTGCCACTGAGTTATGGGATGTGCATAATTGTTCTTTTCAATGCAGTAGCTAGGGGAACATCTGTATGCACACTAGAGGATGTGTTTGTGTGCTGCACTTGGAAGAAGTTGTGCCCAAAGATGTTTGTATGCATGCATTTATTTCTGGTTTTAGGGAGAACACAAAAGGTGTGCAACTGACATGCATATTTATTGCTTTAAATACATGTCTGTATTTTGTGCATCTATGCATAGCACATGTGGCTACCTTAAGGTCTATATTTTCTACGTACAGCTAGAATTATGTTGTGCTGTGTGTCATTCCTCTGTCGTATGACACTGTTTCATGGCTGTCAGTGGAAAGAGAAAAAGGAAGGGATGCATAACTCACCCTTTTGGCCAAACCATTCTTGCAAAGCACTTGTGGGAGCCTGGATTATCTCGTGAAGGGGAAAGGAAGTTCATTTCTAAATGAAAACTGAAAAGAAAAGGTACACAGCAATGATGAAGTTCAGGTTTCATTAGCTTTTGATGTCTGTTCACAGGAAAAAAATCATGTTTCCTTGGTGACCTTTTAATAAATGCAAAGCTAGGTGGGAAATCTGTCCTTCAGTTCCTTTGCATTTGTAACTAATTAAAGGTGTGGAGTGTGGTGTATAGGATTGCAATGAAGCCTGATGTCAGGCAGCACACTCGCAGTGCTGGGGTCTATGGATGTGTGCCTTGCTGTCCTGTGGGCTTCCACGTGCAGAGGAGATGGATGTCTTCTAAGGCTGTTTCGCATCTCCTCTTCTAGCTGAGATTGGAGCAGAAGGGTAAGGTGGGCTCCTCACACTGCGCAGCTCAGTTCTTATATGTATTGACACAAAGGGTGCTAAGGTGGTGGAAAGCAAAACAAAGCAGGCAATTGCTGTCAGTACAGGCTGTCTAAGCTGGTGTGACCTACTGCATTGTAAAGTGAGGGGAAGTGCCTTATTCCTTGTAAAGTATTTTCACTTCTGTTCATCCAGTGTTCATCAAGGTGTTGGAAGGAACGCAGCACATGTTCCTTGACTCTTCTACAGCTTTTTAGTAATATCTTTCTCAGCGTAGGTGTTGCAGAAATTAAACCAATCTGGTTACGTTTTGTGGCATAGGAAGACAGGATAAGCAAGGTTTGCCACAGCAGTGGGTGTTAGAGAAGCTGCTGACAGAAAGCAGAAAAGATAACAGACAGAAGTCAAGTCAGCTTCCATTTAAATACCTTCAACCTCTTGATTCAGAGATACAGTGTGTAAATGGTGAATTGTTTGTCATGTTTTTGATACTCACTGCTTCTGGACAGACATTTGATCTCAGGGTATTCAGGTAACGTTTTAGTGTCTGCCCTTAGTTGGTGTAGCATGAATGATGTCTTCTGTGAATTCATTGGTAGAGAGGAGGAGGAATATTAGCAGAATTTTCTGTGTCTTTTTGGAATAATCTTTAGTGATGCTCTCTGGAAGAGAAAACCTTAGATTTCTGAGTCTGTGTGAAAACATTCAGAGATGAGGGACAGCCCAAAGAGGTGTTGGTTTCATACTGATAAGATCTGGTGTGTTACATGCTGACATGCATCATAAGAATGAGTAGCACCTGACACTTCTGGGCTCACTCCAGATATATAAATGCAGTCCACTTAAGGCCAGGTTGCCTTTGCTTGAGATTCTGACTGGTTGGAATAAATGGGAGTGAAATTTTGTTTATTTCATGTACATTTAATAACACACATTTCAATCCCCAAGGTGCTTCATCAAGTACCCTACTCTTCTCAGTCAGTTCCCCTGATTTCACATGAGGATGTACAGCTGTGATAAGCTGAACTGAATGTGAGGTCTCATAACTCTACAATTTAAACAGTAAGAAGCTTCCAGAAAGGCCAAATCAGTCACTGAAGACCTTCTTTTTAAGACAACCAGAGCAGTCCCAATACAAATCATGTTTTACCCATATTATTTCTGTGTCCGTGTTACAGAGACTTGGCACAAGCCCCAAATACATCTCATTTATATATACACGCTTGACATTAACTGGAAGGGGGAGACTGTGGAAGTGGAGAAAAGACTCATAAAACCTTTAATTCTTGCAATGGCACGTTGGCACTTTTGTGTGCCACAGCTCAGCTACTTGTTGTATAGAGAGAACTCAGCCTATAGGACTGTGTAGGATTTGCATCCTGTTTAGAGGGGAAAGCCAGCAGCAGAGTGCATGGAGAGTACATGCCTATGGTTTTTGAATTACACATTAAATGAGTGTTTGTTCCGCTGGGCTGGGTTTGTGCAGTTAGTATTCGTGGGTGCAAACTACAGACTGTGGAAGACTACAATATAAACATGAATGTGGATACACGTGGGTGTGGAAGACAGTCCAATGCATGTTCAAGTGTGCACCAGTGTGTCTGATGAACGTGTAACTTTAATTGTGTCTTTATGGATGGTTGTTGTTTGTTGTAATGCTAGAGTCTTAGAAATGTGTCCCTGTACATCTGTGATCATGTAAATGTGTGTGTATGCACAGATCTATATAAATGCCTGATGAGAAGTGCTCAGGGTTTCCAAGTAGGAGATAACACAGTGTACCAAAATCAGCGGGAAACTCCAGTGCATTCACATTCAGCCATCATTTTGTTCTAAGAAAATGGGGATTTTCCTTCATGAAAGAAGAGGCACAAGTGCAAAAGGGCTTTTGTGGCACTGACTGTGCAGCTGATTGTCAATCTGAGACGGAGGACTTTCCATACGTGCCTTTTTCTTTCACTTACCCTCACAGATGTGACCTCTGGAAAGAAAAGCTAATAAAGCCTTTTTCCCCCCACAGAGAAACACACATAAGAGCTTGGCAGAAACTGCCATTTCTTCAAAGTCATGTCTAACAATTTTTCCACCAGCACCAGCTCTTCCTTTTAGTCTCTGAAAAGAAGGCTTGCCAGTAAAAGTCCAGAAATAACTTCTCTCACTAGAACCCGTGTTTGCCAACAATAGCTAAGGAAAGGGAATCTATTTTTGTATCTGGATTGTAGTGTGAGATAGTTCTGGTGGCCTAATCTAATTGTGGTTTAGGATGTTGTAATCTCTGTATTGAGGTATATGGGAGAAAAATAGTATGTGTGCCTCTTCTGAGAAAAGAATTAGGGTCAGTGCTAGCAGTAGGAGAAATTGAGATAATACCAGATAGTCTCTGTTTGGCAGCCAAGGCCAAGACTCACTGTCTCCAAGCAAGGTAAGCAGACCAGGCTTCTGAAGAGTACTTGGATTCAGCCACGAGTCCACATTATTAGGCAAGTCCATGGTAGTGTAGCAGATCCAAAGTGAAAACACACGTTAGTAATTCAGGGTGATGTTTGTGGGATCAAACAGCTCAGAAACCACTTGGCAGGTCCACAGTGACAAGGTGATGCTGGGAAGTCAGTTCTGTGAGTCAGAGTCTCACCATAGGGTACACCATATACACACCATAGGGTGTGCTCAGGTAAAAGCATGTAAGTGTTGCTACAGGAGCTACAGACCTGCAGTTTTACAGCAGAGCCCTAAGCTGAAGTGGGGCTCTTAGAATAGGTAGAGGGTATGGGTAAAGGCCCCAGGCGGGTCTGGCTGAGGACCTTTATGGCCTGTTAGTGCTTTCAGAGCTCTGAAAGAATGATTCATTTCACCATCAGAGTATCATGTCTGGGTTGTCTCTGTTCTGTATCAGAACTGTGGAACAGCTGCTAAAAATAAACCTTAGAAAATCTATTCCAGACTTTATACGAGACCCTGTCTGTGTTGAGCAGGAGATCTGGGGTTCATTCAGACAAGTATCTGAAAACCTCACAACCAGCTGGGTGTACTCAACATGTGTGTTAGCTGTTCTGAGTTTTGTAACTTAAGCTATTAATTTAAGGCTTCTGTTCACTCTGACTAGCTAAGATCCTGACAGGGACTTTAATTCACAGGCATAAAGCTCTGACAGTCTCTGCTTCTAACTGCCATAATGGACAAACTTGATGGGCAAATGCGTTTGTTATTTTTCTTAGGAGACAAAAACTGATTCAGGTATTCAGTTGCTGTGATAATAGCTATTCTAATAGAAGCAGACGTCTCCTAGTGTTGTTTCTATCTCTTGCCAATCTTGAGCTTCACCACTCTCCTGAATGTGTAGCTTTTTAGTCCTTCTATTTACTGAAGGTCTGTAGTTGTACACTGCCTTTCTGAGAGAGCTCAGATTCCACTTGTCTGTCCCTAGTGGGCAGGATAGAAGGTACTCCCCTCCCATATGTTCAGGGGCACAACTGCATCTGCAGAGCTTTGAGGTTCTTTGTCAGAGAGTAGTGCTTGCTAGTTACTCTAGAAGCTGCAGGTGACCCAAAACACTGAGCAAGGGACTCCACACTCTCTACGAGTGTGGGATTGGCAGCACATCTGCCTGATAGAAGGTCTTTATCTCACAAGAAAAGAGAGAAGAGGGAAGCAACTGCTGCCGTGATCTCTGCAGCTGCCTGTCATCCTGCCTGAGTGAGTTTGATGTGGTGCTGTTGCTTCTTTACAGAAAAAGACGCAAGTTATTTTAAGACACTCTTATTATTTTTCTTATTTTTTGGAAATCTTAATCTTTTAAAATATGGCAGGATCTCGAATTAGATGCTTCAAACAATTTTGCTTCCAGCAGTGAGGGGTGAAGTGTAGGAGGTAAAGAGAACTGTGGGTTACCTCCCCATCTCTGCTGATGTCCTTCACTAGGTGCCCTTCACTAGGTCACTCCTCCTCTGATTCAGCATCCCTGTTGGCAGCTTGCAGTACTGCTCTCCTATCTCCCAGAGGATATCCTGCGATTAATTGAGGGATGTATCTAAATCGCTTTAGCATGCAAGCCAAAAGTCATCGGGGACAAAGCTGTTACTAGGGCAGGAATAAAGGTCAGACCCTTGCTGACATGGTTGTCTTGATTAATCACTACACTAATCTCTATAACTCCTCTTCAGCAATATAATTTGGCCTCATCCCTTGCTTGTTTGTTGGTTGTTGTGGTTTTTTTTCCTTCCATTTTCTGCAACTTAGTGGTGAGAGAATTACTGAATAAACCCACATGGAAAATGCTACTTCTCTCTTTCCCACCTCTTGGCCAAACCTATGCCTCATTCCCCCTTAGTGTCCTGGGGGAATGTGTCTTAGTGTCCTGGGCAGCCTTAGCTGGTGGGGGCAACCAGCCCATGGCAGACAGTTGGAACTCTGTGATCTTTAAGGACCCTTCCAACCTAAGCTAAGAATCTATAATTCCACGATTCTTAGGGATTTGAGGAGTGATAGACAATTACTTGAATTACTAGGAACATGATGCATGGAACTGGCAAAATCAGTTCATTTGATACTATTTTCCTGCAGCTTTTTTTATGTAGGAAAGTACGAGGTCGGTGCAAGAAATCCTTAGCGTCCCTGTTCTCTGGGTGAAGTGTATTGAAGGGCTGAGCAGCCAACCATGGCTGAGGGCAGGAGGTGCTGGTAGTTTGGATTCTGCGACTAATACAGCTCTGGGGCTCATTGTTTTGGGACAAACACTTTTGAACACAGAGACTGTGCAGAGTCCATTAAGGATCACCAGCAGCATCAGAAGAAGATACAGAGGGGCTTGGAGAGGAGCAGAAGGCAGACTGAGTGAACGTGTGTAGTGAAGGGTAGTGAACCGAACCTGCTTTGGATGAACAAGAGGGAAGATTCCCTCCAGGTTACTGCCCAGTGGGAAATCAAAGAAATGAAGAAAATCACTCCGTGTTTCCTATTCAGCTCCTCATTCGGATCTGTTGTATTTTCCACTCCTCTGTGATTACGTCCGTGTCTCAGTCAGGTATTGTTTTCTGCTTGAGTTGGGAATGTTCCCTAAAGCTGTTCCGAGTGCGCAATACTCTCTCATTCTCTTTCCCAGGCCAATTTTGGAGTGAATTTTGGCAGATTACACAAGTGCAGAGTGTTTACTGTCCTGTCTTACATCATCATTTTCCCGTATCGTTTATTTTTCCTTTGACAGGTTTTTAACACTGCCAGTCTAATATGCATCAGAGATTGTCGAGTATTACCATAATGCAGTGTATTGTGGGTAATCCCATGCAAATTGTTCTGTGGAAAGTCATGCTAAATTATCTTCTTGGGGGGAGAAAGAAAAAGGCTTTTGCTTTCATTTATTTTAACCGTTTGTTCTTTGGATTTCAGAGCAGCTGCCAGTGGCAATGATTTAGAACAGTTGTTTGACACTCGGCACCATGTGAGGCGATGCTCCTCCTCAAAAGACATGGTGCTAAATGCATGGCGTTGTGTACTGTGCTAGGTTTATTGTATACGTGTCTCCAGTGTTCACATTTAAAACGTTGGTAGGTTGTCTAAGGAAAAATCTGAGTGTATGTTGGGTTGGCACAGTGAAGGTAGGCATTGCCAATTTTTCCAGCTCCATTGTATGAACATATTGAGGAAATACCAGTTCTTGTGAGCCTGAAGTGCATCAGATGTCTCTTGGAAGAGGCAGATCTGATCATACACGCTCTTGTTTTCTTTTTTTCTTTATTATCAAGGTCATTTGCTTGTAAACTGGCTGCTTTGTTCTTTCTGAGGTCCATATTACTTCCCCAAACCGAGACAGTAATCCTCCTTCTGGATGGAACACTTGATTGTAGTAGAAATGATTGCAGTGTCACAAACAGAGGATTATCGTTTTAAGTGGAAATCATAAAAACAGGTTGAAAAAGACTTCTAAGAAAGAGGCAGCTTGTTCTTATGCAAATTTTCTCAGGTAGTACAGCTGCAAGATAAGAAGTCTTGAAAGCCTATAATCTGGAGTCAGCATCTTCTCTGTTAATACAGGTTTGCCTGCGTCACACTGTGAACGGTCAGTAGGTCTCCAAAGACTCAGAGAAACTTAGTTTATTCTTCTGAGGCCTACATGTCTTTCTCTTTTTGCATGATGCTCTGGAGGTTGAGGCATTACTCAGCTGCTGTGCATTTGCTTCTGGCTGGTCTCCTCTGAAAAAGACAAAGTGGAAATATTCATTGCAGAACAAGAGGAAATATAAGCTGCTTTTGTGTGAGTCACATCAGTTATCCCACTTGATAGAGATAGTTGCCTCCCCCTCACCCTACTTCTGTCTCTCTGATCTTGTTTCCCTTTCTTCAGTCTGTTCCTTACAGCCTTCAAACACCTGATTTCTTTTTCTCTTTCTTTCCAAAAGCACAGTAAGTGGAGAAGTTAAAGTAAGCCTTTGCTGGTGGGATTATAAGAGCAGTAAAGGCTTATAGGTGGTTTGAAGAAGTTTGTGTCTAATTGACACTCATCCTTGGTAAACAAGTCCAAACGTCTGAGCTCATGCTGCTGGTAGGTTCCTTGTGGGCAAGCAACAGGGGCTCATATCTGCTGTAATAATGTAGAATATTCAGTTTTGATCTCTGTTGTTTTTGTTTGCTGGTTCCTTTCTTTTGATACTAATCGTATTCTCAGCCAAAAGAGTGGTTTAAAAAAACCCCATCAGCCATCAGACTACTTGTACCAGCGGACATCTGGGTTGGCAATAAAGTGAGCCTTTGGACTCCGCAGACCTATAAATCCTGGTTAGCAGCTGGTGGCAACTGTTTCACCTGGAGGAACTTATCTTGATGTCTGGCATCTGGTTGTGTGGTCTGTATTCCCAAGACCCTTCACAGGATGTCCCTCCTAACCCAACCTTCTTGTAAAAAGATCATTCTTTCTCCCTGGGCCTTTTGGTAAAATACGTCTGTTAAGGTAACTTTCTGACATATTCAAGCTGCAAGAAGCATCCTGTATCAGAATAATTATGCTAACACCCATTAGAACACAGCCAACAAGCCCCTTCTTTGTACTCCCATCCTTCACCTTCAAAGGGAGCAGTTACCAGGCTGGATTCCTCACCAAACAGTGTGTCTCTTTCCTCTCTGATCTGAACTGGGCACGTATGCCTTTTGTGCTTTCCTGTGTATCCTTGGCTTGGGAAATCAATGGTTCCTTTGTTGCTTTAGAAGTGCTAATACAATGAATTCTGGAATTGTAGTTGCTTACTGTCACTGATCACTTGGAAGTGTGTTAGGTGGGGAAACCAGCTTTGGCAGCTGGCTGAAGATAACCAAAGAGAACTTGTGAAATGAAAAAAGATAGAAAATTGACATGAGGAATCCTTCATAATATAGGGGAAAAGGCGCAGTGTAAGGGGACAGCCATACAATATATGTGAAATTTGAGAAACGAGAAAGGAAGGCTCAGAGCTGCAGATGGCTCTGTGCCCTTACCTCTCACTCATGAGTCTCTTTATGAAGACGTGTTTAAAGTAAATGTTTAAGGAGACCAACAAAGAGAAGGTCTTGGGCTGATCTGTGAATATGTGCATGACAATTTAACTGCAGGAGCTGGCGTGTGGCGTGGCCCAGGCAAGGGGACTGCCATCGGGTAGAAGTTTTGCTCTGGTGCCAATGGAAGCAGGAGTCAGAGGAAATGAGGGATTTAGTATAGAACAGACTTAGATCTGGAAAAAAGAAGCATGCTCCAAGGCATAATCAAAAGGCTCTGGAAGGAAACAGTGGACCCTCAGGACTGGAATAATAAGGAATTGTGAAGGCTGAGATTTGGATGCATGCTGGAGCTATTTATGCTGTCCTGGGGCCACAGGCATGTTGGCAGAGCTGGTAGGCAGCCAGGACAGGCACAGAGCAGAATGCTGTGGGACCACTCTGGCTGTTTTATGCAGGAAGACAATGTCTGCACGTTATCTGTCGGTGTTATTTTATATTCAACCAAGGCTACAACACACAGAATCAGGTAAACCTCAGGTTTTATTGCTGTAAGAGTTATAAGGGAACAAAGGAACTGAAGATTCAAACTGGTAAAATCATTAATAATGGCCAGTGGGGTAGATAGCAGACATCTCAAACATGCTAAACAATGTGCTCATTCTGATTCCTTATGTTTTAAAATTTACTCCAGAGGTTGAGAACCACCAAAAAAAGAAAAAACCTACGAGAAACACAAGGGCAGGGAAGCACAGTGACTGAGTTAATTGCCTTGATGGCATGAGTGAAGGGAGATGCAGTATACAAAGTTTGTCATTTGTTAAGACTCATATTTAAGTGAGCAGCATTGGTGGACATCCTAGTTAAGTCAGAACTAAGGAGAAGAGAGTTTCCCTCACCCAAAAGAAATCCCAAAGGGATTGGAGTTTTGGGGTGAGGCACAAAAGGGTCATTTGTATAGTGAAAATCTACTTAAAAGTCTGGAAAAATAGGTGGGATGTATTAATCATCACTGGGGTGGGAAGAAATGGATAGTAAGGTGACTCCAGCTACCACTCTGTTTTGGTCTGTATTTCTTTAATGACTGAGAAATGAGGAGAACAGTAAAATGCTAAGATTTACTGTTTGCAGCTGATATGAATTATACAGTAGGAAGGAGGACAGCAAGACTGTGGTTACGGGAATGGAAGATAAAATACAGACGGTGGCGGGGTAAAGCATGTTTGAAGGAATAGTTTAAAGCATTCAAACACATGGTTGGGTTCTGAATTAGCTCTGACTGTTCAGGAAAACATAAGTAGCGATTAGAAAGACAGCTCAATAAAGATATCTGTGCCATGTGCAGCAGCAACAATAAAGAAGAAAGTGAGTAAGATGCTTGTGTATGTGAGAAAATGTAGGCTTGGAAGATGCTATAATATCCCTATAGACGTGAATGGTAGTACCTCCTTTGGACTGCTTTGTCTGTTATGAGTTATTTTCTTTGTAAGGCAAAAGAGATAATGAAAGGGGGGGCTAGAGGAAGCACACAGTGGCCTGGAAGGCAGATTCGATATGGGAGAGTATTAGTGATACTTGAGCTATTGAGAGAGAAAGGGAAAGAGTGCAGAGAGCTCAGCAGTAACACTCAGCACTGTGCTGGGGAGAGGATTCACAGTGATGTGGATATTTGGTGGCAGCATAGCAGGAAGCAAACTCGCCACCCCATTAAATTCCACTCCATGTAACGTTGCTATCAGGCCAACATGCAGCTTTGCCGGTCTGCTTGTGTCTGTAATGTGCTAGCATGGGAACAGAGCACCAGAGATCCTGTGGGGCAGACAGCTATCAGGCTGGAGCATGCTGTGATGTCTGGGTCATGCTGTGCTGGCTTCTTTCTAAATGCACTCTAGTGCCTAAATCATTATGTTGGTGCAAGTGTGATACCATGATCCATCATGGGGTCTTATTTTGTATGGGGAAGAAAAGCGTACTAGTGTTGCTGTGTCATTTTGGTCAATACATATTTCACCTCTGGGATGGGCAGAATGGCATATGTTTTATCAGAGTAAGAGGGAAAGGCTTCAAAGCTTTCTATATTGCAGATTATAGTATAGTGAATTTCAAAATAAAATCTACTTTGTAATTTCCCAGTAACTATAAATACTTGCTCTGCTTTAAAGCCACACAGAAAAATAACAAGGTGTTGTGTAACATAGAACAATATGGAGGGCATTTCATGAAAAGATACAATTGGTTCTTTATATAACACATAATTAACCAGGAGAACCTGATAGTGAATGACATTATGGAGACAAATACTGTACTAAGAATGTTCAAAACAGGTTAGACGCTTTCTGAATAGCATCTGTATTTACGTTAGCCAGAATAAACATCATAAATCCTTTTGTTGCCAAGCATGTGGTGATCACCAGCCAGGATTAGGAAGTTATTTAACTCCCACGGTGAAATATGGCCAAATGAGTTAATCTCATAGCTGAAAATGCTTGGGTGGGCCTGGAGTCTGCTCACTTTTCTGTATGCTGAAGCTATTCATACAAGCAGAGAAGTGGAAGTAGAGAGGGAGGAAAAGTGATCCAGGGATTAAACTGCCAATTTAGGACTTGCAAAAGTTCAACTTCTTGCTTTCCCAGACTGCTTTTATGAGCTAATTCATTTGACACAGACTCTCAGATGTACTTAGAGCTCCACCTCACATTTAATCTTCAGGCACCTCAGGCTATAACCTGGCTGTGACTTGTTCCAGGTTCCATAGAGTTCACACAGCAGAAGGTGTACGAGTGAGAGAAAGCCGTGGGTAGACTACAGATGAATGTTGAAGGCACAGTCAGATGGGGTAACAGCAGTTAACCTGTTGCCAGTACTGGAACCTGCATTAAAGACAGAAATGTTCTTGAACAAAGCACTTGGTTGTCACCAGTGTAAAGTAGTTTTCTTTTCTTACACTGCCCCAGAATCACTGTATGACCTTGAACAGTTTCCCCATTTCTTCTTCTTGTCTGCCAAGTAGGAGAGTTAATTATCTGGAGCACTATTTGTTTTCTTTCAAGAATTAGCACTTATTTTTTCTATTTATTTTCTGTTTTGTTGTTGTTGTTGTTTTTCCTGACAAACAAACAATGACAACAACAAAAACATACTGACAATTCCCACTACTTTTGTTCTTTGCCCTCTGGACCTTCTTTATGGCTCATCTACGTTGGTTTTGCTTTCTATTTTTGTCCATCTTTTATTCCTGATTCAGCCACTTTTCACAGTTATGCCCCACATAAATGTATGCATTGGTCCCAGTGATACCCAAGAAGTGATCTGGCAAAACTGGACCTTCTGGTACCATGTACTACCTTCCATCTCAGGAAGCAATGCGAAAGAGGTGCACCAGCATCCAGCAAGTATGGAAGCATTCCATACCCAACCACTACTGCTCTGTGTGAGTGTGCAGTCTCTGGGGTTGGGTGATGAGAATATATCCCCATCTTTATGCTTACTTTGGTTGGCTATCTATGCTATCTGAATAAGTAGAACTTGACAACCAGTTTTACCATTTGCTAAATCCTCAGTTCTCTTACAAACAGGCCTTTCAGGCCTCTTTCTGCTCTCTGATCTGCTTTCCTCCATCCCTTGAACAATCTAGCCTGTAGCATCTTTAGCCAGGGAAAGAGTCCGTTTGAATGACAAATCAATAACCCATCTTGTGACGAAACAAAGAAGTTTGCTCAGTCCCAGCTGAATCAGAGCATCAGCTAAATTCAGCAGATTTTCAGGGAGGGTTGACAGCAAGCTGGGCCTTGTTTCCTCACCTAGTAGCCAAAGTACTGAGGAAAGCGAGGATGGGCATTCATAACGAAGCACACCTCTCCAACAGTGAGATGGGGATTGAGGTTTCCATTAGTTTTCCTCTTGTTATCATTCCTCCACATCAGCATCCACTGACCTCAACCACCCCTCCCTCTTTCTCATCCTTTTATCTCTCCAGTCCTTTTATCTTCTGTCTTTAACTCAACCCCTCTCATCTTTCTAGAAATTCAAGCTACCCAATTTTTTTTCTCCATCTTCAGCCTTTTCTGCTTGCTTAATCCCTTTGAAATCTTTTGGCCCAAATTTCTATCCCCTAAACTTTGTCTGTTTAGAATGTCATACCTACTGCTTAGGGATCTCTGGGCCATGAGAAAAACTGGCTTGTTCCCTACTGTCCTCATCTCAATAGCTGGTTCCCCATTGTGCATCAGCATGTTTTCTTTCACAGGGGTTTAAAGGACACTATCTTTTGGGGCTGGCCCAGGCTAAAATTTCATCTGCAGGCACCAAATGTTTCATTCAGCTGTGTGGTTTGTCCTGTGCAGCCTCGAAGTAGTTTCTATTAGTATTCCAATGGAGAGCTCACTGATGGAATTAGTGGGA
This sequence comes from Coturnix japonica, assembly GCF_054131305.1. Taxonomy (NCBI): domain Eukaryota; kingdom Metazoa; phylum Chordata; class Aves; order Galliformes; family Phasianidae; genus Coturnix; species Coturnix japonica. The sequence goes on along the minus strand of NW_028188943.1, from coordinate 4,154,933 downwards.
AACCAGACTGCCAATTTATTTATACCCAGCCTTAGGGCATAACCATTGTGCATGTGTAAAGCTGTTGAGATGCAGAGTATACTCTGCATGTGTGTGTGTATGTGTTGACTGGAAGTAAGTTTGCAGGGAAAAATATTGCCTCAAGGATTGAACAGTGCCCAAAAGTGACCGTACTGTGTGCCAAAGATCCCTTTTCTCTGAACGCAAGAGAAAAATGATGGCTCTGAAATCTGTTGTCTACTTGTGTTTATTAATATCTTTCAACTCCAGTTTAACTGCAGCTCTTGTTACCCTGGTGGAGAGAGAAAATTCTAATTTAACTTCTGGAGTCCTTCCACCTTCAACAATATCTGTGTTATGAAACTATCGCTGCCTTTGGCTTGTGGGGTTGTTTAAAGCATATGAGTAATGAATAACGAAGTTTTCCCATTACATTGTCTCTTAGCCTGTGATGTGTTTTTAGGTAAATTGAGAGACGTTGGAAGCATTTAGTTGTGAATATATAGTTGATGCATCAGTGCTGAATGCGAATGAACTCTTTTTCCGGTATAATTTCATCAACTTTCATTAGGAGAATTTTTATTGCCATTATCTTGGCCAAATGATAAATCACGGAATAGCTTTCTTATTTTTCCCCCTCCTTCCGTGTTTCCTATTACTGTGACACAGTGTCATTTAGGAGATGCAGATGAACACCTCACTGCCCTGTTATGATAAAAACAGTTTGGGCAGAGAACAAATGTACTGGTTTAACTAGACCAAGAGCTAATAGGTTGTGTTCATTTAATTCATCTGATTAGCCATGTTGAGTTCCTCTGGAATGTTTCTTCCCACCAAATCATATATACAGATACATCCAGATATTAGAGCATGGTGATGTCTCTTACCATACTGTCTGCTGTGGTATGAAAAAATGAGAAGAGATTAGCAAATAATGTCTAGTTCCATTATTCTTTATAACAGCCAGGAAACTATAAACCTGTTATCCTTTAACATTATGTCTTCAAAAGACATGCATGAGGGGGCCCAGGGGACCAGTGGGCATATTTGTATTGCGCAGCAATGTGTGTATTGAGCCAATGCTGATCCAGACTGGCACTTTCATGTTATGAAGAGCAGAAACTATGCAAAGATATGAGCTGATCATCAAAGAAGAATACCTTTGTTAGCATATCCATGAGGCTAAACTAATTAAGACTGATGATCTTGTCTGCAGCTTTCTGGTACAGTTTTCTGATTCAGACTTTGCTTAGATTTTGCTGGCTTGGAAGACTGCACTGCACTCCGCTTCTCATACAGATGCCTCCAGAGGAGGATGGAGCCATGTAGGATTGTGATGGGGAAAGATAGGGTCTCTGAGAGTTCAGGACATTGCAGAGGACCTGATGGCAGGTAGAACAGCTTCCTCCTGCATGGTAGTGGCAAACGGGTTATATATTGTCACTGTGAGTAGAAACAATCCAGCTTGACTGCTGTGGAGCTTCTTAACCAAAATCAAAAGTTCACCACTTCTCTTTCTTTATCTCTTGTAGAATTTCAAGAATTTCAAGCAAGGCAGGAGGGGCTGGTTTCTACCCAGAGCACCAGCTCTTGGCACTGCTGGCAGATATCATTAATGCTGTTAGTTTGATGCATCAGTTCTGTCAGCATCTTCACTTTAATGGTAGTCACCAATGCAGCTCCAGCTCCTGCCTCTGCTGAGAGCTGAGGAAGAAGAGGGAGAGCATTGTCTGAGTTGGAAAATAAAAGACTGCCTGTGTTTGAAGTGAATTAAATGTGTTAACTTGTAATGTTCTAGCTGAGGTTTCCAGCTGTTATTCCCGAGCTGTCTGTTCTCGAAGCAATATGGGTCCATCATAAAGCAGCTAACTTCAGAGCATGAGCACTTACTGTCTGAGGCTTCTCAGGTGTATTATACTTTTATTATTATTATTTCTCTGTTCATAGTTTCCTAAGGCCTCTTCATATCCTGAATAAAACCCTGGGGAATTGTAAGCCCACAGGCTGAGTTTTAGCACTGTCACTATTCGCATCTCCTGGATTGATAGGTATTTAGTGTGCTGCCTGGATCCTGGAAACAGGACCCTAAGATACACCCCAGGGAAAGCCCCAAGATGTTCCTTGTATTTTTTACCCCTGAGAGAATAATTCCTTTGCTGTGGAAGTGACTTATTTTTGCTCAGAAATGTCACCATTTCCACCTGCCAATTGTAACTGCCACACTAAAATGTCTTCTGAAGTAAAATAATGGAAGTGAGGAATCTATGTAGAGCTGCTAGGCCCTCGTTGTTTTGTATTAATGACCATTGGTTCCTCTAAGCCTCTTCATCTATTTTCTTCCCATTATTAATAATTACTATAGTTCATTGCACCTGGCTCTTACTTAGCAAAGCTTGCAGTGATTAGGATGGGAGAAGAAATGGTGTTAGAGATTTGCTGACTGCTTTAAAGATATTTAAGAGACTTTCTGAGAGCAGAAGTCAGATCTCCAGAGTCCTTTGTCTACGCCTGGCAGGGAGGCTCTGTTTTCTCATATTGTTTGTGTGCTCTTCTAGGCACGTCCTCTGCTTATCTAGCTGTCCAACCACTCAGTATATGTACAAGCTCAAAATAATGCATTATTTGTTCATTATTCATTATTATAATTACCTATTCATATTTATTCATATAGTTTGAGAAAACAAGCAGAATTTCAATGTGGTTACTATAGGAAAATGTGTTTGTTATCAGATAGGGCTGCTTTAATGTTAGATTTTATTTGTACATGCTGGACTTGCTGGAGTTGAAGTGAAGGCATTCGCCTTGTAAGACATTTTGTGGCCTCTAACAAACATGAACCAAAAAAAAGCATTACAAGGGAGCTGTAGATGGTCACTTGGGAAGCCTCTTTTTTCCATCCACCTCCATGCTGTTGGCTCCCAATTTCTCTCAGCTGTGCAGAAGATCCTAGAGAAATTATAAGTGCAACCTTACATAGGAAACATAAACAAATTAAAGAAGGCAAAACAAAACTAACTACTAAGAAACAGGAGACTGGAGCTCAGCCCCCTGTTATCAGTTACTGGTATATTATATATATATAATATATAATATATATAATAAATGGGCTCTGTTACCTGTAAGATGTGCACTAACAAACACCGAGTGAAGGGTCAAGAGCAGGCCATGCTGGTGTGGAGCACACACTGTGCTTGTGGCTGGTGCCAGGGCTGTGAGCACGGACTTATGGCAGTTGCTAAGGAAACAGTCTTGGAAATGGGATTGGAGTTCTTGTCAGAAGGTTGGCTGCAGAAATGGTTTGTGCTTCAAAAGCACACGGGGCTGATACTGACAAAGGCTGCAATTGTTCAGCAATTGATTCAACCCCTGGTGTGATAGCATTAAGGAGTAACACATGATGTGATCACTAAATGCCAAAGATGAGGGATTTTGCAGTTTCTTTGGGTTATTTTCGGTGACTCTTTTGTGGTTTTGGAGGTTTTTTTTGGTCTCTTGCCATCTCACTGCTTGTGAGAAACTACCAGTAATTACACCGGATTACTCCTATGTAGGCCCTTGATGTGTTACTTTTTTGTTGGGTCTTTATTTTTTTAAGTAGTGAAAAAGCATGCACAGACAATTCAAAGTCAGGGCTCTTCCATGTGAGGATCCACAGCTTGAAGGAGTCCTCTTGGAAAGGTGATGTTGATAATCCCAGTCCTGTTTTTGCATTTCTTTGCCTGCACGTCCCTACTAGAGACATAGGCTTTTAATACACTGAGAAATTCCTCAGAGTTATTTGTTATTTTGCAATTACTTTGTAATTGATTTTCTTAAAAAGCAATTCATAACTTGTTAAAGATGTTCCCTCCTTCCCCTCTTCACTGTTTTTTCTCTAATCTCTGCCACTGTCCAGTATTTACAGTCATAAAACCTATTTGTTTCCCATTGCTTAGGGAGATGACGCTTCTAGAGAGAGAAAAAAGATGAGACCTAATGATTTGTAAGAGTGTATTTAGTCAGATCCTCTTGGGGTATGAGTCTAATTTGTACAGTGACAACTTCAGTGTAAGTAACCAGAGCAGTTACACTACTTGCCTCTGTTGCCTCTGTAAAATAGAAGCTATTTTAGAATAGATCCTGTAGAACAAATGCTATCATTGAATTCATGATTGACTGTATGGGAACCTGAATGAGGTGATACTGTAATACTAAGAGCTGTCCTTCTGAAAAACAGTCTCCCAACACCTGCGCTTTGTACACTCAGCAATGAAACTTCCTCCTTTTTTCCACCAGGGCCTGCAGCTGGGAACTCAAGAGCTGGAGGAGATGGGAAGCAAGTTTTGCCTTGCTCTGCTCATTCTGCACCTCAAATCCTTGCCCTGCAGCAAGAAGGTGATGGCTCAGGCAGCGCTACTCCTAGATCTGGAGGAAGAGATAACAATAACAGACCGGGCACAAAGGTCAGTGACAGTTTCCTTACAAATTTCATTTTCCTCTCAAAATATTACTTGAGCATATGGATGGCACTGTCTCAGTGAATTCATCAACAGGAAACTGAAGTTTCAGGTGATACTCTGTCCACCTCAGATCTCCTCTGTGGAGTCAATCTCCTACAGGGAAGATGTTCTCTAGGTGAAGGACTTTGATGGTATGATTTAGAAACAGTATGCCTGATTCTGCAAGGATTCGCACAGTCATTCCTCTTTTCCTCACAGCATTGTATCCTACAGACATATGAAGCATAGGTTTGTGATTTTTGGTGCGTGTGATGAAGTCATTATCCAAACAACCATATGGGAGGTGTTTTTTCCTAATTGCAAAATTCATTTCTTAGCTTCCTGTGTTCAATGGGATGTATGCAAGTGAGGTTGCCTCATATGTGGGGAATTTGGCCTGGGTAAAGGTCAGAATATGGGATGCTTCAGCTGTGATGAAGCAGAAATGTATGTGCTCTTTCTAAACCATGCTATTCCTAGTTCTACATGCAAGCACTTACTCTTGCAATATTGTTTTTCCAAGACAAATGGAGGAAAAAATAACTGAGTGATGTGATATGATTTGAAGTTCCCAGTGGGTTTGTTATCAAAGAGTGCTTCCAGCTTCATCAATGAAAAGCCAATTTTTTCTGTTGCAGAAATGCCCCCATAATTTACAGCAAACTTCCAGTCTTCCCCCTGCAGGAATACTTAACTGACATTCGCACCACCTGTTCCTCATGCCTGAAACCATTCTTACAAGCTTGTTCGTGGTTTTTAATGTTTATGGGGAACAATGAAAAAAAGAGAACTAAAATATAGAGACATTCCTTTTGTATAGCTGTGCTCACTTGTACATATGAACACATAAATGAAGCAATTAACATGTATCCTAAATGGTTTCAGTACTGGGGACAGCCATCCGAGAAATCGTTGGTGTCTCATTAGAGAGAGCTACTGAAGCCTGGCCAGGTGGATGAATTTGAGATATAAATCAGATTTTCCAATTCTGAATTAGAGCTGGAGGAGTTTTTGCATGAAAGTAACTTCAGGGAAGGAAAATATTGAACTCTGACTTGTCCCAGACACTGAAAATAAGTTGGTCATACCAACTCCATGAGCACTTTCTCTCATTTGTGTGGTTTTCCATTACCTTTTTCTTTGGTTGGTTTCATGTTAGTGAGCATTCATTTCATTTTTCCTGATGTTGTGTGGGCGATGAACCTTTACCAATATAGCAGCTCTCTAATGACAAATACTTTTAAAGAAGTTAAGAATTAAAGAAAAATCCCTTACCTTGTACAGCTCCCATGCCATTCCATATCTGTTTGTGGTGGTCAAAAGCAAAGCGCTCTGTCCCTTCAAGGTTCTGTGTCATCTGGGGATGGGATGTCACTGCTGAAGGCAGTGTGATGGTTACTTGTTCATTTTCACTCCAGTGGGTGGAATTGCAGATTTATGGAGTTCTGATGGGTTAGGTGCAATTAGTTGGCATTTGTAGTACAAGTAAACATTACATTGTTTGCTCCTGTCTAAAGATTTGCCATATTACAGGAGCTTTTTGCAAAAGATCAGGAAAAGGGAGATGTGGGGACCAAGGGGCTTGGCTTGTAAGTGTATTCTATTTTATGATAAATAATTCATTGAAAAGGATTGTGCAGCTTATTGATTCTGATTCAGAAAATTAATATTTTGCTTCTGGGTTTCTTTGAGTCTCGCCAAGAGAACTGCATAATTTGATTTTAGAGGGAATAAGAGGCCTAAAGCAACCAAAGGAAGAATGCAGAATAAAGAGAGCACACTGCTATGGGCAGGAGAGCAGCTGTATCCAGGCCTCTCCCCCAGCTCAGACTTTGAAATAAAATAATGCATAGACTATGAAATAAAAAACTGATTATCCATCAGAACTGGAGGTTGCAGTGTGGGGTTCCACTCGGTCTAATCTTACTCTGTAAAGATGAAATCCAGTCTTTCTCCATTTAGGTAGCACAGGGAGCTCAGCAGAGTCTTTCTGCTTACTGGTGGTGTGTCACTACATCAATGGTAATTATAGTCTACTTTTGCCAAGACTAGAGCTGTCTTTCATGGTTTAAGGAGCAGGAAGTGTTTATAGCTTAGAACCAGTGCTGTTGTCTTCTGTAGTTACCACAAAGAACACTTGAACACTTTCTATGCTTTCCTCTTGTGAGGATGGAAATAACCCAAATTATTTTTGTACCTTTGCCAAAGCAGAGTTGAACTCGGGGCCTGCAGGTGCTACACAGGAGCGACCTAAATGGTTACACTGTGGGATGTCTTTCTTGTGTGCTTTACACTGTGAGCAGAGGTGGTTTAAACACCTTGCAGGCAATCCCTTTTCCAGACCTCTGTACTGTGTAATGAATAGTGGGTGTTTAAGTGGGAGCCAATGGGTCTGACTGCAGCTTAAGTTTGTTTTTGGTAGAGCGTGTTGCAGAAGACTGTCTTGACTGACTTTCTCACCTAGAGAAAGATACACATATGGATGTTTCCTATCAGAGCAGGATTAACAGTGTCAGAAGAAAACGATGACTGTCACTCGACCTTGATGAAAATACGATCTTTATTTAGTTGATAAGGTTCTATTTTGCAGAAAACATGCTGAAATTGCTCTGACCACTCCAGCTGTGATCAGTGAGATTAATTGCACAGTGCTTATGTTCAATACATCTATCTAATTTTCTAAATGTGCATTTCTGAGTGCCCGTCTCTATAGTACTCCGGGTGACAGGTCAAGCCATGGAAAGAGAAGTTAATCCAGTACTGGACAGATCTGACTTCCAGGTGATATGTCTCATGGCAAAGGTACATAGATCACAAGCCAGAGGTCTTTTATGTTACGAAACTCCTACGGTTCATGTTCTGCGTTTGTGTCTTTTTTTTTGTCATGGTGTCTGGTGTGCGTGGCATTGACTTGGCATCTCAGCATCTCCCTCCAACAGCGAACATTTTCACCTGTCAACGTTTATAACTGGATGTGTCTTTTAATTTTCCTCTTAGAGCTCTCTCTGCTCAGGGCATTTTGCAGCCTTACTTTTCCGCTACTGCTGTGAGGAGGATGAAGGAGCAGGCTGGACACTGGCTACTTCTCTAGAATAAACTATTTGCTCTGTCAGAGTCAGTGAGCGGTAGATCGAAGCAAGGTAATAGCTACTGGGGAAATGACTGGTCTAATGGAGGCATCTTGTGTGAATGGGGGATTTCTCCCACCTGATTTCATAGTGTTCAGTGTACAGTCTCCAGTGAGCCGAAGAAAGGTGTGCTAAACCTTTAGTGGTCCTAACAAAATGTATTTTGGAACACAGGCAAGAATTCCTTCTTGACCTCAGTCTAGCACATACAGTATATGAAGTCATTCAGGAGCATTAACTGTGTAGTAAGTTCCCAGCAGAGGCAGGGTAACAAAGTAGCTATATCTGAAAATAAGCAAAAAGGGAGTTGAATTTTTGTCTCTGGGGCTACATTACTAATAGAACAGTAGAGTATTTCCCCCAGAACCTGGAAATCCTTGGAGAACATGAAATTCACATAACAACTCTTCATCTCTGGTTCTCTAAGGGCAGCTGTCTTAAAGACCAACAGGTAACTACTGAGATTATTGCCATGAGATGCAGTGAGATCATAGGATTCTGGATTACCTGAAAGTGCTTGACTGTGTGGAAATAGTTTAACTCTGAAATCTCTACAGTACACTGCAAGTTCCTTACTCAGATATTCTCTCTCCACAAAAACCTCCTATTTACTTCCTACTCAATGCTCTACTCAATGCTGTACCTTTCTAAAACTGGGGAAAGTCTAGTAAGGGGACGTTTGTTTTAGCTCTGTTTAAATGGTATGTAAATGATGTGCTAGCAGAGTCCTGGAACCAGTACTCCAAAGGTTGTTGGTACCTAATATATTGCTTCCCATGATTATTAGTTGAAGACAAAAACAAGTGATTCTTTAAATGTTTCCAAAAAGAATATCATCCAGAGAACATCCTGCAAACTTCAGAAGCATAGATGCATCTGGGGATGGAACAAACTCTTGATCATCCTAATACAATTCTCATAACTGCCTGTCTAGTGATTAAATTGTTCAAGGTATCAGCCAGCTTTTAGTTAGCATCCTGTGCCCCTGGGGCATTTCTCCTTAACTCTCACACTTGTTTAGGTGCCGTCACCCTCATATTGCACAAGACCTACTAAAGAACTTAGTAGTTTGTGGGTTTTTCTTTTCAGAAACTTTTTATAGGTGTTTTTCTGCATCAAAAGGCTATTCCTCTACCAGCAGGCCAGTTTTAAGGACCATTCTGCCAAGTCAAATGTCAAATATGTGGAGGGTTAACTGCATTTTGCAGCCATCTTCTGAAAAACAAGGTAATGTATCAGTTGATTGTAGAGGCATTTTACTCTCTTATCTCACAAAGATACAGTGCTGTAGATGTTGGCCTCACAACTCTGCTTTTGCTCAAGAAGAGCCACTAATTCTTGTATTTCCAGCCATGTCTTGCAGTCAGTTCAGGCATTCGGAAGCTGTCTTCTGGGAAAACAAAATGACAGCATGTACTTCAGACATCATGTTTTTTGATAATAAGTTTCATGCCTCATTTGCTATGAAACAATTGGGTTTTAAGTCAGTGCTGCCCAGGTAACTTCACATTTTTCATGACCACAAAGAGGATGAGAAGTGACTGCTCACTAAGAGCAGGTTTCAGAAAGCATTACCTTGTTAAGGGTGTTTTCCCCTTTTTCCTCATGTTTTGAACGGATGGCACTTCTGTTCATTCTCTTTTTGCATTTGTGCCTTTGAGTGTTTTGCAAACACTGCAGCAGTTGTAGCCCTTTGTTTGGGAGGTGTTTCTTACATACTGAGGCAGACCCTTGCAAAGTCATTAAGTGTTTTCTGCTGACTCAGATATTATTCATCTCTTGTGTTTCTTTATCATTTCTTATGTTTCTTGAACAGAGATAAATTTCTCTCCTCCCCAGATGGTAAATATACCTTACTGTGATATTAATCAGAAGCAGAATGTTTAATCACTACCATGGCCCTTTGTCCAGGTGCAATCTATTCATCTTCCATACAGTGAGCAGTTAAAATGGTCAGTGAGTGGATGGCAAATCCAATAATATACAAGAAGGATTTGTAGATCATTTGGAACTGTGCTTGCTCTTCTCCTATACTTCATTGATGCACCATCACAATCCTAGATAGTATTGAACTGTTGGATTTCCCATCTCTTCTCTGTAATGCATCCTCGCCTGATTATGGCTGTGCAAGCAATTCTGCTCATCTTTTAAGCTATGTGGCCAAAATGCCATTCAGATCAAAATAGAGTGAAGCAGACCCAAAGGTGGGAAGTTCAAAGAGCAAAAGAACAAAGAAGGAACGAGGCGTGTTGGTTTCAATTCATGCATCTTTAACACATATTTAAACAGCAGAATTACGACATGATAGTTCTGTGCAGTGATGGCAAATGGCTCCCTTGCTTCCTGGTTTGTGTCTTCCTCTGCTTACAGGTGAATGTGGGTTTCATTTGTTGTTACAGTTTTTTGTTTGTTCGTTTAAATTATATGAACTGGAACTAATTTTGGCTGAAGTGTTTGAGTGCAAGACAGTGCTTCACCCTCCCAAATGCCCCATCTCCTCATGGTTCCAACAGGCTGAGTACCTGATCCACTGGGGCAGTCTGTACGGTTGGACTCTGGGGAGTCCTCTGACACATGCATGGAGATGAAAGGGCTCTTTCATCATTTTGTGAATCTAATTCCCTGGAAAACATCAGCAGGAATCATCTGGTAGTTTTGATTCAGATTTCTGTTTGATTGAACGTTCATTTTTCTTTAAGTAAAGATTTGGAACATTTTTAACCTTGATCATCTGTAGACATTAAATATCTTGGGGCAGCTTTCAGAAGGAGAGGTTATTTATTGATTCCATTTTTTAGCTTGGTCACAGGTTATGTAGCTGTTAGAGGAATTTGAAGTTTCTACTGCTTTGTGAACATCTATGAATGTGATATTCCTGTGTTTGGATGCCTGAGCAAAAAGGGCATGGTGATGATGATAGCTTATTAGGTAAATCCAAGTTTCGTGTTTGCCATACTGTGTCATGTTAGTGGTGTAGAACATGGAGCAAAAGGAGCTGCTAATGTATTTCATATAACTCTTCAAGGGCACCGCCTAACTTTTAACAGTAAAGGAGTGTGTCAGCTATGAGAGCAGCTGCAGAGTTCTGCGGTAGACTCACATTACTGTAAGGAGTCAGAATCAGTTTATGACTACCAGGAGGTATTGCTTAAATACATATATACTCTACAGTGCTCTTTCATACAGATGCTGCAAAAGGGGAGTATCTTCTTTCTGTCCAGGGTCTGACGTAAAACCTTGATGTGCCTGCTCATGAGAGGAAACACCTCCAACTTTGGATTTAGATCTATTACTGGATTCAGATTTTACTCTCAGTACATATATATTGATAATTGTGTTTTGTAAATAAGAACATGAACTTTCTTCCATCCCTCCCTCCCTTCATCCTTCTCATCCAGCACTCTTCAGTGTCTCTCCTTTGTTAGTGTGAGAATACAAGCCCAATGAATTCTGTGGAGGTTCAGCCGAGCAATGCAGTCTATAATTAATGTATTTGGTATTCAGAAGGCTTTTATGTAGCTGTGCACAGGTGAGCCACTGTAATTCAGCAACTTTTCATTAACACTTTCTGGAGCTGTCCCTGTTTTCTTCCTATTGATTTTTATTATTATTATGAAATAACCTTGGGAGCCACACAGATCTTGTTGACTGTTACCAAATACCAGTCCAAGCCTATCTCAGGCTGGGAACAATTATTCATGCTTACTTCAGAGGTAATTCATTTATCATTTAATAGCTAATAATAGCAATTTAAACAGCAGTAGGAAGGGATGAGATGAAAAGAGCAAATGGCAGAAAAAGGAATCACAGAAGGACTGCATGCTATCATATCGAAGGTTATTCAAATTACTGTACACGTACAGATCTGACTGGAGTACCGATAATGAACTTGTATATATCCAGCAGAACAAATGGGCTCTGCATTGCCCTTTCTGTGAGGCACATTGCTACTGCCTGGTATTAGACATTTTCGTATTGATTAGGAGCATCTGTATTTCTGTGGTACAGTCCTTTTCCCTTAAAATCGTACTTGAAATGTGGAAGTCATTGGGTCCCTTCACATGCTGGGATAAAAATTTACTTCTAAAGCAATCAACATTAATTTATGAAGTTATGAAATATCTCCCAAAAGACTGGATTATGAGGGATATGCACTTCCGTCTGAGGTGATCTTTATAGACCAGGATAGTGCTGACACTGGAACGGGATAGAGTCTTTCCTAGAAGTCACAAAGGATAATGAGAGGATTGATATGTTTAGACTTACAGTCATTTTGAATGCAGCCAGATGCGACAATTTTGGGTTGACCATGGATCAGGTGTTTAAGAGGCAGTGTTAGGACACTCCATATAACATTATTGCAGAGCTAGGTGGTGAAGGCTTTACCACACATCAGTCCTGCACAGCATTGATGGCGGCAGGGTTACGTGTGCTGCTACTGTTTAAAACATTAGTGTTTAAAATGGATGTCTTCTGTCGTGGGCAAAATATGATAGAAGGAGCTGCATCCTCAGTGAAACCATCAGTGGGATCCACGTTTTCCTCAGGTCAGAATTTTATATGTATTTAAGTTTCTCAGGCAATAAGAGCAAAGGAAAGCATTGTGGTTCTGATACAGTGATGCTCATCAGCACACTGTGTCCCCATCTCTCTGTTCTTTCTCTGCAGAGGGAACACATGAGATTTGTGCTTTCGAGGCAAACAGCTTATTGCAGGTTTTGGTCTGATGCCCAGCCTGCAAATGAGAGTCTGACCAGGCCACTTGTACTGTGGTGACAGTATACAGCTGCTATCTAGGAGCATATCAAAAATCTTAGCAAGACAAATGAGAGACTGAACAGTTATAGGGATAGAAAAAGACAGATAAATTCATAATTAAAGCTGTCGAGTTGCAGTAAAAGGAACATTTAACTTGGAACGAAAGTGGGTGGGCGAACAAAGTGTCGTATTTGGAGGTGAAAGTTGGCACTTGAACAGCATTTTTAAAGTACTCCAAAGCCACCTCCACTGACATCTCAGCTCTATTGTATATTCTGTCAGAGGCTCTGGCTGTGCAGTGTATTGTGGCTGTGACTCATGCGCAGCCCCTGCTGCTTGCTGCCATATGAGATATTAGAGAGACAGACATGGCAGGAGTATTGTGTGAGACTGAGGTAAATACGTGCAAGTTGGTGTTTTTAGACCCAGCACACACATGTACATGGACATATATGCATAGAGGCATAAACATGTAAGCCAGCTGCTGTAGCCTGTGGCGATTCATTATATCGTCTCAGAAACAGTGGGGGTTTATTAAGATGTATAAGCTAATGAGATATTAGCAGGAAGAATTTGTGAGAATTTGGCTGGAGCTGGGCCTGCAAAGATGTGATGATAAGATCATGTGATGTTAATACTTCATACGGATCTTCACAGAGGGTTGGAACTTGATGATCCTTGAGGTCCCTTTCAACCTGAGTATGGTTCTGTGAATACTTAACATCTGAAGAACACACACACACAAAAATAAAGCCTAAAATCTCAAATCCAATTCCCATGAATACTGGGGGAGTTCACTCACAAGATGAAGACCTGTGCCATTTTGGCCACGGCCAGTCTGTAGATAACAGTAGTTCAGGCTGAGCAAAGACAACATGCCAAGCACTGGCCACCACCAGAGCAGGAAGGAGAAGCAGGGTCTGTACACTGTAAGAGGATAGAAGAAAAAACAGCTGTTTCCAGCTATTAGAGCGTGTTCTTTCCATGTTTCTCCCCTGATGCAGTCGGAGTCCCTTGCTGAATATGTCTCTCAATCCTGCATCCATTTCTTCTTGGTAAAACTTGTGTTTTTCGGATGGATGTGAAGCTAATTTCTGGAAGGATGAGTTTCATTTTTAAAGTAACAGAAGCAGGCTTTGTGTGGTTACGCTTTCAAGTACATCCTTAACCATTTAAAAGTGCATTACCAGCAGTGTTATTTATGGTATCTTATTACCTGTTAAACTATAATGGCTTCCTATTAAGCATTAACAATTAGTTACTACCTTAAATCCCTCTTTCAAAAAAGAGTTAGAGGAATTGGAGCTTGGAGGGAGAGTAAGCAATGGAAGAAACTAAATTCAAGAAGAGCTATCAGGGCAGTATCATTAGAAATAAGGAATAAAGGGAGGAATAGAAAGCATCTATTCCTGTCTATTCTGTCTATTCCTGTGTAATCTGTTTGTTCTGTCTGGGCTGCTCAACAAGTTTTTACATTACACTGTGTACTTCAGAATTGTTTCTGAAGATGCCATTCTACAGTATCTTCCATAAAGCATCAGCATCTCATTAAAAGATAAAAGTCCAAGGTATTCAAATAGCAAGCAAACTCCCAGTATCAAACAACAAAACAGTGTTTGATCTCCTTTGAACTGCAGGGGGCAGCCAAGAATTTGGGTATTGCTACCTGGATTTGTCTTGTCAGGCTTTCCATCGCATTAATACTTATTTTTCATTGTAACACACAACCTGTATTTTCATCTGTGAAGATGTGAATCATGAGACAGGATCCATTGTACGATGTTCAGCCAGTCAGGAGTCCTTCCTGACAGTGCCCAGCATTAGAGATTTCAGAGAGATGCAAGAAATTGCCATCGTGGACAATTACAAACTATTCCCACCATATGGGGGAATGCCTTTCTATCTTCAGACAGTTATTTATTTATACTTGGAAATGTGAGAAATTATAGCCTTTCCAAGTAATTATAATAACAATAATCCTTTCTAATGAAATGTTCCAATGTTCTTATTTTCTGTACGAGTGGTTAATGCTTTTTGAGTCTATCAGTTGAGTTTCATAGATCAGCTGTGTGTTGCTCAGAAAATGTTTCCTCTCTTCAGCTGCGCTTTCACCTTTGCAAATGCATTTTTGTCCTCTGCTGTAAGAGAGAATAATTGGGAGTGCCCAAATTGCCAGTTATTTTGTAAACAATGATTGTCTCTCTTGTGCATCTGGTCACGAAAGACACTCATATTTTTTAGCCTTCCTATTGCTCTAATGACTTTAATCACCTTCTCTGGAACCGTCCTTATTTATCTACTCAGACATACAATCTGATTTTTGGGTGGTCCAGTATGGACTCAGTAATCTCTATGGGTCCCTTCCAAATTGGGTTGTTCTGTGATTCTATGTGTTATCCTTTAACATGTAGGAAGACAGGAATTCAGGATGGCTTCGATAGAGAAAGCAGAGCATTTCTTAAAATAAGTTTTGTAATATTTTCCATCCTGTTGTCTGTAGGCCTTGCAGTTTATTGTTTTCAGGAAGGATGGAGGTTCCTGGATTAATCAGCCTTATCATCACCTGATTTGATGAATGTGTTGGAGAAACCATTTTATCTTTAAGTAATAATCTTGGAAGATTGCTGGCCACAAAGAGGGGTTGTGAAGGAAACCAGAGTCTCTCAGGTGGGAATGCATGCCCGTAAGAAATGATGTCACTTTTTATATTTAGATCTTTTAGATTTCAGCATTATGTCTGACTTGAAGACGGTTCTCACCTAATTAGTCCAGAAAGGATGAAATGGAAAAGAGAGAGTTGAGTGGATGAGGATGTCATGCTGGCAGCTTGTGGGCAGCACAGGAGCAGTGAATAAGATAGAGGGTCCCCATAAGAAGCTGGGACCTAAGATCCCTCCCTGCTTTCATGGAAGTGAAAAACTGCCTTAATTTCAAGAATTTTCTGTATATACATATATATATATATTATTTTTTCATGGAGATACAAAGAATGGATTAGGCTGAAAAATTAGTTGGGTCCTTTGACAATATGTCTGAGATGTCTTTGCCATTTTCAAGGAGCAGATTGGAGACATAAGATGCAGAAGCAAAGCTTGTGTTCACTTTTCTCTCTCTCTCTCTTTAAAATCATACCCAGGTTCTTTTTGTGCAAATGTACTACTCAGGATCAAAGCCTCTGCTCCAAGTGGAGGAAGTCCCTGGAGAGCAAGGCCTGAAAGCTAAGCCTCTAATACTGCTGCTGCTGGCCATACACCAGGTACTGCTTGGGAAATCTAGTCATGCATTACCCAGCACCTGGAGATAGAGAGAAACTGGGAGCAGTGTACTCAGCATCCCTGCATAACTTCTGATCTTTGTTCTCTTTGCTAGCTCATGTCCTTCTTTTGGTCGTGGTCCATCAGGAGTTTATTCCCAGCAGTGTCAGATATCTGAAAGACTCTTCTGTAATGCAGCATCCACTGATTCCTTAGGCTTCTCAGAAGTGTAGTTTCTGTCATATGGACTGGGGTTTATCAGAAAGTGGATAATGGATAGGCTCACTACAGGTCTCTGCTTATTTTGGTGTATTTTTCCTCATTTCTGGCATTTCCATCTCCTTACTGAGTGGCTCTAAGTTAACGGCTGTTGGGGAAGGATCAATAGAAAGATGCTCTCTGCAACATCTGAGATTATTTCCCCTGCAGGTATGACAGGAACAGCCTTGCAAGCAGGATACTTCTTTGCCTTGTGGTGCTTTCCTGCCTCTCTTGTGAGGTGCTGGGTTTGCATGCTAAGAAAGCCACAGTTAGCACAGCTTAAACAAGATGACTCTCAAGAAGCAGTGTCCTTGATCCCTCATTAAAAATGTCCTTGACACGTTGTGCCATCAGAAGGAAGGTTTGCGATGCTGATCACCGGCAGCGTTTCTTCTCCTATGGATGTTATACAGCCTCAGAACATTTTGTTTAATTCATGGGAGAAGGAAGCTCTTTGGGTTTTGCTTCTCTTTACTTTTCTTTTTCTTTTTTTAATGCTTCCCTGAAGGCTGCATGAGAGCTATGGGGGTAGGAACGCAATTGCGGGAAGGTAACCTTTCCCATCCCTCAGCCTCTCAAGAGATGCATGCAACAGCAAGATACATGTAAATCCATCAGAGCTGATAGTGTGGTTTAATGCTAACAGATGTAAAGCATTAAAGGAAATAAACAGCCTGGCCCTGAATGGGATCCAGAGGTATAAAGCTGCAGCCTTGTGCTCACTCCCCGTGTTATTCCAGGTAGTTATTAGTCGTTTAGCTTAACTAAGAAAATGTCAGCCTTACTGCTGCTTTCTGTCATGTCTGTACGCTGCTAACAGTAATGCAGGTTGATTTTGGTTTGTTGTTCTTTTATTAGTTTAAACAGCAGATTATGTTCGTTTTTCAGCAAAGAGGACTTCATTCTAAGACTTAGATGCTGAAAGAGTAACTGTTACCTCAGCAGACAGGTAAACAGGCCAAATTTCCTTCTATTTCCCAAGAGTGCTGGAGGCAGAGGTAGACAGAGAAGTCTGTGCATTCTCCAGTTAAGATCTTCTCTTCCACACCAGTAAAATATCTTTGGAAATATATGAGGGAGCCTTGGAACTTCAGGAATAACAAAACCCAGATCCCTGCTATGTTTCCCTCAACAGATTTTATCTTCTTGGTGTTTGGGCTTGGCTATTTATCTGATCCTTTACATCCGAATGACATTCCTATGCAGTGTGTAGCCTTGCTGTTCTTTCCTCTCTGTTAGATGTGTGGTTGATGTAACTGGGCAGAATTTTCAATTAATCGACAGCCTTTATTCCACCTTTTCTTACAGTAGTGGCATGATGTGCCTGCAGAATTTCCCTACTTCCTTCCACCTTACGTTGCTAGAAATCACTTGGCTTAGAAAATAAAAGCATGGAGCCATTTACCCTTGTTTAGTCCCCTACTGATGGGTCAGAAGTGGAGATTAATAGGGTAGGAAGTGTGTTTCTACTCTGCAGTCAGTAAAGGAAATTCACTGGAACTAAATTAATCATGAAACGGACACAAAGAGGAGAATAGATTAGCAGGGAATTAACTCATTAATTAGATTCATGCCGAAGTTCAGAAGAGGCTTTCCTTCAAGATAACAGCCGAGTTCAAAGATCAGCAAGGGCTGATCATGAGAGGCAGGCACACCGTTTTCCTTCTGAACTCTGTCAGGCTTTACCTTAGCCCAACATCTGGCTGGTTATTATAGGATATCAGACATATGGCTGGCAGGAATTCAGCAGCTGGCAAAGCCTAACCACTTAGTGCCCAGCGATGGAGGCTATTATCAGCCCTTTCAGCTCCCTGGGCTCTGGATCCTGGTGTTGGCGTGAATGCAGGAGCTCTCTCTGTTGTGCCACTTGGCTATTTTTAGAGCTCCATCACAAGTCCTTGTGTGAGCAGCAACAGCTTGTTGGAGAATGGGTTTATTTCCAGCGTTAGGGTGAGCAGAAACCAATACAAGCTTAAGATAGGTAAAGTGCTAAAGCACTTCATTGTGGTAGGGTAGAATAGGTAAATCATTGCATGTTTCTAAGGAGATGGGGTTTGGTTGCCGTCTTCTTACTGTTCTAATGGGACACTTCTCTACAGGGAAACTTATGAGAGAAGCAAAGAACTGTCTCTGCAGTTACTTCTGTGCTGCACAAAGCCCCTGCCAGCTCCCTTCAGGCTCTGTATGACCCCTTGCTGCTCACATGCCAGAAGGCCCCATTACTGAGTAGTGCATTGTAATAAATGCCACGCTGTTGCACGATGGAGCTGGTGAGAAGCATGGAGAGACTGATTTCTAACACACTCTTAATGAACTAACAAACCAGTGCTAAACACCGAGAGCAGATC
Source organism: Coturnix japonica (assembly GCF_054131305.1). Lineage (NCBI taxonomy): Eukaryota > Metazoa > Chordata > Aves > Galliformes > Phasianidae > Coturnix > Coturnix japonica. Next base: position 4,136,706 of record NW_028188943.1, on the reverse strand, counting down.
CATGTGAGAAGGGCCCCCTGCCTTCTGACTTAAGCTTTCCCTCCCTTTGCTTTTGCTGCCTCACAGCATGGATGCAATCAAACCATATTCAGGAACATCTGAGCTGTGTATTTGCCACTTAGGACTTTCTGGGTAGTGAAGTTTCCACATTGTTTATTTAGAGTTAAGTGTTCTGCTGGGTCTCTTATCACTTTCAGTAAATAACAACTGTCCTCTAAATTCTTCAGGCTGATTACTGAGACTGACAATCTGTGTGTTTTGAGTTGCTGAGCTGTATTAATCTCTAATATACCCTGGTCTGTGGATGGAAAGGGTAATGTATTGAGGATGTCACAAGAGGTATAAGCCAAAGGACTTGGTCTTCTTGGGAATGTGAAGTGCTTTGGTTGTGACATGAATAAATCTCCCAGCAGTAGCAGTGCTATTTCTGTTGGGAATAAAGATGTAAGAGGAGTCTGTCTTTTAATCCAACTTGTTAGAGATTTTATAGCACCAGAGCTAATTCATTTCTAGAAAAGAGATTGCAGACGTTATTTTTACCTGCCTGTAGTTTGCCCTGATATAGTTTATTCCACTTGCTTAATGGTGGAGTTGATAAGAATCCCAACCCCAAAAGAAAAATCGTACTGCAATTATAAGTTAAATAAGGTATCATACTGGGGAGTGGAGATGAGGGTGGAAGAGAAGGCATAGTTTATGGCTGTAATCTGTTCTTTGTATTGTAGAGTCTAACCTTCCTATCAGTATGAGACCTGGAAACGTGTCTATTGAAACCCTACTGAATGACACCTACCTGCAGCCTTTGCTAAAATGCAGGTAGGAAAGTGAAAGGAGATATCAGGTCCATGGACTATATAAAATGCAATCCAGAATTTATGCTGAGATAATTCAGTCCTCTGTAATCCATACCAGACTGATGAAATATTGACTTGTACTGTGAATGTGACCCAAGGCAACTGAAGACTTTACTGTGCTTTGGATCAGAACAGTTAAGAATGCAGAGTGCACATTCAGTCAACAAAACATTCCATCTTTGTGCTTTTAATACAGCAAAATGCTTTCCTGCTTCTTTTGTTTCCTTCCTTCAGTCACAACAAAGGAGTGTTATAAGTGGCCCCAGAGAAACAAAGCCTGGAATAGAAAAGGGATTTAGAGAGAAGAGATCAGATGAAATTGGTAAGAGAAAGAATTCCCAATACAATGTTCCCAGCTCAGCCTTCTGAAGGGAAGCCCTGTGCTCCTGATCTGTTATGATTCACTTGGCAGCTCTGCCCAGATGGCCTCTCCCCTTCATCTATACCTCTATAAACTAAGACCCAGCGATAACAGCCCTGCCAAACCTGGTTGCTGCTGATAAAATGTACACAGCTTTCAGTAATCTATTTGTTCCTAACGGCTCATCAATGAAAGCTCATTCTAATTCTGTTCATTTTGATCTTCTCTGGAGTTTCTGTGAGGAGGAGTGAGGTTGCAAGGAGTGACCTGTAATCCTCCTAGGTTTAACAGTACCATAGGCAAGTTTTATTCAAGCTTTCATTTTATACTGCCTGATTCCATTGGTGCATATTGATACAGGATTATACTTTCTCATCTTTTTGTTTTCTGACCTTACAGTGATTTGGTTTTAAATACTGCTGTGTCCAATAGCGATTGATTTTCCAGTCTTGGGTATCTTACCAACACATCTCATTCCCAATCAAAGTTGTCCTGTGCTGTTCTAGCAGAAGTGTCCTCTAAATGTCCTGTTACTCCTTTGCCTTTTCTCTGCCAGTTAATGTTGGAATTATTGTTCCTACATATTAGTTGTGGTTGCATAAAATTAATGAAGCTAATGGCTGGCGGTGACCTCCACCAGCCATCTTTTTTCTTCAACTTAGCTGCATCATTTCTGATAGGTTAGTCTAAGTTTTCTGTAGAGATCTCTAATATTGGGATTACCAGACTCTGTAAGTAATCTGTTCCAGCTCATACAACTCTCATGTTTAGAACTGTCTGTCTGTCTTAAGTCCTATCTTGCCATAGGAAGTCCTTGCCATATATATTCTTTGTCTTACCTAGACTAGCCATAGGAAGAAGCTTATTTGCTTTTCAGTGATGTCCTCTGGACCTTTTTCAGTTGTGCCAAGTCTCCCTGTGAATTGCTTCCTGAGTCTGGAAACAGAATTCTAACAGAGAGATTAACAGTGCAGAGAGAACAGATTAATTTGTGTGTCCTGCCAGCGTACAGGTTTTTTTTAATACCCAGCCAGAATTGTATCTGCACTTTGGTACATGAGTGGCTGGCTCACATGCAGCTTGCAGTCTTCAGCAGTGCAGAATGTTGTCGTTTTCCAGTAGAAATGCTACCTTGTCATTGCTCCTCGTTCATGTGTCTGTAGCATTGATTATTCCTGCCTGACTGTAGTAGCTTGTAGTTGACCCTATTGAATTGCAGTTGTTTACTTCAGGCTGCTTTTCCAGTTTGTCAAAATGATTTTGAATTCCAATGCAAACTTGTCTTACATTGGTTTCATCCACAAATCAAATTAACATACTTTCTATTTCATCTAAATCTTTAATAAAAATATTGGATTGTACCAATTCTGTGACCAGGTCCTGCAGAAGATCATTTAGAACAGCTATGCATTTTGACAGCGAGACTGAGAGCTACTTTCAGAGTACTTTTTCTAAGCAATTTTTATAAGAGCTGCTCTGAAAGTAAAGCCTCCTATTTTATTATGTTGGTTGAGGATGTCAGAGGCAGATGTTGGTGGTATGGCAGTAGAGTTTGAACCTTCCCACCAGGATCCCCTTCTGTTTTGTTGCTGTGTGATAAGTGGCAGCAGAGGCAAAATAGCGTCTGTCATGGAAGTGCACATGAAGCAAAGGAATGGAACTGAATTTCTCTGTGCAGAAAAAATGGCATCCATTGACGTTTGCTGGACATGTACAGTGACCAATCAGTGGATGTGAGTACAGTGAGGCAGTGAATGGTACATTTCAGCACTGGTGACAGTGATGTGAAAGACAAGCTGTGTTCCAGATGGCCATGCAGATTTTTTAAGTGCGACCTGCAGGCTCTTGTTCACTGCTGGTGAAAATGCATAGCTAATGCTAGCATCTGAGTTGAGAAATAGTGTTTAGTAGCTGAGAATTTACTCTATCAAGCAGTGTTATTGTGCTCTTTGTATCTACTGTGATGTCCGTGGAAATAAATAGGAGGCATTATTTTTGGAGCAACCTACAGATGTTCATCCTTCTATAGCTCATCTAAACCATGCTGCTTATCTGGCCTGAGAATTTAGTAAAGTTTTGGAAACTCTCTTGGCATCTCGTCCACTCTGTGTTGCTCTGACACCTTCTCACAGGGGTAAATTAGAATCATTAATAGTAATTTGTTCCTGACAAAGGTGTGTTGAATGATACCTATCTCTTCTAAGTTGTTCTAAACTGTTTCTTTCTTCTGAGGACCTGGAGTTAAGCTGACAGGTCTATCATTTTTCATCATCTCCCCCCCTTTTTTTTTTCCTCTCTTCAAAAGAAGTCTGTACATTGTATCAGTTATCTGGTTCATCACCAGGCTTTCCTAAGTTCTAAAAACATAATCGTTAACAGCTTTGAGATTGATTGAGTCAGTCCCTTAGAAATGCAGTAGGAATATAGCAGATTCAGCTTATTCGGAGAGATCTAAGCTATGTATCTTCTCTACCCTATTACTTTTGTATTCTAGGCCTTTTTTTTTTTTTTTTTACTTCTTTGTTAGTTCTTAACAACCTTAATTCATCACAGTTGACCTTTTTATGAAAACTGATGCAAAATCTCTCCTCACAACCTTATCAATAGGATTTGCTTCTCTGATGAGGAGCAAACTAGGACTTATTATGCAGCTTTTTGCTACTAATAAATTGAAAGAATTGCATCCTTTTCTGTGTGATATTTTTGCCAGACTCGTCTCACTTTGTGCCTTCATTTCTCCACCTTTATTCCTAGTTGTTCTTTCTGTACATTTGTACTCATTCATATTAATCTATTTAAATCTTTTTCTGCGTATTGATGACTGCGTTTACAGTCATCAAAGAGCTTGTGATATGATCGGGTTGGTCTCCTAACCCTTTGGATATATTTATTTGTAGTAACAGAATTAGTGTTTATATTCTTTATATATATATATTGACAGTTCTTAAGTCTCTTAGAAGAAAATTCTTAAGGATTCTTATTCATAAACCCACCCACCCCAATCTCCATTGAGTTGTGTGGAAGATTTTCATAAGGCCTTGCCCACTTGAACTTATGTTTTTGCATAAGTTTTGATGGAGCTCTTCCGTGGCATCACTTTTACTGGGGCCAAAATGGTTCTGAAATGTGTGTTGTCTTTCTCTTCCGACATTGCTTACAAGGAAAATACAAACTTGTTCTTTAATGCTAGCAAACTGCATGTCCTGTGCTGGGTTGACAGGGTCTTTAGAAGTAAGAAAAGCTGTTCGCTACCAGGGTTCACTGCTTCTAAAGGAAACAGAGTTCCTGCTAAGAGTCAGCTTTACGTGGAAATCATGCTTGTAGTCAAGCACATTACGACCACATTATTCTATCAAAATGTAGCTCAAACAAAAATTACGAATTTCATCACAGTTACGAAATGACAAGCAAAATCTTTTCTCATTTTTATCTAAAGACCTTGGCTTTATCTCTCAGCCTGCAAGTTCTGTTTCCCAAAGCATCATTTTCCTTTGAAGGTATTGACAGTAGATTTTGATCGAATGAAGGTATTAAAAGTAGATTGGAGATAAATTCCAGGTTGAAGCCTTCATTCATCCCATCCCTACTGAAGCTGCTGACCTGAGCCCACCAGACACCTCAGGCACCAGCCTGGACTCAATGTCTCTGCAGTGCAGCCCAGCCCAAGCACAGCCCGAGTGCCCCGACAGCAGCACCACCATGCAGGCTCAGGTCAGCATCACCGAGGAGAAGCTGAGCATCTCGCAGGGGGGCACAGAATCAGGACACGAGTCCCAGGCTCCGGGCAACAGCACAGGCTCTGAGCAGCTCTCATGATTACAAGAGAGGATGAGTCCCATCTTTCCTCCAGACCTCACACCCCCTCCTTTCTCCTATTGAATAAAGGCACGCTCGTGCTCAATCAACGCCTTGACTGAATTCCGAGTTTTCATTCGCAGAGATTGGGATGAGTGCAAGAAACATCAAGGCAGCTCAGCTTACAACACTCTGGCTGTGGGGTTTGTGCGGCCGAGCTCTGGGTGTGTTCCCATTTTGCCTGACTTTGGGATGCCTGCAGCGAGAGCTCTGCTGCCGTTGTGTATGGCAGCAAATAGTCTCTAGCATCCTGGATGCTGCTCATGAAAACCCCAAGCTTCCCGGCTGTAGCTCTGTGATGCTTTTCAGGGACTTTTGATGCTCTTTGTTGCCGTGGCTGCTCCCTAACACCTCTGTCCTCCCGCCGTGTCCATTCCTGGCTCTCACCTGTGAGCTGTCCCTGCAGATCATCTCCAGCCCTGCCATCATCGTGATGCGGCAGGAGGAGCTCGCCCTGACCAACATCAGGCAGTGCTGCCTGCCTCTCTCACTCTCTAGACCAAGTGTAACTACGCTGTCATGGAGACAAATGCTTTCTGTCACATCCTCCATCCCCGCAGACATTTACCGGAAGGCGGCTCTTGCAGAAGAAGATTCAAGCAGCAGAACCTTTTGCTCAGCTACAGCACACAAATGCTACAAAAGCAGGAACAACCCGCAAGCTCTGGGTCTGTTTGTCTTGCACAGGCATGCACTAACTGCGTTTGATGGTACCCCCCATCCTTGATTTCCTTCCCTGCTCCTTGTCTGATGGCGCTGCTGAGCCAGGAACAAGCTGCCCAGTGTGGCAGAGCATGGTGCAGGGCTGTGCTGGGACCTCCTCCCCTTCATCTGCTGCAGATCAGTGCCCCACACGTGCCATTGGGATGCTCTGGCACGGGATGTGCCTCCAACCCAAAGCTCCTTCCCACCTCCCAAGGAAAAACAAAGCAACCCAAGCATCTCCAGCAAAGCTGCCCAGCAGACAGCAGGGAATGCAAACAGCTTCTGGCTGCTCCCCTGCACTCCTGTCCTAAGTAATAGACCCCATGAGGACTGGCTGGGAAATCAGTGCATGACACATGTGAGTGTGCACAGGATTGTGCAAAGCAGTGGGGTTCCATGAGTTTGTGTGTGTGTGTATCTCGGCTGTTATGAAAGCATGGGAAGACTGCCTTACTGAGTCCCAGATAATTACTTATCCTCAAATGATTTTTCCTGGCCAAATTTAAAGCCTCTTACAGGTAATCGAGACCAACAGGCTGTTGTTGCACAATCAACAGGCACAATCTAGATGAATAGCTGAGGAAAATAAAGCATCATGCCAAGGGTACTAGATAAGTGAGCAGCTTGAGATCTGCACATTTATGTGATACTCATGGTCTTAGACAATATTTGCTTAGTGAGGTCACATAGAATGAAAGTAAAATAGAAGAAGTGCAATTGGTCTCAGTTCACACAGCTGGCTGGTTTGTCTCAGGCTAATCCTGAACTGCCTCAAGCGACTGCTTTGGGGCTCTACAGAACAGCAACTTCAGAGATCTCTTTCTATTACTAAGTGTTTGAAAGAGCAATTTGCTCTGTTAATTATCCATCATTTCTGTGCAGTCTGTTTTGTCAGACTTGTCTTTAGCTTCCAAGTTGTATGTGAAGAATTGTTTCCGTTGTAATGCACAATGTACTAAAAATTGAGAGATGAAAATGTGAAGAGTTTTTCCAGCTTTGATTTCATGTCTGGAATTTTGGAACCCACTACTTGCAGTTGTTAATCTGTCCAAACTGGTCTGGTTTGGGATGCCCTCATCCTTCTTGAATCACTGTTAAAGGCGGAGCAATTCCTACAAGTGCCATGGCCCCACTGTTGTTCTAATTCTTGTTTCTTTGTTTTCCACACACTGCTTTTCAAGCCTCCTTTTTCTTTACAGTCAAAGTGAGAATCGCACTGTGAGGTGTCTGAACCTTGTTGTGCCTATACATAAATAGAACAGCAGCAAAGCCAGACAGGTGACTGTGCTGACAGCTCTCGTAGCCAGTAACATGTAACTGTGCTAAATCCCTTGTGACTGCTTTGATTTCATTTTTGCCAGTGAAATCCTTGTAAAAGGAACTGCAGCAGTGTGATGAGCTAAGGTGAAGATGCTGGTTTTAATAGTGCTCTAAGCTGAGTGGAAGGGCAATTGAATGAGGGTTATATGTTTTCTCTGGGACGATAAGGTTTTATTTCCTGAGGGAAAGAGCCAGCTTTTCATGGGCTATATGTGGGCTTTGGCAAGGGCAGACAATACAGTCTGTCAGGAAGCCATTTGAGGTGCTTCAGGTTTGTAAGCTTGTCTTTTTGTTTTTCAGGTGGATATTTGGAGCATGGGTGTAGTGCTGTATGCTCTGCTGTGTGGGTTTTTCCTTTGGATGATGACAATATGATGGCACTCTACAGGAGGATACCAGTGGGTATCAGTGGTGCTAGAATACACTGAGAAGGGAAATAGCTGAGCTTGACAAGAGGCCTTGCTTTTCGGATGGCAGAACATGCTGAGCTGTGGGTAGAAAGGCCTGTCTGCTGAATATTGTCCCTGTTTTTGCTGCTTTGTCTACCAGTATTTTGTGGATTTGGTTCTACACTTGGTTGGCCTATGTGGCACTGTAGCCTAATTCTGTACCATGATAGCATACAGAATTTAAGGAGAAGTATTTTCTTGCCAATGGGCTGGATTTTTTTGTATCTGGTTCTTCAACTGTCTGCTCCCTATACTATCTGTAGTAAAAATTTAGACACATCATTTGATTTCCCTGAAATGAATGTTCCTAAATGCCAGCTCTTCTCATGTCTACAAAGATCAAAGTTCTGCATTTGCTATTAGAATTTCCTCTTCCAGAATCAGGAGGTAATGTAGGACCCCACAGATTACCTTCAGAATCCAACAGTTAGTTCTGTTTCCTTTCGGAGTGCATAACAACCTGAGCACATGAATTGAATGAAGTGGCTTATTAGTCTGGTACAAACTCTGCTGTACACTGAAACTTGGTCCATTTGTAAGCAGGACTTTGTCCATCTCTGCAGGACAGCAGAAAACCCTTTGTGCTAATCATGATGCCAAGAAGCAGAATGCAGCAAATGGCAGATGATCCAACTGCTTCAGGTGTTCATTTCCTTAAAACTGTGAATAGTTTTGGACTGAGAGTTTGTAAGCAGAACGGAGCTCTTAAAGCTGTCAGAGATTATTCCTGCACTGTTCAATTCTATCTGCCTAACATACACAGGATCTCAGAACTGCATTGCTTGAATTGGTGGAAATTGTTGAAGTGAACTGGGATGAGCAAGTTTTAGAACTTATTCAGAATGCAGTAAAAAATGGATAATCTCATGGGTATTAAGGTACAGGATTGCTATTTCTGCACTGAATTTGTTTCTATTTTACATGGCTGTGATCTGAAAGTTGCTTGAAATGCCGTCACCTAGGCACTGTTGTGTAACTGAATTTCACACATTATAGATCCTGAAATATTCTGTAATCTAAAACTCTGACTTGTTTTAAGTCTGCTGCTTGAGTCTAATCAGGGTCATAGTGTCTGTGTGAAGTGGAGTGTGTGGGGAGATTGTTGCTGCAGATCCTGGGATGTTGCTGTGTATTTGCAGACAATGGCTGCTGTTGGTCACTGGGTGCCACTGTTGCTCTGAAGAACAGCTGTGCTGTGCATGCAGCACAGCATGCTGTGCGCGCCATGGAACTAGGAATCAAGAAGAGATAGAAGCGTCACTTCTGCTCTAGTAAAAGGTCTCATCTGCTGACAGGCTTTTGTACTTGAATTCAGAACTCAGGACCTGTTGCCACAGAGGGACTAGTTGCTGAAGTTGGACGACTCTTTCTGTTTACTCCTTGTAATATGTAGCCATAACACATCTGAAGAATCTGAAATCATGGCTAATTATTGACTGCTGCACAGCAGAACACTACCACGGTGAGATTGGGCTGTGAGATGACTTGAAAGGTGTTTCCTCAGTATAGGTCTTATTCTTGCAGCTGGGACAACTTGATGAAGACTGTGTAACAGCTTTCTGTGTTTCACAACAAGAGAAGAGAGAGTAGATCAGCATTAACATCAGAGGTAATAAACGTATGTCAGTAATTCTCTGTATTTCAGCCCACTCCTACAGTAAATAACCTTACTGTATTAACAGACTCTAACACTCACTTATTCTCAAACATGAAATATTTCACACCTTTCAGAGGTAAGTTACCACTGCAGAACTTCATAGTCTACCTAATAACTGCATTTCTGAAGTTCACATTTATTCCTTTTTTCTCCTTTAATTGTGTTTTCTCAGCCTTTTTGTTATTTTTTTACCATGCTGAAATCCTTATGAATCTCTGGAAGTCCAGGCAGACTCAAAACAGAAACTGATGGATGAACAGCAGATGTCACATGCTGGCTTAACTCCCTGCTTTGAAATGATTCACTGATAGGTGGAAAATATCAACACATCAGGTAAGACAACCAAGCAAATTTGGGGAATTACAGTTCACAAATACTTCAGGAAATAAATTAATTCCAGTAACTTTAGAAAATAAATGAGAAAAGCTGAACTGAGTGCTTCTAGAGATTCTGTATAAATGTCAATAATGACATTCCAAGCTGTAGAAGAGATTTAAAACATGATGGGTACTCTGGCTTTAACCTGAATCTGAAAGTTGTCTCTTGAAATTGAGTTGTCTTTCTGTTAAATAGAAAGTGGTAGAATTTGAAGGATTGTTAAGATTTCCATATAACCTTAGTAAGACTAGATGTAAAATGTAAGTTTTATCTAGGCAAGATCAATTGTGGAGTCACTGTTACTTCTTTTTTAGGTACAGGGAATAAAGAGAACGATCGACCTACAAGGGGAAAAAGTTCTTCAGTTCAAGTCTGTGATATTATCACAGTCTTAATTCAGAGGACTTCTAATGCCTGATAAGTAATTCAAGCTTATTATACTACACTGAGTCTGTCAAGCATTGTACCCACGGTTCTCATAGTAGTCAAAAAGCTGCTGGAAGTCCAGCTGAATGTCGATGCTCCTTGGAGCTGGGCTGAAACTTGCCCCCAGAAATGGGAGTCCAGCTGAAATGCTGTGCAAACTGAATTAGTAGGAGCTTTGCCATTCACTTCAGTAGAGAGATTCTGGCACCAGCTTTAGATTTCACTTCCAGCAATTGTACAATACACTAACTTTCAAGCAAAAACGAGAATAGTCTGCTTCTTTATCTCAGACATATTGTGTGAATCAGCTGAGGCCTGAAACTACCCTAATGTGATCAGACGTGAAGGTTGCACATCAAGGGGAAAATATGGCAGACATGCAGAAATTTTCTTTGTACTGACAATGTTTCTGAAGAGATCTACATCCTCTTGTTTTCTAGCAGAATTACGACCAGTTGTGGCAACCTATCTCTTGCTTCAGTCTAAGAAGGCTCGTGGCAAGCACATTCCCTTGAGAATTCCATCCCAAACAGGACGTGCCAGTACCACACAGTCAGGAAGCCTGGGGGTAAGTTTTAGAGTTCAGCACAAGGTTCTGGTCAAAATGCCTCTGTGTGCTGAAGCTCTGCCCGGGTAAACAGTCTGGTGGCCTAAACATCGGTGAGGGAGCATGTGTGCAACCAGTCTTGGTCATCAAATCTTGTTCTATGATAAGGCCACCGACTCAGTGTATGAAGGAAAAGGATGTAATCTTTCTAGATTTCAGGGAGGCCTTTGATCCTGTCCCTTTGGCTGCATGTTCCCAACCTTCCATCAGGAAGCCAGGAGTACTGTTCTGGGTCATGAAAAGGCAGCCAGTGGTTTGACTATCGCATGTTTATGTGTTTTGATGTTTCACAGTGGGTCTTAAGTAAAAGGAACTCAGGTTTTGGTTGCCTGCAGGACAGATGTTCTTTTGGGTTCAATATGTTTGCATAGTGACTTGCAACCATGGGACTGGTGTTCAAGGACCCTCTTGGTTCCTTCAGTTCCTAGGTTCTTTCTTGCCTAGATTTGACACTTTGTTTCAACAGAAGAGCTGATATTCGCTTTGGGAGCACTAAGCAGCTGTTTATGTGGCTTAGAGGAAGACTGTCTGTCTTCTACCCTGTGGGCATGGAACAGCCACAGTTCCCCCTGGAACAACATCAATGACCCACACCACTAATTGGATTCTCCTTTTTAATGTAGTGGTAGTGAGGTGAAAATGTGGCTGTGGATTATTTTTGACTAAGGAACTTCTATATAGATTTTGTTCATCTTTGCACGCCTCATCACCTGATCTGTGTCAGTGAGCAGAAGCTGAAAGCAGGCATGGGATGTTCTGAAGAGCAGAGAAAGAGATAGGGAGGAAGGTGATTAAGACAATCCCCTCTGCTGCTGTGTGTCCCAGAACTGCCCAGTTCTGTGGCAAAGTGTTGTACAAGATGAAGAGGCCAAGAGATTGGGAGTAGAATGAATAGAAAATATGCCTTACTTAGGCCATACTCAGCGTATTAATACTTCTCAGTTAGTTTTAGAATTCTAGAAGTGAAAGGTAAGGAGGTAGAGGCCTGCAAGTTGTGTCCTTTTTTACAGCTGCTCTTTTCTTATGGGAGGATGAAGTGAAGAAGATTGGTCTATTCTACAAGCTGTTCCAACCTTTACTCTTAGTCTTAATGCCCCTTTGTGACGTCATAATGCCCTTTGTGACATCATAATGCCATTTGAGACATCATAATGCCCCTTTGTGACGTGATAATGCCCCTTTGTGACGTGATAATGCCCCTTTGTGATGTCATAACACCCCTTTATGACATCATAACACCCCTTTCTGACATCATAATGCCCCTTTCTAATGTCATAATGAGCCTTTCTGATGTCATAATTCCAAATTGTGATGTCATAATGCTTCTTTGTGACGTCATAATGCCCTTTGTGACGATGTAATGCCCTTTGTGACGTCGTAATGCCCTTTGTGACGTCGTAATGCCCTTTGTGACGTCGTAATGCCCTTTGTGATGTCACAATGCTCCTTTGTGACGTCATAATGCTCCTCTGTGATGTCATAGTGCTCCTTTCTGACGTCATAATGCCCCTTTGTGATGTCATAATGCTTCTTTGCGATGTCATAATGCTCCTTTGTGACGTCATAATGCTCCTTTGTGATGTCATAATGCTCCTTTGTGATGTCATAATGCCCTTTCTGACATCATAATGCCCCTTTGTGATGTCATAATGCTTCTTTGTGAGGTATCTGTGGTGCCATTGATAATGAAGTATGATGAACTGGAAGGCTTTCAGTAGAATTGCAGCCCTAACATAAACAATGACATGAACTCTGGAATTCTGTGTAAAATCATTACCTAGCTTGTGGTCCGGCTCTTCAAACCAAAGGCTGTGAGGTGCTGCTCTTGTTGACACAGGCTGTGAAAGATGACTTGAGCTCTAAGAGTAATTTCCCTTCTGCTCTTGATATGAACGTCAAATCCACAATTAGAATATTAAGAACATAATAAAAAAGTTTTTTCTGCTGGACTGAGGACTGGGCAGTAAGAAACCGGATGAGGTTTAACAAAAGCAAGTGTAGAGTCTTGCACCTGGGTAGAAATAATTGCATGCACCAGTACAGGCTGGGGGAAGAGCTGCTGGAGAGGAGCTCTGCTGAGAGGGACCTGGGCGTCCTGGTGGACGACAGATTGACCTTGAGCCAGCAGTGTGCCCTTGTAGCCAAAAAAGCCAATGGCATCCTGGGGTGCATTAAAAAGAGCGTGTCCAGCAGGTCGAAGGAGGTGATCCTCCCCCTCTACTCTGCCGTGGTGAGGCCTCATCTGGAATATTGTGTCCAGTTCTGGGCTCCCCAGTACAAAAAAGACAGGGATCTCTTAGAAAGAGTCCAGTGGAGGGCCACTAAGATGGTGAAGGGCCTGGAGCATCTCCCCAATGAGGAGAGACTTAGGGAACTGTGTCTGTTTAGCCTTGAGAAAAGAAGGCTGAGAGGGGACTTGATCCAGGTTTATAAATACCTGAGGTGTGGGAGCCATAGTGGTGAGTCTGGTCTCTTTTCAGTAGTGCGTGGGGATAGGACTAGGGGTAATGGGATGAAAGTACAGCATAGGAAGTTCCACACGAATGTGCACAAGAGCTTCTTTACAGTGAGGGTGACGGAGCACTGGAACAGGCTGCCCAGGGAGGTGGTGGAGTCTCCTTCTCTGGAGATATTTAAGACCCGCCTGGACACCTACCTGTGTGACATGGTGTAGGGAGCCTGCTTTGGCAGAGGGGTTGGACTCGATGATCTCTAGAGGTCCCTTCCAACCCCTACAATTCTGTGATTCTGTGATTCTGTGACTTCCATTAGCTGTTAGCCATAGTTTGGAACTTGCAAAGCAATCATATTGGAGCCTTGCTGGGCAACCTGCTCCAGTGTCTCACCACACCCACAGTATAGCATTTCTTCCTAATATCCAATCCTAATCTACCTTCTTCCCATGTAAAGCCATTTCCCCTCATTCTGTTGCTACCTGCCCTTATGAAAAGTCCCTCCCCAGCCTTCCCTGTAGGCCCTCTTCAGATACTGGAAGGCCACTCTAAGGTCTCCTTGGAGTCTTCTCCAGGCTGAAGAGCCCCATCTCTCTCAGCCTGTGCACATAGCAGAGGTGCTTTCAGCCCTCTCTGATCACCTTCATGGCCCTCCTCTGGACCTGTCTGAACATCTCCAAGTCCTTCTTGTGTTGAGGGCTCCAGAACTGCGTGCAGTGCTCCAGATGGGGTTTCAATGAGAGGAGTGTGGAGGGGCAGCACCACCTCCCTCGACCTGCTGGTCATGCTTCTGTGCTTTAAGCTTATGCTTTAAGGTCCTATATGCTTTAAGGTTTAGATAGTGCAGTCGCCACACCTCTTCAGGTTTATCTATGAAGGTCCCTTCCAAGTGAACCGTGCTGATCCAGACAGTTCAGACTGCTCATTAAAATGTTTTAGTAAATTGGGCTGGTCCTACGAAGCAGTATGACTGCAGTAAGCAATGTACATGGTGCGCTGTGAGTACTGCACACATTCCTCTTGGCAGCTTGTGGAACAGAAACTGTGCATTGTTTGGATTGTGTAAGTATTCCTGTTGGTCTCTTGTGATGCTTACCTTCCTAGAGCACCTTTCCTCGTTTGGCTCTACATATTTTGGTACCTTACTTGTTCTGTTTGGCTTAGCAGGGAAGGTCTTCTGAAGCATCCTCAGTCTTGGTCTGGGCAGCATACTTAGAAATGACATGGATGTTACATGAGTGGGTGGTCAAAGGGGGGAAGAACTCACCTTTCTGATCTGTTTCCTTTTAGAACACAGTCCTGGAGAGGATTTGCTTTCCTTGTTTCCTGGAGACTTGGATTCTTAGATGGTTTTGACTGCAGCTATTTCTGATGTTAATTCCTTTCTCTGTACTTTAGTAGGCAAGTACACGTGGAGTGCTTTGGAATTGTCTGAAGTTGCCAGGTTGCGTGTGATCACATATGTAACGTGGAGTTATGTGTGGTGCCAGTGATAATTCAGTGTGATGAACTTGAAGGCTTTCAGTAGAATTGCAGCCCTAAAGTAAACAATGACTTGAACTCTGGATTTCTGTGTAAAATCATTAGCTGCCTTGTGGTCTGGGTCTTGAAACCAAAGGCTATGAGGTGCTGCTCTTGTTGACACAGGCTGTGAAAGATGACTTGAGCTCTAAGAGTAATTTCCCTTCTGCTCTTGATATGAATGTCAAACCCACAATTACAGTATTAAGAACATAATATAAAAGTTGGTGCTGCTGGCCTATTGGCTTCCATTAGCTGTTAGCCATAGTTTGGAACTTGCAAAGCAATCTTATTTAGATTTTAGTGATGAAATCTTCTGATGAAATCTTCCTTTTAATTCTGCAAAAGAATCTCAATGGAACATTTCAGTCTGAAAAGGCTCTGACATATGAAGATGTGCCAGACTGCAGCCATGTGCCAGATGTGTTTGGATCCATGGAATTTTCTGATGTAGCTTCAGTGTTTGAAGAATCTCCGCTCGATCTAAATACTCAGAGAACAAAGCAGGTGTGTGAAGATGTAGTGCTAGTTTCTTACAGAAAAAATACAGCACTTAATCCAGAAATCTGCTTCTCATTGTATCTAGTGCTTACTCCATATTTAAGTATCTAGTGGACCTTGACCAAAGGGAGATACAGATTGAGCAAAGAAGTATGTTAAGCATAAATTTTGTTGCCTTCTACCTGTAGGCCATGGTTGGTTTGACGTGATCCCTAACTCCAGTGTTTGGTTTGCACAGAAACAGCAAGCAAGGGAACAAGTAAAGGAGTCAGTGAGGATTTTAAAACACAATGGGAAGCGATGAGGCACAGTTCATAAGATTCTGGAGTTAGGCTAAAGGTACACAGACCTTTAAAGGTACCGAAAGAAGTTCAGTCTTACTGTGTTGGACAAGAAAATCCACAGTGAAGTGATTGAAATTTTGCAGCCAAACCAAGTGATAATTCATAGTTATGTTTAGATAAGCTGGTGAGGGTTATTCGTAAATGGGGAATTGACATGAACAAATAAAAAATGGCATTTGAGAGTCTATAAGAAACGCACTTATTCTAGGAAAGAATCAGAGGTTTTAACTCTTTTGTTCAATAGACAAGTAGTGTATGATGTTTTTATAAGCATTGTGTCTGACCTTCTCAGCTGTTAGAATTTCTTTGACAGTAACTTCTCCGGCTGTGATCAGAAAACCTTTTGTTCCGTCTCTGGCAGCATTCGAGGCATGATACTCAACTGGGTGATATGGAATTCACACTGTCAACTCCAGTGACAAGAAAAGTGGCATCTAAAAAGCGTGCAAACACAGCGAATGTTGATGCAGAGTCAGCGTTAAGAAATGAGCTGCCCTTTGCATTTCCTGCTCCAAAGGCCTTCTTTTCGAAGAGCCAGACAGAGAAGCAAGTAGAAGGCATATCCTTTCAGGCGCCTACTTCCAAAGGTATGTTGTATCTAACAAATGGAAACCTAGAACATGTGTAGCTTAGGAATTTTTTACTTTAAATATGAATGCAATACTTGTAGGTCCTGATATTCTGAAAGATTTCTGTGTGGGTTTTATTTGGTCACAGCACATACAGCTGCCAGCCTGTACATCTAACAGTGCACTGCAAGCAGTTTAACCATCTATCAGGGCACGGTACTCGTCTATTAATGATAGAAGTTCTCACAGTTTCACAAGGATCCTGCCTTGAGATGCATTCAGATAATGAGACAAGTGCTGTGCTCCTAAATCTAGCATGTGCTTCTACTTCCCATCGAGATCTAGTAGATAATTTCTTTAACATTGATGATGAGGGTTTTGTTTTTATTTTTTTCTGGGCTATTATTTTGAGTGAAAGAAAAGGTTATGCTTTTATTTAAGCGTGCTTTTGATTGCAACATGCTTCTATATTAAATGTAACCTACTGGATTCCTCATGATAGCATACGAGTACTTGCGTGTATCTGTTCTCCCTAATAGAGGGAGAAGAGACTCAGTGAACCTGGACAGTGTTACCCAGGGTTGTGAGAACAGCTGAATGATTGTTGAGAACTGGTCAACTCGTGAGCCTGAGACCTGGGATCCTCCATCCTAGGGTGGAACTTTACTGGAGCACGTGGGTGCCACAGCAACAAAAGGGCTGTGTATAATAGACTGAGAGTTTGCAGAGTTTCTTGGTTGACAGAAAGCACAACTAACTCAGCAGCAAGTCACATATTTGGGATAGGAGATGACAGCTGGACTTTGAACCTTAAGGACTGCCAAGAAAGAAGCCATCTGCTCAACCCCTGAGCTGCAAACTGCCAAGGAACTCCATACGTTGCCAGGAATGACAGGAGGGTGCTGACCGTGGATACACAGCTACGGACTGATGGTAAACTTGAAACAGCTTGAAGTGAGTAAGGGATAGCCAGGGTGCACTGGTGCTCAATATTCAGGAAGCCTATAAATCTACAGTGGGCCAAAGAATACCAGTTTTAATATCTCATGCAGTGTTTACTGTATTGGAGGCAAAAGGGGGACATTGGCTCTCACCCCAAAGATTCCCGAAATACCAGGCCATCCTGGTGGAGCAGGGTGATATAGAAATAATTGTAACTACTATTGCCAGCCCAGTATCTTTCCTTAGCGGAACTCCCCTGGTGGAGAACCAGGATGACATCACTGCTTTGAAACAACTGAAGCTGCACATTGCAGCTGGTCGGTCGGAGCTGAAGGACGAACCCTTAGAAGATGCAGAAGATGCCTGGTTTACCAGCAGCTGCAGTTTTGTGAGACAAGGAGGCTGTAAGGCAGGACATGCAGTAACTGCTACTGAGCAGGGAATGGAAGCACAACCATCAGCCGTGGGGACTTCACCTCAGAAGGCTGAAATAACTGCCTTGACGAGAGCCTTAATGATATGGACGGATGCTAACTATGTGTTTGGGATGCCACATGCTCATAGTACCATCTGAAAAGAGCAAGTATTGCTCACACACAAGGAAAAGAGCGTGATGTAAATCTACCAAGGGTAGAGTTTGATTTTGAGTTGGATTTTCTGGGCTTTGAGACACGTCTTCCAGATGCACACTGTGTTATTTCTGATGTGTTGACCTGTTGAGGTCCAGCCTTAAATGAGGATTCAAGTAATACCATAGCAGGAATGGTTTAGATTGGAATTGGAATGCAGAAGGTTGGAGCCCGCAGGAGCAGGGAATCAATCATCTCCCTATGCTTGGCACTGGTGAGTCCTCACCTTGAGTTTTGTGTTCAGTTCTTGGCCCCTCACTGCAAGAAGGACACTGAAATCCTGAGATGTGTCCAAAGAAGAACACTGAAGGTATGAGGTATCTAGAGCACAAGTCTCTTTGCAAGCACTATCTTAGAGGCAGCCTTGATTTCTCCTGCCCCAAGCTTTGTGCCACAAGAGCTCTCCTGCTTCTCGCTGTGATGTGAGACCATATGGAAGGCTCTGCAGAGGTCCTTCCTTTTCTTGACTGTATTTTGTGTGGCTTTGGACTTGTTTTCGTCTTTCCCAAAGCCCTCTGCCCAATTCTGTGTCCTTCTCTGCAGCCTTGAATTCGATTCAGAGCAGGTTCCCGAGCTCAGTGTCTGAGACATTCACAGCGTGAGCTCCCTGTGCAAGATGTATTTCAGGGAGCTCCCGAGCCCTCTGCTGACTAAGCATCTCTATGCCAAATTCTCGGTAAGCTCAGGGCAGTGTCTTGGAAATGACACGTACCTGTTCCCTGGGCGTCCTGGCTAGTGGTTGCAGCATTGCCCCAGCTCTGAGGTCTTCTTTCTGTTAGCCCCATGAGGCATGTCTTTGCCACATCCTGCCTCTCACTTGATGGCACTTGTGGTAGTGCCAGGAGGTGCTTATTTAAGCTATTCACAATGGTTGTGAGAATTCCCTTTCCTTTGCTGTTCCCCTGCTATTGATAGTATGGGGTTAATAGCAAAGGGGACTTGGAGTCAAATGCCTGCTGCGAGAAGCTGCACTGCGCAATCAGGCTGTAAAGCCCCCCAGAGCTTGCACTGCTTGGCCTTGATGGCACAGGCTGTGTGTATAATCAGGAGGGGTGTTAACTCTTTGAAAGGGCTGATAATAGCAAGACAATGGGAAATGGTTTTAATTTGAAAGACGGAAGATTTACGTTGGGTGGTAGGGGGAGATTCTTTACTAGGAGAGTGCTGAGGTCCTGGAACAGGCTGCCCAGGTACGTTGTGGATCCCCCATCTGTAGAGGTGTTCAAGGCCAGGTTAGATGTGGCCCTGGGCAGCCTAGTAAATGTGGAAGATAGGTGGCCCTGCCAGGCAGGGAGTGGAGCTTCATGATCCTTGAGGTCCCTTCCAACCCGGGTCATTCTGTGATTCTGTGTTCCCCAGATGCCTCTTGGAAGTCATCAAGTCTGCCTCAGTGCTGACCACCAGTGCACTGTCCCCATGGGACTTAATAAGACACTTGGTGTCTCTGGCTGGGATCTGCTCGGTGATAAACATGCACGTGAAGAACTTAGCGATAGAGTGGGTTCCAAACCTCTTAAGGTAAACTTCTTTTTCCATTTCAACACGATGCTTAGTTCTGCTCTCCCCCAACCCCAGGGGCACAATTTCTAGATGACAGTTTCTACTCACTTGTTTAGCTGGGACTGCTGTGTCCCTGATCATCCAGGATAATTTCGTCAGTGGCATCGCTGTTTGCCCACTGCGGAAGTCTCCAGAGCCCAACCTGACAGTTTTTGGCTACAGAAATTCAGACTTGGGGAAATGACCTTGGGGAAATGACTTGTAAGATCTGCCTTTTCTTCAGATCCCAGCAGAGCCAATCTTCCTGCGCCATTGAAGCTGCCTGCATGGAGCTGCAGACTCAGTCAGCTGTGGTGGAATTCCTCATCAGCCACACAGATGTCATCTTCTGCTCCGAATCCACACCAGTCGTGGGAGAGTGAGCAGGTGAGTGTCTTCCTCCATTAGCTTGATCTTGATCTGGCACCTTGATCCAATCCAGGTCTTCTCCAAGACCTTTGAAAATTCTATTACTGTCGAGGAGACAGCAGGCTTCTGGGCTTAGGTTAGAATATGGTGCCCCATTCCTGGATCCTTAGTGTGTCCAAACACAAACCTTACATGGAGAAAACCATCACTGCTGTTAAGATTTTTTGCCAGCAGGTGAAGCTTGATTGAAACGTGGCAGCAAAGCTTTCTGGAATCCCAGCCCCCTAGTTTTTCTAGGATTTTTGTTTGCCTGTTTTTGATACAGTGAGTTGCTCTTAATTGTGGCTGTGTCCTTTGCCACGAGCATACCACTGAGCACACGGTTATTTTGAGCTCCTCTACTTCCAGTGGCTCGGATGAGCAATTCTGAGAGATATGCAGTACTGGGATGGCTGTGCTGTTGCTTCCTCCGCCGTCTCACGTGTGTTTTTCCCTTGCAGGGCACAGTTCTCTGCCTGGGCCCAAGTCTGTGTGGGTGTCTCCATCCACAAAGCTGCTCACACTGCAGGAGGCACAGGCTGAGAGGAGAGGCCAGAGCAGCTCTCCTGTTGCAACACGGAGCAGCAAGATACAAGTGGAGGAAGGGCCTGCAGCTGTACTGAGGAACTTCGACGCAATCATTGATTTTCCATCTGAAAGGTAAAGATAAAGAGGAATTCCCTTTCCAGCCCCTATCATCATTGTTCAGGTGATTTCTATTGGTTTATTTTTTGTCCATTGTATCTCCAAGCACTCAACTAAAAAACAGTTGCCCTACTGGCTCAGAGGAGCCACACAAGGGTGCATTTCCTTCCTGGTTGGGCAGGCAGTCACAAGATGCAGAAAGCCACGCTAGTGTCTATCTTGGTCTGTGCTGCCTGTACCTGGAAACGCTGGGGTTTTCCAGATTTCAGGGCCACGCACCTGAAACCAATTGCACTTCTCCTGTAAGAAGAGCTGTTGGTCAGACTTGCTGGCACTAGAAATTAAAGTGAGCTGAGGCCGAGGAGGTGTTAACGTAAGAGTCAGAGATGCTTTTGAGCTTCCCTTATGGCTGCCCAGTTCCTCAGAAAGCAGTTACGCCTGCCAGCTCCTGTCCTTTCCTGCTGCTGAGCCTTTGCTCACATGCTCCGCATCTTGCTCAAAATGGTTGAGAGGAATGTAGCCAGCAGGACTTTTGGGGGCTAAGCTGTAGGAATGGAAGCATCTCTGAATGAATCTTTGAAACAGAGGGCTTTTCTAAGCTGTGTTTCAGCAGAAACCAGGCATTGCCAGGAGCAGGCAACTGTCATCAAGGGCTCGGTGCAGCTCGTCACTCACCCTGCACCACGACTGACAACATGCTGTTTTCTCTCTCCAGACCATGTTCTCCCAGAAAGAGGAAGGAATCACCAGCTGGCAGTTGGCGTTCCTGCTTATTCCTGGGCAAACCATCCGCTGTGGCCAAATGCCAACTGCAGAGCAGTGCCAGGGAAGCAGAAGTCGTGGTCCTGACAGGTAAGGGTGAAAATCCAGCTTTCTAAAAGCTGCTTGTCAGCAACACAGGTAGAATTCATGCTTTCAGTGGGCTTGTACCTCTTTCTGTATTCCTGCATTCGAGCCCGTGCCTGACATCTTTGGTTGACTCCTGTCTTTCCCAAATGAGTCTCGCAAGCTGCTTGAAGCCTGCTTGACAGGCAGCACCAAGCCTTTGCCTCCTTGGATAGTGAAAGTTTACACTAACTGCTGTGTATCTACTCTTTCAGGTGAATCTATCCCTTGCCAGCACAGGAACCCACCGGCAAGTAGCGATGATGCCTGGTGTGCTTCCATCAATGGAGTGCAGTTAGGATGCATGAGTCACTGCAGTTTCAAGGACAGCCTTCCACGTGACAGCAATGATGGAGAGAAGGAGGTCTGACCTATTCAGTTTTGAGCCCCTCCATGCAAGAAAACCTTGCGGTTCTGGAACGTCTTCAGCTACGAAGGTAGTGAGTGGTCTGGAGCACAAAACTTACGAGGAGCAGCTGAGGGAACTAGGATTGTTCAGCATGGAGAAGAAAAGGCTCAGGGGAAACCTTATAACTCTCTATAACTTCCTGAAGGTAGGTTGTAGTGAGCTGGGGGTTGGCCTCTTCTCTCGAGTAATCAGTGATAGAACTAGAGGGAATGGTTTTAAGCTGCGCCAGGGAAGATTCAGGCTGGACATTAGGAAATATTACTTCTCAGAAAGGGTAGTCAGGCACTGGAATGAACTGCCCAGGGAGGTGGTGGAGTCACCGACAATGGGAGTGTTCAAGAAACGTTTGGATGTGATGTATGGAATATGATTTATCCGGGAAGTATTGGCAATGGTTGGACCAGATGATCTTCTAGGTCTTTTCCAACCTTGATAATTCTGTGATTCTGAGCTGAGAAGCTTTTCTTGCTCAAGTCCTGCTTCCAAGTTTAACCACCTACGGGGAAGTAGATGTCACTTTTCTAGTGTCCTTCAATTCCGTGTCCGCATTTTCCTAAAAGTAAAAGAATTTGGAGGTAACCAGCTGCAGTGAAGTGAGCGATTTCAGTGCCTGTTTCTGATGGTGGCAATGAGTTCAGAGGTCACACTTAACTGACAATTCCTGTTTCCATTCTGACAAAGGCTGTAGTTGCAGCTGACTTCCCGAGGCTGCCATACGTGGTGGTGACGCAGCCTTGGGCTTGTGCGTTTGCATGACTCCCACCTTTCCTTTCTGTGTCTTGCAGGTCAGCTGGTGCTGGAAGCGGCCGGTATCTGAGTAGGAATGAAGGTGAGTGCAGGAGCAGCTGCTGAGGGGAGGAAGGAAGTCCATGCTAATGAGCTCTGAAGCATCTGCGGGTCCGGTACCAGAATAGGCAGCAGTGATGCAGGGGGCTCCCCAGCAGGAAGCTGGCTGATCCAAATGCTTGCTGAGAGTTTGGAAGCCCAAACCCTTATGGTCTCTGTAAGGGTGGCTAATAAAAAGATATTAACCAAGATGGTGGTAAATAGTCAAAGGTTATTAGCAAAGGGAAACTCACCAATATCGATACCTTGACCAGAAAGCTGAGGCAGTCTCAACTGGGGAGCAACCTCCAAGAGATGCTGCCTCAGTGGTGGTCAGCCTTTAAATGAGGTCTCAGAGGAGGTGGAGTCGAGGTCCACCCCTTCTGGGAGCACAGCTAGATTACTCTCACGTGTGCTCCTGCAGCTGACCCAACACTTGCCTCAGCTGATTAATCAGAGGTTCAAGCTGTGATTTCCCATACAGTATCAAAGCTGAAGGCAGCATCTCCTTGATCTGATGGTGGTGTGCCTGAGTGAGGGAGTGATCCAAGCTGGATGCAGAAGAGTCATCTTAATTTCTCTGCTATTTTACTTCAGATGACACCTATTGGGTGTTGGTTTCTTAAAATTTGGATCTAGGAGGTGGCCTCTCCCTTTGCTTCTGGTGAAAGCACAGAAGTGCAGCAGGAGTAGAAGACAAAGAGGTTTTCTTCGTGACAGGAACACCGATTATTTGATTCAAATGTGTAACTGTGATGAAGATGATGAAGAACAGATCCGCCTCAAAGACATGCTTGATCACATAAGGAATGAGCATGTGATCCAAGACAGCCAGCGTGGCTTTAGCAGGGGAAGGCCATGCCGAACCAGTCTGGTGGCCTTCTATGATGGAGTGATGGCATTTGTGGACAAAAGGAAGGAAACTGATGTCATTGACCTGGACTTGAGCAAGATCTTTGACATGGCCCTCCACCACATCCTTATCTCTAAACTGGAGGGATGTGGATTTGACAGGTGGACCACCTGGTGGATAAGGGATTGGTTGAAAGGCCACAGACAGAGGGTGGTGATTCGTGGTTCGATGTCCAGGTGGAGGCCGATAACAAGTGGTGTCATCCAGGAATCTGTCTTGGGACCAGTGCTTTTTTACATGGTTATCAGAGACACCAATGATGCAATCGCATGCACCCTCTGCTGTTTGCTGAGTGTAACGGCTGACGCAGTGGAAGGAAGGGATGCCATTCAGAGGGAGCTCAACCAAGAGGTTGGCCTAGGTGAATCTAATGAGGTTCAACACAGCAAAGTGCAAGGTTTTGCACTTGGTCTGGAGGAATCCCAGGCATTTCTACAGCCTGGGAGGAGCAGTCCTTAAGAGAAGCCCCGCAGAGAAGGACCTGGGGGTCCTGGTGGATGAAAAACAGAACGTGAGCCATCAGCGTGCTCTTGCAGCTCAGAGAGCAAATGGTCCCCTGGGCTCCATCAGAAGAGGGGATGGCCAGCAGGGACAGGGAGGTGATTGATCTTCATGATCCTTGAGGTCCCTTCCAACCCGGGCCATTCTATGATTCTGTGATTACACATGCTGTCAGAAATAACGGCAGCTGTACAGAAGCTGGGTATATTTTGGGACAGTTCTTGTAACCAGCTGATTTTAAGACCTTGCCCGAGTCAAGAGTCTTAATTGCATGTCAGAAGAATGCTGGGAAAGTGGTTATTCCTCATTCTTTTTCATTTGCTGATTCTTTCATTCGGGTTCCTTTTCCAAAGGAGATTCTGGTGATGGAAGCAGTTGAAGCAAGAACCATCACCTGTGGCCAAACGCCAACTGCAGAGCAGTGCCAGGGAGCCCTCTGAAGCTGAAGTCTTGGTCCTGGCAGGTAAGGGTGCAAATCCAGCTTTCAAATCACTGCTTGTCAGCAACACAGGTAGAATTCATGCTTTCAGTGGGCTTGTACCTCCTTCTGGCGTTCAAGCCCGTGCCTGACATCTTCAGTTGACACCTGTCTTTCCCAAATGAGTCTCTTGTCAACACAAGAGCTGGACCTGCACGTGGATCACTTTCAAGACAGTGACACTGTTGCTAGAAGCCTATTTGCTTCTGCCCACCACCACTACATAGCCAAATGGCAAGAATCTCCGTGGTTCATCTTGTGAACGTTCGACACTAACCGCTGTACATCTACTCCTTCCTAGGTGACCCGAGCCCTTGTATATCCCCAAGACGCAGGGCATGTTACGATGACGCATCTTCCATCAATGAAGAGTTGTTACTAAGCACAGGATGCTGCAGTTCAGATGAAAGCCTTCCGTATAACATCAGCTATCAAGAGAAGAATGTCATCATCGTTGAAGCGCTCATTCATCCCATCCATACTGAAGCTGCTGACCTGAGCCTGCCAGACTCCTCAGGCACCAGCCTGGACTCAATGTCTCTGCAGTGCAGCCCAGCCCAAGCACAGCCCGAGTGCCCCGACAGCAGCACCACCATGCAGGCCCAGGTCAGCATCACCGAGGAGAAGCTGAGCATCTCGCAGGGGGGCACAGAATCAGGACACGAGTCCCAGGCTCTGGGCAACAGCACAGGCTCTGAGCAGCTCTCATGATTACAAGAGAGGATGAGTCCCATCTTTCCTCCAGACCTCACACCCCCTCCTTTTTCCTATTGAATAAAGGCACGCTCGTGCTCAATCAATGCCTTGACTGAATTCCGAGTTTTCATTCGCAGAGATTGGGATGAGTGCAAGAAACATCAAGGCAGCTCAGCTTACAACACTCTGGCTGTGGGGTTTGTGCGGCCGAGCTCTGGGTGTGTTCCCATTTTGCCTGACTTTGGGATGCCTGCAGTGAGAGCTCTGCTGCCGTTGTGTATGGCAGCAAATAGTCTCTAGCATCCTGGATGCTGCTCATGAAAACCCCAAGCTTCCTGGCTGTGGCTCTGTGATGCTTTTCAGGGCCTTTTGATGCTCTTTGTTGCCGTGGCTGCTCCCTAACACCTCTGTCCTCCCGCCGTGTCCATTCCTGGCTCCCACCTGTGAGCTGTCCCTGCAGATCATCTCCAGCCCTGCCATCATCGCGCTGCGGCAGGAGGAGCTCGCCCTGACCAACATCAGGCAGTGCTGCCTGCCTCTCTCACTCTCTAGACCAAGTGTAACTACGCTGTCATGGAGACAAATGCTTTCTGTCACACCCTCCATTCCCGCAGACATTTACTGGTAAGTGGCTCTTGCAGAAGAAGATTCAAGCAGCAGAACCTTTTGCTCAGCTACAGCACACAAATGCTACAAAAGCAGGAACAACCCGCAAGCTCTGGGTCTGTTTGTCTTGCACAGGCATGCACTAACTGCGTTTGATGGTACCCCCCATCCTTGATTTCCTTCCCTGCTTCTTGTCTGATAGCGCTGCTGAGCCAGGAACAAGCTGCCCAGTGTGGCAGAGCATGGTGCAGAGCTGTGCTGGGACCTCCTCCCCTTCATCTGCTGCAGATCAGTGCCCCACACGTGCCATTGGGATGCTCTGGCACGGGATGTGCCTCCAACCCAAAGCTCCTTCCCACCTCCCAAGGAAAAACAGAGCAACCCAAGCATCTCCAGCAAAGCTGCCCAGCAGACAGCAGGGAATGCAAACAGCTTCTGGCTGCTCCCCTGCACTCCTGTCCTAAGTAAGAGACCCTACGAGGACTGGCTGGGAAATCAGTGCATGACACACGTGAGTGTGCACAGGATTGTGCAAAGCAGTGGGGTTCCACGAGTTTGTGTGTGTGTGTATCTCTGCTGTTATGAAAGCATGGGAAGACTGCCTTACTGAGTCCCAGATAATTACTTATCCTCAAATGATTTTTCCTGGCCAAATTTAGAGCCTCTCACAGGTAATCGAGACCAACAGGCTGTTGTTGCACAATCAACAGGCACAATCTAGATGATCAGCTGAGGAAAATAAAGCATCATGCCAAGGGTACTAGATAAGTGAGCAGCTTGAGATCTGCACATTTATGTGATACTCATGGTGTTAGACAATATTTGCCTAGAGAGGTCACATTGAATAAAAGCAAAATATAAGATGAATGAAAATATACACAGGAGAAGAAGCCTCTGAGGCTTCTGAAGTGTTATGACCAGAAGACATAAACTCTGTTAAAGCAAACATTTCTCTCTATTTTTTGTGTTATTCCAGGCAGGCCTTTATTACCACCTGAACACATGTTGAGGAAGCCCAGCTTATGCAGCACCAGGGCTAATCCAGGGCAAAGTGTCTATTGGCTCAGAGGGATGTAGAGCGGTGTTTGTTTTCCCCTCTTTCCCTTCCCTCTCCACAGAGCATTTAAAGGCAGTGGAGCTCAGGTAGGCTCTCTTGGTTTCCCTTCTGAATTCTGCTAGGTTGCATTGCTTGGTAGCTCTCAGAAGCTGTCAGTGGCCACAGACTAGAAAAGTGCAATTGGTCTCAGTTCACACAGCAGGCTGGTTTGTCTCAGGCTAATCCTGAACTGCCTCAAGCGACTGCTTTGGGGCTCTACAGAACAGCAACTCCAGAGATCTCTTTCTATTACTAAGTGTTTGAAAGAGCAATTTGCTCTGTTAATTATCCATCATTTCTGTGCAGTCTGTTTTGTCAGACTTGTCTTTAGATTCCAAGTTGTATGTGAAGAATTGTTTCCGTTGTAATGCACAATGTACTAAAAATTGAGAGATGAAAATGTGAAGAGTTTTTCCAGCTTTGATTTCATGTCTGGAATTTTGGAACCCACTACTTGCAGTTGTTAATCTGTCCAAACTGCTCTGGTTTGGGATGCCCTCGTACTTCTTGAATCGCTGTTAAAGGCGGAGCAATTCCTACAAGTGCCATGGCCCCACTGTTGTTCTAATTCTTGTTTCTTTGTTTTCCACACACTGCTTTTCAAGCCTCCTTTTTCTTTACAGTCAAAGTGAGAATTGCACTGTGAGGTGTCTGAACCTTGTTGTGCCTATACATAAATAGAACAGCAGCAAAGCCAGACAGGTGACTGTGCTGACAGCTCTCGTAGCCAGTAACACGTAACTGTGCTAAATCCCTTGTGACGGCTTTGATTTCTTTTTTGCCAGTGAAATCCCTGTAAAACTGTGAACTGCAGCAGTGTGATGAGCTAAGGTGAAGATGCTGGTTTTAGTAGTGCTCTAAGCTGAGTGGAAGAACAATTGAATGAGGGTTATATGCTTTCTCTGGGATGATAAGGTTTTTTTTTCCTGAGGGAAAGAGCCAGCTTTTCATGGGCTATATGTGGGCTTTGGCAAGGGCAGACAATCCAGTCTGTCAGGAAGCCATTTGAGGTGCTTCAGGTTTGTAAGCTTGTCTTTTAGTTTTTCAGGCGGATATTTGGAGCATGGGTGTAGTGCTGTATGCTCTGCTGTGTGGGTTTTCCCTTTGGATGATGACAATATGATGGCACTCTACAGGAGGATACCAGTGGGTATCAGTGGTGCTAGAATACACTGAGAAGGGAAATAGCTGAGCTTGACAAGAGGCCTTGCTTTTCGGATGGCAGAACATGCTGAGCTGTGGGTAGAAAGGCCTGTCTGCTGAATATTGTCCCTGTTTTTGCTGCTTTGTCTATCAGTATTTTGTGGATTTGGTTCTATGCTTGGTTGGTCTATGTGGCACTGTAGCCTAATTCTGTACCATGATAGCATACAGAATTTAAGGAGAAGTATTTTCTTGCCAATGGGCTGGATTTTTTGTATCTGGTTCTTCAACTGGCTGCTCCCTATACTATCTGTAGTAAAAATAGAGACACCTCATTTGATTTACCAGAAATGAATGTTCCTAAATGCCAGCTCTTCTCATGTCTACAAAGAGCAAAGTTCTGCATTTGCTATTAGAATTTCCTCTTCCAGAATCAGGAGGTAATGTAGGACCCCACAGATTGCCTTCAGAATTCAACAGTTAGTTCTGTTTCCTTTCTGAGTGCATAACAACCTGAGCACATGAATTGAATGACGTGGCTTTTTAGTCTGGTACAAACTCTGCTGTACACTGAAACTTGGTCCATTTGTAAGCAGGACTTTGTCCATTTTGCAGGACAGCAGAAAACCCTTTGTGCTAATCATGATGCCAAGAAGCAGAATGCGGCAAATGGCAGATGATCCAACTGCTTCAGGTGTTCATTTCCTTAAAACTGAGAATAGTTTTGGACTGAGAGTTTGTAAGCAGAACGGAGCTCTTAAAGCTGTCAGAGATTATTTCTGCACTGTTCAATTCTATCTGCCTAACATACACCGGATCTCAGAACTGCGTTGCTTGAACTGGTGGAACTTGTTGAAGTGAACTGGGATGAGCAAGTTTTAGAACTTAGTCAGAGTGCTGTAAAAAATGGATAATCTCATGAGTATTAAGGTACAGAATTGCTATTTCTGCACTGAATTTGTTTTTATTTTACATGGCTGTGATCTGAAAGTTGCTTGAAACGCAGGCACCTAGGCACTGTTGTGTAACTGAATTTCACACATGATAGGTCCTGAAATATCCTGGAATCTAAAACTCTGACTTGTTTTAAGTCTGCTGCTTGAGTCTAATCAGGGTCATAGTGTCTGTGTGCAGTGTTTCTTTCCCTGTAATGCTCCACATCATTTCATTTTGGGAATATTGAAGGAAATGGACTATGTGCCATAACTGTTGTTAGAACAAAGTATGTCTGGTGTGATCTTATGCATAGGTTCTGTAACTGCTCTTCACAGCTCAGGTGTTTGACCTTCCTTTTGGTGAAGTGATGAAATACTGCTGGTTTCTATTTGTGCTTCTAGGCACCTTGAAGCTCTTAGGAATAGAACAATTGTCTCCAGTTCTTTTCAATGATATCAGTAACAACTCGAGTGTTGCTGCCCACTAGGTAGACCCAAAGAAGCAGATTACAGTGAAACAACACACGAGCTGGACCTGCACGAGGATCACTTTCAAGACAGTGGCTCTGTTGCTTGAAGCCTATTTGCTTCTTCCTGCCGCCACTCTATTACCAAGTATCAACAACCTCTTTCATGATTCAACTTGCAAATGTTTGACACTAACCCTTGTGTTTCTATGCCTTCCTAGGTGATTCGAGCCCTTGTCAACCCCAAAGATCCAAACCAAGTAGTGATGTGCAGTGTGTTTCCATCAATGGAGAGTTCTTATTAAGCACGAATCGCTGCAATTCGGATGACAGCCTTCCACATGGTAACAGTGATGGACACAAGGGGCTCATCCACGTTCATGCTCTCATATCTCCTGGCTCTGCTGAAGATGCTGACCTGAGCCTGCCAGACACAGCAGTCACCTGCCTGGATTGTGACCCAGCGCCTTTGCAGTGCTGCCCATCCCAAGCACAGCCCGAGTGCCCCAGCAGCAGCACCACCATGCAGGAGCAGGTCAGCATCAGTGAGGTGAAGCTGAGCATCTTAGATGGGGACTTAGAGTCAGGCTGCCAGTCCCAGGCACCAGGCAGCAGCACAAGCTCTGAGCCACTCTCATCTTGACAAGAGGGGTCCCATCTTCACCCCTGACCTCTCAAGCCCTCCTGTCTTTTATTGAATAAAGTCACTCATGCTCAATTATCGCCTTGACTGCATTCTGAGTATTCATTCACAGTGATTGCGATGAATGCAACAAACAGCAAGGCAGCTCAGCTTGCAACACTCTGGCTGTGGGGTTCGTGCAGGCAGAGCTCTGGGTTCCCATTTTGCCTGGCTTTGGGATGTCTGCAGCAAGATCTCTACCATTTTGTATGGGAGCAAATAATCTCTAGCATCCAGGTTGCTGCTCATGATAATCCCAGTCTTCCTGGCTGTCACTTTGTGATACCTTTCAAAGCCTTTTGATACTCTTTGATGCCTTGGCTGCTCCCTAACACCTCTGTCCTCCTGCCATGTTGACTCACGTCTCCCACTTTTAAGCTGGCTTTGCAGATCATCTCCAGCCCTGTCATCATCACGCTGCAGCAGGAGGTGCTCACCTGGCCCAATGTCTGGCAGTGCTGCTTGTTCTGCAGATGAGCAGCTGCCTCCTCATCTCTTCAGCTACAGTAGTTTTTCTCAGGGCAGTTAGATGCAGTCATGCTCCTCTGGATTTGGTGTGTTAAATCCATGCTGCATGGCAGCAGTCAGTGCAATACAAAGGTGTTCTGTGTGCCACAGCATTTCTCCAGGGGCTGCCAAAGGTAGAAGCACAACACAGCACCATCCTTCTGACAGTAATGTCTGTGAGTGTTAGACATGTGAGCACTGCATCATCCCCAGCGTGTCAGTGCTTTTCCACACCAACCTGACTCTCACACTCTGCACTGAATGTAACTCTGCTCTTGTGGAGACAAATGCTTTCTGTCACATCCTCCATCCCTGCAACCATTTGCCGGTAGGCAGCTCTTGCAGAAGAATCAAGCAGCAGAACCTTTTGCTCACCCTACAGCATGCAAATGCTATGAAAGCAGAAATAACCTGGCGTGCTCTGGGTCTGCAAGGCTGCACAGATGGGAGAGGTAGATTGTGTTTTTGCAGTGGAAGTTTCCAGTATTTTCAGTACATAGTGTAGGCCCTAACTGAATGTATAACCCTCTTGTAAAACAGCTGTATAAGTAGTTTTTCCACCAAGAAAGTTGCTGAACAGAGTTAAGTTCAGACTGGGGGCATTCTGACATGGGGAGAATTGAGACAAGCACAAGATAAATACACAGGGTGGGTAGAGCCCAGCACAGGACAGAATGAATGTACTGACTTTTGGAAACATTGCCCTTCTCTGTCCGCAGAAAAGTACAAGGCAAACCTAAAAACAAGAGGTTGGTAATTGACCTTATATGGAAATGAAACCTAGCAACAGTCTGGAGGAGTCTGTGAGCCTGAGATGCTCAACCAATGAGAGCCATGAGAGCATCACCTGCATTGGGTTTAGGGCACAGAACAGAATTGATTTCACTGACTGGTGTGCAGTTTCTCCCTTGTCAATAGGGGATGTGCGCGCAGTATTGCAGTAATGAATAAGCACTGCTGCTATCGCTGCCATCTTTGCCTAACTAGAAATCTTTGACTTTGAGAGTTTTTCACACAAGGGGAGAGGGTAAGAAAGTAAAGAGGCACAGAAAACTAAGGGAAACAGCTCTTCTGTATCTTATCTATAAAAATTGATACAATTGATGCTGTCGTGCATTTTTTAATTTATTTTTAATTTTTTGCCAATGTCAGTTAGATTGTTTTAAAATATCCACACACCAAAATCTGACTACCAAGCAAATGTAATGGAAATGAAATGAAGGTGAGTTAGCGGAAAGCACAAGGCCATATTATATTAGGCTCTAGCAAATTTACAGACACTCACTGCACAAAGAGGTAGATCTGAGTTGCACATTATATGATTCCCACAAAGATTAAGGAAATCTGAAGCTTTCAATATATTTTTTTTATTTTTTTCTCATTTCATTTTTTAAACACCTGACCCAGACCCCAACCCTCACAGGAGCTGTAAAGATAACAGCATTAACCCGCAATGTAACTCTAATCCTAACCCTTACCCTGATTCTAAAATCGTCTCTAACTCCAAATGTAACAACAAAAATGATGCTAGAAGTTTGTAGCAAAAGGAACCTTTACCCTGATCATAATCCAAAAAACAATCATTAAGGTAACAATAATCTTTACCTTAAAAGTAATATTAATCAGAGCCCAGATGATGCCTGCATCCAATCAGAAGCATGCTTTGTATTATTTAAGAGTTGTATTTTTTCCAATGAACTCTCTCTATTATCACTTTTATAAAGTAACAGAGTCTGTTCTTTTTCTCCTGACACTGTGCCTTACTCCTGACATCCCCTGAAAATGACCCAGATAGGGCACCATCAAAGTAATGCTAATAGTAATGTCAATCCTAAGGGTATCTCTAGCCTCAGTGTTAATGGGACGCTAACAACAATCCCAACAGCCTTAAACATTCTGGTGGTGTGAAAGAGGTGCTGCCTTGCACATGCTGGGCAGTCCCATTGCCTGTTAAATGCAGGCGGCAGCGTAGAAACATGATGCCCGTGGTCAGAATGCCCTGTGGCAGATCCTGGCACCGGAGAACTGACCGGAGAACCATGAGAGAACTGACAACAAATCACTCGACATCAGAACCGACCCAGTGGTTATTTACAAGCCTTGGGTGACCCAGACAGGATCTCAGAGTGGTGAATGTAGGTACAGAAGTTGTTACTACTCTGTTTTCTTCTAAAAGCTGCTCAGCTGCTTTGCGTTTCAGACCATCCCTGGCTTCACTGTGTGCATCTGTCCAATTGATACCAGGTGGTTTTTCATCTCAGAAGTTTGGGGAGGGGCAGGGGGGGGGGCGGGAAAAGGACATCAATTCAATTACTCATTTATTTATTGACAGACATTCACGTTTGCTACGTTTGGAGAAGTTTTATTTATTTGCTGTGGTTTGTTGGTTTTTTTTTTTCTTTTTTTTTTTTTTTCCCCCCTTCCCTCCTCATCCACCTTTGTGTTCTTCCCCTATAATCAAAAGAGAACGGATCCCCAAGGTCTGTCCCGCAGACGTTCTTTCCGTGGTCTCTGCTGCCACCTGCTGGCCAATACACGGAACTGCCACTGTTGGGCGTTTGGTGCCGCAGGAAGCACAACGCAGATCTGAGTTCTGACCGGTCTACGCAGCAAATCCGCCAATCTTTATTGTGATAAGCCCTCCACATGGCATTGCGCATGCACTCGAACACGCAGCAGGCATAGATTTCTCCTAACTCCTTGAGGAGCAGGCAAGCAGAACAACTGAGCGCACCACTGCTTGTGATTGGGCCACCCCCATCATAGAGATGTGTGTTAGATCTTTTACCCACCCCTGGACTGGCCTTGTTGTTTAACCTCTGAAATCTGAGTTACTGGTTCTACCACCTGTAGTGTAGAATAGGTAGCCAATAAATGCTTTTCAGCTGTGATGTATCTTTATTCTGCTCCATGCCAAACCTGTGACCAAAACCTCATAGGGGTTCACAAAGAACTCTGGCTCTGCCAGAGCCCCCATCCAGACCCTTCTTGAGTTACATTCACATCTAGTTTGGCTGAAAAGGTTGGACTATAAATACTCAGTGCTTGGGCCTGTTTAACAGATATTTTTTCCTGATTATGCTGTCCATCGATCTTTTTAAACTGAACTCCTGCTCTAATCTGGTCTTTAAACATTGGTTGTCTCAAGACCCTAATGGGTCCAGACTGGATTACCTTAGGGGCTGGACGCCTAAGTCATGGCAGCAGATGGTTCTCTGACCTTTCCACCACCATTCAGAGACTGCATCTGGCTGCAGGCACTCTTGTCTCCCCATCAATTGGGCAGCCTGTTGTATTACAGCACCTGAGGGCCACTGGGGGGTTCAGTATGGATAACATAGACCCATCCTGATGTAAAGGTGATGGCTGTAGGATGAGATCCCTCGTTCCTGATGAAAAATTTATTGACTGGGCTCTCAAAATCATCTTCATAGATTGCCTCTTTCATGCCTAATTCTCTAATATAATTTTGTTAGTCCTCCATAGAGGACCACAGGCTGATATTTAATGGTATGTCATTCTTATTTGGCCATGTTATATGACACACAGCCATAAATCATTCACTGATCAAATGGCTATCCTCATTATGTTGGACAGAACATACAGTCTTTGCCTGAAGGCAGGGTGAGTAGTAATGGATGTCAGTTTTGAAATTTCCAGTCCGTTCACCACAGCGCTTTCTGCCTCCATGTCCCATAACCAGAGCAGCTATGCTGGCATGCTCTCTTGGTTTCTGTCTAAACCACTGTACTATATCCATCAGTTCAGCTGCTGTATTATGGGCAGCAGGGTTTGGGGGGTTGGACACTGGTCAGGGCACTCCCACCAGCCTATCCTGCATTTTTTTTTTTTCATTTTTGGGTTACAATCAGTCAGATCTCAAATAGATCTAGTCCAAATGGAACCTCAAAATCTGACCTTTTAGTGCCTTCATTTACAGAGTCCATTTTATACAGATTCCCTTGTACAGGTTCCCCATGGTCTTCCAGAAAGATGTTCCTGATCTTCCATAGGAGAATGATTGAATTAGGTTTTTTCCCCATCAAAACTGCCACCTGTCTTTCCAATTTTTCAACACTGTCATTCAATAGCTGATTTGCATCAGCCTGAGCCTCTTCAGTTATGTTCAGACAGTTCAAGGCCATCAGCAGTGGCCATGCCACCATGAACGCAGCTAACTGTCATTCTCAAGTTGTACGTATGTCTTTGCTAAGACCATGGAAATACTCAGTCAGGTGGGCCAGGGACTCATGGACCCTCCCTCCGTCCCACACAGGGCCCCATTTTTCAGTGACAGAAGCAGTGCTGCATTTTGAGGATCCTAGGAATCCCAGGACATGCCCTGACAAAAGGTCATTCAAAGGGGTCGTCTTTCCTCATCCAAACCACCCCATGATATTCACAGAATCACAGAATTGTAGGGGTTGGAAGGGACCTCCAGAGACCATTGAGTCCAACCCCCCTGCCAAAGCAGGTTCCCTACACCACGTCGCACAGCTCGGCATCCAGGCAGGTCTTGAATATCTCCAGAGAAGGAGATTCCACAACCACCCTGGGCAGCCTGTTCCAGTGCTCTGTCACTCTCACCATAAAGAAGTTATTGCACACATTAGTGCAGATTTTCCTATGGTCCAGTTTCTGTCTGTTTCCCCTTGTCACTCCTCCACACACTGCTGACAAGAGTCTGGCCTCACCACTTTGCCCCTCACACCTCAAATATTTATTGACCTGGATCCTGTCCCCTCTCAGCCTTCTTTTCTCAAGGCTAAACAGACCCAGTTCCCTCAGTCTCTCCTCATTGGGGAGATGCTCCAGGCCCTTCACCATCTTTGTGGCCCTCCGCTGGACTCTTTCCAAGAGATCCCTGTCTTTTTTGTACTGGGGAGCCATGAACCGGACACAATATTCCAGATGAGGCCTCACCACGGCAGAGTAGAGGGGGAGGATCACCTCCTTCGACCTGCTGGACACGCTCTTTTTAATGCACCCCAGTATGCCATTGGCTTTTTTGGCTACAGGGGCACACTGCTGGCTCATGGTCAATCTGTCGTCCACCAGGATGCCCAGGTCCCTCTCAGCAGAGCTCCTCTCCAGCAGCTCTTCCCCCAGCCTGTACTGGTGCATGCAATTATTTCTACCCAGGTGCAAGACTCTTCTCTTGCTTTTGTTGACCCTCATCCGGTTTCTTACTGCCCAGCTCTCCAGCCTGTCCAGGTCTCGCTGAATGGCAGCACAGCCTTCAGGTGTGTCAGCCAATCCTCCCAACTTCGTGTCTTCAGCAAACTTGCTGAGGGTGGTCATTGATGAAGATGCTGAACAAGACCGGACCCAGCACAGACCCCTGGGGGACGCCGCTAGTTACAGCCCTGCAGCCAGACACTGCACCGCCAACGACAACCCTCTGCACTCTGCCAGTCAGCCAATTCTCGACCCACTTCACTGTCCACTCACCTATCCCATACTTCCTCAACTCTGGTATAAGTATGTCATGGGAGACTGTATCAGTTATAGAGGTTATAGAGTTCAATTCCTGTAGTCAATTTGGCGGCCCAGGTGGGACCAGCTCTGTTCGCTGCAGGACCAGCTGAGAGGGAGACACTTTTGGCGCACCCTGAGATTTCTCTGAAGGACTCCCTTCCTCACCTGATCACTGCAGGGACAGACAAGGACCACCCATAGGTGGACCAGGTATGTGTATGGTAAGTGGAGCCCATATGTCTTGAGGAGACATCCTACACAGTTTACA
Organism: Coturnix japonica; assembly: GCF_054131305.1. Classification (NCBI taxonomy): domain Eukaryota; kingdom Metazoa; phylum Chordata; class Aves; order Galliformes; family Phasianidae; genus Coturnix; species Coturnix japonica. The sequence continues at coordinate 4,100,654 of NW_028188943.1, read as the reverse complement.
GCCATACGTGCTGCTCCCAGGGAGGTGAGCTCATGGCTTTGGTTGCCAGCTGGGGTAGGAAGACTCCTTGGGTGAGTTCCTATGAAAGGGAACTGCATGTCATATGAATGGAAACAAGAACAAATACTCTCTCCCAGGGAGTTGACAATAGGAGGGACCTAGGTTGGTCTCTCCTACAGGTATGGGATATAGTGGATAGCCTGTCAAATGGTAGCCTGGGTTCTCCAAGTTGTAATCATGGGGCTTATAGGTTGTATGTTCAATATTATCATCTGCTTTAAGTGTTTGGTACCGTGTGTCAAGACGACTCTGGGAAAAACATTAACGTTTGCAACTGGTCGACCAGAGTATGAGTGTTATTAAGATTCCAGCTAGAAAACGTTGTCAGCATTGTGTAGTATGAATTAACCATGCTTTTTGATCTAAATGTCAGAGTGAGTGTGGTGTGAGTGAGACACAGAACAGCTGCAGGGTGAGTGCCGAGTCCCGATCCATGTTTCCTTCCTCCTGTGAGGGAAATGGCCGGACACGGACAAAGTGAAAGACTGTGTTGTCTGTCCACTCATATGTACTTTCTGCTTGTATGTAAGAAGACAGGAGTTTGTACTCTGTAGATTAGTAAGATGGTCCTGAGGAGAGGTGTACATTCCACCACCAATGAGTGTCAACCCATTTATGTAATACTATGTACTGCTTGTGAGGAAGTGTGTGAGGGAGGTGGTTCAATCAGTGCTGGTTCTGTGGCACAGTGTTTATAACTGAAGAATACAGACTGTATTAAGGGAGTTTATGTGAACTGAAGAACTGTACTGTTTGACAAACTGTTTTGATGGTATAAGAAAGTGTAATTGTTAATGATATACGAAAGTGTACTTGAGGGAATGTGGAAGTGTATCTGAGCATACAAACAGAGGAAGCATTTACAGAGGAAAAAGGGTTAAAGTGAGTTTACCTGCACTGACATGAGAGCAACACCCTGCACCGCTGCCCTGTGAGCTGAGAAGAGCAGAGCAGAGACACAGTCCCCGTGTATCAGGTAGTGTTATTCTGCTTACCAAATGAATGAGTTCACTACAGAAGAGGCAAATCTTCCCCTCTGCTCCATTTGTGGCATACTCTGGAGTTCAAGGCATTGCAAAGCTATGGCACATCTACTTTCTTTCAATGATGATGCCTTAGTGTGCTCTGGGCTCTCATTTCAATTGCATCTAAAGAAGTCTAGGGTCATGCCAGCTGACAGGAAGCTGGCAAATGTTGTCTCGTGGTAAGGAAGAGCAAGAAAGATGACATGGGCAATTATGGACCTGTCAGTCCAGAGCCTGGTAAAATTATGGAGAAAATGATGGTGGGAGTTATGGAAAAACAGCTGAAGGACAATTCTGTCATTGGTCGCAGCCAACACAAGTTTGTGAGGTGAAGGTCCTGTTTAATTTAAGCTCATTTTGTGACACAGTTATCCGTTTAGTTGACCAAGGGAAGCCAGTTGATGTAATCCTTGAGGATTTCAGTGGAAATTTTGATACTGTTTCTCACAACAACCTTCTGGACAGAATGTTCTGCATACGGCTAGACAGAAACACAATGTGGTGGGTGAGCAGTTGGCCAGTAGGTCAGTCCCAAAGGATTATAGTCAGTTTTTTCCATCAGGATTGTAGATGGTCACTGTCGGGGTCCCCAGGGTTCCATTTGGGGGCCACTTTCCTTTCATGTTTATGCAGATGACTTGAATGCAGGACTAGAAGACGTTCTGAGCAAGTTTGCTGATAAGACCAGATGAGGAGGTGCTGTTGCCTCCACTGAGGGTGGAGAGGACTTGCAGAGAGATGTGGACAAGTCAGAGAACTGTGTACCAGTTGGTACTAAGCACCAAATGCATAAAGTATAAGAAGAACAAGTGCCTGATTGTGCACCTGGGTAGGAGCAATGCTGGACATACACACTGACTGGATATGGGACACTGGAGAGAAGTCTGACTGGAAAGGATTGGGGTGCTGGTCAGCATCACACTGAATGTGAGTCAGCAGTGTGCCCAGGCAGCCAGGAAAGCCAACGGTCCCCTGGAGTGCATGAAGCAACTTATTGCCAGCTGGGTGAGGGAAAGGATCATCCCTCTCTGCTCTGCATTGCTACTGCCTCACTAGCAGCACTAGGTGCACTTCTGGGCACCGCAGAACATAAAGGACATCAAACTCTGGGAGAATGTGCAAAGGAGGGCACTGGAAGTGAGAGATCTGAAGTTCAGAGTTTCACAGGGATTGACTGCTTGTTCACACTGGGCCCTTCTCACATCCCACATCCTGCGATGAAACATAGGTCTCATATGGGACATGAACCTCACAGCGTCCTTGCACCACATGTAGAGCCTGGGATCTTCTGTTCCCATGTCTTTCATTTAACATCATACAGACCTCCAACCCATTGCCCCAGGAAATGCCAGGAGCCAACATGAGAGACAGGATCTCTCTACCACTGGTCTTGCAATCAGGGCTTGACCTGTCTGCTTTGTAAGGCAAAGGAGAGGTTTCTTAGCATGCCAGTGCCTTTGCCTGCCTTTAGTCATGGCTTCCAGTTATCTTCTCTAACAAGTCCCTTGGGAAGCTTGCTTGGTAATGGCCCTCACTGGGACCATTAATACTCCAAGAAACTTCACTGTTACTTCTGACTTTGTCTTGTTGAGCACTTTGTGCAAACTTCTCTCTGCACTGGAGGCTGATGAACTCAGCATCAAATGCACCCTGGGACCATTATAACCTAAAGAATCTCCTGTGCCTTATGCCATCTTGTTATCTTCTTCAGGTTATCAGAACTTGTTCAGCAAAAAGGAGGGATATCTGGAGAGAGATTAAAGAATCCATTATAAATTTATTGTCTATTTATTTATAGCTGGGTTTAAAGAAGACATTAAAGCAGCACTGTGCAACTGATACTAATCCAGGTTGTCCCAATGAGTTCTGTACTGTTACTGTGTTGACAAAGGTCCTTCTCAGCCTCCCCACCCAATTTCTGCTCACATTGGACCTATGGGACTTGCATCACTTTTCTTCACATCACTCTTCTCCTCTGCATTCATCCGCTCAGTGTTAAAACTGCTTTGCACCAACTCCCACTGGCTTTCCTCAGAGAACCAGCTGCACATGGAAAAGGAAATATTTCTCTTTTTTATCTGGCCAGCAAATGGAAGGAAAGGTGATGCAATTGAATGAACAGTAAAACAGCGATCAACTGCATGCCATGTTCAAGCTGCATCTTTTGAAGTTTGTCTTTCATATGGAATACTTTTAAAAGAAATGATTTATACTGAGGTAGCATAGGATAGATTGAATCACAGTGAAGTAGTTGACAACAGAGGCCATCAGACTCTGGTAGATGGAGCAAATTCCAGTAATCTCCGTGGGATAGATCAGCCAGGTAGTTGAAAGGTATCAACTTAAAACTGATCAGGACTTCTGAGTATTTCACACATTGAGACGGGTTAACACATTCTCACTGATTCTCAGAATTTGGGGAGATGGAACAAATTCCAGTAATCCCCCTGAAAGTCAGAAATCAGACAGATAATTGGGAGGTATCTGACTGAACAAAGAGCAAGGGGTGGGGAAATCTGGAGGGCAGTGGGAGTAGTGTGTGCCCAAATGGCCTGCTGAAAACATGCCCTTAACCATGGCCATTTATTTAGGAGAGCTGAAAACACTTGGAGGATGAGACACATCAAATAGGCAGCAGGGAAGAGTAGTGCTGGGCACCGGGCTATAGTCACAGGGCATTGGCACTGGCACCGCTGTCTGTGTCTCTGAACCTGAAGGCATTTGTGTCCAGCGAACACAGTTCTGGAAAACATTGTAGTTTCAGAAAAAGAAAAAAAAAGACATCAAATCACCTCAAAGATTCATATTTACAACTTAAAATGGAACAAGACTCATGAGAATTTCTCATGTTGAGAAGGGTTAACACATTTTCATTGATTTCCATCTTTGTCTTCAATTATTTGTTTCAGATTTATTGACATTTATGATCAACTATTAAGCTTACAGCCTCAAAATAAATAAAAAGAGATACATTTGCATCTTGCACATGGCCTGATGCCCCTTTGACCTTCACAGTTCCCACAAGTCCTTCAATGCCGGAGAGTATGAGATCCAGCAGAGCACCTCTCCTCTTTGGTTCCTCCATGGCTTGGTCAAGAAGCTGCCATCTGTGCTCTCCATGGATCTGCTGGATGCCACATGCCCTGCTGTGCTGTCCCTGCCGCAGATAATGGAGTGACAAAGGCCACCAAATGGGACAAGGGACAGACAACATCAGACTCCCATCTGTCTGCAGAGGGCACCTTCCATTGACTCTCCCTGATCAGGAAAACAGGAAAAGACACTGATGGTCTCCTCTGTTTGCCATTTCCATTAGGTCTGACCTGGCTGCTCTTCCATCCCCAGGCAGAGCTCAGTGCACTCTCACAGAGGGCAGTCGCTCTTCTTTGTCTCCTCGCCCATCCATCCTAAAGACTCTGTATCCCCCTTGTGCTACAGTGCAGTTGTGGAAGCCATTAAACTGTGTCCCCATGGTCCAAACAGGAGCTCAGGCGTACAGCTCTATTAAGATTTCTAGCTTCTTGTGCGTTGGTGTTTGCATTAGTGCAAAATCACAGAAGTAAACATCCTAATTGGAAAGCATCACTGGACATAGCCTGACTGGATAGCTCATCTATGGTATCAGTGTGCAGAAGGTGGCACACAAACATTAGACTGATCGTGGGTCTTGGAGGTGACGTAGCAGCACGGACACACCATGGGCATGGCTTTCCTGAAGGCCCTGTGCTGCACTTGCAGCTGCATGTGAATTCACCAGACATCCAGTGCTATCCCCTCTCTTGCCCTCAGCTGATGCCCAGGAAGGAGCTTTCTATCTCAGGGATTTCCCACATGGTTTACAAGCACTGGCACACATCAGGAGCAGCCCAGGCACCTTGGGCATCACCCAGTGTCTGTGTGTGAGCAGCTGCCTCCCAGCTGAAGGACCGAGGACTCAGAGCAGGAGCTCACATGCAGGCAACTCCTTGTGCACTTCTGAACTGAACCAGAGGAATCCCAGCTCCTGTGGTTCTGTGGGGAGCTGAATCTCATTTCAGCTCCAGGATTTCTGTCAAGGGATGAGACTCCTGCACTGCCTCAGCTGGATCACTGTCCTGCACAGGGAAAGACCAAACCTCGCCTTCCTTGTCTGGGTGCCCTTATTGTTTCATCAAACGAACTCTGGGAGCACTCCCAATATGTCTCCAATCAGTCACTGACCACTGGACATGTGGTGGTTAATTGAGCGAATTTCAAAGCACAGTCATGATGCTGTTGTCTTTCAGGAGCTGTTGGCCATGAGGACCCAGGGACATGTCAGGGGAGACGAGTGGGAAGGATAAAAATGACATAATCTGCTGCTTGCTTGTCCAGGCTCCTGGGACACAGGGAGCTCATAAAAGTGGGCAGAGCTGCAGAGAGACAGCTGTGCCCAGGAGCAGCTCTTGTGCACAGCACAACCTGCAGGTGACAGAAGGAGAGGAGAGAAACTGGAGAGAGCTTGCAGGATGTGTATGGTGTGAGCAGGCTGCATGCTCTCTGCAGGAGCATTGCTCACAGACCATGACAAGGTAAGTCTCACTGCAGACCGTGAGCTGCTTTTCATAGAGGGTCAACTTAATTTGGGATATCCCATAGCAGATCTGGATGCAGGCACTGCATGTTTCTTTACTGTGTTAAAAGCCTTCTGCTCTAGCTGAGGGCTTCCATACTGCAGTGTCAGAGCACAGCCCTGAGGGCTGCGTGTCCCAGCGCGGCTGCAGGCTGTGCAGCTGGGGCTGCAGGCGGGTGCCCAGGGCTGTCCTGCAGAGCAGGGTCCCTGCTGTGCCCCAGGGGCTGTGTGCCGGGTATGGGACTCTGCCGCCTGCCAGGCTCAGCACTCAGCCTGCCCGGGGAGCTGCCCAGGGCGCTGCAGGGAGACGTGTGGGGGGAAGGAGCCCCCGGCAGGGCTTGTGCTGCTGCTGCCTGGGGCAGGGGATCACAGCTCCACTGCACAACTGAATGTTTCTGAGGGCACTTTGCAAGAGGAGAGCCAAGGCAGGGGGTTTCCATTTCCTGTTCTGAGGCAAAGAGGTTTGGAGTCAGAAATCTAAAAGGGGCAATAAGAGTTCTGAGAATTTTTCGTCAATCAATTGCTTGTTTTGTGAACACTCACACATGATGTGCTTTCAGTCTCCCCTTTCTCGAAGGATGGAATTATCATCATTTTCTGTAGGCATGAATAATTCACTTATCCTACAAACAGGCAGCATTTTCTAACTGAAACTGAATGCCACTGAAGCTGGGGTAAAGGGCTCTAAGAGCACTTGGGGTAAAGATATGAGACTTGAAACAGATGAAAATATCCAGGGAGGCGGAATAAGAAAAGAAGAGGAAGGTTAGAGCTCCATATGCTGCTTCTGCTTAAGGAATGTTGAAATACATGAAATTAAATGCAAGTAATGGTGCTAAATGTACACTGTTGTAAGAGAATAAAAACATTTCATAGTATAGCAGGAGGAGTGTGTCTGAGAATGGTCTGGACTTGTCATTATCTTCTGCACTCTGAGCAGGACTCCAAGCCCAACAACAGCAGATGTCCAACAGCAGCTCCATCAGCGAGTTCCTCCTGCTGCCGTTGGCAGACACGCGGCAGCTGCAGCTCCTGCACTTCTGGCTCTTCCTGGGCATCTACCTGGCTGCCCTCCTGGGCAACGGCCTCATCAGCACAGCCGTAGCCTGCGACCGCCGCCTGCACACCCCCATGTACTTCTTCCTCCTCAACCTGGCCCTCCTCGACCTGGGCTGCATCTCCACCACTCTCCCCAAAGCCATGGCCAACGCCCTCTGGGACACCAGGGCCATCTCCTACACAGGATGTGCTGCACAGCTCTTTTTCTTTTCCTTCTTCATCTCAGCAGAGTATTCCCTTCTCACCATCATGTCCTATGACCGCTACGTTGCCATCTGCAAGCCCCTGCACTACGGGACCTTGATGGACAGCAGAGCTTGTGCCACCATGGCAGCAGCTGCCTGGGGCACTGTGCTTCTCTATTCAATGCTGCACACTGCCAGTACGTTTTCACTGCCTCTCTGCCAAGGCAATGTTGTCAACCAGTTTTTCTGTGAAATCCCCCAGATCCTCAAACTCTCCTGCTCTGGCTCCTACCTCAGGGAAGTTGTGTTTATCATTTTTAGTGCTTGTTTAGTCTTTGGTTGCTTTGTTTTCATAGTTGTGTCCTATGTGCAGATCTTCATGGCCGTGCTGAGGATGCCCTCTGAGCAGGGACGGCACAAAGCCTTCTCCACGTGTCTCCCTCACCTGGCCGTGGTCTCCCTATTTCTCAGCACTGCCTTTTTTGCCTACCTGAAACCCCCCTCCATTTCTTCCTCACTTCTGGATCTGACAGTGGCAGTTCTGTATGCAGTGGTTCCTCCAACACTGAACCCTATTATCTACAGCATGAGGAACAGGGAGATCAAGCACGCTCTCAGGAAGGTTTTGCAATACGCACTATTCCAGCTTCAATAAAATGCACAACTTCCTCACAGGATTCCCAGTGATGGTTCTTTATATTTTATGCATATATACTTTTTTGATCATGTATGATACAGAAATCTGGAGAAAAATGTTGCAAATTATTTCTCTTCTTTCCGGCCTACTTTCCATTTTCTCACTCCAAGAGCTCAAGTAAACATTGAACCAGATTTCCTGATTAGGTTAAGAGATAAATAAAAAGTTTTCAAAATTGACTTTTCTTTATCTCTTCTCTCTTCCTACCTTGTTCGGGTCTGGGTCGGGGGGACAGTAACAGACAGCTGCACAACATTCTCTTTTCAATCCTGCTCTCTTTACACTGCCACAGTGCTCTCAACTCCTCTCATTTGTGCAGGCTCAAGGACTTGTGTGTCTCACAACAGTCCTGTTGTCTCTACAGCAGCACTCTGGGGCTGCAGTCAGTAACCGGCAATATGAATGGCTGTGTCAGGGCTGGTCTCCTTGCTGGCACTGCCATAACAAGAGGGCTGCTTCAGAGCAGGACCAGAGAACTGGAGGGAGGCCTCTTCCAAAGCTGGTGTAAGGAATATACCTCAGCAGCTGCTCCCTGAGAAGACCTCGAGCTCTTCTGGTGCTCTTCAGTGTGTGACCAGATCAGATTGTATAATCCCAATGAGATCAGTAAGAGACTCGGGGCAGTGCTGTGGTTTAAGGTTTATGGGTTGAGATAAAAAGAAAAGGATAATAATTATGACAATATATATATACATATATAATATATTTAGTATATTTTCACACATATACGACATAAGCAGTTGCAAACATATACGAACTAATCCCTATGTGTATCTGTTTGCAAGTCCAGGACTAGTTGCAGGGGTTTTAAGAGCCATAGGGTTCACTGTAGGAGCTGAAGTGACTGTCAGGCTGTTGCAGGAGTTAAAGCAACCTCAGAGCTCATTGTCAGAGCTGGAATCACCACAGGACCTGTGAGTAAGTTGGAGCAGCCACTGGGCTCATTGGAGGGGTTGGAGTCACCACAGGGCTGAACCTCCTGGCACAGTGCACCTCCCTTGGGCAGCATTTGTTTCATTTTCTTATAGCAATACTTGGAACAGCTACAGGACCTGCAGCAAGAGTGACCGCAGAGGGGCAGAGTGACAGTGGGATCTGTCCAGAGCTTGGAGCAACCGCAGGACGTGTAGCAAAATCTTGGATCTACTGCATTGTCTGTACCAGGAGTGCCCACATAAACTATGAGTAGTGGAAAATAATCAGTGGACCTAACCAGCATGGGGAGTTTCCTCGTTATGTCCCTGACCTGAAGCCAAGAAGGCAGCAGACTTCCTGACGGCTCGGGTCCAGTCTGCAAATGGGGCCCTCTATTCCTCTGAGAAGGGAGTCACCTACCACGGCCACCCTTCTTTCTTTCATGGCAGAGGAAGTCAAAAGGCTTGGTAGTGACTGCCTTGCATTAGGTTCCCTCCTAGGCAGATCCTCCATTGCCTCCCTATTCTTATCTCCTTCAGATTTCAGAGTGTCAAACCTGTTGCTTAGATGGATCAGGGGTCGAGGGCTAGGCAGGCATGGGGGGGCTCCTGTGATGTTGAGTTGGGACTCTCTTCCAACGCTCCTCATCAGTCAGGTCTGTCCGACTGTGACAGGGCAGGGAGTCAACCACTTTTCTGGGGGTATCTGCCTGGCAGCCTTCCCTCGGGGATGCCAGCAAGTCACTCCACCAGCCCATCTCCAGATCACACTCCCTAATGGTAAACTGTGAGTAAAACCTTGAGTAAAGTGAGAGTTCACCTAGAGAAAAGTATGAGTAGAAACCTGGATTGACATGAGGGTAAACCCAGAGTAAAACCAGGATCCCATCCATCAGGCATGCACAGCCTCTGAGGGCAACTTTTTCCAGTGTTGCTGTGTAAAAAAATAGGTTCCTCACATCTAACCTATGTCTCCCCTTTTTAATTTAAATCCGTTTCCATTTGTCCTGTTATCATCAGACCATCCCATCCTTATTCTAGCGTTAGGCATCTCATCCTCAGATGGAAACCCTGGGGCTGAATTGGGATCAGTTTTTCAAAGAACCACGGGAGTTGCAAGTTCACCTAGCTGAGTTCAGATGTGCACAGTGAGGTGTCTGTGTGTGAGTCCCTCATCTGAATCCTTGGTTTTTATTCCACAGTGACTGCACTGCTTATACACAGACTCTCAGTGATGCCCAAGGTGCCTTGGGTGATCCTAATTTTGTGCTAGTGCTTGTAAACTGTGTCGGAAAATCTATGAGATAGACACTTCCTTCTGGAGCATCAGCTGAGGGCCAGAAGGGAGGTATTCTTGGCCATCCTAAATACCACCACAGCCGCGTGCTTAGGGCACCCAGTGTGTCTTTTGCATCTGTCCCCATGGAGTACATAGTGATATTCAGCTTATCAAAAGGATGAGCTCAGAACAGAAGAGGCAGATTTTCCTCTCTGCTCCATCTGTGGCATAGTCTGGATTTCAAGGCATTGCAAAGATATGGCACATCTACATTCTTGCACTGATGACACTTTAGCATGCTCTGGGCTCGCATTTCAATGGCATCTAATAAATCTAGGGTCATACCAGTTGACAGGAAGCTGGCAAATGTTTTCTTATCGTAAGGAAGAGCAAGAAAGATTACAAGGGGAACTATGGACCTGTCAGTCTCACACCAGTGCTTGATAAAATTATGGAGAAAATGATGGTGGGAGTTATGGAAAAACACCTGAAGTACAATTCTGTGATTGGTCACAGACAACACAGTATTCCGAGGGGATGGTCCTATTTAATTTCAAGTCTTTTTATGACACCTTTATCCATTGAGCTGAACAAGGGAAGGCAGTTGATGTAATCCTTGAGGATTTCAGTAGAGCTTTTGATACTATTTCTCCAGCACCCTTCTGGACAGAAATTCCTGCATACAGCTAGACAGAAACAGAACGTGGTGTGTTGTAATACAAGAAGAATTTTACAGAGCAGCAGCCATGGATTGAGATAAGGAGTTCACAGAGCAGCAGCTGCGGAGCAGGTTAAACAGCATGAGAACCAAGGACATCTCTAGGAAAAGAATGAATGGCACGTGGCTTTGAAGGGGGGTTATAGGGTTGTTATTGCAGTAGCTTTCCTCCAATTAGCGTGTGTGATTTTTGGACGCCCTTGTCTGTCTCCTTTAAAATCATGGCTTTTCGGGCAATAAATTGTCGCAGCTATATGTAACCATATTGGTGTTTGTCTGTTTGTCCCAGCACGCTGACATTTTGCCTTTCAGGTTCACCAGCAGTAGTGGGTGAGCAGTTGGCCAGCAGTTCTGTCCCAAAGGATTATAGTCAGTGAGTTCCATCGGGCTGGTAGATGGTCACTGTCAGAGTTCCCCAGGGTTCCATTTTAGGGCCACTTTCCTTTCATGTTTATGCAGATGACTTGCATGCAGGACTAGAAGATGTTCTGAGCAAGTTTGCTGATGAGACCAGATGAGGAGGTGCTGTTGCCTCCACTGAGGGTGGAGAGGACTTGCAGAGAGATGTGGACAAGTCAGAGAAGTGGGTACCAGTTGGTACTAAGCACCAAGTGCATAAAGTATAACAAGAACAAGTGCCTGATTGTGCACCTGGGTATGGGCAACACTGGACATACACACTGACTGGATATGGGACACATGAGAGAGGTCTGACTGAAAAGCATTGGGGGTCCTGCACAACATAAAATTGGAAGTGATTCAGCAGTGTGCCCAGGCAGCCAGGAAGGCCAAAGGTAACCTGGAGCGCATCAAACAATTTATTGCCAGCTGGGTGAGGAAAGGTTTGTCCCTCTTTGCTCTGCATTGCTACAGCCTCACCTGGAGCGCTGGGAGCACTTCTGGGCACCGCAGAACACAAAGGACATCAAAATATGAAAGAGTGTGCACAGGAGGGCACTGGAACTGAGAGATCTGAAGTTCAGAGTTTCACTGGGACTGACTGCTTGTTCAGACTGAGCCCTTCTCACATCCCACATCCTGCAATGAGACACAGGGCACATGTGGGATATGAACTTAACAGCATCCTTGCACCACATGCAGAGCCTGGGATCTTCCGTTCCTATGTCTTTCACTTAACATCATATAGACTTCCAACTCACTGCCCCAGGAAGTGACTTGAGCCAACATGAGAGACAGGATCTCCCTACTTCTGGTCTTGCAATCAGGGCTTGACCTGTCTGCTTCGTAAGGCAAAGGAGAGGTTTCTTAGCATGCCAGTGCCTTTGCCTGCCTGTAGTCATGGCTTACAATTATCTGCTCTAACTAGTGCCTTGGGAAGCTTACTTGGTAATGGCCCTCAGTGGGCCCATTAGTACTCCAAGAAACTTCACCAGTAGTTCTGACTTTGTCTTGTTAAGCACTTTGTACAAACTTCTCTCTGCACTGGAGGTTGATGGACTCAGCAGCAAATGTGCCCTGGGACCATTATAACCTAAAGAGCATCTTGTGCCTTGTGCCTTCCTGTTATCTATTTCAGGTTATCAGAACTTATTCAGCAAAATGGAGAGATATCTGGAGAGAGCTTAAAGTGAAAGACATTTACTGTTTATTTGTTTATAGTTTTGTTTAAATAAGGTATGAATGCAGCACTGTAAAACTACTTGTGAACATCTGAGCTGAACCAGAGGAATCCCAGCTCCTTTGTTTCTGTGGGGAGCTGCATCCCATTTCAGCCCCAGGATTTCTAACTGGGGATGAGTTACCTGCACTGTCTTCTCTGGATCACTGCCCTGCACAGGGGAAGTCCAACCTTCCTTACCCTTGTCTGGGTGCAATTTTTGATTCATCAAACACTCTCTAGTAGGATTCATCTCATGTTAAAAATTTACTGGTGGATAATGGAGCAGGTTTCAAAGAACAGTTATGATACTGCTTATGATCAAGCATGCTCTCAGGAAGGTGTTGCAATATGCACTATTCCAGCTTTGATGAAGTGCACATCTTCCTCACACAACACCCAGTGATGGTTCTTCATGTTTTATTCTTTTTGGGGTTTTTTTGATTTTTTGTAATACTGTAATCTGCAAATAAGTTGCGATTTATTTCACTATTTCTTTCCTACCTAATTTCCATTTTCTTACTCCAGGAGCTCAGGTAAACATGGAACCATATTGCCTGAATAGGTTAAGAGATAAATAAAAAGCTTTTATAATAGACTTTTCCTTAGCTCTTCTCTCTTTTTACCTTGTCTGTCTCATGGGGAGGTACAGCCACAGACAGCAGCACAACGTGCTGTTTTCAGTCCTGCTCTATTTACACTGCCTCAGTGCTCTCAAGCCCTCTCATTTGTGCAGGCATGAAGGTCTTGTGTTTCTCACAACAGTCCTGTTGTCTCTACAGCAGCACTCCGGCACAGCAGTCAGTAGCCAGCAATATGATCAGCTGTGTCATGGAGTTATCTAGATCAGTCTGTAACCATGACAGGGGGGGCAGTAGACCTGTGGTCCACCTGGGCCCAAACAAATGGTATGGGGTAAGGAGATGGGAGCTGGGCTCAAGGAAACAATCATAGCAGCGGCAACGACCTAAGGAGGAAAACTTTTTTACTAACTGTGATACGTGGAATACCAATAGGAAAAATCACAAAACCATGACATTCCACCCTTAATTGTACATCACTATATCATGCTTAGAAAACATTTCTATACAGAAAGAAACAATAATTAAAATGCACAACACACTTGTCTGTATACATATATATACATGGAATTACTGTCTGCACTCCCCCAACATCACATTCCCTTGTGGTACACATTGAACATCCCCATTTTCTGCATCATCCGCCAAGTGCACCCTGGGTAAAAATGGTTCTAAGGAGAGCTTTGCCCTTTCCAGAGTCTGGAAGGACCCGAACAGCTTTTCCCAACATGTTCTTTACATGCACTGCAGGGACCTTACCTCCCTCAACAGCATGTGGTGAGCTGGATTGGGTAGCACCATCTCTACTGACCAATCCACTTGTGTTAACTAGCCACATTCTTAATTCTTAAATATTCAGCCTCCCTTTGCTTTCAATATGTTTTTTTAACAACCCGTTGTAGCATTCAATCTTACCAGAGGCTTGTGCGTGATAGGGTACATGATAAATCCACTCAATGTCATGTCCTCTGGCCGAGGTATCCAGAAATGAATTTTTGAAATGAGTCTCATTATCAAACTGAATTCTTTCTGGGGTTGCCATGTCACCACAGGATTTGCCTCTCTAGACCCAGGATGGTGTTTTGGATGGTAGCATGAGGTACTGCGTACGTTTCGAGCCACCCAGTGGTTGCCTCCACTGTGGTAAGCACATAACACTTACCATTGTGAGATTGTGGCAAGGTGATATAATCAACCTGCCATACCTCCCCATATCTAAACTTCTGCCATCTCCCTTCCCCCCAGAGAGGTTTCATCCTCTTGGCTTGTTTAATTATGGCACATGATTCACAGTCATGAATAATCAGTGCAATAGCGTCCATAGTTAAGTCCACCCCTCGGTCTCTGCCCCACTTATATGTCACTTCTCTTCCTTGATGGCCCGAGGTCTCATGGGTCTCATCGAGCTAGAAATAGCTCTCCTATGTTCTGCCAGTCCAAGTCTATTTGAGCCACCTCAATTCTGGCGTATCAATCTACCTGATTGTTATTCTGCTGTTCTTCAGTAGCCCGACACTTGGGTGCATGGGCATCTACATGATGCACATTTATAACCATATTCTTTGTTCGGGCAACAATGTCCTTCCATAATTCAGTAGCCCAAATATGTTTACCCCTCCACTGCCAGTTATTTTGTTCCCACTGCTGTAACCACCCCCATAACACATTTGCGAACATACGTGAATTAGTATAAATATAAAGCATTGGCCACCTCTCCTATACAGCAACATCTAAGGCCAGCTGGACAGCCTTTACCTCTGCAAACTGACTTGATTCTCCCTTACCTTCAGTGGCTTCTGCAGCCTGTCATGTGGAGCTCAATACAACAGCTTTCCATTTGCAAATCTTCCCTACAATACGACATGATCCATCGGTGAACAGGGCATATTTCTTTTCATTTTCTAGTAGTTCGTTGTATGGTGGGGCCTCTTTAGCACATGACACCTCTTTTGCTGGTGATGTGCTTAATTTTTTGCCTTCAGGTCACTCCATGATCATCTCTAAGATTCCTGGATGACTGAGATTCTCTATCCACGCTCGTTGTGTAATCAGAACAATCCACTTGTTCCGAATGGCATCAGTAGCATGATGGGTGAAGGGAACCTTTCCTTTGGACATCCAGTTCAGCTCCGGCAGTCCAGGTGCCAAAAGGAGCTGCATCTCAGTACTGACTATTTCAGAAGCAGCCCAAACCCCCTCATAGGCAGCTAAGATCTCCTTCTCAGTTGGAGTGTAGCCCTCCTTGGATCCCATGTACGCTCAGCTCCAAAATCCCAGGGGTCGGCCTCAGGTCTCACCTGAGGCTCTTTGCCACAAACTCCAAGTGGGGCCTTTCTCTCCAGCAGCAGTGTAGAGGATGTTCTTTACATCCCGTCCAGTCCATACTGGCCCCAGGGCTACAGCACGGGCTATCTCTTGTTTAATCCGCTCAAAAGCCTGCTGCTGCTCAGGGCCCCATGCAAAATCATTCTTCTTCCGCGTTACCTGATAAAGGGGGCTTACAATGAGGCTGTAGTTTGGAATGTGCATCCTCCAAAAGCCCACTGCACCCAGGAAAGACTGTGTCTCTCTCTTGCTAGTCAGTGGAGACATGGCAGTGATTTTGTCGATCACATCTGTTGGGATGTTACAACGTCCATCCTGCCACTTTATACCTAAGAACTGAATTTCCTGGGCAGGCCCCTTCACTTTGCTTCGCTTAACAGCAAAAACGGCTTGTAGAAGAATCTGGATTATCTGCTCTCCTTTTGTGAAAACCTCTTCTGCTGTATCACCCCACACAACAATGTCATCAATGTACTGCAGGTGTTCAGGAGCACCACCCTGTTCCAGTACAGTTTGGACCAACCCATGGCAAATGGTTGGGCTGTGTTTCCACCCCTGGGGCAAACGGTTCCAAGTATACTGAATGCCCCTCCAGGTGAAGGCAAACTGTGGCTTACATTCTGAGGCCAAAGGAATAGAGAAGAAGGCACTGGCAATGTCAATGGTGGCATACCATTTGGCTGCTTTTGACTCCAGCTCGTACTGGAGTTCCAACATGTCCAGCACAGCAGCGCTCAATGGGGGTGTGACCTTATTCATACCATGGTAGTCTACTGTCAGACTACATTCCCCACTGGCTTTATGCACTGGCCATATGGGCTGTTAAAAGGTGAGTGCGTTTTACTGATCACTCCCTGATTCTCCAACTGGCGAATCAAATCATGAATGGGGAGCAAGGAATCCCTGTTGGTGCGATACTGCCGTCTGTGCACTGTCTTTGTAGCAATCGGTACCTGCTGCTCTTTTACTCGTAGCAGCCCCACAACAGACGGGTCCTCTGACAGGCCAGACAAAACAGACAGCTGCTTAATGTTGTTCATATCTACAGCAGCTATTGCAAAGGCCCCTTAGGATCCTTGAAATGACCCTTTCTGAGCTAATCAATACCAAGTATGATTAGAGCCTCCAGGCCAGTCACAATAGGATGTTTTTGCCAGTCTTTGCCAGTGAGGCTTATTTCAGCCTCCAGCACAGTCAATTCTCGAGAGCCCCCAGTCACTCCAGAAATATGGATTGATTCTGTCCCTTCATGACTGGAGGGCATTAGGGTGCACTGTGCACCGGTATCCACCAGCGCCTTATATTCCTGTGGTTCTGATGTGCCAGGCCATCGAATCCACACAGTCCATTAAACTCTATTATCCCTTTCCCTCCCCTGACTGTGGGCAGGGCCCCTCTATTGGTTACCTGTGATAACTGGAGCAGCCCTACTGGTGGTTGGTCTGTTTTGTAGTTCCCTCACCCATGCTCGCAGTACAGGAGTGGGCTGATCATGTCACTTCCTCATGTCTTCTCTGTGGTCACATAGGTAACACCACAAGAAAACACCTGGTGCATTCTTCATGTTGTTCCTTGCTTGAGCTGGAAAGCACATGTGTCTAATAGCTGAGATTTCTGATGATACAGTTGAGGAGGAGGGTTCATCACCTTTAATAAACTGGACTATTTTGTTCAGCTCCTTCATTAGAACTGGTGACCCGTACGGTGATTGACCTTCATCAGTTGTTTCTGATACTACTACGGGATCATCATGATTAATGCACTGAGACACTCGCTCTTCATCTTGATTCAGTTTGTTTGTTACTTTTGAGATGGCTGAAATGGAGCTGTGAGTTGGAGGTAACTGCTGTTCAAAGTTTTGCAGTGTAAGAACCAATTAGAAAACGAGGGGTCTTCCATCTTGTTCCATGTTCCTTTGAAATGTTGCTGCTAAAGTAATGGTGTAACTTTCTGGTGATGTTTTGGTGAGTTTCTGCCATATGTCGTCTTCACTCTCTCAGGATCATGTTCTTGGCGAAGGTAGCTAGGATGAAAATCAGGGTTATGAAACATTTCCACCACTGCTATTTCCCTCAAGTACTGGATGCCTTTTTCAATTGTATCCCACTTTTTCATCAGAGGCTTCAGATTGTCTTTGAAGGGAAGCTTTGCCCTCACAGCCACTAACATTCGCTCCCAGATGGTGGCAGCATCATCCATACATCTGTTCATCCCTCTGTCAATAGTTGGGTCTCTGGAAATGCCTCCTAGTTGACGAGCTTTGTTACCATCTAGAAACAAGCTACCGGCCCCACTGCCCCAACAGTGAAGCAACCCGGTAACAAGAGATTCATTCTGGCACCAAGTGAACTCCTTTCTTATGCCTTGGATATCAGACATCTTCAGGGGTCAACAAACAGAGACTTCTAGAGTCTCTGTTTCAGAGACTGTCAGCCTACATCCCCACTGGCTTTATGCACTGAGACAGTTATGTTCAGAGACAAACTAGAGATTTCTGCCTCATCACTCTCTTCTTCGTGCCTCCTAACTTTTCCTTTTACCTTTCGCAGTGCTGATCCAGACCCATCACCTGTATCTTCTGCTGCCTCCTCCTCCACTTCTTTTTTCCGTTCTAGATGTGAGGGCACCCATTTCCATTTCTTGCCTTCCATAGAGGCAACTGATATTGTTGCTGGTGCCTCCTGTGACTGATCAGAATTGACTTGGGGATTTCCCTTTTTGGCTTGAACCTCAGCTTGGAAACTCTCTCTTTCCAGAATAGTGTTATATAGAGCACAGTAAGCACAAGCCAAGCCCCAAATAAGTCATATTCCCTTAGGCCTATCTAGGCTACACCATCCCTGACTCAAATACTGGCTTAGTTTCTCGGGATCATACAGGTGTTCTAGAGTGAAATCCCATGATATTGCGGGACCCAACATGTTGGCAAACATGTGAACCTGAAGGCAAAAGGACAGAGCGCTGGGACAAACAGCCACACACCAATATGGTTAAATATAGTTGTGTTCATTTATTGCTTGAAAAGCCATACTTTTATAGCACACAGACTAGGGAGTTCAAAAATCACACACATTAACTAGAGGAAAGCTACTGCAATAACAAACCTAAACACTCCTTCAAAGCCAACAGCCATTCTTTCTTTTGCTAGAGGTGTCCTTAGTTCTCATGCTGTTTATCCTGCTCCGCAGCTGCTGCTCTGTGAAATCCTTATCTTGATCCATGGCTGCTGCTCTGTAAATTTCTTCTTGAATTACAACAGAATAGCAGTTCCCTAAGGTCTTCAGCATACCCCCAGCCAGCTGGTAAATGCAGCCGAAGACCTTCAAGAAAGCCGTGTCCTGGTAGTGTCAGTGCTTGCTGGACAAAAAAATTTGAGTCCCACAATGGGTCTCTAACCTGTGTGACACCTTCTGAACACCAGTACCACGGTGCAGATGTAAAGCCCAGCCAGGCTAAATCAAAACATGCTTCTGGAAGGTATGCTTTCTGAAGTCTTTACACTAATGAGAGGACCACAAACATTCACTCAGTGAGCTCGCAATCTCTTTGCCTTTGCGGGCCTATGGTCTTGTTTGTCTCACAGAGACATGATGGGATGGTTCCCTCCTCTGAACTGTAGTGTAGCAGGCACAGATTCTTTATGACGGATGGGCAAGGAAGGTGAGGAAAGGCTGCTGCCCTCTGTGAGAGTGCACTGAGCTCTGCCTGGGGATGGCAGAGGAGCCAGCTGAGAACTGATGGAAAGGGCTCTGAGAGGAGAGCGGCAGATTCTGTTCCTTGCTTCCTGATCAGGAGAACAAGAGGAGGAGGACAAGCAGGTATCTGAGTTACAGCTGGGATGGAATTGTTTTCTTCAGACTGTCTGCTCTGGTGCAGTGTTTTGGTTCTGCAAGAAAAAAACTGATAACACTGTGGTGTTTACAGCTGCTGCTAAGCAGTGTTGTAGAGAGCTAAGGCCATGGTCAATGGAGGGTACATAGAGCTGGGAGGGAATGGAGTGCAGACGGCTGACTGGAAGTGGTCAAAGGGACATTCCGTGCAAACTGACAGCAAGCAGGAGTACTGAAAGGATGGGAGTTCATCTCACTCTCTTCTGCTGCCCAGAGACCAGCTTGGAATCTTTCTGGTGGTGCTCAGCAAGTGCTTGTGCATCAGCTGTTATATACCATCCCATATATCTGGATATATAGTGATAACTATTACACGTCTCCTTTCATCTCGCTTAGTAAATAGCATCATTTCATGAGTTGTACTTTTTTTTTTTTTTTCCCCCAGTTCCCTTCCCCATCCCACTGGGTTTGGGGCAGTGCACAAAGCACTGTTTGCTGCTCCATCCACCATCATATTTTTGGTGCCCGATGTGAAGCTCCGGGACTTGACATAACAGTACATCTATGCAGAGCGAGATAACGCAGAGCTTTGTGGGAGCTGTAGAATTGCTGGCCATGATGCTGTTTGTTTCCCTATTTGTGGAGCTCATTCAGCCTTGCACAGGCATTACACAGGCATTGCACAGCTCGTTCCTTGCAGCTTCTTTTCCCTGCTTCAGTGTTTGCCAACTCTTGGGGCTGGATTAGGATATTTATTTTGCTATGTTGTTTGACTTTGGTTTATATCATGATAAAATTGGCAGCTGAGAAGATGAAGTTTTGCACACATTCATCTCTGAGGTCATCTTTGAGTTACGGAAGTAACACTGTCGATAAGGTTAGTAATTAGACCCTTTAATATGAGTCCTCAGGGAGTCTGGCTACGGAGGAGAGAAGGGAGGACACTTTCCAGTAGTCCCCCTGACTCGCTCTCACTTCTTTATATCCTGGAGATCGAGAGCTAGTTCCAATAGCTCCAGAGGATTTTGACAGTGCCAGCAAGGAGATCAGCTGTGAAACAGTCGTTCATATTGCCAGCAACTGATTGCAGCCCCGGAGTGCTGCTCCTGTTGTAGAGACAACAGGACTGTCATGAGACCCACCAGACCTTCAGGCCTGAACAAATGAGAGGACATGAGAGCAATGTAGCAGTGTAACGAGAGCAGGAATGAAAAGAGCAGGTTGTGCTGCTGTCCGTGGCTGTACCTCCCCCAGGTCCAGACAAAGTAGGAAGAGAGAAGAGCTAAGGAGAAGTCTGTTTTGAAAGCATTTTAGGTATATTTTAACCTATTCAGGGAATCTGGATCCATGTTTACATGAGCTCTTAAATTGAGAAAATGGAAATTAGGTAGGAAAGAAGTGAAATAAATTTTTATTTATATGTTCAGTAGCATATTTCTGGGGGTTGCCATATTACACACAATCAAAGAATCTAAAACACATAAAACATAAAGAACCATCTCTGGGAATCCTGTGAGGAAAACATGCATTTCATCAAAGCTGGAATAGTGCTTATTGCAACACCTTCCTGAGAGCGTGCTTGACCTCCCTGTTCCTCATGCTGTAGATAACAGGGTTCAGTGTTGGAGGAACCACTGCATACAGAATTGCCACTGTCAGATCCAGGAGTGGGGAGGAAATGTATGGGGGCTTCAGGTAGGCAAAAGCAGCAGTGCTGACAAATAGGGAGAACACAGCCAGGTGAGGGAGACACGTGGAGAAGGCTTTGTGCCGTCCCTGCTCAGAGGGCATCCTCAGCACAGCCAGGAAGATCTGCACATATGACACAACGATGAAAACAAAACACCCAAAGGCTAAACTGGAACCAAAAAAGAGAAGCACAATTTCCCTGAGATTTCATTCTGAGAAGGAGAGCTTGAAGATCTGGGGGATTTCACAGAAAAACAGGTTCACAACATTGCCTTGGCAGAGAGGCAGTGAAAATGTACTGGCAGTGTGCAGCAGGGAATAGAGAAGCACAGTGCCCCAGGCAGCTTCTGCCATGGTGGCACAAGCTCTGCTGTTCATCAAGGTCCCGTAGTGCAGGGGCTTGCAGATGGCAACGTAGCGGTCATAGAACATGATGGTGAGAAAGGAACAGTCTGCTGACATGAAGAGGAGAAGGAAAAAGAGCTGTGCAGCACATCCTGTGTAGGAGATGGCCCTGGTGTCCCAGAGTGCATTGGCCATGGCTTTGGGGAGAGTGGTGGAGATGCAGCCCAGGTCAAGGAGGGCCAGGTTGAGGAGGAAGAAGTACATGGGGGTGTGCAGGCGGCGGTCGCAGGCTACGGCTGTGCTGATGAGGCCGTTGCCCAGGAGGGCAGCCAGGTAGATGCCCAGGAAGAGCCAGAAGTGCAGGAGCTGCAGCTGCCGCGTGTCTGCCAACGGCAGCAGGAGGAACTCGCTGATGGAGCTGCTGTTGGGCATCTGCTGTTGTTGGGCTTGGAGTCCTGCTCAGAGTGCAGAAGATAATGACAAGTCCAGACCATTCTTAGAGACACTCCTCCTGCTATAATATGAAATGTTTTAATTCTCCTACAACAGTGTACATTTAGCACCATTACTTGCATTTAATTTCATGTATTTTAGCATTCCTAAAGCAGAAGCAGCATATGGAGCTCTGACTTTCCTCTTCTTATTATCTTATCCCTTCTCCCTGGATATTTTCATCTGTTTCATGTCTCATATCTTTACTCCAGGTGCTCTTAGAGCCCCCAAAACAGCCTCTGTGCCATTCAGTGTGAATTCTAAAAGACTGCCTGTTTGCATTTTAAGTGAATTATTCATGTCTACTGAAAATGAGGATGTTTTCTGTTGGTTCCATGCTTCAGGAAATAGGAGACTGAGAGCACATCATGTGTGACTGTTCTGAAAACAATCATTTGAGTGAAGAAAAATTCTCAGAGCTGTGACAGCCCCTTTTACATTTCTGCCTCCAATCCTTTCTACGTTCCCCCAGACAGGAAATGGAAACCCTCTGCTTGGCTCTCCTCCGGCAAAGCAACCTCAGAATCATACTGTTGTGCAGTGGAGCTGTGATCCCCCTGCCCCAGGCAGCAGCTGTGGCAGCACAAGCCCTGCCGGGGGGCTCCTTCCCCCCACCCATCTCCCCGCAGCGCCCTGGGCAGCTCCCCGGGCAGGCTGAGTGCTGAGCCTGGCAGGCGGCAGAGTCCCACACCCGGCACACAGCCCCTGGGGCACAGCAGGGACCCTGCTCTGCAGGACAGCCCTGGGCACCCGCCTGCAGCCCTGGCTGCACAGCCTGCAGCCGTGCTGGGACACGCAGCTCTCCCCCCCAGCTCTTATGCTGCAGCACAGAAGCCCTCAGGTGAAGCAGAAGTCTTTTTTCCACTGTAACGAACATGCATTACCTGCAGCCAATCTGCTATGGAATGTCCCAGATTTAGTTAACCCTCAATTAAAAGCAGCTACATTGCCTACTGCATGAGACTTACCGTGTCGTGGTCTGTGAGCAATGCTCCTGCAGAGAGCTCGCAGCCCGCTCACACAGTACATATCTTGTAAGCTCACTCCAATTTCTCTCCTCTCCTTCTGTCACCTGCAGGCTGTGCTGTGCACAAGAGCTGCTCCTGGGCACAGCTGTCTCTGTGCAGCACTGCCCACTTTTATGAGCTCCCTGTGTCCCAGGAGCCCGGACAAGCAAGCAGCAGGTGATGACATTTTTGACCTTCTTACTCATCTCCCCTGACATGTCCCTGGGTCCTCATGGCCAACAGCTCCTGAAATACAACAGCGTCATGACTGTGCTTTGAAATTCGCTCAATTAACCACCACATGTCCAGTGGTCAGTGACTGATTGGAGACATATAGAGAGTGCTCCCAGAGTTCATTTGATGAAGCACAAAGGGCACCCAGAGAAGGACGAGGAGGTTTGGACTTTCCCTGTGCAGGGCAGTGATCCAGTTGAGGCAGTGCTGGAGTGTCATCTGTTGACAGAAATCCTGGAGCTGAAATGGGATTCAGCTCCCTACACACCCACAGGAGCTGGGATTCCTCTGGTTCAGTTCAGAAGTGCACAAGGAGTTGCCTGCATGTGAGCTCCTGCTCTGAGTCCTCGGTCCTTCAGCAGGGAGGCAGTTGCTCACACACAGACACTGGGTGATGCCCAAGGTGCCTGGGCTGCTCCTGATGTGTGTCAGTGCTTATAAAATGTGTGGGAAATCCCTGGGACAGAAACCTCTTTCCTGAACATCAGCTGCGGGGCAGAGAAGGAACAGAGGTATTATCGACCATCCTGAATGACAGCAGACCCCAGCGTTTAGGGCACTTCATGGTGCCTTTGTCTCCAACTCCACTGAGAATGCAGAGTTACACAGCTGACTAAATGGATGAGCTCACAAACGAAGAGCCAGATCTTTTTCTGTTCTCCATCTGAGGCATATTCTGGAGCTCAAGGGAATACAAAGAAAACATACGTCTTTATTCTTCAACAGACATAACCTCAGTTTTCGGTGGGCTCTCAAGTGAATGGCTTCAGAAGCAGCCTAGTGTCTCTGGGCTCCACCACACACTCACATGCAGCTGTAAATGCAGCACAGGGCCTTCAGGAAAGCCATGCCCATGGTGTATCTGTGCTGCTGTGTCAACTCCAAGATCCACAATGGATCTAAAGCCTGTGTGCCACCTTCTTCACAGTAATACCATAGATGAGCTATCCAGTCAGGCTCTGTCCAGTGATGCTTTCCAATGAGTATGTTTACTTCTGTATTATTGCACTAATGAGAACAACAAAACTTGAGGAGCTAGAAATCTTTGTAGAGTTACATGCCTGAGCTCTTGTTGGGACCACAGTGGTACAGTTGAATGGCTTCTACAACTGCACTGTAGCACAAGGGGCATACAGGGGTAGCACTGGGGTATACATTCTTAATGATGGATTGGTGAGGAGACAAGGAAAAGAGAGTGCACTGAGCTCTGCCTGGGGGTGGCTGAGCAGCCAGGCCAGAGCTAATGGAAATGGCCAATGGAGGAGACCAACAGTGCCTGTTCCTGTCTTCCTGATCAGGGAGAGCAAGTGGAAGGTGCCCTCTGCAGACAGATGGGAGTCTCATGTTGTCAGGCCATTGTCCCGTTTGGGAGCCTTTTTCACTCCAGTATGTGCTGCAGGGACAGCACAGCAGGGCATGTGGCATCCAGCAGATCCGTGGAGAGCACAGATGGCAGCTTCTTGACCAAGCTATGGGGGAACCAAGGAGTAGAGGTGCTCTGCTGGATCTCATACTCTCCAGCATGGAAGGTCTGGTGGGAATTATGAAGGTCAAAGTGGCATCAGACCACGTGCAAAAGACAAATGGATCTCTTGTTATTCATTTGTTTATTTATTTATTTATTTTGAGCCTGTAAGTTTAAAAGATGATCATAGATGTCAATAAAACTGAAACAAAGAATGGAAGACAAAGATAGAAATCAGTGAAAATGTGTTAACCCTTCTCAATATGAGAAATCGTCATGAATCTTGTTCTATTTTTAGTTGTAAATATGAGAATTTGTAGGGATTTTGTGTCTTTTTTTTTTTTTTTTTCCCTATAATTCAGATGCCTTCAGGTACAGAGACACAGACAGCGGTGCCAGTGCCATCATTGCCCTGTGACTAAAGCCTGGCGTTCGCCGCTGCTCTTCCCTGCTGCCTTGTTGATGTCCCTCACTTTCCAGGTGTCTCCAGCTCTCCTAAATAAATGGCCTTAGTTAAGGGCATGTTTTCAACAGTTCATTTGGACACACGCTCCTGCCAATGCCCTCCAGATTTCCCCATCTACTGCTCTTTGTTCAGTCAGATACCTCCCAATTATCTGTCTGATTTCTTACTTACAGGGACATTATTGGAATTTGCTCCATTCCTCAAAATGCTGATGGACTCTGTTGTCAAATCCTTCACTGTGATTCTATCTATCCAATCCTATCTGCGTCTAAATATTTTCTTGAACAAATATTCCCTGTAAAATATAAAACTCAATAGACACAGCTTGGACATGCCATGCAGTTGATCACTGAGTTTTACTGTTCATTCAATTGCATCACCTTTCCTTCAGCTTGCTGGTCAAAAAAAAAGGGGGGGGGAAATTTTTCCTTTTCCATGTGCAGCTGGTTCTCTGAGGAAAGCCACTGGGAGTTGGTGCAAAGGAGGATTAACGCTGAGAAGGTGACGGCAGAGGAGAAGAGTGATGTGAGAAAAAGTGATGCAAGTCCCATAGGTCCAATGTGAGTAGAAATGGGGTGGGGATGCTGAGGAGTTTTGTCAACAAAGTAACAGAATAGAAGTCATTGGGACATCCTGGATCACGATCAGTTGCACAGTGCTGTTTTAATGTCTTGTTTTAACCCAACTATAAATAAATAGAAAATAAATGTCTGCTAGATTCTTCCTCTTTAAGCTCTCTCTAGATATCTCTCCATTTTGCTGAACAAGTTCTGAAAACCTGAAGAAGAGAACAGGAAGGCAGAAGGCACAGGAGGCTCTTTAGGTTATAATGGGCCCCAGGGCACATTCGCTGCTGAGCCTGTCAACCTCCAGTGCAGAGAGAAGTTTGCACAGAGTACTCAGCAAGACATAGTCAGAAGTAACAGTGAAGTTTCTTGGAGTATGAATGGGCCCACTGAGGGCCATTAACAAGCAAGCTTCCAAGGGACTTGTTAGAGCAGATATTTGGAAGCCATGACTACAGGCACTCAAGGCACTGGCATGGTAGCTCTGATGCTAAGAAAACCTTCCTTTGCCTTACGATTCCTGACCCCTAGAACCTTGGCAGGGAGATCCTGTTCCTCATGTTGGCTCATGACCCTTCCTGGGGCAGTGAGATGGAAGTGTGTATAATGTTAAATGAAAGACATGGGGACAGAAGATCCCAGGCTCTGCATGGGGTGCAAGGATGCTGTGAACTTCATATCCCACGTATGCCCTTTGTCTCATCTCATGATGTGGGATGTGAGAAGGGCCAGTCTGAACAAGCAGTCAATCCCAATGAAACTCTGAACTTCAGATCTCTCAGTTCCAGTGCCCTCCTTTGCACGCCCTCCCATAGTTTGATGTCCTTTCTGCTCTGTGGTACCCAGAAGTGCACCCAGTGCTCCAAGTGAGGCTGCAGCAGCACAGAGCAGACAGGGACAATCCTTTCCCTCACCCAGATGTCAATAAATTGCCTGATGTGCTCCAGGGGACAGCTGGCTTTCCTGGCTGTCTGGGCACACTGCTGACTCACATTCAATTTGATGCTGACCAGGACCCCCAATCCTTTTCAGTCAGATTTCTCTCCATTGTCCCATATCCAGTCAGTGTTTATGCCCAGGGTTGCCCCTACCCAGGTGCACAATCAGGCACTTGTTCATGTTATACTTTATGTATGTGGTGCTTAGTACTACTTGGTGCCCAGTTCTCTGACTTGTCCACATCTCTCTGCAAGTCCTCTCTACCCTAAGTGGAGGCAACAGCACCTCCTCATCTGGTCTTATCAGCAGACTTGCTTAGAACATCTTCTCATCCTGCATGCAAGTCATCCACAAAAACATGAAAGAGAAGCGGCCCTAAATTGGAGCCCTGGGGACCCCTGATAGTGACCATCTACCAGCCTGATGGAGCCCAATGACAATAGTCCTTTGGGCTTGACCTATTGGCCAACTGCTCACCCACCATTTTGTGTTCCTGTCTAGCCATATGCAGGACATTCTGTCCAGAAGGGTGCTGTGAGAAATAGGATAACAACTTCCCTTGGTCATCTAAATGGATAACCATGTCATAAATGGACCTGAAGTTAAACATGACCTTCCTCTCGGGAACTTGTGTTGACTGCTACCAATGACAGAATCGTCCTTCAGCTGTTTGTCCATAACTCCCACCTTCATTTTCTCCATATTTTTACCAGGCACTGGAGTGAGACTCACAGGTCCATAATTTCCCGTGTCATTTTTCTTGCTCTTCCTTACAGTGAGACAACATTTACCAGCTTCCCATCAACTTGTAAGACCCTGGACTTATTTAGATGCAATTGAAATGAGAGCCCAGAGCATACTAAGGTGTCATCATTGCAAGAACGTATATGTGACATATCTTTGCAGTGCCTTGAACTCTGGAGTATGCCACAGATGGAGCATAGAGAAAGACTGGCCTCTTCTGTTGGTAAGCAGAGTAACACTGCGTGATACATGGGGACTGTGTGTCTGCTCTGCTATGCTCTGCTTGCAGGGGAAAGGTGCAGGGGGTTGCTCTCATGTCAGTGCTCATATCTGAGGTGTGGGTTCAAAGTGGAGAGACCAGGCTTTTTTCAGCAGTGTGTGGAGACAAGACAAGGGGAAATGGAACAGAAACTGGAGCATAGAAAGCTCTGCACAAATGTGTGCAAGAACATCTTTACAGTGAGGGTGACAGAGCCCTGGAACAGGCTGCCCAAGGGGTTGGGGAGTCTCCTTCTCTGGAGATATTCAAGACCTGCCTGGACGCCCACCTGTGTGTCTACCTGGTGTTCCCAAGGGGTCTGTGCTGGGGCCTGTCCTCTTCAGTATCTTTACTGATGACCTGCATAAGGGCATCGAGTGCATCCTATGTAGGTTTGCAAACTACACCAAATTGGCTGGGAGTGTGGATGTGCCTGAAGTTAGCAAGGCCCTACTGAGGGATCTGGACAGGCTGGAGAGCTGGGCTGAAGCCAATGGGATGAGGTTCACCAAGACCAAATGCCACGTCCTGAAATTTGGGACCTGGAATGGACTGCCCAGGGGGGTGGTGGATTCGGTGACCATGGAGGCGTTCAAGGAATGACTGGTTGTTGTGTTGAGAGACATGGTTTAGTGGGGGCTGATAGGTGACCAGCCATACTGGATGATCATTTAGGTCTTTTCTAACTTTGGTGATTCTATTATTCTATGATATCCCGTCCTTGTATGAGTGCCCTCTTTGAGCAAACACTCTCTGGGATGACTCAGCACATGTCTGGAATTAGTCACTGACCACTGGTCATCTGGTATTTAATTCAACAGATTTTAATGTACTGTCATGATGCTGTTGTCTTTCAGGAGCTGTTGGCCGTGAGGACCACGGGACACCTCAGGGGAGATGAGTGGGAAGGATAAAAAATGACATCATCTGTTACTGATCTGGGCTGGGCTTCTGGGACACAGGGAGCTCATAAAAGTGGGAAGTGTTGTAGAGAGAATACTGTGCCCAGGAGCATCTCTTGTGCACAGCACAGCAGGGCTGGGGCTTGAGCAGCAATTCACATGAGGATAGAAGAAAGGGAGAGAGAGCTTACAGTGTTTGTACAGTGTGAACCAGCTGTGAACGGACTGCAGGAGCACTGATAACATTCAACAGAATGGTAAGTGCCTTGCGGTAGGCAATGCAGCTGATTTTCCTGGAGGGATCACCAAATCGGGGACATCCCGTAGCAGATCTGGCTGCAGGCACTGCATGTTTCTTTACTGTGTTAAAAGCCTTCTGCTCCAGCTGAGGGATTCTGTGCTGCAGCGTCTGAGCACAGCCCTGAGGGCTGCATGTCCCAGCACGGCTGCAGGCTGTGCAACCAGGGCTGCAGGTGTGTGCCCAGGGCTGTCCTGCAGAGCAGGGTCCCTGCTGTGCCCCAGGGGCTGTGTGCCGGGTATGGGACTCTGCCGCCTGCCAGGCTCAGCACTCAGCCTGCCCGGGGAGCTGCCCAGGGCGCTGCGGGGAGACGTGTGGGGGGAAGGAGCCCCCCGGCAGGGCTTGTGCTGCCACAGCTGCTGCCTGGGGCAGGGGGATCACAGCTCCACTGCTCAACGGATTGTTTGTGAGGGCACATCGCAAGAGGAGAGCCAAGGCAGGGGATTTCCATTTCCTGTTCTGAGGCAAAGAGAATTGGAGTCAGAAATCTAAAAGGGACAATAAGAGTTCTGAGAATTTTTCGTCAACCAATTGCTTGTTTTGTGAACAGTCACACATGATGTGCTTTCAGTCTCCCCTTTCTCAAAGGACGGAATTATCTTCATTTTCTGTAGGCATGAATAATTCACTTATCCTACAAAGAGGCAGCATTTTCTAACTGAAACTGAATGCCACAGAAGCTCGGGTAGGGGGCTCTAAGAGCACTTGGGGTAAAGATATGAGACTTGAAACAGATGAAAATATCCATGGAGAAGGGATAAGAAAATAAGAGGGAGGTTAGAGCACCATACGCTGCTTCTGCTTAAGGAATGCTGAAATACATGAAATTGAATGCAAGTAATGGTGCTAAATGTACACTGTTGTAAGAGAATAAAAACATTTCATAGTATAGCAGGAGGAGTGTGTCTGAGAATGGTCTGGACTTGTCATTATCTTCTGCACTCTGAACAGGACTCCAAGCCCAGGATCAGCAGATGCCCAACAGCAGCTCCATCAGCGAGTTCCTCCTGCTGCCGTTGGCAGACACGTGGCAGCTGCAGCTCCTGCACTTCTGGCTCTTCCTGGGCATCTACCTGGCTGCCCTCCTGGGCAACAGCCTCATCAGCACAGCCGTAGCCTGCGACCGCCGCCTGCACACCCCCATGTACTTCTTCCTCCTCAACCTGGCCCTCCTCGACCTGGGCTGCATCTCCACCACTCTCCCCAAAGCCATGGCCAACGCCCTCTGGGACACCAGGGCCATCTCCTACACAGGATGTGCTGCACAGCTCTTTTTCTTTGTCTTCTTCATCTCAGCAGAGTATTCCCTTCTCACCATCGTGTCCTATGACCGCTACGTTGCCATCTGCAAGCCCCTGCACTACGGGACCTTGATGGACAGCAGAGCTTGTGCCACCATGGCAGCAGCTGCCTGGGGTGCTGGGGTTCTCAATTCCCTGCTGCACACTGCCAGTACGTTTTCACTGCCTCTCTGCCAAGGCAATGTTGTGAACCAGTTTTTCTGTGAAATCCCCCAGATCCTCAAGCTCTCCTGCTCAGCATCCTACCTCAGGGAAGTTGTGTTTATCTTTTTTGGTGTGAGTTTAGGCTTTGGTTGCTTTGTTTTCATAGTTGTGTCCTATGTGCAGATCTTCATGGCTGTGCTGAGGATGCCCTCTGAGCAGGGACGGCACAAAGCCTTCTCCACGTGCCTCCCTCACCTGGCCGTGGTCTCCCTGTTTGTCAGCACTGGCATTTTTGCCAACCTGAAGCCCCCCTCCATCTCCTCCCCACTCCTGGATCTGACAGTGGCACTTCTGTACACAGTGGTTCCTCCAACACTGAACCCTATTATCTACAGCATGAGGAACAGGGAGATCAAGCACGCTCTCAGGAAGATCTTGCAATATGCACTATTCCAGCTTCCATAAAATGTACAGCTTCATCATAGGATTCCCAATGATGGTTCTTTATGTTTTATGCATCTTTGATTGTTTGATTATGTGAGATATAGCAACGTGCAAAAAAACTATATATATATTATTGAACTTATAAATAAAATTGTATTACAACTCTTTCCAAACTAATTTCCATTTTTTCACTCCAATAGCTCATGTAAACATGTATCCAGATTCCCCAAATACTTTAAAAGATACCTAAAAATGTTTCAAAATAAACTTTTACTTAGATTTTCTTTTTTCCTACTTTGTCTGGATTTAGGTAGATACAGCAACAGACAGCAGCTCAACGTGCTCTTTTCATTTCTGATCTCTTTACACCACCACAGTGCTCTCAACTCCTCTCATTTGTGCAGTCCTGAAGGTCTTGTGTGTCTCATGACCGTCCTGTTGTCTCTACAGCAGCACTCTGGGGCTGCAGTCAGTAGCCAGCAATATGAACAGGTCTGTCAGAGCTGGTCTCCTTGCTGGCACTGCCATAACAAGAGGGCCCCTTTAGTGCAGGACCAGAGAACTGGAGGGAGGCCTCTTCCAAAGCTGGTGTAAGGAATATACCTCAGGAGCTGCTCCCTGAGAAAACCTTGAGATCTTCAGGTGCTCTTCACTGTGTGACCAGATCAGAATGAATAGTCCCAAGGAGATCCGTAAGCGTCTCGGGGCAGTGCTGTGGTTTAAGGATTATGGGTTGAGACAAAGAGAAAAAGAAAAGGATAATAATTATGACAAATGTATTTATACATATATAATATATTTAGTGTATTTTCACACATATACAACATATGCAGTTGCAAACATATATGAACTAATCCCTATGCGCATCTGTTTGCAAGTCCAGGACTAGTTGCAGGGGTTTTAATAGCCACAGGGTTCACTGTAGGAGCTGAAGTGGCTCTTGGGCTGTTGCAGGAGTTGAAGTGACCTCAGAGTTCATTGCCAGAGCTGAAACCACCACAGGACCTGTGACTATGTTGGAGCAGCCACTGGGCTCATTGGAGGGGTTGGAGCTACCGCAGGGCTGTACTTCCTCCCTTGGGAGGAATTTGTACCATTTTCTTATTACCATACTTGGAACAGCTACAGGACCCGTAGCAGGAGTGACTGCAGAGCTCATTATGAGGGATGGAGTGACAGTGGGATCTGTCCCAGAGCTTGGAGCAACTGCAGGACGTGTAGCAAAACCTTGGAGCTGCTGCAGGGTCTGTGCCAGGAGTTGCAGAGGCTGCAGCACTGTCAGCAGATCCAGCTCTCTGGATCTGGCACACTGCAGTCATTTGTGCCTGTTTAGGATTACCAGAGCCACAGCAGGGCTGCCCCCAATATTCTACCAGTTTCTCAGGATCCTGCAGTTGCTCGGAGATGAAGTTCCAAAGCCCTGGGGGTGCCCACCGCTCCAGGCAGCTGTCCAGACTGTCCCACACCCCCTGCCATGCAGAGCCTTCTCACCTTGGGGTAGATCTCTCAGTGATATTCCTGAATAATTGTTTAACCTCAATCATAGATTCATAGAATCACCAAGGTTGGAAAAGGCCTAAAAGATCATCCATTCCAACCGTTCACCTATTACCTATAGCTCCCACTATACCATGTCCCTCAACACAATATCCAGTACACCCCCGGACTCACAGAGGCGACAATGTAAATTGTGTAATTCCTAATTGACCTCATTGCAGCCTTTCAGTACCTGAAGGGAACTTACTCCCAGGAAGGGAGTAAACTCTTCGAAAGGGCTGATAATAGCAGGACTAGGGGAAATGGTTTTTAGTTAAAGGAGGGAAGATTTAGGTTGGATGTTAGGGGAAAGTTCTTTACTAGAAGGGTGGTTAGGTCCTGGAACAGGCTGCCCAGTGAGGTTGTGGATGCCCCGTCCTTGGAGGTGTTCAAGACCAGGTTGGACGGGGCCCTGGGCAACCTGATCTAGTAAAGGTGTATGTTTGGTGGCCCTGCTAGGCAGGGGGGTTGGAACTACATGATCCTTGAGGTCCCTTCCAACCCGGGTAATTCTGTGATTCTGTGATTCTGTAATCATATGGACAATGTTACTTCCAAAACCCAAAGATGACCGCAGAGCTGAATGTGCACAAAACTTCACTTTGTCAGCTGCCAATTTATCGTGGTACAAACTGAGGTCAAACAGCATAGCAAAATAAATACCCTAATGCAGCATCCAAGCACCAAGTAAGGAGCTGTGCAGTGAAGCTTCATGAGAAGACTCAACAAGCTCCACACATAGGGAGCACATCCACACATATCAGCACCATGGCCTGCACTTCTCCAGCTCCCACAAAGCCCTGTGTTATCTCACTCTGGACAGATGTGCTGCTATCTCAACCCTTGGAGTCTCACATCAGGCACCAAAATGACTGTGGTTGTTGAACCCAACATATGGCTCAGCAGCACACAGTGCTTTGTGCACTGCCCCATTCCCAGTGGGATGGGGATGAGAACTGGGAAAAAAAGTACAACTTCTGGGTTGTAACAAAGCAGTTTACTAAGAGAGATAAAAGGAGTAATAGTTATCACTATATATCTGTTGATATGGAATTGTATGTAACAACTGATGCATAAGCACTTGCTCAGCACCACCAGACTGATGCTCAGCTGGACCCTGGGCAGTGAAGAGACTGAGATGAATTCCCACCCCTTTCAATACAATTTCTGCTTGCTGTCAGGTGATACAGAACGTCCCTTTGGCCACTTTCAGTCAGCTGTCCTCACTCTGTTCCCTCCCAGCTCCATGTGCCCTCTACTGACCATGGCCTTGGCTCTGTAGAACACTGCTTAGCAGCAGCTGTAAATGTCAGAGTGTTATCAATGGTTTTCTCCAAGAACCAAAACACTGCACCACAGCAGACAGTCTGAAGAAAACAATTCAATCTGAGCTGTAACTCAGATTCCTGCCTGTCCCCTCTTCTTGTTCTTCCTGATCAGGAAGCAAGGAACAGAATCTGCTGCTCTGCTCTCTGAGCCCTTTCCATCAGTTCTCAGCTGGCTCCTCTGCCATCCCCAGGCAGAGCTCAGTGCCCTCTCATGCATGGCAGAAGCCTTTCTTCTTCTTTCTTGCCCATCCGTCATGCAGAATCTGTACCCCATTTGCTACAGTACAGAGCTGAGAATCAACCCACCATGTCTCTGTGAACCAAACAAGACTCTAGGTCTGCAAAGGCACAGATATTTGGAGTTAGCTGAGTGAATGTTTGTGGTCCTCTCATTAGTGTAACGACTCTTCAGAAAGCATCCCCTTCCAGAAGCATGTTTTGATTTTGCCTGGCTGGGCCTTGCATCTACACCATGCTACTGGTGTTCAGAAGATGGCACACAGGTACTAGACCCATTGTGGGGCTCACAGTTGTCCAGTGAACATTGTCACTACCCAGGGCATGTCTTTCCTGAAGGTCCTCAGCAGCATTTGCCAGCTGGCTGGGGGTGTGCTGGAGACCCCAGGGAACTGCCATTCTGTTGTAATACAAGAAGAATTTAACAGAGCAGCTGCCATGGATCAAGATAAGCACTTTACAGAGCAGCAGCTGCGGAGCAGGGTAAACAGCATGAGAACCAAGGACACCTCTAGCAAAACGGTGAAAGGCTCATGGATTTGAAGCGGGGTTTTAGGGTTCTTATTGCAGAAGCTTTCTTCCAATTAGTGTGTGTGATTTTTGAACACCCTTGTTTGTTTGCTATAAAATTACGGCTTTTCAGGCAATAGATGGACACAGCTATAATTAACTATATTGGTGTGTGGTTGTTTGTCCTAGAACACTGACCTTTTGCCTTCAGGTTCGCCAAGATGTGGGGGCCCGCAATGTCATGGGATTTAACTCTTGAACACCTGTGGGATCCCGAGAAACTAAGCCAGTATTTGAGTCAGGGATGGTGCAGCCTAGATAGATCTAAGGGGGTACGACTTATTTGGGGCTTGGCTTGTGCTTACCGTGCTCTATAGAACACTGTTCCGAAAAGAGAGAATTTCCGAGCTGAGGTTCAAGCCAAAAAGGGAAATCCCCAAGTCGATTTTGATCAGTCACAGGAGGCACCAGTAACAATATCAGTTGCCTCTGTGGAAGGCAAGAAATGGAAATGGATGTCCTCACGTCTAGAACAGAAAAAAGAAGTGGAGGAGGAGGCAACAGAAAATCCAGGTGACAGGTCTGGATCAGTACCGAGAAAGGCAAAAGGAAAAGTGGCATGAAGAAGAGAGTGATGAGGAGGAAATCTCTATTACTGTTTGTCGACCCCTGAAGATGACTGAAATCCAAGGTGTAAGAAAGGAGTACACACGCCACCAGAATGAATCTCTTGTTACCTGGTTGCTTCGCTGTTGGGACAGCTGGGACTGTAGCTTGTTGTGATGTGACAGGCCCTTCCCCATATTCTGGAAGAATCTTAGTGACGTGTAATACAGTGGGTGTAGACGAAAAGGTGTAGGTTTTATAAGGATGAGTCTGTTTCAATAAATCGCCATTTTGCCACTTCCTCACCTTGGTGTCACTTGGTAATTGGCCTAGCTGCTGCTTCAGTTAAAGTGCCTTTATACTAATGCACGGAGCCTGAGTAACAAGCAGGAGGAACTGGAAACTGTGATGCACTCTGAAAATTATGACATTGTTGCTATCACAGAAACATGGTGGGATGACTCCCACAATTGGGATACTACCATCGATGGCTATAGGCTCTTTAGGAGAGATAGGCGAGGTAGGAAGGGTGGGGGAGTTGCTCTTTATGTCAGAGATTGGATAAACTGTGAGGAGCTCCCCATGAGAAACAGTCA
Source organism: Coturnix japonica (assembly GCF_054131305.1). Taxonomy (NCBI): domain Eukaryota; kingdom Metazoa; phylum Chordata; class Aves; order Galliformes; family Phasianidae; genus Coturnix; species Coturnix japonica. The sequence continues at coordinate 4,065,664 of NW_028188943.1, read as the reverse complement.
AGAACAGGTTGAGAGCCTGTGGGTTAGGATTAGAGATGGGACTAATAAAGGTCAGCTGGTATTAGGGGTATACTACAGGCCACCTGATCAAGGGGAGGCTGCTGATGAGGCTTTCTTGCTCCAGATGCGTGAGGCATCTAGCTCACAGGCTCTTGTCCTGGTGGGGGACTTCAACCATCCGGACATCTGTTGGGAAAACCACACGGCGAGCTGCAAGAGCTCCAGAAGGCTCTTGGAATCCATTGATGATAGCTTTCTGGTTCAGGTATTGGACAGACCGACCAGAGGTCAAGCGTTGCTGGACCTGCTGCTCACCAACGCCGAGGAGATCATCAAAGGCATCAAGGTTGGAGGATGCCTGGGCTCCAGCGATCATGCCCTGGTTGAGTTTGTGATCTCAAGCGATGTGGGCCTGGCTAAGAGCAGGACCAGGATGCTGAACTTTAGAAGAGCAGACTTCAAGCTTCTCAATGGAATGCTGGCCAAGATCCCCTGGCGTGCTGCCCTCAAAGATAAGGACGTTGAGGAGAGCTGGCTACTGTTCAAGGATGCCCTCCTGGCAGCACAAGAGGTCTCCATTCCCCTGATTAAGAAAGTGGGCAGGAGAGGTAGAAAACCGGCATGGCTCAGCAAGGACCTGCTAAGAGAACTGAGGGTGAAGAAAGGGGTGTACAAGCTCTGGAAACAAGGCTGTGTCACCCGGGAACAATACAGGGATGCCGTCCGAACTTGCAGACGTGGGATCAGGAAAGCCAAGGCGCAGGCAGAACTGAACTTGGCGAGGGACGTGAAAAACAATAAGAAAACCTTCTACAGGTACATTGGCCAGAAGAGACAGGCCAAAATGGGCGTACCTACTCTGGTAAATTTAAAAGGAGAAATGGCTTCAACAGATGAAGAGAAAGCTGAGGTGCTGAATGAGTTCTTCACCTCGGTCTTCACTGGTGGCCAGGATTCTAGTCTTTTTCACGTCCCTAAGTCTTGCACCCCCATACCTCCATGTGGGGACCAAGGAGGTAAATCCCTCCCCACTGTAAGGGTAGAGCAAGTCCGAGAGTGCCTCCTTAGAATGAATGAGTATAAGTCTATGGGGCCAGGTGGCGTGCATCCCAGGGTCCTGAAGGAGCTGGCTGAGGTGGTTGCTGAGCCGCTCTCCATCATATTTGAGAAGTCATGGCTGTCAGGTGAGGTCCCGGATGATTGGAGGAAGGGTCACGTCACTCCCATTTACAAGAAGGGGAGCAGGGAGGACCCGGGGAACTACAGGCCGGTGAGTCTCACCTCCGTGCCTGGGAAGATTATGGAACAGATCCTCCTGGACAACATGCTTGATCACATAAAGAACGAGCATGTGATCCTAGACAGCCAGCATGGCTTCACCAGGGGAAGGTCATGCTTAACTAATCTTGTGGCCTTCTATGATGGAGTGACGGCGTTGGTGGATGAAGGGAAGGCGACCGATGTCATTTACCTGGACCTGAGCAAGGCCTTTGACATGGTCCCCCATCACATCCTCATCTCCAAATTGGAGGGAGGTGGATTTGATGGGTGGACAACTAGATGGATAAGCAATTGGTTGAAAGGCCGCAGACAGAGGGTGGTGGTCAATGGCTCTATGTCCAGATGGAGGCCGGTAACGAGCGGCGTCCCTCAAGGGTCTGTCTTGGGACCGGTGCTCTTTAACATCTTTATTAATGACATCGATGAAGAAATGGAGTGCACCCTCAGCAAGTTTGCTGATGACACCAAGCTGAGTGGTGCAGTCGATACGGTGGAGGGAACGGATGCCATTCAGAGGGACCTTGACAGGCTGGAAAGCTGGGCTCGGGTGAACCTAATGAGGTTCAACACGGCAAAGTGCAAGGTTTTGCACTTGGGCCGGAAGAACCCCAGGCACCTGTACAGGCTGGGAGGAGTTGTCCTTGAGAGCAGCTCGGCAGAAAAAGACCTAGGGGTCCTGATAGATGAGAAACTTAACATGAGCCAGCAGTGCGCTCTGGCAGCCCGGAAAGCAAATGGGATCCTGGACTCCATCAGGAGAGGGGTGGTCAGCAGGGATAGGGAGGTGATCGTCCCTCTCTACTCTGCTCTTGTGAGGCCCCATCTGGAGTACTGTGTCCAGGTGTGGAGCCCTCAGTACAAAAAAGATATGGAGATTTTGGAAAGGGTCCAGAGGAGGGCCACAAAGATGATCAGGGGGCTGGAGCACCTCCCCTATGAGGACAGGCTGAGGGAGTTGGGTTTGTTCAGCCTGGAGAAGAGAAGGTTGCGGGGTGACCTCATTGCAGCCTTTCAATACCTGAAGGGAACTTACTCCCAGGAAGGGAGTAAACTCTTCGAAAGGGCTGATAATAGCAGGACTAGGGGAAATGGTTTTAAGTTGAAGGAGGGAAGATTTAGGTTGGATGTTAGGGGAAAGTTCTTTACTAGAAGAGTGGTTAGGTCCTGGAACAGGCTGCCCAGTGAGGTTGTGGATGCCCCGTCCTTGGAGGTGTTCAAGGCCAGGTTGGACGGGGCCCTGGGCAACCTGATCTAGTAAAGGTGTATGTTTGGTGGCCCTGCTAGGCAGGGGGGTTGGAGCTACATGATCCTTGAGGTCCCTTCCAACCCGGGTAATTCTGTGATTCTGTGATTCTGTGAAGGTGAGAGATCGTTAAGCCATTAACGATCATAAAGCCTTCATGTGTATCATTAAAAATCTCAGCTATTAGACACAAGCGCTTTCCAGATCGAGCAAGGAACAACAGTAAATTGCACTGCGTGTTTCCTTGTGGCGTTACCTACGTGACCACAGAGAAGACATGAGGAAGTGGCATGACCAGCCTACTCCTGTACTATTAGCACGGGTGAGAGAACTACAAAACAGATCAACCACGAGTACAGCTGCTCCAGTTATCACAGGTAACAAATAGAGGGGCCCTGCCCTCAGTCAAGGGAGTGGAAGGGATAATAGAGTTTATTGGACTGTGTGGATTTGATGGCCTGGCACATCAGAACCACAGAAATATAAGGCACTGGTGGATGCTGGTGCACAGTGCACCCTAATGCCCTCCAGTCATGAAGGGACAGAATCAATCCATATTTCTGGATATCTCTCAAGAATTGACTGTGCTGGAGGCTGAAATAAGCCTCACTGGCAAAGGCTGGAAAAAACATCCTATGTGACTGGCCCAGAGGCTCTATTCATACTTGGTATTGATTAGCTCAGAAAGGGGCATTTCAAGGATCCTAAGGGGTATCGATGGGCATTTGGAATAGCTTCTGTAGATATGGACAACATTAAGCAGCTGTCTGTTTTGCCTGGCCTGTCAGAGGACCCGTCTGTTGTGGGGCTGCTACGAGTAAAAGAGCAGCAGGTACCGATTGCTACAAAGACAGTGCACAGACGGCAGTACTGCACCAACAGGATTCCTTGCTCCCCATTCATGACTTGATTCGCCAGCTGTAGAATCAGGAAGCAATCAGTAAAACTCACTCCCCTTTTAACAGCATCATATGGCCAGTGTGTAAAGCCAGTGGGGAATGGAGGCTGATACTGGACTACCGTGGCATGAAGGAGGTCACACCCCCATTGAGCTCTGCTGTGCCAGACATGTTAGAGCTCCAGTATGAGCTGGAGTCAAAAGCAGACAAATGGTATGCCACCATTGACATTGCCAATGCCTTCTTCTCTATTCCTTTGGCCTCAGAATGTAGGCCACAGTTTGCCTTCACCTGGAGGGGCATTCAGTATACTTGGAACCGTTTGCCCCAGGGGTGGAAACACAGCCCAACCATTTGCCATGGGTTGGTCCAAACTGTACTGGAACAGGGTGGTGCTCCTGAACACCTGCAGTACATTGATGACATTGTTGTGTGGGGTGATACAGCAGAGGAAGTTTTCACAAAAGGAGAGCAGATAATCCAGATTCTTCTACAAGCCGTTTTTGCTGTTAAGCGAAGCAAAGTGAAGGGGCCTGCCCAGGAAATTCAGTTCCTAGGTATGAAGTGGCAGGATGGACGTTGTCACATCCCAACAGATGTGATCGACAAAATCAATGCCATGTCTCCACCAACTAGCAAGAAAGAGACACAGTCTTTCCTGGGTGCAATGGGCTTTTGGAGGATGCACATTCCAAACTACAGCCTCATTGTAAGCCCCCTTTATCAGGTGACGCAGAAGAAGAATGATTTTGCATGGGGCCCTGAGCAGCAGCAGGCTTTTGAACAGATTAAACAAGAGATAGCCCATGCTGTAGCCCCGGGGCCAGTATGGACTGGATAGGATGTAAAGAACATCCTCTATACTGCTGCTGGAGAGAAAGGTCCCACTTGGAGTCTGTGGCAAAGAGCCTCAGGAGAGACCCGAGGCCGACCCCTGGGATTTTGGTGTTGAGCGTACATGGGATCCAAGGAGGGCTACAGTCCAACTGAGGAGGAGATCTTAGCTGCCTATGAGGGGGTTTGGGCTGCTTCTGAAATAGTCAGTACTGAGATGCAGCTCCTTCTGGCACCTGGACTGCCGGAGCTGAACTGGATGTCCAAAGGAAAGGTTCCCTTCACCCATCATGCTACAGATGACACTCGGAACAAGTGGATTGTTCTGATTGCACAACGAGTGCGGATAGAGAACCTCAGTCATCCAGGAATCTTAGAGATGATCATGGAGTGACCTGAAGGTGAAAAATTAAGCACATCACCAGCAGAAGAGGTGTCACGTGCCAAAGAGGCCCCACCATACAATGAAGTACCAGAAAATGAAAAGAAATATGCCCTGTTCACCGATGGATCATGTCGTATTGTAGGGAAGCTTTGCAAATGGAAAGCTGCTGTATGCAGCCTTACACGACAGGTTGCAGAGGCCACTGAAGATAAAGGAGAATCAAGTCAGTTTGCAGAGGTAAAGGCTGTCCAGCTGGCCTTAGATGTTGCTGTATAGGAGAGGTGGCCGATGCTTTATATTTATACTAATTCATGGATGTCTGCGAATGTGTTATGGGGGTGGTTACAGCAGTGGGAACAAAATAACTGGAAGCAAAGGGGTAAATATATTTGGGCTGCTGAACTTAGGAAGGACATTGCTGCCCGAACAAAGAATATGGTTATAAATGTGCATCATATAGATGCCCATGTACCCAAGAGTTGGGCTACTGAAGAACAGCAGAATAACAATCAGGTAGATTGATCTGCCAGAATTAAGGTGGCTCAAATAGACTTGGACTGGCAGAACATGGGAGAGCTATTTCTAGCTTGATGAGGCCCATGAGACCTCGGGCCATCAAGGAAGAGAAACGACATATAAGTGGGCCAGAGACTGAGGGGTGGACTTAACTATGGACGCTATAGCGTAGATTATTCATGACTGTGAAACATGTGACATAATTAAACAAGCCAAGAGGGTGAAACCTCTCTGGGGGGAAGGGAGATGGTGGAATTATAGATATGGGGAGGTATGGCAGGTTGATTATATCACCTTGCCACGATCTCACAATGGTAAGTGTTATGAGCTTACCACAGTGGAGGCAACCACTGGGTGGCTCGAAACGTATGCAGTACCCCATGCTACCATCCAAAACACCATCCTGGGTCTGGAGAGGCAAATCGTGTGGTGGCATGGCACCCCAGAAAGAAATGAGTCTGATAATGGGACTCATTTCAAAAATTCACTGGTGGATACCTCGGCCAGAGACCATGGCATTGAGTGGATTTATCATATCACCTATCATACACCAGCCTCTGGTAAGACTGAATGCTTCAAAGGGTTGTTAAAAACTGTGCTGAAAGCAATGGGAGGCTGAACATTTAAGAATTAAGAACATGGCTAGTTAACACAAGTGGATCTGTCAGTAGAGATGGTGCTACCCAGTCCAGCTCCCTACATACTGTAGAGGGAGATAAGGTCCCTGCAGTGCATGTAAAGAACATGCTGGGAAAATCTGTTTGGGTCCTTCCAGCCTCTGGAAAGTGCAAACCTCTCCTTGGAACCATTTTTGCCCAGCGTGCACTTGGTGGGTGATTGTCATGGTTTAATAATTTTGTAATTTTTGCTATCAGTATTCCACATCATAACATCATATAAAGCATGAATAATTTTACTGAATCTGCAACTTATCAGAAGAAGACTACATCTCCCAGGGAACAACACGATAGGTCACGGGACCTGGACTCTATATTAACTCTGTCGCAGAACAGACTGACGTCTTTCGAGTTCTGGCGTTCAGGGGAGTGTGTGGGAGCCTTCAGCCGTCCGCCTAGATTTACAGTAGGCCTCTCGGTTACGGGACTCATTCTCTCTCCTATTTTGCTTGATTCGTTAGCTCAATTTTCAATTATATTGTATTATATTGTGTTATCCTGTATTTCGATATAGTATTTAGTAAATAAGTGTGCCTCCTTAGATCGTTGCCGCTGTTTTCTTTTCCTAATTAACTTTTTTTCTTTTCGGCCTAGGGCCCCTCCGGGGCCCACGGCCCCTGTCACGGACGCAGGTGGATTTTTAGTTCAAACCGTGACAGATTTTGGTGGAGGATGCGGGCAAATTGAGTTGCTGTTTTTCTGTGTTTTCTTCTGTTGCTCTTTTAGCTTTTAACAGAGCTACGAGTTTTTTTCCCTGTTAAGGAGCTATCTCGTGTTTGCGATTCTGCACCTGCGAGCTTGACCTTGAAAGTCCAGGCGGACTGCCAATACTCCGGTATATTTTATAAACACTGCTGAGCTTTGTTTTCTTTTACTTTTTTCTCTCTATTGGAGGAAAAAAGATGTTTTCTCTACTAAATTTGTTTTACCAGGGACTGTGTGCCATTGGTTCCTTTTTTGAGACGCTCCGAACATATTGGGCCATGTTTAAGCTAGCCACTTTTTCTTATGGAGCTATACAATTGTATAATGAATTGAAAGCATGGTTAGCAATGCTCACTTCGTATCTGTATACAGCTCCAGAGGGAGCAACTAATGCAACTAATTATACAGAAATGGTGATTTTTAAGCGTGCTCCTCTTTCTTTCTATGAATCCTTTATGCAGTTTTTGAATGATCAGTGGGTCACACTCTTAATCTCCCTGATCTTACTGTTGATTATTGTAATAATCTCACTCAGTATCTGGATTTATAACATCCGGAGGAAGTCTTCCCTAGAACCAGAGAATACTGAGTGGCAGGGAATTGAAGAGATTCTCAAAGGACAGACATCTTCAGTGTTATGGAGCTTCACTCCTGAACACTTGAAGAATCCTGAGAGTTTGATTGCATATTTGAGGCAGGAATGTTGTGGCTCAGGCAGATCTCAGGAGGCACAAATGATTTTGGGCCTAGCTAATGCTTATTGGGCCTTAGTCAATACCATTCCTGAGAGAGAGAGTCTTAGAGCTGAGGCAGAAAAACTTTGGACTGAGAAGGTAGAGAGAGAAAAAGCTTTTGAAGCTGAGAGAAAAGATCTCCTGTACCAACGAGACTCAATCTGGTACGAGAAAGAGAGTCTTAGAGCTGAGGCAGAAAAACTTTGGACTGAGAAGGTAGAGAGAGAAAAAGCTTTTGAAGCTGAGAGAAAAGATCTCCTGTACCAACGAGACTCAATCTGGTACGAGAAAGAGAGCCTTAGAGCTGAGGCAGAAAAACTTTGGACTGAGAAGGTAGAGAGAGAAAAAGTTTTTGAAGCTGAGAGAAAAGATCTCCTGTACCAACGAGACTCAATCTGGTACGAGAAAGAGAATCTTAGAGCTGACGCAGCAAAACTTTGGGATGAGAAAAGCTCCCTGCAATCCCAACTCAACACTCTCCAGTCCGAGCGCGATGCCCTCCGGTCCGAGCACGACACTCTCCAGTCCGAGCACAGCGCCCTCCGGTCCGAGCACGACACTCTCCAGTCCGAGCACAGCGCCCTCCGGTCCGAGTACAACACTCTCCAGACTGAGCGCGATGCCCTCCGGACCGAGCACAATGCCCTCCAGACCGAGCACAACACTCTCCAGTCCAAGTATGACGCCGTCCAGTCTGAGTGTGGCACCCTCCAGGCCAAGCATGATGCCTTCCAATCCAACTGCGACACCCTCCAGTCCGAGCACAACACTCTTCAGTCTGTGCATAATGCCCTCCAGTCCGAGCATAACGCTCTTCAGACTGAGCACAATGCCCTCCAGACCGAGCACAACACTCTTCAGTCCGAGCATAATGCCCTCCGGTCCGAGCACGACGCTCTCCAGTCCGAGCACGGCGCCCTCCGGTCCGAGCATGACACTCTCCAGACTGAGCGCGATGCCCTCCGGTCCGAGCACGACACTCTCCAGTCCGAGCACAGCGCCCTCCGGTCCGAGTATGACACTCTCCAGTCCAAACACGATGCCCTCCAATCTGAGTGCGTCGATCTCCAGTTCAAACATGACTCTATTGACTCGTTGTACGCTGACCTCATGGCCGACTACAACGCCCTCAAAGCCAATCGCAGCACCCTCCGGTCTGTGTACGACGAGCTCCTGTCCAAGTATGACACTCTCCAGTCCAAACACAAAGACCTCCAGTCCGGGTACGACAATCTCCGGGCAGCGCGCAGCGCCCTCCTGTGTAGGCACAACGCTCTCCAGTCTGAGCACGACGCCCTCCAGTCTAGTTATAACGTCCTCAGGGCAGAATGCGACACCCTCAAGTCTGAACCGTATGTACTCCAACTTAACCAACCACCGGGGGCACCAGATACAATGTTGGTTGCCCCTGTAAGAGGGCGAAAAACAAAACGAGTTTCAACTCAGATAGAGAAAATGCAGAAGGAGTTAGAAGAGCGGAGGGAGTTAGGAGAGCAGGACTCAGGAGAGCAGGGGGACTCAGGAGAGCAGGGGGACTCAGGAGGTCAGGGGGACTCAGGAGAGCAGGGGGACTCAGGAGGTCAGGGGGACTCAGGAGAGCAGGGGGACTCAGGAGGTCAGGGGGACTCAGGAGAGCAGGAGGAGTCAGAAGACCAGAGGAAGTCGGCGGAGCAGTGGTTGTTAGAGCAGTATAAGAAGATGTTCGAGGAGGAGAAGAAGTCAGAGGAGCAGAGGAAGTTAGGAGAGAGAAAGTTAGGAGAGAGGAAAAAGGAGGAAGGTCGCCTGGAGGAAATAACACAAGCGTCAGAGTCAGGGTCAGAGTTAGACGAGGAGCCAAAAGCTAGATTTTCTTTACGAGAATTTCTCGAGTCCAAACTTATAGATGGGGCAGCCTCATCAACACAGCTGCCAACATTAACACCTGGGACTCCTGATAGAGCAAAAGGTGAGCAAAGTATTACGACCATTATTGATCGATCTTTTAAACTGAGTGAAATTCGAGATCTGAGAAAGGATTTCACACGTCAGCCAAAAGAAAATATGGTCACTTGGTTACTTCGCTGCTGGGACAATGGTGCCAACAGTGCGTGGCTCGATGGCAGTGAAGCTCGCCAACTGGGTAGCATTTCCAGGGACTCACGTGTGGACAGAGGTATAGGCACATGCCAAAATCGGTCCTACACCCTCTGGAAGCGGATGTTGATAGCGGTAAGAGATAGATTCCCCTTTAAACGGGACTTGGAGCCTGAGAAAAAGAAATGGACTGATATGGAGAAAGGTATCCAATTTTTGAGAGAAAGGGCTCTGGTGGAAATGCTCTACAGCCCCCAGTTCAATCGTAACAATCCAAACCAATTACATGATCCTGAAGCAGTCCACGTTCCACGACAAATGTGGCGTGACTTTACAAAGGCAGCTCCAGAAAAGCATGCCAGTGCACTTGCATTGGTATATGGCAAAGGGGAAAGAAAGCCCCTTGTAAATGAGCTAATTAGCAGACTTCAGGAGCTTGAATTATTTATAAGCGCTACAGAAGTTAAGCTTTATACTTCAGCCATTGTCCAAATGGGAAAAAAAATAGTGGAAAGGTTAGACAAAGTGGAGGAAACACAAAGTGATATTATTGACAAATTGGCTAATGTGCCTGATGTAGATGAATCCACGGTGGTACCAGATGATGGAAACCAGGATTTCCACGATCGCCTATTGAGAGAGCTAAACAACATGAGTTCCTCTCGACCTGTATCATCGAAAATCTCAACCATAAAAAAGAGACGACCTCGTATTCAAGCAAACGACAATGATAAGACCATACGTTTTGCTTTGTTGTATTTCTTGAGTAATCATGGGGAGGATATGAAGAAGTGGTATAACTCATCCACTTCTGCACTTCAGGCACGAGTGAAAGAATTACAATCCAAAACAACCACCAAGGTGAACTCTTCCAAACGGGGGAGAGTTCCAGTTGCTGCAAGTCAACGAGGTAAACAATAGAGGGGCCCTGCCCCCAGCCAGGGGGGGGAAAGGGACAACAGAGTATACTGGACTGTGTGGATTAAGTGGCCTGGCACATCTCAACCACAGAAATATAAAGCCTTGGTGGACACTGGTGCACAATGCACCCTAATGCCCTCAAGTCACCAAGGGACACAACCAATTTATATCCATGGAGTGACTGGGGGTTCCCAAGAATTGACTATGTTGGAGGCCGAAATAAGCCTCACTGGTAAAAACTGGCGAATGCACCCTATTGTGACTGGTCCAGAGGCTCCATGTATACTGGGAATCGATTACCTTAGGATGGGATATTTCAAGGATCCCAAGGGGTATCGATGGGCCTTTGGGATAGCTGCTGTAAACACAAATGGTGTTAAGCAGCTGTCAACTTTACCTGGTCTGTCAGATGATCCTTCTGTTGTGGGGTTGCTCCAGGTAAAAGACCAAGAGGTACCAATTGCCACCAAAGTGGTTCACAGACGGCAGTACCGCACCAATAGGGACTCATTGCTCCCCATTCAAAAGCTAATTCGCCAATTAGAAAATCAGGGAGTGATTAGCAAAACGCACTCGCCTTTTAACAGCCCCATATGGCCAGTGCGTAAAACCAGTGGGGAATGGAGGCTGACGGTAGATTACCGTGGCCTGAATGAAGTCACACCTCCATTAAGTGCTGCTGTACCAGACATGCTAGAACTCCAGTATGAATTGGAGTCAAAAGAAGCTAGGTGGTATGCCACCATTGATATTGCTAATGCCTTCTTTTCCATCCCATTGGCTGCAAAATGTAGGCCACAGTTTGCTTTTACCTGGAGAGGTATTCAGTATACCTGGAACCGTTTACCCCAGGGGTGGAAGCACAGCCCAACAATTTGCCATGGATTGATCCAAGCTGTTTTGGAACAGGGTAATGCTCCTGAGCACTTGCAGTATATTGATGACATTGTGGTGTGGGGCCATACAGCAGCAGAGGTTTTCAAGAAAGGGAAACAGATAATCCAAATTCTTTTGAAAGCTGGTTTTGCCATTAAGAGCAGCAAGGTGAAGGGGCCTGCCCAGGAAATCCAGTTCTTAGGCATAAAATGGCAAGATGGACGTCGTCACATCCCAGCAGATGTGATTGACAAAATCACTGCTATGTCTCCGCCCACAAATAAAACAGAGACCCAATCTTTTCTGGGAGTAGTGGGCTTTTGGAGAATGCATGTCCCAAACTACAGCCACATAGTGAGCCCTCTCTATCAGGTAACACGGAAGAAGAATAATTTCTCATGGGGTCCTGAGCAGCAGCAGGCTTTTGAGCAGATAAAACAAGAAATAGCCCGTGCCGTGGCCTTGGGGCCAGTACGGACGGGACAGGATGTGAAGAACATCCTCTACACTGCTGCTGGAGAGAAAGGTCCCACCTGGAGTTTGTGGCAAAGAGCCTCAGGAGAGACCCGAGGCCGACCCCTAGGATTTTGGAGTCGAGCATATAAAGGGTCTGAGGAGCGCTACACTCCAACTGAGAAGGAGATCTTAGCCGTGTATGAGGGGGTTCGGGCTGCTTCTGAAGTAGTTGGGACAGAGGTTCAGCTTCTTCTAGCACCTCGCTTGCCAGTAATAAACTGGATGTTTAAAGGACAGGTTCCCTCCACCCATCATGCTACTGATGCCACTTGGAGTAAGTGGATTTCATTAATTACTCAACGAGCTCGAATGGGAAAACTCAGCCGTCCTGGAATTCTAGAAGTGATCATGGACTGGCCTGAGAGTAAAAAAATTGAAACACCACCTACAGAAGAGGTATCACGTGCTAAAGAGGCACCACCATACAATGAGCTACCAGAAAACGAAAAGAAATTTGCCCTGTTCACAGACGGATCATGTCGTATTGTAGGGAAGCATCGCAGATGGAAAGCTGCTGTATGGAGCCCCACACGACAAGTTGCAGAAGCCACCGAAGGTAAAGGAGAATCAAGTCAATTCGCAGAGGTAAAGGCTGTTCAGCTGGCTTTAGATGTGGCTGAACGGGAGAGGTGGCCAATGCTTCATCTTTATACTGATTCATGGATGGTGGCAAATGCCTTATGGGGGTGGTTGCAACAGTGGGAAAATGATAATTGGCAACGAAAGGGTAAACCTGTTTGGGCTGCTGAACTGTGGAAAGACATTGCTGCCCGAATAAGGAACATTGTTGTAAAGGTGCGCCATGTAGATGCTCATGTGCCTAAAAGTAAGGCTACTGAAGAACATAAAAATAACCATCAGGTTGATCGAGCTGCCAAAATTGAGGTGGCTCAAATAGACTTGGACTGGCAGAACAAGGGTGAATTATTCCTAGCTCGGTGGGCCCATGAGACTTCAGGTCATCAAGGAAGGGATGCAACATATAAGTGGGCCAGAGACCGAGGGGTGGACTTAACTATGGACGCTATTGCTCAAGTTATTCATGATTGTGAAACATGCGCCATAATTAAACAAGCCAAGAGGATGAAACCTATTTGGGGGGAAGGGCGATGGCAAAAGTATAAATATGGAGAGGCATGGCAGGTTGATTATATCACCTTGCCACGATCTCGCAATGGTAAGCGTTATGTACTCACCATGGTGGAGGCAACCACTGGGTGGCTCGAAACATACGCAGTACCCCATGCTACCGCCCGAAACACCATATTAGGGTTGGAAAAGCAAATCCTGTGGCGGCATGGCACTCCGGAAAGAATTGAATCAGATAATGGGACCCATTTTAAAAATTCCCTTGTAACCACTTGGGCCAAAAATCATGGCATTGAGTGGATTTACCATATTCCCTATCATGCACCAGCTTCTGGTAAGATTGAACGATTCAATGGGTTGTTGAAAACTATGTTGAAAGCAATGGGTGGTGGAACGTATAAAAACTGGGAGAACCATTTAGCAGAAGCCACCTGGTTGGTCAACACTCGAGGATCTAGTAATCGTAATGGTCCTAACCAATCCAGCTCCCTACGTACTGTGGAGGGAGATAAGGTTCCTGTAGTACACATAAAGAGTGTGTTGGGAAAAACAGTTTGGGTCCTTCCAGCATCTGGAAAGGGCAAACCTCTCCGGGGTACTGTATTTGCCCAGGGACCTGGGTGCACATGGTGGGTGATGGACAAAAATGGGAATGTTCAATGTGTACCACAAGGGAATTTGATGTTGGGGGAGTGCAGCCAATGATTTTCCTGTAGATATATAGGTAGAGTCTCAGAAAATATTTCAATTGGTTACAGAATAGTTCAATTAGGTATAGGACTTAAGATAGAGTGGATCAATGTTAAGGAAACACTTTTCTCTATATACCTTAATTAGGCATTCTGTAAGCAAGTTTTCCATCTGGACTCTATATCCTGCACTGGCCATGCATGTGTAGAGCACACATGGAAGAAGTATAAGTCAGAAGGAAATCTGCTGTGGTGGCTGGGAAAGGATGAGTGCACCTTGATGTGGGGGACGCCCTACCAGCGCTGCCTTTCCCCTCTACCGCTGACATGTTTTCCTTTTTCTGGCAGTTTTGCCATTTTCTCAAAATTAATAAATAGTAAATTAGGTTATGGAGTTTTGTTCTCAACTTAGGGATTTGTATGGAATAAATATAGATTGTTGAGAAAAAATAAGGTTGCTGATTATTCACAATTATACATATGAGTGTGTATGTATGTATAAATATAATGTAATGATGTAGAATAAGGGGTGGAATGTCATGGTTTAATAATTTTGTAATTTTTGCTATCAGTATTCCACATCATAACATCATATAAAGCATGAATAATTTTACTGAATCTGCAACTTATCAGAAGAAGACTACATCTCCCAGGGAACAACACGATAGGTCACGGGACCTGGACTCTATATTAACTCTGTCGCAGAACAGACTGACGTCTTTCGAGTTCTGGCGTTCAGGGGAGTGTGTGGGAGCCTTCAGCCGTCCGCCTAGATTTACAGTAGGCCTCTCGGTTACGGGACTCATTCTCTCTCCTATTTTGCTTGATTCGTTAGCTCAATTTTCAATTATATTGTATTATATTGTGTTATCCTGTATTTCGATATAGTATTTAGTAAATAAGTGTGCCTCCTTAGATCGTTGCCGCTGTTTTCTTTTCCTAATTAACTTTTTTTCTTTTCGGCCTAGGGCCCCTCCGGGGCCCACGGCCCCTGTCACGGACGCAGGTGGATTTTTAGTTCAAACCGTGACAGTGATGCAGAAAGGTGGGGATGTTCAATGTGTACCACAAGGGAATGTGATGTTGGGGGAGTGAAGACAGTAATTCCATGTCTATATATGTACACAGACTTGTGTGTGTAATGCATTTTATTTATTGTTTATTTGTACAGAGATATGTTTTCTAAGCATGATATAGTGATGTACAATTAAGGGTGGAATGTCATGGTTTTGTCATTCTTTCTATTGGTATTCCAATATCACAGCTAGTAAAACAAGTTTTCCTCCTTAGGTCTTTGCCACTGCTATGTTTGTTTCCTAGAGCCGAGCTCCCACTTCCCTACCCCTTTCCCTTTTCCCTTCCCATTTGTTTGGGGCCAGGCGGACCACGGGTCTACTGCCCCCTCTGTCATGGACATAGACTGACCTAGATAACTCTATGGCAGTGCTAGCAAGGAAACCAGCCCTGACACAGCCATTCATATTGCTGGCTACTGACTGCTGTCTTGGAGTGCTGCTGTAGAGGCAACAGGACTGTTGTCAGACACACAAGACCTTCAGGCCTGCACGGATGCGAGGACCTGAGAGCACTGTGGCCGTGTAAATGATGCCAGAATGAAAAGAGCACATTGTGCTGCTGTCCGTGTCTGTACCTACCCCAGACCCAGACAAGGTAGGAAGAGAGAAGAGCTAAGAAAAAGTCTATTTTTAAAGCTTTTTATTTATTTCTTAACCTATTCAGGCATTCTGGTTCAATGTTTACACAAGCTCTGGGAGTAAGAAAGTGGAAAGTAGGTAGGAAAGAAGTAGTGAAATAAATTGCAACGTATTTGCAGATTAGAGTATTAAACAAAATAAAAAATACAAACAAGAATAAAACATAAAGAAACATCACAGTGAATTGTGTGATGAAGATGTGCAATTTATGTAAGCTGAAATAGTGCGTATTGCAACACCTTCCTGAGAGCGTGCTTGATCTCCCTGTTCCTCATGCTGTAGATAATAGGGTTTAGTGTTGGAGGAATCACTGCGTACAGAACCGCCACTGTCAGATCCAGGAGTGAGGAGGAAATGGATGGGGGCTTCAGGTAGGCAAAAGCAGCAGTGCTGAGAAACAGGGAGACCACGGCCAGGTGAGGGAGGCACGTGGAGAAGGCTTTGTGCCGTCCCTGCTCAGAGGGCATCCTCAGCACAGCCATGAAGATCTGCACAGAGGACACCACTATGAAAACAAAGCAACCAAAGAATAAACTGACACTAAAAATGAGAAACACATCTTCCCTGAGATTTGATTCTGAGCAGGAGAGCTTGAGGATCTGGGGGATTTCACAGAAAAACTGGTTCACAACATTCCCTTGGCAGAGAGGCAGTGAAAACGTACTGGCAGTGTGCAGCAGGGAATGAAGAACCCCAGTGCCCCAGGCAGCTGCTGCCATGGTGGCACAAGCTCTGCTGTCCATCAAGGTCCCGTAGTGCAGGGGCTTGCAGATGGCAATGTAGCGATCATAGGACATGATGGTGAGAAGGGAATACTCTGCTGACATGAACAGGAGGAAGAAAAAGACCTGTGCAGCACATCCTGCGTAGGAGATGGCCCTGGTGTCCCAGAGGGCGTTGGCCATGGCTTTGGGGAGAGTGGTGGAGATGCAGCCCAGGTCAAGGAGGGCCAGGTTGAGGAGGAAGAAGTACATGGGGGTGTGCAGGTGGCGGTTGCAGGCTACGGCTGTGCTGATGAGGCCGTTGCCCAGGAGGGCAGCCAGGTAGATGCCCAGGAAGAGCCAGAAGTGCAGGAGCTGCAGCTGCCGCGTGTCTGCCAACGGCAGCAGGAGGAACTCGCTGATGGAGCTGCTGTTGGGCATCTGCTGTTGTTGTGCTTGGAGTCCTGCTCAGAGTGCAGAAGATAATGACAAGTCCAGACCATTCTCAGAGACACTCCTTCTGCTATACGATATATGTTCTCCTTTCTGCTTTCTGCTGTATTGTAAAAGATTTTCTTTCCCTTTGCAAAATGTTCATTTAACTCCAGAATTTGAAGTTATTTTCATGAGCTACACCATCCCTTAAGGAGCAGAAGATGAGGGAGCTCTTACTTGCTTCTCATTTCCTAATCATATCAAAGCCTCCTGGATATTTTCCTGTTTAGCACAACTGCTTTTCAAGACTCCAGCCCCTATCTCTGTGCACTACAACTTCTCATAGAGAAATCAGCCTTTTTGCAATATAAGCAAACCATTAATGTCTGCAGAAAAACACAAGAACTGAAAGTGACTGTATCCTTTAGGAAAGAAAGGCTGAAAGCACAACTTGTGTGACTGTTCACAAAACAAGTGATGGATTGAAGAAATACTGGGGAGTCTCAGAACTGTGTTTTAAATTTTACAGCCCTTATTAGATTCCTGCCTCCAATCCTTTTTCCTTTCCAAGGAGCAGGGCATGGAAAATCTCTGCCTTGACTCTGCTCTTGCAGAGAACCCTTATAAACATTCTGTTGTGCAGTGGAGCTGTGATCCCCCTGCCCCAGGCACCAGCTGTGGCAGTAGAAGACCTGCCGGGGGGCTCTTTCCCTCCACACCACACTTCTCCCCACAGCACCCTGGGCAGCTGAGCCTGGCAGGCGGCAGAGTCCCATACCCGGCACACAGCCCCTGGGGCACAGCAGGGACCCTGCTCTGCAGGACAGCCCTGGGCACCCACCCGCAGCCCCGGCTGCACAGCCTGCAGCCGTGCTGGGACACGCGGCCCTCAGGGCTGTGCTCTGACACTGCAGTATGGAAGCCCTCAGCTGGAGCAGAAGGCTTTTTCCACAGTATAGAAACATGCAGTGCCTGCATCCAGATCTGCTATGGGATATCCCAAATTAAGTTGACCCTCTATGAAAAGCAGCTCACGGTCTGCAGTGAGACTTACCTTGTCATGGTCTGTGAGCAATGCTCCTGCAGAGAGCATGCAGCCTGCTCACACCACACACATCCTGCAAGCTCTCTCCAGTTTCTCTCCTCTCCTTCTGTCACCTGCAGGCTGTGCTGTGCACGAGAGCTGCTCCTGGGCACAGCTGTCTCTCTGCAGCCCTGCACACTTTTATGAGCTCCCTGTGTCCCAGGAGCCTGGACAAGCAAGCAGCAGATGATGTCATTTTTATCCTTCCCACTCGTGTCCCCTGACACATAGCTGGGTCTTCATGGCCAACAGCTCCTGAAAGACAACAGCATCATGACTGTGCTTTGAAATTCGCTCAATTAACCACCACATGTCCAGTGGTCAGTGACTGATTGGAGACATATGGGGAGTGCTCCCAGAGTTCGTTTGATGAAACAATAAGGGCAACCAGACAAGGAAGGCGAGGTTTGGACTTTCCCTGTGCAGGACAGTGATCCAGCTGAGGCAGTGCAGGAGTCTCATCCGTTGACAGAAATCCTGGAGCTGAAATGGGATTCAGCTCCCTACACACCCACAGGAGCTGGGATTCCACTGGTTCAGCTCAGAAGTGCACAAGGAGTTGCCTGCATGTGAGCTCCTGCTCTGAGTCCTTGGTCCTTCAGCGGGGAGGCAGTTGCTCACACACAGACACTGGGTGATGCCCAAGGTGCCTGGGCTGCTCCTGATGTGTGCCAGTGCTTGTAAACCATGTGGGAAATCCCTGAGATAGACACCTCCTTTCTGGGCATCAGCTGAGGGCCAGAGAGGGGATAGCACCGGCTGTCTGGTGAATTCACATGCAGCTGCAAGTGCAGCACAGGGCCTTCAGCAAAGCCATGCCCATGGTGTGACCATGTTGCTATGTCAACTCCAAGGCCCACAATCGGTCTATTGCCTGTGTGCCACCTTCTGCGCACTAATACCATGGATGAGCTCTCCAGTCCGGCTAAGTCCAGTGATGCTTTCCAGTGAGGATGTTTACTCCTGTATTTTTGCACTAATGCAAACACCAACGCACAAGAAGCTAGAAATCTTGGTAGAGCTGCAGGCCTGAGCTCCTGTTTGGACCACAGGGACACAGTTGAATGGCTTCCACAACTGCACTGTAGCACAAGGGGGATACAGAGTCTTTAGGATGGATGGGTGAGGAGACAAGGAAGAGCGACTGCCCTTTGTGAGAGTGCACTGAGCTCTGCCTGGGGATGGCAGAGCAGCCAGGTCAGAGCTAATGGAAATGGCCAACAGAGGAGACCAACAGTGTCTGTACCTGTCTTCCTGATCAGGGAGAGCAAGTGGAAGGTGCCTTAGGCAAACAGATGGGAGTCTCATGTTGTCTGGCCATTGTCCCCTTTGGGAGCCTTTTTCACTCCAGTATGTGCTGCAGGGACAGCACAGCAGGGCATGTGGCATCCAGCAGATCCCTGGAGAGCACAGATGGCAGCTTCTTGACCAAGCCATGGAGGAACCAAAGAGGAGAGGTGCTCTGCTGGATCTCATACTCTCCAGCATGGAAGGTCTGGTGGGAATTGTGAAGGTGAAAGGGGCATCAGGCCACGTGCAAAAGACAAAAGGATCTAATTTTATTTATGTATTTATTCATTTATTTTGAGGCTGTAAGCTTAAAAGATGAACATATATGTCAATAAAACTGAAACAAAGAATTGAAGACAAAGATAGAAATCAATGAAAATGTGTTAACCCTTTTCAACATGAGAAATTCTCATGAGTCTTGTTCCATTTTTAGTTGTAAATATCAGTCTTTGTAGGGATTTTGTGTCTTTTTTTTTTTTTTTTTCCTTTAATTCAGATGCTTTCAGGTACAGAGACACAGACAGCGATGCCAGTGCCATCATTGCCCTGTGACTAAATCCCTGCGCCCACCGCTGCTCTTCCCTGCTGCCTATTTGATCCCTCATCCTCCAGGTGTCTCCAGCTCTCCTAAATAAATGGTCGTGGTTAAAGGCATGTTTTCAGCAGGCCATTTAGACACATGCTCCTGCCACAGCCTGCCAGATTTCCCCATCCCTTTCTTACTGTTCAGTCAGATACCTCCCAATTATCTGTCTGATTTGTGGCTTTTAGGGGGATGACTAAAATTTGCTCCATCTCGCCAAAGACTGATGGACTGTGTTGTCAAGTCCTTCACTGTGATTCTATCTATCCCTTCCTATCTTTTCTTTTTCTCTTACTTTTTCTTTTTCTATGTCGTTTTCTTCTCCTTTTCCTTTTCCTTTTCCTTTTCCTTTTCCTTTTCCTTTTCCTTATCCTTTTCTTTTTCCTTTTCCTTTTTCTTTTCCTTTTCTTTTTCCTTTTCCCTTTCCATATACTTTTTTTTTTCATTTTTCTATTTCTATTTCTTTTTTTTTCTCTTTCTCTCTTTCATTTTTTCATGCTTTAAAGAAAGCATGAATTCTGAAAGATGTTCATTAATGTCAGTAAAAGTGAAAAAAAGAGTTGAAGACAAAGATAGAAATCAAGAAGAAAGTGTTAACCCGTCTCAGTGTGTGAAATACTCACGAGTCCTGTTCAATTCTAAGTTGATACCTCCCAACTCCCTGGCTGATCTATCCAAGGGAGATTACTGAAATTTGCTCCATTCCTCAAAAGTCTGTTGTCAAATCCTTCACCGTGATTCTATCTATCCCATCCTATCTGTTTCTAACTCATTTCTTGTGCAGATATCCCCTATGAAAAATAAACCTCAATAGAAGCTGCTTGGACATGGCATGCAGTTGATCACTGTGTTTTACTGTTCATTCAATTGCATCACCTTTCCTTCTGTTTGTTGGCCGTAAATAAAGAGAATTCTTTCTTTTTCTGTGTGCAGCTGGTTCTCTGTGGAAAGCCAGTGGGAGTTGGTACAAAGGAGTTTTAACACTGAGCGGGTGACGGTAGAGGAGAAGAGTGATGTGAGGAAAAGTGATGCAAGTCCCATGGGGCCAGTGTGAGTAGGAGTGGGATGGGGAGGTTGAGGAGGAACTTTGTCAACACAGTAACAGTACAGAACTCATTGGGACATCCTGGATTGACATCAGTTGCAAAGTGCTTCTTTAACTTCTTGTATAAAACAAACTATAAATAAATAGACAATAAATGCATTTTGGATTCTTGCTCTTTAAGCTCTCTCCATTTTGCTGAACACATTCTGAAAACCTGAAGAAGAGAACAGGAAGGTACAAGGCACAAGAGGCTCTTTAGGTTATAATGGGCCCCAGTGAGCATTTGGTGCTGAGTCCATCAACCTCCAGTGCAGAGAGAAGTTTGTACAAAGTGTTTAACAAGACAAAGTCAGAACTAATGGTGAAGTTTCTTGGAGTACTAATGGTCCCACTGAGGAACATTAACAAGTAAGCTTCCCAACAGACTAGTTAGAGCAGATAATTGTAAGCCATGACTACAGGCAGGCAAAGGCACTGGCATGCTAAGAAACATCTCCTTTGCCTTATGAAGCAGACAGGTCAAGCCCTGATTGCAAGACCAGAAGTAGGGAGATCCTGTCTCTCATGTTGGCTCAGGGCACTTCCTGTGGCAGTGAGTTGGAAGTCTGTATGATGTTAAGTGAAAGACATAGGAACGGAAGATCCCAGTCTCTGCATGTGGTGCAAGGATGCTGGTAAGTTCCTATCCCACATGTGCCCTGTGTCTCATTGCAGGATGTGGGATGTGAGAAGGGCCCAGTCTGAACAAGCAGTCAATCCCTGTGAAACTCTGAACTTCAGATCTCTCAGTTCCAGTGCCCTCCAGTGCACACTCTCCCATAGTTTTATGTCCTTTATGTTACGCGGTGCCCAGAAGTGCACCCAGTGCTCCAGGTGAGGCTGTAGCAATGCAGAGCAGAGAGGGATGATCCTTTCTCTCACCCAGCTGGCAATAAATTGCTTTATGCGCTCCAGGGTACTGTTGGCCTTCCTGGCTGCCTGGGCACACTGCT
Organism: Coturnix japonica; assembly: GCF_054131305.1. Classification (NCBI taxonomy): domain Eukaryota; kingdom Metazoa; phylum Chordata; class Aves; order Galliformes; family Phasianidae; genus Coturnix; species Coturnix japonica. The sequence continues at coordinate 4,044,381 of NW_028188943.1, read as the reverse complement.
GACTCACTTCCAATTTTATGTTGAGAAGGACCCCCAATGCTTTTCAGTCAGACCTCTCTCATGTGTCCCATATCCAGTCAGTGTGTATGTCCAGGGTTGCCCATACCCAGGTGCACAATCAGGCACTTGTTCTTGTTATACGTTATGCATTTGGTGCTTAGTACCAACTGATACCCACTTCTCTGACTTGTCCACATCTCTCTGCAAGTCCTCTCCACCCTCAGTGGAGGCAACAGCACCTCCTCATCTGGTCTCATCAGCAAACTTGCTCAGAACATCTTCTAGTCCTGCATTCAAGTCATCTGCATAAACATGAAAGGAAAGTGGCCCTAAAGTGGAGCCCTGGGAAACTCTGACAGTGACCATCTACCAGCCCAATGGAACCCACTGACTATAATCCTTTGGGACAGAACTACTGGCCAACTGCTCACTCACCACTGCTGGTGAACCTGAAAGGCAAAATGTCAGCGTGCTGGGACAAGCAGACAAACACCAATATGGTTACGTATAGCTGCATCAATTTATTGCCCGAAAAGCCATGCTTTTATAGGAGACAGACAAGGGCGTCCAAAAATCACACACGCTAATTGGAGGAAAGCTACTGCAATAACAACACTATAACCCCCCTTCAAAGCCACGAGCCATTCATTCTTTTCCTAGAGATGTCCTTGGTTCTCATGCTGTTTATCCTGCTCCGTAGCTGCTGCTCTGTGAACTCCTTATCTCAATCCATGGCTGCTGCTCTGTAAAATTCTTCTTGTATTACAAAACACCATGTTCTCTTTCTGTCTAGCCGTATGCAGGAATTTCTGTCCAGAAGGGTGCTGGAGAAATAGTATCAAAAGCTCTACTGAAATCCTCAAGGATTACATCAACTGCCTTCCCTTGTTCAGCTCAATGGATAAAGGTATCATAAAAAGACCTGAAATTAAATAGGACCTTCCTCTCAGGATCTTGTGTTGTCTGTGACCAATGACAGAATTGTCCTTCAGTTGTTTTTCCATAACTCCCACCATCATTTTCTCCATAATTTTACCAGGCACTGGACTGAGACTGACAGGTCCATAATTGCCCGTGTCATCTTTCTTGTTCTTCCTTACAATGAGACAACATTTGCCAGCTTCCTGTCAACTGGTATGACCCTAGATTTATTAGATGCCATTGAAATGCGAACCCAGAGCATGCTAAAGTGTCATCAGTGCAAGAACATAGATGTGCCATAGCTTTGCAATGCCTTGAAATCCAGACTATGCCACAGATGGAGCAGAGAGGAAGATCTGCCTCTTCTGTTCTGAGCTCATCCTTTTGATAAGCTGAATATCACTACGTACTCCATGGGGTCAGGTGCAAAAGACACACTGGGTGCCCTAAGCACGGGGCTGAGTTGGTATTTAGGATGGCCAAGAATACCTCCCTTCTGGCCCTCAGCTGATGCTCCAGAAGGAGGTGTCTATCTCATAGATTTTCCGTCACAGTTTACAAGCACTAGCACAAAACTAGGATCACCCAAGGCACCTTGGGCATCACTGAGAGTCTGTGTATAAGCAGTGCAGTCCCTGTGGAATAAAAACCAAGGATTCAGATGAGGGACTCACACACAGACACCTCACTGTGCACATCTGAACTCAGCTAGGTGAAATTGCAGCCCCCGTGGTTCTTTGAAAAACTGATCCCAATTCAGCCCCAGGGTTTCCATCTGAGGATGAGATGCCTAACGCTAGAATAAGGATGGGATGGTCTGATGATAACAGGACAAATGGAAATGGATTTAAATTAAAAAGGGGAGACATAGGTTAGATGTGAGGAACCTATTTTTTTACACAGCAACACTGGAAAAAGTTGCCTTTAGAGGCTGTGCATGCCTGATGGATGGGATCCTGGGTTTACTCTGGGTTTACCCTCATGTCAATACAGGTTTCTACTCATACTTTTCTCTAGGTGAACTCTCACTTTACTCAAGGTTTTACTCACAATTCACCATCAGGGAGTGTGATCGGGAGATGGGCTGGTGGAGTGACTTGCTGGCATCCCCGAGGGAAGGCTGCCAGGCAGATACCCCCAGAAAAGTGGTTGAGTCCCTGCCCTGTCACAGTCGGACAGACATGACTGATGAGGAGGGTTGGAAGAGAGTCCCAACTCAACATCACAGGAGCCCCCCCATGCCTGCCTAGCCCTCAACCCCTGATCCATCTAAGCAACAGGTTTGACACTCTGAAATCTGAAGGAGATAAGAATGGGGAGGCAATGGAGGATCTGCCTAGAAGAGAGCCTAATGCAAGGCAGTCACTACCAAGCCTTGTGACTTCCTCTGCCATGAAAGAAAGAAGGGTGGCCGTGGTGGGTGACTCCCTTCTCAGAGGAATAGAGGGCCCCATTTGCAGACTGGACCCGAGTTGTCAGGAAGTCTGCTGCCTTCTTGGCTGCAGGTCAGGGACATAATGAGGAAACTCCCCATGCTGGTTAGGTCCACTGATTATTTTCCACTACTCATAGTTTAGGTGGGCTGTGATGAAATTTCTTAGAGAAGCCTACAAACTATGAAAAGAGATTTCAGGAATTTAGGCCATTTAGTTCACAGAGTGGGAGATCAAGTGATATTTTGTTCTGTACCTTCAGGGGCAGTGAGGGACACGGAGCAGGCTTGGAAAGCAAAGCAATGAACAATTGTCTCAGAGGTTGGTACTGAGCCAGAAACTTTGAGTTCTTTGATCACAGGGCAGTTTACTTGGCCCATGGTCTGTTATCCATGAATGGAACCCAACTGTCTCAAAGGGGGAAACAAATCCTAGCACAGAATGTAGTGGGGCTTATCGAAAGAGCTTTAAACTAGCTACGATGGGGGAGGGGACAAAACAGAGCTCACCAGAGATGAGCCTAGGGGAATGCTGCTTGAGTTGGGAGAGAGGCAGATGCCTCAGCTGAAGTGTCTACACCAACACAAGGAGCTTGGTCAACAAGCAGGAGGAGCTGGAAGCAACTGTGCATCTGACAAACCATAACCTAGTTGCTATTACTGACCCATGGTGGGACCACTGCAATGACTGGAGTGCTATGATGGATGGTTACAAGCTCTTCAGAAGGGATAGAGGAGGAAGGAAGGGTGGTGGTGTGGCCCTTTATATTAAAGAGAGTTTTGATGTTGAAGAGCTTGGGCTTCAGAACCATCAAGATGCGTGCATGTTTGTAAGGATCAGGGGAAAGACCTGTAGGTGTGACATCTTGCTAAATGTTTCTTATAGACTGCCTAATCAAGGTGAATTGATGGGTGAGGCATTCTATGAGCAGCTTACTGAAGTCGCACGATCGCCAGCACGCATTCTCTTGGGAGACTTCAACTTCCCTGATATATGCTGGGAATATAATAAAGAGCAGAGGAATCAGTCCAAGAGGTTTATAGATTGCATGCAAGACAGCTTCCTTACGCAGCTGGTATGAAGGCCTACCAGGGGTGGTTCCTTGCTAGACCTGCTCTTCACTAACAGTGAAGGACTGGTAGGAGTTGAGAAGGTTGGGGACTGTCTTGGGCAGAGTGGCCATGAAATGGTAGAATTCTCTATTCTTGGAGATGTCAGAAGGGTGATTAGCAAAACTACTATCCTGAACTTCTAGAGGGCGGACTTTGACCTGTTCAGGACACTTGTAGCACGGGTCCCTTGGGAGTCGCTCCTTATGGGTAAAGGGGTCCAGGAAGCCTGGACACTCCTCAAGATGGAAATCTTAAAGGCACAAGATCAGGCTGTCCCTGAATGCCATAAGGTGAGCCATAGGGGAAGAAGACCAGTGTAGTTGAACTGGGAAAAACTGTTGAGACTCAGGAAGAAAAAGAGAGTCTCCATCGTCCAGAAGAAGGGACAAGATACTTGGGGAGATTACAAGGAAGTTGTTAAGGTATGAAGGGAGGAAGTTAAGAAGCTACCTTACTTCCTTGTCCATTAGTCCATGCCTAGAGCTTCTCAGCCATGCCCCTGTCAACTGTAAGCTCCATGCAGAGGTCAAATGGGACACAGAGGGCACAGCCTTCTGCTGGGTGGATACAAGTGTTGGTTGAACTGGACGGGACAAGCCCTCCCACCATGCCCTCCTGGGAAAATGGCCACCCCAAGAATGGCAGTCTGCCTCCTCCATGACCCCATCTGAAATGCTCCTTCACTGACTGATTAAAGGGCTTGAAACCAGGTCCAAAGGGCGAAGGGAGGGGAACTGGATCTGACAGGGAAGGGCTGAGGGATGTTGTTGGTGTTGGAGATTGCAGGGAAAGCCTCTGAGTTGTTCCATAGGACTGTGGGAGGATTCCTCAGAGAAGGTCTTGTTGCCAATACCCCATCCTAAATCTTACTGTGTACCCTCTGGGGGTAACCCCAACCTGCTGCTGCCCAAAATTGCCTGTAGACCAGTGCGGGTAGCGTGAGAAATAAACAGGACAACTCAAGAGAAAACCACAGAGCATTTCCTTTCATGCAGGCTGCTGCTTCTGAGCAAGGCCCTGAACACCAGAACCACGGTGCAGATGGAAGGCCCAGCCAGTCTAAATCAAAACATGCTTCTGGAAGGGGATGCTTTCTGAAGAGTCTTTACGCTAATGAGAGGACCACAAACATTCACTCAGCGAACTCCAAATCTCTGCCTTTGCGGGCCTAGGGTCTTGTTTGTCTCACAGAGACATGGTGGGATGGTTTCCACCTCTGAACTGTAGCAAAGTAGGTACAGGCTCTTCATTATGATTAGGCAATGAAGATGAAGAAAGGCTGCTGCCATCTGTGAGAGTGCACTGAGCTCTGCCTGGGGATGGCAGAGGAGCCAGCTGAGAACTGATGGAAAGTTCTCAAAGTGGAGAGCAGCAGATTCTGTTCCTTGCTTCCCGATCAGGAAGAACAAGAGGAGGGGGACAAGCAGGTATCTGAGTTACAGCTGGGATGGAATTGTTTTCTTCAGACTGTCTGCTATGGTGCAGTGTTTTGGTTCTAAGAGAAAAACAATGTTGATAACACTCTGATGTTTACAGCTGCTGCTAAGCAGTGTTCTACTGAGCCAAGGCCATGGTCAGTGGAGTGCTCAAGGAGCTGGGAAGGAACAGACTGCGCACAGCTGACTGGAAGTGGCCAAAGGGATGTTTTGTAGCACCTGACAGCAAGCAGAAATTGTATTGAAAGCAGTGGCAGTTCATCTCAGTCTTTTCACTGCCCAGGGCCCAGCTGAGCATCAGTCTGGTGGTGATGAGCAAGTGCTTGTGCATCAGTTGTTACATACGATTCCATATCAACAGATATATAGTGATATCTATTACTCCTCTCCTTTTATCTCTCTTAGAAAACTGCTTTGTTACAACCCACAAGTTGTACTTTTTTTCCCAGTTCTCTTCCCCATCCCACTGGGAATGGGGCAGTGCACAAAGCACTGTGCTGCTGAGCCACATGTTGGGTTCAACAACCACCATCATTTTGGTGCCTGATGTGAGGCTCCAAGGGTTGAGATAACAGCACATCTGTCCAGAGTGGACAGGGCTTTGTGGGAGCTGGAGATGTGCAGGCCATGGTGCTGATAGTTTCCCTATTTGTGAAGCTTGCTGAGTCTTCTCATGAAGCTGCATTGCACAGCTCCTTGCTTGCTGCTTCCTTTCCCTGCTGCATTATTTGTCAACTCTGGATGCTGGATTAGGGTATTTATTTTGCTATGCTGTTTGACCTCAGTTTGTACCACGATAAAATTGGCAAAGTGAAGTTTTGTGCACATTCAGCTCTTTGGACATCTTTGGGTTTTGGAAGTAATATTGCTGGTATGATTAGGAATTACACATTTTACATAGTCTCCTCTGGGAGCCCAGGGGTATTCAAGGAGTGACTGGATATTGTGTTCAGGGACATGGTTTAGTGGGAGCTCTTGGTAATAGGCGAACGGTTGGACTGGATGATCTTTTAGGACTTTTCCAACCTTGGTGATTCTAGAATTCTAGGACTGAGGTTAAACATTATTCAGGAATATCAGTGAGAGATCTGTTTCTAGGTGAGAAGGCTCTGCATGGCAGGGGGTGTGGGATGGTCTGGGCAGCTGCCTGGAGTGGTGGGCACCCCCAGGGCTTTGGAACTTCATCTCCGAGCAACTGCAGGATCCTGAGAAACTGGTAGAATATTGGGGGAAGGTCTGATGAAACCCTGGAGATCTCAAACAGGCACAAATAACTGGAGTTTGCCAGGGCCTGGCCCACACCTACTGAGCTGTGTTTAACATTCTTCAGCATCATCAATGGGAAGAGAGCTGGATCTGCTGACAGATCCCTCTGCAACTCCACCCCTCATAATGAGCTCTGCAGTCACTCCTGCTACAGGTCCTGTAGCTGTTCCAAGTATTGCTATAAGAAAATGAAACAAATGCTTCCCAAGGGAGGTGCACTGTGCCAGGAGGTACAGCCCTGTAACCCTCCAACCCCTCCAATGAGCACAGTGGCTGCTCCAACTTCAGTCACAGGTCCTACGGTGATTTCAGCTCTGGCAATGGGCTCTGCAGTTGCTCCAACTCCTGCAGTAGGAAAACAGCCTCTTCAGTTCCTACAGTGAACCTTGAGGCTGTTAAAACCCCTGCAACAGGTCCTAGACTTGCAAACAGATATGCATATAAACTATTATCATCTATGTATGATATGTATATGTATTAGTACATGCAGATATGTTAGCAACTGCCTATATTGTATATATGTGAAAATATACTATATATATAAGATATGTATACATGCATTTATCATATTTATAATCGTTTTCTTTTTATCTTGACCTTAAACCACAGATTCTAAACCTCAGCACTGCCTTGAGTCCCTTACAGATCTCCTTGGGACTTCTGAAACTATCCCTGCCAGTCAGTGAAATGCACCAGAATATCTTGAAGTCTTCTCAGGGAGCAGCTCCTGAGGTACATTCCTTAAACCAGATTTGGAAGAGGCCTCCAGTTCTCTGGACCTGCTCCGAAGGGGCCCTCTTGTTATGGCAGTGACAGCAAGGAGACCAGCACTGACGCAGTCGTTCATATTGCTGGCTACTGACTGCTGTCCCGGAGTGCTGCTGTAGAGACAACAGGACTGTTGTGAGACACAGAAGACCTGAGAGCACTGTGGCAGTGTAAAGAGATCAGAATGAAAATGTTGAGCTGCTGTCTGTGGCTGCACCTCCCCAAATCCAGACAAAGTAGGAAGACAGAACAGCTAAGCAAATGTCATTTTTGAAACCTTTTTAGGTATCCTATAACGTATTCAGGGAATCTGGTTACATGTTTACATGAGCTCTTGGAGTGACAAAATGAAATTAGGTAGGAAAGAATTTAAATTCATTTTTATTTATAAGTTCAATAACATTATTTTCTTTTGCACATTCCTATATCTCACATAATCAAACAATCAAAGATGCATAAAACATGAAGAACCATCACTGGGAATCCTATGAGGAAGTTGTCCATTTTATGGAAGCTGGAATAGTGCTTATTGCAACACCTTCCTGAGAGCGTGCTTGATCTCCCTGTTCCTCATGCTGTAGATAATAGGGTTCAGTGTTGGAGGAACCACTGAGTACAGAAGTGCCACTGTCAGATCCAGGAGTGGGGAGGAAATGGAGGGGGGCTGAGGCAGTGCAGGAGTTTCATCCCTTGACAGAAATCCTGGAGCTGAAATGGGATTCAGCTCCGTACACACCCACAGGATCTGGGATTCCTCTGGTTCAGTTCAGAAGTGCACAAGGAGTTGCCTGCATGTGAGCTCCTGCTCTGAATCCTCGGCCATTCAGCAGGGACGTAGCTGCTTACACACAGACACTGGGTGATGCCCAAGGTGCCTGGGCTGCTCCTGATGTTTGCAAGTGCTTGTAAACCGTGTGGGAAGTCCCTGTTCTCTGCTGGATCTCATACTCTCCGGCAATGACAGTCTGGTGGGAACTGTGAAGGTCAATGAGGCATCAGGCCAAGTGCAAGACGCAAATGGATCTCTTTTTATTTATTTATTTATTTATTTATTTATTTTTTATTTATTTATTTATTTGTATTTAGGCCGTAAGCTTAAAAGATGTTCATTAATGTCAGTCAAACTGAGACAAAAAATTGAAAACAGATATCAAAATCAATGAATATGTGTTAGCCCTTCTCAACATGAGAAATTCTCATGAGTCTTGTTTAATTTTAAGTTGTACATATGAATGTATATGAACCACTCCAGGCAGCTGCCCAGACCATCCCACACCCCCTGCCATGCAGAGCCTTCTCACCTTGGGGCAGATCTCTCACTGATATTTCTGAATAACTGTTTAATCTGAAACATAAGCTGAAACACATTAATGACACGTAACAGTGGGAGTGTGCTGGTGTGAGCACCCCACGGATAGTGAAAATTTTCAAGAGCTATTGGAACTAGCTGTCAATCTCCAGGACAAAAAGAAGTGAGAGTGAGTCTGAGGGACTACTGGAAAGTGTCATCCCTTCTCTCCTCCGAAGCAAGACTCCCTGAGGAGTCCAAGTCAAGGGTGTAATTACTAATCTTATCAACAGTACAACTTCCATAACTCAAAGATGACATCAGAGATGAATGTGCACAAAACTTCATTTTGTCAGCTGCCAATTTTATCATGATATAAACCAGAGTCAAACAGCATAACAAAATAAATACTCTAATCCAGCCCCCAGAGCTGGCAAACAGTACAGCAAGGAAAAGAAGCAGCAAGCAAGGAGCTGTGCAATGCAGCTTCATGAGAAGACTCAACAAGCTCCACAAATGGGGAAACAATCAGCATCATGGCCTGCAGTTCTCCAGCTCCCACAAAGACCTGTGTTAACTCACTCAGGACAGATGTGCTGTTATCTCAATCGATGGAGTCTCACATCGGGCACCAAAATGACGGTGGTTGTTGAATCCAGCATGTGGCTCAGCAGCACACAGTGCTTTGTGCACTGCCCCATTCCCAGTGGGATGGGGAAGAGAATTGGGGAAAAAAAGTACAACTTGTGGGTTGTAACAAAGCAATCTGAAAAAAGAGATAAAAGCAGAGGTGTAATAGTTATCACTATATATCCATTTATATGGAGTAGTATGTAACAACTGATGCACAAGCGCTTGCTCAGCATCACCAGACTGATGCTCAGTTGGGCACTGGGAAGAGAAGAGAGTGAGATAAACTGCCACCCCTTTCAATACAATTTCTGCTTGCTGTCAGGTGCTACAAAACGTCCCTTTGACCACTTCCAGTCAGCTGTGCGCAGTCTGTTCCCTCCCAGCTCCTTGAGCCCTCCACTGACCGTGGCCTTGGCTCTGTACAATTCTGCTTAGCAGCAGCTGTAAACATCAGAGTGTTATCACCATTGTTTTTCTCTTAGAAACAAAAAACTGCACCATAGTAGGCAGCCTGAAGAAAACAATTCCATCCCAGCTGTAACTCAGATACCTGCTTGTCCCCCTCCTCCTCTTGTCCTTCCTGATCAGGAAGCAAGGAACAGAATCTGCTGCTCTGCTCTCTGAGCCCTTTCCATCAGTTCTCAGCTGGCTCCTCTGCCATTCCCAGGCAAAGCTCAGTGCACTCTCACAGACAGTGTCACGGTTTGAACGAAAAAATCCACCTGCGTCCATGACAGGGGCCGTGGGCCCCGCAGGGGCCCTAGGCCGAAAGAAAAAAGTTAATTAGGAAAAGAAAACAGCGGCAACAATCTAAGGAGGCACACTTATTTACTAAATACTATATCGAAATACAGGATAACACAATGTAATACTATATAATTGAAAATTGAGCTAACAAATCAAGCAAAATAGGAGAGATAATGAGTCCCGTAACCGAGAGGCCTACTGTGAAATCTAGGCTCTCACAAACTCCCCTGAACGCCAGAACTTGAAAGACATCAGTCTGGTCTGTGACTGAGTTAATATAGAGTCCAGGTCCCGTGACCTATCGTGTTGTTCTCTGGGAGATGTAGTCTTCTTCTGTAAGTTGCAGATTCAGTAAAATTATTCATGTTTTATATGATGTTATGATGTGGAATACTGATAGCAAAATTACAAAATTATTAAACCATGACAGACAGCAGCAGCCTTTCCTAATTGTCCTTGGCCATCCGTCATAAAGAATTGATATCTGCTCTGCTACAGTTCAGAGGTGCGAACCATCCCACCATGTCTCTGTGAGACAAACAAGACCCTAGGCCTGCAAAGGCACAGAGATTTGGAGTTCGCTGAGTGAATGTTTGTGATCCTCTCATTAGTGTAAAGACTCTTCAGAAAGCATCCCCTTCCAGAAGCATGTTTTGATTTAGACTGTCTGGGCCTTGCATCTACACTGTGGTACTGGTGTTCAGGGCCTTGCTCAGAAGCAGCAGCCTGCATGAAAGGAAATGCTCTGTGGTTTTCTCTTGAGTTGTCCCGTTTATTTCTCACGCTACCCGCACTGGTCTACAGGCACTTTAGGGCAGCAGCAGGTTGGGGTTACACCCAGAGGGTACACAGTAAGATTTAGGACGGGGTATTGGCAACAAGACCTTTTCTGAGGAATCCTCCCACAGTCCTACGGAACAACTCAGAGGCTTTCCCTGCAATCTCCAACACCAACATCATCCCTCAGCCCTTCTCTGTCACATCCAATTCCCCTCCCTTCCCCCTTCGGACCTGGTTTAAAGCCCTTTAATCAATTAGTGCAGGAGCATTTCAGATGGGGTCATGGTGGTTATGCACAGCTGCTGCTAAGCAGTGTTGTACGGAGCCAAGGCCATGGTCAGTAAAGGGCACATGGAGCTGGGAGGGAACAGAGTGAGGACAGCTGACTGATAGTGGCCAAAGGGACGTTCTCTATCAGCTGACAGCAAGCAGAAATTGTATTGAAAGGGGTGGGAGTTCATCTCAGTCTCTTCACTGCCCAGGGCCCAGCTGAGCATCAGTCTGGTGGTGCTGAGCAAGTGCTTGTGCATCAGTTGTTACATACGATTCCATATCAACAGATATATAGTGATAACTATTACTCCTCTCCTTTTATCTCTCTTAGTAAATTGCTTTGTTACAACCCACAAGCTGTACTTTTTTTTCCCAATTTCTTCCCCATCCCACAGGGAATGGGGCAGTGCACCAAGCACTGTGTGCTGCTGAGCCATATGTTGGGTTCAACAACCACTGTCATTTCGGTGCCCGATGTGAGACTCCAAGGGTAGAGATAACAGCACAACTGTCCAGAATGAGATAACTCAGGGCTCTGTGGGAGCTGGAGAAGTGCAGGCCATGATGCTAATTGTTTCCCTATTTGTGGAGCTTGTTGAGTCTTCTCATGAAGCTTCACTGCACAGCTCCTTACATGGTGCTTGGTTGCTGGATTAGGGTATTTATTTTGCTATGCTGTTTGACCTCAGTTTGTACCATGATAAAATTGGCAGCTGACAAAGTGAAGTTTTGTGCACATTCAGCTCTGTGGTCATCTTTGGGTTTTGGAAGTAATATTGCTGGTATGACTAGGAATTACACATTTTACATTGTCTTCTGGGAGCCCAGGGGTATTCAAGGAGTGACTGGATATTGTGTTGAGGGACATGGTTTAGTGGGAGCTATAGGTAATAGGTGAACGGTTGGACTGGATGATCTTTTAGGCCTTTTACAACCTTGGTGATTCTATGATTCTAGGATTGAGGTTAAACAATTATTCAGGAATATCAGTGAGAGATCTGCCCCAAGGTGAGAAGGCTCTGCATGGCAGAGGGTGTGGGATGGTCTGGGCAGCTGCCTGGAGCGGTGGGCACCCCCAGGGCTTTGGAACTTCATCTCCGAGCAACTGCAGGATCCTGAGAAACTGGTAGAATAGTGGGGGCAGGTCTGCTGTGGCACTGGTATGACTGCAGTGTGCCAGATCCAGAGAGCTGGATCTGCTGACAGTGCTGCAACCTCTGCAACTCCTGGCACAGACCCTGCAGCAGCTCCAAGGTTTTGCTACACGTCCTGCAGTTGCTCCAAGCTCTGGGACAGATCCCGCTGTCACTCCATCCCTCATAATGAGCTCTGCAGTCACTCCTGCTACGGGTCCTGTAGCTGTTCCAAGTATGGTAATAAGAAAATGCTACAAATTCCTCCCAAGGGAGGAAATACAGCCCTGTGGTGGCTCCAACCCCTCCAATGAGCCCAGTGGCTGCTCCAACATAGTCACAGTTCCTGTGGTGGTTCCAGCTCTGGCAATGAACTCTGAGGTCACTTCAACTCCTGCAACAGCCCGACAGCCACTTCAGCTCCTACAGTGAACCCTGTGGCTGTTAAAACCCCTGCAACTAGTCCTGGACTTGCAAACAGATGCGCATAGGGATTAGTTCATATATGCACTGCATATGTTGTATATGTGTGAAAATACACTAAATATATTATATATGTATAAATACATTTGTCATAATTATTATCCTTTTCTTTTTCTCTTTGTCTCAACCCATAAACCTTAAACCACAGCACTGCCCCGAGATGCTTAAGGATTTCCTTGGGACTATTCATTCTGATCTGGTCACACAGTGAAGAGCACCTGAAGATCTCAAGGTTTTCTCAGGGAGCAGCTCCTGAGGTATATTCCTTACACCAGCTTTGGAAGAGGCCTCCCTCCAGTTCTCTGGTCCTGCACTAAAGGGGCCCTCTTGTTATGGCAGTGCCAGCAAGGAGACCAGCTCTGACAGACCTGTTCATATTGCTGGCTACTGACTGCAGCCCTGGAGTGCTGCTGTAGAGGCAACAGGACTGTCGTGAGACACACAAGACCTTCAGGACTGCACAAATGAGAGGACTTGAGAGCACTGTGGTAGTGAAAAGAGATCAGAAATGAAAAGAGCATGTTGAGCTGCTGTCTGTGGCTGTACCTCCCCAAATCCAGACAAAGTAGGAAAAAAGAAAAGCTACGTAAAAGTCTATTTTGAAACCTTTTTAGGTATACTTTAACGCATTCGGGGAATCTGGATACATGTTTACATGAGCTCCTAAAGTGACAAAATGGAAATTAGGTAGGAAAGAAGTGTAATACATTTTTATTTATAAGTTCAATAATATATATATATATATATGCACGTTGCTATATCTCACATAATCAAACAATCAAAGATGCATAAAAAATAAAGAACCATCACTGGGAATCCTATGAGGAAGTTGTGCATTTTATAGAAGCTGGAATAGTGCTTATTGCAACATCTTTCTGAGAGCGTGCTTGATCTCCCTGTTCCTCATGCTGTAGATAATAGGGTTCAGTGTTGGAGGAACCACTGAGTACAGAAGTGCCATTGACAGATCCAGGAGTGGGGAGGAGATGGAGGGGGGCTTCAGGTAGGCAAAAATGACAGTGCTGAGAAACAGGGAAACCACGGCCAGGTGAGGGAGGCACGTGGAGAAGGCTTTGTGCCGTCCCTGCTCAGAGGGCATCCTCAGCACAGCCATGAAGATCTGCACATAGGACACAACTATGAAAACAAAGCAACCAAAGCCTAAACTCACACCAAAAAAGATAAACACAACTTCCCTGAGATTTGATTCTGAGCAGGAGAGCTTGAGGATCTGGGGGATTTCACAGAAAAACTGGTTGACAACATTGCCTTGGCAGAGAGGCAGTGAAAACGTACTGGCAGTGTGCAGCAGGGAACAGAGAACCCCAGTGCCCCAGGCAGCTGCTGCCATGGTGGCACAAGCTCTGCTGTCCATCAAGGTCCCGTAGTGCAGGGGCTTGCAGATGGCAACGTAGCGGTCATAGGACATGATGGTGAGAAGGGAATACTCTGCTGAGATGAAGAAGGTAAAGAAAAAGAGCTGTGCAGCACATCCTGTGTAGGAGATGGCCCTGGTGTCCCAGAGGGTGTTGGCCATGGCTTTGGGGAGAGTGGTGGAGATGCAGCCCAGGTCAAGGAGGGCCAGGTTGAGGAGGAAGAAGTACATGGGGGTGTGCAGGCGGCGGTCGCAGGCTACGGCTGTGCTGATGAGGCCGTTGCCCAGGAGGGCAGCCAGGTAGATGCCCAGGAAGAGCCAGAAGTGCAGGAGCTGCAGCTGCCGCGTGTCTGCCAACTGCAGCAGGAGGAACTCACTGATGGAGCTGCTGTTGGGCATCTGCTGTTGTTGGGCTTGGAGTCCTGCTCAGAGTGCAGAAGATAACGACAAGTCCAGACCATTCTCAGAGACACTCCTCCTGCAATAATATAAAATGTTTTCATTCTCCTACAACAGTGTAAATTTAGCACCATTACTTGCATTTAATTTCAAGTATTTCAACATTCCTTAAGCAGAAGCAGCATATGGAGCTCTAACCTTCCTCTTATTTTCTTATCCCTTCTCCCTGGATATTTTCATCTGTTTCAAGTCTCATATCTTTACCCCATGTGCTCTTAGAGCCCCCTACCCCAGCTTCTGTGGCATTCAGTTTCAGTTATAAAATGCTGCCTGTTTGTAGGATAAGTGAATTATTCACGCCTACAGAAAATGATGATAATTCCATCCTTTGAGAAAGGGGTGACTGAAAGCACATCATGTGTGACTGTTCACAAAACAAGCAATTGGTTGACGAAAAATTCTCATAACTCTTATTGCCCCTTTTAGATTTCTGACTCCAAACCTTTTTGCCTCAGAACAGGAAATGGAAACCCCCTGCCTTGGCTCTCCTCTTGCAAAGTACCCTTACCAACATTCAGTTGTGCAGTGGAGCTGTGATCCCCCCGCCCCAAGCAGCAGCAGCACAAGCCCTGCTGGGAGGCTCCTTCCCCCCACACGTCTCCCCGCAGCGCCCTGGGCAGCTCCCCGGGCAGGCTGAGAGCTGAGCCTGGCAGGCGGCAGAGTCCCATACCCGGCACACAGCCCCTGGGGCACAGCAGGGACCCTGCTCTGCAGGACAGCCCTGGGCACCTGCAGCCCCGGCTGCACAGCCTGCAGCCGTGCTGGGACATGCAGCACTCAGGGCTGTGCTCTGACACTGCAGCATGGAAGCCCAGAGCTGGAGCAGAAGGCTTTTAACACAGTAAAGAAACATGCTGTACCTGCAGCCGGATCTGCTATGGGGTGTCCCAGATTGTTAGCGCTCTATGAAAAGCAGATCACGGTCCACAGAGAGACTTACCATGTCATGCTCTGTGAGCAATGTTCCTGCATCGATCTCACAGCCCACTCACACCATACACATCCTGTAAGCTCTCTCCAATTTCTCTCCTCTCCTTCTGCTAACTTCAGGCTGTGCTGTGCACAAGAGCTGCTCCTGGGCACAGCTGTCTCTCTACATCTCTGCACACTTTTATGAGCTCCCTGTGTCCCAGGTGCCAGTACAAGCAAGCATCAGATGATGTCATTTTTATCCTTCCCACTCATCTCCCCTGATATGTCCCTGGGTCCTCATGGCCAACAGCTCCTGAAAGACAACAGCATCATGACTGTGCTTTGAAATTCTCTCAATTAACCACAACATGTCCAGTGGTCAGTGACTGATTGGAGATATATAACGAGTACTTTCAGAGTTAGTTTGATGAAGCATAAAGGGCACCCAGACGAGGACGGGGAGGTTTGGACTTTCCCTGTGCAGGGCAGTGATCCAGCTGAGGCAGTGCAGGAGTCTCATCCCTTGACAGAAATCCTGGAGCTGAAATGGGATTCAGCTCCCTACACACCCACAGGAGCTGGGATTCCTCTGGATCAGTTCAGAAGTGCACAAGGAGTTGCCTGCATGTGAGCTCCTGCTCTGAGTCCTTGGTCCTTCAGCGGGGAGGCAGCTGCTCACACACATACACTGGGTGATGCCCAAGGTGCCTGGGCTGCTCCTGATGTGTGCCAGTGCTTGTAAACCGTGTGGGAAGTCCCTGAGACAGACACCTCCTTCCTGGCCATCAGCCGAGGGCCAGAGAGGGGATAGCACCGGCTGTCTGGTGAATTCACATGCAGCTGCAAGTGCAGCACAGGGCCTTCAGCAAAGCCATGCCCATGGTGTGTCCGTGCTGCTACGTCACCTCCAAGACTCACGATCAGTCTAATGTTTGTGTGCCACCTTCTGCACACTGATAGCATAGATGAGCTATCCAGTCAGGCTATGTCCAGTGATGCTTTCCAATTAGGATGTTTACTTCTGTGGTTTTGCACTAATGCAAACACCAACACACAAGAATCACAGAATCACAGAATCACAGAATTGTAGGGGTTGGAAGGGACCTCTAGAGATCATCGAGTCCAATCCCCCTGCCAAAGCAGGCTCCCTACACCATGTCACACAGGAAGGCGTCCCGGTGGGTCTTGAATAGCTCCAGAGAAGGAGACTCCACCACCTCCCTGGCAGCCTGTTCCAGTGCTCCGTCACCCTCACTGTAAAGAAGTTCTTCCGCACATTTGTGCAGAACTTCCTATGCTGTACTTTCATCCCATTACCCCTAGTCCTATCCCCACGCACTACTGAAAAGAGACCAGCCTCACCACTATGGCTCCCACACCTCAGGTATTTATAAACCTGGATCAAGGTCCCTCTCAGCCTTCTTTTCTCAAGGCTAAACAGACCCAGTTCCCTAAGTCTCTCCTCATAGGGGAGATGCTCCAGGCCCTTCACCATCTTTGTGGCCCTCCGCTGGACTCTTTCCAAGAGATCCCTGTCTTTTTTGTACTGGGGAGCCCAGAACTGGACACAGTATTCCAGATGAGGCCTCACCAGGGCAGAGTAGAGGGGGAGGATCACCTCCTTCGCCCTGCTGGACACGCTCTTTTTAATGCACCCCAGTATGCCATTGGCTTTTTTGGCTACAGGGGCACACTGCTGGCTCATGGTCAATCTGTCGTCCACCAGGACGCCCAGGTCCCTCTCAACAGAGCTCCTCTCCAGCAGCTCTTCCCCCACCCTGTACTGGTGCATGCAATTATTTCTACCCAGGTGCAAGACTCTACACTTGCTTTTGTTAAACCTCATCCGGTTTCTTACTGCCCAGCTCTCCAGCCTGTCCAGGTCTCGCTGAATGGCAGCACAGCCTTCAGGTGTGTCAGCCAATCCTCCCAACTTCGTGTCATCAGCAAACTTGCTGAGGGTGGTCATTGATGAAGATGTTGAACAAGACCGGACCCAGCACAGACCCCTGGGGGACGCCGCTAGTTACAGCCCTGCAGCCAGACACCGCACCGCCAACGACAACCCTCTGCACTCTGCCAGTCAGCCAATTCTCGACCCACTTCACTGTCCACTCACCTATCCCATACTTCCTAAACTTTGGTATAAGTATGTCATGGGAGACTGTATCAGTTATAGAGGTTATAGAGTTCAATTCCTGTAGTCAATTTGGCGGCCCAGGTGGGACCAGCTCTGTTCGTTGCAGGACCAGCTGAGAGGGAGACACTTTTGGCGCACCCTGAGATTTCTCTGAAGGACTCCCTTCCTCACCTGATCACTGCAGGGACAGACAAGGACCACCCATAGGTGGACCAGGTATGTGTATGGTAAGTGGAGCCCATATGTCTTGAGGAGACATCCTACACAGTTTACAGCCATACGTGCTGCTCCCAGGGAGGTGAGCTCATGGCTTTGGTTGCCAGCTGGGGTAGGAAGACTCCTTGGGTGAGTTCCTATGAAAGGGAACTGTATGTCATATGAATGGAAACAAGAACAAATACTCTCTCCCAGGTAGTTGACAATAGGAGGGACCTAGGTTGGTCTCTCCTACGGGTATGGGATATAGTGGATAGCCTGTCAAATGGTAGCCTGGGTTCTCCAAGGTGTAATCATGGGGCTTATAGGTTGTATGTTCAATATTATCATCTGCTTTAAGTGTTTGGTACCGTGTGTCAAGCCAACTCCGGGAAAAGCATTAACGTTTGCAACTGGTCAACCAGAGTATGAGTGTTATTAAGATTCCAGCTAGAAAACGTTGTCAGCATTGTGTAGTATGAATAACCCATGGTTTTTGATCTAAATGTCAGAGTGAGTGTGGTGTGAGTGAGACACAGAACAGCTGCAGGGTGAGTGCTGAGTCCCGATCCGTGTTTCCTTCCTCCTGTGAGGGAAATGGCCAGACACGGACAAAGTGAAAGACTGTGTTGTCTGTCCACTCATAAGTACTTTCTGCTTGTATGTAAGAAGACGGGAGTTTGTACTCTGTAGATTAGTAAGATTGTCCTGAGGAGAGGTGTACATTCCACCACCAATGAGTGTCAACCCATTTATGTAATACTATGTACTGCTTGTGAGGAAGTGTGCGAGGGAGGTGGTTCAATCAGTGCTGATTCTGTGGCACAGTGTTTATAACTGAAGAATACAGACTGTATTAAGGGAGTTTATGTGAACTGAAGAACTGTATTGTTTGACGAACTGTTTTGATGGTATAAGAAAGTGTAATTGTTAATGATATATGGAAGTGTACTTGAGGGAATGTGGAAGTGTATCTGAGCATAGAAACAGAGGAAGCATTTACAGAGGAAAAAGGGTTAAAGTGAGTTTACCTGCACTGACATGAGAGCAACGCCCTGCCAGACCGCTGCCCTGTGAGCTGAGAAGAGAAGAGTGGAGACACAGTCCCCGTGTATCAGGTAGTGTTATTCTGCTTACCAAATGAATGAGTTCACTACAGAAGAGGCAAATCTTCCCCTCTGCTGCATTTGTGGCATACTCTGGAGTTCAAGGCATTGCAAAGCTATGGCACATCTACTTTCTTTCAATGATGGTGCGTTAGCATGCTCTGGGCTCTCATTTCAATTGCATCTAAAGAAGTCTAGGGTCATACCAGCTGACAGGAAGCTGGCAAATGTTGTCTCGTTGTAAGGAAGAGCAAGAAAGATGACATGGGCAATTATGGACCTGTCAGTCCAGAGCCTGGTAAAATTATGGAGAAAATGATGGTGGGAGTTATGGAAAAACAGCTGAAGGACAATTCTGTCATTGGTCGCAGCCAACACAAGTTTGTGAGGCGAAGGTCCTGTTTAATTTAAGCTCATTTTGTGACCCAGTTATCCGTTTAGTTGACCAAGGGAAGCCAGTTGATGTAATCCTTGAGGATTTCAGTGGAGATTTTGACACTGTTTCTCACAACAACCTTCTGGACAGAATGTTCTGCATATGGCTAGACAGAAACACAATGTGGTGGGTGAGCAGTTGGCCAGTAGGTCAGTCCCAAAGGATTATAGTCAGTGGGTTCCATTGGGCTGGTAGATGGTCACTGTCGGGGTCCCCAGGGTTCCATTTTGGGGCCACTTTCCTTTCATGTTTATGCAGATGACTTGAATGCAGGACTAGAAGACGTTCTGAGCAAGTTTGCTGATGAGACCAGATGAGGAAGTGCTGTTGCCTCCACTGAGGGTGGAGAGGACTTGCAGAGAGATGTGGACAAGTCAGAGAAGTGGGTACCAGTTGGTACTAAGCACCAAGTGCATAACGCATAACAAGAACAAGTGCCTGATTGTGCACCTGGGTAGGGGCAATGCTGGACATACACACTGACTGGATATGGGACACTGGAGAGGAGTCTGACTGGAAAGGATTGGGGTGCTGGTCAGCATCACACTGAATGTGAGTCAGCAGTGTGCCAAGGCAGCCAGGAAAGCCAACGGTCCCCTGGAGAGAATGAAGCAACTTATTGCCAGCTGGGTGAGGGAAAGGATCATCCCTCTGCTCTGCATTGCTACTGCCTCACTATGTTCTGGGCACCACAGAACATAAAGGACTTCAAACTCTGGGAGAATGTGAAAAGGAGGGCACTGGAACTGAGAGATCTGAAGTTCAGAGTTTCACAGTGATTGACTGCTTGTTCAGACTGGGCCCTTCTCACATCCCTGCTCACATCCTGCAATGAAACATAGGTCTCATATGGGACATGAACCTCACAGCGTCCTTGCACCACATGTAGAGCCTGGGATCTTCTGTCCCCATGTCTTTCATTTAACATCATACAGACCTCCAACCCATTGCCCCAGGAAATGCCCTGAGCCAACATGAGATACAGGATCTTTCTACCACTGGTCTTGTAATCAGGGCTTGTCCTGTTTGCTTCACAAGGCAAAGGAGAGGTTTCTTAGCATGCCAGTGCCTTTGCCTGCCTTTAGTCATGGCTTCCAGTTATCTTCTCTAACAAGTCCCTTGGGAAGCTTGCTTGTTAATGTTCCTCAGTGGGTCCATTAATACTCCAAGAAACTTCACTGTTACTTCTGACTTTGTCTTGTTGAGCACTTTGTGCAAACTTCTCTCTGCACTGGAGGCTGATGAACTCAGCATCAAATGCACCCTGGGACCATTATAACCTAAAGAATCTTCTGTGCCTTATGCCATCTTGTTATCTTCTTCAGGTTATCAGAACTTGTTCAGCAAAAAGGAGGGATATCTGGAGAGAGATTAAAGAGATAGAATCCATTATAAATTTATTTTCTCTTTATTTATATCTGTTATTAAAGCAGCACTGTGCAACTGATACCAATCCAGGATGTCCCAATGAGTTCTGTACTGTTACTGTGTTGACAAAGGTCCTTCTCAACCTCCCTACCCAATTTCTGCTCACAATGGACCTATGGGACTTGCATCACTTTTCTTCACATCACTCTTCTCCTCTGCATTCATCTCCTCAGTGTTAAAACTGCTTTGCACCAACTCCCACTGGCTTTCCTCAGAGAACCAGCTACACATGGAAAAGGAAAGATTTCTCTTTTTTATCTGGCCAGCAAACAGAAGGAAAGGTGATGCAATTGAATGAACAGTAAAACACAGTGATCAACTGCATGCCATGTTCAAGCGTCATCTATTGAAGTTTGTCTTTCATATCGAATACTTTTAAAAGAAATGATTTAGACTGAGATAGGATAGGATAGATTGAATCACAGTGAAGTAGTTGACAACAGAGGCCATCAGACTCTGGGAGATGGAGCAAATTCCAGTAATCTTCCTGGGATAGATCAGCCAGGTAGTTGAGAGTTATCAACTTAAAACTGATCAGGACTTGTGAGTATTTCACACATTGAGACGGGTTAACATATTCTCTCCGATTCTCAGAATTTGGGGAGATGGAACAAATTCCAGTAATCCCCCTAAAAGTCAGAAATCAGACACATAATTGGGACTGAACAAAGAGCAAGGGATGGAGAAATCTGGAGGGCAGTGGGAGTAGTGTGTGCCCAAATGGCCTGCTGAAAACATGCCCTTAACCATGGCCATTTATTTAGGAGAGCTGAAAACACTTGGAGGATGAGACACATCAAATAGGCAGCAGGGAAGAGTAGTGCTGGGCACCGGGCTATAGTCACAGGGCATTGGCACTGGCACTGCTGTCTGTGTCTCTGAACCTGAAGACATTTGTGTCCAGCGAACACAGTTCTGGAAAACATTGTAGTTTCAGCAAAAGAAAAAAAAGAAAGAAAGAAAAAAAAAGGCATCAAATCACCTCAAAGATTCATACATACAACTTAAAATGGAACAAGACTCATGAGAATTTCTCATGTTGAGAAGGGTTAACACATTTTCATTGATTTCCATCTTTGTCTTCAATTATTTGTTTCAGTTTTATTGACATTTATGATCAACTATTAAGCTTACAGCCTCAAAATAAATAAATAAATAAAAAGAGATACATTTGCATCTTGCACATGGCCTGATGCCCCTTTGACCTTCACAGTTCCCACAAGTCCTTCCATGACAGAGAGTATGAGATCCAGCAGAGCACCTCTCCTCTTTGGTTCCTCCACTGCTTTGTCAAGAAGCTGCCATCTGTGCTCTCTAGGGATCTGCTGGATGGCACATGCCCTGCTGTGCTGTCCCTGCCGCAGATAATGGAGTGACAAAGGCCACCAAATGGGACAAGGGACAGACAACATCAGATTCCAATCTGTCTGCAGAGGGCACCTTCCATTGACTCTCCCTGATCAGGAAGACAGGAAAAGACACTGATGGTCTCCTCTGTTTGCCATTTCCATTAGCTCTGACCTGTCTGCTCTTCCATCCCCAGGCAGAGCTCAGTGCACTCTCATAGAGGGCAGTCACCCTTCTTTATCTCCTCGCCCATCCATCCTAAAGACTCGGTATCCCCCTTGTGCTACAGTGCAGTTGTGGAAGCCATTAAACTGTGTCCCCATGGTCCAAACAGGAGCTCAGGCCTGCAGCTCTACCAAGATTTCTAGCTTCTCAGACCCAGGGCCGCTGGGTCTGAGGCGGCAGTTCAAGACTCAAAGCAGAGCTTGCTGGGTACAGACAGTGGAGTTAAAAGGCATGGAGAGGGGTGGGGAGATGCTGCCTCTCTCAAGTGCCTGTATACCAATGCGCGAAGCATGGGGAATAAACAGGAAGAATTGGAGCTCTGTGTGCGGTCAAGTGGCCATGATCTCATTGCGATCACAGAGACGTGGTGGGACAGCTCGCATGACTGGAATGTTGTCATGGAGGGCTATGTGCTTTTTAGGAAAGATCGGCTGGCAAGGCGGGGTGGTGGAGTTGCTCTTTATGTGACAGAGCAGCTAGAATGTATTGAACTCCACCTGGGCGAGAGTAATGTAGAAGTCGAGAGCTTGTGGGTGAGAATCAAGGGCCAGACTGGCAAAGGGGACACTGTTGTAGGTGTGTACTACAGGCCTCCTGATCAGGAGGAGGAGGTCAATGAGGCCTTCCATAAGCAAGTGGAAGTAGCGGCACGCTCCCAGGCACTGGTGCTTATGGGGGATTTCAATTATCCAGATATTTGCTGGACGACCAACATGTCCAGGCATGCGCGGTCCAGACAATTCTTGCAGTGCATTGAAGATAACTTCCTGATGCAGGTGGTAGAGGAACCGACGCGGGGTGGGGCATTGCTGGACCTGATTCTCACCAATAAGGAAGGACTTGTTAAGGAAGTAAAAGTTGGGGGCAGCTTGGGATGTAGTGACCATGAGATGGTGGAGTTCGAGATCCTGAGTGGAGGAAGCAAAGCAAAAAGTAGGATTGCTACCCTGAACTTTAGGAGAGACAACTTTGATCTCCTTCGGGACCTACTTGGGGCTATCCCGTGGGCCAGGGTGCTAGAAAGCAAGGGGGACTGTGAGAGCTGGTTAGTGCTTAAATGGCTCTTCTTCCAAGCTCAGGATTGGTGCGTCCCTGTGACTAAGAAATCGGGAAAAGGTGCAAGGAGACCTGCGTGGATGAGTAAGGAGCTCATGTGCCAGCTCCGCGGAAAGAAGAAAGTACATGATATGTGGAAGAAGGGTCTGACCACTTGGGAACAATACAAGAATGTAGTCAGGGACTGCAGAGATGCAACCAGGAAGGCCAAAGCCCACCTGGAGTTGAATCTAGCTAAGGAGATAAAGAATAATAAAAAAGGCTTTTTTAAATACGTTAACAGCAAAAGGAAGGCTAGGGAGAATGTGGGCCCCATACTAGGTGAGGGGGGCGCTCTGGTAACAGGGGATGCTGAGAAGGCAGAAATACTGAATGCCTTCTTTGCTTCTGTCTTTAGTGAAAGGGCTCTCCCTCAGGAATCCTGGACCCTGGAGGTTGATGAGAGAGTCTGGGGAATGAGAGATTTCCCTTTAGTCAGGGAAGAGGTGGTCCGTGAGTGCCTAGGAAACATTAAGGTCCATAAATCCATGGGACCTGATGGGGTGCATCCGCGGGTGCTGAGAGAGCTGGCGGAAGTCATTGCTGAGCCGCTCTCTGTAATCTTTCAGAGGTCTTGGAGAACTGAGGAGGTGCCTGAAGACTGGAGGACAGCCAATGTCACTCCAGTCTTCAAAAAGGGCAAGAAGGAAGACCCGGGTAATTATAGGCCGGTCAGCCTCACCTCTGTCCCAGGGAAGGTGATGGAACAGCTTGTGCTGGATGCCATCTCCAGACAACTGGGTGATAAGGAGGTTATCAGGAGTACTCAGCATGGGTTCACCAAGGGTAGGTCGTGCTTGACCAACCTGGTGGCCTTTTATGAAGATGTCACTAGCTGGGTGGACAGGGGGAGGGTGGTAGATGTAGTCTACCTTGATTTCAGTAAGGCTTTTGATACTGTCCCCCATGACATCCTTATAACAAAGCTGAGGAAGTATGGGATAGATGAGTGGACGGTGAAGTGGGTTGAGAATTGGCTGACTGGCAGAGTGCAGAGTGTTGTCGTTGGCGGTGCGGTGTCTGGCTGGAGGCCTGTAACTAGCGGCATCCCCCAGGGGTCTGTGCTGGGTCTGGTCTTGTTCAACATCTTCATCAACGATCTCGATGAAGGGATAGTGACCACCCTCAGCAAGTTTGCTGATGACACGAAGTTGGGAGGATTGGCTGACACACCTGAAGGCTGTGCTGCCATTCAGCGAGACCTGGACAGGCTGGAGAGCTGGGCAGTAAGAAACCGGATGAGGTTTAATTAAAGCAAGTGTAGAGTCTTGCACCTAGGTAGAAATAATTGCATGCACCAGTACAGGCTGGGGGAAGACCTGCTGGAGAGGAGCTCTGCTGAGAGGGACCTGGGCGTCCTGGTGGACGACAGATTAACCATGAGCCAGCAGTGTGCCCTTGTAGCCAAAAAAGCCAATGGCATACTGGGGTGTATTAAAAAGAGCGTGTCCAGCAGGTCAAAGGAGGTGATCCTCCCCCTCTACTCTGCCCTGGTGAGGCCTCATCTGGAATATTGTGTCCAGTTCTGGGCTCCCCAGTACAAAAAAGACAGGGATCTCTTGGAAAGAGTCCAGTGGAGGGCCACAAAGATGGTGAAGGGCCTGGAGCATCTCCCCTATGAGGAGAGACTGAGGGAACTGGGTCTGTTTAGCCTTGAGAAAAGAAGGCTGAGAGGGGACTTGATGCAGGTCTATAAATATTTGAGGTGTGGGGGGCAAAGTGGTGAGGCCAGACTCTTTTCAGCAGTGTGTGGAGACGGGACAAGGGGAAACAGACAGAAACTGGACCATAGGAAGTTCTGCACTAATGTGTGCAATAACTTCTTTATGGTGAGAGTGACAGAGCACTGGAACAGGCTGCCCAGGGTGGTTGTGGAATCTCCTTCTCTGGAGATATTCAAGACTTGTCTGGATGCTGAGCTGTGCAACGTGGTGTAGGGAACCTGCTTTGGCAGGGGGGCTGGACTCAATGGTCTCTAAAGGTCCCTTCCAACCCCTACAATTCTGTGATTCAGTGAATATCATGGGGTGGTTTGGATGGGGAAAGACGACCCCTTTGAATGACCTTTTGTCAGGGCATGTCCTGGGATTCCTAGGATCCTCAAAATGCAGCATTGCTTCTGTCACTGAAAAATGGGGCCCTGTGTGGGACGGAGGGAGGGTCCATGAGTCCCTGGCCCACCTGACTGAGTATTTCCATGGTCTTAGCAAAGACATACTTACAACTTGAGAATGAGAGTTAGCTGCGTTCATGGTGGCATGGCCACTGCTGATGGCCTTGAACTGTCTGAACATAACTAAAGAGGCTCAGGCTGATGCAAATCAGCTATTGAATGACAGTGTTGAAAAATTGGAAAGACAGGTGGCAGTTTTGATGGGGAAAAAACCTAATTCAATCATTCTCCTATGGAAGATCAGAAACATCTCTCTGGAAGACCATGGGGACCCTGTACAAGGGAATCTGTATAAAATGGACTCTGTAAATGAAGGCACTAAAAGGTCAGATTTTGAGGTTCCATTTGGACTAGATCTATTTGAGATCTGACTGATTGTAACCCAAAAATGAAAAAAAAATAAATAAATGCAGGATAGGCTGGTGGGAGTGCCCTGACCAGTGTCCAACCCCCCAAACCCTGCTGCCCATAATACAGCAGCTGAACTGATGGATATAGTACAGTGGTTTAGACAGAAACCAAGAGAGCATGCCAGCATAGCTGCTCTGGTTATGGGACATGGAGGCAGAAAGCGCTGTGGTGAATGGACTGGAAATTTCAAAACTGACATCCATTACTACTCACCCTGCCCTCAGGCAAAGACTGTATGCTCTGTCCAACATAATGAGGATAGCCATTTGATCAGTGAATGATTTATGGCTGTGTGTCATATAACATGGCCAAATAAGAATGACATACCATTAAATATGAGCCTGTGGTCCTCTATGGAGGACTAACAAAATTATATTAGAGAATTAGGCATGAAAGAGGCAATCTATGAAGATGATTTTGAGAGCCCAGTCAATAAATTTTTCATCAGGAACGAGGGATCTCATCCTACAGCCTTCACCTTTACATCAGGATGGGTCTATGTTATCCATACTGAACCCCCCAGTGGCCCTCAGGTGCTGTAATACAACAGGCTGCCCAATTGATGGGGAGACAAGAGTGCCTGCAGCCAGATGCAGGCTCTGAATGGTGGTGAAAAGGTCAGAGAACCATCTGCTGCCATGACTTAGGCGTCCAGCCCCTAAGGTAATCCAGTCTGGACCCATTAGGGTCTTGAGACAACAAATGTTTAAAGACCAGATTAGAGCAGGAGTTCAGTATAAAAAGATCGATGGACAGCATAATCAGGAAAAAATATCTGTTAAACAGGCCCAAGCACTGAGTATTTATAGTCCAACCTTTTCAGCCAAACTAGATGTGAATGTAACTCAAGAAGGGTCTGGATGGGGGCTCTGGCAGAGCCAGAGTTCTTTGTGAACCCCTATGAGGTTTTGGTCACAGGTTTGGCATGGAGCAGAATAAAGATACATCACAGTTGAAAAGCATTTATTGGCTACCTATTCTACACTACAGGTGGTAGAACCAGTAACTCAGATTTCAGAGGTTATCGTTAAACAACAAGGCCAGTCCAGGGGTGGGTAAAAGATCTAACACACATCTCTATGATGGGGGTGGCCCAATCACAAGCAGTGGTGCGCTCAGTTGTTCTGCTTGCCTGCTCCTCAAGGAGTTAGGAGAAATCTATGCCTGCTGCGTGTTCGAGTGCATGCGCAATGCCATGTGGAGGGCTTATCACAATAAAGATTGGCGGATTTGCTGCGTAGACCGGTCAGAACTCAGATCTGCGTTGTGCTTCCTGCGGCACCAAACGCCCAACAGTGGCAGTTCCGTGTATTGGCCAGCAGGTGGCAGCAGAGACCACGGAAAGAACGTCTGCGGGACAGACCCTGGGGATCCTTTCTCTTTTGATTATAGGGGAAGAACACAAAGATGGAAGAGGAGGGAAGGGGAAAAAAAAAAAAAAAAAAGAAAAAACCAAACCACAGCAAACAAATAAAAACTTCTCCAAACGTAGCAAACGTGAATCTCTGTCAATAAATAAATGAGTAATTGAATTGATTTCTGTTTCCCCTCTCCCCCGCCCCCCTCAACTTCCGAGATGAAGAAACACCTGGTATCAATTGGACAAATGCACACAGTGAAGCCAGGGATGGTCTGAAACGCAAAGCAGCTGAGCAGCTTTTAGAAGAAAACAGAGTAGTAACAACTTCTGTACCTACATTCACCACTCTGAGATCCTGTCTGGGTCACCCAAGGCTTGTAAATAACCACTGGGTCGGTTCTGATGTCGAGTGATTTGTTGTCAGTTCTCTCATGGTTCTCAGGTCAGTTCTCCGGTGCCAGGATCTGCCACAGGGCATTCTGACCACGGGCATCATGTTTCTACGCTGCCGCCTGCATTTAACAGGCAATGGGACTGCCCAGCATGTGCAAGGCAGCACCTCTTTCACACCACCAGAATGTTTAAGGCTGTTGGGATTGATGTTAGTGTCCCATTAACACTGAGGCTAGAGATACCCTTAGGATTGACATTACTATTAGCATTACTTTGATGGTGCCCTATCTGGGTCATTTCCAGGGGATGTCAGGAGTAAGGCACAGTGTCAGGAGAAAAAGAACAGACTCTGTTACTTTATAAACGTGATAATAGAGAGAGTTCATTGGAAAAAATACAACTCTTAAATAATACAAAGCATGCTTCTGATTGGATGCAGGCATCATTTGGGCTCTGATTAATATTACTTTTAAGGTAAAGATTATTGTTACCTTAATGATTGTTTTTTGGATTATGATCAGGGTTAAGGTTCCTTTTGCTACAAACTTCTAGCATCATTTTTGTTGTTACATTTGGAGTTAGAGACGATTTTAGAATCAGGGTAAGGGTTAGGATTAGAGTTACATTGCGGGTTATTGCTGTTATTTTACAGCTCCTGTGAGGGTTGGGGTCTGGGTCAGGTGTTTAAAAAATGAAATGAGAAAAGAATAAAAAAAATATATTGAAAGCTTCAGATTTCCTTAATCTTTGTGGGAATCATATAATGTGCAACTCAGATCTACCTCTTCGTGCAGTGACTGCCTGTAAATTTGCTAGAGCCTAATATAATATGGCCTTGTGCTTTCCGCTAACTCACCTTCATTTCATTTTCATTACATTTGCTTGGTAGTCAGATTTTGGTGTGTGGATATTTTAAAACAATCTAACTGACATTGGCAAAAAATTAAAAATAAATTAAAAAATGCACGACAGCATCGTATCAATTTTTATAGATAAGATACAGAAGAGCAGTTTCCCTTAGTTTTCTGTGCCTCTTTACTTTCTTACCCTCTCCCCTTGTGTGAGAAACTCTCAAAGTCAAAGATTTCTAGTTAGGCAAAGATGGCAGCGATAGCAGCAGTGCTTATTCATTACTGCAATACTGCGCGCACATCCCCTGTTGGCAAGGGAGAAACTGCACACCAGTCAGTGAAATCAATTCTGTTCTATGCCCTAAACCCACTGCAGGTGATGCTCTCATGGCTCTCATTGGTTGAGCATCTCAGGCTCACAGACTCCTCGAGACTGTTGCTAGGATTCATTTCCATATAAGGTCAATTACCAACCTCTTGTTTTTAGGTCTGCCTTGTACTTTTCTGCGGAGAGAGAAGGGCAATGTTTCCAAAAGTCAGTACATTCATTCTGTCCTGTGCTGGGCTCTACCCACCCTGTGTATTTATCTTGTGCTTGTCTCAATTCTCCCCATGTCAGAATGCCCCCAGTCTGAACTTAACTCTGTTCAGCAACTTTCTTGGTGGAAAAACTACTTATACAGCTGTTTTACAAGAGGGTTATACATTCAGTTAGGGCCTACACTATGTACTGAAAATACTGGAAACTTCCACTGCAAAAACACACTCTACCTCTCCCATCTGTGCAGCCTTGCAGACCCAGAGCATGCCAGGTTATTTCTGCTTTCATAGCATTTGCATGCTGTAGGGTGAGCACAAGGTTCTGCTGCTTGATTCTTCTGCAAGAGCTGCCTACCGGCAAATGGTTGCAGGGATGGAGGATGTGACAGAAAGCATTTGTCTCCACAAGAGCAGAGTTACATTCAGTGCAGAGTGTGAGAGTCAGGTTGGTGTGGAAAAGCACTGACACGCTGGGGATGATGCAGTGCTCACATGTCTAACACTCACAGACATTACTGTCAGAAGGATGGTGCTGTGTTGTGCTTCTACCTTTGGCAGCCCCTGGAGAAATGCTGTGGCACACAGAACACCTTTGTATTGCACTGACTGCTGCCATGCAGCATGGATTTAACACACCAAATCCAGAGGAGCATGACTGCATCTAACTGCCCTGAGAAAAACTACTGTAGCTGAAGAGATGAGGAGGCAGCTGCTCATCTGCAGAACAAGCAGTACTGCCAGACACTGGGCCAGGTGAGCACCTCCTGCTGCAGCGTGATGATGACAGGGCTGGAGATGATCTGCAAAGCCAGCTTAAAAGTGGGAGACATGAGTCAACATGGCAGGAGGACAGAGGTGTTAGGGAGCAGCCAAGGCATCAAAGAGTATCAAAAGGCTTTGAAAGGTATCACAAAGCGACAGCCAGGAAGACTGGGATTATCATGAGCAGCAACCTGGATGCTAGAGATTATTTGCTCCCATACAAAATGGTAGAGATCTTGCTGCAGACATCCCAAAGCCAGGCAAAATGGGAACCCAGAGCTCTGCCTGCACGAACCCCACAGCCAGAGTGTTGCAAGCTGAGCTGCCTTGCTGTTTGTTGCATTCATCGCAATCACTGTGAATGAAGACTCAGAATGCAGTCAAGGCGATGACTGAGCATGAGAGTGACTTTATTCAATAAAAGACAGGAGGGCTTGAGAGGTCAGGGGTGAAGATGGGACCCCTCTTGTCAAGATGAGAGTGGCTCAGAGCTTGTGCTGCTGCCTGGTGCCTGGGACTGGCAGCCTGACTCTAAGTCCCCATCTAAGATGCTCAGCTTCACCTCACTGATGCTGACCTGCTCCTGCATGGTGGTGCTGCTGTTGGGGCACTCGGGCTGTGCTTGGGATGGGCAGCACTGCAAAGGCGCTGGGTCACAATCCAGGCAGGTGACTGCTGTGTCTGGCAGGCTCAGGTCACGAGCTTCAGCAGAGCCAGGAGATATGAGAGCATGAATGTGGATGAGCCCCTTGTGTCCATCACTGTTACCATGTGGAAGGCTGTCATCCGAATTGCAGCGATTCGTGCTTATTAAGAACTCTCCATTGATGGAAACACACTGCACATCACTACTTGGTTTGGATCTTTGGGGTTGACAAGGGCTCGAATCACCTAGGAAGGCATAGAAACACAAGGGTTAGTGTCAAACGTTTGCAAGTTGAATCATGAAAGGTTGTTGATACTTGGTAATAGAGTGGCGGCAGGAAGAAGCAAATAGGCTTCAAGCAGCAGAGCCACTGTCTTGAAAGTGATCCTCGTGCAGGTCCAGCTCGTGTGTTGTTTCACTGTAATCTGCTTCTTTGGGTCTACCTAGTGGGCAGCAACACTCGAGTTGTTACTGATATCATTGAAAAGAACTGGAGACAATTGTTCTATTCCTAAGAGCTTCAAGGTGCCTAGAAGCACAAATAGAAACCAGCAGTATTTCATCACTTCACCAAAAAGAAGGTCAAACACCTGAGCTGTGAAGAGCAGTTACAGAACCTATGCATAAGATCACACCAGACATACTTTGTTCTAACAACAGTTATGGCACATAGTCCATTTCCTTCAATATTCCCAAAATGAAATGATGTGGAGCATTACAGGGAAAGAAACACTGCACACAGACACTATGACCCTGATTATACTCAAGCAGCAGACTTAAAACAAGTCAGAGTTTTAGATTCCAGGATATTTCAGGACCTATCATGTGTGAAATTCAGTTACACAACAGTGCCTAGGTGCCTGCGTTTCAAGCAACTTTCAGATCACAGCCATGTAAAATAAAAACAAATTCAGTGCAGAAATAGCAATCCTGTACTATAATACTCATGAGATTATCCATTTTTTATAGCACTCTGACTAAGTTCTAAAACTTGCTCATCCCAGTTCACTTCAACAATTTCCACCAATTCAAGCAATGCAGTTCTGAGATCCTGTGTATGTTAGGCAGATAGAATTGAACAGTGCAGAAATAATCTCTGACAGCTTTAAGAGCTCCGTTCTGCTTACAAACTCTCAGTCCAAAACTATTCACAGTTTTAAGGCAATGAACACCTGAAGCAGTTGGATCATCTGCCATTTGCCGCATTCTGCTTCTTGGCATCATGATTAGCACAAAGGGTTTTCTGCTGTCCTGCAGAGATGGACAAAGTCCTGCTTACAAATGGACCAAGTTTCAGTGTACAGCAGAGTTTGTACCAGACTAAAAAGCCACGTCATTCAATTCATGTGCTCAGGTTGTTATGCACTCAGAAAGGAAACAGAACTGACTGTTGGATTCTGAAGTCAATCTGTGGGGTCCTACATTACCTCCTGATTCTGGAAGAGGAAATTCTAATAGCAAATGCAGAACTTTGACCTTTGTAGACATGAGAAGAGCTGGCATTTAGGAACATTCATTTCAGGGAAATCAAATGATGTGTCTATATTTTTACTACAGATAGTATAGGGAGCAGCCAGTTGAAGAACCAGATACAAAAAAATCCAGCCCATTGGCAGGAAAATACTTCTCCTTAAATTCTGTATGCTATCATGGTATAGAATTAGGCTACAGTGCCACATAGGCCAACCAAGTGTAGAACCAAATCCACAAAATACTGGTAGACAAAGCAGCAAAAACAGGGACAATATTCAGCAGACTGTGCTGTGGCCTTTCTACCCACAGCTCAGCATGTTCTGCCATCCGAAAAGCAAGGCCTCTTGTCAAGCTCTGCTATTTCCCTTCTCAGTGTATTCTAGCACCACTGATACCCACTGGTATCCTCCTGTAGAGTGCCATCATATTGTCATCATCCAAAGGGAAAACCCACACAGCAGAGCATACAGCACTACACCCATGCTCCAAATATCTGCCTGAAAAACAAAAAGACAAGCTTACAAACCCGAAGCACCTCAAATGGCTTCCTGACAGACTGGATTGTCTGCCCTTGCCAAAGCCCACATATAGCCCATGAAAAGCTGGCTCTTTCCCTCAGGAAAAAAAACCTTACGTCCCAGAGAAAGCATATAACCCTAATTCAATTGTTCTTCCACTCAGCTTAGAGCACTACTAAAACCAGCATCTTCACCTTAGCTCATCACACTGCTGCAGTTCCTTTTACAAGGATTTCACTGGCAAAATTTAAATCAAAGCCGTCACAAGGGATTTAGCACAGTTACGTGTTACTGGCTACAAGAGCTGTCAGCACAGTCACCTGTCTGGCTTTGCTGCTGTTCTATTTATGTAGAGGCACAACAAGGTTCAGACACCTCACAGTGCAATTCTCACTTGGACTGTAAAGAAAAAGGAGGCTTGAAAAGCAGCGTGTGGAAAACAAAGAAACAAGAATTAGAACAACAGTGGGGCCATGGCACTTGTAGGAATTGCTCCGCCTTTAACAGCAGAGCGATTCAAGAAGGATGAGGGCATTCCAAACCAGACCAGTTTGGACAGATTAACAACTGCAAGTAGTGGGTTCCAAAATTCCAGACATCTCTCAGTTTTTAGTACACTGTGCATTACAATGGAAACAAGTCTTCACCTACAACTTGGAAGCTAAAGACACGTCTGACAAAACAGACTGCACAAAAATGATGGATAATTAACAGAGCAAATTGCTCTTTCAAAAACTTAGTCATAGAAAGAGATCTCTGAAGCTGCTGTTCTGTAGAGCCCCAAAGCAGTCGCTTGAGGCAGTTCAGGATTAGCCAGAGACAAACCAGCCAGCTGTGTGAACTGAGACCAATTGCACTTTTCTAGTCTGTGGCCACTGACAGCTTCTGAGAGCTACCAAGCAATGCAACCTAGCAGAATTCAGAAGGGAAACCAAGAGAGCCTACCTGAGCTCCACTGCCTTTAAATGCTCTGTGGAGAGGGAAGGGAAAGAGGGGAAAACAAACACCGCTCTACATCCCTCTGAGCCAATATACGCTTTGCCCTGGATTAGCTCTGGTGCTGCATAAGCTGGGCTTCCACAGCATGTGTTCAGGTGCTAATCAAGGCCTCTCTGGAAGAACACAAAAAATAGAGAGAAACGTTTGCTTTAACAGAGTTTATGTCTTCTGGTCATTACACTTCAGGAGCCTCAGAGGCTTCTTCTCCTGTGTATGTTTTCATTCACCTTATATTTTGCTTTCATTCAATGTGACCTCACTCATCAAATATTGTCTAAGAGCATGAGTATCACATGAATGTGCAGATCTCAAGCTGCTCACTTATCTAGTACCCTTGGCATGATGCTTTATTTTCCTCAGCTGATCATCTAGATAGTGCCTGTTGATTGTGCAACAACAGCCTGTTGGTCTCGATTACCTGTGAGAGGCTCTAAATTTGGCCAGGAAAAATCATTTGAGGGTAAGTAATTCTCTTGGAATCAGTAAGGCAGTCTTCCCGTGCTTTCATAACAGCACCCATCTTACATGTTAATAAAGGCTTCTGGAAATCAATTTGAAGATCAAGAAACAATTCAGTTCAAGCATATGCAATCACAGGATTTGTACGTCACCTGCAAAAGTCATTTTATTCTATCCACAATCTCATCCTACAGACAGTTCCTTAGAAGGTTCCTTAGGCACACCAACCCCATGCTCCTATTACAGACCCTTGCATAAGACAGGTGATATACCTACAAGATTATCTACAGCTTAGACTATGAAAACAGGGAGTCTAGCTAGAGAAAATTATCTACCTGTGCTTCTGAGCAATCTGTTAACCACTCTCACACAGTTCAGGCCATTCCAAACAAGATGCAATGACATGTCAGCCACAGAAACAGCTTGATTTTAGGGTGTTTGTTTGGACAAGCCCCTGTTGCATACAGTGCTCAAACATGCATTACTTGGGGGCACATTGTATTTGATTTAACACATCCTCTTACCTTTGGCTTTGCACAGAGTCCAAAGTCTATCAGCTTCAAATTGTCAATCAGCAGATTTTCCCGGTGGATGAGAAAGCAGTCAGGAATGATTTCCACCCAAGTGCCCAAGGAAACATCTTTTCTCTTCTCTTATTTCCTGCTGTGGACAGTGGTTCCCAGTCTACTCAAAGCTCGCTCGCTCTCGCTGTCTCAGAGATCTTCACTGACTGCTGGCAAGTTCCCATCTTCCAATATCCCAGGTGGGAAATACTAGCTTGTATCTGTTGGAAAGGACCTGGGGACTAGGAGGACAAGTGGTGAGAGACCACAGGCTGAATGCAAGCCAGCAGTGTGCTCTGACAGAAAAGAAGTACAACAAGATCATCAGCTGCATTAAAAAGCAGCACAACCAGACCAGGACAAGTCATTCCTGCTTCAACACTCATTGCACCACATGTACAATACTGTATCTGGTTTTAGGCCAGGAAGGATAACAACCTGAAGCAAGTTCTGTGGATGACCTCCAGCCTGTGCAGGGGGCTGAAGCTCCCACTCAGAGAAGAGAAGCTGGGGAGAAAGATGTTTGTTCAGAGTGCAGAGGAACCTCATGGCAGCTTCTCAATGCCTACGGGGTGGGGAGAGGGGGTGCGTATGAAGATTGACTGAGGCTCTGGCCAGCAGGTCACAATGGGATTGTGACAGGAAACAGTCATACACCTAAACAGCAGACTAGATAGAAGGAAATAGCTTTCCAAGCACTGAAGTTATTACCCAGAGAGAACATGGAGCCTCATCCCTCGGACATGTACTTTTTTTTCAGTGGGGAAAGGTTCTGTAGATATAGGGATTTCATAAGATGCCTAGGAAAATGCTCGTGCTGTAATGATTTGCTTTACTGAGTGATACCAGCAGCTTACAAAATGCCAAGCTCTAACCTATTGGTGAGGAAATATTCAAGCCTTCCAGTACCTAACCTGTGCTTCAAGACTTCAGAGACAGAAAATCCATTGGATGGGGCCAGAGGAATGCATCTCACCCCATACCCTCTGTATAGCCACCATTTGTTTAAAGGATCACTCTTCCTTGAGGCACAAAACTAGAGCAGGTTACACAACAGACTGACACCACAAGGGCTTCTCTCGAGATACAAACTGCAGCAAAGAGCATCACAAAAATGTGAAACCAACACTCAGATCAGATCTGTGTCTCTGCTCCACTCATTAGGAGCATCATGTTTTACTCCCCTTTCAGAGGAAGATACTTCTTCAAGGATAACAAAATCCAGCTCAGCTACAGAACATAGTACCAAATAGCAATAATTATCTCACATTTCCTGTAGGGAAAGAATCCTAAGCACAAGTTATTCTCTGAGTTTCAGCTGGGACTGAATTATTTTCTTCAGTGTCTGATTTAATACTACGTTTCATTCTAGAGAAACAATGGAGATAGCGCAGTGATGCTTACAGCTGCTGCCAGGCAGCGTTGTACAGAGCCACAGTCAATCTCAGCTGAGAGCCCAAGGAAGTGAGAAGGGACAGAACTAGGACAGCTGACTTAAACTGGCCAAAGGATATTCCATACTATATGACATATTGTGGAAATAATATGTGCAATAATAATGTAATGTAATGTAATAATATAATAACTTCCTCCATTTTACAGCCAGAGAATACTGCCCTCTGAACAACCAGCAACAAGATTTGTGGTGCTCTGTTAAACTTTTTCCAGCTCTACAGCATCTTTCAAAAGGCAATGGGACCAGTAGGCTGCATTCCTAAGTACCATCCCACCTGCCCCCGTGTTCTTGAGAACTCCACAACTCCAACAGAAGATATTCTCATATTTAAATGCCTTTTGGCTTACCCCTACAGTAACTTTCTCCATGATTTTTAGTGCAACTTTTTCACCAGTAAGAAGATGCCGCCCGAGTTTTACCTTTGCAAAACTACCTACAACTCAAAACACAGTTGCTTAAAGTTGAGTGTGAATTCTTCACTATTATAATATTACAAGTAAAGCAGAGTACCTAGCATACACTGTGTGTAATGCTTTAATTAGAGGAAGAGGTAATCAGAACCATCAATTTCCAACTGGTTTCAAAAATCCAATTTCAAGTTTATACAAATGAAACCTGACTTAGAGAACTGACAAGAGCTGTCAATCTATTCTCAGATTAATTCTAGAGTGGTGAGACAGACTGTTAGGCGTGCTGTTTCTGTACAAAGATGACACTTACCCGTTCCAACTGTTTCATGGAATTCCTAGTACTTGAGAATTTCCTCGTAGTCACTGACAGACATCCTGAATGTGCAAGAACTGAAGATCCTCCAAGCACGTGCAATGAGGAAGTGCCAGCAGTGTTCACATCCTACTTAGGACATATTCTTAGAGGCAGAAGCGACACTCGTGGCAGATCCAGCAATGCTCATCTTCTCACCAACGTGCATCCCCCTCTCACCCAGCAACAACAAAACACAGTGCATGAAGCTGGCTTCACTTAGGTTAACAATATGGAACATCCCTCAGGGCTTTGTGCCACAGAGCAGTAGCAGGGCTGGACTACAGCTTTAGGAAGCAGTGAAAGCCTTTCCCTGTATGGTTACAGTGTCCCTGCACGCACCCCACAGCCAGAGCGTTGCAAGCTGAGCTGCCTTGATGTTTCTTGCACTCATCCCAATCTCTGCGAATGAAAACTCGGAATGCAGCCAAAGTACTGATTGAGCACGAGCGTGCCTTTATTCAATGGAACAAAGGAGGGTGTGAGAGGTAAAGGCTTTAAGATGGGACCAGTCGTGCTGTTGCCCAGAGCCTGGGACTCTTGGCCTGATTCTACCTCCCCCTCAGAGATGTTTGGCTTCTCCTCTGTAATGCTGACCTGAGCCTGCATGGTTGTGCTGCTGTCGGGGCACTCGGGCTGTGCTTGGGCTGGGCTGTCCTGGAAAAGCACTGGGTCCAGGCTGGTGCCTGAGGAGTCTGGCAGGCTCAGGTCAGCAGCTTCAGCAGGTATGGGATGAACGAGAGCTTCAACGATGATGGCATTCTTCTCTTTATAACTGATGTTATACGGAAGGCTTTCATCTGAACTGCAGCATCCTGTGCTTAGTAACAGTTCTTCATTGATGGAATCACAGGATGCTGCATCGTAACATGCCTGGCGTCTTGGAGATATACAAGGGCTCGGGTCACCTAGGAAGGAGTAGACGCACAGCAGTTAGTGTCAAAGTTTCACAAGATGAATCATGAAACAGGTTCTTGACATTTGGCTATGCAGTGATGGTGGGCAGAAGCAAATAGGCTTCTAGCAACAGTGTCACTGTCTTGAAAGTGATCCTCGTGCAGGTCCAGCTCTTGTGTTGACAAGAGACTCATTTGGGAAAAACAGGGGTCAACTGAAGATGTCAGGCACAGGCTTGAATGCCAGAAGGATGTACAAGCCCACTGAAAGCATGAATTCTACCTGTGTTGCTGACAAGCAGTGCTTTGAAAGCTGGATTTGCATGCTTACCTGCCAGGACCAAGACTTCAGCTTCAGAGGGCTCCCTAGCACTGCTCTGCAGTTGGCGTTTGGCCACAGGGGATGGTTTGCCCAGGCAGAAGCAGGAACGCCAACTGCAAGCTGCTGACTCTGCCCTCTTACTGGGAGAACTCATTCTGCAGAGAAAACAGAGCATGCTGTCAGACGTGGTGCAGGGTGAGGGAAGAGCTGCACCGAGCCCTGGCCAAAAGTTGCCTGTTCCGGGCAATGCCTGGTTTCTGCTGAAACACAGCTTAGAAACGCGCTCTGTTTCAAACAGCAAAGGACGCTTCCTTTCCTACAGCTCAGCCCTCAAGTCCTGTTGGCTAAATACCTCTCAACGATGTCAAGCAGGGACATGGATCCCGAGAATGTCGGAGGCTCCGGCTGCTTTGCTCTCCTGGGGCAGGCCTTCAACAGGGAACGAAGGCAGGAGATGAACTTGCCCCGTTTCTTTGGCTCTGCGCAACAAAACAAAGAAACAAGTTCATTTCAGCCCTGGCTCGGTTGGACGAGGCTGAGCGCAACGCATTCAACAGAACACGTAACAACAAAAAGCATGTTCCCAACAAGGACACACAAGAACGGATTTTCCCCATCCCTGGAGGTGCCCAAGGAGCTTAATGCAGTTCTCTTGCTGTACTAGGGCATTAACGAACCCCCTGAAAGCCACGTTCAGACCCCATTTTACTAACCCGCATTGTCAAATGTAAAATACGCACCTGGCTTTGGCAATGAATTGAGGATGGACTCGGGCAGTTTTCCCCTGATGAGTTCCACGCACTCACCAGGGAAAAAACCAACCTGTAATAAGAACAAAAAGACAGGTGGGCATTAGCCCAAGCCCAGAGCCAAAGGGAAGGTCCTCTGACACCGACGCAGGGCAACTGTTTGCATCCAGAAGCCATCCTGTGCAGGCAGAGCAGCTCCAACCAGAGATTCTAGACACTACTGAAGCTGTGCTCTCTAGTCAAAAATGTGTGCCTACCTCAAAGCCATGCTTGCCTCTCCAAAAGGGGCTCATCTCCTTTGGTGGCATATCAATGATGCACACCAGATCTCCAACCTGCAAGAGATTGAAACATCAATCCCAGCTTCAGCACAGCTGGCAGGAAAGCACAGCTAAAACAACAGCCTTCTTCTACGACACAAAATATGAGAGTATTCCCGAGGCGTTCACACTCTATACTACTCCCTGTGCACAACAACAAGGAACGCCTGGAACTGCTTACCTCCAGAGAGAGCTCATCCGGCCCCTGGGCGACGTGGCACTTGATAACATGGGCTGCTGCAATCGCTGGTACGTTGAGAGATGACACAGCACGCACCAGCTGCGGCTCCCGCATGTTATCAGCCTGCAAAACAGAGCACAGGCCGTGGTCAGGAGCTGAGGACAAGCCAAGACGATTTCAAGGTGAGGAGCACATCTCCAGAGAAAGCTGCAGCAAATGTGCTCCATCCTTATCAGGAGCACTTCAGAAGGAGCTGCACGTCTCATCACAGTTATTTCCCTTTCTGGCGTGCATTGCCAGGCCATGCAAAGATGCATCTCTCTCTACCCAGACTAATCAGCAATGGCACTGGCGCAGACAGCTGGCCAGGCCCTTTTTGGCCCATTCTTTCCTGCAGGAGAGTACATCTGCAGCTACTTCTAATGGCTCAACACAGGGAACAAAGACCAGCCAGAGCTTCATACTGTACCTCCGTCGCCGCCACCTCAGGCTCACGGCTGATCTCACTGCACGCAGCACACATCACAGCAAGTGTGAAGAGCTGGAACAGAGCAGAAACACACTTCTGTTTTCTCTATTCACACAGCACAGGATGGACAGACTTCTTCAGAGCTACCCGCGCATACCCTGCGGCAAAACCATGCGGGCGGACAAAACATGGCACGTACCTGGCAGTGAGATCACCTCAAGCTATATGCAGCAGTTCCTTGTCGCTTTGCTCGGATGATATGAGAGCAAAAGCTGCACCGAGGCAGCGGGTGGAGGGCGAGGAGAGGAGAGAGAAAGAGCAGGTCAGTGAGAAGGGCTAAGACATCCATGGAATAACACACACAGCACAACCGCCCCACCCACTTCCTGCAAGACATGCTGAGTCTCAGACTACGTGATGCCTGTCCACCCAGCAACTTTACGATGCTTCCACTACTG
The DNA here is from genome assembly GCF_054131305.1 of Coturnix japonica. Taxonomy (NCBI): domain Eukaryota; kingdom Metazoa; phylum Chordata; class Aves; order Galliformes; family Phasianidae; genus Coturnix; species Coturnix japonica. The sequence goes on along the minus strand of NW_028188943.1, from coordinate 4,004,629 downwards.
AGCAAAGACAATGGAAGAAGCACGGGACAGGTGCCAACTTTACTGATATCCCCTTTGGAACGTGTGTACCAGGGGAAAATTACGTCTGATGGTCAAGAGTAAGCAATACGGTGCTGTGAGCTCCAACAGCCAGCAGTTCTCAACACCTCACTGCCCACCCATCCATCCCATGCAGGTTCAGCTTACCTACAAGCTGCTGCACACGACGGTGTGAAGAAAAAGGCAATAAAGTCACTAACTAACTAACTAACTAACTAACTAACTAACTAACGGCACTAACTAACTAACGACACTAACTAACTAACGACACTAACTAACAACACTAACAAACAACACTAACTAACTAACAACACTAACTAACTAACAATACTAACTAACTAACAACACTAACTAACTAACGACACTAACTAATTAACGACACTAAAGGCACAAGAACAACAAGTCAACAACCACTCCGACCACTAGCTCACCCACAAAGGAACACAGAACGCACCGCTCCTCCCCTCATTCCAGCCGCTTATGACATCACCAACGGCCAACAGCCTGGTCCACCATGACCCCCCACAAGGCGGGGAGCCAAGACCACGTGGTCACATCTGATTCCAACACGGCACCACAACATTCCAGGACTCAGTGTGGGCTTGGAATTCTATCCTGGTGTGGCAGCGCAATGGGAGGTGTTAGGGCACAGCTGAAGAGCTGACAGACAACGGACGTTTCCAAAGGAGGGTGCCAGATTAACTCTCAGCATTCTCTTGCGGGGCTCTTAGGAATGCTTCAAACCCATTTTCACTGCCTAGCTCATTTCTAGAAAGTCCAGTTGAGAAATGCTCACTTTGTCTGGGGAACGCCTCTATGCATCATGAATGAAAAATAAAATAAAATGGGCATGCGACCCTATGAAACTTACCTCTCTGCTCTTGCTGTCAGCCAGACACCTCAGATGAGCATGACGTGTCCCTGCTCCTGAATGAAGATCCACCCAAGTCTGTGTTCCTCTCTGCTCCATCTCTGGGTCTAAAAGAAACACAGACAGAGATGATTACAAGATCCTTTGTGGAGACGAAAGACAAGGGTGCACACGAATTCTGTTTAGCAAGAAATACTACAGTCCCAATGGACTGCGGTGGTAGTACTTGAATCCTCATTTGGGACTGGAGCTCAACAGGTCAACACATCAGAAATAACACAAAGTGCATCTGGAAGACGTGTCTCAAAGCCCAGAAAATCCAACACGGGAGGGGGCTGGACAGTGGACCACAAGTGTCCATTTCCATTGCAGCTCCCTGTAGAGAACAGCACCAATCAGCAGGCGTGAATCAATTCATTCACAAGCTGCACAATGACTCTGTTCTTTACGTGATAAAGAAACACAGAGATTCCTGACCAAAAAGTTGGGAGTTAATAACGACCAAAGAGGTTCCTGTTCCTACGCCTCATCCTCTCACCCCAACTCCTGGGTGATGCCCACAGGCTTCAAGTCAGCACTCAAATCCATTGAACTCCAGTCACAGAACTCCATCAAGAAGGATGTCACACATGTGACACTTACATACATTTTGCATCAGAAACAGTGATGCCAGCAGGAGCAGAGAGGTGACTGTCCCCCTGTACCCAGCACTGGTGAGGCCACAACTCGAATTCTGTTTCCAGTTTGTGGCCCCTCACTGCAAAAAAGACACTGAGGCTTTGGAATGTGTTCAAAGAAGGGCAACAAAGCTGGTGAGGGGTCTGGAGCACAATGGGGCCATATGAGGAGAGGCTGCAGGAGATGGGAATGTCCAGCCTGGAGAAGAGATGGCTCAGGGGAGACCTCATTGCTCTCTATAACTTCCTGAAGGGAGGTTGCATTGAGCTGGGGGTCGACCTCTTCTCTCGTGTCATTATTGATAGAACTAGAGGGAATGGTTTTAAGCTGCAGCAGGAGAGGTTCAGGCTGGACATTAGGAAATATTACTTCTCAGAAAGGGTGGCCAGGCACTGGAATGGACTGCCCAGGGAGGTGGTGGAGTCACCCACCCTGGGGGTGTTCAAGGAATGACTGGATGTTGTGTTGAGGGACGTGATTTAGTGGGAGCTAGTGGTAATAGGAGAACGGTTGGACTGGATGATCTTTTAGGTCTTTCCCAACCCTGGTGATTCTATGATTCTGTGATTCATACGCTAAGAAGCAAGGAGAGGCTCTTTTGTTAAATCTTTCAGTAGAGAGAAGAGTTGATATTTGCTTCTCCCGACAACAGAAACACGGTACCAGCTTTCTAAGCCAACCCACCTACAGCAGGCAGACAACGCATATGTAAAGGAGCACGCACATCCCCTCCGGCATCACTTGAGACGACAACCCACCTTCAGATCTCTGTGCATTTCCCTTGTTTTACAAAGATGCAGCCTCGCTGCAGCTCCATGGGTGTCACACAAGGCCTGCAGGACCTTCCTCCACAAACCCCATTTGCAGGCCTTGCTCCGTGAGGATTGCCACCGGCCCTCCTGAGCAAAAACAAGCACTAAGAACAAGAGCAAAGCACACTGGATTCGCCCTGGCCTGGCTCAAGCCCCAGTCTTACCAGACAGACCCTGGGATGAAAACTACTCCACAAACACCAGATGGACACCAGCAAACAAGAAGTTGATCAGATCTAACCCCAAGCAAGCACCAAGCCTCCCCAGGAAGCTCTTTGCCATCTGCTTTGTCATCACCTTACCTTTCCCTTTCCCTTTCCCTTTCCCTTTCCCTTTCCCTTTCCCTTTCCCATTTCCTTTCTCTTTCCCTTCCCTTCCCTTCCCTTCCCTTCCCTTCCCTTCCCTTCCCTTCCCTTCCCTTCCCTTCCCTTCCCTTCCCTTCCCTTCCCTTCCCTTCCCTTCCCTTCCCTTCCCTTCCCTTCCCTCCACACCTCAATCCCAAAGTTGTTTCCACACCTGCCAGCACGTGTTACCTCCCACCTGCTCATCGCACAGAGCTTCAACAACACCAAATTTGCTTCCGGGGCCCTCCTTCACCTCACTGTGCTAACACTCATGATTCAAATTACACAGAAATCCTAGCAGAAGTTCTCAGTGAGAACTGCACCTAACATTCCTCCTTCTACAAGCAACAGCCACAACAAGTGGTCATGAAAATGCTTTCATCAAAAAGAAGCAGAGACGGCACGGCAGGACAGATGTACTCTGTGTGCACGTCTGAAGCCTTTTGAGAACCTAGTCGTTCTTCCTGCAGGACCCCTGTCTTCTGTTAAAAGCTGAACGGTCCCCAGAGCACCTGTTTCCATCAGCTGCCACCATCCAAAGCAGCCAGCCTTCTTACAGTCACCTGGCCCAAACATCCCTTTTGCTCTACACTTGATTCATGCAAGAGATGGGAGCTTGGCACGCAGACCATCCTTCCAACAGCACATCCCAGCAGCAAGGGATCACAGCGCTGGCACAGCTGAAACAAAAAGGGTGTGCGAGTTTCCTGTTAGCACTCAGTGTGAACAAATCTACCACTGAGCAACACCGTGAGCCCCCACTCACCTCAGCACAGGTCAACCTGTAACCCCAGCCTTCCCCTATCCATGTGCAAACGCACACCCATTCACCACCCTGCCTGCTTTGCACACCCCCATGCACGCACTGCATCGTGTGCCCTCCTTTGCATTCACAGACGTGTGCCAACCACCCCTGGGAACACGTACGTGCATACACCTTCCACAAACACCCCTTTGTGTGCACCTGTGTGCAACCCAACTCCTCAGCACACGCACGCGTTTGTGCCACCCTGTCCACGCACTCACCACGTGCCCTCCAGCACCCAAGGATTGCAGAGATGCTCCAGACTGTGCCAGAAATGGAATCTCAGAGTGCTGGGACATTATTGATCACTAAGGAAAACACTTGGAAGCATATTCAATCTGCAGAAGCTGTAATTACTGGGCACAGTTAGCTTTCCTATGGCTCAGCTGGAGGAGGCGGGTGCTCTCATACATCTGAGACACTCGCACAATGTTGGGATCATTCTGATGGAAACTATGTCTTCAGATATCATGGTTAAAACCATCCAAGATGATCATGCAGAGCCTTAGCTCTTGAGCAGCACTTCTTCCCCACCCTTCACTACTCCAAGCAGCTCCAACAAACTTCTCAGAAGAAATCCAGGCCAGCACAGACCTGGCAGACCAGAACCAAGTGCAGCTTGTGGGAGGGCAGTGCCCACTCCTTGCTTCCACCCTGCTCCAGCAGGTTAAGGAGTCTGAGCCTCACTGGCCTTTGACAGCTCAAGACTTTCAGCACCTCATGCCAACATTTCTCACTAAGATACACCTCAGGCATTGAATTCTCTTCTCACTACCTCCTCCCAGTCCTCCCGTAACAACAGAAACCATTCAGATTCTACAGCAAACTACAGCATCTACCCTGCAAGAGCACACTGAACCACCTGCAACAATGAAACATGGTTTTGGAGAGTGGGTATGAAAACACACCTTTAGACAGCTGTCTCCCTGTAGCCAAAAGGAAACCAAGAAGGAAAAGAAAAGTCCAGCCTGAAACATGCCCATGCTACTAGCCCAGGTTTTTCACAGTCAATGCAGAATCCATCCTGTTCTTGAGGTAACAAATGACCAGTGAGTCTCCCGTTGCTCCACCCCTTCTCCTTCAAAGCCCGAAAAAGAAAGAATAAACAAGCAGAAGAAACCCAGACGTACCTTTCCACACACAGAGCAGAAAGTGGAACAGCAGTTGTCTCCTTCCTGAGACATGGTGGGGAGCATCCCAGAGGAAGCCCAAGTTCTTTGCTTCTCTCCACAGGGACTTCAAGCACTCTTGGCAAGAGCTGCTTTTGTTCTTTCTTCAATTGTTTCCATCACCAGAATCTCCTTTGGAAAAGGAACCCGAAAGAAAGAATCAGCAAATGAAAAAGAATGAGCAATAGCCACTTTACCAGCTTTCTTCTGACATGCAATTAAGACTCTTGACTCGGGCAAGGTCTTAAAATCAGCTGGTTACAAGAACTGTCCCAAAATATATCCAGCTTCTGTACAGCTGCCGTTATTTCTGACAGCATGTGTAATCACAGAATCATAGAATGGCCCGGGTTGGAAGGGACCTCAAGGATCATGAAGATCAATCACCTCCCTGTCCCTGCTGGCCATCCCCTCTTCTGATGGAGCCCAGGGGACCATTTGCTCTCTGAGCTGCAAGAGCACGCTGATGGCTCACGTTCTGTTTTTCATCCACCAGGACCCCCAGGTCCTTCTCTGCGGGGCTTCTCTTAAGGACTGCTCCTCCCAGGCTGTAGAAATGCCTGGGATTCCTCCAGCCCCAGTGCAAAACCTTGCACTTTGCTGTGTTGAACCTCATTAGATTCACCTAGGCCAACCTCTCGGTTGAGCTCCCACTGAATGGCATCCCTTCCTTCCACTGCGTCAGCCGCACCACTCAGCAAACAGCAGAGGGTGCACTCCATTGCATCATTGGTGTCTCTGATAACCATGTAAAAAAGCACTGGTCCCAAGACAGACTCCTGGATGACACCACTTGTTATCGGCCTCCACCTGGACATCAAACCATGAATCACCACCCTCTGTCCTCTACAAAACCTCTTTGTCTTCTACTCCTGCTGCAGCTGCAATGGCTGCACCAGCATGACTCACATGTTTGACAGTCCTCCAGCTCTGGCCTAGCCATGCACAGCAGCAGTCCGTCTCCCTCCCAGCTCACTCACCAGTGTGCTGCTGTGCCCCAAATTCAGTGCAGCAGCACTGAGAGCAGGCAGCACCCATCACCCTCCTCTAACTCTCTCTGCCAGCTGCGATGAGGACTGACACAGCACGCCCACCCCAGCCCAGCTTTTCTGCTGAGACACCTCCCAGCAACCACCCAGCACCAATCCCAGTTGCTGCAAGCTGTCTGAGAGCCTGCTGGAGTGCACTGACAATAACTTTGTGGGCCAAGCATTAAGCACACCAAGCAGAAGGGAAGCATTACTGGACATGGTGCACAGCAGGGGTTAAGACTGGAGGTGGTCAGGGCTGTAGTGACCATGCCCTCCTAGAGTTCCTCATCTCAAGGAATGCAGGCCTGGCAAAAAGCAAAGTCAGGACCCTGAGCTTCAGGAGAGTCAGCTGCAGGCTGTTCAAAGAATTCTTGCATGAGAGACACTGGAAAACTGTTTTTAGGGGTAAAGGAATGGAAAAGAGATGGTAACTTTCTCAGAAAACCTTTCTCAGAGCTGGAGCTCTGAGCTCCATCCCGACCACACGAAACACAGCAGAGGAGGCAGGAAAGCAGCATGGCTGAACCTGCTGGTTACAGGGAGCAACAAGAAGGAAATGGAGAAACAGCAGAAACGGAGACATGCAGCCTGGTCGCTTTGGTGGCCTTCTACAGTGGAGTGACAGCATCAGTAGGGAAAGGAAAAGCAACTGACATCACTCAGCCAGACTTTTGCAAGGCCTTCGATGTTGAGCAAGTTTCCTGTTAGAGCTCAGTGTGAACAAATCTACCACTGAGCAACACCCTGAGCCCCCACTCACCTCAGCAGAGGTCAGCCTGCACCCCAGCCTTCCGCCTATTCTGCTCCATTGATGGAAGCACACCGGGCATCATTGCTACTCACCCGACCAATGATGATAGGGGCAGAAAAGGGAATTCCTCTTTACCTTTCAGATGAAAAATTGATGACTGTGTGGAATCTTCCCAGTACAGCTGCGGGGCCTTCCTTTACTTGTATCCTGCTGCTCCATGTCACAGTGGGAGAGCTGCTCTGGCCTCTCCTCGCAGCCTGTGCGTCCTGCAGTGTGAGCAGCTTTGTGGATAGAGGAGATACCCACACAGACTTCGGCCTGGATAGAGAACTGTGCCCTACAACATAGAATAGCCCTTGGTACATTTACATCATGCTCTTTTCCTTGTGTGTGAGCAATCCTTGCTCTTTTCAGATGGTACTATGAGCGTGTGACACCCCAAACACATAGTTAGCATCTGTCCATATCATTAAGGCTCTCGTCAAGGCAGTTATTTCAGCCTTCTGAGGGGTAGTCCCCACGGCTGATGGTTGTGCTTCCATTCCCTGCTCAGTAGCAGTTACTGCATGTCCTGCCTTACAGCCTCCTTGTCTCACAAAACTGCAGCTGCTGGTAAACCAGGCGTCTTCTGCATCTTCTAAGGGTTCGTCCTTCAGCTCCGACCGACTGGATGTAATGTGCAGCATCAGTTGTTTCAAAGCAGTGATGTCATCCTGGTTCTCCACCAGGGGAGTTCCGCTAAGGAAAGATACTGGGTTGGCAATAGTAGTTACAATTATTTCTATATCACCCTGCTCTACCAGGATGGCCTGGTATTTCGGGAATCTTTGGGGTGAAAGCCAATGTCCCCCTTTTGCCTCCAATACAGTAAACACTGCATGAGATATTAAAACTGGTATCCTTTGGCCCAGTGTAGATTGATGGGCTTCTTGAATATTGAGCACCAGTGCACCCTGGATATCCCTTACTCACTTCAAGCTGTTTCAAGTTTACCATCAGTCCGTAGCTGTGTATCCATGGTCGGCACCCTCCTGTCATTCCTGGCAACGTATGGAGTTCCTTGGCAGTTTGCAGCTCAGGGGTTGAGCAGATGGCTTCTTTCTTGGCAGTCCTTAAGGTTCAAAGTCCAGCTGTCATCTCCTATCCCAAATACGTCACTTGCTGCTGAGTTAGTTGTGCTTTCTGTCAACCAAGAAACTCAGCAAACTCTCAGTCTATTATACACAGCCCTTTTGTTGCTGTGGCACCCACGTGCTCCAGTAAAGTTCCACCCTAGGATGGAGGATGCCAGGTCTCAGGCTCACGAGTTGACCAGTTCTCAACAATCATTTAGCTGTTCTCACAACCCTGGGTAACACTGTCCAGGTTCACTGAGTCTCTTCTCCCTCTATTAGGGAGAACAGATACACGCAAGTACTCGTATGCTATCATGAGGAATCCAGTAGGTTACATTTAATTTAGAAGCATGATGCAATCAAAAGCTCGCTTAAATAAAAGCATACCCTTTTCTTTCACTCAAAATAATAGCCCAGAAAAAAATAAAAACAAAACAAAACCCTCATCATAATTGTTAAAGAAATTATCTACTAGATCTCGATGGAGAGTGGAGACACATGCTAGTTTTAGGAACACAGCACTTATCTCATTATCTGAATGCATCTCAAGGCATGCTCCTTGTGAAACTGTGAGAACTTCTATCATTAACAGACATGTACCGTGCCCTGATATATGGTTAAACCGCTTGCAGTACACTGTCAGATGTACAGGATGGCAGCTGTATGTGCTGTGACCAAATAAACCCCACACTGAAACCTTTCAGAATTTTAGGACCTACAAGTATTGCATTCATATTTAAAGTAAAAAATTCCTAAGCTACACATGTTCTAGGTTTCCATTTGTTAGATACAACATACCTTTGGAAGTAGGCGCCTGAAAGGATATGCCTTCTACTTGCTTCTCTGTCTGGCTCTTCGAAAAGAAGGCCTTTGAAGCAGGAAATGCAAAGGGCAGCTCATTTCTTAACGCTGACTCTGCATCAACATTCTCTGTGTTTGCACGCTTCTTAGATGCCACTTTTCTTGTCACTGGAGTTGACAGTGTGAATTCCATATCACCCAGTTGAGTATCATGCCTCGAATGCTGCCAGAGATGGAACAAAAGGTTTTCTGATCACAGCCGGAGAAGTTACTGTCAAAGAAATTCTAACAGCTGAGAAGGTCAAACACAATGCTTATAAAAATATCATACATTATTTGGCTATTGAACAAAACAGTTGAAAACTCTGATTCTCTCCTAGAATAAGTTCGTTTCTTATAGACTGTCAAACGCCATTTTTTGATTTGTTCATCTCAATTCTCCATTGAGGATTAACCCTCACCAGCTTATCTAAACATAAATATGAATTATCACTTGGTTTAGTTAAAAATTTGAATAATATCACAGTGGATTTTTTTGTCCAACACAGTAAGATTGAATTTCTTTTGGTACCTTTCAACCTCTGCCTACCTCCAGCCTAACTCCAGAATCTTATTAACTGTGCCTTATCTCTTCCCATTGTGTTTTAAAATCCTCACTGACTCCTTTACTTGTTCCCTTGCTTGCTGTTTCTGTGCAAACCAAACACTGGAGTTAGGGATCACGTCAAACCAACCATGGCCTACAGGTAGAAGGCAACAAAATTTATGCTTAACATACTTCTTTGCTCTATCTTTATCTTCCTTTGGTCAAGGTCCACTAGATACTTAAATATGGAGTAAGCACTAGATACAATGAGAAGCAGATTTCTAGATTAAGAGCTGTATTTTTTCTGTAAGAAACTAGCTGTACATCTTCACACACCTGCTTTGTTTTCTGAGTATTTAGATCGAGTGGAGATTCTTCAAACACTGAAGCTACATCAGAAAATTCCATGGATCCAAACGCATCTGGCACATGGCTGCAGTCTGGCACATCTTCATATGCCAGAGCCTTTTCAGACAGAAATGTTCCATCGAGATTCTTTTGCAGAATTAGAAGGAGGATTTCATCAGAAGATTTCAACACCAAAGTCTAAATAAGATTGCTTTGCAAGTTCCAAACTATGGCTAACAGCTAATGGAAGTCCACAGGCCAGCAGCACAAACTTTTATATTATCTTCTTAATATTCTAATTGTTGATATGATGTTCCTATCAAGAGCAGAAGGGAAATTACTCTTAGAGCTCAAGTCATCTTTCACAGCCTGTGTCAACAAGAGCAGCACCTCACAGCCTTTGGTTTCAAGACCCGGACCACAAGCTAGCTAATGATTTTACACAGAATTCCAGAGTTCAAGTCACTGTTTACATTAGGGCTGAAATTGTACTGAAAGCCTTCAAATTCATCACACTTAATTATCACTGGCACCACACATAACTCCACGTTACATATGTGATCACACGCAACCTGGCAACTTCAGACAATTTCCAAAGCACTCCACTTGCACTTGGCTACTAAAGTACAGAAAAAGGAATTAACATCAGAAATAGCTGCAGTCAAAACCATCTAAGAATCCAAGTCTCCAGGAAACAAGGAAAGCAAATCCTCTCCAGGACTGTGTTCTAAAAGGAAACAGATCAGAAAGGTGAGTTCTTCCCCCCTTTGACCACCCACTCATGTAACGTCCATGTCATTTCTAAGTATGCTGCCCAGACCAAGACTGAGGATGCTTCAGAAGAAGACCTTCCCTGCTAAGCCAAACAGAACAAGTAAGGTAGCAAAATATGTAGAGCCAAACGAGGAAAGGTGCTCTAAGAAGGTAAGCATCACAAGAGACCAACAGGAATACTTACACAATCCAAACAATGCACAATTTCTGTTCCACAAGCTGCCAAGAGGAATGTGTGCAGTACTCACAGCGCACCATGTACACTGCTTACTGCAGTCATACTGCTTCGTAGGACCAGCCCAACTTACTAAAACATTTTAATGAGCAATCCGAACTGTCTGGATCAGCACGGTTCACTTGGAAGGGACCTTCACAGATAAACCTGAAGAGGTGAGGCGACTGCACTATCTAAACCTTAAAGCATATAGGACCTTAAAGCATAAGCTTAAAGCACAGAAGCATGACCAGCAGGTCGAGGGAGGTGGTGCTGCCCCTTCCACACTCCTCTCATTGAAACCCCATCTGGAGCACTGCACGCAGTTCTGGAGCCCTCAACACAAGAAGGACTTGGAGATGTTCAGGCAGGTCCAGAGGAGGGCCATGAAGGTGATCAGAGAGGGCTGAAAGCACCTCTACTATGTGCACAGGCTGAGAGAGATGGGGCTCTTCAGCCTGGAGAAGACTCCAAGGAGACCTTAGAGTGGCCTTCCAGTATCTGAAGAGGGCCTACAGGGAAGGCTGGGGAGGGACTTTTCATAAGGGCAGGTAGCAACAGAATGAGGGGAAATGGCTTTACATGGGAAGAAGGTAGATTAGGATTGGATATTAGGAAGAAATGCTTTACTGTGGGTGTGGTGAGACACTGGAGCAGGTTGCCCAGCAAGGCTCCAATATGATTGCTTTGCAAGTTCCAAACTATGGCTAACAGCTAATGGAAGTCCTCAGTCCAGCAGCACAAACTTTTATATTATCTTCTTAATATTCTAATTGTTGATATGACGTTCCTATCAAGAGCAGAAGGGAAATTACTCTTAGAGTTCAAGTCATCTTTCACAGCCTGTGTCAACAAGAGCAGCACCTCACAGCCTTTGGTTTCAAGACCCGGACCACAAGCTAGCTAATGATTTTACACAGAATTCCAGAGTTCAAGTCATTGTTTATGTTAGGGCTGCAATTCTACTGAAAGCCTTCCAGTTCATCACACTTCATTATCAATGGCACCACAAATACCTCACAAAGAAGCATTATGACACCACAAAGGGGCATTATGACGTCAGAAAGGGCATTATGACATCACAAAGGGCATTATGAATCACAAAGGAGCATTATGACATCACAAAGGAGCATTATGGCGTCTCAAAGAGCATTATGACGTCACAAAGTAGCATTATGACATCACAAAGAAGCATTATGACATCACAAAGGGGAATTATGACGTCAAAAAGGGTCATTATGACGTCTGAAAGGGGCATTATGACGTCACAAAGGGGTGTTATGACATCACAAAGGGGTATTGTGACATCACAAAAGAGCATTAAGACATCAGAAAGGGGCATTAAGACATCACAATGGGTCATTATGACGTCAGAAAGGGGCATTATGACATCAGAAAGGTGCATTATGATGTCACAAAGGGGTGTTATGATGTCACAAAGGGGCGTTATGACGTCACAAAGGGGTGCTGGGAAAAGATCTCTGTGTGGAGATTGCTTCTACTAGAGGTAGTTCTATAAGACTGTTATATAGAGCTGTGCAGGGGCTGTAAATCTGTCTGCAGAGGGTGATGATCAGTTCCAAGTGTCTGCAGTCAATGCTCATGGACAGAGCCCATCCAACCTGGCCTTGAATGCCTGCAGGCCTTGAATGGGGCATCCACAACCTCCTTGGGCAACCTGTTCCAGTGCGTCACCACCCTCTGAGCAAAAAACATCTACCTAAGATCCAACCTATACCTCCCCAGTCTCAGTTTTAAACCATTCCCCCTTGTCCTATCATTATCCACCCTCATAAACAGCCATTCCCCCTCCTGTTTATACGCTCCCTTCAAGTACTGAAAGGCCACAATGAGGTCTCCCCGCCGCCTTCTCTTCTCCAGGCTAAACAAGCCCAGATCCCTCCACCTTTCCTCATAGGAGAGCTGCTCCAGCCCTCTGATCATCACAGTGGCCCTCCTCTGGACCCCCCCCCCAACAGCTCCACATCCTTCCCAGGCCTGGACACAGTGCTGCAAATATGGCCTCACAAGAGCTGAGCAGGAGGGGACAATCACCTCCCTCTCCTGCTGGCCACCCCTTTTTCAGTGCAGCCCAGAACACACATGGATCTATCTTTTCCATACGGATATTCCCATCTGTGTACATATATATACCACACCTACACCCCCACAATCTGCTACAACTCCATAGAATTTTCAAGGTTGGAAAAGACCTGGATGATCTTATGATCTTATGATCTCAGATCTTATGATCTGGATGATCTTATGATCATCCAGTCCAACCATCACCAATACTTCCCAGTTAAATCACATCCCTCAACACAACACCCAAACTTTTTGTGAACTTCCCAGGGTTGGTGACTCTACATGAGAGAAAAGGGCACTCAGATAAGGGATTCTGCATTTGCTATTAGCAGAGGTGGGATGAGACCGAGCACTGCCCCAGCTCCTGGGATAACGCAGAAGGGCTGAGACCTTCCAGCTGCTTCCACCCAGGGTCACACAGCAAAGCCGACCCTGCAGGAGTCTGCATCATTCTTTGCATGGCATTGCTAAGAGGAAGATCCCCCCCCTACCCTTGGCTCTACACTCCAGCTGCTGTCTGCCATCTGTAAAGCCACCACAGCTCTCCTACTGGAGTTCCCATCTGCACAGTGACAGCTTGGTTTCTTCTTACTGTCAAAGCAGCCACAGCCTCAGTGCTTCTCAAATCTCCCCTTTTCAGCTGATTTCCTCTTTCTAGTGGCTGGGCAATTCCTCCCTCTCACAGTCATCCCTCTGCCCCACTCTGTGCCCACAGACCCACAGAGGGCACACAGAGCCAGCCCTGTCCCAGCTGCTGCTGCTTCACATCTGACAGTCTCAGGAGCTGAGATCCAGGCCGAGACAGCACTGCCCAGACATGGTTTGTAGGACGTTTGTGATAGGAAATAGGGAGGTTTGTGATTAAACCTGCCCCCTAAGGAGGAAGGCAATGCTGCCTGCAGCCCCAGTAGGCATTACAAAACATCCCCATTTACAGGAGGGTTTTACATAGCACAGTTCAGGAACTACAACTGCACAAATTCCCGCATGCCCTGGAATAAGTTTGGGAATGGACAAGGTTCTACCACCTGTGCAATGCCATAGAAAGAACAACCATCCACCTGTAAACCTCCATCCTCTCCCCTGCTGCACAAAGGGAAGCTCAACAGCAGTGCACAAATGTCCCAGCAATGTCTGAGCACTGCTCTGTGCATCCCAACCTGCTCATCCCATCCACTCCTGGCTGGGCAGCAGGATTGGGGTGGCACATTGCAATGGGCACAGAGGAACATGGAAGCCCCACACATGTGAGGAAGGGGCTGGCTGTGCTCCACACTCACGTTATCAGACGTGATTTGCCCTTCTGTGGGGAGCCTCTGCTCTTTCCCAGCTCATCCTCCAGCGTCTGGGACTCCAGGATCTCATTCAGGCTGTTGTTGGCTGCGGGGCAGCTCCATGAAGAGCCGCCCCTCCACCGACCGGCACACAACAGCCGCTCCCGCGCACTGCGGCTCAGCCAATCGGAGCCGGCGGAGCTGCCGCTGCCCGATGGGACCCCCCCCCCCACATATTGACCCCCCAGACGAGGAAGAGGAGGAGGAGAGCGACGAGGAGCTGCCGCAGGAGCTGATGTTGGGGCGGGGGGGCAACGCGGGGGGGGGTCGGCAGTGGGGGGTGGGGGAGGGGGTGGGGCAGCATTACCCCCGGACCCCGTGGACCCCCCCCCCAGCCAAAGTGCTGCTCTCCGACCCCCGCGGGCTCTTTGTGCAGCCGCTGCCCTCCAGTTATAGGACCCCCCCCGCCCCCCTATATTGCGCTTTGCTCACCCCCACCCCCCAACTCCGGAACCACCCCCCCCTCCTCACATTGCCCCCTCCCCCCGGGTGTGGTTATGGGGGGGGGTGTCGACGATGTGCCGTAAGCCGCGGCGGGGTCGTGTGCCAAACCCCCCCCCCCCCCCCATAAAGATGAATGGGGCGCTGTGGGGGGGGGGGGGCTCAGCCGTGGGGATAAAGAAGGGGGTTAATGGGGGGGGGGGCGGCGCTATAGGGAACGCAACTGATCTAAGCCCCCCCCCCCACATTAACACCCCATTGTGTGTGGGGGGGGTGGGGTGGGGCACCCAATAACCCCCCCCAGTGCCAAACAGCCCCAACCCCCCCCCTCAAAGCCGCTGCCTTACGCTGTGCCCCCCCTGCATGAAGGGGCCCCCCCCATCGATTGAGCCCCCCCCAATCCCATCTATAGTTGAGAGCTGTGCTTTTTGTAATCCCCCCCTTTTAAAGCCCCCCCCCCCCCAATGTTGTGCACGTTGTGCTGCCCCCCATGAGCCCCTGACCCCCCCCTTAAAAGATGGGGTGTGGGGGGGTGGTCTCGGACCCCCCCTCCTTTAAACGATGGGGTGTGGGGGGGATTGTCACTGCCCCCCCCCCACCAAAATGGACACCCCCCTTTTAAAGGATGGGGTGGGGATGGGGGGGGGGTGAAGGTGGTCTCGGCTCCCCCCCATTAAAACGGACCCCCCACCCCTTTAAAGGATGGGTGGGGGTCAGTTATGGGCCCCCCCCCGGCGCTGTGTATGTATGTGGCCCTCTCCCCGATTTCCCCCCCCCCCCCCGTGTCGGAGTGTGCTGGGAAAGGATCTCTGTGTGGAGATTGCTTCTACTAGAGGTAGTTCTATAAGACTGTTATATAGAGCTGTGCAGGGGCTGTAAATCTGTCTGCAGAGGCTGATGATCAGTTCCAAGTGTCTGCAGTCAATGCGCATTGACAGAGCCTGTATCTGGAATTCCCAGGGGGCGTGCACCTTGGTAAGCACAAAAACCCCATGAGCAGCTGTGTTAGTTCCCTAAAGATGTTTCCTTTGACTTTAAGGATAGTAGTGCATTAACACACCAAAGGCTTTCCTTTATTCCTAGTTCTCCTATCTCCTATCAACCTCCAGCTACCACTGAAGTGATACAAGTTCTGTTTCTGTGACAGAGACATGAATATCCTTATCTTTTGATATCTCACATGTGCAAGAGGCAGAACTTTCTGTAACAGATCTTAAGCATAGAAGTGCTTCTTCCAGCACTCATGCAGAGGGAGAAGTAGAAATGTACCTATGATTTAATCTTCCATTTCTAATTGAGATACCAGACTTGCATCTCAAGAGCATTAAGACATCCATGTTGTTCTTCCTCAGAACCAGTCCTGGCTGTGAAATCCCCCCTAACAACTGGTGAAGCTGTACCTGGAGGGGATGCCATGTTTACTATTGACCTTACAACAACGTGTTGCGGCACTTGGTACCTCAGTGGTAAAGTCTTACAGGAAAGCGAGACCTGGATCATCAAGAGAACCCAAACTACTCACAGCCTAATCATAAAGAACGTCACCAAGAACGATGATGGAGCAGAAGTGAAATTTGTTGCCAAAAATGTTGATGTCAGTACCAAGATGAGAGTGAGAGGTATTTGCTTTGATCCATCTCCTTTCCTCTTACAGTCAAGGCATAGTTGCTGTGATCTGATGATTAGAACTGGGGCTGCAGGCATTCACTGACTGTACCAAATACCTGAAACTGCATCCCATGGACTGACGTGAGTCCTGGTAATGACCTAAACATGATAGCACTGAGTGTAGGGTAAGCCAATCTACCCAGCTGCTTGGTATCTGAACCAGATTGCTTCATGCCAGCTGATGAACGTCTGCAGTTCACAGCTATTGGCCAGTGCATTCAGTCAGCAGGTTTACCACTGCATCACCATAGAGCAGTACTTTCAGCTCCAGGTTCAGACAGCTTTTCTGATTGTGCTGGAATGGGTTAGAAGTAGGGGAGCAATCGTTACAATAGTATCTCTGTCAATCAGCTTTGCATGACAAAGTAGAACAAATAAACATTCATGATGGGAGTTCCTGTTTGTCATTGGGTGGAAACCTCTGCAGAAGCATGTTTAGAGCATTCTTAATCAGTAGAAGGAGATGTTTGGTTGATTTTTACTTAGTAAATCCGGCAAGAAGACCAAATGAAATATCTTGAATTGCTCAGCACTGACACAATGATGAGTGCAGGAACAGAAGGTGATACTTTTTCAGAGATGTTGCAGCAAACATTGACCACATTAGCCTGATATAAATTGAAATAACGCGGCCTTTGCTCCTGACAGGTGCTGCAGTGAGATTTACCAATAAGTGCAAAGATGTAGAAAAGATCTCCGCTCAGCTGCGTGAGGAAGCCAAACTGCAGGCTGAGCTTTCAGACACAGGTGCTACTGTGGAGTGGATGAAGGATGGGAAGGAGCTCAAGGCCAGTGAAAAATATGAACTGCACATTGTGGGGAAGAAACACACCCTGAAAATTCACAGCGTCTCAATGGATGATGCTGGAAGTTGTCAGTGCTTCTGTGAGGGGGATAAAATGCTCTATCAGCTTTCACTGAAAGGTATGTGACAGTCTGGGCTGTGCTCTTCCTGCCCAGGGCCAGCAGACTGCATTCACCTGACTCCCCGACAGTCCAGCTGTTGTCAGACAGCATCTGGGGTGTTTTCAGTGGCTGTTTTGACTTGAACTGGCCAATCTGCTTTGTAGAGCCATTTGATTTCTCTGTTGTGTCCTGTGATTCGTCCCTAAGATATAGAGGAAATCAAGGGAAAGATAGGAAAAAGAGCATCCCAGCCTTCCTGCTCTTCTGTCAGGGTGGCCACAAGAGATGATGTCAACAGCTCTTTTTGTAGCAGTGATCCCAAATGTAGGAAACACCTGTGAAGAGTCACAGGGACTAAATTGATGGAGAGCAGAACTTCCTGCCAAGGCTTGTCAGCTAGTCTTAATTTTGCTTTTCTTCTCTCTCTTTGTCATGTTAGCATAATATTTCATACTGGCAGGTCTGCCCACAGAATTAACTGGCACAGGCTGCCCAGGGAGGTGGTGGGATCCCTGGAGGTGTTCAGGAGCTGTCGAGATGTGGCCCTGATGGATGTTATCAGGGGGCATGGTGGGGTGGGTTGGGGTTGGAATCAAAGGAGGACCCCCATGTATTTCATCAGGAAGCACTACTGGTAATAAGACCTTTGGAGCAAATCCTGGTAGGGCCACGCTCAGCTGGTCCAGTCCGGAGGCTGTTTCTCCTTACTGCAGTATCTGCAGTGAAAACCAGCAGCTGCTTTTGTGTGGTTGGGCTCACATCCAGCAGTGGTGAGGGGACTACAATGATAAGAGACAGTTCCTGAAAAAATGAATGAAATTTGACTGTATGATAGGATGGAGTTAAATGTATTGACAGGATCTCAGTCATCCCAGTGTACATCAGCTGGCTCTCGAGCTCCTAAATACAGGCATTCTGTAGAACGTTGTTGAATTTGTATTATACATGCGTGTTCTTGGAACTGCAGAACAAATGCATGCATAATCCAGACTTTGATTTTAGCAGCTCTGACTGCGCTGTCTCAACAGACCCAACTCAGTTGTGTGCGCTGTTTTGAAATAATATGTTAACAAGAAGTTGGAAAACAAGCTCAATTACCCTCAGTAAAATAGGACCGTGGACTTAGGCTTAAACTTTTGGCTAAGACAGTGGTGAGATTTTGAATCTTTGGAGTGAATTATTCCACTGTGTGTTAATAGGGGCCAGTTTTATCATCTAACTTTTGCGCTCCAATTAATTTCCATAAAGGAATTCTGTTTTTCTTTTCAGTCCTAAGTGATATCTCCATCTTTTAGGCTCGATTTGTTTGCCAGGGGGTTACAGTGCAGTAATAGATACCCCCTCCATTGATTTCCTTCTAGTTTGCTTGTTCCAATTCTTTCCTCAGTTTTCCTATTTTAGACATTTTCTTGAAGCCTTGGGCTTCTTCCTTTGGCTCTGTCCCCTGTACAGTGTATGTCCTTCAACTTGTGGAGATAAGGTAATCTGGTACGTGGTTTATAAAAGCTGCCAATTTGCCAGCTTCTGAATTAGAATCTAGCAATTAGAACTAGGATTAAACGTGCACGTTTGATCTTATGATAAATGAATGCCTCATGGTCACCAATGTCCCTGCAGTTCTTTACCATCATATGTATTTTGTGTGTCCATATTTTGTTTCAGCACTGGCAAACTTCGTAATCAAAGAGACAACTGGAGGAGTAATCAGGGCCGTTGCTGTAAAACAAGCTGAATTTGTTTCTGAGACCTCTGAAGCCAATGTCATGGTGAAGTGGTACAAAAATGGCAAAGAAATCACGACCAGTAAGAAATTCACAATGGAAGATAAAAGGAAACTGCATAAGCTTGTGGCTTCAGCTGTAACGAAAGAAGACGAGGGAACATACATCTACACAATTGGAGATGACACTCTGATTTTTGATTGGAAAGTCTCAGGTAAGTTTGTGAGGCAAACATAGGATCACAATCCATGTAAAGCACTTCAGACTTAATTCATTTTATTTGTCCAACGCTGTGGGTTTCCAGTATTTAGGACAAAGATTGCATAGCTCTATTGAAGCAATTCTGACCTTCCTGTTGTCCCTATGCAAATCCACAGTATGAGCAAATAATCTAACTGTGTTGTGATGAATTCGAGACTGCCTTAGCTCCAGCTGGGGCTGGAGTCACGACTTGAGCCCTGACATCTGGGCTTCATTCATCTAGTTCATGTATTGCCTCAGCATTTACATCATCTTTAAACCTATGACTGAAATGGTCCTAAGTTCTTAGCATGGGAATCCTGTCTCCTCTTTGGACAAATTAAACTCCACATTTGGAGAGTTGAGTGTCTCCTGCTGTACCCGAAGGACACTGTGATCTCTGAGGTGTCTCCCTGAGGTGCTGTAAGCACAGCCATTAGCTCATAATACAAGTAAAGCACTGTCAGGTCAAGCCTGGAGGAGTAATGCTTGTCACTGACCTGTTCCTGTTCAGGGTGGATGGAGGGTAAAATAACACAAGAAATTGTCATTGAAATTCAAGATCTGTGAAATTCAGCTGGTTGCATTCACAGAACCTGGCGTTAAGATCTGTTTTCTGGTTTATATCTTGAGCCAATTTTCCATAACCCAGTCCTCATTTATGAACTGAAGCTCTACTGAAAGCCTTTCGCTGTGTATGCTCATGCTGCAGTGCAGCGCTTGTGACCTTTAACAGCACATTCACATTCCTCTGATCACAGGATCTTTAAGGTTGATTAAGACCCTCTAGTCCGACTGCTCACCCATCACTACCATGATGCTCACCATCAGCTAGCTAAAAACTCAGCAGAGATGATAGATCAAGCACAACATTGGATTTGGGAGGGCTAGAGATTCCTAAGATATTGAAGGATTGCTTGCAGGTGGTGTTGGCTCAGGTATTCACCCTGCATCTCACCTCCTGTTCTGTTTGGTTGAGAATCATGCATTCTGCAATTTCACTTTGTAATTCAAAGACCCTGGCTTTATCTGTTGAAAAACTGATCTAAAACAAGCCAAGAAGACTCCATTGGAACTGGTTGATGCAGAACAAAGGCATCCCCAAGGGACAAGTTACACTGTTTGATGAACATTATTGGATGAGAGCTAAGCTAAGATTTAAAAAGTTCTGGGACTGTCTCTGAGCATCAAATACAGAGGAAGCCTGCATGATTCCCTGAGAATGGATACCTCCTACTTTGGTGTAGGGTTAAGGGAACACTAGCAGTAACTCCTATCACAAAATGTCACATGGCTCAGACAAAAAGCCATCAAGAGGGCTTAATTAGGAGCACCAAATGGTCACAAGATGGTCTTAGGGCAGGGAAGTAATCTATGTATGTGATATTGGTTGGTGCTATTAGTTCTTAACAGCTTGACTCTAGAGGGACTGTTCTTCTTTGGTCACCTAGTTTTAAAAGAAAATAGATGGCTCCTGTCACAATTTTTAACGAATTATTTATTTACTGATGTCATAAATGTGCCTGGCATAGCAATTGGCCTTGTTATATTCAGTGAATGAAAGCAACAGTTGTTGCTCTAAGAAATGCAATACTAAGCTAGGTCTGCCTGTAGCTGACAGCCATCAGCTTGCTCCTCAGGCAGGTTCTGTCTGGATGGAATGAAGGGCATGAAATACTGATGTTCTCATCAAACGCTGCTTGTTAGCTTAGAGACAAGGTGTTAAATAGGTTTGTTCATGTATTGCAAATACGTTACTTAGCTGCCTTCCTTTTAGCTTCAGAAGAACATGTGCAGAATACAGAATTGATTAAAAGAAATAAGAACTGTCTGCATAGAACTTACTCTTTCCTCACACAGGAGAATCAAACAGACGTTTGTATGTGAGTACCTCCAGAGGTGAAACTCGATCACCCAAATGTAATGAGCAGAGACATTACAATCAGCTCTAACTGTATCTTAATGCTGTGCTGAATAAGCCTGAGTCAGGATGTAAACCACTTTCTCTTTTTTTCTTCAGATGAAGCCATTAATTTTGTCAACAAGCCCAAAACGACTCCAGAAATATCAGTCAGTCCTTCTGAAGACCTGGAGCTGGTGTGTGAGGTGTCAGCTGCAAGCGGAGCTTTCATATGGAAGAAAGATCAAACAGAGGTGAAGCAGGACCAGAGGACAACCATCATCTCCCAGGGGACGCACCGCAAGCTCATGGTCAAAAATGTGACCCTGAAAGACCAAGGGAGCTACAGCTGTGAAACAAAAGATGACAAAGCAACATTCCAAGTGAAAGTCAGAGGTGAGAAAATGCTTGGAAACCCAGAGATAAAGGAACGCTTCATTTTGTGTGTCTTGCATTTGGAGGATCAACTGACAGCCTCTCTGGTGCAAAACACTTTGGCTATAGGACTTTCTTTGTCATCTAGTGTCATAACAACACTTTTCTACATGTGCTTTTCCATCCAGGAATGAATTACTGCAACAAACAATAGGCAAGGAGGGTAACTTGTGCAGCTCTTGTAGTCAGCTGGTGTCTGCAGGGTTACAGTGCAAGAGCACACCAGGCATGCAAGGAGTGAGAAAAGGGGAGGTGTTTGAAGAGATCTGGTTACAAAATTTGAATGACACAATGAGGTGGAAAATGCCACTAATCAGACTCATAAATGGCCTGGGTTGCAAAGGCCCACAGTGCTCATCCAGTTCCAACCCCCTTCTTCCTATGTGCAGGGTTGCCAACCAGCAGCCCAGGCTGCCCAGAACCACATCCAGCCTGGCCTTGAATGCCTGCAGGGATGGAGCATCCACAGTCTCCTTGGGCAACCTGTTCTAGAGGGCCGTTCCCTTCTGATTTACTGGAAATGTAGAGAGACATCAGAAGAAAAAAAGATAAGGGAAAAGGTTCAGTTGTGCATGCAGGTGTTGAATCCCACGTTGACGACCATTCGTTCCATGTTCTGTAAATGTAATGACCAGTCATGAATCCATTGATACCTTTCTAATTGTCCGTTTCTCATTAGTCTGAGGGTTTAGAACAGAGGCAGATCTCTCACTCCAGCTGCAGTAGAGATTGCTCTGGTGTCAGTATATTTTGCACATGATCCAGTAATTTTTAAATTAGGCTCCAGATAGGCATGGGCACATCAGCTGCATTCTGAGTGACCATTAGTGAGCTGGCTGATGACGAGGGTTTGTCTTCTGTTTTATTTGAAGCTGCACTCTGCTGGTTTTTGCTCGTAAGTCAGCTTGTTCTCTGTTAACTTTACAGTTCTCGTCTGGTATTCTGAGCTGATCAGGACAGGGAATCTGTTTTCTCCTCTTCTTTCTTATGGCAGTGAACACATTGGAGCTTAATCCTGGTCAAGGTTTGGCATTTGATCAGCTCTGTGGAGGAGCAACTGTACTGGGAGTCTACTGCTTTTCTGCTCACACAGACCTGGTGTCCTTGCAGGGCATAGCTTGCGTTCTGTTCCCTTGTAAAGGTTGCAGTCTTTGCTCTCTCCATCTTGGGGCATTCTGCTCCTTCAGTCCCTGGTGTGCAATGTATCTCTGCTCCTGTAGTAGACAGTTTTTCTGCTGCCTGTGGTGTAGACTCTAAACCATCAGCTCTTACTGTTCCCACACCACGTGGATGTGATTCTGGGGCCTTTGGATCTGTCCCGTGAGTTGTGTCGCTCATGCTTTTGGCTCAGGAAACTGGCAGTTTCAGCAAAGAGTGGATTACAGAAAGGGTAGATTTGGGAGGTATCTGTCAGAGAAAATGAAATATGAACAATGACAGAAAGACTATGGCAACAGCTGGAATCAACCAAGTTAATCCTCAGCAGCCAAAGCCAGCCCACGTCTTATTGCAGAGGTGTAGGGAGAAAACCCAGAAATGTAGTGCTTTTACACTTGAATTTTGCTAGCTGAGGGCTATTATTAGCTGTTTGCCTCAGAAACCAAAGGTTTTCTGTTCTCTTTCAGACCAGATGAGCTCATGGCTGCACAGGGTAATGTAATACGTCCTCCTCTGCCATACGTGGAGAGTGCTTGCCTAGCTACTGTTGCTGTATTTCTCATGTATTTCTCACTGTAACATGACGTGCAAGTCCAGCCCTCACTGCAAAATGATGTGGTGTGAAAGTCAGGAGGGATTATGAGTACTCTTGGAGTGGTTGGCTCTTTCACCACAGAAATCCTCATCTTACTAGCTTCTCCCAAAGTGCAATGGCTTCCTGAGTCTTAATTTGTCCTCTTACCATTGCACTCAGAAAGCTTTTCAGGGTTCCTCTACCCCAGGGTTCCACTGGTAGCACAGAACAATCCCATTTTAAGGACATGTTGAATGTTAGGTGCTGAGTGTTGAGCATTGTGGGACGCAGATTAGACCTTCTTGCTTAAAAGAAACAAGTGCTGCACACCTTGGAAACCTATAGAAAACTAGAGTAAGAAGGGCTGATTCTGCCATCTCATTATCTCAGTATTTGTGGTGCACGCTGAAATCCTTATTTGAAGTGGGCCAAAGCTCCATTGCATTTGTGAGAAGTTTTGCATCACCTGGTTGGTCCAGGCCATGTTTGTTGTCTTGCTAATAAGCAAGCCTTCTGATCTTCATCAAATCATTGTGGTTGGAAAAGACCACAAAGATCCCCACATCCAGCCTCACCCCATCCCACCATGCACACTGCCCACGTCCCTCAGTGCCACATCTCCATGGTTATTGAACACTCCCAGGGATGGTGACCCCACCACCTCCCTGCAAAGCTGTGCCACCACATCACCATTCCTCTTCAGAAGAAGTTTTTCTTAACATCCAATTGAACCTCCCCTGAAAATCATCAGTCAAAACAGGGGCTGTTGAA
This sequence comes from Coturnix japonica, assembly GCF_054131305.1. NCBI lineage: Eukaryota > Metazoa > Chordata > Aves > Galliformes > Phasianidae > Coturnix > Coturnix japonica. Next base: position 3,981,058 of record NW_028188943.1, on the reverse strand, counting down.
GGTGGGCGGAGAGAATGATGCTTCTGCAGTCAATACAAGCAGGGAGATCAAATGTAGAGTGTATCAACTGCATTCTTGCATTGGCTTTCTGCCCTGCTCCCTCACCTTCAGTGGACTGCAGTGCTGGTGGTAGAGCTGTGGTGTGAATCCTGGGATTGCACGTACTGCAACGGTCAGCAGCACAGCAACTTGAGCTGAACTTACCCTCCTGGGCAGCTGCTGCCACTCAGAATTCAGACAGCATGCAGAGGAGAAAGTCATGAAGGAAGGGAAAGGGATGGCAGCAGAAGGCTTCACAGAGTGACAGCGGGGAGGAAGGAGATAGGGGACAGGTCATGGAAGGGTTTGCCATGACTGCTGGGGAGCAGGAGCCTTCCCAGTCACCTGAGCTGGGTATGCCTGAATATGCTTGCATGAATGATCTGAATGAGTGGTCTTCCATGTCTCCACTGCAAATAAAAGGCAATGTCAATCCCCCTCACACCTGCTAGTCCTGCATTCATGCTTGGAGCCTCTGACTTGGTATCAGCATCAGGACCCTGGGATCTTTCCTTGGACCCAAACAAGCATAGGAAGCTTATTCAAAATTGCTCTGCTGTTAGAAGCTGGCTAGCACTAGAGAAGTCCATGATGTAAGTGCGTCAGAAATATTCTGCACTTCTACAGCCTTTTGTAGGGCAAACCATGGAATAGAAATGGAAGCCCATTTATTTAGGGTTTATCTGTTCTCCCACGCCTCAAATAGGAACTAGCATGAACACTCTCAGCAACCAGTTGTTGGTAAAAGGAGAACCAGATAAAACAGTCATTAAAGTAATCAATAAAAGATTCAATGTATCAATCGATCCCACTTAGCAAAGTGATTAACTGAATCCCCTTAACTGAAGTGTGTATGCCTAACTAATTACACTTGATATCTTTCTGATGCTAACTCCATTTGTTGACACAAAGGGTAAGGTGGGCTTTAAACACTTTCTTCTATATGTGTTAGGTATTAAGAGGAGATGACCTCAGCCAGTTCTCTGAAGAATCAGGGGTTGCTGAGAGTAGAAAACCATGCTTTATGCATAAAACCGAGCTACAAAATCTAATGTAGGCCAACTATTCACCATATTAAGGGCTATATCATTGCCATAGGGTAGAGTCAAAAGATGGTTTTCTGCTCTTAAATTTCTATGGTTTCCTGATTTTGAGGTCTTCACTTCATAATTGAGCTGTATTTGGCTGATCCCCAGTGCAGAGTGAAGCAATATCAAAAAGACAGACAGATGAAGATCTGTCATTGTCTTCATTAGAAGAAATCTGAAAATTAGGAGTCCAAGCTGATAGTAAAGACTACCCAGAGGGATGGGATGACCACAGGGACTGTGCTGAGGATGCATTATAATGTGTGATAAACACTGTAAAGCAGTGTTGCTCCAGGAAATGGTCCAATACAACATAGAAGCAACTTTTAATGTCTTCCAGTCACAAGTTGTTCATATCTAATGTATATTTAACCCAATGTTTTCCAGTTCCAGAAGCAGAGGATGCCTTTATCAACAAGCAGAAGGTGCAGAAGGAGGTGAAGGCTGCACCAACAGAAAATGCCACGCTGAGCTGCGAGGTGGCCCAGGAGAAGACGGAGGTGAAGTGGTACAAGGAGGGGAACTGATCACCTCGAGCAAGAAGTTCAGGGTGGAGTCAGAGAGCAAACAGCGTCGGCTGGTGGTGAGCCAGGTGGAGAAGAAAGATGCAGGGGAGTACAGCTGCGAGGCTGCTGGCCAGAAACTCACCTTCAAGATTCATGTCACAGGTAAGACAGGTGTTGTCTGAAATACAGCAGAGAACAGTAAAGTAAAATCTAGTTTCTATTATACAGTGATCCAGGTGCAGTAGTCTGTACTGAGGTTTTTTCCCTATACTTGACTGCCTGGGTTTGTAGCAAGTATTTGGATTTAGTATGGCACAAAGACCTGTTTCAGTCTGTCTGTAGAATAATAATTACTGATATATGTACAGTGGAAGCAATATTCAAGATATTATTCAAATTTCTCCTGTGCCTGAGATCCCAAACTGTAATTCTTGTTCACCGAAACATTTGACTAAGATAAGTATGTGCAGTGAGGCTGGAGTGCATGTTGTACGTGCAGCCTTTCGTGGCAGGAGAAGCAGGAACTTCTCCTAGTTGTACACTGCCTTTTTACTATGCCTTTATGTTGGAGGCTGCATCTGGATAGGTGAGTCTGCTACTCACAGTAAGAGACCTGGTAGAGCTGACTATTCCCAGAGCTCAAAGTAAGATAGATATCTGCAAATCACACACAAAGAATAAAGGACTGCGTTGGTGAGCAGATTTCCTTTGTGCCTTCGACAGTCACAGTTGTGGCAATGGTAGAGGCCATGAGGAGTCTGTTCAGGAAGCCAGGAGTACTGTTCTGGGTCATGAAAAGGCAGCCAGTGGTTTGACTATCACATGTTTATGTGTTTTGATTTTTCACAGTGGGTCTTAAGTAAAAGGAACTCAGGTTTTGGTTGCCTGCAGGACAGATGTTCTTTTGGGTTCAATATGTTTGCATAGTGACTTGCAACCATGGGACTGGTGTTCAAGGACCCTCTTGGTTCCTTCAGTTCCTAGGTTCTTTCTTGCCTAGATTTGACACTTAGTTTCAACAGAAGAGCTGATATTCTCTAGTGAAGGCTATTAGTTTGGGCACAAGTGGTAACCTAAACCTGTTCCAACCTGTACATACAGACCTGCAAGATGGTCTCATTTCAGTCCTTCTGTTTTTCTTTTCTTCCCTCAGAGCCAAAACCTGTGTTTATAAACCAGGAGCAGGTGCAGAAAGAGGTGAGTGCTGCCCTGGCAGCAAGTGCCTCCCTCAGCTGTGAAGTAGCACAGGATCCAACTGGAGTAAAATGGTTCAAGGATGGAAGACTGCTTGCCTCCTCCAGAAAGTTCAGAATGGAATCTGTGGGCAAAACACGGCGTCTGGTTGTGGAGCAGCTGGAGAAGAAAGATGCTGGAGAATACATCTGCGAGGCTGCTGGCCAGAAGATGACCTTCGAGCTGGAAACAACTGGTGAGCATTCAGAAATTCTCAGCCAGGATTTTGTAGCCTTGTTGTGAACTGGGTTTTAGGGTGAAATCTCAGTTTTCTTTGCACCTGACAGTGTGAGAATTTGCTCTGGCCCTTTGTGTACCTCCCCGGTGCTCAGCTGTTCCTTCCCTTACTTGGGGATAACATCATTTATTCAAGGTGATGTCCAAACGGGCTTGTTAACAGTCCTCTGCAGTGCTTTAAGCTGTCATATGTCAGCCAGAATTTATGCATGTTCTATAGCCATTCCTACATGTTGAAAACACTGCACTGTGCTTAAGCTTCAGCATATGTTCCAGTAAGTACAGTTCCATTAATTCTAGGGAATTGGGTGAATTAAGCATAGATCTGAAGGCTGCCTTTGCCCAGTGCAGAGATGGAAGGACTAATGTAGATTTGACTTGATATTTTCCCTTCATAGATGGGAAGGAGCTCTGTCAAAGTAAAAGAAGTGGGCATTACTTCCCAGGGAAATAAGAGAAGTCTCATTATTCACAGGTGGTGAACTCTCATTTTCTCTCTCAGTCTGCAACCAGGTTGAGTTGCTGTTTCAGTACAGGCTGTTTTATGCAGGAACTCTGCTCCTGAGGTTAATCCAAGTTGTATCCAGGCCCTTCAGAAGGAAAGGGAAATAGCAGCACAGAAATATGGTCTGATTCTGACATAAATAAATGCAGACCTGGAGAGTTAAAAGGGATTGTGTGATGTTCAAAGGATTTTGAAGCAAAGATGTCCCCTAGGTAAGATTTGTGGCTGACATTCCCCATGCATTGTGGGCACACAAGCTAAGGAGAGACTAGTGATGAGCATGCAGAGAAGCCAATGATTCAGACAGGTTTGTAGTGACACGACACTGTAGAGTTCTGTCTATTTCTCCTTGGCATAGTTTGGAAAATAAAGATGAGGTGATGGTGGTAACCAGTATGACTTCCTCAAGGTCGAGCCATGCCTGACGAACTTGGTGGCCTTTCATGATGGAGTAACAGCATCAGTGGATAATGGGAGAGCAACTGACATCATCTACATGGACCTGTGCAGAGCATTTGATCCTGTCCTGCATGCCATCCTGGTCACCAAACTGGAGAAAAATGGTTTTGATGGATGGACCAGTTGCAGGATAGGGAACTGTCTGGATGGTCACACTCAGAGAGCTGCAGTCAATAGCTCAGTGTCCAGGTGGAGGGTGGTGTTGGGACCAGTGTTATTTAACATTTTTGTAGGCAACATGGACACTAGAATCAAATGAACCCTCAGCAAGTTTGCAGATGACACCAAGCTGAGCAGTGCTGTTGATGTGCTAGAGGGAAGGGATGCTACCCAGAGGGACCTGGACAGGCTGGAGAGGTGGGCCCTTGGCAGCCTCATGAACTTGAGTGTGGCCAAGTACAAGGCCCTGCACCTGGGTCAGGGCAATCCCAAGCACAGGCACAGGCTTAGAGGAGAATGATTTGAGAGAAGCCTTGACCCTGAGGAGAAGAGTTGGTGTGGAGGGAGGTGTCCCTGCCTATAGCAGGGGGACTGGAACTAAATGACCTTAAAGATTCAGTCAGTTCTATTGTTTTTCTACCCTTAATTTTGCTTGAAAGTTTTTAGAATAAATGAGGTTCTGGTTTCCATGAAAACTGTTTGCAGGGAGCTCCATTGTAGCTAGTAAGTCTATCTTTAAGTTCACGGGCAATAATGCATTGACTGTGTTGAAAAGGGAAATGACTCAGGAATGGATGATGGTTTAGAATAAAACATAATCCTACTTATTTTCTATGCAAATATGTGTAAGGAAAAGATGCTGCACTCAGTTCTGGAAATACCCTGACAAATATATCTCTACTGTTTCACAGCTGGAGATATCAAGATTGTTAAAGCACTGGAAGATGTGGAAGTGAATGAATATGGGAGTGCATCTTTTGTCTGAGATTTCACACGATGAGGTTCAGAGCCAGTGGTACAAAGATGACAACAAGCTGAAGGCTGATGACAACATCAGAATGCGGCAAGATGGTAGGGTGTAAGAGGGGGATCTTTCTCCTGAGTGGGGGGTGGGTTGGAGATCAAGCATATAAGACATCTGAAATGAAGTGAAGAAGGTTCAGAAGGGAGTTCCCCTTTTGTTTTGGGACTGAGGTTAGGGTGGAACAAGTGACATGGACCAGCTAACATCATTTGCAAGAATGTCAAAAAAGTTGAACGCCACCAGGACCTTTCACAGAAATAAAAACTCCTACCTACCTACCTTTCTGCCCACAAAATATCCAGCTTGTCTTTTGGGTTTTACTTTTGCTAAGTAGAACAGATTATTTTCTTATGAGGTTGATTTTCTACTTTTAAACTTCAGATTTGTGTTTGAACGTTGAGGGATAAAAAACATAGCTTGACTTTTGCTTCATTTTCTCTTGCTGTTTGAAAAGAGCACAGGGTTGTTTTTGGTTTTTTTTTTTAATATATACAATGTTAGGGTATATATATGATGTTAAGTGTGATAAAGAAAAGGGAGACATTTGAGTTAGCACACTACTCAAGAGTTCAGTCCCCAGTTTTGCCACTGTTACTATTATAAGGGCAAGAACTTCCTGGAAAATGAATTTCTCCTAAGTAGAGTCATTACATTTGAGCTACAGAGACCTTTACTAGGTGAAAACTTGTTGTTCAGAGCTAAGTTGCTGTATTTAACCAAAGTAATTATCAATGTCCGTGTTTCATTGAACCTCTTTTCCATTTCGTAATGCGAGGAGTTTGATATTGGGATGGGAAGGTCATGGATTGATTTAGATGTTGGACTGGGAATCAGAAGATCTGGGCTCTTTTCAGGTTGTCAGTCTTATTGTCTGACTTCTTAACAATATTCCTTTCTTTATATTATTTTTTAATGATGTTTCAAGGCATTCTGAGCTGATAGGTGTAGTGTTCATGTGCAGTAATGCTGACGTGAGTAAGTGGGGTGATAATGTAAGGGTTTTTTACATTCCTTCTAAATCTCTGCTTTCTCTTGTTCCATCCTTCTTAAAGAGCAATCAGTTAATATTGTAAAGGAGCTGTGTGATGAGGATGTGACTGAGCCTGAAGAAGCCAAATTTGAATGCGAGATATCCATTCCTTCTGTGAAACCTCCCAAGTGGTATCTACGTGGGGAAGTCTTACAGGCTGGCAGAAACTTGATTATGCAGCAAGAAGGCACCATCCACCAGCTGACCATACCGAAAACCACCACTGATATGACAAGCACCATTCAGTTCTCAATTGGCAAATCAAAATCCACAGCCAATCTGCTTGTCAGAGGTAACATATCCTGGCTTGGTTTACATCATGAAGATGAAGAATTAATTAACGTACAGCCTTCCTTCACTGGGGTCTTTGAAATATTGTGTGTGTGTCTGGAGGGTCTGCTCCATTTCCAGTTAAAAGTCATTGGACACTAAATGAGACAGCTGCATCTCAGTAAAAGATCTGTTTGAATAGTTGTGATGTGCTTACTATTCAGATCTACAGAGCTGAGGTTTTGTCCTGGGCTATACCAAAGAAGTCAAATCAGGTGAAATTAATTGTATTTCTGAACTAGACAAGGTTAAGTTTGGTAGCACCTAAATTTGATGCAGTTTGTCATTGATTTCATCTGAAAGAAACTTGCAGGCTTTTTATCTGCTGTTGTCCCCAGCGTAAGAGTCTCCATTCACATCCTAAAGTACTTGTTATATTTTCAACTCACTCTTATTTGAATAAAAGCCTCAACAATTGGGAGCAATTTAATAAGCACAGAACAAGAGCTGGACCTTGCATTTGGTAGATAATATACAGTATTACTTTATAGAAATGTAGTCAATGGCATTCCCTATAGACAATAGTTTGTTTTATCTTTAGAGTCGTTCAAAGAACCATTGTAAACATGACATTAATTGGAATGGAATACACGCAAGAGACTTTCCTCTTCTTCCAATTGTCCTCATCCTTTCTTCTCTTCCACCCCTGCTTTGCAGATTACCATATAGAAATCACCAGGAAGTTGGAGGACAAGACAGCTTTGGAACATCATTCTGTCATTCTGTCCTGTGACTTCAGGCCTTCTCCAAAGGTTGTGAAATGGTTCAAAGGCCACACACTCATCAAGCCCTCTGAGAAGTACAAGATCAAGAGGGATAAGCATTCAGCAGAGCTCAAGATTCTGAAGCTGAAGCCCGATGATGCTGATGTGTAGAAGTGCGAGGCAGGAATTGCAGAGACTGAGGCCACGCTGACAGCTGAAGGTATGAGCAGGGAGGGTGGCCTCTTCCATGTCCTATTTCACCTCAGATTTCTCTTCTTGGGGTTGATTTCTGCCGTTCTCTCCTGCTAACTTTATAAATGTATAGTCTTCACTGAGAAGATTACACAAAGATCATCTAGTCCAACCATTCTACCACATCCCAGTATGATTTAGAGTAACAGTGGTAACAGTTCACCTTGTTTCCCCACAGCCTGCAATGTAGAAGTAACGAAGCACCTGCAGGATGTAGAAATTGAAGAAGAGAGCTCTGCTGTCTTCTCCTGCGAGCTGTCCCATAATGACGAGGACGTGGAATGGTTCCTGAATGGCAACCTCCTTTACACCGACAATTACAGTGACATCAAGAAAGTTGGCAATTGCTGCACACTGACAATGAAGCAGGTTAAGCCTGAGGATGCTGGCACAGTGACAGTGAAGTCAGACAAGGTGTCAGAAAGCGCACCTGAAGGTGATAGGTGGGCCTGATCACACCCCTCCTGGATGTAAGAGATGCTAAGGAGCTCCAGTTCATTCTATTGTGCAGCAGTCCTGCTTCTAAAGCTCACCTCTCTGGGGTGACAAGTCATCAGAGGCTTTCTTCCAGTGGAAGGTTCCATTGCAGCAGATATCAACGAAGGAGGATGGTTTTGGTGTCCTGCCAAAGCATTCCATTGCTTTCTATCATCATTTTATTTAGCACAAGGAGAGTTACAAGAGCAGTTTCTTTTACTGCTTCAGTAACATGCAGTGTCAATGCTGTTGTCTCCAAGGATTTATGACTGCAGGGAGAGATCATTCAGTGTGTGTTTTGCCTCTGGGATGACTAATGACCAGGCTGTGAGCAACCTGATCTAGCTGTGAATGTCCCTTTTTATTGCAGGGGAGCTGGGCTAGATGGCCTTTAAGGGTCTCTTCCAATTCTAAGGGTACTGTGATTCTAATCTGCTCTCCCCAGCAATTAAGCTCTTTTACTCTATGCGCTCAGAGTTTGAAGGATTTCCTCTTTCTCCTTTCTTTTGCATTTGGTGGAAGTTTTTTCCCCAGTATAAACATCTGATGTGTGAAATAGAAGATAGATAAAAGGAGTCAATAAAACAGGAAAATCAAAAGTGTTCAGCAGCTTATCCTCTTAATCCTGTGGCCTGCTGTAGGAGCTCTGCTCCATGTGAGGGCAATGCCAGCTCTCCAGCTTTAGAAGAGCTGCATCCCAATTACTTCATATGATATCAGTCCCACCCACGGCAATGCAGGCTGTCCCTCCTGTTCCCTGTATTCTCCTACTGATTAGTTCAGAATTACATAAAGTGCATTCAGTCAACAGACATGAAACCGCTTTATGTTCTATATTGGTGTTGTCAGTGCTGGTAAAGATTTATTTATCCCTCTTTAAAAATCTGAAAGGAACTGGAAATGTCTCAACTTCTGTATCACATTGTTCTGTTTTGCCTTTTTAATTGCAGAGAAGCCTGCTGTCTTCATGAAGTCCTTGGATGATGTTTTTGGTGAGGAGCGGGGTGTGATTAAATTGGAATGCGAAGTCTCTAAAGAGAAGGTCAAACCAGTGTGGAAGAAGGACGGTGTTGTGCTCCCTTCTGGCAACAAGTATGAGCTGGTACAGTCTGGGAAGACCCTATGTCCCCTTATCCATGACTTCAAGAAGTCAGATGCAGGTTTCTATACCTGTGATATTGGCACTGATATTGCCAAATCAAAGGTCGGCATTCAGGGTAAGTACTGTGGAAAGTAAAGGAGTGCTGAAAGCACATTCAGTGTGGTCACTATGTCTTACACCTATTCCCGCACGAGCCTTAATAGTTTCTACAATAGAAGTGTATTACTGCAATTTAGCACAGTGATGTCTGGAAAATTCCCATTGCTTTTGATGTAAATGTATCTCATTTTGCCATGAAAATCACCAAACACATCAAGAATGTCCTGGAAATATTTCCTTTCTAAACATCCCTAAAATGGAGAAATGGTTTGAACACCAGTAGGGGTAGGGTGGTAACAAATTAGCTAATAGAAACATTTAATTTCTTGTCATAGGCAAAATTCTTTTTCTCACACAGCATCCTAGAGTTGTCCTCTCTGTTAGGTTGTTCCCTCTGTAGCTCATTGAATCTTCATTCTGCTCCATGGACTGAACTGCTCGCCTTGTAGTTCTTCCAGAGCAAAGACAATAGATTCACATCTCTTTTTTTTTATAGCTTTCTGGTAATTCTGAGTGGAGAATATCTTACAGAATACATCAGTAAGGAATGCAGCCATGTTCTGCAAATCCTGAGTTAAAACACCAGTACTGCTACTCATGTCAGTCACAAATGCCTTTTCTCCATATAAACCTCATTCTAACCTATCTCTTACCTTCCGGAGCTGAATAGTGGCATTACCAAACGGCTGAAAAACACTGAAATCCAGGAGGGAGAAGATTGTACTTTTGAATGCATTCCGTCCCATGAAAGCATTGATGAGTTCAACTGGACACTGACTGGAAGCAGAGTGGAAAGTGGTGGGCGATTTAAAGCTTCTAACGTGAGTCGGAAATATACTCTCATTATCAAAAGTGTGACTCCTACTGACGCTGGGGAAGTCGTTTTTTACTGCCCGTGGTCTAACCTCCAAAGCCTCTCTGTCTGTGAAAGGTAATGAGATGGGAGAGATTCTGGGGTCTGATTCCTTCAACTGTCTTCTGATAAGATTGTCGTGAGAGCTAACTCATAATATGGTTAAAGTGAATAGCAACCTTCTACTTGAACCTCGAAGCACTGAGAATTTCTCTTAAAAATAAGTAAAAGGAGGAAACATTTTACACAAATGTGAGAACTACCCAAAGCACTGGGGTAGTGTTGGAAATGGGGATCTCACTACAGCTTGTTCCATTAACAGTAAATCAGGAATGATCTGTTGAGGGAACTGTGGGAGCAAATATCCTCTAAGTATAAGCTGAAGGCATGGCCTTCACATCATCTAGCTGTACAACAAATTCCTATCTAGAACATGTGCATCTGAGAGCATCATCCGAGGCTCCCAGTGTGATGAGTGGAGAGAAGAAAGAGGCAGTTTTCAGACATGGTTCATCATCCTCAATTGGGTAGATTTAAGAGAGAATAAATGCTGCCTGGAATTCTATTGTCTGTACTTTGCAGATTACTGCTGGCTGTAGGATGGCGTCTGTTGCAAGTGCCTCTCTAACTTATCTCCAGCATGTAGATGCATGTATTTTGAGAGAGGCATCCTACCCTAAGTGTATGTTACTCAAAAAGCAATGTTTTCTTCCAGGAAAACCTACTGAGGTTTCAAAACAGCTGGAGGATAAGACAGCAGCAGCAGGGCAGGACATCAGCCTGAGCTGTGAGCTGTCAAAACCGGATTTGAACATCAGGTGGTACAAGGATGGCAAAGCAATCAGAAAAAGCCAGAAGTACAGCTTGCAGCAGGAGGGAACTGGGGACATTCTGATCATCCATGACTCTACTGCCAAGGACAGTGGGGAGTACCCCTGTGAGACAGAGGACTCCATAACAAAAGCCAGGGTCACTGTGCAAGGTGAGTTGAAAAGCACACTGGGGATGGCATGTAGAGAAGTCGAGGTAAATATCTGCAGCCTGTGGGTGATGTTTTTCTCTTCTGTTTCCTTGAGCAGGATCAATTCTTAGTTTTCAGAAAATATGATGGATTAAAATCTTTTCCTTAAAATAATCTGGAAACTGAATGATTCTCCAGTGTGATGTGGATCTGGGCAGCCTGGTCTGGTGGTTGGTAACCCCTTGGAGGGGGTTTGAAACTAGATGATCTTTGAGGTCCTTTTCTACTCAGGCCACTCTATGATTCTGTGATCATTCTATGATTCTATGATCTTGGGTGTTAGTGAGCCAAGAAAAGATGGCAATCTGAATTAGTCTCTATTGAATATGTGTAATCAAAACTATATGCAGTTTATCAGATGAGATCCTACCAGCGCATGTATAATGGTATTGAACTTTCCAGATATCTACTGGAATTATCAAACCTATGTAAATGGGTGGACTCTGTGGTCTTCTTAGACTCTTTGCATCTCTATGTGATATTCTGAAATGAGGGCAAAGGAGATTCAGGACACCTCTGTATGCTTGGGACTTGTTGGGGTAACAAATCCTTTTGTCCTACACCCTCATCCTTTTTTTTTTTCCTTCCAGAAAAACCTAATTACTTTATCAAGGAACTTTCAGATGTGAAAATTGAAGAAAGTGGAAGTGCACTTTTTACATGTCAGAGCGAGAAAGCCACATCCTTCGTCATATGGAGGAAAGGCATTGCTGTGCTCAGGCCTGGCAGGAAATACGAGATGGCACAGAAAGGAGAAAAGTGACAGTGACATGTACACCTGTGACATTGGTGATGCCCAGTCCAGAGCCAAGCTGGTTGTACAAGGTATGTGTGAGAGCCATATGACTGCGCATCCTGTTTCTCCACTACCAAGACATTATCCTGGTAGAATTTGTACATTTATGGCAGGTCTTTGGGGCTGCAGCTGTCTGGCCTAAATAGCGGTTCACAAGCCATGCACAGAGCAAGCTGCATGGAAAGGGAAAGAACTACCGACTAGAGCAGTGCCATTGAGAACTTTATGTATCATTTAAAAACCAAAAATGCTGATGTACGGTGAGGCTAGTGACCCAGAAATCAGTGTGAACTTTCTATCTCTGACCTTTCTGAGTTAAAAATAGTCCTCCAGAGTTCTAGGCAAAAATTCCCTTATGCTGCATTCTGGGTAGTTGTCACGGTTTAAACAAAAATCTACCTGTGTCCGTGACAGGGGGGCCACAGGCAAGTGAGGTGCTAGAAGGAGCTGAACCTCTGTCCAAACTACTTCAGAAGCAGCCCAAACCCCCTCATACATGGCTAAGATCTCCTTCTCAGTTGGAGTGTAGCACTCCTCAGACCCTCTATATGCTCGACTCCAAAGTCCCGGGGGTTGGCCTTGGGTGTTGATGAGGCTGCCCCATCTATAAGTTTGGACTCGAGAAATTCTCGTAAAGAAAATCTAGCTTTTGGCTCCTCTTCAGACTCTGACCCTGACCCTGACGCTTGTGTTATTTCCTCCAGGTAACCCTCCTTCTTTTTCCTCTCTCCTAACTTCCTCTGCTCCTCTAAATTCTTCTGCTCCTCTAACATCTTCTTATTCCCCTCAGACATCCTCTGCTCCTCCAACTTCATCTGCTCCTGAAACTTCTTCTGCTCCTCTAACATCTTCTTATACTGCTCTAACATCCTCTGCTCCTCTAACTTCTTCTGGTCCTCTGACTCCCCCTGCTCTCCTGAGTCCCCCTGCTCTCCTGAGTCCCCTTGCTCTCCTGAGCCCTGCTCTCCTAACTCCCTCCGCTCTTCTAACTCCTTCTGCATTTTCTCTAACTGAGTTGAAACTTGTTTTGTCTTTCGCCCTCTTACAGGGGCAACCAACATTGTATCTGGTGTCCCCGATGGTTGGTCCAATCGGACTACATGTGCCCCTGGTGGCTGGTCATATTGAACTACATGTGCCCCCGGTGGCTGGTCAAATTGGACTACATGCGCCCCCAGTGGCTGGCCAAATTGGACTACATGTGCCCCCAATGGCTGGTCAAATTGGACTACATGTGACCCTGGTAGTTGGTTAAATACATTCAGCTCACCCCGGAGGGCACATAGCTGGTCTCGGAGAGCGTTCCGCTCGAACTGGACAGCACCGAACTCAGTCTGGAGGCTGTTGTAGTTGGACTGAAGAGTGTTGTACCCGAACCGGAGGACGTTAGGCTCGGACTGGAGAGTGTCGAGTTTGGATTGCATACTCTCATTCTCGGCCCTGAGACTCTCTCTCTCAACCTCCAAATCTTCCCTCTCAGGAATGGTATTGAATAAGGCCCGATAAGCATTAGCTAGGCCCCAAGTCATTTGTGCCTCCTTAGATCTGCCTGAGCCACAACATTCCTGTCTCAAATATGCAGTCAAACTCTCAGGATTCTTTAAGTGTTCAGGAGTAAAGCTCCATGACACTAAAGATGTCTGTCCTCTAAAAGTCTCTCCAAAGTTTCTCCACACTCCCTGCCACTCACTATTCTCTGACTCTAAGGAAGACTTCCTCCTGAGGTTATAAATCTAGATACCGAGTGAGATCACTACAATAACCAACAGCAAATTCAGGGAGATTAATACGATTGACAGTGTGGTCCACTGGGACAACTGGTCAGTCGAAGACTGCTTAAAAGATGCAAAGAAAAAAGGAAAAGCATGCTCAAAAACCACCATATCTGTACTATTGGTTGCATTAGTTGCATTAGTTGCTCCCTCTGGAGCTGCATGCAAATACCAAATAAGCGTTGCTAACCATGCTTTCAATCTATTATACATTCCTATAACTTCATAGGAAAAATAGGCTAGCTTAAACATGGTCCAATATTTTTGGAGCATCATAAAAGAGGAACTAATGAAATGTCATGTTGTATGTGAATTTGTGAGGTGGGTTTTGAAGCTGAAATTAAAAACTTCTTGTATGGCTGTCTTCATAGTGGCTATCCAGACTATCTGTAGAAATAACAGCTATTATGTAGTCAGCTATTCACCAGTTTTAACTGATTATAAATTACGTTTCAGGGTGGAGAACATAGCATAGTGCCTGACACCTGTGTTGATCCTGAGGGCATTCTTGATTCTGTGCATTATGATGTCATGGATATTAAAGAGCAAGCTGAGGCAGCACATAGTTCCATTGTATCCCTGGGGGACCCGAAGGAAGATATTGGCTGGTTTGAAAAGCAGCTGGAGAAAACTAACTTTGAACTGATGGAGACCAAAGAAGAGCTAACAGGGAAAAACAGCAAACTACTTAAAACTGAAGAAGAGCTGATGCAGAAGAACAAAGGTGAGTTATGCGATGTGAAAGGTAGAAGACAGAAATAGTTCATTAATCTAAAAGAGAAATAACCAGTTTGAGTAGGAATTAGAGGAGATGTTCTACCTTTGGAACCATAGCCTGTAGATAAGTGATAGTTTGTTCCTTGTGTATATTCAGGTTCAGCAGTTCCACGGTTTTTGGTTATTTCTTTTCTTTTTTTCCCCCTCTCCTTTAAACTGCAACTAGCAGCTTTACGCTTTCGTAAGTATGGGGTTAAATGTCTATATCTTGATTTTTACTTTTATATTGTAATCTCTACTCTTCTTTATGTCTTGTTGATGCAATGTTTTCGTTCCAAGAAATATAGAAAACTTTTGAATCACTCCCAATAAGTGAAGACCACATGCAAATTAATTAATCTGTTCAAAAGCTACCTAAACATTAGAATATCTGGAAAAATTGATTACTTAATAAACTATCTATTGGCTACTTATGTAATACAACCTTTTCTGTGTGTTACAGACTTTGAAATGCAGGTGATTAAATTGGATGAGTCTGTTGAGCAACTTAAAGAAGCAACTGAGGTAACTTTATCAAGAAGATGTTGTGTAAAATTGTTTTAATACCAACTTGTGGTAGCTTAAAATGCTATTCCAGTAGGCTCCATTAATAGATTTCTTACCGAGCTTAGCTTAACTGAATTTGCCTTTAATGCATTGTGTAATTCAGCTACTTAACACTACATTAGAAACTGATGACTGAATTTTTTTTATTTTTTATTTCCAAGAAAATGAATGCACAAAATGAAAGGATTCGAGAGCTAATGGACATTGTGGTGCAGAAAGATGACATTATTACAGAGCTACAAGACTTAAAATCTCATTTAGAAGAAAAAGTAAAAGATTATGTGAGTTTTACACATCTCCGTATCCTTATACAAAAAAAGGAAAACACTAATTCTATGCTTGTAATCAACACATTTTTGGAAAACTGATTTTCTGTATGTAGCTGGTACTCGCTTGAAATTGTAAACAATTCAAATTTATCTGAAGGTAGTTGTTGTTAACACAAACAACAAAAATATCAGTGTGTTCCACTGACTCCTGCCTCACACTCCTACATCAGAGGAAGAGCAACAGTAAAAGTATGTTGAGTAGAGTTGGAAGTACGAGTATGAATGGTCAGGATATCTCCACGTTCTATGCAGTCCATAAAACTTTATCCTGACTAATGTACTGCGAGCTACTGAATATGTGAAGACTAGCTTGATTAAGTATGTGTGCATACCACTTCTGGTGGTTTTTGTTCATTTTTTGATGTTTGGTAGCCTGAAGTAGCTCTGAAAACATATAAATGTTTTCAGTTAATTCTGTCACTCAGATCTCTAACCTTGTAAGCTTAGCAACTTGACCCTTCTTAGTCTTTGACTGTCTGCATCACTGCAACTTAGTATTTCCATGGTATTAAAGCTGACTGTGATGAGTAGTCATGTCCTCACCTATTACTTCTTCCAAGAACAAGGCTCCAACTCTATCTGTGAGATTGTGTGGCCTGAACACTTCTGAGGCTTTTCTTTTCATAAGTTACTAAAGATGAATAATCAGTCCTTGGCAGTGCCAGCATGGCTTAACAATCGTCATCTTGTAAGTAAGGAAGCTTCACTTGTGGTTAAGGACACAATCTAAAATATGCGTGACAGAGCTGACTAAGCTTTAAGGTTGGATTATATCTGTCACGATGAAAGTGATTTTAGCAGCTTAGCAGAAGTGTGATGTGATGAACTTGTATGAGAGCTGACCATTTGCTCTTTGACCATGTTTGTAATTTTGTTGACTTCTTGGAAACAGGAAATTCTTTGATAAACTGGTAAACTCTTGATTGTGTGCAAGTCTTTTACTTTGTAACCTGCTAGGCTCTTGCTTTCCCTTGTATACTCTACCGAGTATTGCACTTGTCATTATCTGAAGGTGTACTTGTTCTGTCTGCTATTGAGATTTGTAACTGATGTCTATAGAGTCACCGGGTAAATATTTTAGCTGTATGGTTTTGTGTAAATATTTGCCTACAGAAGATTACTGAGACTTAAGTGCTCCTTTTGTTAAGCTTCAATGTAACTGATCTTATATCAATACAGGAAAAGACTACCTACCATTTAACTACCATTAAAGCAGAACCGGAAGAGAACACTAATAAAGGAACTGAAAGCAGCCAATTTTCAGTGCTTTCAGTTAAAGCACTGAAACAAGAGAAAACTGAGTTGGAAGTGGGAAGAAAGCGCAGTACTGATGAAGATAAGCCTACTGTGGAAGAGCCACCTCCAAAGAAAGGTACAGTTTCTTCCATCCTTGAACAGGGTGTCTTCCAAAACAATAAATTGCTTCCTATTCCGGATAGGAAGCAAAAGGCTGTGAAGCGCGTACCTTATGGTATAAGGAGAAAAGCCACTGTGTTAAACTGTAAATAGAAGTAACTGTTATGTAAATATCCCTTTTTCAGAAGGTCCTATGCTGTTCATTTTTGAATGCTTAAGAATAAAAGTTTTTTGCACTATTTTTTTCCTTTTTGCTGCTTTTTCCTCATCTGTTGATGCACTTGCAGATTTGGTAATAGTTTTAAAGCAGTTTCTTTAGGATTGTTTCAACTGCTGTTGCTGATCTTCTGAGTAGCATCAGCTGCTCAAGTGCTTTTTTTTGTTTGTTTGTTTTGTTTTTCCTGAAGCAACTATCAAAATTGTTGACGACCTGCTAATTGCTCGCTCATGGGCAATATTTGAGCAAAATGGTTTGGATAAGCTCTGATGCATTTAACTTCACTTCTGGGCACAGCTGAGCATCAGTGTTCCTAGAATTACGAAAGGCATATACAATATAGAAGGGAAAATCTAAAACTTAGCTGTATTCCCTTCCTTTCTTGTATTCCTCTTGCAAAATATGTGCAAGGGAGAAAGTCAAGGCCTTCTTTGGATGAGATGCTGTTCTTGGATGATTTGTCCCTTCTGCCTTTATTTGGCATAAATATTGAATCCTAATGTGACCACTGAATGGCATCACATATACGCATCTTACCAGAGACTGAGGGAGGGATTTGGACTCCTCCATACTCCAAATAGTAGTGGGTTTTTTCTAATCATATGACCAAAGCTCTCATTTAAAAATTAATGACAGCAATGCTCCACATAGGAATTAAAATGGGTAGCTGATAGTCACAATGTCAGCATGAAGTTTTCTGTTAAGAAGTACTGAGTATTCAATCATGTTAAAATTTTCTTCTATTTGTGAGTATTAATAGCGTCCAATTTCAAAAACCGCTTAATATATATTCTTTAGCTATGTTAAATATACACAGTAGAACAATGAGCACAGGCATGTTGTGCTGGTTCTTTTGTAGAATTAGTTATATAAGTAGCACGAGCAAAAGTGTTTTAGGAGATGCTAGGTTATCTCAGCTTCAAGTTCAGGGTATTTACACCATTCTCTGAGCTTTTAGGTCTTGTTTCCTATGCTCTGTAATAATGCTTTTTCCCTACTTCCTGTGTAAGGAGCTTCTAGACTGAACATTACACATCTTCTCCCTAGTCTTATTTATCTTGCTTTAGTGCTTGCTTGTTGTTTTCAGCATAAAGTGTTTAGATTACTTATAAATCATATTCCCCTCACTAGTGTTGCTGGGAGCAGCAATCAAAACCCAAACCTGGTTTGGGGTGGAATATGCCACTGCTGTTTCTTCAGTATGACTTTTAAATCAGTTGAGGGCTGTATATAAAACTCCTTAGATGAGTTAAGAGGCTGTTTCCATGCAGTACATGTGAATCTGTATGTAATGCAGGCTGAACGTGGGCGCTATAAAATTCTGCATTTCTGTAGTTGTAGTAATAAAAGGACTGTACAAGAATCACCATGGAATATATTGCTGTGGTGACACAATCCCTAGTAAGTCTTGACTTATATTTATTTTTTCTAATACTTAAAGTATGCATATTATGGAATGGACATAACTGGATTCTAAAGCAGTGATGAAATACAGCAGAAGTTGCTTTTGATAGAAAGAAAATGCATGTGATTTTAGCTAATTGCTCACCAGTTAAAGAAAAAAACAGCCCCAAGCTAATGGAATATTTATGGAAACTTGAATCTGCAAATTTGTACAACTTTATGAGTGAACTTTATATGCAAAAGAGTAAGTGTGGACAGAAGTAGGAATCCTCATATTTTGTTTAGAGATCAACTGAATAAGAGAGACAGATATCAACACTTAAGTGATCAACTTGTCCAGAGTTTTATCTTTCTTTTGAAAGTAAGAGGACTGTGAGTTTGAATGAAATTTCTTAGAGAACTGTTTATCTACCATTTAGATGTTGATGGAGTGATTCCTGGCTGCCTTATAGGGATTGCTGAAGCCCGGAAGATAGAAAGAATATAGCTGTGAATTATCTATCTCATTCCCATGTTTCTTAAATCTAATAAGATTTTCTACTGGTGTGGAGTGGAAGGTTTGAGTAGTGCCATGGTAAAAGTGTTCTTCCAGACTGAAAACCTTTTGCTGTTAATTCTGTATAGAAATCTGAGGCACCTGATTACGTGTTCAGAGGACTTTAATTCCTTCACTAGTATCAAATACTATGTGATGTGAGGGTATGGCTTGCATATTACGACAGTGTTTCACTTAGAAGTTGCTACTTGGTGTTGTGAACTGCTATGTAATAATGATTTTAATCAATCTGAGCTACATTCCTTTTCCCTTTTTTTTTTTTTTTTTGTTTGTTTTACAGTAGTTGTAAATGAGAGAAAGAAAAAGAACACTGTAGAGCAAAAGAAAATTGAACACATGAAACAAAAGTGCTCCGCGTACCGAAAGGAAGTACTAGCACTGAGGGAAAGAACTGAAATCTTGGAACATCATTTAACTGTGCTTGAAGAACAATGCAGAAGAGAAAAAAATAAAAAAGAAGATTTCAGTAAGCAGGTAACAAGCCTGCGTATTCAGCTTTCTTTTTCTGAAGAAACAGCTGATGTCCTCCGTGAACAAATTCTGCAGGGTCAAGCTGACTATCGGGAAATTGCTTCTGAACTGGTTGAACAGAAATCTATAAATATGACACTTGAAAACAAAAATGCCCAACTAACTAACAACATAGAAGTTGCCAAAGAATATATAATTGATAAAGCATCACAAGTAAAAGAAATGTGGACCAAATTAGATGAATTATACAAATGTCACTTAGAGTTTCACGCCATCGGTACTGACTTTGTCAGTGTAAAGGATTCCTCAGACTCTGAAAAAGCTGAGCCAGGGACATCTCAAATTAGTTCTGCATGCATTCAGTCACAGACTTCTTCCATCTCAGATCTTGTGCAGGACCTCTCCTTTAACTATAGTCTTGAAACGATTTGGGAAGTATGCAGAAGTATTGTTGATGTTTCCTCACAAAAACATCAGCACATCAAAGCACTGCTTCAAGACAATGAAAACCTAAAGGCGGGACTGAATAATGCTGAAAATCATAATCGTCAACTTGTAATGAAGCTATGTGAGATTACAACTCACACTAGTCAGGAAGATGATCTTGTGAATCAGTTACATGAGCAAATAGAAAAGAAAACTCAGGCGTTTGAAGAAAAGACTGCAGAAGATCAGAGAGTGATTGCACAATTTCAGGAGGAAGTTGCCAAATGTGAGGTAAAAATAAGAGAGGTTGAATATCGCCTGGAGGCTTCCAAGACAATGGAAGACAATGTGTCAAAACTCAATGAATTACTTAAAGAAAAAGAATCTATTATTGTTAATCTGGAGACAGTTACAGCAACTCTGCAGGAGAAGTCTGCAAATGCAGACAAAAAGGTTGAAGAGTTAAGTAGCAAAGAAGCAAATCTGATTCAAGAAGTTATGCAGCTTAAAAACAGCTTGGAGCAGATGAAACATTCTCTTCGGGAAAAGGAAAAGAGTGAAATGGAGAAAGTGCAACGTATAGAATCGTAAGTAACCACTGAGTTAACTTAGAGCCCTTTGAGAATGAACTAGAGTTAAAAATAGTTAATGGGAACATCCCTTTGACTTAATGCATCTGCATGCTTATCAATGGCCAAACTACTACTTTAGGATGCTTTGGTATGCTACTTGAGTTCCAAGGGAAAACAGGAGTGTGCAAGGAAATGAAGAATAATATGGGGATTTCTGGTGGTTTTGTTGTATATCCCTCAGAATAGCATCTGAATAATTTATTGCTTCAGCATCTGATTATGAGAAGCAAGCTGAAATTCAAAAGTAATTGTTTAAATCTTGTCACTGGTCTAGATAGATTTAAGAGTCTATTTACAAATAGAAACCAACAGGCAGGGCATGGATTAAGCTGTAATTGCTGTTTCCATGAGATGTGTAACAATAATGTTCTTTGTCTCTTTATTTTTAACATAAGGCTAGAAAATATTCTTTCTGAGAGTTCTGCCCTTGTACTGAATTTGAAAAAAGATTTGCAGAGGAAAGAAGAAGAGTATGCAGATCTAAAAGACAAACATTCTGATGCCGAGAAAAAAATTCAGCAAGTACAAAGCGAGGTTTGTAACTCCAAAGCCTAAAACCTAAGTCTTGTGAAAAAACGCTGATAACTGGGAAGAAGAATGCTATTTACTTGAAGAGAAATAGACTAATTCCCAGAGGCTCTTTAATATAAGCATGTATATTTTTTTTCTTCAATTTCAGCTTCAGTGATGTTAATAGTTAAAATTTAATTATTAAACAAGAAGATATCTTAAAACCCATTTTGCAGGATCTTAGTCTGAAAGTTTATTGGGTGTGCTTGGGGTGGAAAATTGAAGCTTAAAAATGAATTCATGTCTTCCTTGGTAACCTTGCACTTGCTGTCGTTTTCCTACTCAGCACTTGTTTGTGAATTCCTCTTTATTTAACAAAGAAGTATTTGGCCAGGTTGGATTACAGAAGTCTTTTAATGAACCGTGAGCTGTGCTTACATTACAGGTGTCCACGATGAGTTCTGTGGAGGAATCCCACAGGATCAAGACGTATGAACTTGAAAGGGTTATTAACTATTTTAAGGATGAGCTGGATTATAAAGACTTCTATATCCAACAACTTAAGCAGGTATTTTACTTGCTCTTTTTTTTTATTAAATGAATGATGCAGGTTTTCCAAGCAACAGGAAAAAGGTCAAAAAAAAAAAAAAATTGGAGCAAAATGAAAGTGGCCAACTGAAATTAGTGGTAGACCATGAAAGATATTCAAATAATTAGTCACTACAGAGCACTGGCAGATTGCTTTAAATACAGTAATCTGCATAGTAAATACATATGTAATACATGCATATAACCTGATCTTGTTGAGTGACATCACGATATGTTAATTGAATTTTCTTACCATAAACTCTTTTTATCAGCTTGAGTCCTTATTTATGCTATTTGAAAAACTTATTAATTCTAGGCTGTCTTAAAGATTCTGCTTGTTTTTACTGTGTATGCTTTTCTTTCAACATGAAATATAGGAGCTGGTGGAAACTGAGAGGATGGAAGATATCTCCAAAGACTATGACCAACTATGTGACGGTTAGCCATTATTTGTGTGTGTGTGGAATATCCGTGTAAATGTTGTCACATTGCTAATGACTTTGAGTCTTCTGTGTTTCGATTTTAAAACATGTCTGCATATATTTGTATGTAAATATTTCAATGGAGATGCTCTATTTCTTTTAAAAGAGCTTTTGGTCATTGGAGAATCTTGATTTGAGAATAATGGTAGCTAGTAGGGAGTTCATCTGTAAATTTTCAAACCTTCAGATCTGTGTGCAAGGGATAGAACAATTGAAGTTATGCGGATGACATTAGAAGAACAAGAGGAAATGCAGCTTGAACAAGATGAAATGCTTCAAGCTCAGTTAGAAGAAAACCAAAAATTAGCTTCAGGTAATCTTTCCAGGGAAAGGGAGCAGGGATGCAAAAGGGGTTTAGACGTACTGTGATAGCCACTTCCATTTTCATGTGACTATTACTTAGGCATTAACGTTCCATAGTAAACAACAAATCTCTTGTAGTTAAAGGCTTCTGTTATTTCTTTATGTCTGTAGCAGATAAAACCGAAGCTGCTTTAGTAAAAAGTCATTGGTGTGGTATTTCAAATATATATTTGAAATGATATGCTATCTAACCTCATTTTGTGTATTGAGTAGAACTGATTGCATGGAAACAGAAATACAGTGAGCTGGAATACCAGAGCAATGGTGACTGGCAGCAAAAGAACAACGAAAGTGATGAGGCAAATTTGAATGAAAACAATACAGAATTAATAAAGCTGCAAAAAGAGCTGGAGGTAACTTAACTTCAAAGTTGTAACTTGATAAACTGTTATATTGATTACAGAAACTTCCTGTAAAAGCTGCAGTGCAACATGCAATAGGGACCAGGTGCAGCTTTTTTGTGGTACGTTAAGAATGGCATCACTGATGCCCCCATAGTATAGGAAGTGTAGCCTTCCCTACATTATGCTGCCATGAGCAGTGCTTCTTTTGCTGGCCTCTGAACAGTTAGTTGTCTTATCCCATCTGATGTTATTTTTTGTTGTTGTTGTTTGTTTGTTTTTTTAAATAAAAGTAATGGGCTGGCAGTGGGAGTTTTCTAAGTGAGTATACAATAGGTTACATCCACTCTGTTAGTGGAATGGTTCTGAACTTCTTTCCTCCTTCACCTTGAGTAAGCTTATTCATGATAT
Organism: Coturnix japonica; assembly: GCF_054131305.1. Taxonomy (NCBI): domain Eukaryota; kingdom Metazoa; phylum Chordata; class Aves; order Galliformes; family Phasianidae; genus Coturnix; species Coturnix japonica. The sequence goes on along the minus strand of NW_028188943.1, from coordinate 3,958,182 downwards.
TTTTTTTAATGCGCAGAGCCAATTCACTTTTTCAAGAAGAGGGGAAAGTTGAACATTCATTGCTTCATTCTATACCACGTCAATGTGCTATAAGCAGAGTATACTTATACAATTGTTGTTTGCAAGAAAGGAATACTAACTCAAAGCAAATTGTAACTTACGGTGTGTTTGTCAAAACTGTTTTCTGTTAGTTGCTTGGGCAACTAATATAAGCTATCGAAATCATCATCTAACTTTATCACCAGGAAGCCTTTTTTGTTGGGCTGCGGGTCTACTAATTTTCCTTGGTTAAAAGACTTTTATTTTTTCCAAGCAGTTTCTCAGGTGCTCTGTCCTATATATGAGAATGTCTGCCAGTAGGTTTGATAGGAAAGGAGACTACTCCTACAGTGTAAACTGTGTTGCTTTTCTTTGTCTTTCAACCCTGAAGGAGCTGCAAGTTTTTCTACAACTGCTGCAAGGCAGCGTAAAGTGTTAGAAGTTTTTAAGTTAAAAGAGTTTTTCTTATACTGACTTTTGGTGTAAGTTCTGTAAAGCTTGTGTGAACATTTATAAAGAAAAAGAGATGTTTTATGGAGGCTCTCCAGTCTGAATAAGAAATACTGGAAATGATTATTTTTTAATGGAAAAGAACTAATGATTATCCAATACCTGCCTTTGGGAATATTCTGTAGTAAAAACTGCTAATGTTTCTGTTATCTTGCAGAAACAAGTCTATTTAATGATGACCTGGCTTTTAAGACTTTTATTTATTAATGACTCACTATTTCATTTTTGGTTTCTTTGAAATAGGAAAGTGAGACTAAGTATCAAACTGATAGAAAAAAGTGGCTGGAGGAGAAAGAAGAGCTCCTAAATAAGATAAAAGAAGCTGAGAATCTTCGCAACAAAGAAATGAAACAATTTGCTGAGGACCGACAACATTATGGAAAGCAACAAGCAGAAACTGTAAGTGATGAGGTCCTGGCAGAGTTGTCTGGTGCCTGTAGTTTGGAGACAACTACATACCAAGTATTAACAGTAAGGGTGCATAAGAGCAGCTTGTCCAAGTCCCCTTGCTTTCTTATGCGGCAAAGCCCATAGGAGAACTGCTTGATGTGGAAAAGGAAGGAATGGGGGGGCCACAAAAAGAAAGATCTTTCATAAGTGCATAATGAAATGTCACGTATGTGGGACATCAATAAGAAAATTACAGTTGAAAAATAGATCACTATTTAATGAGGCTAAGAAAGTATTTTGTACAATAGCTTTTGTTTGTTCTCTTTTCTGCAAAGCAGAAGGCCTTTAAGCCTTTATAAGGAAGAAAAGGCAATTGAGTTTCTAAAGAAACCCCACAAACTTCTCTCCAGATACTGAATAAAAATACTTGGTCAAACGGCCACAGTTTTGCTCCTTTATCACTTTCCAAATAGTGACTGATAACAAAGTCACTTGAGTTACTTGAGCTGTTTGCTGGGCTCTTGTCATGTAACTTCTTAAACATGTGAATCTGTACATTCTGCAAAGCTTTTTTTACATCTGGAAGTAGTTAGTCCCGACTTTCTGGACCTGCAAGCAGCATAGAAAAATGTGAGGAGCTTAGTATTATTATCACTTTGTGACTTTATTTTCCTAAAGCTCATTAGTAATCATTAAATGAGCAAATTGAAGTTCTTAAATAATACTAATATTTTTTCACAAGGAGAGTAATGTAGGTTGTCTAATAGAAGCATGGTTTTGCTTCTGTAAGTTTGTAGTGCAACTAGTTCTAGAGCTCCTGTGGATCTTGAAGAGATCATACATTTACTAAGATTGTAAAACAGTGCTAACTACCGAAGTGTTAGAACAGTTCAGTGTGTAGTAGGTGATGTTCACTGTTCATCTGTTCTTCTTTTAGGAAAGACTTGTTGCCCAGCTGGAGGAAAAGGACCGTAATCTTCAAAAGTGGCGTGAGGAGAGAGATCAGTTAGTAGAAGCTTTGGAAGAACAGCTCAAAAGTTTGGCTTTAAATGAAAGCTTGGAGCAGATGAAACATTCTCTTCGGGAAAAGGAAAAGAGTGAAATGGAGAAAGTGCAACGTATAGAATCGTAAGTAACCACTGAGTTAACTTAGAGCCCTTTGAGAATGAACTAGAGTTAAAAATAGTTAATGGGAACATCCCTTTGACTTAATGCATCTGCATGCTTATCAATGGCCAAACTACTACTTTAGGATGCTTTGGTATGCTACTTGAGTTCCAAGGGAAAAGAGGAGTGTGCAAGGAAATGAAGAATAATATGGGGATTTCTGGTGGTTTTGTTGTACATCCCTCAGAATAGCATCTGAATAATTTATTGCTTCAGCATCTGATTATGAGAAGCAAGCTGAAATTCAAAAGTAATTGTTTAAATCTTGTCACTGGCCTAGATAGATTTAAGAGTCTATTTACAAATAGAAACCAACAGGCAGGGCATGGATGAAGCTGTAATTGCTGTTTCCATGAGATGTGTAACAGTAATGTTCTTTGTCTCTTTATTTTTAACATAAGGCTAGAAAATATTCTTTCTGAGAGTTCTGCCCTTGTACTGAATCTGAAAAAAGATTTGCAGAGGAAAGAAGAAGAGTATGCAGATCTAAAAGACAAACATTCTGATGCCGAGAAACAAATTCAGCAAGTACAAAGCGAGGTTTGTAGTCAATTGAGATATTTTTTTTCTGTAAGATTATGCTTGGCTTTCTGCTGTTAAAACTTCTCAAACTTTAACTATGAAGCTGGAAATTTCACACTAGTGTGGCTAGCAGCAAATCTTAGGTAAAGTTGCCATTGAAGCTCTAGAGGGGATCAGAAGTTAAAACATGGTTTCGCATAGATAATGAACAGAGGAAAGTAAAGTTGGTTGGTAGTCTGGAATAAGGTTTGTGAAGAGAATAGCTAATCTGCCTCTGGAGGGGACTTGTTATTATCTCTACGTTACTGGTGACTTGCCATTGGTATCCGTGGTAACTCCAAAGCCTAAAACCTAAGTCTTGTGAAAAAACGCTGATAACTGGGAAGAAGAATGCTATTTACTTGAAGAGAAATAGACTAATTTCCAGAGGCTCTTTAATATAAGCATGTATATTTTTTTTCTTCAATTTCAGCTTCAGTGATGTTAATAGTTAAAATTTAATTATTAAACAAGAAGATATCTTAAAACCCATTTTGCAGGATCTTAGTCTGAAAGTTTATTGGGTGTGCTTGGGGTGGAAAATTGAAGCTTAAAAATGAATTCATGTCTTCCTTGGTAACCTTGCACTTGCTGTTGTTTTCCTACTCAGCACTTGTTTGTGAATTCCTCTTTATTTAACAAAGAAGTATTTGGCCAGGTTGGATTACAGAAGTCTTTTAATGAACCGTGAGCTGTGCTTACATTACAGGTGTCCACGATGCGTTCTGTGGAGGAATCCCTCAGGATCAAGACGTATGAACTTGAAAGGGTTATTAACTATTTTAAGGATGAGCTGGATTATAAAGACTTCTATATCCAACAACTTAAGCAGGTATTTTACTTGCTCTTTTTTTTTATTAAATGAATGATGCAGGTTTTCCAAGCAACAGGAAAAAGGTCAAAAAAAAAAAAAATTGGAGCAAAATGAAAGTGGCCAACTGAAATTAGCGGTAGACCATGAAAGATATTCAAATAATTAGTCACTACAGAGCACTGGCAGATTGCTTTAAATACAATAATCTGCATAGTAAATACATATATAATACATACATATAACCTGATCTTGTTGAGTGACATCACGATATGTTAATTGAAATGTCTTACCATAAACTCTTTTTATCAGCTTGAGTCCTTATTTATGCTATATGAAAAACTTATTAATTCTAGGCTGTCTTAAAGATTCTGCTTGTTTCTACTGTGTATGCTTTTCTTTCAACATGAAATATAGGAGCTGGTGGGAAATGACCATAATCTTCAAAAGTGGCGTGAGGAGAGAGATCAGTTAGTAGAAGCTTTGAAAGAACAGCTCAAAACTTTGGCTTCTAATGTCATACAAAAAGAGACAGAAATAGCAGAACTGAGACAATCTGCTTTAAAGGATTCAAGCAAGGTCAGCTCTCCTTTCCTCCTACCTGATTAGCTACCCATAAATTCTGTAAAACTCCTGTACCTGCTCTTTGTATTCTGGGTGTGGTTCTGTTCTTGAACACTGTCGTATTGACATCATGTGCAACTAACCAAAAAAAGCACCAGCTTTTATTTTTGTTCTTCAGAAACAGAATTTCTGTTAATTACTAAAATTTCAAATTTTTCAGTAGTTCAGATAAGCAGATGTCAGTTTGATGCTTATGATCCTACAGTCAGACTGGACATCTGTAGCTTTTTCTGATAATTCACAGCATTTCCGGATCCCAAGCTAGGCTCAATACTCAGACAGTAGTTCTGTCTCAGGTTTCTTACTTTCTTTGCTTTCTCTGAGGTAGTATCTACAATGGCATGAAAAGACAGAAGGGGACGTGGAGAGAGATTAAGGGAAGCATCAAAAAGCAGAGGGGGGATGATCTCTGGAAGTTGCATTTCTTATTTCAACATCCAGCTTTTAATCAGGATAGCCAATCTAAGCCGTAGCATAGAATTTCAGAAGCTAAACAGAAGACTAAATGAGTTGTGCTCTTTTGAGAATGTTTGGATTCACTTTCTCTGAGAAGAAAAATGTTCTCATAGCAAAACTTCCCCTACAACTGCCGACTTTCTCACAGTACCGAGGATTTGGGAACAAATAAAAGCTCGGGTTATTATATCTTAAGGGAGATGAAGGCTGAAGCACATAAGTAAAATAGAAGAATCAAAATATATTGTATTACAACTTCCCAGGCAATTCTGTGACTACTGCACTTGTAACAGTGACCGTACAAATCCGTGAAATGTTACTGTTCTTGAATAGTTAAGTGTTCTAGCCTGCAATTCTAAAACTGATGCTACTAAGTAATTGCAATACTGCTTGTGTGTGTTAATTCCTTTTGCCAATCCCACAACTCAGCAGTTTTTACTGTTTATTAGGATAATGCAACTGTGATAGAAGAGTTAAGAAAAGAACTGGCTGACAAAGATGACTTTATAAAGGAATTAAAACAACGCATTAACCACAGTAGCCCTCAGTGTTTGCCAGAAATACCTTTACTTGAAGAAAGACAAAGTAGAAGGAATGACTCTGTAAATGAAAAGGTATGATTATATTTATAGAAAGTCAGTACTTAACATCTTGTTAACCCCTTTTTGTTCTTCTGTTTTCCTAGGAGATACTGGAGCTAGAATCATTTTTCTTAGCACACAGTCCTTTAACTACATATTCAGTGATGAGTACTTGTTGGTTCTTTTTGTCTTCCACTCAAACATGAGCTCTCATCTTCTCAAAACTATTTTATTTACTAGAACACCATCTCTCTGTGTACATTATGGAACTTTTCCATGCAGTTTTCCATGTATTCGTATGTGGATGCTGAAGATTAGGCAGAGGTTTAGCCTTTGGTGTTCTAACATAGCAGCTGTGAGCGTGCAGAGTATGGGGGGAATGGATGACAAAACGACCAGCGTTACAGATTTTGTCCCTAAATAATGTCTCGCTTTCTCTCTTTTGGAGGCAGAATACTGCCTGAGACTGTTAGTGAGACCCAGTAGGGTGTATCTGAAGATCATACAATGAATAGATGTTACTACCTTCCCACACTTGTGCTGTGTTTCAGCTTACCTGTTCATGTGGCGTTTGAGCTTGAGGTTTTACACTGTAACTTTAGAAAACTCGAGATATTTTGGAGGTCTAATGCATGGCCTAATCTTTACTCCTTTTAAATATTTACAGCCTAGGAAACAACAAAGCAAAATTAAACTGGAGAAAGTATTCCATTAAGATGCAAAGCTGAAGACAATTATTTGTCACCTCCATGTACTAGGAGCCTCACTTCATTAAATGAATCTGAGGTTAGTATGAAACTTCAGATCTGAAAATGTTGTGATTGTATTGCTTTTGATAAGGAATGAGTAGGAAAAGATCTCATGTTCTCGAAACAATTCCCAAGTTTTAATTTATTTATCCCTTTCAAGGTGATCAGATCACCTGTTTTTATAGCCTTTGATAGGAATAAAAGCTGTTGAAACAATTGTGTGATGAATTTTTGTCAGGTGCTGTTGAAAACTCTCCTCATGTTAATGCTTATGAAGTGGCTCATGATTAGATAAGTTACTTGGAAAAAATTCATGGAGCCACTGAAACGGGCACAGCAAATTGAACTTATTTTCTTCCTCTGCAGGATTTCTGGATATTGTTTTGTTAGCAGATGATGTTAATCATTCCTATATAAGTTTTTAATTGCTAACTTTCATAAAATAGCAGTTACATATATTTTAAAAACAAAGTATTTATTAACCAACTTAACTCTTGGAAATACAGTGGGTGGTGATACTCCATTCAGATTCTTAGCAGAGCCTGATAAAGTGGCTCTGACTACTTTTTGTCTTTCTACAATCTTTGGTAACTTTTTGAGAGGAAGAAGACTCCCCTCAGGGGGTCGGAACAGTGTAAGTAGTAAAAGCTGCTAGTCTGTGTTTGGGACACTGGAGTTTGCTAGTTACTAGCAGCAGTAGAAGCAGCCATCTACCATTTTCTGATGTCCCCAGCAGCCTGTCTTCCATGTGTTCAACCAGCATCTGAACTCATTTTTGATATGCTAGCTGAATTCCTGCCATAGAGAAGGAGGAGTCCAGGTGATCTCAGTTCTGACTTTGTTGTTCCTGTTGAGAAAAACAGGATTGGGTGGATTGTGGACAGTAAGTGCTGCTGGGGAAATGCATACTGACATTTCCCTGTCACTTAGCTGTGCATTTGCTGCCATTTGACCATGAGCAGGTACATGATAGCCTTCATCTTAAGTACGGTGTCATTGCTTGAATGTCTGTATTCTCTCCAGGGAAAAGATAGCAATGGAGTTCTTTAATGACTTGTACTGGGCTTGTACCTTGCCAGCTGGACCTTACTTATGTAAATAACATCTCTAGTGTAGAAGAGGAAGGGCAAATTCCCTAAGATTAAGCTGGAAGTTAATCAAACACTTGAATCAAATGCTCCTGTTCCTGCCCAGTTCTGACGCAGCAGAGTTGAGATGAAGAAAATCGTGTCAGTTCTACCACCATTCTCTATTAAAAAAAAAGTGTAGTTGTCTGTGCCCTTGAGAAAAAATGACTTGTAAAGTATCAGGCTCAGTTTAACATGGAGAACTTTTTTTGTGATCATAGATTGGAAATAATTTTAAATGTAACAAGTTCTAGGAAAGAGGGGTAAAACTCTGCTGTAACTGAAATAGACTCCTTCTGTTACAGGTGTTCTTACAGCAGGAAAATCGAATGCTTACATATCCTTTTCCAGATGCTTTATAGCTTTTTAATCTCATGGCTACCTTAACACTTGCACTTAAAATTCTTCTGTGCTATCAGGAGCATTTGGAAACTGTTCTTGACTCTTCTGGAGTGTCCGCAGAAAATGGCAAAACTAGTCGGTTCCCAAAACCGGAGCTGGAAATCCCACTGACACCTCTGCAACCTGATAAGACGGAGATAAAGCAGCACGGCAGCATGATACCTTTAGGAGTGAAAATGCCTAAGGCAAAAAAGAAAAGAAGTGATGACATGGATGAGGTATGACCTAGACCCAACAGAAAACAAAATATCTGATGCCTTTTTACCATTCTCATTTAAGCATTAAAAAAATGCTATTTCTACCTCAGTAAAGTAGTTGAAGAATTTAATCAATGAACGGCTTTAATGAACAAAACTAATAGCCAAGCTCAGTGATAATGGTTTAAGAGAAGGGAATTTCTCTTAACTTCATTGTGTATTTTCTTTGAAACCTGTAGACATAAATCAGCTTTTTAGACATCATGAGATGTCTAATACTGATATCTTAATGTCCTGTTTTTATAATTGAATGCTTATTTATTATTTGATTTACAGTGGAATAGTTACCACTAGCAGATACTTCCCTACTATTAGCAAAAGTGTTTAAAGTGTTCACTTTTGTGACATCAATTGTTCTTTCCAAAAGAATCATGGCTGAAACTTGTCTTATTTTCCCAGGATTTTGTGAAAAGTGAGAACACGAAAAATACAAAATCTGTCATGGCTTTTAATTCACCCTCTGCAAGTGACGAGAAAATGGTTGGTTTTTGTTCTAGTTTTGAAGCTAGCTTGGGACTTCCTGTAATTGTGTGGTCACACGAAAGAAGCAGTGTCTTATCCTTATGTGTATACCTGAATGGGAATCTTACATGCTTATGAGCTCTTCCTATTAAATTCCATAAGCTAACAAAGGGCAAGTCAGTCTGTCCCCAGAGCGTGTAATGGCTGTACTGTGTAATGATTTGGAGGGAAGGATATTGCACACTGAATAGTTGGGAAGAGAAGCTTTAGTGTATTATCGTGTGCTTTTGTAAGTGAAGCCCTTGTATTAAACTAAGGTTCATATCATTAATATGCATGGCAGTTATTAAAAACAGATGTTCACATGTGATAGCAGTATCCTTGGCATGGTCAGAGTATGAGTAGTAGATTTTTCCCATCTGTTGTCTTCTGTTTTGTATGTTTGTTTATTTTATGTAATTAGAACAGCTTATGTAAGAAACAACTCCACAGCTTGGGAGCTACTTTTGAAGAAACTACTGCCTTATTAAGAAACTGTAAGAAACGTATGCCTTGAAATAGCTGAGATTTTGACAACTCCCTAAAGGGTATAAAATTGTCTACATTACTTGCCGTTGTGGTATCATCAGCATAATGAACAGAGGTGTCAGTAGTAAAGCTCAAAATGTCAACTTCAAATAACGTTGAACTAAAATGAAGGTTAAACAATGCTCTTGTTTCACATGTTCACATCTCTGTTGAACAGAAATCCGGAAAAGACTACTTCCTGAGAAAGCGAGTACATGCTTCAAGACTGACTAAAAAGAAGGATGAAACACTGCAAAAAGTTGGAGATTTTATTCAAAGCTCTCCTTCTATTATACACTCTAAAGGTTGGCGTAGAATAAGTTTTATTCCATGTTTTCTAGACATTGTAGAATGGCTTGTTTCTGCTGTAGGCTATTAATGTATGTGTTCTTAGAGGACCTGTCTGCCATGTCAGTTGTCCTTTGATTTATGAAGTAAATGCATTTATTTGTCTCTTCAGAGATTCATTATTACATTTGTGAAAACCTACAAGTATACAGAGAAAGTTGGTTCTGTCTTGTGCTTCTGTCAGCACGAAAGTTAGGCCTGTTGTTTAACTCCTGCTGAAGTTTCTGACTTCCAGCGACTTCTGAGCCATGATTGTCTTTCATACTCCATTTTAATGCGTGCTTTAAGCTGCCATACCTGAACCTATAAACAGTTTCAGCTATAGAAGCAATAAAGAACCTCGATGAACAAATACAATTTCTGAGTATTTTCACTTAAATTTTACGTGTCATTTATAAACCAAGTTTGTTACAAAGCTTTTTTTGCATTCATTGATTTAAAGACTCACAAAACCAGTAAGTTGATTGGTTTATGTATCAAAACAAATTTCTTCTAGCCAAGAAGCTGATGTCAGCAGTAAGTTCTCCTAAATCAAACGAACCTGAAAGTCTCGAAGAAGGAGAGACCAAGCCAAAACGATGCAAAAGGAAGCTGTATTCCACTGTCGTTTCTGGCCCTCTAGATATACCTGCTTCTTCGGTAAGCGATTATACTGTAGTCTTGGCTTAAAATAAACTACTAAGGAGTCCAAACAGACTGGAGGTTTCATCTATTTGCAGGAGGAGGTTGAAAGTACTGAGGTATTTCTTTATTCTACCAAGACATTCTTGTTGGTCTTCCTGCTGTTCTGTTTTAGTTTGTCCTCAAAGATCTCTTTGTTTGGCTGGCTTACAGTACAGGATTTTGTACATTCTCCATATTTGTTCCTTGTGATTAAGCTGCATTAAAATGATCTCGGTATCCCATAGTTTTCTGAATAAAATATAATAAGCAAATGCTATTCTGAAATCCATTTAGGGGAAGAAATATGTTTGCGTGGGTCAAGAAGAGCTTGTCAGTCTTGTGTGAAAAGATGAGTAACTTTTGAAATGTTTTCTTCAGGAATCTGAGGAACAAAAGAAGGAAAGTGATCATCTGATCATCAAGCGACGGCTGAGATCCAGAACAGCTAAAAAACCTTGAAGAAGCATGTTTGTTCCCCTTTCTCAGGACATACTTTTATCGTATTATTAAAACTGGTTGTTAATAAACAGTAACAGTTACTCCGTTGTGTTCTTAAATTTGTATATAGGTGTACAGTGTCTCTCTGACAGTTTCAAACTGACTCCATTGAGGCTGAAATAAATACAAGCTTTCTTAAACTGGGTTTGGATTTTATTGTGGTTAAGGGTTTATTTATTTTTGTCTTGCCTCCCCTGTATAGGAACAGTATCTCTAGGACTGATTGCTATTTACCCATTGTGCAGTAATAACTGTACTTGTTCAGGATGGCCTGGCTTGCTTTTTTCACGTGACTGGTGTACTTAGCAGAACTCTGGCAGAGAGAAGAGCATGAATACACATTAATATTTATGTATACTTAATTCTTGGGCCTTTTTAAAGAATTTTCTTTGGAGAGAAGATGGTGCCAATTCCTCAGTGTGGAAGAAAGGTGCTTTCCCTCACTTGTGCAAATTCAGCTTTAACTTAATAAACTTAGAAAAATAAACCCAATACATTTGGGGGGAATTCTAATATCCCAAATACTGTTCTCCCCCTCAGTGAGCTTCGAACCTTTAGATGCTGTTGGATGAATTAGCTGAAAGGTTCTCAGCTGGCAGTATGTCCTTGTGTTGTCTCCAAGTCCAGTAGTTCCTATAGATTCAATTGCTCAGGAGGTAAAAACATGGATGAAAGCCGACTTGGGTGAATATTTGAGAGTTTGATGGGAGTGAATTGCCTTAAAAGCAGCTGGTGATAGAACAATATACTGATTGTATTTAAAAAAACCCACAATCGTACTATTTGTTGCTGTGCCGATAAGCTTTCTCCTTGCTTGTAGGCTTGTGAGATCCAGGTTTGCAGAAAACAATCTGTGAAAAATCATGGGAATCATGTGGTTTTATGCTCAGCAATCTCATTAAAAACTTGAACTGACTTTTAGAAGCTTTTCTCCATGGTGTTAGCTGGACAAATCTGCATGTGGATGTCAACATGGAGGCTTTTATTGACCTGGAGTAGAAAACAGCATTCGTACCTACCAGGTGAGATGGGCAGCTACTGCACAGGTACACAGAAGAAACTGATGGAAGCATAAGTACTTGAAATCACCCTCCCTCCTATTTATTGACCTATGTATGTGAATGCCGTGCATGAATGCCTCATAGCCAGATGTCAAAATGGAACAATGCTGCCTGAAGTGGTTGGTGACAATATGGAAGACGGTTCTGATTAGCTGCAGTTTGCAAATTACTTGCAAATATTTCATATCCAGAAGACTGCAATTTATCAGCCATGCGATATTGGAGGCAAAGTCATTGCAGGGGATGGGAGTGATCTACTTGTTCCAGAAGCTGTTAACAGAGCTCTCGTTGCTACTGGGTACATCATGATATACACTTAATTACACTACTTTTCAAATGGTATTTTTATTATGAGAACAGCCTCATTGCTGCCTGCTGCTGCATGGGAAAAGTAGTTGCACACTTGGTATAATTATATGTGGTTCTCTGCTGCAAAACTGACCTTTTACAAAACGTCACATGTGGTGTTTGGTGAGTCTCAGGCTTGCCTAATTTCTGTGCATTTTCGTAAGGCACAGCAAGTGCAGAAAACAGGTTGCTTTGTTTAGGGAAAAGAAAAACCAACCACAAATGTTTAGCTGACTTGCGGAATCAAACTCTATAATCCAGAGATGGGTTGTAAAGCAGGTATGTTTATTCCAGCGTTGCGCAGCGCCGGGTGCAAGGGGGATAGCTCCTCCAAACCTGCACACCGACTTGTAAAGCCGTGATACAGAAAGCAGGCAGAAGAAGCATCCTTCAAATCCAGAAGGTAAACTCCACCTATTCATTCCTTAACTGGGTTAATAAAGTGCATGGATTTACCACTGAGTGTATGCATTCAACAATTCTATTACTTGCCTTCAAGTGTTGTACCAAACTACAGCACTTGCTATCAAAAATTTTTGCAAAATTGGAGTCCAAACTCCAGAAAGTCTTCTATCCTTCTACAGTTATGTATCCTTATAGGGTACCACTTTACCCTGACTGGGCAATCTCTTGCTTTTAACTTCTATTCAGGGCTTCATGTTTGGCCCTGATGCCCACACCCCTAAGTGCATCATGTTTGATATTGCTGTGACTCCTGGGGTACAACATTGTTTTTCCCCATTTGTGCTAATGTCAGACTTACAGTTTTTAAACAGTCAATATTGTTGGACCTTTAGCTCCAGTTTTATTAAATTTCTTGCCAGAGCAACCTGGCAGGTACAAGAATTTCTGTATTGCTACTTAGTTTATATTTAATTAATCCAAAAAAACCGTAAAACTTTTCTTGTTGGGCAGTAGCTTCTATTACTGTTACAAAACCATCTATGAGTAGTAAGAAGCACCCATATCCACCAGAAAATAAATCTCTTTATCCTGCTTCCCTAGATGCAATTTCCCGTTGCAGTTTGCACACTGCTTTCCTTTCAGTGGGGCGGAGCCCTCCCTGGGCACTTCAAGCCCCCACTCCCCCCACCTCTCCCTGAGGGGATCTCTGGGTCCTACGGCCCTATTCTGGCACCACAACAGTAACAGCTGTTATTATCACCAATTCCCTTACTATCTGTGTGTCAATCAGTTTTGTTTTGTTTTCATATCGTTCACTTCTTTTCAGTCCTGACATCCCTGTTATACCTTGCCAGTCCTTACTCCTCCAGCCTGTGTCTGTCCCAAACTCTCTCACTTTCCAAACTCTCATCATTACAAAAACTACTAACATCCTATTTCAGTTTCACCTCCTTCTCTCCAGGTGTCCAGTGCTAACACTGGGATTTCAGGTTTCCTACATCTCTGCACATGAAGGCTATTCTCACTTCCATTGCCCCCTCCTCCCCACCTCCCCCCTTTGCTGCTTACAGCAACAGTCTCTGTACCCGGCTCTCTCTCACTCCAAGAGTTCTTGCAAGGGGGGGGAAACAATACAGGGGGTTGCTCTCATACCAGCACACATAAACTCACTTTCTCTTTAACCCTTTTTCCTTTGTACACAATTTCATTATTTGTACCTTCAGTTACACTTTGACACACCCTCAATTATACTTCTGTATACCAATAGCAATTACACTTTCTTATACCATCAAAGCAGTTTGTCCCATTCCCTTCAAAACCCACAGATCAAACAGTACAATTTTTCAGTTTCCACAAACACCCTTAATACCATATAACTTTCCCTTAGCAATCCATATCATTCAGTTCCTTGGGCTGTTCCACCCTTATCTTTATGGCCTTATTTCATGTTTTTCTTGATTCCCAATTTCATCTTTATCCCCTAGTTTTAATACAGTATTCTCAAAAAGTGGTACTGTCATCCCGGTTCTCTCTACCCCTGTTATCTTTAAGGCCTCATTTGTTAATTTGAGTCCTGACACCTTACGGGCCAGTGATGAACGAGCTGTCCCAGTATCAACTAAAACCACAACTTCTTCCCCCTCAGGTCCCACTTTTATATTTACCAGGGGGTCCTGATGGGACCAAAGTTTTGAAAGCCCCAGAAATTGATCTAATTGTTCTGCTACTCTTATAGAATCTTCAATTAAAGATTTCATTTCCTTCTTAAAATTTCTAATTTCTCCACTAGTGAGTGGGGAGTTTACATAGCATATTTGTCCTTGTCCCAATGGGACCTCCCATAAGGGGTACACTGAGGTGCTGGTACAGCTAGTGTCTGGGAAAGGAGAAATTTTTATGTCCCTTTTACATTGTTTTAATTCTCTCCTGAGCCCAGCATGCCCCTCTTTTCTGTGAAATGTCCCTGTGTGCTTTACCATTTCCTCTTACTGGGGCAGTGCCTGTCTCCCTTTGTGCTACATTGGGGTTATATGGGGGGGAGATTCTCAGGAGGGTCCCATTGATTAGTTCCTTTTTCTAATTCCTCTCCTTCCTGGTCCGGGCCTTTTTCTTTTTACTAATAACAGGTTGATTTCTTGTATCCAACAGGCAGCATATTCTGATTCCTCCTTTGAAAAGGGGTTTTGTTCTTTACATATAAATTCGAGATCTGACAAACCCAACCTTCATCAGATCCATATTTTGGCCAAATATTGATTTTCCCTGTAGTGGATCTCTAGGCCATATCTAACACAATATTTAAACATCTTTTCCCTATCCTTTTTCCTGGTTTTGGGATCATTTTAACCCATCCTCCAACTTATATACTAACCACCAATGATTACATTATTTGATGACGGTGTTCTTGCTTAGATTCCCTCCCGGTTCCCCAGCAATATCCCTCTGATATGCCAATATACATCCTAAGAGATTTTCTTAGGTATCTCTTTCCCTTATGTTCCTACACACACGAGGAGGGGGAGCAATGGTTCAAAAACAAATTTCCTAAAGTTAACATGTTAAAGCGGAGGTAACACAACCCTATTGTTTCTCTAATCTGGATCATTATCACATTTAAACCGCGGTATTTTCTGCAACAAAAGCAACAGGGTCTCGATATTAATTGTGGTTTGCCTTTTGTGGGCTTTTACCCCGCAGGATCATCTGCTTCTGTCTTTAGTGAAAGGACTCTCCCTCAGCAATCCCAGACCCTGGAGGTTGATGAGAGAGTCCGGGGAATGGGAGATTTCCCTTTAGTCAGGGAAGAGGAGGTCTGTGAGTGCCTAGGAAACATTAAGGTCCATAAATCCATGGGACCTGATGGGGTGCATCCGCGGGTGCTGAGAGAGCTGGCGGAGGTCGTTGCTGAGCCGCTTTCTGTAATCTATCAGAGGTCTTGGAGAACTGGGGAGGTGCCTGAAGACTGGAGGACGGCCAGTGTCAGTCCAGTCTTCAAAAAGGGCAAGAATGAAGACCCGGGCAATTATAGGCCGGTCAGCCTCACCTCTGTCCCAGGGAAGGTGATGGAACAGCTTGTGCTGGATGCCATCTCCAGACAACAGGGTGATAAGGAGGTTATCAGCAGTCCTCAGCATGGGTTCACCAAGGGGAGGTCATGCTCGACCAACCTGGTGGCCTTTTATGAAGATGTCACTAGCTGGGTGGACAGGGGGCGGGGCGGTAGATGTAGTCTACCTTGATTTCAGTAAGGCTTTTGATACTGTCCCCCATGACATCCTTATAACAAAGCTGAGGAAGTATGGGATAGATGAGTGGACGGTGAAGTGGGTTGAGAATTGGCTGACTGGCAGAGAGCAGAGAGTTGTCGTTGGCGGTGCGGTGTCTGGCTGGAGGCCTGTAACTAGCGGCGTCCCCCAGGGGTCTGTACTGGGTCCAGTCTCGTTCAACATCTTCATCAACGACCTTGATGAGGGGATAGTGACCACCCTCAGCAAGTTTGCTGATGACACAAAGTTGGGAGGATTGGCTGACACACCTGAAGGCTGTGCTGCCATTCAGCGAGACCTGGACAGGCTGGAGAGCTGGGCAGTAAGAAACCGGATGAGGTTTAACAAAAGCAAGTGTAGAGTCTTGCACCTAGGGAGGAATAATTGCATGCACCAGTACAGGCTGGGGGAAGAGCTGCTGGAGAGGAGCTCTGCTGAGTGGGACCTGGGCGTCCTGGTGGACGACAGATTGACCATGAGCCAGCAGTGTGCCCTTGTAGCCAAAAAAGCCAATGGCATCCTGGGGTGCATTAAGAAGAGCGTGTCCAGCAGGTCAAAGGAGGTGATCCTCCCCCTCTACTCTGCCCTGGTGAGGCCTCATCTGGAATATTGTGTTCAGTTCTGGGCTCCCCAGTACAAAAAAGACAGGGATCTCTTGGAAAGAGTCCAGCGGAGGGCCACAAAGATGGTGAAGGGCCTGGAGCATCTCCCCTATGAGGAGAGACTTAGGGAACTGGGTCTGTTTAGCCTTGAAAAAAGAAGGCTGAGAGGGGACTTGATCCAGGTCTATAAATATTGGAGGTGTGGGAGCCATAGTGGTGAGGCTGGTCTCTTTTCAGTAGTGCGTGGGGATAGGACTAGGGGTAATGTGATGAAAGTACAGCATAGGAATTTCCGCACAAATGTGCGGAAGAACTTCTTTACAGTGAGGGTGACGGAGCACTGGAACAGGCTGCCCAGGGAGGTGGTGGAGTCTCCTTCTCTGGAGATATTTAAGACCCGCCTGGACGCCTGCCTGTGTGACATGGTGTAGGGAGCCTGCTTTGGCAAAGGGGTTGGACTCGATGATCTCTAGAGGTCCCTTCCAACCCCTACAATTCTGTGATTCTGTGATTCTGTGAAGTCACCTCACCACCCAGGCAGGACCGCTGAAATCAGTGGGGTGCACCTCTCCTGTCCAGGAACCCGAAAGACGTGATAATAATCCCAGGCCAGCAATTGTAGTATTGATATGATGATTTTATTCAAAGCCTTTGTTAAACAAAGAGGGAAGGAAGGGAGGGGTGCGCTGGGGGGGGAATGGGAGGGGTGGAGGAGGGTTGATGTCAGACTGTGAAATCAATTTTTTTAAACTTAATTCTGCTTCAGAAACAATATCTGATTCCCACGCTCTCTGCTTGGTATTTTGTCTTTTGATGCAAACACGTAAGCCCCATTGGTGCCTGGTTCAGCAGTTCAGCTTGTATTTCAGCCATCATCCTCCACACTGGAGAGGATTTATCCGCTTGGCTTGCTTAATTGCAGCACGTTTCACACGCGTGGATAACCTGTGCATATTGCGTCACTACCTCTGTGGCCTGAGGTGTTGCACCAGGCTGGAAATAATGCCTTCTTGGGGTTGTTGAAGCTCTGCAAAAGTTTGCCAACAAAGTTGTGGATGCTCCATCCCTGGAGGTGTTCAAGGCCAGGCTGGATGGAGCTCTGGGCAGCAAGACTCTGTGGGTGGCATCTCTGCCCGACGCAGTGGGGCTGGGGTTCTGAGTTCTTCACTGTCCCTTGCAAGCCAAGCCATTCTATGATTCTGCATTTCTATGATGTAAGCACCAGCCCCACACAGCCCTGGTGCAGTGCATCACAAGAGCAGCAGCCTGCGGGGAGCCACCACCCGGAATCACAGAGATGTGAGGTCACAATGCCCCATCCTATGACTGTGCTGAGCTGCGTCATGAGCTCACAAGGCCTGGCTGCAGGCTTGGCTCAGTGCGACACTCACTGTGGCTGCAGCGGTGGTGTTGGAAGCGTGGTGCAAGTGTGGGGGCGGCCATGGACCCTGCCCGCCTTGTCCTCTTCCTCCTATTGGTGGCCATGACTTTTCAGGAGAGCTGTGCTGCTCCGTGGCGAGCATGGGGAGCAGGTGAGTGGGTAGAGATGGGACCCAAACTGAGCAGCGCTGGGAGCAAGAAGTCAGGCTGTGTCCCCACGGCCCTGTAGTACACTTGCCTGGGGCCTGCCTTCCATGGGGGTGTTGCTGGGTAGGGGGTGATGGGCAGCACTGCAGGAGCCGGGCAAGAGCCCGTGGCTGCGCTGCTCCCCAGGGCTGGCTCCAGCCATGCCAGGCTGTAGCTCTGCTAATTGCTGGCTGGAGCACAGCCTTCGTCCTGGGAGATGCCCGGGGAGAGTTCAGAAGAGGCGTGCTGGGCGTGCATGAGCATTTCTGCTTCAGGCTCATGGCACTCCCCAGTTTCCAAGCCAGAGCCCCAGTCCACAGCCCAGGGGAAGAGACAGGTGTGCTCCAGTGCCTCAGTGTGACCTTGCTGTCCATCAGAGGCCTCCCAGTAAGAAAGCCCTGGGGGGCTGCATCTTCTTCCACGTAATCTGTGAGAGATGTGGCACGTGGCCCGGAGAGAGCACTGCATACGCTGCCAGGTGCCAGCCTACGGGTCATCCCGTCCACCCTGCAACTTTGGAAATCATGACCTGAGTTATTCTCCACATCCAGTTACTGAGGGAGAAGGAGATCACACCATATAGTGCATATAAGTGGGAACTTATCTCATCTGTTCTTGATTCTAGATGATGAGCTTCGTGCTCCCTTTCCGGATGCTCCTTTGGATCCGGACTTCATGCCTGTGCCTGGGGGACAACCCAGGGGTAAGTTGTGTCTGTTTCCTTGGAGGCTGAAACGTTCATGCTCTCATGGTTTACCTGGGTGCAATTTTACTGGAGATCCTCTCCAGGTCTTCCAAGCCTGTTTGTGCCCGGAAGGGTTTGCACAGATGAGCCATGAGTATTTTTTCTCTCAGAGAGCTGCCACGTTTCAGTGGGAAGGTTACCGCTGCCCCTCTGCAGCTGAGGGAGCCCAGACCTTTGTATTCGGGCTGTGGCATTCCCCAACCACCGCCAGACCCTACAGGTCACTCAGGGAAAAGGAGGCCCCCACATGTGCCGGAAGCTCTCCTCACCTGTGTCTGATCACACTTGTGTCTGCAGGCCCTGTCCCCTGTATGCTCTGCTACTCAGTTGATGCTGTAGTGTGTGACTAAAACTTTTCATGGGTCTTTGGTTGCAGAAGTGCCCCCAGTGTGGGCCTTGCCCGGTCATCGGTTTCCTCCTGTGCTGGAGCCCAGCTGGAATCCCAGCAGTGAGTACTCTGTCTTCACTGACTTGGCTGACTCGCCGCTGATCTTCAGATCTTCATGCACATGATATTTAACTTCATACATTCTGTTAAGGTCCGGAAAGAGAAGAGGATGAATCCAATCGAGGAAAATACTCTCAGGGCTCATCCCGTCTCCTGAAGCGACTGCTGAAGGAAATGGAGAAGGCAGAGCGTGGTGGGTATACTTCAGTCTGTTCACTGTGGGACCTGGGAAGCTGAGGTGTGATATACAGGTGTGGGCAGGCTGTAGCCTGCACAGCAGGAAGGGATGGGTCAGAGCCGTGCTGCAGCCGTGTTCCATGTATCACCTTGCAGGTGCTGTCAAGCACCAGAGCTGGTCTGCTGCCAGATGGTCTGCATCCAGCCAAGACCCAGAGGCAGCTGCTCCCCCAGCACAACCATTACTTGTCAGAGCTGCTTTTTGCAGTCGTTGGCACCCAGATGGCAGCAAGTGGCAAAGTGGCAAGCGCTGTGCTTCTGTTCATCCAAAGCCCTCCGTGCAGCTGAGCAAGTTCAAGGCAGGAGGAGCATCCCGAGCAGGGTTGGCTGCCTTTGCTAATGCTGGAAATGAGGTGGAGATGCTAATTCTGAAGGCTTGGACTGTGTGTTAGAGCTTGGATTTCAGCCTGCAGCTACCTGGCTGTGACGGGCTGGTGACAGCACAGTATGTGAGGGCCTTGCACAGGAGCTGATTTCTCAAGAGGTGTGAGGGAGTCAGCATTGTCCAATAGCTGGGAGGGCCCGAATGCCCTTAGGTAACAGAGGGGCTCACAGTGTACTTGGGGGGGGGCCTGGACTTTACCTGAGCTCGGGATTGGAGAAGCTCAGTTTTTGATGAGGGCACGTGACATCCCAATCCTACTGCCCTGCTTTCTTTCTAAAGGAACGGACCAACAAAGTGAGCGGGATGCACTCCAGGAAGGTGGATATCCCACACTGCCCGTCCCGGATGTGCTGCAGGAAGGCGGATATCCCACACTGCCGGTCCCGGACAGAGGAATGCAGGCAGCACCAACCGGCATGCCAGGTAATTTCTGTCCCATGATCATACGGTGTCACGAACCAGAGTCACTGCGTGCCTGCAGGCTCTTGCTGCCAGCTCTTGCACACCAGGTCAGCAGCCAGACCTGAGCGTGTGAGCATAGAGCACATGTAAAAGAAGCAGGAGTGTTTCTCCCCTGGGCTGGCTCTGGCTGTGCCCTGTGCTGGCTGAAGCCTGACCTTCAGCCTGGGGGGCGTCCCACAGGGGGAGCTCAGGACACGCATGCCGGGAAAAGCGTGAGGGATTCTGCTCTGTAGCTCTCCCCACGGACCAAGCCCAGACCCCAGAGTACAGCCCCAGCTCTCGGCCCAGAGGAGGACACGGGTAGTGCCTGTGCAGCCTCTCCATACCCAACGAGAGGTGGAAGCAATCCTTCTTGTCCTCCGGTGCTTCGGCACCAGAGAAGGAGGCACCCACTGACAAAATGACCTCTTGGGTCCATGAAGCACACTGAGAGATTATCTGTAGCGCAGCTGAAGGTAACGTGGGACATTGTCTCATTTCTTCCAGGAATGAACACAGGCCAAAGCACAGAGGCTGCTGCTCACACATCTGTGCGGAAGCGCCGCATTCCGGTGACGGTCTCAGCGATGCTGCTGCCTGCGCTGGTGCTGGCCGTTTTTTTTGGGATATGGGTGCTCAAAGACTACCTGTGAGTTGGCCTTTCCCCAGAACACCTTATTGCTGCATTTGGCAATGAAGCATTTGTGGTGCCAGGATCCTGGACGGCCAAATCAGCCGCTGGCAGTACACTGCCAGGACTTAGGTTGCAAAGTCTTTCAAGTTTCCCCTTATTTCCTGTCAGTGAGTAGTGCTTTCTGAAACTCATTCTCACAGAGCGCGCAAGAGGGAAAAGAGAGCAGCAGAAGCAGCAGATGGAGCTGGGGAAGGCAACGAGACAGACTCTGACCCAGTCAAACAAGAATCTCCGTAATAGCTCCAGTCCGTTCCATTCTGCCATTGAAGAGGCCCGAAGTCTTCAAGGTCATCTGGAAGACCGGGAGCTTGAACTGAAAGCCATGAAAGAGATCCTTGGGAACAGTCCTGAGTGCTGCCTTCTGTCAGAGGACGGCCCTGAATGTGAGAGCAGAGCTTTTGTCCTTCATCCTGCATACTCCAGGACAGATATCATCAGCAGTTTGAAGATTCTTAGCTCGACACAGCTACATTCCTGTTGAGGGTCCTCATGAGGACCCAGAAAACGAGCTTCCTCTGACTGCTGGACAAAACGTAATGTCTTTGGAGATGTGGGTGAGAATGGCTGGTTTCAGGGAGAGCTGACAGATGGCACAAGAGGACTGGTCCCTTCCAATTTGATTGCGGAGCTTTCAGTTGATGAACTGGATACACCTGGAGATCCTGTCAGAATTCCTGCATTGCTCCATCTGCAAGACTACCATTGCTCCACTCAATGGAACAACTCGATGTTGAGCAGAATGTGGTTGAGCTCCTTCGGGAACTCTCTGAGGCGACTGACAGCGGAACGGCATAGCTTTATTGTATATTAAAAACAACCAAACAACTGTCCCCTCCCTCTCCCTTCCCCTCGCACCCCTCCACCCCGGCCCCCCCCCCCCCTCAAAAAAAAAAAAGACAAAAAAAACAAAAATAAACCCTAAAAAACCAACAAAAAACAACCCACCCTCAATAAAACCAAAAACCAAAACCAATTAAAATCTCAACGCTGTTCTTTTTCTGGGATACACTGAGGTGACGCTTCTTCTAGCTTAGACTTTGCAATGAGTTTGTGTCACGGAGTTCTCTCTAGAGCTCACTCGGTGACAGTGGGAACCTGGGAACAAACCCAGGGAGAGAAGGAACAAAGAACCTCCCCTCTCTAACAGCGCGGTGCAGCGCGGTCGAGAGGGGAAGGGAAGGGAGATTGTGAATGGGTCTAGGAGGGAAAAAATGAAAAAAAAAACCAACGATCTGAGAATGAACAGCAGTTTAACGAACCCAGTGACACTAAACAACAACGATGTTGCAGAACGGCGGGAGAAAAGCAGACGACCACACCTGTCATTGACATGATCAGCGAATCTCGTTTATTCCTTGGCTGCGTGTACCTTTATAATACGGATAATTAGCTCATACATATTGCAAAAGTGGAGCTCATCATTGGTTCCCAATTACATACCATCCCCGAGTATCTTAACAGCTTGTTGTTATCATCCTGAAAGCTACTCCCTTGCTGAGTTCCCAGAACCATGGCTAGTTTCTAACCATCACAGGGCATCCTGATGTTCTCACCGTCCTTGCAGGTGTTATGGCTGCTTGATTAACCGCACCGTGTTTACGACCCTTCTCAGCTAACTAGCTGTAAAAAACACTCTCTACAGGACCCCACAGATTACCTTCAGAATTCAACAGTTAGTTCTGTTTCCTTTCTGAGTGCATAACAACCTGAGCACATGAATTGAATGACGTGGCTTGTTAGTCTGGTACAAACTCTGCTGTACACTGGAACTTGGTTCATTTGTAAGCAGGACTTCGTCCATCTCTGCAGGACAGCAGAAAACCCTTTGTGCTAATCATGATGCCAAGAAGCAGAATGCAGCAAATGGCAGATGATCCAACTGCTTCAGGTGTTCATTTCCTTAAAACTGCGAATAATTTTGGACTGAGAGTTTGTAAGCAGAACGGAGCTCTTAAAGCTGTCAGAGATTATTTCAGCACTGTTCAATTCTATCTGCATAACATACATAGGATCTCAGAACTGCGTTGCTTGAACTGGTGGAACTTGTTGAAGTGAACTGGGATGAGCAAGTTTTAGAACTTAGTCAGAGTGCTGTAAAAAATGGATAATCTCATGAGTATTAAGGTACAGGATTGCTATTTCTGCACTGAATTTGTTTTTATTTTACATGGCTGTGATCTGAAAGTTCCTAACCTTTATTCTGATTCTAAAATCATCCCTAACTCCAAATGTAACAACAAAAATGATGCTAGAAATTTGTAGCAAAAGGAACCTTAACCCTGATCATAATCCAAAAAACAATCATTAAGGTAACAATAATCTTTACCTTAAAAGTAATATTAATCAGAGCCCAAATGATGCCTGCATCCAATCAGAAGCATGCTTTGTATTATTTAAGAGTTGTATTTTTTCCAATGAACTCTCTCTATTATCACTTTTATAAAGTAACAGAGTCTGTTCTTTTTCTCCTGTCACTGCCTTACTCCTGACATCCCTTGGAAATGACCCAGATAGGGCACCATCAAAGTAATGCTAATAGTAATGTCAATCCTAAGGGTATCTCTAGCCTCAGTGTTAATGGGATGCTAACAACAATCCCAACAGCCTTAAACATTCTGGTGGTGTGAAAGAGGTGCTGCCTTGCACATGCTGGGCAGTCCCATTGCCTGTTAAATGCAGGCGGCAGCGTAGAAACATGATGCCCGTGGTCAGAATGCCCTGTGGCAGATCCTGGCACCGGAGAACTGACCGGAGAACCATGAGAGAACTGACAACAAATCACTCGACATCAGAACCGACCCAGTGGTTATTTACAAGCCTTGGGTGACCCAGACAGGATCTCAGAGTGGTGAATGTAGGTACAGAAGTTGTTACTACTCTGTTTTCTTCTAAAAGCTGCTCAGCTGCTTTGCGTTTCAGACCATCCCTGGCTTCACTGTGTGCATCTGTCTAATTGATACCAGGTATTTTTTTTCATCTCAGATGTTGGGGGGAGGGGGGGGGGGGGGGGGCAGGGGGTGGTGGGAAAGGGACATCAATTCAATTACTCATTTATTTATTGACAGAGATTCACGTTTGCTACGTTTGGAGAAGTTTTTATTTGTTTGCTGTGGTTTGGTTTTTTCTTTTTTTCTTTTTTTTTCCCCCCTTCCCTCCTCTTCCACCTTTGTGTTCTTCCCCTATAATCAAAAGAGAACGGATCCCCAGGGTCTGTCCCGCAGACGTTCTTTCCGTGGTCTCTGCTGCCACCTGCTGGCCAATACACGGAACTGCCACTGTTGGGCGTTTGGTGCCGCAGGAAGCACAACGCAGATCTGAGTTCTGACCGGTCTACGCAGCAAATCCACCAATCTTTATTGTGATAAGCCCTCCACATGGCATTGCGCATGCACTCCAACACGCAACAGGCACAGATTTCTCCTAACTCCTTGAGGAGCAGGCAAGCAGAACAACTGAGCGCACCACTGCTTGTGATTGGGCCACCCCCATCATAGAGATGTGTGTTAGATCTTTTACCCACCCCTGGACTGGCCTTGTTGTTTAACGATAACCTCTGAAATCTGAGTTACTGGTTCTACCACCTGTAGTGTAGAATAGGTAGCCAATAAATGCTTTTCAACTGTGATGTATCTTTATTCTGCTCCATGCCAAACCTGTGACCAAAACCTCATAGGGGTACACAAAGAACTCTGGCTCTGCCAGAGCCCCCATCCAGACCCTTCTTGAGTTACATTCACATCTAGTTTGGCTGAAAAGGTTGGACTGAAAATACTCAGTGCTTGGGCCTGTTTAACAGATATTTTTTCCTGATTATGCTGTCCATTGATCTTTTTAAACTGAACTCCTGCTCTAATCCGGTCTTTAAACATTTGTTGTCTCAAGATCCTAATGGGTCCAGACTGGATTACCTTAGGGGCTGGACGCCTAAGTCATGGCAGCAGATGGTTCTCTGACCTTTCCACCACCATTCAGAGCCTGCATGTGGCCGCAGGCACTCTTGTCTCCCCATCACTTGGGCAGCCTGTTGTATTACAGCACCTGAGGGCCACTGGGGGGTTCAGTATGGATAACATAGACCCATCCTGATGTAAAGGTGATGGCTGTAGGATGAGATCCCTCGTTCCTGATGAAAAATTTATTGACTGGGCTCTCAAAATCATCTTCATAGATTGCCTCTTTCATGCCTAATTCTCTAATATAATTTTGTTAGTCCTCCATAGAGGACCACAGGCTGATATTTAATGGTATGTCATTCTTATTTGGCCATGTTATATGACACACAGCCATAAATCATTCACTGATCAAATGGCTATCCTCATTATGTTGGACAGAACATACAGTCTTTGCCTGAGGGCAGGGTGAGTAGTAATGGATGTCAGTTTTGAAATTTCCAGTCCGTTCACCACAGCGCTTTCTGCCTCCATGTCCCATAACCAGAGCAGCTATGCTGGCATGCTCTCTTGGTTTCTGTCTAAACCACTGTACTATATCCATCAGTTCAGCTGCTGTATTATGGGCAGCAGGGTTTGGGGGGTTGGACACTGGTCAGGGCACTCCCACCAGCCTATCCTGCATTTTTTTTTTTCATTTTAGGGTTACAATCAGTCAGATCTCAAATAGATCTAGTCCAAATGGAACCTCAAAATCTGACCTTTTAGTGCCTTCATTTACAGAGTCCATTTTATTCAGATTCCCTTGTACAGGGTCCCCATGGTCTTCCAGAGAGTTGTTACTGATTTTCTATAGGAGAATGATTGAATTAGGTTTTTTCCCCATCAAAACTGCCACCTGTCTTTCCAGTTTTTCAACACTGTCATTCAATAGCTGATTTGCATCAGCCTGAGCCTCTTCAGTTATGTTCAGACAGTTCAAGGCCATCAGCAGTGGCCATGCCACCATGAATGCAGCTAACTCTCGTTCTCAAGTTGTACGTATGTCTTTGCTAAGACCATGGAAATACTCAGTCAGGTGGGCCAGGGACTCATGGACCCTCCCTCCAATCCACACAGGGCCCCATTTTTCAGTGACAGAAGCAATGCTGCATTTTGAGGATCCTAGGAATCCCAGGACATGCCCTGACAAAAGGTCATTCAAAGGGGTAGTCTTTCCCCATCCAAACCACCCCATGATATTCACAGAATCACAGAATTGTAGGGGTTGGAAGGGACCTCCAGAGACCATTGAGTCCAACCCCCCTGCCAAAGCAGGCTCCCTACACCACGTTGCACAGCTCGGCATCCAGGCAGGTCTTGAATATCTCCAGAGAAGGAGATTCCACAACCACCCTGGGCAGCCTGTTCCAGTGCTCTGTCACTCTCACCATAAAGAAGTTATTGCACACATTAGTGCAGAACTTCCTATGCTGTACTTTCATCCCATTACCCCTAATCCTGTCCCCACGCATTACTGAAAAGACACCAGCCTCACCACTATGACCCCCACACCTCAGGTATTTATTAACCTGGATCCTGTCCCCTCTCAGCCTTCTTTTTTCAAGGCTAAACAGACCCAGTTCCATAAGTCTCTCCTCATAGGGGAGATGCTCCAGGCCCTTCACCATCTTTGTGGCTCTCTGCTGGACTCTTTCTAAGAGATCCCGGTCTTTTTTGTACTGGGGAGCCCAGAACTGGACACAATATTCCAGATGAGGCCTCACCAGGGCAGAGTAGAGGGGGAGGATCACCTCCTTCGACCTGCTGGACACGCTCTTTTTAATGCACCCCAGGATGCCATTGGCTTTTTTGGCTACAAGGGCACACTGCTGGCTCATGGCCAATGCATCGTCCACCAGGACGCCCAGGTCCCTCTCGACCCACTTCACTGTCCACTCACCTATCCCATACTTCCTCAACTTTGGTATAAGTATGTCATGGGAGACTGTATCAGTTATAGAGGTTATAGAGTTCAATTCCTGTAGTCAATTTGGCGGCCCAGGTGGGACCAGCTCTGTTCGCTGCAGGACCAGCTGAGAGGGAGACACTTTTGGCGCACCCTGAGATTTCTCTGAAGGACTCCCTTCCTCACCTGATCACTGCAGGGACAGACAAGGACCACCCATAGGTGGACCAGGTATGTGTATGGTAAGTGGAGCCCATATGTCTTGAGGAGACATCCTACACAGTTTACAGCCATACGTGCTGCTCCCAGGGAGGTGAGCTCATGGCTTTGGTTGCCAGCTGGGGTAGGAAGACTCCTTGGGTGAGTTCCTATGAAAGGGAACTGTATGTCATATGAATGGAAACAAGAACAAGTACTCTCTCCCAGGTGGTTGACAATAGGAGGGACCTAGGTTGGTGTCTCCTATGGGTATGGGATATAGTGGATAGCCTGTCAAATGGTAGCCTGGGTTCTCCAAGGTGTAATCATGGGGCTTATAGGTTGTACGTTCAATATTATCATCTGCTTTAAGTGTTTGGTACCGTGTGTCAAGCCGACTCTGGGAAAAACATTAACGTTTGCAACTGGTCGACCAGAGTATGAGTGTTATTAAGATTCCAGCTAGAAAACGTTGTCAGCATTGTGTAGTATGAATAACCCATGGTTTTTGATCTAAATGTCAGAGTGAGTGTGGTGTGAGTGAGACACAGAACAGCTGCAGGGTGAGTGCCGAGTCCCGATCCATGTTTCCTTCCTCCTGTGAGGGAAATGGCCGGACACGGACAAAGTGAAAGACTGTGTTGTTTGTCCACTCATATGTACTTTCTGCTTGTATGTAAGAAGACAGGAGTTTGTACTCTGTAGATTAGTAAGATTGTCCTGAGGAGAGGTGTACATTCCACCCGACCAATGAGTGTCAACCCATTTATGTAATACTATGTACTGCTTGCGAGGAAGTGTGTGAGGGAGGTGGTTCAATCAGTGCTGGTTCTGTGGCACAGTGTTTATAGCTGAAGAATACAGACTGTATTAAGGGAGTTTATGTGAACTGAAGAACTGTACTGTTTGACAAACTGTTTTGATAGTATAAGAAAGTGTAATTGTTAATGATATATGAAAGTGTACTTGAGGGAATGTGGAAGTGTATCTGAGCATACAAATAGAGGAAGCATTTACAGAGGAAAAATGGTTAAAGCGAGTTTACCTGCACTGACATGAGAGCAACACCCTGCACCGCTGCCCTGTGAGCTGAGCAGAGCAGAGCAGAGACACAGTCCCCATGTATCAGGTAGTGTTATTCTGCTTACCAAATGAATGAGTTCACTACAGAAGAGGCAAATCTTCCCCTCTGCTGCATTTGTGGCATACTCTGGAGTTCAAGGCATTGCAAAGCTATGGCACATCTACTTTCTTACAATGATGACACCTTAGTGTGCTCTGGGCTCTCATTTCAATTGCATCTAAAGAAGTCTAGGGTCATACCAGCTGACAGGAAGCTGGCAAATGTTGTCTCCTTGTAAGGAAGAGCAAGAAAGATGACATGGGCAATTATGGACCTGTCAGTCCAGAGCCTGGTAAAATTATGGAGAAAATGATGGTGGGAGTTATGGAAAAACAGCTGAAGGACAATTCTGTCATTGGTCGCAGCCAACACAAGTTTGTGAGGCGAAGGTCCTGTTTAATTTAAGCTCATTCTGTGACACAGTTATCCGTTTAGTTGACCAAGGGAAGCCAGTTGATGTAATCCTTGAGGATTTCAGTGGAGATTTTGATACTGTTTCTCACAACAACCTTCTGGACAGAATGTTCTGCATATGGCTAGACAGAAACACAATGTGGTGGGTGAGCAGTTGGCCAGTAGGTCAGTCCCAAAGGATTATAGTCAGTGGGTTCCATTGGGCTGGTAGATGGTCACTGTCGGGGTCCCCAGGGTTCCATTTGGGGGCCACTTTCCTTTCAT
This sequence comes from Coturnix japonica, assembly GCF_054131305.1. NCBI lineage: Eukaryota > Metazoa > Chordata > Aves > Galliformes > Phasianidae > Coturnix > Coturnix japonica. Next base: position 3,929,935 of record NW_028188943.1, on the reverse strand, counting down.
GTTTATGCAGATGACTTGAATGCAGGACTAGAAGATGTTCTGAGCAAGTTTGCTGATGAGACCAGATGAGGAGGTGCTGTTGCCTCCACTGAGGGTGGAGAGGACTTGCAGAGAGATGTGGACAAGTCAGAGAACTGGGTACCAGTTGGTACTAAGCACCAAGTGCATAAAGTATAACAAGAACAAGTGCCTGATTGTGCACCTGGGTAGGGGCAATGCTGGACATACTCACTGAGTGGATATGGGACACTGGAGAGGAGTCTGACTGGAAAGGATTGGGGTGCTGGTCAGCATCACACTGAATGTGAGTCAGCAGTGTGCCAAGGCAGCCAGGAAAGACAACAGTCCCCTGGAGTGTATGAAGCAACTTATTGCCAGCTGGGTGAGGGAAAGGATCATCCCTCTGCTCTGCATTGCTACTGCCTCACTAGCAGCACTAGGTGCACTTCTGGGCACCGCAGAACATAAAGGACTTCAAACTCTGGGAGAATGTGCAAAGGAGGGCACTGGAACTGAGAGATCTGAAGTTCAGAGTTTCACAGGGATTGACTGCTTGTTCAGACTGGGCCCTTCTCACATCCCACATCCTGCAATGAGACACAGGGCACATGTGGGATAGGAACTTAACAGCATCCTTGCACCACATGCAGAGCCTGGGATCTTCCGTTCCTATGTCTTTCACTTAACATCATATAGACTTCCAACTCACTGCCACAGGAAGTGCCCTGAGCCAACATGAGAGACAGGATCTCCCTACTTCTGGTCTTGCAATCAGGGCTTGACCTGTCTGCTTCATAAGGCAAAGGAGAGGTTTCTTAGCATGCCAGTGCCTTTGCCTGCCTGTAGTCATGGCTTCCAGTTATCTTCTCTAACAAGTCCCTTGGGAAGCTTGCTTGTTAATGTTCCTCAGTGGGCCCATTAATACTCCAAGAAACTTCCCTGTTACTTCTGACTTAGTCTTGTTGAGCACTTTGTGCAAACTTCTCTCTGCACTGGAGGCTGATGAACTCAGCATCAAATGCGCCCTGGGGCCCATTATAACCTAAAGAATCTCCTGTGCCTTATGCCATCTTGTTATCTTCTTCAGGTTATCAGAACTTGTTCAGCAAAAAGGAGGGATATCTGGAGAGAGATTAAAGAGAAAGAATCCATTATAAATTTATTGTCTCTTTATTTATAGCTGGGTTTAAAGCAGCACTGTGCAACTGATACCAATCCAGGATGTCCCAATGAGTTCTGTACTGTTACTGTGTTGACAAAGGTCCTTCTCAACCTCCCCACCCAATTTCTGCTCACAATGGACCTATGGGACTTGCATCACTTTCCTTCACATCACTCTTCTCCTCTGCATTCATCCGCTCAGTGTTAAAACTGCTTTGCATCAACTCCCACTGGCTTTCCTCAGAGAACCAGCTGCACATGGACAAGGAAAGATTTCTCTTTTTTATCTGGCCAGCAAATGGAAGGAAAGGTGATGCAATTGAATGAACAGTAAAACAGAGTGATCAACTGCATGCCATGTTCAAGCTGCATCTATTGAAGTTTGATTTTCATATGGAATATTTTTAAAAGAAATGATTTAGACTGAGATAGGATAGGATAGATTGAATCACAGTGAAGTAGTTGACAACAGAGGCCATCAGACTCTGGGAGATGGAGCAAATTCCAGTAATCTTCCTGGGATAGATCAGCCAGGTAGTTGAGATGTATCAACTTAAAACTGAACAGGACTTGTGAGTATTTCACACATTGAGATGGGTTAACACATTCTCATTGATTTCTATCTTTGTCTCCAACTCTGTTTTTCACTTTTACTGACATTAATGAACATCTTTCAGACTTCGTGCCTTAATAAAAAAGAGACAGTGATTGAGAAAAAGAAAAAGTATAAGAAGAAAAAGAAAAAGAATAGATAGGAAGGGATAGATCAAATCACAGTGAAGGAGTTGACAACACATTCCATCAGACTTTGGGGAGATGGAACAAATTCCAGTAATCCCCCTGAAAGTCAGAAATCAGACAGATAATTGGGAGGTATCTGACTGAACAAAGAGCAAGGGATGGAGAAATCTAGAGGGCAGTGGGAGTAGTGTGTGCCCAAATGGCCTGCTGAAAACATGCCCTTAATCATGGCCATTTCTTTAGGAGAGCTGAAAAAACTTGGAGGATGAGACACATCAAATAGGCAGCAGGGAAGAGTAGTGCTGGGCACCGGGCTATAGTCACAGGGCATTGGCACTGGCACCGCTGTCTGTGTCTCTGAATCTGAAGACATTTGTGTCCAGCGAACACAGTTCTGGAAAACATTGTAGTTTCAGTAAAAGAAAAAAAAAGACATCAAATCACCTCAAAGATTCATATTTACAGCTTAAAATGGAACAAGACTCATGAGAATTTTTCATGTTAAGAAGGGTTAACACATTTTCATTGATTTCCATCTTTGTTTTCAATAATTTGTTTCAGTTTTATTGACATTTATGATCAACTATTAAGCTTACAGCCTCAAAATAAATAAATAAATAAATAAAAAGAGATACATTTGCATCTTGCACATGGCCTGATGCCCCTTTGACATTCACAGTTCCCACAAGTCCTTCCATGCTGGAGAGTATGAGATCCAGCAGAGCACCTCTCCTCTTTGGTTCCTCCATGGCTTGGTCAAGAAGCTGCCATCTGTGCTCTCCATGGATCTGCTGGATGCCACATGCCCTGCTGTGCTGTCCCTGCCGCAGATAATGGAGTGACAAAGGCCACCAAATGGGACAAGGGACAGACAATATCAGATTCCCATCTGTCTGCAGAGGGCACCTTCCATTGACTGTCCCTGATCAGGAAGACAAGAAAAGACACTGATGGTCTCCTCTGTTGGCCATTTCCATTAGTTCTGACCTGTCTGCTCTGCCATCCCCAGGCAGAGCTCAGTGCACTCTCACAGAGGGCAGTCGCTCTTCCTTGTCTCCTCACCCATCCATCCTAAAGACTCTGTATCCCCCTTGTGCTACAGTGCAGTTGTGGAAGCCATTCAACTGTGTCCCCATGGTCCAAACAGGAGCTCAGGCCAGCAGCTCTATCAAGATTTCTAGCTTACTGTTTGTTGGTGTTTGCATTAGTGCAAAACCACAGAAGTAAACATCCTAATTGAAAAGCATCACTGGACATAGCTGGACTGGATAGCTCATCTATGGTATCAGTGTGCAGAAGGTGGCACACAGGCATTAGAGCAATTGTGGGTCTTGGAGGTGACATAGCAGCACGGACACACCATGGGCATGGCTTTCCTGAAGGCCCTGTGCTGCACTTGCAGCTGCATGTGAATTCACCAGACAGCCGGTGCTATCCCCTCTCTGGCCCTCAGCTGATGCCCAGGAAGCAGCTGTCTATCTCAGGGATTTCCCACACGGTTTACAAGCACTGGCACACATCAGGAGCAGCCCAGGCACCTTGGGCATCACCCAGTGTCTGTGTGTGAGCAGCTGCCTCCCTGCTGAAGAACCAAGGACTCAGAGCAGGAGCTCACATGCAGGCAACTCCTTGTGCACTTCTGAACTGAACCAGAGGAATCCCAGCTCCTGTGGGTGTGTAGGGAGCTGAATCCCATTTCAGCTCCAGGATTTCTGTCAAGGGATGAGACTCCTGCACTGCCTCAGCTGGATCACTGTCCTGCACAGGGAAAGTCCAAACCTCCTGTCCTTGTCTGGGTGCCCTTATTGTTTCATCAAACGATCTCTGGGAGCACTCCCCATATGTCTCCAATCAGTCACTGACCACTGGACATGTGGTGGTTAATTGAGCGGATTTCAAAGCACAGTCATGATGCTGTTTTCTTTCAGGAGCTGTTGGCCATGAGGACCCAGGGACATGTCAGGGGAGACGACTGGGAAGGATAAAAATGACATCATCTGCTGCTTGCTTTTCCAGGCTCCTGGGACACAGGGAGCTCATAAAAGTGGGCAGAGCTGCAGAGAGACAGCTGTGCCCAGGAGCAGATCTCGTGCACAGCACAGCCTGCAGGTGACAGAAGGAGAGGAGAGAAACTGGAGAGAGCTTGCAGGATGTGTGTGGTGTGAGCGGGCTGTGAGCTCTCTGCAGGAGCATTGCTCACAGACCATGACACGGTAAGTCTCACTACAGACCATGCAGATGCTTTTCATAGAGGGTCAACTTAATTTGGGATATCCCATAGCAGATCTGGATGTAGGCACCGCATGTTCCTTTACTGTGTTAAGAGCCTTCTGCTCCAGCTGAGGGCTACCGTGCTGCAGCACCAGAGCACAGCCATGAGGGCTGCGTGTCCCAGCACGGCTGCAGGCTGTGCAGCCGGGGCTGCAGGCGGGTGCCCAGGGCTGTCCTGCAGAGCAGGGTCCCTGCTGTGCCCCAGGGGCTGTGTGCCGGGTATGGGACTCTGCCGCCTGCCAGGCTCAGCACTCAGCCTGCCCGGGGAGCTGCCCAAGGCGCTGCGGGGAGACGTGTGGGGGGAAGGAGCCCCCCAGCAGGGCTTGTGCTGCCACAGCTGGTGCCTGGGGCAGGGGATCACAGCTCCACTGCACAACGGATTGGTTTTTAAGGTACTTTGCAAGAGGAGTGCCACGGCAGGAGGTTTCCATTTCCTGTTCTGAGGAAAAGAGGATTGGAAACAGAAATCTAAAAGGAGCTATCAGAGATCTGAGAATTTTTCTTCAATAAATTGCTTGTGGCCTGAACAGACAGACGTGATGTGCATTCAGTCCCCCCTTTCTCAGAAGATGGAACCAGTTGTAATTAACATCATTTTCTGTAGGCATGAATTATTCACTTATCCTACAAACAGGCAGCATTTTCTAACTGAAACTGAAAGTCACAGATGCTGGGGTAGGGGGCACTAAGGGGGGCACTTGGGGTAAAGATATGAGACACGAAACAGATGAAAATATACAGGGAGAAGGGATAAGAAAATAAGAAGAAGGTTAGAGCCCCATATGCTGCTTCTGCTTAAGGAATGTTGAAATACATGAAATTAAATGCAAGTAATGGTGCTAAATGTACACTGTTGTAAGAGAATAAAAACATTTCATAGTATAGCAGGAGGACTGTCTCTGAGAATGGTCTGGGCTTGTCATTACCTTCTGCACTCTGAGCAGGACTTCAAGCCCAGGAACAACAGCAGATGCCCAACAGCAGCTCCATCAGCGAGTTCCTCCTGCTGCCGTTGGCAGACACGCGGCAGCTGCAGCTCCTGCACTTCTGGCTCTTCCTGGGCATCTACCTGGCTGCCCTCCTGGGCAACGGCCTCATCAGCACAGCTGTAGCCTGCGACCGCCGCCTGCACACCCCCATGTACTTCTTCCTCCTCAACCTGGCCCTCCTCGACCTGGGCTGCATCTCCACCACTCTCCCCAAAGCCATGGCCAACGCCCTCTGGGACACCAGGGCCATCTCCTACACAGGATGTGCTGCACAGCTCTTTTTCGTTCTCTTCTTCATCTCAGCAGACTGTTCCCTTCTCACCATCATGTCCTATGACCGCTACGTTGCCATCTGCAAGCCCCTGCACTATGGGACCTTGATGGACAGCAGAGCTTGTGCCACCATGGCAGCAGCTGCCTGGGGCGCTGGGGTTCTCTATTCCCTGCTGCACACTGCCAGTACGTTTTCACTGCCTCTCTGCCAAGGCAATGTTGTCAACCAGTTTTTCTGTGAAATCCCCCAGATCCTCAAGCTCTCCTGCTCAGAATCAAATCTCAGGGAAACTGTGATTCTCATTTTTGGTTCCAGCTTAGCCTTTGGCTGCTTTGTTTTCATAGTTGTGTCCTATGTGCAGATCTTCCTTTCTGTGCTGAGGATGCCCTCTGAGCAGGGACGGCACATAGCCTTCTCCACTTGCCTCCCTCACCTGGCCGTGGTCTCCCTCTTTCTCAGCACTGGCTTTTTTGCCCACCTGAAGCCTCAATCCATTTCCTCCCCACTCCTGGATCTGACAGTGGCACTTCTGTATGCAGTGGTTCCTCCAACACTGAACCCTTTTTTTGCTTTCTGATCGCCGAAGTCGCCTGACTCGGAGCCGTCCCGGACCGATCAGCAGCGGCTGACCGCGTGGTCAAGGGGGATCTCGGGCGGTTCCTTCAAGCAGGGAACCCCCGGGTAGAGGAGAAGCCCGGCAGCTCTCAGGGAGCAGCTGACGCAGCCGCTGACGCAGCGTGTGGGCGTTCCCTGCCTACGGAGGGAGATTTAAACAGGCACATTGCTCGGCAGAATCCTTTCTGATCGCCGAAGTCGCCTGACTCGGAGCCGTCCCGGACCGATCAGTAGCGGCTGACCGCGTGGTCAAGGGGGATCTCGGGCGGTTCCTTCAAGCAGGGAACCCCCGGGTAGAGGAGAAGCCCGGCAGCTCTCAGGGAGCAGCTGACGCAGCCGCTGACGCAGCGTGTGGGCGTTCCCTGCCTACGGAGGGAGATTTAAACGGGCACATTGCTCGGCAGAATCCTTTCTGATCGCCGAAGTCGCCTGACTCGGAGCCGTCCCGGACCGATCAGCAGCGGCTGACCGCGTGGTCAAGGGGGATCTCGGGCGGTTCCTTCAAGCAGGGAACCCCCGGGTAGAGGAGAAGCCCGGCAGCTCTCAGGGAGCAGCTGACGCAGCCGCTGACGCAGCGTGTGGACGTTCCCTGCCTACGGAGGGAGATTTAAACGGGCACAAGGAGGGCAGCGACTAGTCGCTGCCCACCAGAAACGGTCAGGAGGAGGCGGGGCTCGTGCACCTCTTGACTTCCTGTTTCAGCTCTGGTAAGTATTCTGCTCCGACATGGGTGCTCCCCGGCGAAAGGCTGCTGCCAGAAACACTGAGGAGGCCAAGACAAGGGTCCCGATCTCACAGAAACGGGAGGCAGCAACCAAGAAGACTGCAGAGACCCAGACTGACGTCCTGCACTTGCCTTATAGGAAGGCTGCCGCCAAAATGTCTGAGGAAACTCAGACTGAGCCCCCAACCCAAGATGCTGGTGTGCAGGTCTCTGGCTGTACTGAGTGCCAGAGCCTGGCCCTTGCAGGGCTGGGTAAGGGAGGCAGTGATTGTGTTCACTGCGACCAGGTGAACTACTTGCTCAGCCTCGTAGTTGACCTGAAGGAGGAAGTGGAGAGGCTGAGGACTATAAAAGAGTGTGAGAGGGAGATTGACTGGTGGTGTCAGTCCCTCTCGGCCTCAAGTTCTCAGCACACAGTCGAGGCTCCTAATGGAGCATGTCAGCCCCTGCCACCTCACAAACAGGTGGTAAAGGGTAACCAGCCAGCTGGCAACACTGCAGCCGGCCCCCTGTCCTCTCTTCCCCCCAGCAGTAACTTGAGAAGGGAGGAGGAGTGGAAACGGGTACCTGCTCAACGGAAGGGGCATCCTCCATCACGACCATCCCCGGCTCCCCAGGTGCCTCTGCGAAACAGGTTTGAGGCCCTGGAACTTGAGGGGGGGACTAGTGAGAGTGTGGAAACAGGTGCACCCATGAGGTTGCCTCAGGTGAAGCGGTCACCCCGAAGCCTCAAGACTGCTTCTACACGTAAGGACAGAAGGGTGATTGTTGTAGGTGACTCCCTTCTGCAAGGAACAGAAGGCCCTATATGCCGGCCCGACCCTACCCGCAGAGAAGTGTGCTGCCTTCCTGGGGCACGGGTCAGGGACATTTCAAAGAAAATTTCTAGATTGATTCATCCTTCAGACTACTACCCACTTTTAATAATTCAGGGTGGCAGTGAGGAAGTTGGCAAGCAAAGCCTGAGGTCCATCAAGAAAGACTTCAGGGGAATGGGGCGAATACTTGAAGGAGCTGGGGTGCAGGTGATCTTTTCTTCTATGCCCGTGGTGTCAGGAAAAGATACAGGGAGGATCCAAAAAACCCATCTCTTAAACAGATGGCTTAAGAGCTGGTGCAGACACAAGAATTTCGGCTATTTTGACCATGGGGCAATCTACACTGCACCTGGAATGATGGCTGCTGATGCAAGCAGCCTGTCCCTGAGGGGTAAGAGGGTATTAGCAGAAGAATTAGCGGGACTCATTGATAGGTCTTTAAACTAGGAACGAAGGGGGAAGGGGACAAAATAAGGGCTACTGGGGTTGAACGGTGCATTCGAGGGATTGTACCAAACTCTGTGGGCAAAGATTGCAGAGTGCAAAAGGAGGGAGTAGGGCAGGGGGGTGCTGGGGATGCCGCTGTTCTAGCGGATCCTGGATCGCTTATGAAGGTGGTGAGACGGACAGCCCGGCTGAAGTGCCTTTATACTAATGCACGGAGCCTGAGTAACAAGCAGGAGGAACTGGAAACTGTGATGCACTCTGAAAATTATGACATTGTTGCTATCACAGAAACATGGTGGGATGACTCCCACAATTGGGATACTACCATCGATGGCTATAGGCTCTTTAGGAGAGATAGGCGAGGTAGGAAGGGTGGGGGAGTCGCCCTTTATGTCAGAGATTGGATAAACTGTGAGGAACTCCCCATGAGAAACAATCAAGAACAGGTTGAGAGCCTGTGGGTTAGGATTAGAGATGGGACTAATAAAGGTCAGCTGGTATTAGGGGTATACTACAGGCCACCTGATCAAGGGGAGGCTGCTGATGAGGCTTTCTTGCTCCAGATGCGTGAGGCGTCTGGCTCACGGGCTCTTGTCCTGGTGGGGGACTTCAACCATCCTGACATCTGTTGGGAAAACCACACGGCGAGCTGCAAGAGCTCCAGAAGGCTCTTGGAATCCATTGATGATAGCTTTCTGGTTCAGGTATTGGACAGACCAACCAGAGGTCAAGCGTTGCTGGACCTGCTGCTCACCAACGCTGAGGAGATCATCAAAGGCGTCAAGGTTGGAGGCTGCCTGGGCTCCAGCGATCATGCCCTGGTTGAGTTTGTGATCTCAAGCGATGTGGGCCTGGCAAAGAGCAGGACCAGGATGCTCAACTTTAGAAGAGCAGACTTCAAGCTACTCAATGGAATGCTGGCCAAGATCCCCTGGCGCGCTGCCCTCAAAGATAAGGACGTTGAGGAGAGCTGGCTACTGTTCAAGGATGCCCTCCTGGCAGCACAAGAGGTCTCCATTCCCCTGATTAAGAAAGTGGGCAGGAGAGGTAGAAAACCGGCATGGCTCAGCAAGGACCTGCTAAGAGAACTGAGGGTGAAGAAAGGGGTGTACAAGCTCTGGAAACAAGGCTGTGTCACCCGGGAAGAATACAGGGATGCTGTCCGAACTTGCAGATGTGGGATCAGGAAAGCCAAGGCGCAGGCAGAACTGAACTTGGCGAGGGATGTGAAAAACAATAAGAAAACCTTCTACAGGTACATTGGCCAGAAGAGACAGGCCAAAATGGGCGTACCTACTCTGGTAAATTCAAAAGGAGAAATGGCTTCAACAGATGAAGAGAAAGCTGAGGTGCTGAATGAGTTCTTCACCTCGGTCTTCACTGGTGGTCAGGATTCTAGTCTTTTTCACGTCCCTAAGTCTTGCACCCCCATCCCTCCATGTGGGGACCAAGGAGGTAAATCCCTCCCCACTGTAAGGGTAGAGCAAGTCCGAGAGTGCCTCCTTAGACTGAATGAGTATAAGTCTATGGGGCCAGATGGCGTGCATCCCAGGGTCCTGAAGGAGCTGGCTGAGGTGGTTGCTGAGCCGCTCTCCATCATATTTGAGAAGTCGTGGCTGTCAGGTGAGGTCCCGGATGATTGGAGGAAGGGTCACGTCACTCCCATTTACAAGAAGGGGAGCAGGGACGACCCGGGTAACTACAGGCCGGTCAGTCTCACCTCCGTGCCTGGGAAGATTATGGAACAGATCCTCCTGGACAACATGCTTGATCACATAAAGAACAAGCATGTGATCCGAGACAGCCAGCACGGCTTCACCAGGGGAAGGTCATGCTTAACTAATCTTGTGGCCTTCTATGATGGAGTGACGGCGTTGGTGGATGAAGGGAAGGCGACCGATGTCATTTACCTGGACCTGAGCAAGGCCTTTGACATGGTCCCCCATCACATCCTCATCTCCAAATTGGAGGGAGGTGGATTTGATGGGTGGACAACTAGATGGATAAGCAATTGGTTGAAAGGCCGGAGACAGAGGGTGGTGGTCAATGGCTCTATGTCCAGGTGGAGGCCGGTAACGAGCGGCGTCCCTCAAGGGTCTGTCTTGGGACCGGTGCTCTTTAACATCTTTATTAATGACATCGATGAGGGAATGGAGTGCACCCTCAGCAAGTTTGCTGATGACACCAAGCTGAGTGGTGCAGTTGATACGGAGGAGGGAACAGATGCCATTCAGAGGGACCTTGACAGGCTGGAAAGCTGGGCTCGGGTGAACCTAATGAGGTTCAACACGGCAAAGTGCAAGGTTTTGCACTTGGGCCGGAAGAACCCCAGGCACCTGTACAGGCTGGGAGGAGTTGTCCTTGAGAGCAGCTCGGCTGAAAAAGACCTAGGGGTCCTGATAGATGAGAAACTTAACATGAGCCAGCAGTGCGCTCTGGCAGCCCAGAAAGCAAATGGGATCCTGGGCTCCATCAGGAGAGGGGTGGTCAGCAGGGATAGGGAGGTGATCGTCCCTCTCTACTCTGCTCTTGTGAGGCCCCATCTGGAGTACTGTGTCCAGGTGTGGAGCCCTCAGTACAAAAAAGATATGGAGATTTTGGAAAGGGTCCAGAGGAGGGCCACAAAGATGATCAGGGGGCTGGAGCACCTCCCCTATGAGGACAGGCTGAGGGAGTTGGGTTTGTTCAGCCTGGAGAAGAGAAGGTTGCGGGGTGACCTCATTGCAGCCTTTCAGTACCTGAAGGGAACTTACTCCCAGGAGGGGAGTAAACTCTTCGAAAGGGCTGATAATAGCAGGACTAGGGGAAATGGTTTTAAGTTGAAGGAGGGAAGATTTAGGTTGGATGTTAGGGGTAAGTTCTTTACTAGAAGGGTGGTTAGGTCCTGGAACAGGCTGCCCAGTGAGGTTGTGGATGCCCCGTCCTTGGAGGTGTTCAAGACCAGGTTGGACGGGGCCCTGGGCAACCTGATCTAGTAAATGCGTATGTTTGGTGGCCCTGCTAGGCAGGGGGGTTGGAACTACATGATCCTTGAGGTCCCTTCCAACCCGGGTAATTCTGTGTGTGATTCTGTGATTCTGTGATCTACAGCATGAGGAACAGGGAGATCAAGCACGCTCTCAGGAAGATGTTGCAATACGCACTATTCCAGCTTCCATAAAATGCACAACTTCCTCATAGGATTCCCAGTGATGGTTCTTCATGTTTTATGCATCTTTGATTGTTTGATTATGTGAGATATAGCAACGTGCAAAAAATCTGTTATTGGACTTATAAATAAAAATGTATTACACTTATTTCCTACCTAATTTCCATTTTGTCACTTTAGGAGCTCATGTAAACATGTATCCAGATTCCCCGAATACGTTAAAATATACCTAAAAATGTTTCAAAATAGACTTTTACTTAGCTTTTCTTTTTTCCTATTTTGTCTGGATTTGGGGAGGTACAGCCACAGACAGCAGCTCAACGTGCTCTTTTCATTTCTGATCTCTTTACACCACCACAGTGCTCTCAAGTCCTCTCATTTGTGCAGTCCTGAAGGTCTTGTGTGTCTCATGACAGTCCTGTTGTCTCTACAGCAGCACTCCAGGGCTGCAGTCAGTAGCCGGCAATATGAACAGGTCTGTCAGAGCTGGTCTCCTTGCTGGCACTGCCATAACAAGAGGGCCCCTTTAGAGCAGGACCAGAGAACTGGAGGGAGGCCTCTTCCAAAGCTGGTGTAAGGAATATACCTCAGGAGCTGCTCCCTGAGAAAACCTTGAGATCTTCTGATGCTCTTCAGTGTGTGACCAGATCAGATTGAATAGTCCCAAGGAAATCCTTAAGCGTCTCGGGACAGTGCTGTGGTTTAAATTTTATGGGTTGAGACAAGGAGAAAAAGAAAAGGATAATAATTATGACAAATGTATTTATACATATATAATATATTTAGTGTATATACACATATACAACATATGCAGTTGCAATCATATATGCACAGATACTAATACATATGCATATCTGTTTGCAAGTCCAGGACTAGTTGCAGGGTTTTTAACAGCCACAGGGTTCACTGTAGGAGCTGAAGTGGCTGTCGGGCCGTTGCAGGAGTTGAAGTGACCTCAGAGTTCATTGCCAGAGCTGGAATCACCACAGGAACTGTGACTAAGTTGGAGCTGCCACTGGGCTCATTGGAGGGGTTGGAGCCACCACAGGGCTGTATTTCCTCCCTTGGGGGGAATTTGTGTCATTTTCTTATAGCAATACTTGGAACAGCTACAGGACCCGTAGCAGGAGTGACTGCTGAGCTCATATGAGGGGTGGAGTGACAGGGGGATCTGTCCCAGTGCATGGAGCAACTGCAGGATGTGTAGCAAAACCTTGGAGCTGCTGCAGGGTCTGTGCCAGGAGCTGCAGAGGCTGCAGCACTGTCAGCAGATCCAGCTCTCTAGATCTGGCACACTGCAGTCATTTGTGTTCCTTGGGGGTTACCAGTGCCACAGCAGACCTGCCCGCAATATTCTACCAGTTTCTCAGGATCCTGCAGTTTCTCGGAGATGAAGTTCCAAAGCCCTGGGGGTGCCCACCGCTCCAGACAGCTGCCCAGACCGTCCCACACCCTCTGCCATGCAGAGCCTTCTCACCTTGAAACAGATCTCTCACTGATATTCCTGAATAATTGTTTAACCTCAATCATAGATTCATAGAATCACCAAGGTTGGAAAAGGCCTAAAAGATCATCCAGTCCAACCGTTCAACTATTACCAGTAGCTCCCACTAAACCTCATCCCTCAACACAACATCCAGTCACTTCTTGAACACCCCTGGGCTCCCAGAGAAGACAATGTAAAATGTATAATTTCTAATCATACCAACAATATTACTTCCAAAACCCAAAGATGACCACAGAGCTGAATGTGCACAAAACTTCACTTTGTCAGCTGCCAATTTTATCATGATACAAAACGAGGTCAAACAGCATAGCAAAATAAATACCCTAATCCAGAATCCAGAGTTGACAAATAATGCAGCAGGGAAAACAAGCAGCAAGCAAGGAGCTGTACAACGCAGCTTAATGAGAAGACTCAGTAAGCTCCACACATGGGGAAACTATCAGCATCATGGCCAGCAGTTCTCCAACTCCCACAAACCCTGTCCGCTCTGGATATCCGTGCTGTTATCTCAACCCTTTGAGCCTCATATCGGGCACCAAAATGATGGTGGTTGTTGAACCCAACATGTGGCTCAGCAGCACACAGTGCTTTGTGCACTGCCCCATTCCCAGTGGGATGGGGAAGAGAATTGGGAAAAAAAGTACAACTTGTGGGTTGTAACAAAGCAATTTACTAAGAGAGACAAAAGGAGAGGAGTAATAGTTATCACTATATATCCGTTGATATGGAATAATACGTAATAACTGATGCACAGGCACTTGCTCAGCACCACCAGACTGATGCTCAGCTGGGCCCTGGGCAGTGAAGAGACTGAGATGGACTCCCACCCCTTTCAATACAATTTCTGCTTGCTGTCAAGTGGCACAAAATGTCCCTTTGGCCACTATCAGTCAGCTGTCCTCACTCTGTTCCCTCCCAGCTCCATGTGCTCTCCACTGACCATGGCCTTGGCTCTGTACAACACTGCTTAGCAGCAGCTGTAAACATCGAAGTGTTATCAATGGTTTTTCTCCTAGAACCAAAACACTGCACCAGAGCAGACAGTCTGAAGAAAACAATTCCATCTCAGCTGTAACTCAAGCACCTGCCTGTCCCCCTTCTCTTGTTCTTCCTGATCAGGAAGCAAGGAACAGAGTCTGCCGCTCTCCTCTTTGTGCCTTTTCCATCAGTTCTCAGCTGGCTCCTCTGCCATCCCCAGGCAGAACTCAGTGCACTCTCACAGATGGCAGCAGCCTTTCTTCATCTTCATTGCCTAATCATAATGAAGAGTCAGTACCTACTTTGCTACAGTTCAGAGGTGGAAACCATCCCACCATGTCTCTGTGAGACAAACAAGACCCAAGGCCTGCAAAGGCACAGAGATTTGGAGTTTGCTGAGTGAATGTTTGTGGTTGTTTCATTAGCGTAAAGACTCTTCATAAAGCATCCCCTTCCAGAAGCATGTTTTGATTTAGCCTGGCTGGGCCTTGCATCTACACCATGGTTCTGGTGTTCAGGGCCTTGCTCAGAAGAAAGCAGCCATTTCCCTGCACAAAAGGAAATGCTCTGTGGTTTTCTCTTGAGTTGTCCCATTTATTTCTCATGCTACCTGCACTGGTCTGCAGGCACTTCTGGGCAGCAGCAGGTTGGGGTTACCCCCAGAGGGTTCACAATAAGATTTAGGATGGGGTATTTGCAACAAGACTTTCTCTGAGGAATCCTCACACAGTCCTATGGAACAACTCAGAGGCTTTCCCTGCAGTCTCCAACAGCAACAACATCCCTCAGCCCTTCTCTGTCACATCCAGTTCCCCTCCCTTCGCCCTTTGGACCTGGTTTAAAGCCCTTTAATCAATCAGTGCAGGAGCATTTCAGATGGGGTCATGGAGGAGGCAGACTGCCATTCTTGGGGTGGCCATTTTCCCAGGAGGGCATGGAGGGAGGTTTTTGTCCCATCATGTTCAACCAACACTTGTATCCACCCAGCAGAAGGCTGTGCCCTCTGTGTCCCACTTGAACGCTGCATGGAGCTTACAGTTGGCAGTGACATGGCTGAGAAGCTCTGGGCATGGATTAAAGGATAGGGAAGTGAGGTACCTTCCTAACTTCCTCCCTGCATACCTTAGCAACTTCCTTGTAATCTCCCCAAGTATCCTGTCCCTTTTTCCAGAGGACAGAGATTCTCTTTTTCTTCCTGAGTCTCAACAGTTTTTCCCAGTTCAACTGCACTGGTCTTCTCCCCCTATGGCTCACCTGATGGCATTCAGGGACAGCCTGATCTTGTGCCTTTAAGATTTCCATCTTGAGGAGTGTCCAGGCTTCCTGGACCCCTTTACCCATAAGGAGCGACTCCCAAGGGACCCATGCTATAACTGTCCTGAACAGGTCAAAGTCCGCCCTCTAGAAGTTCAGGATAGTAGTTTTGCTAGTCACCCTTCTGACATCTCCAATAATAGAGACTTCTACCATTTCATGGCCACTCTGCCCAAGACAGTCCCCAACCTTCTCAACTCCTACCACTCCTTCACTGTTAGAGAAGAGCTGGTCTAGCAAGGAACCACCCCTGGTAGGCCTTCATACCAGCTGCGTAAGGAAGCTGTCTTGCATACAATCTAGAAACCTCTTGGACTGATTCCTCTGCTCTTTATTATATTCCCAGCATATATCAGGGAAGTTGAAGTCTCCCAAGAGAATGAGTGCTGGCGATCGTGCGACTTCAGTAAGCTGCTCATAGAATGCCTCACCCATCAATTCTTCTTGATTAGGCGGTCTATAAGAGACCTTTAGTAAGATGTCACACTTACAGACTTTTCCCCTGATCCTTACAAATATGCACTCATCTCGATGGTTCTGAAGCCCACGTTCTTCAACATCAAAACTCTCTTTAATATAAAGGGCCACACCACCACCCTTCCTTCCTCCTCTATCCCTTCTGAAGAGCTTGTAACCATCCATCTCAGGACTCCAGTCATGGCAGTGGTTCCACCATGGGTCGGTAATAGCAACATGGTTTGTCAGATGCACAGTTGCTTCCAGCTCCTCCTGCTTGTTGACCAAACTGCGTGCGTTGGTGTAGACGCACTTCAGCTGAGGCATCTGCCTCTCTCCCAGCTCAAACAGCATTTCCCTAGGCTTCTCTCTGGTAAGCCCTGTTTTGTCCCCTCCCCCATCGTAGCTAGTTTAAAGCTCTTTCGATAAGCCCCGCTACCTTCTGTACTAGGATTCATTTCCTCCTTTGAGACAGTTGGGTTCCTTTCATGGATAATAGACCACAGGCCAAGTAAACTGTCCTGTGATCAAAGAACTCAAAGTTTCTGGCTCAGTACCAACCTCTGAGACAATTGTTCATTGCTTTGCTTTCCAAGCCTGCTCCGTGTCCCTCACTGCCCCTGAAGGTATAGAACAAAAAATCACTTGATCTCCCACTTTGTGAATTAAATGGCCTAAATTCCTGAAATCTCTTTTTATAGTTTGTAGTCTTATCTAAGAAATTTCATCACTGCCCACCTAAACTATGAGTAGTGGAAAATAATCAGTGGACCTAACCAGCATTGGGAGTTTCCTCGTTATGTCCCTGATCTGAAGCCAAGAAGGCAGCAGACTTCTTGACAACTCGGGTCCAGTCTGCAAATGGGGCCCTCTATTCCTCTGAGAAGGGAGTCACTCACCACGACCACCCGTCTTTCTTTCATGGTAGAGGAAGTCACAAGGCTTGGTAGTGACTGCCTTGCATTAGGCTCTCTCCTAGGCAGATCCTCCATTGCCTCCCCATTCTTATCTCCTTCAGATTTCAGAGTGTCAAACCTGTTGCTTAGATGGATCAGGGGTCGAGGGCTAGGCAGGCATGGTGGGACTCCTGTGATGTTGATTTGGGACTCTCTTCCAACCCTCCTCATCAGTCATGTCTGTCCGACTATGACAAGGCAGGGAGTCAACCACTTTTCTGGGGGTATCTGCCTGGCAGCCTTCCCTCGGGGATGCCAGCAAGTCACTCCACCAGCCCATCTCCCGATCACACACCCTGATGGTAAACTGTGAGTAAAATCTTGAGTAAAGTGAGAATTCACCTAGTGAAAAGTATGAGTAGAAACCTGTATTGACATGAGGGTAAACCCAGAGTAAATCAGAATCCCATCCATCAGGCATGCACAGCCTCTAAGGGCAACTTTTTCCAGTGATGCTGTGTTAAAAAATAGGTTCCTCACATCTAACCTATGTCTCCCCTTTTTAATTTAAATCCATTTCCATTTGTCCTGTTATCAACAGACCATCCCATCCTTATTCTAGCGTTAGGCATCTCATCCTCAGATGGAAACCCTGGGGCTGAATTTGGATCAGTTTTTCAAAGAACCACGGGAGCTGCAAGTTCACCTAGCTGAGTTCAGATGTGCACAGTGAGGTGTCTGTGTGTGAGTCCCTCATCTGAATCCTTGGTTTTTATTCCACAGCGACTGCACTGCTTATACACAGACTCTCAGTGATGCCCAAGGTGCCTTGGTGATCCTAGTTTTGTGCTAGTGCTTGTAAACTGTGCTGGAAAATCTATGAGATAGACACCTCCTTCTGGAGCATCAGCTGAGGGCCAGAATGGAGGTATTCTTGGCCATCCTAAATACCACCTCAGCCGCGTGCTTAGGGCACCCAGTGTGTCTTTTGCACCTGTCCCCATGGAGTACGTAGTGATATTCAGCTTATCAAAAGGATGAGCTCAGAACAGAAGAGGCAGATCTTCCTCTCTGCTCCATCTGTGGCATAGTCTGGATTTCAAGGCATTGCAAAGATATGGCACATCTACGTTCTTGCACTGATGACAATTTAGTATGCTCTGGTCTTGCATTTCAATGGCATCTAATAAATCTAGGGTCATACCAGTTGACAGGAAGCTGGCAAATGTTGTCTTATCGTAAGGAAGAGCAAGAAAGATTACAAGGGGAACTATGGACCTCTCAGTCTCACTCCAGTGCTTGATAAAATTACGGAGAAAATGATGGTGGGAGTTATGGAAAAACACCTGAAGTACAATTACAGAATCACAGAATCACAGAATCACAGACTTACCCGGGTTGGAAGGGACCTCAAGGATCATGTAGTTCCAACCCCCCTGCCTAGCAGGGGCACCAAACATACACATTTACTAGATCAGGTTGCCCAGGGCCCCGTCCAACCTGGTCTTGAACACCTCCAAGGACGGGGCATCCACAACCTCACTGGGCAGCCTGTTCCAGGGCCTAACCACCCTTCTAGTAAAGAACTTTCCCCTAACATCCAACCTAAATCTTCCCTCCTTCAACTTAAAACCATTTCCCCTAGTCCTGCTATTGTCAGCCCTTTCGAAGAGTTTACTCCCCTCCTGGGAGTAAGTTCCCTTCAGGTACTGAAAGGCTGCAATGAGGTCACCCTGCAACCTTCTCTTCTCCAGGCTGAACAAACCCAACTCCCTCAGCCTGTCCTCATAGGGGAGGTGCTCCAGCCCCCTGATCATCTTTGTGGCCCTCCTCTGGACCCTTTCCAAAATCTCCATATCTTTTTTGTACTGAGGGCTCCACACCTGGACACAGTACTCCAGATGGGGCCTCACAAGAGCAGAGTAGAGAGGGACGATCACCTCCCTATCCCTGCTGACCACCCCTCTCCTGATGGAGCCCAGGATCCCATTTGCTTTCCGGGCTGCCAGAGCGCACTGCTGGCTCATGTTAAGTTTCTCATCTATCAGGACTCCTAGGTCTTTTTCTGCCGAGCTGCTCTCAAGGACCACTCCTCCCAGCCTGTACAGGTGCCTGGGGTTCTTCCGGCCCAAGTGCAAAACCTTGCACTTTGCCGTGTTGAACCTCATTAGGTTCACCCGAGCCCAGCTTTCCAGCCTGTCAAGGTCCCTCTGAATGGCATCCGTTCCCTCCACCGTATCGACCGCACCACTCAGCTTGGTGTCATCAGCAAACTTGCTGAGAGTGCACTCAATTCCCTCATCGATGTCATTAATAAAGATGTTAAAGAGCACCGGTCCCAAGACAGACCCTTGAGGGACGCCGCTCGTTACCGGCCTCCACCTGGACATAGAGCCATTGACCACCACCCTCTGTCTGCGGCCTTTCAACCAATTGCTTATCCATCTAGTTGTCCACCCATCAAATCCACCTCCCTCCAAATTTGGAGATGAGGATGTGATGGGGGACCATGTCAAAGGTCATGCTCAGGTCCAGGTAAATGACATCGGTCGCCTTCCCTTCATCCAATTCTGTGATTGGTCACAGACAACACAGTATCCCGAGGGGATGGTCCTATTTAATTTCAAGTCTTTTTATAACACCTTTATCCATTGAGCTGAACAAGGGAAGGCAGTTGATGTAATCCTTGAGGATTTCAGTAGAGCTTTTGATACTATTTCTTCAGCACCCTTCTGGACAGAAATTCCTGCATACAGCTAGACAGAAACAGAACGTGGTGAGTTGTAATACAAGAAGAATTTTACAGAGCAGCAGCCATGGATTGAGATAAGGAGCTCACAGAGCAGCAGCTGCGGAGCAGGATAAACAGCATGAGAACAAAGGACATCTCTAGGAAAAGAATGAATGGCTCGTGGCTTTGAAGGGGGGTTATAGGGTTGTTATTGCAGTAGCTTTCCTCCAATTAGCATGTGTGATTTTTGGACGCCCTTGTCTGTCTCCTATAAAAGCATGGCTTTTCGAGCAATAAATTGATGCAGCTATATGTAACCATATTGGTGTTTGTCTGTTTGTCCCAGCACGCTGACATTTTGCCTTTCAGGTTCACTAGCAGTGGTGGGTGAGCAGTTGGCCAGCAGTTCTGTCCCAAAGGATTATAGTCAGTGGGTTTCATTGGGCTGGTAGATGGTCACTGTCAGAGTTCCCCAGGGTTCCATTTTAGGGCCAGTTTCCTTTCATGTTTATGCAGATGACTTGAATGCAGGACTAGAAGATGTTCTGAGCAAGTTTGCTGATGAGACCAGATGAGGAGGTGCTGTTGCCTCCACTGAGGGTGGAGAGGACTTGCAGAGAGATGTGGACAAGTCAGAGAACTGGGTACCAGTTGGTACTAAGCACCAAGTGCATAAAGCATAACAAGAGCAAGTGCCTGACTGTGCACCTGGGTATGGGCAACACTGGGCATACACACTGACTGGATATGGGACACATGAGAGAGGTCTGACTGAAAAGCATTGGGGGTCCTGCTCAACATAAAATTGGAAGTGATTCAGCAGTGTGCCCAGGCAGCCAGGAAGGCCAAAGGTAACCTGGAGCGCATCAAACAATTTATTGCCAGCTGGGTGAGGAAAGGTTTGTCCCTCTTTGCTCTGCATTGCTACAGCCTCACCTGGAGCGCTGGAAGCACTTCTGGGCACCGCAGAACACAAAGGACATCAAAATATGAAAGAGTGTGCACAGGAGGGCACTGGAACTGAGAGATCTGAAGTTCAGAGTTTCACTGTGATTGACTGCTTGTTCAGACTGAGCCCTTCTCACACCCCACATCCTGCGATGAGACACAGGGCACATGAGGGATAGGAACTTAACAGCATCCTTGCACCACATGCAGAGCCTGGGATCTTCCATTCCCATGTCTTTCACTTACCATCATACAGACTTCCAACTCACTGCCCCAGGAAGTGCCTTGAGACAACATGAGAGACAGGATCTCCCTATTTCTGGTCTTGCAATCAGGGCTTGACCTGTCTGCTTCGTAAGGCAAAGGAGAGGTTTCTTAGCATGCCAGTGCCTTTCCCTGCCTGTTTCCATGTCTTCCAATTATCTTCTCTAACTAGTGCCTTGGGAAGCTTACTTGGTAATGGCCCTCAGTGGGCCCATTAGTACTCCAAGAAACTTCACTGTTACTTCTGACTTTGTCTTCTTGAGCAGTTTGTGCAAACTTCTCTCTGCACTGGTGGTTGATGGACTCAGCAGCAAATGAGCCCTGGGACCCATTCTAACCTAAAGAGCATCTTGTGCCTTGTGCCTTCCTGTTATCTATTTCGGGTTATCAGAACTTGTTCAGAAAAATGGGGAGATACCTGGAGAGAGTTTAAATAGGAAGAATCCAGCAAACATTTACTGTTTATTTGTTTATAGTTCTGTTTAAGGAAGATATTAAAACAGCACTGTGCAACTCCTTGTGCTCATCTGAGCTGAAATAGAGGAATCCCAGCTCCCAAGGTTCTATGGGGAGCTGAATCCCATTTCTGCCCCAGGGTTTCCATCTAGGGATGAGGCACCTGCACTGCCTCGGCTGGATCACTGCCCTGCACAGAGAAGCTGTCTCAACCCTCCTTGTCCTTGTCTGGTTGCCCTTTTTGTTTCATCAAACATTCTCAAGCAGGACTCAGCAGATGTCAGGAAATGACTGGTGGATAACTCAGCAGATTTCAAAGAACCGTTATGATACCGTTGTCTTTCAGGAGCTGATGGCCATGAGGACCCAGGGACAACACAGGGGAAATGAGCGGGAAGGATAAAACTGACATCCTCTGCTGCTGAGCTTGGCCGCGCTCCTGGGACACAGGGAGCTCATAAAAGTGGGCAGAGCTGTAGAGAGACAGCTGTGCCCAGGAGCAGCTCTTGTGCACACACAGCCGGCAGGTGAAAGACAGAGACGAGAGAAATAGGAGAGAGCTTACAGGATGTGTGCGGTGTGAGCGGGCTGTGAGCTCACTTCAGGAACATTGCTCACAGGCCATGACACACTAAGTCCCTTGCAGTAGGTAATGCAGCTGCTATTCATAGAGGGTTAACTTAATCTGGAACATCCCGAAGCAGATCTGGCTTCAGGCAATGAATGTTTCTTTACAGTGGAAAAAGCCTTCTGCTCCACCTGAGGGCTTCCATACTGCAGTATGAAAGCACAGCCCTGAGGGCTGCGTGTCCCAGCACGGCTGCAGGCTGTGCAGCCGGGGCTGCAGGCGGGTGCCCAGGGCTGTCCTGCAGAGCAGGGTCCCTGCTGTGCCCCAGGGGCTGTGTGCCGGGTATGGGACTCTGCCGCCTGCCAGGCTCAGCACTCAGCCTGCCCGGGGAGCTGCCCAGGGCGCTGCGGGGAGACGGGTGGGGGGAAGGAGCCCCCAGCAGGGCTTGTGCTGCCACAGCTGCTGCCTGGGGCAGGGGATCTCCACTGCACAGCTGAAAGTTTCTGTGGGTACTTTGCAAGAGGAGAGCCAAGGTAGCAATTTTCTATTTCTTGTTTGGACAGAAGGGAGAAGGATTCGAAGCAGAAGTCTAAGAGTCTGTCAAATATAAACACAGCTCTGAGACTTCCAATTCTTCTTCAGTCAATTGCTTGTTATGTGAACTGTCACACGTGAAGTGTTTTCAGCCTCTCCTTTCACAAAAATGAACCTTTCCAAGCGTTGAACTATTTGAAATTATCATTTTTGTTGACAAGAATAATGCACCTATATTGCAAATAGGCATGTTTCCAGAACAGAAAGTGAAGGGCACAAAGGTTGGGACTGAGGATTTTAACAGTAGTGAGGGTAAAGATATGAGACACGAAACAGATGAAAAAATCCAGGGAAATGGGATAAGATTAGAAGATGAAAGGAAGGTTAAAGCTCCATGTGCTTTTTCTGCTTATAGAATGGTGAACTTAATGAAGTTAAATTCAATTAGAGTTGCTAAATGAATATTGTCATAGGAGAATGAAAACATTTCATAGTATAGCAGGAGGAATGTCTTTGAGAATCATCTGGACTTGTCATTATCTTCTGCATTCTGAACAGGTCTCTGAGGCAAGGAACAACAGCAGATGTCCAACAGCAGCTCCATCAGCGAGTTCCTCCTGCTGCCGTTGGCAGACACGCGGCAGCTGCAGCTCCTGCACTTCTGGCTCTTCCTGGGCATCTACCTGGCTGCCCTCCTGGGCAACGGCCTCATCAGCACAGCCGTAGCCTGCGACCGCCGCCTGCACACCCCCATGTACTTCTTCCTCCTCAACCTGGCCCTCCTCGACCTGGGCTGCATCTCCACCACTCTCCCCAAAGCCATGGCCAATGCCCTCTGGGACACCAGGGCCATCTCCTATGCAGGATGTGCTGCACAGATCTTTTTCTATGTCTTCTTCATGTCAGCAGAGTTGTTCCTTCTCACCATCATGTCCTATGACCGCTACATTGCCATCTGCAAGCCCCTGCGCTACAGGACCTTGATGGACAGCAGAGCTTGTGCCACCATGGTAGCAGCTGCCTGGGGCACTGTGCTTCTCTATTCCCTGCTGCACACTGCCAGTACGTTTTCACTGCCTCTCTGCCAAGGAAACATTGTGAACCAGTTTTTCTGTGAAATCCCCCAGATCCTCAAGCTCTCCTGCTCAGAATCAAATCTCAGGGAAGTTGTGCTTCTATTTTTTAGTGCCAGTTTAGCCTTTGGGTGTTTTGTTTTCATATTGGTGTCCTATGTGCAGATCTTCATGGCTGTGCTGAGGATGCCCTCTGAGAAGGGACGGCACAAAGCCTTCTCCACGTGCCTCCCTCACCTGGCCGTGGTCTCCCTATTTCTTAGCACTGCTTCTTTTGCCTACCTGAAACCCCGCTCCATTTCCTCTCCACTCCTGGATCTGACAGTGGCACTTCTGTACGCAGTGGTTCCTCCAACACTGAACCCTATTATCTACAGCATGAGGAACAGGGAGATCAAGCACGCTCTCAGGAAGATGTTGCAATACGCACTATTCCAGCTTCCATAAAATGCACAACTTCCTCATACGATTCCCAGTGATGGTTCTTCATGTTTTATGCATCTTTGATTGTTTGCTTATGTGAGATATAGCAATGTGCAAAAAAAAAAAAAAAAATGTTATTGAACTTATAAATAAAAATTTATTTCACTTCTTTCCTACTTAATTTGCATTTTTTTCACTCCAAGAGCTCATGTAAACATATAACCAGATTCCCCGAATACGTTATATGATACCTAAAAAGCTTTCAAAATTGACATTTACTTAGCTTTTCTTTCTTCCTACTTTGTCTGGATTTGGGGAGGTACAGCCACAGATAGCAGCTCAACGTGCTCTTTTCATTTCTGATCTCTTTACACTGCCATAGTGCTCTCAGGCCCTCTCATTTGTGCAGTCCTGAAGGTCTTGTGTGTCTCACGACAGTCCTGTTGCCTCTACAGCAGCAATCCAGGGCTGCAGTCAGTATCCGGCAATACGAACAGCTGTGTCAGGGCTGGTCTCCTTGCTGGCACTGCCATAACAAGAGGGCTCCTTCAGAGCAGGACCAGAGAACTGGAGGGAGGCCTCTTCCAAAGCTGGTGTAAGGAATATACCTCAGGAGCTGCTCCCTGAGAAGACCTTGGGATCTTCTGGTGATCTTCAGTGTGTGACCGGACCAGATTGAATAGTCCCAAGGAGATCAGTAAGAGACTCGGGGCAGTGCTGTGATTTAAGGTTTATGGGTTGAGATAAAGAGAAAAGAGGAAAAAAAAAAAAAAAAAAAAAAAAAAAAAAAAAAAAAAGAGGGAGAGAGAAGAAAAAGAAGAAAAAGAAGAAGAAAAAAGAGAAAAAGAAAAGGATAATAGTTTTGACAAATGTATTTATACATATATAATATATTTAGTATATTTTCACACATATACAATATATGCATTTGCAAACATATATGAAGTAATTCTTATGTTTTTCTGTTTGCAAGTTCAGAACTAGTTGCAGGGGTTTTAACAGCCATAGTATTCACTGTAGGAACTGAAGTGACTGTTGGGCTGTTGCAGGAGTTGGAGCAACTGCAGAGCTCATTGCCAGAGCTGGAATCACCGCAGGACCTGAGATTGAAGTTGGAGCAGTCACTGGGCTCATTGGAGGGGTTGGAGTGACCACAGGGCTGTACCTCCTGGCACAGTGCACCTCCCTTGGGAGGAATTTGTTTCATTTTCTTATAGCAATACATGGAACAGCTACAGGACCTGTAGCAGGAGTGACTGCAGAGCTCATTATGAGGGGATGAGTGACAGCGGGATCTGTCCAGAGCATGGAGCAAACGCAGGACATGTGGCAAAACCTTGGAGCTGCTGTAGGGTCTGTGCGAAGAGTTGCAGAGGCTGCAGCACTGTCAGCATTTCCAGCTCTCTGGATCTGGCACACTGCAGTCATGTGTGTTTGTTGGGGGTTACCAGAGCCACAGCAGACCTGCCCGCAATATTCTACCAGTTTCTCAGGATCCTGCAGTTGCTCGGAAATGAAGTTCCAAAGCCCTGGGGGTGCCCACCGCTCCAGGCAGCTGCCCAGAATGTCCCACACCCTCTGCCATGCAGAGCCTTCTCACCTTGAAACAGATCTCTTACTGATATTCCTGAATAATTTTTTAAATTCAAACATAGCCTGGAACACATTAATGACACGTAGCAATGGGAGTGTGCTGGTGTAAGCATCCCATGGATAGTCAAAATCGTCAGGAGCTATTGGAACTAGATCTTGATCTCCAGGACAAAAAGATGTGAGAGCAAGTCCGAGAGACTACTGGAAAGTGTCCACCCTTCTTTCCTCCGTAGCCAGACTCCCTGAGGAGTCCAAGTCAAGAGTGTAATTACTAACCTTATCAACAGTATTACTTCCATAAATCAATTATGACCTCAGAGATGAATGTGCACAAAACGTCACTTTGTTGGCTGCCAATTTTATCGTGATACAAACCAAGGTCAAACAGCATAGAAAAATAAATATCCCTTATCCAGCATCCAGAGTTGACAAATAATGCAGCAGGGAAAACAAACAGCAAGCAGGGATCTGTGCAATGCAGCTTCATGAGAAGACTCAGCAAGCTCCAGACATAGGGAAACTATCAGCATCATGGCCAGCAGTTCTCCAACTCCCACAAAGCCCTGTCCGCTCTGGATATCCGTGCTGTTATCTCAACCCTTTGAGCCTCACATCGGGCACCAAAATGACGGTGGTTTTTGAACTCAACATGTGGCTCAGCAGCACACAGTGCTTTGTGCACTGCCCCATTCCCAGTGGGATGGGGAAGAGAATTGGGAAAAAAAGTACAACTTGTGGGTTGTAACAAAGCAATTTACTAAGAGAGACAAAAGGAGAGGAGTAATAGTTATCACTATATATCCGTTGATATGGAATAATACGTAATAACTGATGCACAGGCACTTGCTCAGCACCACCAGACTGATGCTCAGCTGGGCCCTGGGCAGTGAAGAGACTGAGATGGACTCCCACCCCTTTCAATACAATTTCTGCTTGCTGTCAAGTGGCACAAAATGTCCCTTTGGCCACTATCAGTCAGCTGTCCTCACTCTTTTCCCTCCCAGCTCCATGTGCTCTCCACTGACCATGGCCTTGGCTCTGTACAATACTGCTTAGCAGCAGCTGTAAACATCGAAGTGTTATCAGTGGTTTTCTCCTAGAACCAAAACACTGCACTGGAGCGGACAGTCTGAACAAAACAATTCCATCCGAGCTGTAACTCAGAGTCCTGCCTGTCCCCCTCCTCTTGTTCTTCCTGATCAGGAAGCAAGGAACAGAATCTGCTGCTCTTCTTTTTGAAACCTTTCCATCAGTATTCAGGTGGCTCCTCTGCCATCCCCAGGCAGAGCTCAGTGCACTCTCACAGATGGCAGCAGCCTTTCTTCATCTTCATTGCCTAATCGTAATGAAGAGTCAGTACATACTTTGCTACAGTTCAGAGATGGAAACCATCCCACCATGTCTCTGTGAGACAAACAAGACCCTAGGCCTGCAAAGGCACAGAGATTTGGAGTTCGCTGAGTGAATGTTTGTGGTCCTCTCATTAGTGGAAGGATTCTTCAGAAAGCATCCCCTTCCAGAAGCATGTTTTGTTTTAGCCTGGCTGGGCCTTGCATCTACACCGTGGTACTGGTGTTCAGGGCCTTGCTCAGAAGCAGCAGCCTGCATGAAAGGAAATGCTCTGTGGTTTTCTCTTGATTTGTCCCGTTTATTTCTCATGCTACCTGCACTGGTCTGCAGGCACTTATGGGCAGCAGCAGGTTGGGGTTATCCCCAGAGGGTTCACAATAAGATTTAGGACGGGGTATTTGCAACAAGACTTTCTCTGAGGAATCCTCACACAGTCCTATGGAACAACTCAGAGGCTTTCCCTGCAGTCTCCAACAGCAGCAACATTCCTCAGCCCTTCTCTGTCACATCCAGTTCCCCACCCTTCCCCATTTGGACCTGGTTTAAAGCCCTTTAATCAATCAGTGCAGGAGCATTTCAGATGGGGTCATGGAGGAGGCAGACTGCCATTCTTGGGGTGGCCATTTTCCCAGGAGGGCATGGAGGGAGGTTTTTGTCCCATCATGTTCAACCAACACTTGTATCCACCCAGCAGAAGGCTGTGCCCTCTGTGTCCCACTTGAACGCTGCATGGAGCTTACAGTTGGCAGTGACATGGCTGAGAAGCTCTGGGCATGGATTAAAGGATAGGGAAGTGAGGTACCTTCCTAACTTCCTCCCTGCATACCTTAGCAACTTCCTTGTAATCTCCCCAAGTATCCTGTCCCTTTTTCCAGAGGACAGAGATTCTCTTTTTCTTCCTGAGTCTCAACAGTTTTTCCCAGTTCAACTGCACTGGTCTTCTCCCCCTATGGCTCACCTGATGGCATTCAGGGACAGCCTGATCTTGTGCCTTTAAGATTTCCATCTTGAGGAGTGTCCAGGCTTCCTGGACCCCTTTACCCATAAGGAGCGACTCCCAAGGGACCCATGCTATAACTGTCCTGAACAGGTCAAAGTCCGCCCTCTAGAAGTTCAGGATAGTAGTTTTGCTAGTCACCCTTCTGACATCTCCAATAATAGAGAATTCTACCATTTCGTGGCCACTCTGCCCAAGACAGTCCCCAACCTTCTCAACTCCTACCACTCCTTCACTGCTAGTGAAGAGCTGGTCTAGCAAGGAACCACCACTGGTAGGCCTTCATACCAGCTGCGTAAGGAAGCTGTCTTGCATACAATCTAGAAACCTCTTGGACTGATTCCTCTGCTCTTTATTATATTCCCAGCATATATCAGGGAAGTTGAAGTCTCCCAAGAGAATGAATGCTGGCGATCGTGCGACTTCAGTAAGCTGCTCATAGAATGCCTCACCCATCAATTCATCTTGATTAGGCGGTCTATAAGAGACCTTTAGCAAGATGTCACACTTACAGACTTTTCCCCTGATCCTTACAAATATGCACTCATCTCGATGGTTCTGAAGCCCACGTTCTTCAACATCAAAACTCTCTTTAATATAAAGGGCCACACCACCACCCTTCCTTCCTCATCTATCCCTTCTGAAGAGCTTGTAACCATCCATCACAGCACTCCAGTCATGGCAGTGGTTCCACCATGGGTCGGTAATAGAAACTAGGTCATGGTTTGTCTGATGCACAGTTGCTTCCAGCTCCTCCTGCTTGTTGACCAAGCTGCGTGCGTTGGTGTAGACGCACTTCAGCTGAGGCATCTGCCTCTCTCCCAGCTCAAGAAGCGTTCCCCTTGGCTCATCTCTGGTGAGCCTTGTTTCGTCCCCTCCCCCATTGTAGCTAGTTTAAAGCTCTTTCGATAAGCCCCACTACCTTCTGTGCTAGGATTCATTTCCCCCTTTGAGACAGTTGGGTTCCTTTCATGGATAACAGACCATGGGCCAAGTAAACTGTCCTGTGATCAAAGAACTCAAAGTTTCTGGCTCAGTACCAACCTCTGAGACAATTGTTCATTGCTTTGCTTTCCAAGCCTGCTCCATGTCCCTCACTGCCACTGAAGGTATAGAACAAAATATCACTTGCTCTCCCACTCTGTGAACTAAATGGCCTAAATTCCTGAAATCTCTTTTCATAGTTTGTAGGCTTCTCTAAGAAATTTCATCACTGCCCACCTAAACTATGAGTAGTGGAAAATAATCAGTGGACCTAACCAGCATGGGGAGTTTCCTCATTATGTCCCTGACCTGCAGCCAAGAAGGCAGCAGACTTACTGACGGCTCGGGTCCAGTTTGCAAATGGGGCCCTCTATTCCTCTGAGAAGGGAGTCACCCACCATGACCACCCTTCTTTCTTTCATGGCAGAGGAAGTCACAAGGCTTGGTAGTGACTGCCTTGCATTAGGCTCCCTCCTAGGCAGATCCTCCATTGCCTCCCCATTCTTATCTCCTTCAGATTTCAGAGTGTCAAACCTGTTGCTTAGATGGAGCAGGGGTTGAGGGCTAGGCAGGCATGGGGGGGCTCCTGTGACGTTGAGTTGGGACTCTCTTCCAACCCTCCTCATCAGTCATGTCTGTCTGACTGTGACAGGGCAGGGAGTCAACCACTTTTCTGGGGGTATCTGCCTGGCAGCCTTCCCTCGGGGATGCCAGCAAGTCACTCCACCAGCCCATCTCCCAATCACACACCCTGATGGTAAATTGTGAGTAAAACCCTGAGTAAATTGAGAGTTCACCTAGAGAAAAGTATGAGTAGAAACCTGGATTGACGTGAGGGTAAACCCAGAGTAAACCCAGGATCCCATCCATCGGGCATGCACAGCCTCTAAGGGCAATTTTTTCCAGTGATGCTGTGTAAAAAAAATAGGTTCCTCACATCTAACCTATGTCTCCCCTTTTTAATTTAAATCCATTTCCATTTGTCCTGTTATCATCAGACCATCCCATCATTATTCTAGAGTTAGGCATCTCATCCTCAGATGGAAACCATGGGGCTGAATTGGGATCAGATTTTCAAAGAACCACGGGGGCTGCAAGTTCACCTAGCTGAGTTCAGATGTGCACAGTGAGGTGTCTGTGTGTGAGTCCCTCATCTGAATCCTTGGTTTTTATTCCACAGTGACTGCACTGCTCATACACAGACTCTCAGTGATGCCCAAGGTGCCTTGGGTGATCCTAGTTTTGTGCTAGTGCTTGTAAACTGTGCTGGAAAATCTATGAGATAGACAGCTCCTTCTGGAGCATCAGCTGAGGGCCAGAATGGCCTATTCTTGGCCATCCTGAATACCACAACAGCCTCGTGCTTAAGGCACCCAGTGTGTCTTTTGCACCTGTCCCCGTGGAGCGTGTAGTGATATTCTGCTTACCAAATGGATGAGATCAGAACAGAAGAGGCAGATCTTCCTCTCTGCTCCATCTGCGGCATACTGCGGAGTTCAAGGAGTTGCAAAGCTATGGCACGTCTACGTTCTTGCACTGATGACACCTTAGTATGCTCTGGGCTCTCTTTTCCATGGCATCTAAAAAAATCCAGGGTCATACCAGTTAACGGGAAGCTGGCAAATGTTGTCTCATTGTAAGGAATAGAAAGAAAGATGAAATGAGCAATTATGGACCAGCCAGTATCACTCCAGTGCCTGTTAAAATTGTGGAGAAAATGATGGTGGGAGTTATGGAAAAACAGCTGAAGGACAATCCTATCATTGGTTGCAGCCAATGCAAGATACTGAGGGGAAGGTCTTATTTCATTTCAGATCCTTTTATGACACGGTTATCCATTTAGCTGACCAAGGGAAGCTAGTTGTAAACCTTGAGGATTTCAGTAGAGCTTTTGATACTGTTTCTCACAGCACCCTTCTGGACAAAATGTCCTGCATACGGCTAGACAGAAACAGAACATGGTGGGGGAGTAGTTGGCCAATAGGTCAGGCCAAAGGGATTATAGTCAATGGGTTCCATCAGCCTGGTAGATGGTCACTATCAGGGTCCCCCATGGCTCCATTTTCGGGCCACTTCTCTCATGTTTTTGTGGATGACTTGCATGCAGAACTAGAAGATGTTCTGAGCAAGTTTGCTGATGATACCAGATGAGGAGGTGCTGTTGCCTCCACTGAGGGTGGAGAGGACTTGCAGAGAGATGTGAACAAGTCAGAGAAGTGGGTACCAGTTGGTACTAAGCACCGAGTGCATTAAGTATAACAAGTGCCTGATTGTGCACCTGGGTAGGGGCAACCCTGGACATAAACACTAACTGGATATGGGACACTGGAGAGAAATCTGACTGAAAAGGACTGGGGGTCCTGGTCAGCATCAAATTGAAAGTGAGTCAGCAGTGTGCCCAGGCAGCCAGGAAGGCCAACGGTCCCCTGGAGTGCATCAAGCAATTTATTGCCAGCTGGGTGAGGGAAAGGATTGTCACTGTCTGCTCTGCATTGCTACAGCCTCACCTGGAGCACTGGGTGCACTTCTGGGAACCTAAAGTACATCAAACTATGGGAGAGTGTGCAAAGGAGGGCACTGGAACTGAGAGATCTGAAGTTCAGAGTTTCAGTGGGATTGATTGCTTGTACAGACTGGGCCTTTCTTACATCCCACATCCTGCTATGAGACACAGGGCACACATGGGACATGAACTTGACAGCATCCTTGCAGACATAGATGCTGAGCCTGGAATCCACTGTCCTCATGTCTTTCATTTAACATCATACAGATCTCCATCCCACATCCCCAGGAAGGGTCCTGAGCCAACATGAGTGACAGGATCTCCATGCCAAGGGTCTGGGAATCATGCTGGCCTGTCTGCTTCATAAGGCAAAGGAGGGGTTTCTTAGCATCAGAGCCACCATGCCAGTGCCTTTCACTGCCTGTAGCCATGGCTTCCAATTATCTGCTCTAACAAGTCACTTGGGAAGCTTGCTTGGTAATAGCCCTCAGTGGGCCCATTAATACTCCAAGAAACTTCACTGTTACTTCTGACCTTGTCTTGCTGAGCACTTTGTGCAAACTTCTCTCTGCACTGGAGATTGATGGACTCAGCATCAAATGCGCCCTGGGGCCCATTATAAACTTCAAAGCCTCTTGTGCCTTATGCCTTCCTGTGATATTCTTCAGGTTTTCAGAACTTGTTCAGCAAAATGGAGAGGTATTTGGAGAGAGCATAAGGAGGAAGAATCCAGCAGACATTTATTATCTGTTTATTTATAGTTGGGTTTAAAGAAGGTATTAAAGGATCGCTGTACAACTCCTTGTGCTCATCTGAGCTGAACCAGAGGAATCCCAGCACCTGTGGGTCTGTGGGGAGCTGAATCCCATTTCAGCTCCAGGGCTTCCATCTGGGGATGAGGCACCTGCACTGCCTCCTCTGGATCACAGCCCTGCACAGGGAAGTTGTCTCAACCCTCCTTGTCCTTGTCTGGTTGCCCTTTTTGTTTTATCAAACACTCTCAAGTAGGACTCAGCAGATGTCAGGAAATGACTGGTGGATAACTCAGCAGATTTCAAAGAACAGTTATGATACTGTTGTCTTTAAGGAGCTGATGGCCATGAGGACCCAGGGACACCACAGGGGAGATGAGTGGGAAGGATAAAACTGACATTCTCTGCTGCTGAGCTGGGCCAGGCTCCAGGGACACAGGGAGCTCATAAACGTGGGCAGAGATGTAGAGAGACAGCTGTGCCCAGGAGCAGCTCTTGTGCACAGCACAGTCTACAGGTGACAGAAAAAGAAGAGAGAAATTGGAGAGAGCTTATAGGATGTGCACTGTGTGAGCAGGCTGTGAGCTCACTGCAGGAGCATTGCTCACAGACCATGACAAGGTAAGTTTCACTGCAGACCATGCAGCTACTTTTCATACAGGGTTAACAGAATGTGGGACATCCAATAGCAGAATTGACTGCAGTCACTCCATATTCATTTACTGTGGAAAAAGCCTTCTGCTCCAGATGAGGGCTTCCATACTGCAGTGTCAGAGCACAGCCCTGAGGGCTGCGTGTCCCAGCACGGCTGCAGGCTGTGCAGCAGGGGCTGCAGGTGGGTGCCCAGGGCTGTCCTGCAGAGCAGGGTCCCTGCTGTGCCCCAGGGGCTGTGTGCCGGGTATGGGACTCTGCCGCCTGCCAGGCTCAGCACTCAGCCTGCCCGGGGAGCTGCCCAGGGCGCTGCGGGGAGACGTGTGGGGGGAAGGAGCCCCCCGGCAGGGCTTGTGCTGCCACAGCTGCTGCCTGGGGCAGGGGATCACAGCTCCACTGCACAACAGTATGTTTGTGAAGGTCCTTTGCAAGAGGAGAGCCAAGGCAGAAGGTTTCCATTTCCTGTTCAGATGCAAATAGGATTTGAAACAGAAATATAAACGGAGCTAACAGAGATTTGAGAATTTTTCTCCAATCAATTGCTTGTTTTCTGAACAGTCACACGTGATGTGCTTTCAGTCTCCTATTTCTCAAAAGTTGGAACCAATTGTAATTTTCATTATTTTTTGTAGACATGAATAATTCACGTATCCTGCAAACAGGCAGCGTTTTCTAACTGAAACTGAATAGCCCAGTGGCTGGGGTTGGGGGTCTTAGAGCAGCTGGGGGTAAAGATATGAGACATTAAACAGATGAAAATATCCAGGGGGGTGGGATAAGAAAAAAAGAGGAAGGTTAGAGCTCCATATGCTGCTTCTGCTTAAGGAATGCTGAAATACATGAAATTCAATGCAAGTAATGGTGCTAAATGTACACAGTTGTAGGAGAATGAAAATATTTCATATTATAGCAGTAAGATGTCTCTGAGAATGGTCTGGACTTGCCATTATCTTCTGCACTCTGAGCAGGACTCCAAGCCCAACAACAGCAGATGCCCAACAGCAGCTCCATCAGCGAGTTCCTCCTGCTGCCGTTGGCAGACACGCGGCAGCTGCAGCTCCTGCACTTCTGGCTCTTCCTGGGCATCTACCTGGCTGCCCTCCTGGGCAACGGCCTCATCAGCACAGCCGTAGCCTGCGACCGCCGCCTGCACACCCCCATGTACTTCTTCCTCCTCAACCTGGCCCTCCTCGACCTGGGCTGCATCTCCACCACTCTCCCCAAAGCCATGGCCAACGCCCTCTGGGACACCAGGGCCATCTCCTATGCAGGATGTGCTGCACAGCTCTTTTTCTTTCTCTTCTTTGCCTCAGCAGAGTGTTCCCTTCTCACCATCATGTCCTATGACCGCTATGTTGCCATCTGCAAGCCCCTGCACTATGGGACCTTGATGGACAGCAGAGCTTGTGCCACCATGGCAGCAGCTGCCTGGGGCACTGGGGTTCTCAATTCCCTGCTGCACACTGCCAGTACGTTTTCACTGCCTCTCTGCCAAGGCAATGTTGTCAACCAGTTTTTCTGTGAAATCCCCCAGATCCTCAAGCTCTCCTGCTCAGAATCAAATCTCAGGGAAGTTGTGTTTCTCATTTTTAGTGTAAGTTTAGCCTTTGGGTGCTTTGTTTTCATAGTGGTGTCCTATGTGCAGATCTTCGTGGCTGTGCTGAGGATGCCCTCTGAGCAGGGAAGGCACAAAGCGTTCTCCACGTGCCTCCCTCACCTGGCCGTAGTCTCCCTATATATCATCACTGGCTTTTATGCCTACCTGAATCCCCACTCTGTCTCCTCAATCCATGGTCCTGATGGTGGCAGTTCTGTACTCAGTGGTGCCTCCAGCAGCCAACCCCCTTATCTACAGCATGAGAAACCAGGAAGTCAAGGTTGCAGTGAGAAAAGCGATGACCAAATGTGTTTCAAAAACACTGAACTGCCGCTCTTTTGGAATTCATGACTTGTAGTCTCACTCGAATTTGTAGGAGGGAGGCAAGGTTCTTTTATATGTGTATACCCAGCATGAGATTAAGAAGCAACGGTTCAAATGTTGGTCCAACCCGTTTATTAAAGTCCTAGCTGTTTTTAGTGAGATGGGGAAGGGAAGGTAGGCAATAGGAAAAGTAGGAAATATAAGCAAGGAGTCTTTGTGGGAAGGAAGAGGGAGATAGTCACCACCATGGATCCAGCGAGGTTTGTAGTTCATTGATCTTCATTAGTAGTGGGTTGTCAGGTGTTGTTGTTTCACTGGTGATGATAGTGATCATGATGATGAGCATGACAAGGACGAGGACGACTAATTTCCAATGGTAGCACCAACTTATTTATAAGTCCAAAGTGGTCAAGTCAGCTCTCTCTTTTGAGTGACAGCTCAAATCCAAAGTAGTTGAGCCAGCTCTCCTTGGAGTAGAAAATTCTGGCTTTGGGATCTCAGCAGAAACTTCTTTGTTCCAATCTTCCGGGCCTTGCCAGCAGATAAGAGGGAGCAGGGATGCCCATCTGCATCCTGTTTTTCACAGGACACGATGGTAGCATTCCCCAATTTTCCCATACCAAGCTGGAGCTATTTAGTCCCAGGCCAGATCTTCTGCCTGTAAACACTCCTGTGCACTCTCTTCTGGAAGCAAACAGCTATGAAGGAAGGTGCTATCAGATGCCTACAGGGTGATGCTGATTGTCACACAGTAGCACACATCACTTGCCTCCTCCATAAATCAGTGAGAGTCTTATCACTAAAAAACACCTCAGGAAGCAAGCTTTGAGCCAGAAAACAAAGAAGGGTTCTAACACTTGCAATGCAGCTTTTTTACTGAATCATACTCTCTTTTACTGTTTGTTTGTTTTGTGCTATTTTTTATGTGTAAGTTATTCTTCTTATTATTATTATTTTAAATACCATAATATTTTTCACTAAAACCTCATTATTAAAACCAGTTCTTATTCAGCTTGTACCTTTTTATTGTAGCCCAGACACACTGCAAATAATGAACCAGGCTCTCTGTGAACCGTAACAGACGTGCAGTGACTCTGTCTGTCCTCCTTCTTTTGTTGGGGTTGGATGTTCTCAGAAACCCACAATCCAGCAGGAAGCACACGGCTGCTCATCAAACTGTGTGGTGACTTCAGCCTGCAACAGTTGACGGGCCATCCCTGGGCTCCTGGCTGGGGTCTGTGTTTTCAGGCTCACATCTGTCAGTGCCTCTGACAGGCCAGCAGCAGCAGCTGGTTTGCATGTTGGCTGTCAGGTCCCCTCTTCATCATTTCCTGTGAGACCCTGCACAGGACAAGTTCTTTGATACGGTTTATCACGTCAGAAGTTTCCAGGCTTCATAGAATCATAGGATCATAGAACTACCCAGGTTGGAAAAGACCTTGAAGATCATCAAGTCCAACCACAGCCTAACCATAGTGCCCCAACTCTAACAACCCTCTGCTAAATCATATCTCTGTGCACCACATCCAAACGGCTCTTGAACACATCCAGAGACGATGACTCAACCACCACCCTTGGGAGCCTATTCCCGTGTTTAACTACCCTTTCTGTAAAGTGTTTTCTAATGTCCAACCTGAACTTATCCTGGCACAACTTGAGGCCATTTCCCCTCATCCTGTCACTTGTCACCAGTAAGAAGAGACTTGCCTCACTCTCACTGTAAGAATCCATCAGATACTGGAAGAGAGCGACAATATCTCCCCTCAGCCTCCTTTTCCCCAGACTAAACAGCCCCAGCTTCCTCAGCCTCTCCTCGTAGGGATGATTTTCCAATCCCTTCACAAGCCTCGTTGCCGCTCTCTGGAGCTGCTCCAGTACTTCCATGTCATTTTTGTACTGAGGTGCCCAGAAGTGAACACAGTACTCGAGGTGTAACCTCACCAATGCCGAGTACAGGGGTAGGATGACTTCCCTAGTCCTGCTCACCCCACCATTCCTGATCCAAGCCAGGATGCCATTGGCCCTCTTGGCCACTTGGGCACACTGCTGGCTCATATTCAGCCAACTGTCCATCAGCACACCAAGGTCCCTTTCCATCAGGTAGCTTTCCAGCCACACCTCCCCAAGTCTATATGGTTGCCTGGGGTTGTTGTGACCAAAATGCAGGACCCAACAACTGGTCCCATTGAAGCTCACGCCATTAATCTTGACCCATAGATCCAGCCTATCCAGGTCCCTCTGTAATGCCCTTCTCCCCTCAGGCAAATCAACACTCCCTTCCAACTTGGTATCCTCTACAAACTTACTGAGGGTGCACACAATCCCCTCATCCAGATCATCAGTGAAGAAATATAGAAGATATACAAAATAGCTTCCAAAACCCAAAGATGAACTCAGAGCTGAATATGTACAAAACTTAATTTTGTCAGCTGCAAATTTTATCATGATATAAACCAAGGTCAAACAGCATAGCAAAATAAATACCCTAATCCAGAATCCAGAGTTGACAAATAATGCAGCAGGGAAAGGAAGCAGCAAGCAAGGAGCTGTGCACTGAAGCTTTATGAGAAGGCTCAGCAAGCTCCACAAATAAGGGAACAATCAGCATCATTGCCAGCAGTTCTCCAGCTCCCACGAAGCCCTGTGTTATCTCACTCTGAATAGATGTGCTGTTATCTCAACCCTTGGAGACTCACATCAGGCACCAAAATGACGGTGGTGGTTGAACCCAGCAGGCGGGTCAGCTGCACACAGTGCTCTGTGCACTGCCCCATTCCCAGTGCGATGGGGAGGAGAACTGGGAAAAAAAGTACAACCTGTGTGTTGTAACAAAGCAATTTACTAAGAGAGATAAAAGGAGAGGAGTAATAGTTATCACTATATATCTGTTGATATGGAATTGTATGTAACAATTGATGCACAAGCACTTGCTCAGCACCACCAGACTGATGCCCAGCTGGGCCCTGGGCAGTCAAGAGAGTGAGATGAACTCCCAACACTTTCAACACTCCTTCTGCTTGCTGTCAGATGGTACGCAACATCCCTTCAGCCACTATCAGTCAGCTGTCCTCACTGTTCCCTCCCACTTCCTTGAGCCCTCTACTGACCATGGCCTTGGCTCTGTACAATGCTGCTTAGCAGCAGCTGTAAACACCACAGTGTTATCAACGTTTTTTTTCACCTAGAACCAAAAAACTGCACCATAGCAGGCAGTCTGAAGAAAAAAATTCCATCCCAGATGTAACTCATATTCCTGCTTTTCCTCCTCCTCTTGTTCTTCCTTATCAGGAGGCAAGGAACACAATCTGCCGCTCTTCTTTTTGAAACCTTTCCATCAGTATTCAGGTGGCTCCTCTGCCATCCCCAGGCAGAGCTCAGTGCACTCTCACAGACGGCAGCAGCCATTTCTAATTGTCCTTGGCCATCCGTCATAAAGAATTGATATCTGCTCTGCTACAGTTCATAGGTGAGAACCATCCCACCACGTCCCTGAGAGACAAACAAGACACTAGGCCTGCAAAGGCACAGAGATTTGGAGTTCGCTGAGTGAATGTTTGTGGTCCTCTCATTAGTGTAAAGATTCTTCAGAAAGCATCCCCTTCCAGAAGCATGTTTTGATTTAGCCTGGCTGGGCCTTGCATTTACACCGTGGTACTGATGTTCAGGGCCTTGCTCAGAAGCAGCAGCCTGCATGAAAGGAAATGCTCTGTGGTTTTCTCTTGTGTTGTCCCGTTTATTTCCCATGCTTCCTGCACTGGTCTACAGGCACTATAGGGCAGCAGCAGGTTGGGGTTACCCCCAGAGGGTACACAGTAAGATTTAGGACGAGGTATTGGCAATAAGACCTTCACTGAGGAATCCTCACACAATCCTATAGAACAACTCAGAGGCTTTCCCTGCAATCTCCAAGAGCAACAACATCCCTCAGCCCTTCTCTGTCACATCCAATTCCCCTCCCTTCCCACTTCGGACCTGGTTTAAAGCCCTTTAATCAATCAGTGCAGGAGCATTTCAGATGGGGTCATGGAGGAGGCAGACTGCCATTCTTGGGGTGGCCATTTTCCCAGGAGGGCATGGTGGGAGGGCTTGTCCCGTCTGGTTCCACCAACACTTGTATCCACACAGCAGAAGGCTGTGCCCTCTGTGTCCCACTTGAACTCTGCATGGAGCTTACAGTTGGCAGTGACATGGCTGAGAAGCTCTGGGCATGGATTAAGGGATAGGGAAGTAATGTTCCTTCCTAACTTCCTCCCTGCATACCTTAGCAACTTCCTTGTAATCTCCCCAAGTATCCTGTCCCTTCTTCCAGAGGGCGTAGATTCTCTTTTTCTTCCTGAGTCTCAACAATTGTTCCCAGTTCATCTGCACTGGTCTTCTTCACCTATGGCTCGCCTTATGGCATTGAGAGACAGCCTGATCTTGTGCCTTTAAGATTTCCATCTTGAGGCGTGTCCAGGCTTCCTGGACCCCTTTACCCATAAGGAGCGACTCCCAAGGGACCTGTGCTACAAGTGTCCTGAACAGGTCAAAGTCCGCCCTCTAGAAGTTCAGGATAGTAGTTTTGCTAGTCACCCTTCTGACATCTCCAAGAATAGAGAATTCTACCATTTCATGGTTGCTCTGCCCAAGACAGTCCCCAACCTTCTCAACTCCTACCAGTCCTTCACTGTTAGTGAAGAGCAGGTCTAGCAAGGAACCACCCCTGCGTAAGGAAGCTGTCTTGCATGCAATCTATAAACCTCTTGGACTGATTCCTCTGCTATTTATTATATTCCCAGCATATATCAGAGAAGTTGTAGTCTCCCAAGAAAATGAGTGCTGGCAATCTTGCGACTTCAGTAAGCTGCTCATAGAATGCCTCACCCATCAATTAGGCGGTCTATAAGAAACCTTTAGCAAGATGTCACACTTACAGGCCTTTCCCCTGATCCTTACAAACATGCACTTCATTCTGAAGCCCAAGCTCTTCAACATCAAAACTCTCTTTAATATAAGGGGCCACACCACCACCCTTCCTTCCTCCTCTATCCCTTCTGAAGAGCTTGTAACCATCCATCATAGCACTCCAGTCATTGCAGTGGTCCCACCATGGGTCAGTAATAGCAACTAGGTTATGGTTTGTCAGATGCAGAGTTGCTTCCAGCTCCTCCTGCTTGTTGACCAAGCTGCGTGCGTTGGTGTAGACGCACTTCAGCTGAGGCATCTGCCTCTCTCCCAGCTCAAACAGCATTTCCCTAGGCTTCTCTCTGGTAAGCCCTGTTTTGTCCCCTCCCCCATCGTAGCTAGTTTAAAGCTCTTTCGATAAGCCCCGCTACCTTCTGTGCTAGGATTCATTTCCCCCTTTGAGACAGTTGGGTTCCTTTCATGGATAACAGACCACAGGCCAAGTAAACTGTCCTGTGATCAAAGAACCCAAAGTTTCTGGCTCAGTATCAACCTCTGAGACAATTGTTCATTGCTTTGCTTTCCAAGCCTGCTCCATGTCCCTCACTGACCCTGAAGGTATAGAACAAAAAAATCACTTGATCTCCCACTTTGTGAACTAAATGGCCTAAATTCCTGAAATCTCTTTTTATAGTTTGTAGTCTTATCTAAGAAATTTCATCACTGCCCACCTAAACTATGAGTAGTGGAAAATAATCAGTGGACCTAACCAGCATGGGGAGTTTCCTCATTATGTCCCTGACCTGAAGCCAAGAAGGCAGCAGACTTCCTGAAAACTCGGGTCCAGTCTGCAAATGGCGCCCTCTATTCCTCTGAGAAGGGAGTCACCCACCATGGCCACCCTTCTTTCTTTCATGGCAGAGAAAGTCACAAGGCTTGGTAGTGACTGCCTTGCATTAGGCTCTCTCCTAGGCAGATCCTCCATTGCCTCCCCATTCTTATCTCCTTCAGATTTCAGAGTGTCAAACCTGTTGCTTAGATGGATCAGGGGTTGAGGGCTAGGCAGGCATGGGGGGGCTCCTGTGATGTTGAGTTGGGACTCTCTTCCAACCCTCCTCATCAGTCAGGTCTGTCCGACTGTGACAGGGCATGGAGTCAACAACTTTTCTGGGGGTATCTGCCTGGCAGCCTTCCCTCGGGGATGCCAGCAAGTCACTCCACCAGCCCATCTCCCGATCACACACCCTGATGGTGAATTGTGAGTAAAACCTTGAGTAAAGTGAGAGTTCACCTAGAGAAAAGTATGAGTAGAAACCTGGATTGACGTGAGGGTAAACCCAGAGAAAAACCAGGATCCCATCCATCATCATGCTCAGCCTCTAAGAGGAACATTTTCCAGTGTTGCTGTGTAAAAATATAGGTTCCTCACATCTAACCTATGTCTCCCCTTTTTAATTTAAATCCGTTTCTATTTGTCCTGTTATCATCGGACCATCCCATCCTTATTCTAGTGTTAGGCATCTCATCCTCAGATGGAAACCCTGGGGCTGAATTGGGATCAGATTTTCAAAGAACCACGGGAGTTGCAAGTTCACCTAGCTGAGTTCAGATGTGCACAGTGAGGTGTCTGTGTGTGAGTTCCTCATCTGAATCCTTGGTTTTTATTCCACAGTGACTGCACTGCTTATACACAGACTCTCAGTGATGCCCAAGCTGCCTTGGGTGATCCTAGTTTTGTGCTAGTGCTTGTAAACTGTGACGGAAAATCTATGAGATAGACACCTCCTTCTGGAGCATCAGCTGAGGGCCAGAAGGGAGGAATTCTTGGCCATCCTAAATACCACCTCAGCCGCGTGCTTAGGGCACCCATTGTGTCTTTTGCACCTGACCCCATGGAGTACGTAGTGATATTCAGCTTATCAAAAGGATGAGCTCAGAACAGAAGAGGCAGATCTTCCTCTCTGCTCCATCTGTGGCATAGACTGGATTTCAAGGCATTGCAAAGATACGGCACATCTACGTTCTTGCACTGATGACAATTTAGTATGCTCTGGGCTCGCATTTCAATGGCATCTAATAAATCTAGGGTCATACCAGTTGACAGGAAGCTGGCAAATGTTGTCTTATCGTAAGGAAGAGCAAGAAAGATTACAAGGGGAACTATGGACCTCTCAGTCTCACACCAGTGCTTGATAAAATTATGGAGAAAATGATGGTGGGAGTTATGGAAAAACACCTGAAGTACAATTCTGTGATTGGTCACAGACAACACAGTATTCCGAGGGGATGGTCCTATTTAATTTCAAGTCTTTTTATGACACCTTTATCCATTGAGCTAAACAAGGGAAGGCAGTTGATGTAATCCTTGAGGATTACAGTAGAGCTTTTGATACTATTTCTCCAGCACCCTTCTGGACAGAAATTCCTGCATACAGCTAGACAGAAACAGAACGTGGTGTGTTGTAATACAAGAAGAATTTTACAGAGCAGCAGCCATGGATTGAGATAAGGAGTTCACAGAGCAGCAGCTGCGGAGCAGGATAAACAGCATGAGAACAAAGGACATCTCTAGGAAAAGAATGAATGGCTCGTGGCTTTGAAGGGGGGTTATAGGGTTGTTATTGCAGTAGCTTTCCTCCAATTAGCGTGTGTGATTTTTGGACGCCCTTGTCTGTCTCCTATAAAAGCATGGCTTTTCGAGCAGTAAATTGATGCAGCTATACGTAACCATATTGGTGTTTGTCTGTTTGTCCCAGCACGCTGACATTTTGCCTTTCAGGTTCACCAGCAGTGGTGGGTGAGCAGTTGGCCAGCAGTTCAAAGAATTATAGTCAGTGGGTTCCATTGGGCTGGTAGATGGTCACTGTCAGAGTTCCCCAGGGTTCCATTTTAGGGCCAGTTTCCTTTCATGTTTATGCAGATGACTTGAATGCAGGACTAGAAGATGTTCTGAGCAAGTTTGCTGGTGAGACCAGATGAGGAGGTGCTGTTGCCTCCACTGAGGTTGGAGAGGACTTGCAGAGAGATGTGGACAAGTAAGAGAAGTGGGTACCAGTTGGTACTAATCACCAAATGCCTAAAATATAACAAGTGCCTGATTGTGTATCTGGGTATGGGCAACACTCGACATACACACTGGACTGGATATGGGACACATAAGAGAGGTCTGACTGAAAAGGATTGGGGGTCCTGCACAACATCAAATTGAACGTGTTTCAGCAGTGTGCCCAGGCAGCCAGGAAGGCCAACAGTCCCCTGGAGTGCATAAAGCAATTTATTGCCAGCTGGGTGAGGGAAAAGGTTGACCCTCTTTGCTCTGCATTGCTACAGCCTCACCTGGAGCACTGGGTGCACTTCTGGGCACCGCATAACATAAAGGACATAAAACTATGGGAGAGTGTGCACTGGAGGGCATTGGAACTGAGAGATGTGAAGTTCAGAGTTTCACTGGGATTGACTGCTTGTTCAGACGGGGCCCTTCTCACATCCTACATCCTGCAATGAGACACAGGGCACATGTGGGATAGGAACTTAACAGCATCCTTGCACCACATGCAGAGCCTGGGATCTTCCGTTCCTATGTCTTTCACTTAACATCATATAGACTTCCAACTCACTGCCACAGGAAGTGACTTGAGCCAACATGAGAGACAGGATCTCCCTACTTCTGGTCTTGCAATCAGGGCTTGACCTGTCTGCTTCGTAAGGCAAAGGAGAGGTTTCTTAGCATGCCAGTGCCTTTGCCTGCCTGTAGTCATGGCTTACAATTATCTGCTCTAACTAGTGCTTTGGGAAGCTTACTTGGTAATGGCCCTCAGTGGGCCCATTAGTACTCCAAGAAACTTCACCATTAGTTCTGACTTTGTCTTGTTAAACACTTTGTACAAACTTCTCTCTGCACTGGAGGTTGATGGACTCAGCAGCAAATGTGCCCTGGGACCATTCTAACCTAAAGAGCATCTTGTGCCTTGTGCCTTCCTGTTATCTATTTCAGGTTATCAGAACTTATTCAGCAAAATGGAGAGATATCTGGAGAGAGCTTAAAGTGAAAGAATCCAGCAGACATTTACTGTTTATTTGTTTATAGTTTTGTTTAAATAAGGTATGAATGCAGCACTGTAAAACTATTTGTGAACATCTGAGCTGAACCAGAGGAATCCCAGCTCCTTTGTTTCTGTGGGGAGCTGCATCCCATTTCAGCCCCAGGATTTCTAACTGGGGATGAGTTACCTGCATTGTCTTCTCTGGATCACTGCCCTGCACAGGGGAAGTCCAACCTTCCTTATCCTTGTCTGGGTGCAATTTTTGATTCATCAAACACTCTCTAGTAGGATTCATCTCATGTTAAAAATTTACTGGTGGATAATGGAGCAGGTTTCAAAGAACAGTTACGATACTGCTGCCTTTCAGGAGCTGATGGCCATGATGACACAGGGACATCTAAGGGGAGATGAGTGGGAAGGATAAAAATGACATCATCTGCTGCTCAGCTGGGACACGCTCCTGGGACACAGGGAGCTCATAAAAGTAGATGGTGCTGTAGAGAGACAGCTGTGCCCAGGAGCAGCTCTTGTGCACAGCACAGCCTGCAGGTGACAGAAACAGAAGAGAGAATATGGAGAGAGCTTACAGCATGTGTGCGGTGTGAGTGGGCTGTGAGATCACTGCAGGAATATTGCTCACAGACC
Source organism: Coturnix japonica (assembly GCF_054131305.1). NCBI lineage: Eukaryota > Metazoa > Chordata > Aves > Galliformes > Phasianidae > Coturnix > Coturnix japonica. The sequence continues at coordinate 3,886,276 of NW_028188943.1, read as the reverse complement.
ATGACACAGTAAGACCCTTGCAGTAGGTAATGCAGCTGCTATTCATAGAGGGTTAACTAAATCTGGGACATCCCATAGAAGACATGGCTGCAAGCAGTGCATGTTTCTTTACTGTGGAAAATGACTTCGGCTCCAGCTGAGAGCACAGCCCTGAGGGCTGCGTGTCCCAGCACGGCTGCAGGCTGTGCAGCCGGGGCTGCAGGCGGGTGCCCAGGGCTGTCCTGCAGAGCAGGGTCCCTGCTGTGCCCCAGGGGCTGTGTGCCGGGTATGGGACTCTGCCGCCTGCCAGGCTCAGCACTCAGCCTGCCCGGGGAGCTGCCCAGGGCGCTGCGGGGAGACGTGTGGGGGGAAGGAGCCCCCCAGCAGGGCTTGTGCTGCCACAGCTGCTGCCTGAGGCAGGGGATCACAGCTCCACTGCACAACTGAATGTTTCTGAGGTTGCTTTGCCAGAGGAGAGCCAAGGCAGGGGGTTTCAATTTCCTGTTCTGGGGGAACGCAGAAAGGATTGGAGGCAGAAATGTAAAAGGGGCTGTCACATCTCTGAGAATTTTTCTTCACTCAATTGCTTGTTTTGAGAACAGTCACACATGATGTGCTCTCAGTCTCTCATTTCCTGAAGGACGGAACCAAATGAAAATATCATCATTTTCAGTAGAAATGAATAATTCACTTAACCTGCAAACAGGCAGTTATTTAGAATTCACACTGAGTGGCACAGAGACTGTTTTTGGGGCTCTAAGAGCAGTTGGGTTAAAGAAATGAGACATGAAGCACATGAAAATATCCAGGGAGGTGGGATAAGAAAAGAAGAGGAAGGTTAGAGCTCCATATGCTGCTTCTGCTTAAGGAATGCTGAAATACATGAAATTAAATGCAAGTAATGGTGCTAAATGTACACTGTTGTAGGAGAATGAAAATATTTTATATTATTGTAGGAGAAGAGTCTCTGAGAATTGTCTGGACTTGTCATTATCTTCTGCACTCTGAGCAGGACTCCAAGCCCAGGAACAACAGCAGATGCCCAACAGCAGCTCCATCAGCGAGTTCCTCCTGCTGCCGTTGGCAGACACGCGGCAGCTGCAGCTCCTGCACTTCTGGCTCTTCCTGGGCATCTACCTGGCTGCCCTCCTGGGCAACGGCCTCATCAGCACAGCCGTAGCCTGCGACCGCCGCCTGCACACCCCCATGTACTTCTTCCTCCTCAACCTGGCCCTCCTCGACCTGGGCTGCATCTCCACCACTCTCCCCAGAGTCATGGCCAACGCCCTCTGGGACACCAGGGCCATCTCCTACACAGGATGTGCTGCACAGCTCTTTTTCTTCCTCCTGTTCATGTCAGCAGAGTATTCCCTTCTCACCATCATGTCCTATGACCGCTACGTTACCATCTGCAAGCCCCTGCACTACGGGACCTTGATGGACAGCAGAGCTTGTGCCACCATGGCAGCAGCTGCCTGGGGCACTGGGGTTCTCAATTCCCTGCTGCACACTGCCAGTACGTTTTCACTGCCTCTCTGCCAAGGCAATGTTGTCAACCAGTTTTTCTGTGAAATCCCCCAGATCCTCAAGCTCTCCTGCTCAGCCTCCTACCTCAGGGAAATTGTGCTTCTCATTTTTAGTGTCAGTTTAGCCTTTGGGTGTTTTGCTTTCAAAGTTGTGTCCTATGTGCAGATCTTCATGGCTGTGCTGAGGATGCCCTCTGAGCAGGGACGGCACAAAGCCTTCTCCACGTGCCTCCCTCACCTGGCCGTGGTCTCCCTATTTGTCAGCACTGGCGTTTTTGCCAACCTGAAGCCCCCCTCCATTTCCTCCCCACAGCTGGATCTGACAGTGGCACTTCTGTATGCAGTGGTTCCTCCAACACTGAACCCTATTATCTACAGCATGAGGAACAGAGAGATCAAGCATGCTCTCAGGAAGGTGTTGCAATATGCACTATTCCAGCTTTGATGAAGTGCACATCTTCCTCACACAACACCCAGTTCTTCACACAACAACCCATGGTTCTTCATGTTTTATTCTTTTTGGTTTTTTTTTTTTTATTTTTTGTAATACTATAATCTGCAAATAAGTTGCGATTTATTGCACTACTTCTTTCCTACCTAATTTCCATTTTCTTACTCCAGGAGCTCAGGTAAACATGGAACCATATTGCCTGAATAGGTTAAGAGAAAAATAAAAAGCTTTAATAATAGACTTTTCCTTAGCTCTTCTCTCTTTTTACCTTGTCTGTCTCATGGGGAGGTACAGCCACAGACAGCAGCACAACGTGCTGTTTTCAGTCCTGCTCTATTTATACTGCCTCAGTGCCCTCAAGCCCTCTCATTTGTGCAGGCATGAAGGTCTTGTGTTTCTCACAACAGTCCTGTTGTCTCTACAGCAGCACTCCGGCACAGCAGTCAGTAGCCAGCAATATGATCAGCTTTGTCATGGAGTTATCTAGATCAGTCTGTAACCATGACAGGGGGGGCAGTAGACCTGTGGTCCACCTGGGCCCAAACAAATGGAATGGGGTAGGGAGATGGGAGCTGGGCTCAAGGAAACAATCATAGCAGCGGCAACGACCTAAGGAGGAAAACTTTTTTACTAACTGTGATACGTGGAATACCAATAGGAAAAATCACAAAACCATGACATTCCACCCTTAATTGTACATCACTATATCATGCTTAGAAAACATTTCTATACAGAAAGAAACAATAATTAAAATGCACAACACACTTGTCTGTATACATATATATACATGGAATTACTGTCTGCACTCCCCCAACATCACATTCCGTTGTGGTACACATTGAACATCCCCATTTTCTGCATCACCCACCAAGTGCACCCTGGGTAAAAATGGTTCTAAGGAGAGGTTTGCCCTTTCCAGAGTCTGGAAGGACCCGAACAGCTTTTCCCAACATGTTCCTTTACATGCACTGCAGGGACCTTACCTCCCTCAACAGCATGTGGGGAGCTGGATTGGGTAGCACCATCTCTACTGACCAATCCACTTGTGTTAACTAGCCACATTCTTAATTCTTAAATATTCAGCCTCCCTTTGCTTTCAATATGTTTTTTTAACAACCCGTTGTAGCATTCAATCTTACCAGAGGCTTGTGCTTGATAGGGTACATGATAAATCCACTCAATGCCATGTTCTCTGGCCGAGGTATCCAGAAATGAATTTTTGAAATGAGTCTCATTATCAAACTGAATTCTTTCTGGGGTTGCCATGTCACCACAGGATTTGCCTCTCCAGACCCAGGATGGTGTTTTGGATAGTAGCATGGGGTACTGCGTAAGTTTCGAGCCACCCAGTGGTTGCCTCCACTGTGGTAAGCACATAACACTTACCATTGTGAGATCGTGGCAAGGTGATATAATCAACCTGCCATACGTCCCCATATCTATACTTCTGCCATCTCCCTTCCCCCCAGAGAGGTTTCATCCTCTTGGCTTGTTTAATTATGGCACATGTTTCACAGTCATGAATAATCTGCACTATAGCGTCCATAGTTAAGTCCACCCCTCAGTCTCTGGCCCACTTATATGTCGCTTCTCTTCCTTGATGGCCCGAGGTCTCATGGGTCTCATCGAGCTAGAAATAGCTCTCCCATGTTCTGCCAGTCCAAGTCTATTTGAGCCACCTTAATTCTGGCAGATCAATCTACCTGATTGTTATTTTGCTGTTCTTCAGTAGCCCAACTCTTGGGTACATGGGCATCTATATGATGCACATTTATAACCATATTCTTTGTTCGGGCAGCAATGTCCTTCCTAAGTTCAGCAGCCCAAATATATTTACCCCTTTGCTGCCAGTTATTTTGTTCCCACTGCTGTAACCACCCCCATAACACATTCACAGACATCCACGAATTAGTATAAATATAAAGCATTGGCCACCTCTCCTATACAGCAACATCTAAGGCCAGCTGGACAGCCTTTACCTCTGCAAACTGACTTGATTCTCCCTTACCTTCAGTGGCCTCTGCAACCTGTCGTGTAAGGCTGCATACAGCAGCTTTCCATTTGCAAAGCTTCCCTACAATACGACATGATTCATCGGTGAACAGGGCATATTTCTTTTCATTTTCTGGTACTTTGTTGTATGGTGGGGCCTCTTTGGTATGTGACACCTCTTTTGCTGGTGATGTGCTTAATTTTTTACCTTCAGGTCACTCCATGATCATCTCTAAGATTCCTGGATGACTGAGGTTCTCTATCCGCGCTCGTTGTGCAATCAGAACAATCCACTTGTTCCGAGTGTCATCTGTAGCATGATGGGTGAAGGGAACCTTTCCTTTGGACACCCAGTTCAGTTCCGGCAGTCCAGGTGCCAGAAGGAGCTGCATCTCAGTACTGACTATTTCAGAAGCAGCCCAAACCCCCTCATAGGCAGCTAAGATCTCCTTCTCAGTTGGAGTGTAGCCCTCCTTGGATCCCATGTACGCTCAACACCAAAATCCCAGGGGTCAGCCTCAGGTCTCACCTGAGGCTCTTTGCCACAGACTCCAAGTGGGACCTTTCTCTCCAGCAGCAGTATAGAGGATGTTCTTTACATCCTGTCCAGTCCGTACTGGCCCAGGGCTACAGCACGGGCTATCTCTTGTTTAATCTGTTCAAAAGCCTGCTGCTGCTCAGGGCCCCATGCAAAATCGTTCTTCTTCCGCGTCACCTGATAAAGGGGGCTTACAATGAGGCTGTAGTTTGGAATGTGCATCCTCCAAAAGCCCACTGCACCCAGGAAAGATTGTGTCTCTTTCTTGCTAGTTGGTGGAGACACGGCATTGATTTTGTCGATCACATCTGTTGGGATGTGACAACGTCCATCCTGCCACTTTATACCTAGGAACTGAATTTCCTGGGCAGGCCCTTTTATTTGCTTCGCTTAACAGCAAAAACGGCTTGTAGAAGAATCTGGATTATCTGCTCTCCTTTTGTGAAAACTTCCTCTGCTGTATCACCCCACACAACAATGTCATCAATGTACTGCAGGTGTTCAGGAGCACCACCCTGTTCCAGTACAGTTTGGACCAACCCATGGCAAATGGTTGGGCTGTGTTTCCACCCCTGGGGCAAACGGTTCCAAGTATACTGAATGTCCCTCCAGGTGAAGGCAAACTGTGGCTTACATTCTGCAGCCAAAGGAATAGAGAAGAAGGCATTGGCAATGTCAATGGTGGCATACCATTTGGCTGCTTTTGACTCCAGCTCGTACTGGAGTTCCAACATGTCCAGCACAGCAGCGCTCAATGGGGGTGTGACCTCCTTCATACCATGGTAGTCCACTATCAGCCTCCATTCCCCACTGGCTTTATGCACTGGCCATATAATGCTGTTAAAAGGGGAGTGAGTTTTACTGATTGCTTCCTGATTCTACGGCTGGCGAATCAAGTCATGAATGGGGAGCAAGGAATCCTGTTGGTGCAGTACTGCCGTCTGTGCACTGTCTTTGTAGCAGCTGGTACCTGCTTTTCTTTTACTCGTAGCAGCCCCACAACACACAGGTCCTCTGACAGGCCAGGCAAAACAGACAGCTGCTTAATGTTGTCCATATCTACAGCAGCGATTCCAAAGGCCCATTGATACCCCTTAGGATCCTTGAAATGCCCCTTCTGAGCTAATCAGTACCAAGTATGAATAGAGCCTCTGGGCCACTCACATAGGATGTTTTTTCCAGTCTTTACCAGTGAGGCTTATTTCAGCCTCCAGCACAGTCAATTCTTGAGAGATATCCAGAAATATGGATTGATTCTGTCCCTTCATGACTGGAGGGCATTAGGGTGCACTGTGCACCGGTATCCACCAGCGCCTTATATTTCTGTGGTTCTGATGTGCCAGGCCATCGTATCCACACAGTCCAATAAACTCTATTATCCCTTCCACTCCCTTGGCTGAGGGCAGGGCCCCTCTATTTGTTACCTGTGATAACTGGAGCAGCTGTACTCGTGGTTGATCTGTTTTGTAGTTCTCTCACCCGTGCTCATAGTACAGGAGTAGGCGTGTCATGCCACTTCCTCATGTCTTCTCTGTGGTCACGTAGGTAACGCCACAAGGAAACGCCACAGCAGACAGCTGTGTTTTGATTTTGCCTGGCTGGGCCTTGCATCTACACCGTGCTACTGGTGTTCAGAAGATGGCACAAGGTACGAGACCCATTGTGGGGCTCACAGTTGTCCAGTGAACATTGTCACTAACCAGGGCATGTCTTTCCTAAAGGTCCTCAGTGGCATTTGCCAGCTGGCTGGGGGTGTGTTGGAGACCCCAGGGAACTGCCATTCTGTTGTAATACAAGAAGAATTTTACAGAGCAGCAGCCATGGATCAAGATAAGCACTTTACAGAGCAGCAGCTGCAGAGCAGGATAAACAAAAGTACATTTACAAAAGTAAATTGCACTGTGTGTTTCCTTGGGGACTGTCTAGGGCAGAGTGGCCATGAAATGGTAGAATTCTCTATTCTTGGAGATGTCAGAAGGGTGACTAGCAAAACTACTATCCTGAACTTCTAGAGGGCGGACTTTGACCTGTTCAGGACACTTGTAGCACGGGTCCCTTGGGAGTCGCTCCTTATGGGTAAAGGGGTCCAGGAAGCCTGGACACTCCTCAAGATGGAAATCTTAAAGGCACGAGATCAGGCTGTCCCTGAATGCCATCAGGTGAGCCATAGGGGAAGAAGACCAGTGCAGATGAACTGGGAACAATTGTTGAGACTCAGGAAGAAAAAGAGAATCTACGCCCTCTGGAAGAAGGGGCTGAGTACTTGGGGAGATTACAAGGAAGTTGCTAAGGTATGAAGGGAGGAAGTTAGGAAGGCACATTACTTCCCTGTCCCTTAATCCATGCCCAGAGCTTCTCAGCCATGTCACTGCCAACTGTAAGCTCCATGCAGCGTTCAAGTGGGACACAGAGGGCACAGCCTTCTGCTGGGTGGATACAAGTGTTAGTGGAACCGATGGGACAAAGCCCTCCCACCATGCCCTCCTGGGAAAATGGCCACCCCAAGAATGGCAGTCTGCCTCCTCCATGACCCCATCTGAAATGCTCCTGCACTGATTGATTAAAGGGCTTTAAACCAGGTCCAAACCAGCGCCCTGGGCAGCTCCCCGGGCAGGCTGAGTGCTGAGCCTGGCAGGCGGCAGAGTCCCATACCCGGCACACAGCCCCTGGGGCACAGCAGGGACCCTGCTCTGCAGGACAGCCCTGGGCACCCGCCTGCAGCCCCGGCTGCACAGCCTGCAGCCGTGCTGGGACACGCAGCACTCAGGGTTGTGCTCTGACACTGAAGCAGGGAAGACCTCTGCTGGAGCCGAAGGCTTTTAACACAGTAAAGGAATATGCAGTGCCTGCAGCCAGATCTGCTACGGGATGTCCCAGATTAAGTTAACCCTCTATGAAAAGCATCTGCATGGTCTGTAGTGAGACTTACCCTGTCATGATCTGTGAGGAAACCACTTGCAGTGAGCTCGAAGCCCTCTCAACCCACACACATCCTGCAAGCTCTCTTCAGTTTCTCTCCTTTTTCTGTCACCTGCAGGCTGTGCTGTGCACAAGAGCTGCTCCTGGGCACAGCTGTCTCTGTGCAGCTCTGCCCACTTTTATGAGCTCCCTGTGTCCCAGGAGCCTGGACAAGCAAGCAGCAGATGATGTCATTTTTATCCTTCCCACTCATCTCCCCTGACATGTCCCTGTGTCCTCATGGCCAACAGCTCCTGAAAGACAACAGCATCATGACTGTGCTTTGAAATCCGCTCAATTAACCACCACATGTCCAGTGGACAGTGAGTGACTGGAGACATATAGCGAGTACTACCAGACCTCATTTGATGACGCACAAAGGACACCCAGAAAAGGACGGGGAGGTTTGAACTTGCCCTGTGCAGGACAGTGATCCAGCTGAGGCAGTGCAGGAGTCTCATCTGTTGACAGAAATCCTGGAGCTGAAATGGGATTCAGCTCCCTACACACCCACAGGAGCTGGGATTCCTCTGATTCAGTTCAGAAGTGCACAAGGAGTTGCCTGCATGTGAGCTCCTGCTCTGAGTCCTTGGTCCTTCAGCGGGGAGGCAGTTGTTCACACACAGACACTTGGTGATGCCCAAGGTGCCTGGGCTGCTCCTAATGTGTGCCAGTGCTTGTAAACCGTGTGGGAAATCCCTGAGACAGACAGCTCCTTCCTGGGCATCATCCGAGGGCCAGAGAGGGGATAGCACCGGCTGTCTGGTGAATTCACATGCAGCTACAAGAGCAGTACAGGGCCTTCAGCAAAGCCATGCCCATGGTGTGTCCATGCTGCTACGTCACCTCCAAGACCCACGATCGGTCTAATGTTTGTGTGCCACCTTCTGCACACTGATACCATAGATGAGCTATCCAGTCAGGCTATGTCCAGTGATGCTTTTCAATTAGGATGTTTACTTCTGTGCTTTTGCACCAATGCAAACACCAACACACAAGAAGCTAGAAATCTTGGTAGAGCTGCAGGCCTGAGCTCCTGTTTGGACCATGGGGACACAGTTTAATGGCTTCCACAACTGCACTGTAGCACAAGGGGGATACAGAGTCTTTAGGAAGGATGGGCAAGGAGATAAAGAAGGGCGACTGCTCTCTGTGAGAGTGCACTGAGCTCTGCCTGGGGATGGCAGAGCAGACAGGTCAGAGCTAATGGAAATGGCAGAGGAGACCATCAGTGTCTGTACCTGTCTTCCTGATCAGGGAGAGTCAGTGGAAGGTGCCCTCTGCAGACAGATTGAAATCTGAGGTTGTCTGTCCCTTGTCCAATTTGGGGGCCTTTGTCACTCCATTATCTGCGGCAGGGACAGCACAGCAGGGCATGTGGCATCCAGCAGATCCCTGGAGAGCACAGATGGCAGATTCTTGACCAAGCCATGGAGAAACCAAAGAGGAGAGGTGCTCTGCTGGATCTCATACTCTCCAGCATGGAAGGACTTGTGGGAACTGTGAAGGTCAAAGGGGCATCAGGCCATGTGCAAGATGCAAATGTATCTCTTTTAATTTATTTATTTATTTTGAGGCTGTAAGCTTAATAGTTGATCATAAATGTCAATAAAACTGAAACAAATAATTGAAGACAAAGATGGAAATCAATGAAAATGTGTTAACCCTTCTCAACATGAGAAATTCTCATGAGTCTTGTTCCATTTTAAGTTGTAAATATGAATCTTTGAGGTGATTTGATGTCTTTTTTTTTTCTTTTACTGAAACTACAATGTTTTCCAGAACTGTGTTCGCTGGACACAAATGCCTTCAGGTTCAGAGACACAGACAGCGGTGCCAGTGCCAATGCCCTGTGACTATAGCCCGGTGCCCAGCACTACTCTTCCCTGCCGCCTATTTGATGTGCCTCATTCTCCAAGTTTTTTCAGCTCTCCTAAATAAATGGCCATGGTTAAGGGCATGTTTTCAGCAGGCCATTTGGGCACAAACTACTCCTACTGCCCTCCAGATTTCTCCATCCCTTGCTCTTTGTTCAGTCAGATACCTCCCAATTATCTGTCTGATTTCTGACTTTCAGGGGGATTACTGGAATTTGTTCCATCTCCCCAAAGTCTGATGGAATGTGTTGTCAACTCCTTCACTGTGATTTGATCTATCCCTTCCTATCTATTCTTTTTCTTTTTCTTCTTATACTTTTTCTCAATCACTGTCTCATTTTTATTAAGGCACGAAGTCTGAAAGATGTTCATTAATGTCAGTAAAAGTGTAAAATAGAGTTGGAGACAAAAATAGAAATCAGTGAGAATATGTTAACTCGTCTCAATGTGTGAAATACTCACAAGTCCTGATCAATTTTAAGTTGATACCTCTCAACTACCTGGCTGATCTATCCCAGGAAGATTACTGGAATTTGCTCCATCTCCCAGAGTCTGATGGCCTCTGTTGTCAACTACTTCACTGTGATTCAATCTATCCTATCCTACCTCAGTAAAAATCATTTATTTTAAAAGTATTCCATATGAAAGGCAAACTTCAATAGATGCTGCTTGAACATGGCATGCAGTTGATCACTGTGTTTTACTGTTCATTCAATTGCATCACCTTTCTTTCCATTTGCTGGCCAGATAAAAAAGAGAAATCTTTCCTTTTCCACGTGCAGCTGGTTCTCTGAGGAAGCCAGTGGGAGTTGGTGCAAAGCAGTTTTAACACTGAGCGGATGAATGCAGAGGAGAAGAGTGATGTGAAGAAAAGTGATGCAAGTCCCATAGGTCCATTGTGAGCAGAAATTGTGTGGGGAGGTTGAGAAGTACCTTTGTCAACACAGTAACAGTACAGAACTCATTGGGACATCCTGGATTGGTATCAGTTGCACAGTGCTGCTTTAATGTCTTCTTTAAACCCAACTATAAATAAATAGACAATAAATTTATAATGGATTCTTTAAGCTCTCTCCAGATATCCCTCCTTTTTGCTGAACAAGTTCTGATAACCTGAAGAAGATAACAAGATGGCATAAGGCACAGGAGATTCTTTAGGTTATAATGGTCCCAGGGTGCATTTGATGTTGAGTTCATCAGCCTCCAGTGCAGAGAGAAGTTTGCACAAAGTGCTCAACAAGACAAAGTCAGAAGTAACAGTGAAGTTTCTTGGAGTATTAATGGGCCCACTGAGGAACATTACCAAGCAAGCTTCCCAAGGGACTTGTTAGAGAAGATAACTGGAAGCCATGACTACAGGCAGGCAAAGGCACTGGCATGCTAAGAAACCTCTCCTTTGCCTTACGAAGCAGACAGGTCAAGCCCTGATTACAAGACCAGTGGTAGAGAGATCCTGTCTCTCATGTTGGCTCCTGGCATTTCCTGGGGCAAAGGGTTGGAGGTCTGTATGATGTTAAATGAAAGACATGGGGACAGAAGATCCCAGACTCTACATGTAGTGCAAGGACGCTGTGAGGTTCATGTCCCATATGAGACCTATATTTCATTGCAGGATGTGAGAAGGGATGTGAGAAGGGCCCAGTCTGAACAAGCAGTCAATCCCTGTGAAACTCTGAACTTCAGATCTCTCAGTTCCAGTGCCCTCCTTTGCACATTCTCCCAGAGTTTGAAGTCCTTTATGTTCTGCGGTGCCCAGAAGTGCACCTAGTGCTGCTAGTGAGGCAGTAGCAATGCAGAGCAGAGAGGGACGATACTTTCCCTCACCCAGCTGGCAATAAGTTGCTTCATGCACTCCAGGGGACTGTTGGCTTTCCTGGCTGCCTTGGCACACTGCTGACCCACATTCAGTGTGATGCTGACCAGCACCCCAATCCTTTCCAGTCAGACTTCTCTCCAGTGTCCCATATCCAGTCAGTGTGTATGTCCAGCATTGCCCCTACCCAGGTGCACAATCAGGCACTTGTTCTTGTTATACTTTATGCACTTGGTGCTTAGTAGCAACTGGTACCCACTTCTCTGACTTGTCCACATCTCTCTGCAAGTCCTCTCCACCCTCAGTGGAGGCAACAGCACCTCCTCATCTGGTCTCATCAGCAAACTTGCTCAGAACGTCTTCTAGTCCTGCATGCAAGTCATCTGCATAAACATGAAAGGAAAGTGGCCCCAAAATGGAACCCTGGGGACCCCGACAGTGACCATCTACCAGCCTGATGGAACCCACTGACTATAATCCATTAGGACTGACCTACTGGCCGACTGCTCACCCACCACATTGTGTTTCTGTCTAGCCATATGCAGAACATTCTGTCCAGAAGGTTGTTGTGAGAAACAGTGTCAAAATCTCCACTGAAATCCTCAAGGATTACATCAACTGGCTTCCCTTGGTCAACTAAACGGATAACTGTGTCACAGAATGAGCTTAAATTAAACAGGACCTTCGCCTCACAAACTTGTGTTGGCTGCGACCAATGACAGAATTGTCCTTCAGCTGTTTTTCCATAACTCCCACTATCATTTTCTCCATAATTTTACCAGGCTCTGGACTGACAGGTCCATAATTGCCCATGTCATCTTTCTTGCTCTTCCTTACAACGAGACAACATTTGCCAGCTTCCTGTCAGCTGGCATGACCCTAGACTTCTTTAGATGCAATTGAAATGAGAGCCCAGAGCACACTAAGGCGCCATCATTGAAAGAAAGTAGATGTGCCATAGCTTTGCAATGCCTTGAACTTCAGAGTATGCCACAAATGCAGCAGAGGGGAAGATTTGCCTCTTCTGTAGTGAACTCATTCATTTGGTAAGCAGAATAACACTACCTGATACACGGGGACTGTGTCTCTGCTCTGCTCTGCTCAGCTCACAGGGCAGCGGTGCAGGGTGTTGCTCTCATGTCAGTGCAGGTAAACTCGCTTTAACCCTTTTTCCTCTGTAAATGCTTCCTCTATTTGTATGCTCAGATACACTTCCACATTCCCTCAAGTACACTTTCATATATCATTAACAATTACACTTTCTTATACCATCAAAACAGTTTGTCAAACAGTACAGATCTTCAGTTCACATAAACTGCCTTAATACAGTCTGTATTCTTCAGCTATAAACACTGTGCCACAGAACCAGCACTGATTGAACCACCTCCCTCACACACTTCCTCACAAGCAGTACATAGTATTACATAAATGGGTTGACACTCATTGGTCAGGTGGAATGTACACCTCTCCTCAGGACAATCTTACTAATCTACAGAGTACAAACTCCCATCTTCTTACATACAAGCAGAAAGTACATATGAGTGGACAGACAACACAGTCTTTCACTTTGTCCGTGTCTGGCCATTTCCCTCACAGGAGGAAGGAAACATGGATCGGGACTCGGCACTCACCCTGCAGCTGTTCTGTGTCTCACTCACACCACACTCACTCTGACATTTAGATCAAAAACCATGGTTTATTCATACTACACAATGCTGACAAAGTTTTCCAGCTGGAATCTTAATAACACTCATACTGTGGTCGACCAGTTGCAAACGTTAATGTTTTTCCCAGAGTCGGCTTGACACACAGTACCAAACACTTAAAGCAGATGATAATATTGAACATACAACCTATAAGCCCCATGATTACACCTTGGAGAACCCAGGCTACCATTTGACAGGCTATCCACTATATCCCATACCCATAGGAGACACCAACCTAGGTCCCTCCTATTGTCAACCACCTGGGAGAGAGTACTTGTTCTTGTTTCCATTCATATGACATACAGTTCCCTTTCATAGGAACTCACCCAAGGAGTCTTCCTACCCCAGCTGGCAACCAAAGCCATGAGCTCACCTCCCTGGGAGCAGCACGTATGGCTGTAAACTGTGTAGGATGTCTCCTCAAGACATATGGGCTCCACTTACCATACACATACCTGGTCCACCTATGGGTGGTCCTTGTCTGTCCCTGCAGTGATCAGGTGAGGAAGGGAGTCCTTCAGAGAAATCTCAGGGTGCGCCAAAAGTGTCTCCCTCTCAGCTGGTCCTGCAGCGAACAGAGCTGGTCCCACCTGGGCCGCCAAATTGACTACAGGAATTGAACTCTATAACCTCTATAACTGATACAGTCTCCCATGACATACTTATACCAAAGTTGAGGAAGTATGGGATAGGTGAGTGGACAGTGAAGTGGGTCGAGAGGGACCTGGGCGTCCTGGTGGACGATGCATTGGCCATGAGCCAGCAGTGTGCCCTTGTAGCCAAAAAAGCCAATGGCATCCTGGGGTGCATTAAAAAGAGCGTGTCCAGCAGGTCGAAGGAGGTGATCCTCCCCCTCTACTCTGCCCTGGTGAGGCCTCATCTGGAATATTGTGTCCAGTTCTGGGCTCCCCAGTATGTCTGGATGGGGGCTCTGGCAGAGCCAGAGTTCTTTGTGAACCCCTATGAGGTTTTGGTCACAGGTTTGGCATGGAGCAGAATAAAGATACATCACAGTTGAAAAGCATTTATTGGCTACCTATTCTACACTACAGGTGGTAGAACCAGTAACTCAGATTTCAGAGGTTATCGTTAAACAACAAGGCCAGTCCAGGGGTGGGTAAAAGATCTAACACACATCTCTATGATGGGGGTGGCCCAATCACAAGCAGTGGTGCGCTCAGTTGTTCTGCTTGCCTGCTCCTCAAGGAGTTAGGAGAAATCTGTGCCTGCTGCGTGTTCGAGTGCATGCGCAATGCCATGTGGAGGGCTTATCACAATAAAGATTGGCGAATTTGCTGCGTAGACCGGTCAGAACTCAGATCTGCGTTTTGCTTCCTGCGGCACCAAACGCCCAACAGTGGCAGTTCCGTGTATTGGCCAGCAGGTGGCAGCAGAGACCACGGAAAGAACGTCTGCGGGACAGACCCTGGGGATCCGTTCTCTTTTGATTATAGGGGAAGAACACAAAGGTGGAAGAGGAGGGAAGGGGGAAAAAAAAGAAAAAAAGAAAAAACCAAACCACAGCAAACAAATAAAAACTTCTCCAAACGTAGCAAACGTGAATCTCTGTCAATAAATAAATGAGTAATTGAATTGATGTCCCTTCCCGCCCCCCCCCCCCCCCCAACTTCTGAGATGAAAAAAAACCACCTGGTATCAATTGGACAGATGCACACAGTGAAGCCAGGGATGGTCTGAAACGCAAAGCAGCTGAGCAGCTTTTAGAAGAAAACAGAGTAGTAACAACTTCTGTACCTACATTCACCACTCTGAGATCCTGTCTGGGTCACCCAAGGCTTGTAAATAACCACTGGGTCGGTTCTGATGTCGAGTGATTTGTTGTCAGTTCTCTCATGGTTCTCCGGTCAGTTCTCCGGTGCCAGGATCTGCCACAGGGCATTCTGACCACGGGCATCATGTTTCTACGCTGCCGCCTGCATTTAACAGGCAATGGGACTGCCCAGCATGTGCAAGGCAGCACCTCTTTCACACCACCAGAATGTTTAAGGCTGTTGGGATTGTTGTTAGCGTCCCATTAACTCTGAGGCTAGAGATACCCTTAGGATTGACATTACTATTAGCAGTACTTTGATGGTGCCCTATCTGGGTCATTTCCAGGGGATGTCAGGAGTAAGGCACAGTGTCAGGAGAAAAAGAACAGACTCTGTTAGTTTTTAAATGTGATAATAGAGAGAGTTCATTGGAAAAAATACAACTCTTAAATAATACAAAGCATGCTTCTGATTGGATGCAGGCATCATCTGGGCTCTGATTAATATTACTTTTAAGGTAAAGATTATTGTTACCATAATGATTTTTTTTTTTGGATTATGATCAGGGTTAAGGTTCCTTTTGCTACAAACTTCTAGCATCATTTTTGTTGTTACATTTGGAGTTAGGGACGATTTTAGAATCAGGGTAAGGGTTAGGATTAGAGTTACATTGCGGGTTAATGCTGTTATCTTTACAGCTCCTGTGAGGGTTGGGGTCTGGGTCAGGTGTTTAAAAAATGAAATGAAAAAAGCATAAAAAAAATATATTGAAAGCTTCAGATTTCATTAATCTTTGTGGGAATCATATAATGTGCAACTCAGATCTACCTCTTCGTGCAGTGACTGCCTGTAAATTTGCTAGAGCCTAATACAATATGGCCTTGTGCTTTCCGCTAACTCACCTTCATTAAATTTGCTAACTCATTTTCATTAAATTTGCTTGGTAGTCAGATTTTGGTGTGTGGATATTTTAAAACAGTCTAACTGACTTTGGCAAAAAATTAAAAATAAATAAATAAATGCACGACAGCATCAATTGTATCAATTTTTATAGATAAGATAAAGAAGAGCAGTTTCCCTTAGTTTTCTGTGCTTCTTTACTTTCTTACCCTCTCCCCTTGTGTGAGAAACTCTCAAAGTCAAAGATTTCTAGTTAGGCAAAGATGGCAGCGATAGCAGCAGTGCTTATTCATTATTGCAATACTGCGCGCACATCCCCTGTTGGCAAGGGAGAAACTGCACACCAGTCAGTGAAATCAATTCTGTTCTATGCCCTAAACCCAATGCAGGTGATGCTCTCATGGCTCTCATTGGTTGAGCATCACAGGCTCACAGACTCCTCAAGACTGTTGCTAGGATTCATTTCCATATAAGGTCAATTACCAACCTCTTGTTTTTAGGTCTGCCTTGTACTTTTCTGCGGACAGAGAAGGGCGATGTTTCCAAAAGTCAGTACATTCATTCTGTCCTGTGCTGGGCTCTACCCACCCTGTGTATTTATCTTGTGCTTGTCTCAATTCTCCCCATGTCAGAATGCCCCCAGTCTGAACTTAACTCTGTTCAGCAACTTTCTTGGTGGAAAAACTACTTATACAGCTGTTTTACAAGAGGGTTATACATTCAGTTAGGGCCTACACTATGTACTGAAAATACTGGAAACTTCCACTGCAAAAACACAATCTACCTCTCCCATCTGTGCAGCCTTGCAGACCCAGAGCACGCCAGGTTATTTCTGCTTTCATAGCATTTGCATGCTGTAGGGTGAGCAAAAGGTTCTGCTGCTTGATTCTTCTGCAAGAGCTGCCTACCGGCAAATGGTTGCAGGGATGGAGGATGTGACAGAAAGCATTTGTCTCCACAAGAGCAGAGTTACATTCAGTGCAGAGTGTGAGAGTCAGGTTGGTGTGGAAAAGCACTGACACGCTGGGGATGATGCAGTGCTCACATGTCTAACACTCACAGACATTACTGTCAGAAGGATGGTGCTGTGTTGTGCTTCTACCTTTGGCAGCCCCTGGAGAAATGCTGTGGCACACAGAACACCTTTGTATTGCACTGACTGCTGCCATGCAGCATGGATTTAACACACAAAATCCAGAGGAGCATGACTGCATCTAACTGCCCTGAGAAAAACTACTGTAGCTGAAGAGATGAGGAGGCAGCTGCTCATCTGCAGAACAAGCAGCACTGCCAGACATTGGGCCAGGTCAGCACCTCCTGCTGCAGCGTGATGATGACAGGGCTGGAGATGATCTGCAAAGCCAGCTTAAAAGTGGGAGACGTGAGTCAACATGGCAGGAGGACAGAGGTGTTAGGGAGCAGCCAAGGCATCAAAGAGTATCAAAAGGCTTTAAAAGGTATCACAAAGCGACAGCCAGGAAGACTGGGATTATCATGAGCAGCAACCTGGATGCTAGAGATTATTTGCTGCCATACAAAATGGTAGAGATCTTGCTGCTGACATCACAAAGCCATGCAAAATGGGAACCCAGAGCTCTGCCTGCACGAACCCCACAGCCATAGCATTGCAAGCTGAGCTGCCTTGCTGTTTGTTGCATTCATCCCAATCCCTGTGAATGAAGACTCGGAATGCAGCCAAGGCGATGATTGAGCATGAGAGTGACTTTATTCAATAAAAGACAGGAGGGCTTGAGAGGTCAAGGGTGAAGATAGGACTCCTCTTGTCAAGATGAGAGTGGCTCAGAGCTGGTGCTGCTGCCTGGTGCCTGGGACTGGCAGCCTGACTCTAAGTCCCCATCTAAGATGCTCAGCTTCACCTCACTGATGCTGACCTGCTCCTGCATGGTGGTGCTGCTGCTGGGGCACTCGGGCTGTGCTTGGGATGGGCAGCACTGCAAAGGCGCTGGGTCACAATCCAGGCAGGTGACTGTGGTGTCTGGCAGGCTCAGGTCAGCAGCTTCAGCAGAGCCAGGAGATATGAGAGCATGAACGTGGATGAGCCCCTTGTGTCCATCACTGTTACCATGTGGAAGGCTGTCATCCGAATTGCAGCGATTTGTGCTTAATAAGAACTCTCCATTGATGGAAACACACTGCACATCACTCCTTGGATTGGATCATTGGGGTTGACAAGGGCTCGAATCACCTAGGAAGGCACAGAAACACAAAGGTTAGTGTCAAACGTTTGCAAGTTGAATCATGCAAGAGGTTGTTGATACTTGGTAATAGAGTGGCGGCAGGACGAAGCAAATAAGCTTGAAGCAACAGAGCCACTGTCTTGAAAGTGATCCTCGTGCAGGTCCATAAGTTTTGACTCTGCCTGGACTTCATATGGGGTAGTATGACATCACAAAGGGGTGATATGATGTCACAAAGGGGCATTATGATGTCACAAATAAGCATTATGATGTCACAAAGGGGCATTATGATGTAACAAAGGGGCATTATGATGTCAAAAAGGGGCATTATGACATCACAAATAAGCATTATGACGTCACAAAGGGGTATTATGACGTCACAAAGGATCGTTATGATGTCACAAAGAGGCATTATGACATCACAAAGGGGTATTGTGACGTCATAAAGGGGCATTGTGATATCACAAAGGAGCATTATGACATCACAAAGGGCATTATGACATCACAAAGAAGCATTATGATGTCACAAAGGGGCATTGTGACGTCACAAAGGGGAGACATTATGTCATCAGAAAGGGGCATTGTGATATCACAAAGGAGCATTATGACATCACAAAGAAGCATTGTGATGTCACAAAGAAGCATTATGATGTCACAAAGGGGCATTGTGATGTCACAAAGGGGCATTGTGACGCCACAAAGGGGCGTTATGATGTCACAAAGGAGCATTATGACATCACAAAGGGGTGTTACCATCACCCTGCGCCCAACTTCTCTCTCCCTCCTATTGGCTCCCTCTCCCACCAATCCCCGATCTCCCCTCCCCTTAGGCATTGAATTCTCTTCTCACTACCTCCTCCCATTCCTTCCCTAGGAACAGAAACCATTCAGATTCTACAGCAAACTACAGCATCTGCACTGCAAGAGCTCACTGAACCACCTGCAACAGTGAAACATGGTTTTGGAGAGTGGGTTTGAAAACACACCTTTAGACAGCTGTCTCCCTGTAGCCAAAAGGAAACCAAGCAGCAAAAGAAGAGTCCAGCCTGAAACATGCCCATGCTACTAGCCCAGGTTTTTCACAGTCAATGCAGAATCCATCCTGTTCATGAGGTGACAAATCACCAGTGGGTCTCCCCTTGCTCCACCCCTTCTCCTTCAAAGCCAGAAAAAGAAAGAAAAAACAAGCAGAAGAAACCCAGACGTACCTTTCCACACACAGAGCAGAAAGTGGAACAGCAGTTGGTCTCCTTCCTGAGACATGGTGGGGAGCATCCCAGAGGAAGCCCAAGTTCTTTGCTTCTCTCCACAGGGACTTCAAGCACTCTTGGCAAGAGCTGCTTAGGTTCTTTCTTCAACTGCTTCCAGCACCAGAATCTCCTTTGGAAAAGGATCCCTAAAGAAAGAATCAGCAAATGAAAAAGAATGAGCAATAACCACTTTCCCAGTTTTCTTCTGACATGCAATTTAGACTCTCAACTCTGGCAGGGTCTTAAAATCAGCTGGTTACAAGAACTGTCCCACAATATATCCAGCTTCTGTACAGCTGCCGTTATTTCTGACAGCGAGTGTAATCACAGAATCATAGAATGGCCCGGGTTGGAAGGGACCTCAAGGATCATGAAGATCAATCACCTCCCTGTCCCTGCTGGCCATCCCCTCTTCTGATGGAGCCCAGGGGACCATTTGCTCTCTGAGCTGCAAGAGCACGCTGATGGCTCACGTTCTGTTTTTCATCCACCAGGACCCCCAGGTCCTTCTCTGCGGGGCTTCTCTTAAGGACTGCTCCTCCCAGGCTGTAGAAATGCCTGGGATTCCTCCAGCCCAAGTGCAAAACTTGCACTTTGCTGTGTTCCACCTCATTAGATTCACCTAGGCCAACCTCTCAGTTGAGCTCCCTCTGAATGGCATCCCTTCCTTCAACTGCATCAGCCGCACCACTCAGCAAACAGCAGAGGGTGCACTCCATTGCATCATTGGTGTCACTGATAACCATGTAAAAAAGCACTGGTCCCAAGAACTGGTCCTGAACACCTCCAGGGATCCCACCACCTCCCCGGGCAGCCTGTGCCAGTTAATTCTGTGGGCAGAACTGCCAGTATGAAATATTATGCTATCGTGACAAAGAAAGAGAAGAAAAGCAAAATTAAGACTAGCTGACAAGCCTTGGCAGGGTGTTCTGCTCTCCTTAAATTTATACCCATTATTCAATTCTCTTTGGAGCTGTCTCCATGCCTCTCTGGAGTTTGTTCTTTGAGAAGAAGCAATTAAGTAAGCTCTCCAATGCCAAAGTGCATACACTACTCTAGAGCTTTCTCGTCTCTCCATGGATCAACAAGGGTGACAAGCCAGCAGAATATGATAAAGAGCCTCATGCATACTCAGTGTAAAAAAAAAAAAAAGGCAATTGTTGCTGGGAAGAAGGTGCATTTGCATTTGTGTCATCTGCAGAGGGTACTGCAGAAATGGAAAGTCTTCCACTGGAGCAAACAAAGGGCTCTCATTTATTGCAATCAAGGCCCAGCGTGTGGATCTCAGAGATCAGACCTACACCCTGCAGCAAAACAGAGACCTGCGTGGGAAAGTTCAGTTTCTCTCTACATCTGTGCAAGAAAAAGCCCACCATGGAATGACAGCTAAGGAAACATCCCTGTGACTCTTCACAGGTCTCTTCTACACTTGGGATCACTGCTACAAAAAGAGCTGTTGACATCATCTCTCGTGGCCACCCTGAGAGAAGAGCAGGAAGGCTGGGATGCTCTTTTTCCTATCTTTCCCTTGATATCCTCTATATCTTAGGGACGAATCACAGGACAGAATGGCTCTACAAAGCAGATTGGCCAGTTCAAGTCAAAACAGCCACTGAAAACACCCCAGATGCTGTCTGACAACAGCTGGACTGTCGGGGAGTCAGGTGAATGCAGTCTGCTGGCCCTGGGCAGGAAGAGGACAGCCCAGACTGTCACATACCTTTCACTGAAAGCTGATAGAGCATTTTATCCCCCTCACACATGCACTGACAACTTCCAGCATCATCCATTGAGACGCTGTGAATTTTCAGGGTGTGTTTCTTCCCCACAATTTGCAGTTCATAATTTTCACTGGCCTTGAGCTCCTTCCCATCCTTCATCCACTCCACAGTAGCGCCTGTGTCTGAAAGCTCAGCCTGCAATTTGGCTTCCTCACGCAGCCGAGCGGAGATCTTTTCTACGTCTTTGCTCTTATTGGTAAATCTCACTGCAGCACCTGTCAGGAGCAAAGGCCTCGTTATTTCAATTTAGATCAGGCTAACGTGGTCAATGTTTCCTGCAACATCTCTGAAAAAGTATCACCTTCTGTTCCTGCACTCATCATTGTGTCACTGCTGAGCAATTCAAGATATTTCATTTGGTCTTCTTGCCGGATTTACTAAGTAAAAATCAACCAAACATCTCCTTCTACTGATTAAGAATGCTCTAAACATGCTTCTGCAGAGGTTTCCACCCAATGACAAACAGGTCCTCCCATAATGAATGTTTATTTGTTCTATTTGGTCATGCAAAGCTGATTGATACAGATATTATTGGAATGATTGCTCCCCTACTTCTAAACTATTCCAGTGCAATCAGAAAGGCTGTCTGAACCTGGAGCTGAAAGTACTGCTCTATGGTGATGCAGTGGTAAACCTGCTGACTGAATGCACTGGTCAATACCTGTGAACTGCAGACATTCATCAGCTGGCATGAAGCAATCTGGTTCAGATACCAAGCAGCTGGGTAGATTGGCTTACCCTACACTCAGTGCTATCATGTTTAGGTCATTACCAGGACTCACGTCAGTCCATGGGATGCAATTTCAGGTATTTGGTACAGGCAGTGAATGCCTGCAGCCCCAGTTCTAATCAACAGATCACAGCAACTATGCCTTGACTGGAAGAGGAAAGGAGAAGGATCAAAGCAAATACCTCTCACTCCCATCTTGGTGCTGACATCAACATTTTGGGCAACAAATTTCACTTCTGCTCCATCATCGTTCTTGGTGATGTTCTTTATCATTAGGCTGTGAGTAGTTTGGGTTCTCTTGATGATGCAGGTCTCACTTTCTTGTAAGACTTTACCATAGAGGTACCAAGTGCTGCAACACGTTGTTATAAGGTCAATAGTAAACATGGCATCCCCTCCAGGTACAGCTTCACCAGTTGTTAGTGGGGATTTCACAGCCAGGACTGGTTCTGAGGAAGAACAACATGTATGTCTTAATGCTCTTTAGATGCAAGTCTTGTATCTCATTTAGAGATGGAAGTTTAAATCATAGGTACATTTCTACTTCTCCTTTTGCATGAGTGCTGGAAGAAGCACTTCTATGCTTAAGATCTGTTACAGAAAGTTCTGCCTCTTGCACATGTGAGATATCAAAAGATAAGGATATTCATGTCTCTGTCACAGAAACAGAACTTGTATCACTTTAGTGGTAGCTGGAGGTTGATAGGAGAACTAGGAAGAAGGGAAAGCCTTTGGTGTGTTAATGCACTACTATCCTTAAAGTCAAAGGAAACATCTTTAGGGAACCAACACAGCTGCTCAGCTCACACTGACCCATTTCCATTGGGGTTTTTGTGCTTACCAAGGTGCACGCTCCCTGGGAATTCCAGAGACGGGCTCTGTCCATGTGCATTGACTGCAGACACTCGGAACAGATCATCAGCCTCTTCAGACAGATTGCTCACCGTGAACTCTGGGACGGGGACATGAGACTCGTGGCACCTCACCCACGTGAAGCCAGTTAGTTTATTGCCTTCCACAATGTAGCCATCGATTGGAATGGGGGTTGCATCTTCGGAGGGGACCATGCCAGCGTCACTGAGGTTTCTGTTTTATTTTTCACCACGGGGTCAGCTGGGGGCTGGGTGGGAGGTTTTCTGGGAGCTGAACAGAAATAAATACAGAAATATTAGCATAAGGTCATTTAGGCTGGAAAAGGCCTTCAAGATCAGCAGACTCAACTTTCAGCATGACCTACTGAGTCCCACCATTAACTACTGTGGTACCTGAGGACATACATGACAAGCTTATTCCTGCAGGTATTTGCAGAGTGAATATATTCACCCTCTGGTTGCTTTGGAACATTTTAGAGGTTAAAATCCCATCAGACTTTTTCACCGTGTGCAGCCACTGATACAGGCAGGAAGCTGGGAATTACCTGATGGGCTCTAGTTACAGACTACTGACACAGTAAAGGATTGAGTTCATTTCATTTTGGCCATCAGAAAGTTTGGTGTCTGGTTTCAGTCACCCATCTAGACTCCAATTATCATCATATGGAGAACAGTGCATTTAGGAGAACTCATCTCATCTTAATAAACCTGAATGAAATCACAGAATCATAGGATCACGGGAGGGCTTGGGTTGGAAGAAACCTTCAAGATCATCCAGTTCTAAACACCCTGCCATGGGCTGGCTGCCCACTAACCAGCTCAGGCTGCCCATCACCCATCCAACCTCGCCTTCAACACCAAGGACAGGCATCCACAGCTTCTCTGGGCAGCCTGAAATGGAAGCAATGAGCCACATGTTGAAGATACTCAAACATTCATGACTGTAGAGAGAGCCAAATACTCCATACATATTGCCTGCCTGGTCAATGGTATTAAAATGCCAACAACAGACTCATCCAGCTCATTGAAAATGGTGTGAACATGGCGTACAGATTCTTCCAGCAGCTAGTTAGATCTGCAAAGTGTAAAAATAGGAAATCTCAATGCGATACAATTTTCCCTCATAACATAAATAGACACATAACTGTTTTGGGGTGCACTGTTACCAGCCTGTCAGTTGCTGTTGGTCAGTGCTAGATGCCAAAGGTCCCACTAACACAGCATGAAGCCGAAAGCTAGACGCTGGAATCAGGTCTCCTGACCTTACCATCAGAAATTGAGATGTCATATTTTGCTCAGAGGTGCCTGCTTGTAGGAGGGACAGCTTCCGAGCTTTTTCTGCTCCAGGAACCAGCTCGAGCTTCAGAATTTAAACAGCAGTCAGAAATTAAACTGAGCTTTGTCACCTCCATCAAACAGAAGGAGTGGTTGGGTGGTACAGCTTTCCAAATAACTTAGAAACTGTCACAACAATCAGATGCCTACCTTTTCTTTTTGAACTTGTTAATACATAGAGCTTAATAGCATCAGAATGCCCCAAGCACTTCAGATAACACGACAGCTGTAAACCCTTCTTTAAGGATTCCTTTGTTTAACCACTGAGTAACTGTAATTCAGTAGTGCTGCTGGGAGAAGGGAAGTCCTAATCTTCCCAGATGGTGAATAGAGCTGATGTTCACATGCAGACTGGTGCTGCAGCACAGCCAGAAACCACTCATTTGGGAAACACAGCACCAAGAAAATAATGGGAATAGCTTCATAAAATCAGGCAGCTTCACCCAAATTTCATGTCAGGTCCATTATTCTTCCTATTTTCAGGAAGAAAGGTTTTCCCTTATTCTTGTAGTTTTATTTTCTTTTCCTTTCATGCAAGCAGCTTTGTAGCTTACAAATTGTTTTCTAATCACCTCCTGGTGTGGACAAATCACACAGGTTTGACTCCATGTTTTACATAGTTACCATTTTATCTTTGTTCCAGTATGGAACTGTACAGTCATAGAATGGCCTGGGTTGAAAAGCATCTCAAAGATCATCCAGTTCCAACCCCCTGCTATGTGCAGGGTCGCCAACCACCAGACCAGGCTGCCCAGAGCCACATCCAGCCTGCCTTTGAATGCCTGCAGGGATGGAGCACTGCAGGGCTGGGCTGAGGGCACAGCCCATCCACTGCAGGGTCACTGGGGAGCCCTGAACGAGGGCCAGGACTGGGGGCCTGGATGGGGTGCTTGGGCTCTGCACACCAAGCAGGGCACACTGCACCATCCCATCCCATCCCATCCCATCCCATCCCATCCCATCCCATCCCATCCCATCCCATCCCATCCCATCCCATCCATCGCATCCCATCCCATCCCATCCCATCCCATCCCATCCCATCCCATCCCATCCCATCCCGCTGTGCCCACAGGCGCTGCTGCAGGAGGAGCCCACCGAGCACCTGGACACGGAGCTCCGGCAGCAGGCCATGAGCACCATCGCCGCCATGAGGTACTGCCCCAGCACGGCTTTGCCAGCGTGGAGGCATTGGTCCCAGCCGGGGCCCTGAGCGGGACAGGCTGCAGGGCACAGGGTGCTGAGCGGAGCATCACACCTCTGCCCTCTCTCCCCTCGCAGTGGAGCATGGCTGCTTCCAGAGGAGAAGAACGGTCTCCTGCGTGCCTGCCTCGGCAGTGTCCTCCACCTCCCTCGCTACGAGGACGACGCGGACCTGGATGCGGCACTCTACGTGGAGGTGCGCATCAGCTGAGCCCTGGGGACGCTTCCTGGGCACCAGCACCCGGGATGCCCCTCTGCTGCCAGCAGGACGCAGCAGGGCAGGCCGCCCTGACCCCTGTCCTCCTTTGCAGACCATGGAAGCCCTGCACCACCTGCTGCAGGTGCTGGTGAGCAGCGCTGGCCGCTTTGTCCTCGTGGAGCTGCAGAACATCATGGAGGTTTGGATGTGGCAATGCTGGGGTTTGCGGGGATGGTTCAAGGCCACAAAGGAGGGATCCACACGAGGTCCCCCCAGGGCCTGCTGCGGGCAGGGGGTGCTGGCCCAAAACTAGCCCGTGTGGTGTTAGAGGGATGGGTGGGGAGCAGCGGGAAGATGGCAGGGCTGCAGCAGGACAGGGACGCAACCACCCACCCCGCTGCAGCTGGGGAGCAAGGGGAAGGACGAGTGCCCCGTGCTGTGGGCACAACAGCAACTTTTCTCTCCACAGCTCCTGCTGCCCTTCACCACGTGCCAGCTGGCGGCCGTGGAGGAGAGGGCTGTGGTGTGCATTGCAAGGCTGCTCGCCTTCAGCAACACCTGCGTCTTGCCTGAGGTAGGGAGTCCCGGCGCGCTCAGCTCTGGGACCACATCCTGGCTCCCCAGCCAGAGCCCACCTGTGTCCAGGCTTGCACAGAGCCTGGGCTGGGCCCTGCTGCCCACTCAGCCGTGCTGCCTCTCTCCCCAGCTGTGCACCTGCTTCGTTGGAACCGCGGTGTTCCAGCACAAGTGCCAGGAGAACCAACGCTTCCCCGTGCTGGGAAAGCTGGTCGGACACCTCATCCTGTCCTGCACTTCCACGGATGACAGGACCAGAGATGAGGCGATTAATGCTGTTCATCAGCTTTTCATCTTCATCGCTGCCCCAAGTGAGAGGAGTTGTGTTGGGCTAGGTCCCTCCAGATGCCCAGACCCCTCACTGACACCGTGTGTGCTCCTGTCCAGGACTGCCATGGCAACCGGAGGAGCGCACAGTACCACAGCTCTGGGACAGCCAAACTTCGCTCCACCAGGAGGTTTCCCGTGAGGACAGAGCCAGAAATATCTTCGAGGTACAAAGAGCAAACCCTGAGCCCACAGGAGAACCCAGGCCTGCAGTGTCAGGAAGAGTGCACGCACTGTCCCCGAGCAGCCCTGGTGCCTTTGGGGCCCTCACGCTTCATATCCCTGGCATCACCCAGCACAGCCTCTGCTCCCAGTTCTCCTGGGACACCTGCACAGCTGAGCAGCCAAGCAGAGGATAAGTCATCCCTCCTCTCCTCCCTCCCACAGGTCCTTCTGAAATACCTCCTGTACCCTGAAAAGGTCAACATTTTACTCACAGCCATTGAGAGCATGAAAGCACCGAGCCTCCACAGCACCCAGCTGGCTGCCCACATGGTGGATGTGCTCGCAGGAGAGGCTCGCTTCCCTCCACAGCAGGTGGGAACCTGCTGCTGCCTCCGCTCCAGCCCTGGGGGCTCTGCTCCATCCCTGGCACTGCGCTTGGCCGGCAGGCAGCAGTGGGGATGGCAGCAGGGCCCTGCTCTGGTGCCATCCCATTCTCACCCATGCTCCCCCCCTCCAGGTGCAAAAGATTGTGAAGGCGATCCACAGCAGCCTGCCTTCCATCAAAGCCAAGCCAGCTCTTGAAAGCCTGAGCAGGGCCTTGCTTGTGCTGGCCAGCAAATTCCCAAAGGAGATGGTCAGCAGCCTGCTGGTCTGCTCTCTCACCTGCTCCAGGTATGGGGCCACAGCCCTCAGGGCTCCTCTCCCCCCCCCTCCCCACCCCACGGCCGTCAGCCAGGCAGGAGCAGCCACGCTGACAGCCCTGGGGACCTGCAGAGTTGCTGTCACCATGTGGAGGGAAATGCTCTCGGAGTCTTCAACCGTGAAGACGGTGCTGCAGGAGGTGTTCCAAGTGCTCATAAACCACACTCTGCAGCACACCTCCCCATTCATCAAGGAGAGGCCACGTGTCCTTGCCCTGGCCGTGAGTTCCTCATTCACCCAGCTGAACCCCAGCTGAGTCCCCACTCCCCTTCCCTGTCCACCCCCGAGCCTTCTTCCTGCCCTGGGATGCATCCATAGACCTGCCTGGGGCTCTGGGGGTCTCCCTCCCCCCCCCTCCCTTTCTCCATCCCTACACTTCTAGAGACGGGGTGGAAACCCAGGGGACAGGGCAAGAATCATATCCGGGTGCTTTCTGCAGGCAGCAAGGATCCTACCAGAGATACTCCAGCTGCCTCTGGTCCTCAAGGAGGCTGAAGCCATCTTCCCCCAGCTCTTCCCAGCCCTTCTCCTGCAAGTGTCCTTCACCACGGAGCTGACGCTGCAGGAGGTGGAAATCTTCTGGGAGGGGCAACAGCAGCACCAGCTCACTCCCATCAGGTGCCACATCCCCGTCCCCCTGCTGCACCCAGGGACCCGGTGCTGGGGCTCCTGATGTGACTCACACCCTTCTCCACCTGCAGGTCCGCGGTGCAGTCCTTGAAGGTGCTGCTCTGCAGCGTGGGCCTCCAGAAGCAGATGGAGGCCATCCAGGAGCAGGGGGGCTGGGACGCGCTTCTCAGCACTGTGACCCACCTCCAGGGTGTGCAGGTGGTGGCCAGGTGGGAGCCCTTCCTTGTGGTGTCACGGGGGTCCCCAGTTCTCAGCCAAACTGCAGCCACAGCACCAGAGCCTGTGGCCCCTGCAGCAGTGGCAAGAGGGCTGCACAGCCAGAGCTGCGTCTGCCTGGTTCAGGGCTCACGGTGCCTTCTTATCCCTGCAGGGTGATGAGGGAACTGCCTGCTGCTCTGCGTGACCCCATCTTCCAGCAGCTGGTTGAGCTGCTCAGCACCAACTTCTACTCCTGGGATATGGTGGCCATGGTCTTCCTCGTTGAGGTGAGCAACAGCTGCAGAAGCAGAGAACACTGGAGGCTGCAAGGCCACTGGCAGCACGAGCCCTGCTGCCTCCCTCGGGGCCTGCTGTCTTTCCCCAAGCTGACTGTTAGATCCAGCACTAAGAGCCACGTGTGTTGTTGCAGATGCTGGAATGCATGGACCTCAGCAAAGAGCTGCACCGCATCATAGGAATCTTTGCCCACTATCTGCAGAGCAAGAGGGTGGGCATGCAGCAGCTGGTGCTCAGGGGCATCCTGCAGCTCAGCAAGAGGCAGGACACGGTGAGCAGGGGTGGCCAGGAATGCCACAGGTTGGGCTGGGCCTGCCATGGGGCTGTAGCGGGGCCATGTACAACTCGGCAACTCTTCAGGCAGTGAGGAGCTGGTGCGCTCTGCCCACCCCATCACTGCCTGCTATTCAGGGCTGGTACTGGAGTAGCCTTGCCCTCATTACGCTTGCTGCCGTACCTAAAGGATGGGGTGTTTTTCCCCACAGGCAAGGACAATGATCATCTTCCTGCCGTGCATCATGGAGCAGCTGCAGGATGCAGATAGTGACATCCGTGCCACGGCCCTACCAATATTCAGCAACCTGCTGCACCTCCTGAAGGAGGTTAAGCTCAGCGTCATGGCTCTGGAGCTGGCTGGCAAGCTCCCAGCTCTGCTTAACGATGTAAGGATGATAGGGAGTCCAGCACACGAGGGATGTGGCTGCCAGCCCAGCGTGCCCATGCCTGCTGCCTTGTGACAGCGCACCAGGGGACTTTCCTGGCCGCTCACCAGGTTCAGGCACTGCGTGGTCCTGGGCAGACTTTCCGCTGGGCAGAGCTTGCACACTTTGGAGCAGTTCTGAGGGCATCCTCAAGATCTGCATCCTCTCAGCTCGGAGATTTTGCCCCCACTTCACTGGTGGTGCTGTCCCTGCTTGCCATGGACTTGGAGCTGCTGACACAGATGTCCTTCCTTCCTCCTCCACAGGAGTCCGGCACGGTGCGTCAGCTCTCCATCGACTTCTTCCTCAAAACGCTGAGCTTTGTGGAGGGCCAAGAAAAGAGGAAGATGCAGAAGACGGTGTGCAGGAACCTGATCCTGCTGTATCTACACCTGCACGATGAGGAAGAGAACGTGTCCAAGGTGGGAATCAGGTTCATCTGGGGGAGGGTGATGCTGCTCCCGTGGTGCCCCCCATACATCAAGAGTACTGCAGCCCACAGCAGCATCAGCCCCTGCTGCTGCATCCTCCCTGCAGAGGGGCTCTGGGGACACGGGCTCTGCGGCTGCTCGGGCTGCGGTGCTATCTCAGCTCTTTGGCAGGCCTCCCAGAAAGCCCTCCTTGGTGCTGCACGGTTCCTGCGCTGGAGGAAGCTGGAGCACCTGGTGCAGACAGAGCAGTTCTGGCAGATCAGCGACTGCATGGTGTGTATGCGCAACAGTATGCCCATTCCCACACCCCAGGACAGGGTCGGGACCAGCCTGCACTGACCTCACATTCTTCCCTCTTCAGCTGACCAAGAGGAGGAGACAGAGTGCAGCGCAGGACTACCTGGGCGACTGCCTGCTCTACCTGCAGAGCCTGCAGGAAACCCTGCGACTGGAGGCCGTGAGGTTCATCGGTGAGCCACGAGGCTGAGCTTCCCCCATCCCCAGCCCTCCATGCTGCACCCACGGAACAGCGGGGGTCGCTGACGGGGCTTTGTGTTCGCAGGGCTCTTAGGGCGGCACATGAGGGATGAGCAGCGGGCTGACAGAGAGCACATCTACCAAAGTAAGCCAGGGAGTGGGATGTTGGGGCAGCCAGCAGGTGACATGCCTGTCCCTCGCTCCCTCCTGCCAGAGGGGAGAGCTGGGTCATCATGCCTCTCTGTTCCTCTTATCGCAGGCCTTCAGGGAATGAAGCATGACCCCAGTCCAGCTGTCGCTTCCTTGGCCCTTCAGACGCTGAAGATCCTGAAGGAAACGAGGCCACATCCACAAGGAGCCATTGGGCAGCTCTCCACCAGGCTCCGTGGCACATGGAGGAGGTGGCGCTCCTCCCGGGCAGACAGCTGAGCGCCCTGCAAAGCTCCCAGCATCTCCTGCCTGCTGCTCAGCCCCACTCCTCGGGCACATCACTTCCCTTTGCCCCATCGCCCGCACAAATTGTGCTTTTGGAAAGTAAATGGGAGTCGTTAGGACCGGCCCTAGTATCCAGTTTTCATAGTGACTGGGCCCGTGTGCTGCTTTGTAACCTGTTATACTGCAGATAACAGCGGAGCGACATAATGGGAGAATTTCTAGCATTTCCAATGCAGTCTCAGGAACTGCAATTATTAGGCATTATCCAGGTTATTATCCAGTGTGCTTCTATTTTATTAATAAATTGGATGTGAATCAAATAGGATCTAATGTTACCAATGCTGGAATCTATGGGAATAGGCATTTGATGTGTTAGTAATGCTGGTTACAATGCTGTTAGCCTACCAATGAGCCTTTTCTAAATTGGAGAAGACAAAACCTGGACAGAAATCTCGGGTGAAGGGGATGTTCCTGTATCATAGTGTGATCACTTCCTTTCAGCCCGCTCATCAGGATTTGTAAACTATGACCGTGCATCACTTGAGACAAAGCTGTTGGGTGCACCTGGGCTGGAGTCAGGGAGGTCACAAGTACCTGATGGGGGCGGTCACATGTACCGGTATATACTATTTGTTGCAAGGCATTAAATTCGTTCTTTTGGCATTACGCACTGTGTGTGAGTCTCATCTGTTCCCCATGTGCGGAGGCACGGTACTTTCACACGCAGCCTTGACTTGTCGCCGGATTTGGAGGCGACAGTTAAGAAAACATTTCTAACAGAACCAAACATTTCTAACGGTACCACAGTGATACCAGAAAGCATTTCACCCCGTCAGCTCTGTCCATTGGTACCAACTCCTCACTGCCATTGGAAGTGAAGATGCTTCTAGAGCTGTCTCAGGACCTGTGGAGTTTGCTATGTGATGACAGTGAAGTCTTCATGCTGTATGTCTCAGCACACTCGGCATTTCCTGCTCCACTCAAATCATGTGAAGGGAATGCTGGTTGTTACAACGTGCTGCTCGTATGCTCTGAAGTCACATCTTAGACCAGCAATACGACATGGCGCCCTTAGGAAACAAAATTCAATGCTTTATTGCTTCTGAGCATTGACATTTTCAATAAATTAAATCAACACAAAGGTTTATAACAAACACAAAAAGGAGCAACCAGATGAAAAACCTCGTTGTAAGAAAAAGCAGCATTTTTTTAATCCAAAAGCAAGAGATCCAACACGCACAAACCCAGAAGAAAATCTCATTCAACATACACAACGTTCCACTTTGCAGAAAGGCGAGACAAATCTGCTCATAACTGCACTGATCACCTCAGGTAGGAACAGAACAGCAGTGAAGTCAATGATATTTAACTCTACCTTCTGGAACTTGGACGTGACTGTAATTCACAGCTGTTGTTCGGCACTGCTCAAAAACCCACCACACTTCTGTCTAGAGAAAAGCTTCAGAGCATTTCTGACAAGCTAATCGATTCTCTCCTTACATGAATGATGCTGACAGAAGTAAACTCACACAGCCAGCTTGGACTTGGACACGCTGCATATTCCAGTAGCTTCCCTGCAAGTACCAGAACTGTCTGTTTAATGCTTCTCACTTCAGGGCACCGATAACTCAGGTTTTTCTGCGCTGCATTACGTTCCACTTTGGTACTGGTTTCGTGCTTGGTCCTCGCTCCAGTGTTTGCTTCAGGTTTTGGTTCTGGTTTTTGTTTTTCAACATCAAACCATTTCTTTGCTAACTTTTTCAACAGCCCACCATCCTCAATAAGGGTATTCTTAATTACATGTTAATTAAGACGTAAGCCATACAATGCCTTCATATATGTCTCCCTACCAGTAAGAATGGGAGCTCCCCACATTAATTCTGGCCATCAGTTCATGTCAGGCAGGTGCACTACAGACCTTCATCACCAACGAGGCTGTTGGAAGAAAAGCTAAGAAGGAATGATGCATGAAGAGAAAATTACTCGGCTCTCTTTCACTGTACAGAGTAGTTTAGTCAGCAACCACTTATACTGTCACTATCAATACTTCCAACAAACTCATGTGGAAACCTTTATCCAGGCAGACCCGTGCAAAGAATACAACCCTCCATAATTGCAGCCACGAACAAGAATTATTCTGCCCACGAGCATTTCATGTTCCTTTCTTCATATACTGGGAGAGGAACTGGCTTCTGACAAAGTGGACCAGCTTGGTCTCTGTGCAGAACATGGTAATGGTGGTAGCTGCAAAGCACAGCGCCCCAATGCTGATGTGAATCAGCCTTGACATCCAACCCTTATCGCAGCAGAAGAATGCCTAAAACAAAGGAAACCAGCAACTGAAGGAAAACCAGTTGGCACAAGGTAGGCCAGCTACATACATGATAGATGTTGTTGTTTTATTCCCCCTGCACTGCTTTTTTATTTTTTTAACCGAATCTTTAGTGACCATTTCTTTGCACTATCACCATCAATTACCAAGAACTAAGAATGTGGATATACAGATGGCCAGCAGAACTGTCTGACTCATTAGGTACACAGTTCTCTGCCACCTGGAGAAGGCAAGCAGGCACACATCTGAAGATCAATATAATTGCATGTCTTTGTTTCATTTTTAATAGATCTATACGCAGCCTTGCAAGATGTAATGGAAATCTCCAAGGCTATGGTTGTAAGCCTTTCCTGCTGATAATATTTCTTTCCTTCTGGTAATGAAGCCATCTGACAAACCTCCGCAGTGAAAGGAACATCCCGAGGCAGATACTTACCTCTGAATAAACAGTAATTCCTCCACTTATGACATAAGCGAGTATTAAAAACGGTGAGGGAAGCAAGCCTGTCAAAGGTCTGTAGGAGCTTTCCTTGAAGTACTCATAGATGTACTGGATGCTGTGAGCAATGCGAATACCCATATTAAAGCAGTTGGCAAGGATGAAGCCAACACTTCCGTGCCAGCGGGTCAAGAAATAAGAGATGCACAGGAACACGAAGGACAAGGCCAGCATAACAAAATTGTACCTAGGAAGAAGAAACAATATAAACAACATATGCAGTTGCACTATTTAATTACTAAACTCATTTTCAGAAGATAAAAATCCATTCGCTTTCTAAAACATGGGAGCAACAACTCCTGTCATCTGCTAACAGCCGGCAAGGCTGAGAAAAGAAATGCAGCACAAGAATGAAAAATACGTTGAGTAAACTAAACCAACAACTACTTTAAGTGAAGGAAATTCTATCCTACTATTCACCTGTGCATTCACTTCAGAAAACCTACTAACAATAATTAGCAGTATCAAACACTGAGGACTTTTTCCTTCTCTATTCGGT
The DNA here is from genome assembly GCF_054131305.1 of Coturnix japonica. Classification (NCBI taxonomy): domain Eukaryota; kingdom Metazoa; phylum Chordata; class Aves; order Galliformes; family Phasianidae; genus Coturnix; species Coturnix japonica. Next base: position 3,852,930 of record NW_028188943.1, on the reverse strand, counting down.
ACTGAAGAACAATAACGCTCAATAGGGTGACACTTAGTCCTGCTCCAAACAGTGGCTTTAAAGAGAAGATCACACTTGGAAAGGGGGACAAAAGCAGTCCTTGCACATCTAAAAAGAATTGCTCAATTGCTAAACTGCTAAAAGAGGATCTCTTTTAATTAATGACCTAAAAAAAATAAAGGCCTAATTAATTTGGAACAGAGCTGTAATAGACAACAGCCACAGAAGTGAAACAAGTCCGATGGCAGCCATCAGGTTGCAGTGCCAACACACCACAACAGAGAACCAAGAAAACATCCAGGCTGCAAAACATCACAGGAAGTCATCTTGTCCAGAGCTCTCCTCAAGGCCGATAAACCACTGAACTCATGTCATCCCAAATGTGATCTATAGAAACTGTGACTGAGAAGTTTTAACAGCTGCAAGACTTTAAGGAGTTTAACATAACAGTCCACCTTAAAAACTGAAGCTTCTATTCACGTACATGTACAGAAAATAAGATTTCACATTAAATTACTTTCCCAGTTTGCTGTGTATTAAAAGCTAATAACCTTGTCAGTTCGGATCCTTTTTACCCAAAGGTTTAAACTAAAGCTTTTACATCGAGGTCTGCACACAGTCCTTAAAACGACTGCAAAAAGAAACTGCCTTCTCAGTAACAGAAAAGCATTTCCAAGCGAATATCCAAGCAGAACAATTGTTCCCCATTTGCATGCTTAACTCCATGCAAATCACACACAGATGCACTGGGGGTACTCCTCACCTGTCCACTTCTTCTTTGCACATCGAAGCAAACGTGAAACATTCTGTTACTCCATTGACAGCAAGAAATAGGACATACAACGAGTAGCACCGGAGAAGATCGGGACCTACAACAAAATAAAGACAGCAGCATTACAAGGATAAAGAGATCATTATTTCTTTTATAAAGCCACAGTTTCATACTCCACAACAGAAGCTGTAACATTATCACCGATGATAACAGCAACTTCTGTGTCCCTTTGAGAAGCTTCTGGTCTGGACATCTTGACAAGATGACAAACAGAATAAACAAAGCAAGGGGAACCCAAACACAAAATACAAGGCGGCAGCAGCTATTAATGTAACAGACAAGATCTCCTCCACAAAAGTGGTGGTTGTATTTATTGGGCCATAAGCTGGTACACGTGACACAAGTCAGGAAAAGCCAATGCTTTATCCTTCCTTCCTTGTAAACCTCCTAATATTGTTAAAACTACTGCTGGGCTACATTCCAGCCTCTGCAAGCATCCCTGCAGGTAACTTTGGGAGCTGTGGTGCTACAGTTGGAATATTCTAAATGCATGCATCTACAGGAGGGCAAAGCAATCAAATAATTCTACCAGAATGAGGCTACTTGAAGCTCCTTTTAACCTGAGCTGATTTTTTTCAGACAGAAAGCTGACCGAGCCAAGAGCTCAGAACAGAGCTGAGAAACAAAAAACACAGCTAAAGCTTTTTACCTGTTCCAGAACTGAGCATTGAACCTCCATAAATATCCAGAGCCAGCTGAGAAAAGGCACATCTAAAAACAGCAATGGTAAGGCCAATCAGAAGCACCAGCTTCAACAGCAGTTCTAACACATTCGAAGCCATAGCAACATCATCCTGGAGAAAAAAACAGAAACAAAACAACAAAACCCAGCAGTCAATTACACGAACTAGAACCAGCACAACTGCTGCTGTCACCAAGAGAAACTGTTCCAGGGGGAAAAAGTCCACTGGCACAATGCAAGGCACAGCCAAGACTATTTTTTGGTATTGACACACCTACACACTTGGTCCTGGCTTCCAGCTGTGCTCAGGTATTCTTATTCTCTTCCGTATTATATGCAGAACTCTCAACAAAGATCAGCCATTGACAGCTCTGTTTCAGGGCTTAAGGAAAGGGGCAAACAGCAGCCAGTAAATAGCAAAGAAAAGCACAGCATTTGCCCAGGGCCACAGCCTGAATCACCAAAAGGGCCACGTCTTCATTGTTACACTGGACTACAAGTTTCGCCACAGCATAAGGAGCCACTTGTGAGTTCTGTACATGGTAAGATGCAGCTGCCCACACCCCTCATGAGGAGTCAAACCTCCTGCCAGGTGCACGGGATAAGCCCACACACAAACACACCATGAACACTCCACGTCAAACACACACACAGGTACACCTCTGTCAGCCTACCATTAACGTGAGACACGACACTTGGCTGACTGGGACCTTCCTATCTGACCAAGAATTTCTTCTAGAGCATACAGAAACCTCTCCTTCATGTAACCATCGTTACTGCGCAAACAATCCCAAAGCTCAGCCAAAACACAGCTGTCTTCCTCTGGAAAGGGCACCCTCTGAAGCGCTCAATGCTTACCAGCCTGTTGTATTTTCAAGTCAGTCAAATATTGTCAAGTGCCACTTATTTGCTGGAAAGAGATTGAACCTACAGTAATTGCCTCAGCACAGCTGCACAGACATGGTGCACAAGCACCATGCTGTTGGAGTAGAGGATTTTAACTTCAATTACCAGACAATGCAGCATTATGTCATTGCACCTCGTAACTCCTACTTCGCTACCTTTTTATCCATTTGCTTTTTGTCCAGACTCCTTCGGCATGGTCTCCACTTCAAGTTTCTTTCCAAATATCTTTACACTCAGTAATTTAAACACACGTCAGTCACACTCCTGATACAATTGATCTCCAACAGAAGGTAAGCATTTCATGTGGAACCAATACTAACAAACGTACCTGCTTCTGATCCTTTACATTCTTCCCTCTTTCCAATACTTGAGCGAAAAAGACATAAAAACTCTCTTCAATAGGCAAAAAGATGAACCTGGCCACCAGCGACCCGAGATTATTCACGATATCATACACACCTTCACAAACAAAACACACCAACAAGCTGTCACTTTTTTTCTGGCACAAATTCCTATTCCACATTTCTGATAAACAAAGAGAGAACCAGTGGAACTTAATGCAGCATTAGAGCAAATCTAGCAATAGCCCCAGACACCCCCAGGCAGCCCCTTCAGTTCTTACTACAGAGGAAGATAAAAGATCCAGATGCAAGAGAATCAGCCTGTGGCGCAGCCAGTGCTGTCACCTGAACTGCTGCTGCCATTCATTACTCTGTAAGGACACTGCTTTTATGGAGCACATTCAGTTGGAGATGTGATGCTACAAACAACAGTGTTCCTGCTGTAACAGCTAACAGACTGCAAAGGAAGACAACAGGGCCAAGAAAATGAAGAGAAGGAACTGCAATGTATCAGATACTATGCTGCCTCCTTCCAAGTTTTTAAAACAGAAACAAGACGCACAGCAGAAGAGGCACAACTGCCAAGTTTTGATCCAAGGGAGAAGCATTCCTTAAATCCACGACCCTCGAACAAGTTGCTCTGGTTTTGTTTCTTGTTTTTTGGTGTGTGTTATATTTAATAACCATTTACCCATCATTCTCTGAAATGCACCTCAACGTCCCAGCGCCACTGAAATCCTCCAACATTTTCATGTTATTTTCAAATGGTTTCTAATATTTTCAGTATTTTCAGAAGCAGACAAAAAGGAGCAACTAGAAAATGATGTCATTGTTGCACAGCATCGCCACACTCACCCTGATCGCCAAAGTTTATCACATTCAGAAAAGTCATCACGTATCGCTCACCTGAAGTTGAAAACACAGAAGTAAGGACAAACCCCCACATCTCTCCCCGTGTGTGTCCAGGCCCTGCTAACAGGACGCATTCCAGAGACATGTCCAGCAGGACGGTACAGTTCTGATCCTCCACAAACCTTCCGTAACTGCACCTGGGTTGCCAACACCTGCTGGTGCCGCTCTGACCACCATCCCCTCCCAGCCTTCCCAGGCTCCTTGTCCATTTTGTGACCTGTATCCACTTTCCTTCCCCCAGCATTCCCACACATCGAGCCTCACCCTCTGTCAAAATCTGCTTCAGGAAGGACTGTTTGAAGAAGCTCCAAGTCAGCCATGCTTCCTTCCAGTTAAGGAAAGCCTGCAAAATCAAAGAAGCAGCGTCACCCTGGTCTGGCTGACTTTCTCCCTTGTGGAAAATCACCATCTTTGCAGATACACAAAGGAACTGCATAAGTTTTCTACAGAGTAAATCACTCAACAGTAACCAGAGAGGGGGAAAAGTTGTTTAGCAGACCAATATAACTCTGCCCCTCACAGTACTGTACATCTTTCAGTGCTCTTCAAAGCACTCCTGCAAGCCTCACAAGACAGAACTGCCTTCATGTCCTCAATCTCTCAGTCTCTTCCTCATCTTTGCCTTTTCATTTCTTTCTTTGCCCCATTTCCTTTTTGGAGGACATCAGAGATCTGAGTATCTGCAGGACGCTGTGCACCACCACGTTCTGTCTGAGGAGAAGTTGAAGTACCAGCTCTGTAAGACAACCCTGGATTCTCTTCTACCTGATACCAGCTCACTCCCTTTAACACTGTAAATGTTCCATCTCCAATCAACAGATGAGGCAGCCAACGAGGCCCAGAAACAAAGAGCTCCAGGTTCACTGTGGTTTTCTGACAAGGATTTGAATGCAACAACTGTGAATGGAATTTTATGCAACCATGCTTCCTAACCAGCCATGGTGTCCAGGAGCAGAAATAATCTCTCAGTCACTCCATCAACTCCAGTTTTCAAAGCGCTCTCGTCAAAGACTTAAGAATGAACTGTGTGACCCACCTTATCCGCCATCCAGTTAGGTAACAGGCCTTTCATTCTTGTAATCGGAAATGACTTCTTTGTTGCTTCAGGAGACCCCAAGAACTTTGCAAAACAAACCACATAGCACAGCACCAGAACACTGGTGTACAAAAGCTGGAAAGACAAGGAAGGAAAAAAACAAAGAATGAGTGAGAACTCAGTGAGAAGTGAAGGCAGTTCTTCCTCCTGTCAACTCTGAACCTAGCTGAAGGCGTTACTGTAACTCCCCTCCCCACACACAGAGTACTGTTGATTTAAATTCATTTTAATCAGCAGATCAGCATCACAGCCCTCTGCCCTCAAGAACAGCTAAAGCACACACAACGTAACAACCTTATTCACAAAATGTACCTTTAGGCACACAACAAAGGTGCCCATTAAACTGACTGGGCTCAACGCGCCAAGTAACGTCTATCACCAAAATCCTTCACATTTAAACCCTCACCTCGGAGGAACATTCTCTCACCTCCTCAGTGTTATCTAGCAGGTTAAATGTCACAGACAGCAGCAAAGAACATTTCAGAGCAAGAATTTATATACAGAATACAGGAAACTTACCTGAGCCAAGGAAAAAATGTGAAGGCCCCATTGCGGATAAAGGATGACTAAGATAACTGTCAAAGTGCATTTTGACACTATCGAAAGGCTTTCAGCAATTACCTTCAAGAAAGAGAAAATAGACAACGCTCATTTTTGCCAGCTTAACCACCTACAGGAAGGCAAAGCACTCCAGTTTCACACACACAACCCACAAAGGACCTGTAAGGCATTCACAGTCAGTGTGGCTACCACAGTTCTGCTGCTGCATTGACCACCTCACGCTGCAGCATCTCTGCACATTCTCAAGTCTTATAGGGCACTTTTCCCCCATCACACTGCCCCGCTCCCTTGTGTGGGACCCACATGGGAGTAAATCCTGCTTGGCACAATCGTGACCCCAGCTGCTGCATTTCACAGCCTCACACCGACAGTGAAAAGCAGAAGTGTGGAAGGCGTCTGTGCCTCCCTCTGAGCAACACTTGTGATTATACATTTAATGAGCATTAGAGAGGTAACTTCTAAACAAATTAACTTCCTTTTTTAAACAGGAGCAAATTAACGTTACAAATACATTATGACTACATCGTACAGCACGAAGCAACCCATAGCTTCATTTGTTTTTTAAGCACCCCTGAACATGCACAGATCCAGTTCAGGAATCTGGTCTTCATTTCCATTACATCACTTTTTCAGCACGAAGTTTCTCCGTCCCACACAGCCCTATGCTCACAGCTTCCCTACTAACCTTAAGCCTTACAAACAGGTGAGCCTGGGCTAAAACCCAGAATGGCTCCCCTAGAAGCTCAACAACTGCAGAGAGGCCAAACGCCACCACGCCAGCCTGATAGTGAGGAACCACGGATGGATCCGGAACTTCAAGTACGTGCAGCCAGACGAAGCCCAGGAAAACAGACCAGAAGACACCAAGAGGGACTCTAAAAAGTTAATGTAAAAACAGTCAGGTTTCCTTCAGCAGAAAAAAGAACAAGAGAAAATCTGATTCAAATTTCCCACGCTGCTGTACTTTACGTATGTCGAAAGAGATCAGACAAACTCATTGCTATTGTAGCTACAAGTTTTGGTGTAAAACCTGTCAGTGCGAGCTACTACTTGCAGCTATGAGTCTGATAGCCCCAATGTAACTGTTACAGTGAGCCTTCCAGGCAACGGCAGTGGAGTCAGCAGAAGAAAACATGCACGGCATGCAGTGCAGACACGGGCTGCAGACACCGGCCGCCTCGTGCAGGTCCCGCTGCAGGACCCGCCGCCTCCTCCAGCCGGAACCAGGAGTGAGCTCTAAAGCAAAGCGGAGCCGCTCTCACGTCAGCCACAGCAGGTTGATGGTCGCGGCCCAGCTCCGCTCCGCGCCGCCGCTCAAGCAGGCCCTGCGGAACGCCTCCCTGGCCAGGAACACCGCGGTGGAATAGAGCAGCGTCAGCCTGCGGGAGACACGACGGGACACGGGGTCGGCCCCGCTCCGTGCCAAGGAAACCCGGCCACCAGAGGCGGTTCCCGGCGGCTCCCATTGCCGGGGCAGCGCGGCGTCACCTCACGCTGACGACGCCGAGGAGCTCCCTGGACAGGTAGCGCAGCGTCAGCGTGTTCAGCCCGAAGGTGACCGCCCGGAACAGCACCTGCGGGGAACGGGGGAGGAAAGCGCTGCCGGGGGGCCGGGCCGGCTCCCGCGGGCGCCGCCCAGGAGGGCGAGGAGCGGGAGGAGGCGGGGCCAGGGGTCCCGGGTCGGCCCGCACCTGCAGCAGGGCGCTGGACGAGGCCAGGCGGGCGGTCTGACGGAGAGCACCGACGGCCGCCATGACACCGAGCGACCGGCCGGAAGGACGGCGTCGCGCCGCGATGACGTCACGAGGGGGCGGACGGCAGCAGAGCTGAACCCGACCCGTGTGGTTCCTGTCAGCAGGTGGCGGCGGGTGACCCAGCGGGGTGTGCAGCGATACAATGTACGGCCTCAGTGTGCGGGGAAATGGCAGCCAGAGGCGTCCAGCTCCACTTGTGAATGTGGATGGAGCACAAGCAGCGCGTGTGAGCGCAGTGATGTGGTGCATTGCAGCACTGGGGGCACGGACAGGAAAGAAAAGCCCCAGATCTGGCCATGCAGCTTTTAGCAGCGCCGCATTCGGCTCTTGTTCTTTGCTGGCCAAAACACGGAGCTGCTGGTAGTGACAGTGCTGAGACACGGCGCTTTGTAGCTGACACTGCTCCACACAACTGTGCTGTTGTGCTCTTTGCACCCGGTGCAGTTCCCATGGAAATAAACGGCAGGCATTACTTTTGGAGCAGCCCGTACAATACAACTTCACCACCTCATTTTATCTGTGCCTTATCATCCTACCTAAAATGTACGACTCTTTTCTGAGAATCCAATAGTAGTGAAGGTTCATCGTAAGAGACACTTCAGGAGTCACCTCAGGCTGTTCTAAGCGGTAGAACACTCCCATCGCATCCTGAGGAATGTGGAGAGGTTCAAAGAAGAGGCTCTGACCCCACGTCTGAGGCTAAACCAGCACTGACATCCTCCGTGCACACCATACTCCTAACATTCCATGTCTGATGTGGAGCAAACTCCTGTCCATCCGCACACAAAACCTGATGCGATCAATTATGCTGAAAGCACAATACAGAAAGCAAAAACCTGTTCTCTGTCTGTGGCGAACCTGAAATCTTTCCAACAGAAACAGAGCCCCACAGCATCCCTATGGGAGCAGCAAGGCACAAATGCCACTTCTGACTACTGCAGTGACACCATACCCCGAGCCTGTGACTTGAATCACTTCATCCTCTCACAAACATTACATTGGACAGAACGAAACCCCGTAATGTTGTCAGTAACGTTTCCGAAGGGTATATGCAGGTTCACTGCAGCCTAGGAGAGAGCTAGCCAGGAAACCATGAAGTCAGCCTTGCTTTTTTATTGAATTATGGCAGTTTTCCAGACCTTTGTGTGATTATTAAAACAAAAGAGAGAACTGTGGTGCTTAACAATGAGATCAGATCAGCGGTACAGAGAGTGGAATGTGTAATTTGCAACAGGGGAGGCCCAAAATCAGACTTGCCTTGTTAAACCATACAGATAAAAGGGTGAGCAGCCCTTTTCACTGTGCAACACTGGGTTTTTCAACCAAATCCATGTGAGGCTGCTATGAGCTTTGCGTGTCATTTTCTTGAAGCACATGACGACTCACCAATAAAAAGTGAACTCATTCAGTCTGCTGGCTGTTTTGCAGCCCAGGCTTACATTTGGTCCCTTTTTACCTCTGAGCCAAAGTCTAGCATCGTTAGCAAGAGGCCAAGCTAAGACATTTACTTACACGCAATACCATTTAACCACGTTAATAATGCAGGACATCAGGTGGTTCCAGCTGGGTAGTGCAGTGAAGACATATCAGCTATTTGCTCAGAACTGAACTGAGAAAACAGAACACTTCATCTTTGCTAACACCATCGTTACTGTCCGTGTTCTACACACAGAAGGTGTGCCCACGTGAAGAACACGCTCTGTGCTAACTGTGGGGCACAGCACACTCCTCGGTGGCTGCTCCTGCATTGCTGAAGGAAAGCAGTCTTTGTTAGCAGATCTTTTGCTTGGAAGACAAACCAAACAGTTACTTACACCAGAACACAGTAAAGCAAAAAGAATAATAAAGTTACTTGAAAAGTGATTGTGCAGAATGGACAAGGGAGAAATGCTCAATACTTGCAGAAGTAGAAAGAAAGGTCCTGAAAACAAGGGAGAATTCTGGCATCACTTATTTTAAAAGAATGGTGACTCAGTATTTAGAAAAGAGGTCAGCCACTGGATTTCACAACCACATGTGGAGAACACTACAGAGGAAACTGGATGGGTCTGCCAAAGCAGTCAGTGTAGGGCCGAGAGCTGCCTCCCCCACACACACCGAGGTGGATTCAAAACAAAAAAACACAGAACTCTCCTCTGCAACTATTTCTGAAGTGTTTGACCAGCAGGGTGCAAAAACCAGCAGCACTGAACTGCTACAGGGACCGAAATGTGCTGACATCACCAGAGCCAGGTGGGCAAATCCGAGACAGCTTCGTGTGTTACTGCCCATCCTGTACCCAGCTGTGCATAAATAGGAAATGTCAGTCTAACTATTCCAATGCAGTCTGTAAGGTGAACAGACAACATGTGGAAAAGAAGGACTTCCCAGTCTTCTCCTGGAAGTGAATGAGAGGAATTTTATGGACAACAAGGAAAGCATATTGATAGTCAGAATGCTTGTACAGCACATGCATGCTATAAACTGCACTGTATTCCACGATACTGTCTCATCCTTGTTGCTCTCCTCTGGTGTTTTCAGCCTGGGTAATGTCAACTGAAGCAGCACACCTTACAGCACACACCGACATAACTAAACACAAGTCACAAATAAGGGAGAAGTGGAGCAGATCATTCCTTTATAAGATTAAAAAACCATCCTGGGGATTTTCTTTGAAACTTATGCCATGCGGTTCCTGAACCTCCTTTTCATCCCAATGGTTCCCAAACACTTTGTCCTTCACAAGACCGTCTTCCCCCCCTGGGGAAAACACAGCATTTCCACTGCTCAAGTGGAACTTCACTGCTTCCACAGCTGGAAGGCACAGGACAGGAATTAAAGCACACTTCACTAAGTGAAACTGTTAACTGCATTTAGAGACTGAAATAATGCAGAAAGCCTAAAAGAATGAATGTCCTCTCCTTGCAGAAATGGATGGAGGTTTCAAGAACCAAAGCTCACCATCTGTCTCCCTTTCTGTCACTGAAAGAGCACGCCAGCTCCTTCATAGCATGCCTCTGATCCTCTCGTTTTCCAGGCAAAAACCTAAGAATGACTCTCACAGGACTCATTAAGGCTGCTCCCCCCTCCAAGCAAAGAGTAAGCACAAGTAGAACTCTGCACAGTGCTCCCAGGAGATGCATGGGAAGACATGTACTGAGGCAGCCAACGCAGCTACTTTCACCTCTCTGGGAAACAGACTGAAAAAGCTGAGGCTGAAAGGACAAATGATGTTTTCAGTTTACTGCTTTAACTTCTCAGCTAAACAGCAAGGATGAGCTGTCCACAACTACGAGCAGTTTTGCTAGTAATTCACATGGCCACTCACTGGAATGAGGGACGCGCTGCTTAGTGACTTGTGTATAGAAGCAGGGAGCACACACATGTCATACAGCACAGGGGTTTAACAGCCAGTATCCTTATGGTGCTTTTTGAAAGCAGCCAGGACAGTCAGGTCACAAAGATCACAGCAGTCTTGACTGACTGATCTTCACTCACAGAGGGGTTCTTGAGATCTTTCCTGTTGCATTATAAAACGATGAGCATCAGAGCTCACACGTACACCTGCACAGTGGAAAGTACCCAACGTTCATTGAAGTCATCCAGGATGCACGCAGCATTCAGAGATTCCTGGTCCTTTTACATACCCACAAAGCACTGTGTACTTCGAAGACAAGGAAGTGGTGTACAGACACACACCTGTGATTGCTTGGCCCCACTGATGCTGTTAGCAGCCAGGTTTGATCAGAGGCTGAGCAGTCAAAAACTCTTTCAGAATCTTATCCACCATCCTCTCTTCAGCTCCCCTGCTGGAGCTGTTTTCACATCCGTGAAAATCTATTAAACTCTAATGTTTGCTTTTGTAACAAAGTCCTCCAAGACTGCAAACAGCCTTCCTTTTCTCTCCCTTTTTACTGTTTAATAACTTGTACAGAAATAGCCATGCTGCAGATCTGACAAAAGCCAACCCACCACAAACCGTGAAACAAACATGCACATAAAAACTTGGGGCAGGGGAGGAAACCCTCCAAAAATCCACAACCTATTTGAGACTTTATAAAGACTCCTCCCAGCCTCACCATGGGGTGTTTGGCCTCAGCCCACCCCCCACAGAAAATATTCTCTTTTTTCCCCTTGTGAGAATACTGACAAATGTGGGTGGCAGCCTGGGGCTCTTCTCCTGGCTCACAGCATTGCCCAAACACACACAGCCCGCCTCCATGCTAAAGTAAATCTGCAGCATTAAAATATTTCTGCGTGCTGCATCTGTTCTCACCACCCACAGTCTTGCTCCTGCCTTGCTGCTCTTGCCTACTGGCGTGAGTATTCCAGCTTTAGATAGAACTGTTTTAGGGATACAGGCCAAGAAGGTTAACGACAGTTAGCTTTTGTTGTTTGGGTTGAATATGGTTAAAATCTGTGCCCACACCCAGTATTAATAAACAGGCTCAGTCCGTGGCAGTGGACAGGTTCATCCCTGCAGAAGAGAACTGCCAAGTGAGTGCCAGCAACTACTCCAAGTCTGTGCAGCACCGCCTGCAGAAAGTGCTCTGTACTCTTCCTTACTGACGTTCTTGGGTTGGATGTCTTTGGGAAAGCTGCCTGTTTTCTGTGCTAGGATGACCGAAATCAAGCAGCTTTCGACTTCCAAATCCATCCACAGTCCAACTAAATCTTGACAATGAGAAGTCCCTGTTCTATAGCTCTACTACATGGACACTCAGCTGCTGGTCCAAACGTGGCACTCTGAAATTATGCAGGTTCTCAAGCAGCTCTACAATTACTGGAAAGTTAATTCCAGAACTGCTGCAGTGAATTGTTTTTAGCAGCTATTAACCTATGTAAATGTCCATCTGTTCTGATTCCTTTCCACTGCTGAGTGTCCAGTGTCTGTTTTGTGATTTGAAGGTGACTGAACGTTACAGTCAGCTGTGAACAGGAAAGGTAACGGGTCACTAAAGCACACAGAAAGTCAGCATCGTTTGTAAGGTGGAAATGAAAAACCATAGTCTTCATTCTGATAGTCCCTCTCACTACCAGCCTTTATTACTGTTGAAATGAGAAAATCAGACTAGAGGGAAAGTTGTAATTAATGGAGTGGAATTAATCCAGGTCACTCTATTACTCTGGCTTTGCACAAGGGTAACTCTACTCCAGTAACTTCAGCTGAGTTTTTCTGGCACAAACCCACTGTAAGCAAAAGCAAAATTTAGCCTCTCGTTTGTTCTCATTAGGCTCCTGGCCCTTAAGCATCAGACTGACTGGAAACAGTTTACAGCCTTCAAGTTAGAAAGGAGAAAAATCTGACTAACAAGAAAAACACAAGTGTGCCAAATAAATATGGTACTGTTTTATAGACTACAGGATCAAAAAGATGCAGAAACACTTGTCTTAAAAGAAAGGTGACAGGGCTTAGCAAGAAAGCACTCTTAATGGCTATAGCTGCTACTGAAACTGCTGCCTCTTGTCACTAATCTTGGGCAAACTGCTTTTTTTTTCTTTCCTCTTAAATGGAAACCATAATCCTGCTATGAAGCAGAGCAGCCACGAATTAAGAGTTTTGGTAGCTATTATAAAAGGTTAGATTTTATGACAGATAAGACAATATTTCTGAGGTTTCTTAAAGCATGACTGTGATGAGAATGACGATAAAAGCACCCCGTGTATCAGGGTGAGCACAGGAGACATTACATATTTTGCAGTCTAAAAGTAGCAGAAAGCTTGTTAGTTTTGAAGTGACTTGGAAACAAGCTGGCTCCATTTTGCAAAGGTTCCTCCCTGTGCTGCCAATCACAGCCTTAGACTCCTTTTCTAGGTCTCTGTCTCTTTATTAGAGCAAATAGGAAGCGACAGTAATGACACCAATGATGGATGCAGTATCTGCGATACAGTTTTCTCCCATTTCTCTCCAGGGATTGGGCTGATTAACAAATCTGAATTTGTGTTTGCAGTCACGGACTATTTATGGGGCTTGAGAACGTCAGCAGTCATGGAACTTCATACCATATATTTTTCATCACCCCTTTTTTTCCCAGAGCAAACAGCCTGTTCAGGAATGACCACGGTTTTGACTGTAATCATTCATCTAACTGCTTATTTGTGCCTATTTGTCCCAGACACATAGAAAGGCTTGGATTGGAAAGGACCTTAAAGATCATCTCGCTCCAAACCTCCTGCCATGGGCTGGGTTGGTCTCCACCCCTTAGTTCAGGCTGCCTATCCAGAGATGAGGCAGAGATGTGGGACGTGCAGAGGCCAATCCTCACCTGCATCGGTTAGGGTCAGTTCAACTCTTGCACAGCAGCCAAATCACTGGTTCTAAGATACAGACTTGCTCTTAAAAAAGCTTGTCTTGCCACAAATCTTTAGTTCTGAATAAATAGAGAAGCTATTTAGAGCTAAAACTAGCATTTGCATAGCCCTGCAAAGACTTCAGCAGAAGCCGGTATCTGAGAATAGGAACAAAACGTAAAACATGTTTGAAAGAAGGATGGCCATTCTCAGAAATAACTCAGCAGAGAGCTAAAATAAACCACACCCCATGGCAATGGTTAGCTAAAATATTCTATCCTATCTTTTATTAACTGTAACAAGAACAGACTAAGAACTGCTGACAATACACACATTTTACAGAGAAAACGGGTACCATGAGACATAAAGGACAGTGATGCTGCAGGCCAGGACAGCACTTGTGCTGTTCCTGAGGATCACAGCTCACATGGTTCTGTTTTAGTAAGGCTATAAGTCACTGCATCTCTCAAATCTCTCTCTGCTGGACTGCGTTTCTATAGAGGATTCTTTGTTTGCACCTGGATGTGTTTAAGAGCCGTCTGGATGTGGTGCTCAGGGATATGATTTAGCGGAGGGTTTTTAGAGTTAGGGTACTGGTTAGGCTGCGGTTGGACTTGATGGTCTTCAAGGTCTTTTCCAACCTGGGTCATTCTATGATTTTCTGGAGAAGCGTGTTTGTCCCAACTGAACTTCACATTCATTTAGTCCACTTCCCCGTTCCTATCCAAGGAAGGAACCATCGAGTGTCTTTAACTGTTCTACCCCAGTGCAGCACCCAGGGCGCACTCCCAGGTGGCTTATTTCACTGGTAACCTTACACCTGCTGAAGATCTTGTTGATACGGCAGCATTCCCTGTATTTCCTTTTTCTGGAAGAACTGGCAGAGTGAAACTAACATAAACAAACTCTTGCACCGAGACACCGGCAGACTGGCTTAGCCTGTAATTTGTTTTCTTGCACTGTTCCTCCAGGATGACTGCATAGCTATTTGCAATACCATAAAAAGGTACAAGAGACCAAGCCCTGCCCTTCTCGGTCAGTCATGACCCAGTAATTTGTGGTGGCAACTATCCTAGTATAGTAGGAGGGATGCAACGGCACCATGCTTAGGTGTTTCATGTGTGCCAATAAAATGGAGCAAGCATAATGTTATCTGGAGCAGGAATAAGAACGGTCACTGTCAGGGCTCAGCTCCAGCAAGTCTTCCAGCTCATTAATCACGTGCTCCCAACCCCACTGTAAAGACAGGTTCTTCCCCCAGTTATTCTGCATTTAAATGCGGCCTTGTCTGTAGGTAATGTACAACCTGGGACTGTTCTACATGACGGAGATTTAGATACTACAAGGAAATTGTGCTTCTAAGACGTTTTCTTCTGCAAAACCATTAGCATGATTAGCATAAAACCCGTATGAGACCCCGCATAAAATCCAAAGCAAACATGTAGGGCAAATGAAATCAGTGCAGTAATACCACGGCTTACGTTTGCCCAGAAGGATTTCATTTTCTGCACCCTGAGCTGATGGGGCCGGCCCAGAGCAGGGCCATTGGGATGCTCAGGGGGCTGGAGCACCTCCCGGGTAAAGACAGGCTGAGGATGCTGGGCTTGTTCAGCCTAGAGAAGAGGTTCTGGGGAGTACCAATACTGATTTGCATACCTTTTAAGGCCTAAATCGGATGCTAAACACTACTGAAGTGCTGAAGATCTAAGACAACATCCCAAAAGTAGTTACTACCATTCATATGACTGAGAACAACTATTCTGCCAGGCAGGTGCTCAGTTGTTTTTCTTATTCTTCTTAAAAAGGGGAAAGAAGTACAAACCTTACTGTGAACACAGTGCTCCACTTCTGTCTTTGCTTCCAAACAAAGTGAACTTTATTTCCCCGGGCAGTTGATCTATCAAGCTTCATAGGTTCTTAATCGCACGTTAAACAGATGCTCTGTGATGCACTCTGCCTGGTGAAGCAGAACACCTACCCACTGTGGAATGTTCTCACTATATAGAAAGTGCTGTGCTAAGTAACCCGCTGGTTATTACCTCTGCAAACAGCAAGAAGCTGCTCCCTAATGCCAAGGGAAAAGATAGAAAGGGAAGAGCTACGTGACTATATAACAGAGAACCAGCAGAAAGCCATTAAGCCCCCTCACAGAGCTCCTGAAGCAGAAAGCTCGCTCAAAAGATGCAACAAAAGAAAGCACATGGAAGCCCCCGTTTGTCCTGAGCACACCTTGCACACTAACGTGTCACCCCGCTGACACACTGACTGAGCTTATGATCTCCAAGTGAAACACGGCCCTTCTATTCACATTTCTGTACCATCAGAAATGCCGATGATTTGTGTTACTTCTTAATTTCTGCCTCAAGCTTCTTCATTTATACTCTAAGCCGATGCAAGTTTTCCTTCCAGCAGGCTGTAGGCCACATTGTTCTGTATTAGAAGAGCATGATGAGTTTTATATGTTTTTATTCCAGTTACTGCAGAATATTAAGAAGGGTGAGAGCAAGAGGGCAAAATTCTCCCACCCAAATCTAAGCTGTCAGAATGGAGGGAAAAAAAAGGAGGAGGGGGGACTCTGTGATAATACTGTATGACTCAGAGGCTTTGCAAACCACCTTCAGAAATACGGCTGGGCAGGATGAAGGCTCCCTTCTCTTTCTCTGCTCCATTTACACATTCCCAGGACTTGCTGCAACAGGAAACACCAACATTTTCCTCCAAATCTTCAGGGAAAAAGTTTCATGTTTTTGCAGATGTGCTGGTCAGAATGCCGCTCCCAGCAGCCCCTCAGCTCCCTCCTTAAACGTCCTCCCACTGCTCAGATTTCTTTTAAAATGATGGTGGAATCCTCACACAGGTTCCCAGCAGCACACACACACTGTTGTGATCCAGCAACAGGTAGCTCAGCTCCACCGCACCATGCTCCACTCCTCAACAGAACAGGGGGGAAATAGGATGGAGGAAAAGGAATCTCACAGGTTGAGGTAAGGACAGGGAGGTCAATCACCAGTTACTGTCACCGTCAAAACACTCAGCATAGACTGATTGCTGTAATTTATTACCGGCTGGTAACAAATCAGAGCAGTGAGAGCTAAAGCAAATGCAAACACCTTCCCCACATCCCCAGAGCATAGACAGCACTGCTCAGGCTCAGCTCAGGCCACCAGCACCACCCTTCTAGTCCTGGGTGGATCTGGCTCTGAGCTGAGCTGGGGCAGCTGCTGGAGACCACCAGAGGTCACTGCTGCAGCTGCCATCAAACCCTCGTCGTGCAGACCCAACATACAGACACAGCCCCATCTTTAAAAAGACACAACTTTGCTGTCTTGCAGTTGACAGAGCAGCTGCTATACAGCATTGCCAGAAGGAATCCAATGCAGCTCAGTGACTACAGCAAAAGACTGAACTTTTTTTTTTTTCTATTTCTTTGCCTGTTTCAGGATCTGTAAGTTGCTGCAGTGCACGTGATCTGTCCAAAGCTGCAGATGGGAACAAAGGCTTTTTAATTTCCAGGTTGCTCACCTGGTGCAATCTACATTAGGAACTTTTAGAAGTTCCTCCGCAAAGCTGAGAGCATCACAGCAAATCTTCATCTCAACACCTACATAAAAAGAACAGTTTTCCTTTGCTCTCCCTGGCAACATTAAGCACATTTAAGTTGTCAGAGCTCACAAAACAGCCCTGAAATCTTCATCCAGCTTGTACTTTAATAAGAACAGAAAGACAGAGCAGCCCTATAAGTTCACTTACCTTGCCTGTAGCTGGGCACTGCCGCATACACAGCAAAAGGAAGAGGCTGGTCACTGGTTGAGAATATGAATACAGATGGGCTAAATTTAAGCAGAAGGGCCAATATTACAAGACAGCAGCAAGTGAGATACAAGTCCAGTTCAGCTCTTTTCCTGATAAGTACTCCAGCTGAATTAAAAAGACCAGCCAGCTGTATTATAGGATCACAATAGTGATGAAGTGCTACATGTGCATGTTAAATAGCTGCATTCGCACTTATAATGCTTGCCTAAGTACACACTTCCACAACAGTAGGGATACTCCAATATCTTAAAACATATGTACATATATGTTATTTTACAGCAATGAGACCGCACACAATATACAGTGCTAAGAACAGTAACATCCTTCAGTGCAGGTCTGCTGTTTGCAATGAACAGCTGGAAGCATTCCGCCTCCAGACTGGGCAGATCTCCCTTAGAAACTCTCACTGGCCAAGATTTGTCTTACAAGGGCTCAGAAACGAGAGCCGCCTGGGTTGGTTCTGTGTGTGAGCACAGCCCAGCAGCACAGCCCAGCTGTAACCTGAGGGCAGGTGTGGGACGGAACATTGCCCTCAGCAGCACAGAGCTGCCCTCACGCACCGATCTGCCTCACAGGTACTGAGACTGAAATAGCACACCCAGTATTTATAGGCCCACAGAGCACTCCAGGAGGGTTAGTCACCGTGTGTGACGATGGACACAGCCCTCCTCCGAGGTCTAAAAATAGGAGGCTGCAAAGGACTCCTGCAGCAGCTCTGCTGAGTGATGCAGTACTGCTCACCATCAGCAGGAACACTGATTAACTCGGGGTTCCCCTGCGGTTACTCAGTGATATTCAACTCCTGCACTCCTTGCACTGAGCACAGCTAAACTA
Organism: Coturnix japonica; assembly: GCF_054131305.1. Taxonomy (NCBI): domain Eukaryota; kingdom Metazoa; phylum Chordata; class Aves; order Galliformes; family Phasianidae; genus Coturnix; species Coturnix japonica. The sequence goes on along the minus strand of NW_028188943.1, from coordinate 3,834,929 downwards.
CTACGCAATTAATCTGCGCAACCCTTGATTCTAAACGAGGGCTGGTAACTCTTGCTGACAAATGCACTTGACAGAACTGCTTTCCTGGCACCCCCAACGAGCAGAACACGTTCTTATAAGGCAGAGGTGAGGTCAGCTGAGCCTTTTGTGTCACTTCATTCTTACTGTACACTCACCCAGCGTCAACAGCAAAACATGGCTTTGCAGTCTTCAAAGCAAAAGTGAACTCACTGGATGTGAAAAGCACCTCTGCAGAAATCCCCAAGGCAAACAGGTCAGTGTTAAACAGCTGCTGTTCAGAAAGAAAGCAGGACTGACAGAATGCTGGAAGGTACCTGAGGCGGCTGCACTGAATCTGTGCTGTGCACAGAGCTCTGAGAAAGACAGCATTCGTTCTGAATCCCTTCCAGCACACACCTACACTGATGCATTTATAAGAAGGAATTCAAAAAACCCGACTTCTCTGTCCTTAACTTTCAACTGTACTTTTGAACTTTAGATGCTGGCTGAGGAAAATGCAGGTTTTCAGGACATTGCTCCACTCGGGACAGTGTCAAAAGGGCACAGACTTCAAGAACCTTTCCCACAAGGTGTGTCCCTTCCCGGGCTGTCCTCCGAAAGATGCACGAGAAACACCCACTGACCACAGGAGACAATAAATAGCCATAGGGACAAAGGTGACAGCTGTACAAACATACTTTCAATGCCAGGTTTATCCAGAGCAGCTAAACATTTGGTTCTTAGCCCTTGGGAGCCAACAGATACGGCCTGTCCTCACCATATCCAAGACTAATGAAAGGCAGAGCGCTCCAACATCTGAAAAGCCAAACACGGAGTAAAACAAAGAAGGCGGCTCCTGCCTGCGGCAGAGTTGAGGGAGCCCCGACACCGCTGGAAAGGCCGCGTTTGTTTGCTTGCTGTTTTTCCACCTCCTGGCACGTGCGTGCAAGCCCTCGGGCACAGCTCCATTTTAGCATTAAAATTACAAAGCATCCGCGGCGCGTCTGACACCGCTCCAAGTCGGCAGCGGCACGCAGCTCTGATCGAGCGGAGTGGGGCACAAGGAGCACCAAGGGCTGGCACCGGGCGGGCGAAGCGTTGCCTCTGCTGGGCATACAAAGGAAGTTCCTCCTTGTCCTATCACTTGTGTAAAAATGTTATTCCCCTCCTACTTATGTTTAAGTATTGTAAAGCCATAGCGAGGTCTCCTTGAAGCCGGACTGAAAAGCCCAGTTCCCTCAGCCTGTCATCATAGCAGCAGCACTCCAGCCCTCGAGCATCCTCATGGCTTCCTCTGGACCATTGCTAGAAGTTCACAGTTTTCCTGCGTTAAAGACCCCAAACCTGGACGCACTACCCCAGCTGGGGCCATACAAGAGCAGAGCATAAGGGGCCGTGCCAAAGGCTTTGCAGGATCCCAGGTAGATGCCATTAGTTGCTGTCCCTTTGTGCAGTGATGCCAACACTCCATCATAGGTCACCAGGTCACCAGGTTGGTCAGGCACAATCTACCCTTGGTGAAGCTGTGCCAGCTGTCTTGGATCACCTGCTCAACCCTCGTGTGTCTTTTTATTCAGAGGGCAGTGAGGCCCTGGCACTGTTGTCTGGAGAAGCTGTGGGTGCCCAACCCTAGAGATGGCCAAGGCCAGGCTGGATGAGGGCAGCCTGTCCTTGTGGGAGACAACCAGCTGTTGGAGGGAGTTGGAAATTTAAGGCCCCTTTCAACCCAAAGCATTCTATGACTGTATGAATTTCTCAGCTAAAGGCACAAGGAAAACGTAAGTACTAACATACCTGATATTAACAGGCTTTCTCCTGTAACTGCCGTGTTGTCTGCATTGCACCTGAGTCACAGTATGTAAACCCATGACCAGAAGAACCAGTCCCTCAATAAAACAAAAGCATGAAAACAGGAACATAAAGAGTCACATACAAGAGTTATAACTGAGTCAGCATCAACCAGGCTGAATCACTGCCAGACAAACAAGGAAGTTAGAAAACTCTGCATAACAGGTATTTTTAAGGGGAGTTTCCTCTTTCAGATTGCCTGAAGCATTTCAAATGGAATTTAATTTGTGAAATATCTGAGGAGCACTATGGAACAATGGTATTGAAAATCAATTATTCTTCAAAGTTAGGTGCAATTACAGGAGCAAACTGACATGCTTTCTAAGTCCAGTCACCGGACTACTGGCATAGAGTGACAGAAACACTAACTTTATCAGTACAAAAAATCAAATTCAGACCATATCTATTTAATGGCCTAAGGCATAGTGACTTCCATCACAGAATGTGTCAGAAGCACATTGATGCACACACATAGCTCCTTCGTGGGTGGTGTGGAGGGCAGCACACTGCCTGTTTAGTGCGCAAAACAGCACTGCACAAAGACTGACACTGGAGACAGGATCAGCATGTTGGTGATTGGAATGGTGACCAGAATGGAAAACCAGGCCAGTAGCACTGTACTGTGATATGTTTTGGCAGTGTAACTTGAAATACCACTTCCACTGTCCTTAACTATTTTGTCTCAGAAATATTTAGGAGAAATGAAAATTCTGTTATTCGCCGTTTAAAGAGAACATGAGAATTATCCATCATTTCACTTGATTCATTCCTGAAGAACCCTGGAGCTGCACATTCAGTACTAAGGAGCCCAGAGTAAAAGGACAAACCACGGGCAGCATAAAGAAACAAAAGGTTGCGCCTGGTTCTGTTTAAAAGCCATTCCATGAAGGAGATCCAGCAGTCTCTGTCAGTAGTTCTCACATCTGTGATATCATAATCCTGTGGGGTTTACAGTTATGTTTTGGGGTTTTTTTTCCCCTAGAAGGAAACTATTTTATTGCCAGGAAGAAAACATCTGAAATCTCTAGCCAGCAAAATCCACTAAGGAAGGAACTTACAGACTGCGATCATTCTAACTTGGGCTGGACTTTCTGTCCTAGTCCAAAGATTTCTTTATGCTAAATATCTCCTACACCCTCATCAATCTCTTCAATCAGCTTGACTCCTCACCAGCATCCCTCACCCACAGTTGCTCACCTGTTGATTGATCAAAGACCATCCTTCCCTTTTGATTTACGTAAGCCTCTCCCAAAATAAGCTCACAACCAACATTTAAGAAATTACAGTAATAAGCCACCTACTCTGTGCCACTGCCTACATTATTCAGTCATACATTCTACTTCTTCTTTCCCCCTTATGGCTGTCATGTTTGTTTTTTTTCAGATCATTCATTTTCTGAATCCACGCAGGGTTGGTGACAAGGGCTCCTTATCAGCTATAATCATAGTAAGCAATATTAATAACTGAAGACTTTTCTCCTGAAAACTGAGGTGTCAAATTCAGATGCCTGCATAAGAATGGCAGCTATCACGTAAGAGAAGTTTCTAGCTGCCACAGCTGAGGGACAAAAGCATCGAGCTGTGACTCAAACACACTCCATATGTTCAGAAAGCAAAGAATCCCTACTTTTCATAGTTCAGATAAGACTTCCAATAACTTGAACAGCAAAACCATCAGCTGTGATGCTGTGCCGGTTTGAAGCTGGAATTTGACGGTCATTCGATGTGAGCATGAGAGCAAACACAACAGGGAAGAATCACATGATGAACAATGTGTTCTTCCACACTTCTGCAAAGTTTCACCCAGTGAGAACACAACATCCTGATGTTTTTCCTCCTCTGGTCTCTCAAATCTACTTCTTCTGTTTACAGTAAAGCACCAAGAGAAAGTAAAAGGGCTCACATGACAAGTGTACTTGATAAAGAACATAATAGGATTCGGAAAACAGTAGCATTCCTTGTTAAACAATCGTCTTGCTCCCTATTTATGAAGCTCAGATTTTACTTGAGCTATTTAGGAAAGCACCTTACAGAACAGCAGCTGGTCACGAGTGGAAGGCTAGGACGCATAAATCAGGCCTCAAGTGCAAGGACAGATGAACTGCTTTAACCTCTGCTGTGCACCATGGAAAAAAATCCCACAGACATTTAAACTATTATTGTGGACTCACTCATGGAAAATATTCCACCTGATACCTGAAAACCTTAAACAACAACAGCAGAGAAAGGAATCAGACAGTAACAGAAGCACATGAGCCCTAGAAAGAACAAAAGACAAGGAAACAAAATAATATGGATGCAGAAAAAACACCAAAAGACCCCACTGACATTTAAATGAGATGCAATATTCTGATCTACCAAGTATAATGTACTTCAAGATGTCTAATTACCTTGATGGCCCTTAACTGGGAAACGAGCACAGTTCCTCGTACTTCATTCCTGGCATCAAAGACAGACTTGATCTACTTTCTCCTGCAGCTACACTTGCAAAATACAAAATACAAGACCGTTTTCCCTATGTGGAAATGAGGACTGTGAGCCTCAGCCTTCCTGTGAGACTGGGACGAACAGATTCTGCTTCAGGAGGGAAATCATCCTGATAGTGATGAAACTGACACCCTGAGCAATCAGATCTTGCCTGAAAAATAACAAACTTCAAGACCTTTGGAAGTGAACTCTGCACTATGTTTCCATCTGATTTGATTGTGTTTACAAGTACTAAGAGCACTTTAATACATGCCTGTGCACCACTGCCTGGGTATAATTCTCCTCTGGGAGTGTCATTTTAGATGTTTCACTTACAATGCAAGCAAACAACAAGAAAAGGTCTCTGATGCGTGGCCTTCTGCCTACAGATGCTGTTTGCCTTCACCGAGACCTGCATTCCTTCATGTCCCCTGGGGATTATTAATGTGAGTGGTTTTGTATTTGAAGATCCTTACCTGTACTTTACATATGTCTGAGCTGACACCGCACAGTAACTTAGTGAATTCTTCCAGACTTCAACACTTTGGAATGAAGCCTGCAGCAGATGCAGCTCAGGGTTCTGTGCTCTAATTGCTCTTTATAGTGTTTTTCCCACAGCGAAAAACCCTTCTGTTTCTCATTATGAGGAACACTGACCCTTGAAGGTAAAGCCTGATCAAGTACCTCAGCCATTTCACTGCAGTGCTCTGCAGTGTTGTGCAGTGCTGCATTAAGGTCCTGACAGAACAGTAAGAGCCTTTCCACAAAGCTGTGCCTTTCAGATGCTGCTCCTTTGTCTTGCACCTCCTCCAATCAAAGCCTGGGAAGCCAAGAATTTGAGGACTTATGCAAACAAGAAGGAAAATATCAATTTACTTCATGTTCTACAAAAGTCCTTCAAACATAACAGGCTATTCTGAAACAAACTGAACAAGCAATTAGGCATCATATCCTGCAAGCCTGTGCTCTATGGGTGATGCCTCCTGAGCAGCAGCAGCTGGGAACCTCCACTAATTCAGCTCCTGCAGACCCAGGTGTGGTTTCTTTGTCTTTGCCGTTCTTTCTACTTGCCCTGCAGATGAACTTAATCTATTAATATATAACAGTAAGGAAAGATTTCCCCTAGAGACAGCAGTGAACTTAAAACAACAGGTAACTGGTTTTATTTTCATCTTACAGAGAAAGAAGGTGAAGTAGTACTTCTAAAATCAAGACCTGAATGTTTCTGAATAGCAACAGCGCTTTGATATCTTTTGTTCCTCCCATCTCCACATCACTGGAATCAGAACTCAAGCAAGCTTGATCTGTAAGATGTTACTATTGACAGTATGTCTGATCAGCTTCAGGACCTACACACAGGGACACACAGACATGTTTACCTTCAAAAGAGCAACTGCAGTGTCCTTCATCGTACACTTACATACATTATGCTGAAATATTTCAAACTTAATTGCACGTGGTCCAGAAAAGACACAGACAAAATGCAAACTGCAACTCTTGAACTCCAAATGTGACTGCAATCACAATTAATTAAATCGCTGCACATCAGGCCATTTCATGCATGTTGGAATTATCACAGCTCCAGCTGCCAAAAGGCAGACCTTGTGCTGTTGTGCTCTTATCCTGCATCTCTCTCAAGCACAGAAACCCTTCACTGAGCTTATGTAATCTGAAGAAAAGAGGAAGAAAATTCATCGTGTTTATAGCAGATCGGGGGAGGAGGCCTACAAAGATAATCAGGTCTAACTGCATGACAGCTTCAGGGCTGAGCACAAGTCAGTTCACGTTGAGGACACTGTCCTAACGCCTCCTGGACACTGCTGGAGAGAAATTTCTCCCCAAATCCAGTGTGAACCTGCTCTGGTGCAGCACTGTGCTGCTTGTGCAGCTCTTCCTTCCACTTCACAAAAGCACCCCATTAGTTAAGTTCTGCTCAGCTGTCCACATCAAGGATCCACGTCAGAAATCAGCACCTACACAAACACATGGTCTCACCTTCAGCTGTGGCAGTCCTGCATACAGAGTGCTTGTCTACATAGCAGTGGCCCTGCTCAGACTTTCTGGCTGCTCCCAGTCAGTCCAATGAAACTGACATTACAGACATTTGGTAACAAACAGCTCAGGTGTGGTCGGGGTGGCGCTGGTTGGTTTTTCTCCCTATGGCAGCCATGAGGTCTTCTCACCATTTGCTTTTGGGTCCCTCTACAAAGTGCAAAGAAACACAGTCCGCTACAGATGAGTCAAAAGAGAAGTCTTGGTCAAGTGCTCTAAATTGCTAGTAAAGAAGCCCTGCTTTCTAAAGAAGCCTATGAAATTACTCATCAAAAGGAACCTGAAACTGAATATATCCCTACATCCCACTTCCCAACATGAAAGGCATTTAAACACCGATACATGTACGTGACATCACTGTATTAAAAATAAAGGAGAGAGCGCTGAATGCTTTTTCTCAGAGCTGCTAGGGAACATCAACACAACTGTCAGCATCATCCCTCAGGGCACCTCCAACAGCACTGACAACTTTGTACTTTACAGGCAGACATGAAGTGAGAACTGGGAGTGCTGTTACAGTCCCAGTACAAAGCAATTGCTTTCTAATTGTGCAGCGGCACGCTTTAAGCTTCACAACCAGATGAAACTTTGTTTTGTGTATGACTCTACGATGACTAAGACGAGCAATTCCCTCCTGGTCTTCTAGAAAACAGACTGAAAACCTGTAATTTATTGATACTAAAAAAAATGCAAAACAAATTCACATCACAAAAAACAAGATGCAAAAATGCCCAAGCCTCTTACCTGTCAAGATAGCAGAACAAATGAAACCTTGCAAAGGGAGTATAGATTTTAGCCAGATTTCAGCTGTGACAATTCAAGAAAACATCTTCCATCTCTTTCTGCTTATCCTGAGGCTGTAATTTTTCTTGTCAGTGAAAACACCCCCCGGAGAGCACGCCATGCTCAGGGCTCCCACATGCCACCTTTACCAGATTATCCTCAGGATGTCAACTCAGGGGGGACCCTCAGCTTAACTGCCTACAAGCAACTTTGTTAAGGGACAACTCTGCTATGAGCACAAGCAGGAGTTTGGTCCACTTATTATTTGGCAAGATCAACGTAGAAATGCTATTCCCACCAAACGCTCTCTCAGCATGACACAGTTGGGAAGGAGAAGCATTTTGCCATCTCTCTGTGAAGCTGCATGGCTCAACAACTATGTTGTGACACTGTAAAGCCATCCAGGACATGGAACTTTCCCTCTGTGCTTCAGCGTAACCATGACGTGCCTGGGGAGGGCAACTCCAGTCTGCCACTCCACCCTCGTCCTGTGCAAACACACACAAGCTATAGTTTAATTATGGGTATTTACTTTCATTTTAAAGGTTTACTGGGAGTTATCTCACATGCTACCTTGTTTCAACGATACTGTGCTCAACTTTTGATACCAGCAGTTGCTGTACCAATAAAAATAAATCCAACTAAGCAATTATCACAACACAATTATGGTCTAACTAGTACTTGCCAGAGTAAAGGCAAATAGAAGGATGAAGGAGTACAGCCTAGAAGAACGTGAAAACCTACGAACAACATTGTTAAGTATCCATATAGCAGGGAAAAATACCCAAGCAGACAAGAACCGATACACGAGAATTAAATGTTAGAGGCACCAGCTGCCAAGAGTGAGCTGTCTGTTCACAGTGGTCAAACTACACTTCAAAATGACGCCAGCAGACAACGAAACCAGGAATCAGGTGCTCCCACGTCCTCACACCAGGCTGCAGTAGGGCACATTTCTTCTTTCTGCAAACAAAGCCTTGTTCCAGTCACACCGTGAGACTGATTCATGTTATTGTTTGCACAGTCTGACAGTGGTTAAAGCACATTTAATAGAACAAATAATACTAATACCCTCGTGGTTCGCACATTTTACCAATAGAAGAAATTCTAGTTAATAACTTATGTCTGCATTAATCTGAAAATGATTGCAAAGAAAACCTATCATAAAGGAAAGCAGAACCTCCTTAGGTTGTTCAGAATGAACACTGACAGCCAGAGTGTTGGACCTGGGTGTTAAGGGGATGTGTGCAAAGTCATTCTTAACATAAATACTTCTGAAAGAACAGGTTTATGTGACAGCCTCACATGTTCAAGAATCAGTTATGAGCCTGCTATCCGCAGCACAAGGAGGCAGGAGGAATACTGATAAAAGTCTTCAGAGACTCCCTGGTTCCTTTCATTTGCAGCCCAATTTTGGGGGAAATGTAGGTCACATTTGCAAGTTTGCTATAAAAGCGTGTGAAATAGGTTTTTTTTTAAGAGGGAAAAAGCACCCAAGATTGTCACATAGTTTAAATCTACCTCAAGCACACAGGCCTTAAAAAACAAACATAAGCAAAGCTCTCTAGGCAGGAATCTCAGAGTGCCAGGAAGGCGTTTTCTTGCCTCATTTGTTATCAAGCCAAATACAAAAGTTTGTTCAGATAAGTAAAGCTGCAGAGCAGTTGGGACATAACGTATATCTCAGATTTAATCTCAGTTTTTAAGACTAACATCTGATAACCAAAACCACTCTGCTGTAAGTTGCAGACACAAATATGTAGAAATCTGCATGCTTTCCTCTTTCAGCATGCCACAGGACATGGGTTGCCTGGCTTATACATCTCATCCTCCAGGAAAAACAAAAGAAATCCATTCTTTTATTTCATCTATAGCAGGCACAGAATATTATGCAATTACAAGTTCTCAAAACATCATAAATTTAAACAAAGAGATTCTAGCACCTCCTACATGTAGCAGCCTAACCACAGCGTCTCACTCCACCCAGCTGCAGCTCTGCACGGGCACAGCAGCAAACCACGAGGAGGTAGGAAAGCCCAATTCAGCTGCACATCACAGTAACTGGCGTGCTGACTATCAGAGTGGTGGAATCCTTCCTCAGTACAAAAGCTAAAACGATCTGTAGAAACTGATTCATATTGCTACCAAAAGAATCTCTAAAGCTTCAGGACTTTAGAAAAGGAAGGTGAGCTCCTGTCTCAATAGGGCATCAGTCCAAAAGCGGACAGCAATCAGATGAGTTTTTCATAGCCCCACCACAAGCAGAACAGATGAAACAAGGCTCAGGAAGGAGAGACAAGTGAAGTCCTCTGATAAGCACTGCTCTATGAAAAAGAAGTTGGCAATGAGTGCCATGATTGTTTTCTGTTCTGCATGTCATAGAAATGGAAATAATGCTTTGGCACAAATAGCCATCTCTGAATCAATCAGCTGTCCACCACCAGAATCACAGCAGGTGCCGCAGATATGGCAGCTCAGCCTACAAGAGGTGATGGCATCCTTTTTGAGAATAGTTTTGTACTAATCTGACTGTGAAGCCCCACGAGAGCTGGTCTTACCCTCCACTATTGGTATGACTGAAGCTTTGCTGAGGAAATTTTAATTTCTCACTTTCCTTTTTACTATACGCTCTGGGTGTCTGGATGAGGAGCTATGAGATGTGGTTGTGGCAGCAACGGCAATGGGAGGGCGGTTGGACTGGATGATCTTGTAGGTCCTTTCCAACCTTGTGATTCTATGATTCTATGAGAAGCAAAATCACAGAAGATAAGCAGGCAGCAGGAGGGTCTCTCAGTGCCGTGAAACATCCCAAGTTTCTAAAGCCATCTTTCTCTAGCAGATGAGAATATTCTCCATTTCCTACAGGCCAAACTTAGTTAGGACTGAATAAAGAAGTTGAACCCACTGAGAGACCAGGCAAAGGCAGAAGAGGCAAAACTTACACGGTGTTCACAGTCCAGAACAGGAAGGCCTGTCTGTTTCAGAAAGACTTTGGCTAAATGACACTCTAAATGGATACATATAATAGTCATTAAGAACCTCACGTTAAATGAAATCCAGTGAACCCTGGCAAAACAGAAAATGGAAGCATTAAATGAAGAGAATCACCCTGCCACAATTAGCTTCTGCTTCTTCCCTCTCATTCAAAGTAGTTTCAGGTTTGCTGTTGTAAACTCAGCATTCACGAGCTGCTTCTGCACATCAAGTTCCTCAAATTTCAGAAGCAAGGTGTGCAATTTAAAGTTTGGTTCCATTGCAGTTCATTCAGTGCTGTTCTGTTCCAACACATACAAACCTTACTCTTATTTTCGGGCAAAAACCAAAATTGGAATAAAAACCCAACCACTAAAATTGGCCTAAGAAATGTACAAAGTAACAGAGTTCAACTGCAAGAGGGAAAAGTGGCCAGGGACTGTTCTGCTGCTTTGTTCCACCCAGACACATCACCATCTGCCAGGACTCAGCTGGTGCTATTTTCCTCTTAAAGTAAGTTACTTTAAGCTCCGAATATATCCAAATAAAGAAGTACCTCAAGGAGGCTGATTTCTAAACCCACTACAGCATCCAGATTTGATGTCAGAAAACTGAGGAACTCCCCCATCACCTGGTGAGTGCTGCTTGCTGTGGCAGATGGACTTACTGACTTTCTGTCTTTGTTATCTCATGGATTTCACTGTACAATGGAATTTTATCTCTCACTGTCTTGTTTGTAAATAGGTGATAATTCTTCCACAGCTTCCAAGTGAGCTGTTAAAATAAATGGAGAGATTTCTTGTAAAATATTTGGATTATCTTCTAATCTACAGGTCATATGCCTTCCCATTCTTGATTGGATAGAACAGCCAGCTCCTTTCGACTCCATATGAATATTCCCCCAAAACACACTTCTTGTGAGAGGTGGTAGAGGTGGGTGAAGCTCAGAAATAAAGGGAGGAACAGATTCTCCTTCAGGAACAGCAATAGTAGAGGCTACACGGTGCCTGGGTTAGTTCACTCAAGAAACTAACAACTATTCCCTCCATGTTGTTCTTCTGTGTTTGCTCTTATAAATGAAGCTTATCGTTCGTGCTTGCTTGTGGATTTGACCAGCTGCACTCTTAGATAGCTGAGAGAATTTCTATCAAAACACTATTTAAAAGCTCCAGCCATTCAAGGAACTTCAGGCTTAAGGTCTGGGATTTAAAAATACATATATATAAATATATATGTTACATATGTTATAGTTATTTGACTACCTTCTATATTTAGTTTACATACCACCGGGTCAGGGAAAGTATAAAGTCCTCCCAGCTCCCAGTCTTAGCCACAAGTTACCTAGAAAAGACAAAGCTTTCATCCTCTGCCTTGAGGATTAGATATAAAGGATCCTGACACCTTGCGAGGTATATTCTTTTTCTGTCAGCGTTTTCTGCTTGTATGTTTCTTTCTTTGTTTGTTTTGTATATGATTTTATTATTATTGTTCTGTTTTTCCTTGCTTACTATGGGAGTTGGAGAAAAGTACAAGGTATAAAACGTCCCATCAACTCTAAAGCTTAATGCCCTTCTTAAATGGTTTAATATGTTCTGAATTGGTCAACAGGGAGAAGTGTTTGGAGGCTGAATGAATGTCTTGCATGTTGTTGTGTGTGCCCTTTATTGCTGTACACTGTAGTCTGTGTAAGGACTTGTTCTCCAAACCATCTGAATGTTTGTTTGCCATGATGCAGCAGCTGTCTCCTTCGTAAAGAAGGAAGCACGAAAAAGACCACATTAAATTCATTCATTCTTAGCAGAAAGGAAACAAAGAAAAGAATTTTTAACCTGCTGTTAGCCATGTTTGGAAATAAAAAATCACTGTTTAGAAATACCTGGAAAGTAAGTACACCATTCTGGAAAGTCAAATAAATGTGGTGCAAAGCAAACTGTCTCTGGCTTTGCCAAATCAGGCCTTCATTAACCAAAGGATCCCTCCCTTTTTCTCGTAGTGATAAAGAAATTCCTTTTATGGTTCTACTATTTTCATTAGTTATTTTGGGAAGATTATCTCCAGTCCAACAACTCAAAGGTTTTGGGATGTACCTCTGGTCCCAGTTCACCTTGCTGAACCTGTCAACAAAACTAACATCACCTGTCACAGAATGATAGAATCATGAGAGCTGGAAAAGACCACTTAGATCATCCAGCCCAATCATCAGTCCATCACCACCATGTCCACTAAGCCTCCTCTCCTCCTTCTTCACTGACCTTGGTGACTGCAGGGCTGTTTGTCTCACATCATTCTTGCTCATAGCTCTCACATATGCTATGCAGTGGTTTGAACCTTCCTTAACAAAGTTATCACAGAAGTGCCAGCAGCATCACTCCTTGACTCAGCTTTGGCCAGCACTTGAACTGGTTCTGTCTGACATGGGGCAACTACTGGCCTCTTCCTACAGAGAACAACACTGCAGCCTCTTTTCTGCCACAGTCCAGACATTAGACACACATGTGTAACCCCTTCCTTTCACTCCCAAAGTGCACGCACACACTGGTACCACAATGTCCTTGTGCAGCTCCAACACTCTGCACACCCCTGTGCACACACATATATGTGCATGCTCGTCCTTGCACACATACCCACAGACCTATACACACCTGAGCAACCCCACTGGTTTGGGCAAAGGACATCTGAACATCAAGACAGTAGTTTTGGTCTCTGAGTTTACACTTAGAGAAGTCTAATCTGGGACAACACAAGTCAGTGAATATTGGGCCAAATCCTTCTGTACTTAATTTTCTTCATCATCATTGTGAAGACGAATAAAACAACAGCACGTTTCTCATTGTTTTTAATGTTCTTTTATTTCTATTGTACAATAAAATTTACATATAAATATGTTCAATATAAATTTATTTTTCCCATGAAACACCTAGACATTTTATAGTTTGAATAAGAACTGCGTCTGCTTTGTGTTTCTTTCCCATTTACAAAACTCAGTGCTTTTAGGTTTATGCAAAATTGTTGAGGATGAGATCACATTGATCTGCTTGGTTCATGCAATCTAACCTGGATACATATGACATAGGAACGTGGTCATCCAAGAAATTCTCAGGAATCAGTGAAGTAAGATTTAGGGTGATTGGGCCCTGGAACAGCCTCCCCAGATTAAGTAGTCACAGCACTGAGCTTGCCAGATTTCAGGAAGTATTTTGGACAGTGCTCTCAGACACAGGGTCTGATTTTTGGGTAGTCCTGTGTGGATCCAGGAGTTGTACTTGATGATCTTTTTGGGTTCCTTCCAAACTGGGATATTCTATGGTTCTATGGTGCTAAAAGTATGTTTAGTCAACAATGCAAACCATCTCTCATACTCTAATAACAGAGCATAAGATGATTCTGTCTGTATTAGGTGGGATGAACTCAGGATATATTCTGAAGTAGGAGCAGTGTTTGGTCATGTGTTATTTCACTCGGAAAATCTGGTAAGACCATACCATAATTCAGGGCATACAGCAGGCCAAATCTTCACTGAGCTGAGAAGGTAGCAGGATCTTTGGCAGGTACAAGTGGAGTTCAGACACAGTATTCATGTGAATAAATCACCACATCTTTCTGTTTTGCAAAAGGTGATGTTGATCTCTTAAAAGAGGCCTACATATGCCACAAAGACTTCTGACCACATTTCTAGTGCTCCTACCAGGAAGTTTCAGAGAAAATATCAACTCGTTGTTCCTGTAACATTTCCTCTGAATCTTGTTGGATTTGATGAACTTTGCTGAATTCAAATCAGGGTTTCCAGGGGAACTCTGCCAGTTTTTCAGCTGTGCACTGTGACGTTCACAGCTCCGAGGCAAATCAGTTACATGGACTAACTGAGGACCAAGGATTCTTTTACTTCAGGGTCTCCAGCTCAGGAAGATGCCCTCTGTGATGACAGCTCTTGAAATGAAGAAAAGGGTCTGGGGCCATGAGCTGGCACTCAGGGTGGTATTTTTAGTGATTGGGTATATCCATAAACAGTTATTTTCTGCTCTTATCCAAGTTTCCTCAAGATGGACTTTCCCAAAATTTGATGAGGTGCCCTTTATCTGTCAACATCTGCTTATTCTATCTTCTTCTCTTTTTAAAAATGCCATATTTTAAAATGAACACTGGAAATTTTCTCTTCTAAGCATTTCTTCTTCCAACACCCCATCCCGTTGACTGAGCATGAGCGTGCCTTTAGTCACTTGGAAAGACAGGACTCATCCTTTGCTGTTGAGGAGAGAGTGGCTCGGAGCTCGTGCTGCTGCCGGGTGCCTGGGACTGGAGGCCTGACTCCAAGTCCCCCTCCAAGAGGCTCGGCTGCTCCTCAGTGACAGTGACTTCGTCCTGCTTGGAGGTGCCGCTGTTGGGGCACTCGGGTTGTGTTTGGTCTGGGCTGCTCTGCAAAGGCACCAGGCCACAGTCCAGGCTGGTGACTGTGTTTTCTGGCAGGCTCAGATCAGCCCCTTCAGCAGAGCTGGGAGAAATGAGTGCCTGAACAATGACCTCCTGCTCTCCGTCGCTGCTGGCACACGGGAGGCTCTCATTTGAATTGCAGCAACTTGTGCTTCCCATGAGGTCTCTGTTGATGGAAGCACTCTCTGAGCAATCAGCACTTGACCTGGCTCTTCTGGGTTCACAAGAGCTCGATTCACCTAGGAAGGAGTGGATACACAGGGGTTAGTATCCAACTTCCTCTGCCCATGGAGGCAAAGGCTTCAGAGGCTCCTTTGGGAAAACAGGGGTCAGCTGAAGATGTCAGGTATGGGCTTGAACGCCAGAAGGAGGTACAAGCCCACTGAAAGCATGAATTCTACCCATGTTGCTGACAAGCAGTGCTTTGAAAGCTGGATTTGCACCCTTACCTGCCAGGACCACGCGTTCTGCTTTGGAAGGCTCCCTGGCACTGCTCTGCAGTTGGCATTTGGCCATATGGGATCGTTTGCGCAGGCAGAAACAGGAACACCAACTGCCAGCAGGTGATTCCTTCCTCTTGCCGGGAGAACATGGTCTGCAGAGAAAACAGAGCAGTCGTGGTGCAGGGTGAGGGAAGAGCTGCACCGAGCCCTTGCCAGCAGTTCCCTACTCCTGGCACTGCCTGCTTACTGCTGAAACACAGCTTAGAAACGCGCTCTGTTTCAAACAGCAGAGGATGCTTCCATTCCTACAGCTCAGCCCTCAAGTCCTGCTGGCTACATTCCTCTCAACCGTGTCAAGCAAGATGCGGAGCATGTGAGCAAAGGCTCAGCAGCAGGAAAGGAGCTGGCAGGCGTAACTGCTTTCTGAGAAAATGGTGCAGCCATAAGGGAAGCTCAAAAGCATCCCTGACTCTTACGTTAACACCTCCTTGGCCTCAGCTCACTGCCATCTTTAATTTCTAGTGCCAGCAAGTCCGACCAACAGCTCTGCTTACAGGAGAAGCGCAATTGGTTTCAGGTGCGTGGCCCTGAAATCTGGAAAACCCCAGTGTTTCCAGGTACAGGCAGCACAGGCCAGGATAGACACCAGCGTGGCTTTCTGCATCTTGTGACTGCCTGCCCAACCAGGAAGGAAAGGCACCTTGTGTGGCTGAACTGAGCCCATAGTGCAACTGTTTTTTAGTTGAGTGCTTGGAGATATAATGGACAAAAAATAAACCAATAGAAATCACCTGAACAATGATGATAGGGGCTGGAAAGGGAATTCCTCTTTCTTTACCTTTCAGATGGAAAATCAATGATTGCGTTGAAGTTCCTCAGTACAGCTGCAGGCCCTTCCTCCACTTGTATCTTGCTGCTCCGTGTTGCAACAGGAGAGCTGCTCTGGCCTCTCCTCTCAGCCTGTGCCTCCTGCAGTGTGAGCAGCTTTGTGGATGGAGACACCCACACAGACTTGGGCCCAGGCAGAGAACTGTGCCCTGCAAGGGAAAACTACAGGTGAGATGGAGGAGGAAGCAGCAGCACAGCCATCCCAGTTCTGCATTTCTCTCAGACTTGCTTATCCGAGACACTGGAAGAAGAGGAGCTCAAAATAACCGTGTGCTCAGAGGTATGCTCGTGGCAAAGGACACAGCCACAATTAAGAGCAGCTCACTGTATCAAAAACAGGCAAACAAAAATCCTAGAAAAACTAGGGGTCTGGGATTTCAGAAAGCTTTGCTGCCACATTTCAATCAAGCTTCAACTGCTTGCAAAAAATCTTAACAGCAGTGATGGTTTTCTCCATGTAAGGTTTGTGTTTGGACACACTAAGGATCCAGGAATGGGGCACCATATTCTAATCTAAGCCCAGAAGCCTGCTGTCTCCTCAACAGTAATAGAATTTTCAAAGGTCTTGGAGAAGCCCTGGATTGGATGAAGCTGTCAGATCAAGATCAAGCTAATGGAGGAAGATGCTCACCTACTCCCTCTCCCATGGCTGGTGTGGATTTGGAGCAGAAGATGACATCTGTGTGGCTGATGAGTAATTCCACAACAGCTGACTGTATCTGCAGCTCCATGCAAGCAGCTTTGCTGGCGCAGGAAGATTGGCTCTGCTGGGATCTGAAGAAAAGGCAGATCTTACAAGTCATTTCCCCGAGGTCACTTCCCCAAGTCTGAATTTCTGTAGCCAAAAACTGTCAAGCTGGGCTCTGGAGACTTCCGCAGTGGGCAAACAGCGATGCCACTGATGTGATGCCACTAATTCTCCTGGATGATCAGAGACACAGCAGTCCCAGCTAAACAAGTGAGTAGAAACTGTCATCTAGAAATTGTGCACCTGGGTTGGGGGACAGCAGAACTAAGCATCGTGTTGAAATGGAAGAAGAAGTTTACCTTAAGAGGTTTGGAGCCCACACTATCGCTAAGTTCTTAGCATGCATGTTTATCACCGAGCAGATCCCTGCCAGAGAAATCAAGTGTCTTATTAAGTCCCATGGGGACAGTGCACTGGTGGTCAGCACTGAGGCAGACTTGATGCCTTCCAAGAGGCATCTGGGGAACACAGAAACACAGAATGACCCGGGTTGGAAGGGACCTCAAGGATAATGAAGCTCCACTCCCCCTGCCTGGCAGGGCCACCTAACTTCCACATTTACTAGACCAGGCTGTCCAGGGCCACATCTAACCTGGCCTTGGACACCTCTACGGATGGGGGATCCACAACGTCCCTGGGCAGCCTGTTCCAGGACCTCAGCACTCTCCTAGTAAAGAATTTTCCCCTAACATCCAACGTCAATCTTCCCTCTTTCAACATAAAACCATTTCCTCTTGAACTGATATTATCGGCCCTTTCAAAGAGTTAACACCCCTCCTGATTATACACACAGCCCGTGCCATCAAGGCCAAGCGGTGCAAGCACTGGGCAGCTTTACAGCCTGACTGCACAGTGCAGCTCCTCGCAGCAGGCATTCGTCTCCAAGTCCACTTTGCTATTAACCCCATTCTACCAATAGCAGGAGAACAGCAAAGGAAAAGGAATTCTCACAACCATTGTGAATAGCTTAAATAAGCACCTCCTGGCACCACCACAAGTGCCATCAGTGAGAGGCAGGATGTGGCAAAGACGTGACTCATGGGGCTAACAGAAAGAAGACCTCAGAGCTGGGGCACTGCTACAACCACTAACCAGGATGGCCAGGGAACTGGTACGTGTCATTTCCAAGACATTGCCCTGAGCTTATAGAGATCCTGGCATACAGCTGCTCGGTCAGCAGAGGGTTCAGGAGCTCCCTGAAATACATCTTACACAGGGAGCTCACGCTGTGAATGTCTTGGACGCTGAGCTCAGGAACCTGCTCCATATTGAATTCATGGCTGCAGAGAAGGACACAGAATTGGGCAGAGGGCTTTGAGGAAGATGAAAACAAGTCCAAAGCCACACAAAATACAGTCAAGAAAAGGAAGGACTTCTGCAGAGCCTTCCATACGGTCTCACTTCACAGTTAGAAGCAGGAGAGCTCTTGTGGCACAAAGCTTGGAGCTGGAGAAATCAAGGCTGCCTCTAAGATAGTGCTTGCTAAAAGACTTGTGCTCTAGACACCTCACACCTTCAGTGTTCTTCTTTGGACATATCCCAGGATTTCAGTGTCCTTCTTGCAGTGAGGGGCCAAGAACTGAACACAGAACTCAAGGTGAGGACTCACCAGTGCCAAGTACAGGGGGATGATCGATTCCCTGCTCCTGCTGACTCCAACCTTCTGCATTCCAGTTCCAATCTAAACCATTCCTGCTGTGGTAGTACTTGAATCCTCATTTGGGGCTGGACCTCAACAGGTCAACACATCAGAAATAACACAATGTGCATCTTGAAGACGTGTCTCAAAGCCCAGAAAATCCAACTCTCTGACCTTGGCACAACTCACCAACCAAGAGCCAGGCCTTGACAACTTGGCTGATCTGAGCACATAGGAGGGGGCCAGACAGTGGACCAGAAGTGTCCATTTCCACTGAAGCTCCTTGTAGAGAACAGCACCAATCAGCAGGCGTGAATCAATTCATTCACAGGCTTCACAATGAGTCTGTTTCTTTATAAAAGAAACCCACATCGATTCCTAATCAAAAAAGGGAGGAGTTAATATGGACCAAAGAAGCTTCTGTTCCTACGCTTCATCCCTCACCCCAACTTCCCTTGCCCCATCCCCAACTCCTGGATGATGCCCACAAGCTTAAAGGCAGGTCTCAAACCCACAGGGCTCCATTCACAATACTCCATCAGAATGGATGTTACACTTCTTCTATACACTCAAACAGACTGAGCAGTGGTATCTCAGTCACTTAAAACACACAGAAGCATCCAAACCCAGAGCACACACATCCCTTCCTGTGGTACTGCAGCCCACAGCTCACCTTCACACCTCTGTTGATTCCTGGTGTTTTACACACATGCAGCCTCGCTACGGTTCCATGGGTGTCACACAAGACTTGCAGGACCTCTTTCTCCGCAAACCCCACCTGTTGGGTGTTTCCTGTTGGCACTGAACATGAACAAATCTACCGCTGAGCAACAGGACGTGAGACAAACAGCAGAAAACAACCAACCTGCAGAACTAACTCGTTTGGGTTGGCCCAGATGTTAGCATGCTCCCTTTCCATGCCCAGGCCAAGCTTGATGAGCTGCTCCTCGTTTGCAGAGGGGGAGAACGCTGCAGATGGGATGTGGTGGCTATGCGCACATCATGCCTTTCTCTTGCTTTTCCTCTCTCCATCTTCCATTAGCAAACAGCATCTAAAAGCTTTCCTTCCTGAAAAAATCACTGGTTAAAAACGAATTGGTAAGCTTGCTTTTAAAACTGCCTTCTTTATGCAGCTTGATGCTTTAAAGCAGAAGCTCACCTAGCAATGGTGGGTCAAGTACAATTTGCCCTTGGTCAATCCATGCTGACTATTCCTGAAGATTCTTCCTCTTTAAAGCTCTGTGTACATCCAACCTAACTCCAAAATCTTATCAACTGTGCCTTATCACTTTCCATTGCGTTTTAAAATCCTCACTGACTCCTTTACTTGTTCCCTTGCTTGCTATTTCTGTGCAAACCAAACACTGGAGTTAGGGTTCTTGTAAAATGAACCATGGCCTACAGGTAGAAGGCACCAAAATTTATGCTTAACATACTTTGCTCAATCTGTATCTTACTTCGGTCAAGGTTTACTAGATACTGAAGTATGGAGTAAGCACTATATACAATGAGAAGTAAATTTATGGATTAAGTGCTATATTTTTTCTGTAAGAAACTAGCACTACATCTTTACACACCTGCTTTGTTCTCTGAGTATTTAGATCAAGCGGAGATTCTTCAAACACTGAAGCTACATCAGAAAATTCCATGGATCCAAACACATCTGGCACATGGCTGCAGTCTGGCACATCTTCATTATGTCAGAGCCTTTTCAGACTGAAAAGAAATGTGCCATTGAGATTCTTTTGCAGAATTAAAAGGAAGATTTCATCAAAAGATTTCATCACTAAAATCTAAATAAGATTGCTTTGCAAGTTCCAAACTATGGCTAACAGATAATGCAGGTCCACAAGCCAGCAGCAAAAACTTTTATATTATGTTCTTAATACTGTAATTTTGGATTTGACGTTCATATCAAGAGCAGAAGGGAAATTACTCTTAGAGCTCAAGTCATCTTTCACAGCCTGTGTCAACAAGAGCAGCACCTCATAGCCTTTGGTTTCAAGACCCGGACCACAAGCTAGCTAATGATTTTACACAGAATTCCAGAGTTCAAGTCATTGTTTCTATTAGGGCTGCAATTCTACTGAAAGCCTTCAAGTTCATCACACTGAATTATCACTGGCACCACACATAACTCCACGTTACATATGTGATCACAAGCAACCTGGCAACTTCAGACAATTCCAAAGCACTCCACGTGCACTTTGCTACTAAAGTACAGAAAAAGGAATTAACATCAGAAATAGCTGCAGTCAAAACCATCTAAGAATCCAAGTCTCCAGGAAACAAGGAAAGCAAATCCTCTCCAGGACTGTCTTCTAAAAGGAAACAGATCAGAAAGGTGAGATCTTTCCCCCTTTGATCACCCACTCATGTAACGTCCATGTCATTTCTAAGTATGCTGCCCAGACCAAGACCGAGGATGCTTCAGAAGAAGACTTTCCCTGCTAAGCCAAACAGAACAAGTAAGGTACCAAAATATGTAGAGCCAAACATGGAAAGGTGCTCTAAGAAGGTAAGCATCACAAGAGACCAACAGGAATGCTTACACAATCCAAACAATGCACAATGTCTGTTCCACAAGCTGCCAAGAGGAATGTGTGCAGTACTCACAGCGCACCATGTACACTGCTTACTGCAGTCATACTGCTTCGTAGGACCAGCCCAACTTACTAAAACATTTTAATGAACAGACCGAACTGTATGGAACTAGGAGGACAAGTGGTGAGAGACCACAGGCTGAATGCAAGCCAGTAGTGTGCTCTGACAGAAAAGAAGTACAACAAGATCATCAGCTGCATTAAAAAGCAGCACAACCAGACCATGACAAGTCATTCCTGCTTCAACACTCATTGCACCACATCTACAATACTGTATCTGGTTTTTGGCCAGGAAGGATAACAACCTGAAGCAAGTTCTGGGGATGACCTCCAGCCTGTGCAGGGGGCTGAAGCTCCCACTCAGAGAAGAGAAGCTGGGGAGAATGATCTTTGTTCAGAGTGCCTTCCAGTAGCCTTAGATAGAGGGATTTCATAAGATGCCTAGGAAAATGCTCGTGCTGTAATGATTTGCTTTACTCCGAGATACCAGCAGCTTACAAAATGCCAAGCTCTAACCTATTGGTGAGGAAATATTCAAGCCTTCCAGTACCTAACCTGTGCTTCAAGACTTCAGTGACAGAAAATCCATTGGATGGGGCCAGAGGAATGCATCTCACCCCATACCCTCTGTACAGCCACCATTTGTTTAAAGGATCACTCTTCCTTGAGGCACAAAACTAGAGCAGGTTACACAACAGACTGACACCACAAGGGCTTCTCTCTAGATACAAACTGCAGCAAAGAGCATCACAAAAATGGGAAAACAAACACTCAGATCAGATCTGTGTCTCTGCTCCGCTCATTAGGAGCATCATGTTTTACTCCCCTTTCAGAGGAAGATACTTCTTCAAGGATAACAAAATCCAGCTCAGCTACACAACACAGTACCAAATAGCAATAATTATCTAACATTTCCTGTAGGGAAAGAATCCTAAGCACAAGTTATTCTCTGAGTTTCAGCTGGGACTGAATTATCTTCTTCAGTGTCTGATATAATACTACGTTTTCATTCTAGAGAAACAATGGAGATAGCGCAGTGATGCTCACAGTTGCTGCCAGGCAGCGTTGTACAGAGCCACAGTCAATCTCAGCTGAGAGCCCAAGGAAGTGAGAAGGAACAGAACTAGGACAGCTGACTTAAACTGGCCAAAGGATATTCCATACTATATGACATATTGTGGAAGGAGTTTTGAAGGGGGTAGAACTTCATGTCAATCTCTTCCACTACTAGGAGGCTAACTGGACACTAATTGGTAGGTGGTGAGCAATTGCTTTTGCATTCATCATAACTATTATCCTTTATCTCAGTAAATAATTCTATCAATTCAATCAACCCATTAGTTCTACTTTGTGTTACTTCTCCCGCCTTAAGTTCTCTCCTGCAATCCACTGGAATGGAGTGGAGTACTGTAACTTTCTCTCCCAACAGAAAAATAAAAACACATTCATTATTATTTATGGAAGACTGACTGCAGTTCAGGCTCACTGGTTTGAGGTCTCTGGGCATAACCCTGACTGTGAACATAAGCAATTGCTGAAACAATATGTCAAAAAAAGACTGGAGCTTCCTCTTCCAAAAGGTGGTCCTTAGAAACAATGCAATCAAACAGCTTCCCTGTAAGATAAGGTTATCTGAAAATGCATTTAGAGAGTATCAGAGAAAGGTAAGTAACAATGACAGCACAGAAAGCAGAAACTATTTCTTACCTCTATGACTATAAATATTTCTTTGATGTCTCTCTTACGTGATCCAATGGGCAAACATGTTGATGACTTCAGTTCTTCATGGCATCAATTTCTGTTTTAGCATGAGGCAAGTCATCCTTAAGAGACCATAAAAGCAAGCGATGAGATCGCTAACTACTGTGACATACCAGGTACCACATCTGACTGCTGTGGAACAGAACAAGCACATATGGGACAGTACACAATTCAACATCAACTCAGCAATGACTGACATCACTCCCATAGAAATTCTGAAACAGAGCTGTGAAAAATGAAAAGTAAAACATTCAGCATTTTCATTGGCATTTTGGTAAAGTTGCTGTAATAATGTAACAATAATGTAATGTAATGTAATGATGTAATAACTTCCTCCATTTTAAAGCCAGAGAATACTGCCCTCTGAACAACCAGCAACAAGATTTGTGGTGCTCTGTTAAACTTTTTCCAGCTCTACAGCATCTTTCAAAAGGCAATGGGACCAGTAGGCTGCATTCGTATGTACCATCCCACCTGCCCCCGTGTTCTTGAGAACTCCACAACTCCAACAGAAGATATTCTCATATTTAAATGCCTTTTGGCTTACCCCTACAGTAACTTTCTCCATGATTTTTAGTGCAACTTTTTCACCAATAAGAAGATGCCGCGTAAGATTTACGTTTGCAAAACCACCTACAAATCAAAACACAGATGCTTAAAGTTGAGTGTGAATTCTTCTCTAATATAATATTACAATTTCCAACTGGTTTAAAAAACGAATTTCAAATTTATACAAATGAAACCTGACTTAGAGAACTGACAAGAGCTGTTAATCTATTCTCAGATTAATTCTAGAGTGGTGAGACAGACTGTTAGGCGTGCTGTTTCTGTACAAAGATGACACTTACCCGTTCCAACTGTTTCATGGAATTCCTAGTACTTGAGAATTTCCTCGTAGTCACTGACAGACATCCTGAATGTGCAAGAACTGAAGATCCTCCAAGCACGTGCAATGAGGAAGTGCCAGCAGTGTTCACATCCTACTTAGGACATATTCTTAGAGGCAGAAGGGACACTCGTGGCAGATCCAGCAATGCTCATCTTCTCACCAACGTGCATCCCCCTCTCACCCAGCAACAACAAAACACAGTGCATGAAGCTGGCTTCACTTAGGTTAACAATATGGAACATCCCTCAGGGCTTTGTGCCACAGAGCAGTAGCAGGGCTGGACTACAGCTTGAGGAAGCAGTGGAAGCCTTTCCCTGTATGGTTACAGTGTCCCTGCACGCATCCCACAGCCAGAGCATTGCAAGCTGAGCTGCCTTGATGTTTCTTGTACTCATCCCAATCTCTGCGAATGAAAACTCAGAATTCAGTCAAGGCGTTGATTGAGCACGAGCGTGCCTTTATTCAATAGGAAAAAGGAGGGGGTGTGAGGTCTGGAGGAAAGATGGGACTCATTCTCTGTTGTCTGACGAGAGTGTCTCAGAAGTCGTGCTGTTGCCCGGAGCCTGGGACTCTTGGCCTGATTCTACCTCCCCCTCCAAGATGTTTGGCTTCTCCTCTGTAATGCTGACCTGAGCCTGCATGGTTGTGCTGCTGTCGGGGCACTCGTGCTGTGCTTGGGCTGGGCTGTCCTCGAAAGGCACTCGGTTCAGGCTGGTGCCTGAGGAGTCTGGCAGGCTCAGGTCAGCAGCTTCAGCAGGTATGGGATGAACGAGAGCTTCAACGATGATGGCATTCTTCTCTTTATAACTGATGTTATACGGAAGGCTTTCATCTGAACTGCAGCATCCTGTGCTTAGTAACAGTTCTTCATTGATGGAATCACAGGAAGCTGCATCGTAACATGCCTGGCGTCTTGGAGATATACAAGGGCTCGGGTCACCTAGGAAGGAGTAGACGCACAGCAGTTAGTGTCAAAGTTTCACAAGATGAATCATGAAACAGGTTCTTGACATTTGGCTATGCAGTGATGGTGGGCAGAAGCAAATAGGCTTCTAGCAACAGTGTCACTGCCTTGAAAGTGATCCTCGTGCAGGTCCAGCTCTTGTGTTGACAAGAGACTCATTTGGGAAAGACAGGAGTCAACTGAAGATGTCAGGCACAGGCTTGAATGCCAGAAGGATGTACAAGCCCACTGAAAGCATGAATTCTACCTGTGTTGCTGACAAGCAGTGATTTGAAAGCTGGATTTGCATGCTTACCTGCCAGGACCAAGACTTCAGCTTCAGAGGGCTCCCTGGCACTGCTCTGCAGTTGGCGTTTGGCCACAGGGGATGGTTTGCCCAGGCAGAAGCAGGAACGCCAACTGCAAGCTGCTGACTCTGCCCTCTTACTGGGAGAACTCATTCTGCAGAGAAAACAGAGCATGCTGTCAGTCGTGGTGCAGGGTGAGGGAAGAGCTGCACCGAACCCTTGCCAATAGTTGCCTGTTCCTGTCAATGCCTGGTTTCTGCTGAAACACAGCTTAGAAAAGCGCTCTGTTTCAAACAGCAAAGGATGCTTCCATTCCTACAGCTCAGCCCTCAAGTCCTGTTGGCTAAATACCTCTCAACGATGTCAAGCAGGGACATGGATCCCGAGAATGTTGGAGGCTCCGGCTGCTTCGCTCTCCTGGGGCGGGCCTTCAACGGGCAACGAAGGCAGGAGATGAACTTGCCCCGTTTCTTTGGCTCTGTGCAACAAAACAAAGAAACAAGTTCATTTCAGGCTTGGCTCGGTTGGATGAGGCCAAGTGCAACGCATTCAACAGAACACGTAACAACAGAAAGCATGTTCCCAACAAGGACACACAAGAACGGATTTTCCCCATCCCTGGAGGTGCCCAAGGAGCTTAATGCAGTTCTCTTTCTAAGCTTGCTCAACTCGGGCATTAATGAACCCCCTGAAAGCCACGTTCAGACCCCATTTTACTAACCCGCATTGTCAAATGTAAAATACGCACCTGGCTTTGGCAATGAATGTAGGATGGACTCGGGCAGTTTTCCCCTGATGAGTTCCACGCACTCACCAGGGAAAAAACCAACCTGTAATAAGAACAAAAAGACAGGTGGGCATTAGCCCAAGCCCAGAGCCAAAGGGAAGGTCCTCTGACACCGACACAGGGCAACTGTTTGCATCCAGAAGCCATCCTGTGCAGGCAGAGCAGCTCCAACCGGAGATTCTAGACACTACTGAAGCTGTGCTCTCTAGTCAAAAATGTGTGCCTACCTCAAAGCCACGCTTGCCTCTCCACCAGGGGCTCATCTCCTTTGGTGGCATATCAACAATGCACACGATGTCTCCAACCTGCAAAAGATTGAAACATCAATCCCAGCTTCAGCACAGCTAAAACAAAAGCCTTCTTCTACGACACAAAATATGAGAGTATTCCCGAGGCGTTCACACTCTATACTACTCTCTGTGCACAACAACAAGGAACGCCTGGAACTGCTTACCTCCAGAGAGAGCTCATCCGGCCCCTGGGCGACGTGGCTCCTAATAACATGGGCTGCCGCAATCGCTGGTACGTTTAAAGATGACATAGCACGCACCAGCTGCGGCTCCCGCATGTTATCGGCCTGCAAAACAGAGCACAGGCTGTGGTCAGGGCACTGAGGACAAACCAGGAGGATTTCAAGGTGAGGAGCACATCTGCAGAGAAAGCTGCAGCAAATGCGCTCTATCCTTATCAGGAGCACTTCAGAAGGAGCTGCACGTCTCATCACAGTTATTTCCCTTCCTGGTGTGCATTGCCAGGCCATGCAAAGATGCATCTCTCTCTACCCAGACTAATCAGCAATGGCACTGGCACAGACAGGTGGCCAGGCCCTTTTTGGCCCATTCTTTCCTGCAGGAGAGTACATCTGCAGCTCCTTCTAATGGTTCAACACAGGGAACAAAGACCGGCCAGAGCTTCATACTGTACCTCCGTCGCCGCCACCTCAGGCTCACGGCTGATCTCACTGCACGCAGCACCCATAACAGCAAGTGTGAACAGCTGGAACAGAGCAGAAACACACTTCTGTTTTCTCTATTCACACAGCACAGTATGGACAGACTTCTTCAGAGCTACCCGCGCATACCCTGCGGCAAAACCATGCGGGGGGACAAATCATGGCACGTACCTGGCAGTGAGATCACCTCAAGCTATCTGCAGCAGTTGTCGCTTTGCTCGGATGGAATGAGAGCAAAAGCTGCACCGAGGCAGTGGGCGGAGGGTGAGGAGAGGAGAGAGAAAGAGCAGGTCAGTGAGCAGGGCTAAGACAGTCATGGAATAACACACACAGCACAACCGTCCCATCCACTTGCTGCAAGACATGCTGAGTCTCAGGCTACGTGATGCCTGTCCGCCCAGCAACTTTACAATGCTTCCACTACTGAGCAAACACAATGGAAGAAGCACGGGACAGGTGCCAACTTTACTGATACCCCCTTTGGAACGTGTGTACCGGGGAAAATTACGTCTGATGGTCAAGAGTAAGCAATACGGTGCTGTGAGCTCCGACAGCCAGCAGTTCTCAACACCTCACTGCCCACCCATCCATCCCACGCCAGCTCAGCTTACCTACAAGCTGCTGCACACGACGGTGAGAAGAAAAAGGCAATAAAGGCACTAACTAAAGGAACTAACTAAAGGCACTAACTAAAAATACTAACTAAAAGCACTAACTAAATGCACTAACTAACGGCACTAACTAACGGCACTAACTAAAAATACTAACTAAAAGCACTAACTAAAGGCACTAACTAACGGCACTAACTAAAGGCACTAACTAACAACACTAACTAACAACACTAACTAACAACACTAACTAACAACACTAACTAACAACACTAACTAACGGCACTAACGACACTAAACGCACAAGAACAACAAATCAAGCAACCACTCCGACCACTAGCTCACCCACAAAGGAACACAGAACGCACCGCTCCTCCCCTCATTCCAGCCGCTTATGACATCACCAACGGCCAACAGCCTGGTCCACCATGACCCCCCACAAGGCGGGGAGCCAAGACCACGTGGTCACGTCTGATTCCAACACGGCACCACAACATTCCAGGACTCAGTGTGGGCTTGGAATTCTATCCTGGTGTGGCAGTGCAATGGGAGGTGTTAGGGCACAGCTGAAGAGCTGACAGACAACGGACGTTTCCAAAGGAGGGTGCCAGATTAACTCTCAGCATTCTCTTGCGGGGCTCTTAGGAATGCTTCAAACCCATTTTCACTGCCTAGCTCATTTCTAGAAAGTCCAGTTGAGAAATGCTCACTTTGTCTGGGGAACGCCTCTATGCATCATGAATGAAAAATAAAATAAAATGGGCATGCGACCCTATGAAACTTACCTCTCTGCTCTTGCTGTCAGCCAGACACCTCAGATGAGCATGACGTGTCCCTGCTCCTGAATGAAGATCCACCCAAGTCTGTGTTCCTCTCTGCTCCATCTCTGGGTCTAAAAGAAACACAGACAGAGATGATTACAAGATCCTTTGTGCAGATGAAAGCACAGAGTGCACACGAATTCTCTTTAGCAAGAACTACTACTTGAGAATGCATAGAATCCACACATAAATTTACTTTCTCTTTAACCCTTTTTCCTTTGTACATGATTCCACTATTTATACCCTCAATTAATGATTCATACTGCACATGATGTTATGATGTAGAATATTGACAGCAACAGCACAAAACTATGACAGAATCCACAGACAGTTTTTTGAGAGGTAGTATGAAAGATGAACAGAAAGGAAATAGATTCATTAAAATAACCTTGTTAATCCTCTCCCCGTCAAAAAAGGAAGACTTCTGCTGTTACCAGCAGCTCCTAGAACACCTTGCACCACAAACTGCAGCACATACATTTTCTTCCCACAGGTCCCTCACCTCCCTCATTAGTGTCAGATTCACTCAGGTTAAAATACATGGATCAGAACAGCCATTCATTTCTGCTTAGGCAGGATCCCACCGCCGGGATGTCTCCCAGTCCCATTCCCTGCTTTTCCCAGCACCAGTTGGGGAAAGGAACAGCAACTGACATCACCTACCCAGACTTCTGCAGGGCCTTCCATTTGGTCTCACATCACAGCGAGAAGCAGGAGAGCTCTCGTGGTACAAGAGAGTGGTGGGCTGGAGAAATAAAGGCTGCCTCTAAGATGGTGCTTCAAACAACATGTGGAACTGGACATGAGACATGAAAGACAGGGCTACATGCCCCAAAAGGGGGGAAGTTCCAGTTGCTGCAAGCCATCGAGGTAACCAATAGAGGGGCCCTGACTACAGCCTGGGCGGGGAAAGGGACAATAGAGTATACTGGGCTGTGTGGATTAGGTGGCCTGGCACATCTCAACCACAGAAATATAAAGCCTTGGTGGACACTGGCGCACAATGCACCCTAATGCCCTCAAGTCACCAAGGGACACAACCAATATAGATCCATGGAGTGACTGGGGGTTCCCAAGAATTGACTATGTTGGAGGCCGAAATAAGCCTCAATGGTAAAAACTGGCAAAAACACCCTACTGTGACTGGTCCAGAGGCTCCATGTATTTTGGGTATTGATGACCTTAGGATGAGATATTTTAAGGATCCCAAGGGCTATCGATGGGCCTTTGGGATAGCTGCTGTTAACACAAACTGTGTTAAGCAGCTGTCAGCTTTACCTGGTCTGTCAGATGATCCTTCTGCTGTGGGGTTGCTCCAGGTAAAAGACCAAGTGGTACCAATTGCCACCAAAGTGGTACAAGACAGCAGTTCCGCACCAATAGGGACTCATTGCTCCTCATTCACAAGCTAATTCGCCAATTAGAGAATCAGGGATTGATTAGCAAAACTCACTCGCCTTTTAACAGCCCCATATGGCCAGTGCGTAAAGCCAATGGAGAATGGAGGCTGACGCTGGATTACCGTGGCCTGAATGAATTCACACCTCCATTGAGTGCTGCTGTACCAGACATGATAGAACTCCAGTATGAACTGGAGTCAAAAGAAGCAAGGTGGTTTGCCATCATTGACATTGCTAATGCCTACTTTTCCATCCCATTGGCTGCAAAATGTAGGTCACAGTTTGCTTTTACCTGGAGAGCTGTTCAGTATACCTGGAACTGTTTACCTCAAGGGTGGAAGCACAGCCCAACCATTTCCATTGGTTGATCCAAGCTGTCTTGGAACAGGGTAATGCTCCCGAACACTTGCAGTATATTGATGATATTGTCGTGTGGGGCCATACAGCAGCAGAGGTTTTCAAGAAAGGAAAACAGATAATCCAAATTCTTTTGCAAGCTGGTTTTCCCATTAAGCGCAGCAAGGTGAAGGGGCCTGCCCAGGAAATCCAGTTTTTAGGTGTAAAACGGCAAGATGGGCATCGACACATCCCAGCAGATGTGACTGACAAAATCACTACTATGTCTCCGCCCACAAATAAAACAGAGACCCAATCTTTTCTGGGAGTAGTGGGCTTTTGGAGAATGCATGTCCCAAACTACAGCCACATAGTGAGCCCCCTCTATCAGGTAACGTGGAAGAAGAATAATTTCTCATGGGGTCCTAAGCAGCAGCAGGCTTTTGAGCAGATAAAACAAGAGATAGCCCATGCCGTGGCCTTGGGGCCAGTACGGACGGGACAGGATGTGAAAAACATAATCTAAACTGCTGCTGGAGAAAAAGGTCCCACTTGGAGTTTGTGGCAAAGAGCTTCAGGAGAGACCCAAGGCCGACCCCTGGGATTTTGGAGTCGAGCATATAAAGGGTCTGAGGAGCGCTATGCTTAAACTGAGAAGGAGATCTTAGCCGTGTATGAGGGGGTTCGGGCTGCTTCTGAAGTAGCTGGGACTGAGGTTCAGCTCCTTCTAGCACCTCGCTTGCCTGTGGCCCCCCTGTCACGAACACAGGTAGATTTTTGTTTAAACCGTGACAACTACCCAGAATGCTGCATCAAGGAATTTTTGCCTAGAACTTTAGAGAACTATTTTTAACTCAGAAAGGTCAGAGATAGAAAGTTCACACTGATTTCTGGGTCACCAGCCTCACCGTACATCAGCATTTTTGGTTTTTAAATGATACATAAAGTTCTCAATGGCACTGCTCTAGTTGGTAGTTCTTTCCCTTTCCATGCAGCTCGCTCTGTGCATGGCTTGTGAACCGCTATTCAGGCCAGACAGCTGCAGCCCCAAAGACCTGCCATAAATGTACAAATTCTACCAGGATAATGTCTTGGGAGTGGAGAAACAGGATGCGCAGTCATATGGCTCTCACACATACCTTGTACAACCAGCTTGGCTCTGGACTGGGCATCACCAATGTCACAGGTGTACACGTCACTGTCACTTTTCTCCAGATTTCTTATGCTCAGCTGCAGGTCTCGTCCTTTCTGTGCCATCTCGTATTTCCTGCCAGGCCTGAGCTCAGCAATGCCTTTCCTCCATATGACAATGTATGAGCATTTCTCGCACTGAAATGAAAAAATTGTAGTTCCACTTTCTTCAGTTTTCAGATCTGAAAGTTCCTTGATAAAGTAATTAGGTTTTTCTGGAAGGAAAAGAGGGGGATGAGGGTGTGGGACAAAGGGATTTGTTACCCGAACAAGTCTCAAGCATACAGAGGTGTCCTGAATCTCCTTTGCCCTCACTTCTAGAACATCACATAGAGATGCAAAGAATCTAAGAAGTCCACAGAGTCCACCCATTCATAGGCTTGATCATTCCAGAAGATATCTGGAAAGTTTAATACCATTATACATGCGCTGGTAGGATCTCATCTGATCAACTCCATATAGTTTAGATTACACATATTCAATATAGACTAATTCAGATTGCCATATTTTCTTGGCTCACTAACACCCAAGATCATAGAATCATAGAATGATCACAGAATCATAGAATGGCCTGGGTTGAAAAGGACCTCAAAGATCATCTAGTTTTAAAGCCCCTGCCAAGGGGTCACCAACCACCAGACCAGGCTGCCCAGATCCACATCACACTGGAGAATCATTCAGTTTCCAGATTATTTTAAGAAAAAGACTTTAATCCATCATATTTTCTGAAAACTAAGAACTGATCCCGCTCAAGGAAACAGAAGAGAAAAACATCACCCACAGGCTGCAGATATTTACCTCGACTTCTCTACATGCCATCCCCAGTGTGCTTTTCAACTCACCTTGCAGTAACCCTGGCTTTTGTTTCAGAGTCCTCTGTCTCACAGGTGTACTCCCCGCTGTCCTTGGCAGTAGAATCATGGATGATCAGAATGGCCCCAGTTCCCTCCTGCTGCAAGTCGTACTTCTGGCTTTTTCTGATTGCTTTGCCATCCTTCTACCAACTGATGTTCACATCTGTTTCGACAGCTCACAGCTTAGGCTGATGTCCTGCCCTGCTGCTGCTGTCGTATCCTCCAGCTGTTTTGTAACCTCCGTAGGTTTTTCTGAAAGAAAACATGCTTTTTGAGTAACATACACTTAGGGTAGGATGCCTCTCTCAAAATACATGCATCTACATGCTGGAGATAAGTTAGAGAGGCATTTGCAACAGAGGCCATCCTACAGCCAGCAGTAATCTGCAAAGTACAGACAATAGAATTCAAGGCACCATTTATTCTCTCTTAAATCTACCCAATTGAGGATGATGAACCATGACTGAAAACTGCCTCTTTCTTCTCTCCACTCATCACACTGGGAGCCTCGGATGATGCTCTCAGATGCACATGTTCTAGATAGGAATTTGTTGTACAGCTAGATGATGTGAAGGCCATCCCTTCAGCTTATACTTAGAGGATATTTGCTCCCACAGTTCCCTCAACAGATCATTCCTGATTTACTGTTAATGGAACAAGCTGGAGTGAGATGCCCATTTCCAACACTACCCCAGTGCTTTGGGTAGTTCTCACATTTGTGTCAAATGGTTCCTCCTTTTACTTATTTTTAAGAGAAATTCTCAGTGCTTCAAGGTTCAAGTAGAAGGTTGCTATTCACTTTAACCATATTATGAGTTAGCTCTCACGACAATCTTATCAGAAGACAGTTGAAGGAATCAGACCCCAGAATCTCTCCCATCTCATTACCTTTCACAGACTGAGAGGCTTTGGAGGTTAGACCACGGGCAGTAAAAATGACTTCCCCAGCGTCAGTAGGAGTCACACTTTTGATAAGGAGAGTCTCTTACCAACCCAAGTTAGAAGCTTTAAATCGCCCACCGCTTTCCACTCTGCTTCCATTCAGTGTCCAGTTGAACTCATCAATGCTTTCATGGGACAGAATGCATTCAAAAGTACAATCTTCTCCCTCCTGGATTTCAGTGTTTTTCAGCCGTTTGCTAATGCCAATATTCAGCTCTGGAAGATAAGAGATAGGTTAGTATGAGGTTTATATGGAGAAAAGGCATTCGTGACCAATGTGAGTAGCAGTACTGGTGTTTGAACTCAGGATTTGCAGATCATGGCTGCGTTCCTC
Organism: Coturnix japonica; assembly: GCF_054131305.1. Lineage (NCBI taxonomy): Eukaryota > Metazoa > Chordata > Aves > Galliformes > Phasianidae > Coturnix > Coturnix japonica. Next base: position 3,801,933 of record NW_028188943.1, on the reverse strand, counting down.
ACTGATGTATTCTCTAAGACATTCTCCTCTCAGAATTACCAGAAAGCTATAAAAAAAAAGAGACGTGAATCTCTTGGCTTTGCTCTGGAAGAACTACAAGGAGAGCAGCTCAGTCCATGGAGCACAATGAAGATTCAATGAGCTACAGAGGGAACAACCTAACAGAGAGGACAACTCTAGGAAGCTGGGTGAGAAAAAGGGTTTTGCCTATGACAAGAAATTAACTGTTTCTATTCGCTCTTTTGTTACCATCCTACCCCTACTGGTGTTCAAACCATTTCTCCATTTTAGGGATGTTTAGAAAGGAAACATTTCCAGGACATTCTTGACATGTTTGGTGATTTTCATGGCAAAAGGAGATACATTTACATCAAAAGCAATGGGAATTTTCCAGACATCACTGCGCTACATTGCAGTAATACACTTCTATTGTAGAAACTATTAAGGCTCGTGGGGGAATAGGTGTAAGACATAGTGACCACACTGAATGTGCTTTTAGCACTCCTTTACTTTCCACAGTACTTACCCTGAACGCTGACCTTTGACTTGGCAACATCAGTGCCAATATCACAGGTATAGAAACCTGCATCTGGCTTCTCGAGGTCATGGAGAAGGAGACATAGGGTCTTCCCAGACTGTACCAGCTCATACTTGTTGCCAGAAGTGAGCACATCACCGTCCTTTTTCCTCACTGGTTTGACCTTCTCTTTAGAGACTTCACATTCCAATTTAATCACACCCCGCTCCTCACCAAAAACATCATCCAAGGACTTCATGAAGACAGCAGGCTTCTCTGCAATTAAACAGCCAAAACAGAACAACGTGATACAGAAGTTGAGACATTTCCAGTTGCTTTCAGCTTTTTAAGGAGAGATCAATAAATCTTTACCAGTACTGACAACACCAATATAGAACCTAAAGCGGTTTCATGTCTCTTGACAGAATGCGCTTTAAGGAATTCTGAACTAATCAGTAGGAGAATACAGGGAACAGGAGGGACAGCCTGCATTGCTGTGGGTGGGACTGATATCATATGAAGTAATTGGGATGCAGCTCTTCTAAAGCTGGAGAGCTGGCATTGCCCTCACATGGAGCAGAGCTCATACAGCAGGCCACAGGATTAAGAGGATAAGCTGCTGAACACTTTTGATTTTCCTCTTTTATTGACTCCTTTTATCTATCTTCTATTTCACACATCAGATGTTTATACTGGGGAAAAAACATCCACCAAATGCAAAGGAAAGGAGAAAGAGGAAATCCTTCAAACTCTGAGCGCATAGAGTAAAAGAGCTTAATTGCTGGGGAGAGCAGATTAGAATCACAGTATCCTTAGAATTGGAAGAGACCCTTAAAGGCCATCTAGCCCAGCTCCCCTGCAATAAACAGGGACATTCACAGCTAGATCAGGTTGTTCACAGCCTGGTCATTAGTCATTCCAGAGGCAAAACACACACTGAATGATCTCTCCCTGCAGTCATAAATCCTTGGGGCAACAGCATTGACACTGCATGTTACTGAAGCAGTAAAAGAAATTGCTCTTGTAACTCTCCTTGTGTTAAGTAAAACGATGATAAAAAGCAATGGAATGCTTTGGCAGGACACCAAAACCATCCTCCTTCGTTGATATCTGCTGCAATGGAACCTTCCACTGGAAGAAAGCCCCTGATGACTTGTCACCCCAGAGAGGTGAGCTTTAGAAGCAGGACTGCTGCACAACAGAATGAACTGGAGCTCCTTAGCATCTCTTGCATCCAGGAGGGCTGTGATCAGACCCACCTATCACCTTCAGGCGCGCGCTTTCTGACACCTTGTCTGACTTCACTGTCACTGAGCCAGCATCCTCAGGCTTAACCTGCTTCATTGTCAGTGTGCAGCAATTGCCAGCGTTCTTGATTTCATTGTAATTGTTGGTGTAAAGGTGGTTGCCATTCAGGAACCATTCCACGTCCTCGTCATCATGGGACAGCTCGCAGGAGAAGACAGCAGAGCTCTCTTCTTCAATTTCCACATCCTGCAGGTGCTTCGTTACTTCTACATTGCGGGCTGTGGGGAAACAAGGTGAACTGTTACCACTAGTCTATCAGCGTCAGTTCCATGAGGTATTTTGCTAGTGTATGTTGCTCAGCATCCGCCTCCCCAGCTTTTGATGCTCTTCTTAAGAAGTGAAGTGAAGAGGCCGTCCCAAATCAAAGTTCAGTTCTTTCAGAATCGTGATCTCCATTTCTCTAACATCAGCACTGCTGTAGGTATTATCAGTAATATAAACAAAGTCTGCTACATCAGGAGAGTACATCTCTTCGTATTTTGAGGCTAGAAGCAGCGCTGTCACTATGTATGTGACACTACTAACGCATACTGGGATGTGGTAGAATGGTTAGACTAGATGATCTTTGTGTAATCTTCTCAGTGAAGATTATACATTTATAAAGTTAGCAGGGGAGAACGGCAGAAATCAACCAAGAGAAGAGAAATCTGAGGTGAAATAGGACATGGAAGAGGCCACCCTCCCTGCTCATACCTTCAGCTGTCAGCGTGGCCTCAGTCTCTGCAATTCCCGCCTTGCACTTGTACACACCAGCATCATCGGGCTTCAGCTTCAGAATCTTGAGCGCTGCTGAATGCTTATCCCTCTTGATCTTGTATTTCTCAGAGGGCTCGATGGGTGTGTGGCCCTTGAACCATTTCACAACCTTTGAGAAGGCCTGAAGTCACAGGACAGGATGACAGAATGATGTTCCAAAGCTGTCTTGTCCTCCAACTTCCTGGTGATTTGTATATGGTAATCTGCAAAACAGGGGTGGAAGAGAAGAAAGGATGAGGACAATTGGAAGAAGAGGAAAGTCTCTTGTGTGTATTCCATCCCAATTAATTTCATCTTCACAATGGTTGTTTGAACCACTCTAAAGATAAAACAAACAATTGCCTATAGGGAATGCCATTGACTACATTTCTATAAAGTAATACTGTATATTATCTACCAAATGCAAGGTCCAGCTCTTGTTCTGTGCTTATTAAACTGCTCCCAGTTAAGGCTTTTATTCAAATAAGAGTGAGTTGAAAATATAACAAGTACTTTAGGATGTGAATGGAGACTCTTACGCTGCAACGGGAAAACAGCTGATAAAAAGCCTGGAAGTTTCTTTCAGATGAAATCAATGACAAACTGCATCAAATTTAGGTGCTACCAAACTTAAACTTGTCTACTTCAGAAATACAATTAATTTCACCTGATTTGACTTCTTTGGAATAGCCAAGGACAAAACCACAGCTCTTTAGATCTGAATAGTAAGCACATCACAACTATTCAAACACATATTTTACTGAGACGCAGCTGTCTCATTTAGTGTCCAACGACTTTGAACTGGAAATGGAGCAGACCCTCCAGACACACACACAATATTTCAACGACCCCAGTGAAGGAAGACTGTATGTTAATTAATTCTTCATCTTCATGATGTAAACCAAGCCAGGATATGTTACCTCTGACGAGCAGATTGGCTGTGGATTTGGATTTGCCAATTGAGAACTGAATGGTGCCTGTCATATCAGTGGTGGTTTTCGGTATGGTCAGCTGGTGGATGGTGCCTTCTTGCTGCATAATAAAGGTTATGCCAGCCTGTAAGACTTCCCCACGTAGATACCACTTGGGAGGTTTCATAGAAGGAATGGATATCTCGCATTCAAATTTGGCTTCTTCAGGCTCAGTCACATCCTCATCACACAGCTCCTTTACTAGATTAATGGATTGCTCTTTAAGAAGGATGGAACAAGAGAAAGCAGAGATTTAGAAGGAATGTAAAAAACCCTTACATTATCACCCTACTTACTCACGTCAGCATTACTGCACATGAACACTACACCTATCAGCTCAAAATGCCTTAAAACATCATTAAAAAAATAGTAGAAACAAAGGAATGTTGTTATGAAGTCAGACAATAAGACTGACAACCTGAAGAGAGCCCAGATCTTCTGATTCCCAGTCCAACATCCAAATCAAACCATGACCTTCCCATCCCGATATCAAACTCCTCGCATTACGAAGTGGAATAGAGGTTCAATGAAACACGGACATTGATAATTACTTTGGTTAAATACAGCAACTTAGCTCTGAACAACAAGTTTTCTCCTAGTAAAGGTCCCTGTAGCTCAAATGTAATGGCTCTACTTAGGATAAATTCATTTTCCAGGATGTTCTTGCCCTTATAATTGTAACAAGAAAAATATCGGTGGACTTTGGGAAAACAAAAAACCCTCTGAATTTAAATATTCATTTAATTTGCATTTTGTTTTCAAAGTAAGCGAGAATGGCTTTTGTATAAATCTATCTGCATTCCACTGCCTTTATTTTATTTTATTATTATTACTATTTTTACCTTCAACAAAGAAATGAGCACTGCTTTTATCATCAAAAACATCACAAGTGTATGTATCCTCATCTTCATAATTCGCATCGTTGATGATGAGTTTCTGATACACGCCATCGCTCAAAATTTCATATTTGTCACTGGGATGAATTTCAAGATCCTTTTTGTACCACTTCACTTTAGCATTGGCACGAGACACCTGGCACTCCAGGAATCCCCGATGCTTTTCAAGTGCAATCTTATCTTGCAGAGGCTTCACAGTTCTCTCAGGCAGCTCTAAAAAGAGGAAAACAAACAAACAAATATATGTGTGTATGTATGTATGTATGTATGTATATACACACATTATATATATACATACGTATATATACACATTATATATATACACATATGTATATATATACATATGTATATTATCTATATATATATTGATCAATATATTTTATATATATATATATGTTATATATATATATAATGATCAGCACAGTTTCTGTGAGAGAGGCTAACTCAGTAGTGATAGTTCTTCTATGAATGATTACTTACATGGTGACGCTTTGTTAAGCACTTGATCTAACGCACAGCAAATAAAGAGCTAATTAAAAGAAGACCTGTTATCCCTATTTTACCACTTGGATGGCTAAATTTCAGAGGTAAGGAGTAATTTTCTCAGCACTGTACAGCAGTGAAGTGGCAAAGCTGGGGACTGAACTCTTGAGTAGTGTGCTAACTCAAATGTCTCCCTTTTCTTCATCACACTTAACATCATATATATACCCTAACATTGTATATATTAAAAAAAAACAACCCTGTGCTCTTTTCCTGTGCCTAATACAACTCCTCCAATCTCTGTGCTCTGCCAGGAGGGACATGTCTAAATAGGGTGGCAGATACACGCAGGAGATAAATATTTCCACTTCCCTCAGCCAACACTGCTCTGAATTTCTATGGGACACGTCGTTGGATGAAAAGGCATTTGACAAAGAAGGAAAAGAAAAAGTTTAGTCTGCTGTGTCATTCTCTTGGTAGCCAGAATAACTAACCCTCGCCAGTGTTAGTTCAAAGAATAGGCAGATTTTATCTCCTGACATGAGCAGTAATTCAAAGAAGCTCGTATATGATCCTGTATCCTGCATATTCACTGCAGGCAGGCAAAGACATTATGAGATAAGGGAGATCTACACATCACTTGTTATGAACACCTCATAAAGATAAAACCACACACAAGAGGAGAGTTTATGAAGAGGACCACTCTTGGACTGCTTTCCAAGAGGCATCAATTAGTAACTCCCTTCGCTCATTTTTCACACTACTCCACAGTGTCCTCCTGAGCCCCCTTACTCCTGTTGCCAACTGCTGATGCAGGGAATCCTGAGGAACCAAGGATTCATATTTGTTCCATCAGTAGTCCTTGGTCAGCTCTCCCTCCCTGCCCCTTCTGTTTTGATCCCACTAACCAAATTTTAGTTAGTCTGAAAAGAGGATGGAAACCTCTGCAGCAATTAGTTTCTAAATATCTTGCAATGGGCAGCTTGTAGGAGCCCCATCTCAATGCCCACAGCACAGGAGGCAGGACTGCTTAGCCCATGCACTAGTGCATTTACCAGCACAGATGTAAGCCCAGATCTATGCACACCAAATCCAGGCTCTCAGTTTGCACAAGGAGGCATCCATGGAGCTGAAGTATTAGGCAGATATTGTGGTGGGGCAGCAGTTATTGAGACGCCAGACAGAAAGGACACAGATAACGTGGCAACTCAGCTTTACCATTATGACTGCTGATGGAACATCTAATTTCACTGCTCAAAAGAGAACTTACATATAACTGGAAAGGATGAAATTCACAGGGGAAACCACACACAGACACACACAAAAGCAATACAAAGGAGATGAAGGATGGTTCACATACTAGTGATTCACTCTGAGACGCAAGCAAATGAAAGAGTATCCCCAACCATTTGCCTCCCCAAATGCTAAATACATAAACACTCCTTGCAGTGATAGCTCTGCCAGACGTGAGTCATACACTGTAAAACCTTACAGGGTCTATCAGTTTAACTTCAGAAATTCATTACACCACCAAAAACAGACCATCTTGTCCAGGCTGGTCCATTTCAGCTCTTCAAACCTGTCGGTAAAACTGCCCGAGAGCTGAAATGCTTACCAGCAAAAGCTAAAAACTGTAAATCAAATGTAATAAGCTGGCTTTGTCTACTGTATAGAAATGATGCCTGAAAAAAAGAAAAAAAAAAAAAAAAAAAGAACCTAAACCAGAACAAATGGAATGGCTGCATAAAACAGCCAGTACTGAAACTGCAACGCAACCTGGTTGCAGACTGAGAGAGAAAATGAGAGTTCACCAAAGTCATGGGACAGGACACATGTTCATGTTCATGCTAACACTGAACCCAAGTGGCCACATGAGGACAGCATCTAGTAGGAAATCAGAAAAAAGCATCCTTTCAGAAGTCCCTTTGGCAGGTGGCATTTACCAGGGCACAGCAGACCCGTGTGTTCAGTAACCAGTCTGATGCTTCAGAGCCTGGTGATGAGCTACAAACTGGGGTTTAACCAGTGCAACACAAGGAGGGAAAATCTGTCTTGAGCATAAAGAAGAAAGAGAAAGGTATCCAAAAGGACTAACGAAGAAATGCTCAAACTGCCCAGGAAGCATTTTTTCCTGTGGTCCAAAACACAGTTTATTTGCTCATTCAGGTAAACATACCACGAACCTTTAGGGTAGCTGATGTCTTGTCTTCAGCTGCTTGGCACGTGCATGTTCCCTGATCTTCATATTCACTCTTGTGAAAAATGAGACTTCTCTTATTTCCCTGGGAAGTAATGCCCACTTTTTTACTTTGATGGAGCTCCTTCCCATCCTACAAGGGAAAATATCAAGTCAGATCTCCATGAGTCCTTCCATCTCTGCACTGAGCAAAGGGAGCCTTCAGATCTATGCTTAATTCACCCACTCCCCTAGAATTAATGGAACTGTGCTTACTGGAACATATGCTGAAGCTTAAGCACAGTGCAGTGTTTTCAACATGTAGGAATGGCTATAGAACATGCAGAAATTCTGGCTGACCTATGACAGCTTAAAGCACTGCGGAGGACTGTTAACAAGCTCGTTTGGACATCACCTTGAATAAATGACGTTATCCCCAAGTAAGGGAAGGAACAGCTGAGCACCGGGGAGGTACAGAAAGTGCCAGAGCAAATTCTCACACTGTCACATGCAAAGAAAACTGAAATTTCACCCTAAAACCAAGTTCACAACAAGGCTACAAAATCCTGGCTGACAATTTCTGTGTTAGAGTTGAAGCTCAAGACTGTGCTCCAACCAACAATATTTTGTGCAGCATGACCTCAGGAGTTCACATGAAACCCAAAACAAACTTCCATTTCAACTTGATAAATGAACTCAGGACATAATAACAAAGAGTGCTGATCTGGGCAAGTAAAAGAGCATAAAGAAAAGAGAGCAGTGCAAAAGCTATCAAGCAAAAGCTCAGACTTGCATCCCTTGGAAGTGAAATTAAAGGCTCTCATTCATTTCCAGAGAAGTCAGAAAGGAAAATACCATTACATGCCATACCTTGAACCACTTGACGTCTACCTTGGGCCTGGACAGCTCACACTCAAATGTGACCTTGTCCTTCTGAGTGATGCTAATGTCTGCCAATGGTTTGCTGATTTTCACAGGCAGTTCTGAGAAGGAGAAAGAAGGATGTGGATTTAGTTGGGAATTAGGTCTCTAGGAGCATCTGGCATAAGGAATAATGAAAGGCAGTGCCTACTCTCCATGCTTACTAGAACATGTCATTAACAACAAAAAAACCTATTGTTTTGAGCACATTATCATTACTTGTGCTAGGGACAATCATGTTACAACAATCCTCTTGATATCTGAGGGATACTCTGGTGGCAATGGCCCAGTGCATAACATTCTTTGCAGCTGGAAGGAAAGCTGGTTCTGCTGTTCAAGTCATCTGGGACAGGAGCAGATAATCACACCTTGCACCAACCAATACCTGTCACAGTGAGCCTCCCCGATGAATTAATGCCTTCTGCTTTAAAGGAAATGAGTCCTGCATCTTCAAGGGTCACAGAAGAAAGTGTCAAGGAATGTTTCTTCCCCTGGACACCATTGTGATATTTGGTGCAGGCTTCAGCCACACGCCGTCCTTCTGCCAAGTCCCTTCCACATCCTCATGGGACACCTCCACTGAAAAGGTGACAGTTCCCTTCTCAGGGAATTCCAGGGGCTGCAGACCTTTCACCAGCTTCATCTGCCGCACTGAAAGACAACGGGGACAGGTTGGAGATCTCACACCAGCAACTGCGAAATAGAATCATCAAAGGAATCAGAGAAAGGTTTAGGTTGGAAGGGACCTTTGAGATCATCCAGTTCCAAACCCCCTGCTGTAGGCAGGGATGCTTCCCTCTACACCAGATTGCACAAAGCCCCATCCAGCCTGGCCTTGAATGCTTGAATAGCATCAGGACTTCCAAAACAAGTTACTTCCCTCTTCCTCTCCCAGGTACACTATCTGCCAATTAAGCAACAGCCTTTGCAAAGAAGAAATCTTGTTCATAACCAGGTCCATGGGTGCTCTTAAATCGATCCTTCCAGATGGAAAAAAGATTTCAGGTGGTCTCCTAGATTTTACCCCTTTTTGTGTTGCACACAAGACTGAAAAGAAATTACTTTTGCAAAGTTCTTCTTGTCATAAGGAAACAAACATTTGGGGAATGGCAGAACGAGGTAAAATTTACCTTCACGTCATTTGAAATTTCACTCTCATGTTCTTGGTGTGGTTTCTGCTATAATTATTTGGACTAATTAAGCTTTTCCCTGATGAAAGCCTAGAAGTATATCACAAGAAGGACCAACTTACCCATGACCTTTTATTTGTCTTACTCAAGCATCTCCTCCTGACCAGAACTGACAATAAAATATTCAGCCAGACTACAGGTTTGAGCATCTGAGTTGTTTCTAGGATCTCCTGCAAACTTAAGCTTGGAACACACACTTGTCTTTTGAATAAGTGTCTTTTATAGTGCAATAAAACAACAGGTTTTCACATGGCTATTCCTCATTTACCTTGCTCTGAAATCATTCTCAAACCATGAGGGATCAGTCCAGGAAGAAGGAGAGGAGAGGGGAAGTGAAAGGGGAAGTCCACGGTTCTCTAATATCAGGCTTCTTAGCCTAAAGCTCAACAGCAAATAGCAGTCCACTTCTCCACATTGCTAGACTCCGAGCATTTAAAGAACATCAGCTGACCTCATTATGAGCTCTAACACAGCCAAAGAAATTAATATATTCAAATATTCTCTTGAGTGATGAGAAATATGGAGCATAACTTCAGACTTCTGCTGTTAAACTCTCACTTCTATCATAAACCAGGGCAAGAGTTCAATGCTGTTTTAGATGGAGGACACATATTTTAAATAACTCGTCTCATTAAGGCTTGGATTCCCTACTACAATTAGCTAAATTCCAGTTTGGATCATGCTTCACCTTGGATCACTTAGGGCTTCAGCCACTTAATGGAACTAACTCAGTTAAAGGTCAGGGGTAAAATAAAAACTCTCTTGGACTAGCAGAGAGATTTGCAATGGAGTAACTGAAGTAAGGATGGGAGACTGAAGGTGTTGGGGAAGACATCCAGGCTTTAGCTACAGGGCATGCATGCAGAATCACAAAACAAAGGCCAGTCAGAGAAATCAGAGCTTCGTGAGAATTAAGGTGAGGTTGTTTCTACATGCCCACCCTATCTGCCAGTGTAAAACCTGCCAGTGAAAAAAAGGAAAGCTACATATAGGTGGGGAGAATTGTTGGTGAAATTATTTGTGATATTTTTGCTAATAATATGCTCAAAATCCTGGAGCAAGACTTCAAGTTAAGCAACTCAGTCTGTGTAAGTAGACTTACAGAAGGGAACCATAAAGCTTATGAAAGGGAACTGTCAAGCTAATCCACAGCTAAAACAGAGTAGAGACGAATTGCAGGAGCTTGTTTACTTTGCAGAAGTGTGAGCTTTAACCACTGCTGAGCTCCTAGTACAAAAGTCTGAACCAATGCAACAAACCAACCCGTCCATGTTGTACGACAGAATGTACTGACACCACCAGAACACAAAATTCTATGGCTGAAAATACCCGCAAAAATCATCCAGCCCTTCTCCATTGCTCCAGGACATGCTCAGCTCTTTGTGCCCCAGATTTTTCACTAACCTTTCCTGAAACCCACAGTGAAGGCTACAAAGCCCCTCCAAATGACTTATCCACTCATCCAACCATTAAAAAGCTTTTTTGTTGTAGAACTTGCATCTTTGTTATTGCAATTGAAGTCCATTATTTCTGCACAGAGAACAGATTGTTTGCTTCCACTTTCTAAGAGCCTTTTATGTACTCAAAGCCTGCCATCAAGCCTTTCAGTACCTGTTGATGACCTACACAGCAGCAATTGGTGGCAGGGGCTTTGTAGACAAAAATCAGATAGACCTTCAATTCTGTCCTTGTCCATTCCGTAGCAAACATGACAAAAGGATGCAGGAAATAGGACAGAAGTACAGGGCTACAGCTGAGACACCGTTAGCTTACTTGAAAGGAAAGCATCCATAGATAGATGCACTGTTGTGTTTTTATTTTTATTTTTTCATTTAACTCTGACTGCTTATAAAGAGATGCTTTGAAAGACATGCTTTGTAGAGAAGAACAGATGGATAAGCAGGGAATAGGTTGCTAATAGCCTTACAGATGAAGAAAAACAGACTGCACCAGAGTGAGAAATTCCAGAGGAGAATCAGCTAAGAGCTTATGTCAATGACATGGCTGAGGGCTGCTGGGAAGACCGCCCTCTCTTTCACCTTATTTCAAGCATTACAATGGTGTCCAAGCCCAGGGCTGTGTCTCCCTGCCCCCATGGCATGTAGGGCTGGCAGTAGCCACTGTGATAATAGAGAAGACCTGAATCCAAGTTCAAATCACATCCAGTGTCTTTACAGACCTTGCAATCATTCCACTTACTTTCCACATTGATCTTGGCTTGCCTCTTGTCGTCAGGACTCTTGCAGCAGTAAAAGCCCCTGTCTGCAAAGGAGATGTCCTTAACTATCAAGATATGCTTTGTTCCCTCAGCTTTGATCTCTGTTTTTTCACTGGCCTTCAATACAATGCTGTTCCTCATCCACTTGACTTCTGCAGGCTTGCTCAGCTCTACCTCCAGGGTCACTGTGTCTCTCTCTCTTCAACAGTTTTAGGCTCCAGTTTCTTCTTGAATGAGACTGAGGCCTCTGATCAATGTGAAGAAATAACAGTAAGAACACAGAGAATCCACAAAACAGTTTTTTTATAAAGAATTTAAATGGTGGTTCCAGTGCCAATGCATTCAGGGGAACCCTACTTAAGGAAGCAAAATTCCATATCGTCACCATAACCAGAGGAAAGGCAATATGAAACCCACAAACCACAGCACCAGTGACAGCCTATCAATGGGGCATTACAGCCCCTTACCTCGGACTCTGAGATTGGCTGTGCTTTCTACGCCCTCAGCACTGGCAGAGATTTCAGCTGCATCTTCCAGTGTCAGATCGGTGATGGTGAGGCTGTGGTTGGTGTCCTTCTGTGAGATCACGAGTTTCTGACTGGCTTCAATCTTGACACCATTCCTGAACCAGGTGACCACAGCATCACTGGGAGAAACAGTGCACTTGAACACAGCCTCTTTGCCTTCTTCAGAAGCCACGTGGTTGAGGCTCGTAACAAATTTCACCACCCTGGGAGCTGATGGAGAAGAAGAAACCACTTAGGAGCACATAAAAGATGTGTCCCTAAGTGTATGAGCTCGTTTATGTTTGAGCACCTTCAAAGAGCCAACAGAGTCAATGATTTTATTGGAAGCATCAGATTTTATGACTCGCAGGAAGTGATCACCATAACTCACACTCACATCCCCTGTCTGTAGAGGAGATCCTCCTTGCATCTACAAAGATGCAAGAAGAAAAGAGGCAAAGAAGGGGTAAAAAAAATCCCATCTTACATTTGGGATGCTTAATTCCAGCCTTGAAGGCTGATTTGCCCACTTAACTGCTGTGCTCTTCAGAAGCAGTTGTTCCACAGTTATTTTGAGAGAAAGAAATTTTGTACTTGGTTGTTAACACAGAGAACAGCATAAACACACAAATGAACTCAGCTTTGCAGTGTTGTAATGGCTGATGAGGGAAGCCAAGGATCCTTCCACACTGTCAGCCTTCATTTCCAGAGACATACCTTTGGGGGTGATGCTAATGCTGCTCTTGTCATCTCTGGACTCACAGAAGTACTCTCCCTCGTCCTCAGCCTGGATCCCTCTTATTGCCAGAGTTCTTCTGACCCCTTCCTCATCAATCTGGAAACGTTTGCTGGGTTTGATCTCAACTGCATTCCTGCACCACACCACCTTCCCTTTGGCATGGCTCACTTCCTCTTCCTCTAAGCCACATAAACAGCTGCTTAGTGCTCCCAAAGCGAATGCTCACCAGTTGTTTCCAACTTGAAGGTCATCTTCTGGCCAGCAGCCTCGCAGATGTATTCTCCAGCATCTTTCTTCTCCAGCTGCTCCACAACCAGACGCCGTGTTTTGCCCACAGATTCCATTCTGAACTTTCTGGAGGAGGCAAGCAGTCTTCCATCCTTGTACCATTTTACTTCGGTTGGATCCTGTGCTACTTCACAGCTCAGGGAGGCACTTGCTGCCAGGGCAGCACTCACCTCTTTCTGCACCTGCTCCTGGTTTATAAACACAGGTTTTGGCTCTGAGGGAAGAAAAGTATTGACTGAGGGACTGAAATGAGACCATCTTGCAGGTTTGTATGTACAGGTTGGAACAGGTTTAGGTTACCACTTGTGCCCAAACTAATAGCCTTCACTAGAGAATATCAGCTCTTCTGTTGAAACTAAGTGTCAAATCTAGGCAAGAAAGAACCCAGGAACTGAAGGAACCAAGAGGGTCCTTGAACACCAGTCCCATGGTTGCAAGTCACTATGCAAACATATTGAACCCAAAAGAACATCTGTCCTGCAGGCAACCAAAACCTGAGTTCCTTTTACTTAAGACCCACTGTGAAACATCAAAACACATAAACGTGTGATAGTCAAACCACTGGCTGCCTTTTCATGACCCAGAACAGTACTCCTGGCTTCCTGAACAGACTCCTCATGGCCTCTACCATTGCCACAACTGTGACTGTCAAAGGCACAAAGGAAATATGCTCACCAACGCAGTCCTTTGTTCTTTGTGTGTGATTTGCAGATATCTATCTTACTTTGAGGTCTGGGAATAGTCAGCTCTACCAGGTCTCTTACTGTGAGTAGCAGACTCACCTATCCAGATGCAGCCTCCAACATAAAGGCATAGTAAAAAGGCAGTGTACTACTAGGAGAAGTTCCTGCTTCTCCTGCCACGAAAGGCTGCACATAGAACATGCACTCCAGCCTCACTGCACATACTTATCTTAGTCAAATGTTTTGGTGAACAAGAATTACAGTTTGGGATCTCAGGCACTGGAGAGATTTGAATAATATCTTGAATATTGCTTCCACTGTACATATATCAGTAATTATTATTCTACAGACAGACTGAAACAGGTCTTTGTGCCATACTAAATCCAAATACTTTCTACAAACCCAGGCAATCAAGTATAGGGGAAAAACCTCAGCACAGACTACTGCAACTGGATCACTGTATAATGGAAACTAGATTTTACTTTACTGTTCTCTGCTGTATTTCATACAACACCTGTCTTACCTGTGACATGAATCTTGAAGGTGAGTTTCTGGCCAGCAGCCTCGCAGCTGTACTCCCCTGCATCTTTCTTCTCCACCTGGCTCACCACCAGCCGACGCTGTTTGCCCTCTGACTCAGCCTTGAACTTCTTGCTCCAGGTGATCAGTTTCCCCTCCTTGTACCACTTCACCTCCATCTTCTCCTGGGCCACCTCGCAGCTCAGCGTGGCATTTTCTGTTGGTGCAGCCTTCACCTCCTTCTGCACCTTCTCCTTGTTGAAAAAAGCATCTTCTGCTTCTGGAATTGAAGGCAAATGGGCACATTTAAGACATGAATCTTTTCTACACAGCCTTCCCCAAATGCCCAAATTAGTCTTTGGACTGTACCGTTGAGGACAGCTTTCCCACTCACATTTCCTGACAGTGCTATGAACTGAATGCCAACATCTGAACTATATCAATTGCCAGTGAAGAACTTCCTCCCTGCCAGACCAAAACAGCTTAGATAGCCCTAAACTTGTTTTCATTTCCACCAGTATCATGTTCCAAAATCTTCAAAAATTAAAAAATACCCCTTTCCCCACTGTCCAGCAGCACACCAGCATACGCAGTCATTGAAAAGTCTGTTTCATACAAGGGGACAGGCATTAAATTGTCCAAACAAGCTGACAGCTGTAAGTTGCTTTGCCAGCAAAAGCCAGGTGAGGGTCAAGGTTAAATTCTGTTTGTGATTAAGTCATAGTGAGGAAATGTATTTTTCTCACCTACTTATTTCTGAAAACAATTCTAATATCTCCTGAGTTTTCAGAGGCAGTAATAAAATGGTTTCCCCTATGGAATCATAGAACGGTTTGGGTATAGAAGGAAGCTTTAAAGATCATCCAGTCCAACCTCTTGCCGTGGTCAGGGACAACATTCACTAAATGAGGCTGCCCAGGGTCCCCATCCAGCCTGGCCTTGGACACTCCAATGATGAGTCACCCACAACCTTCACTGGACAATCTGTTCCAGTGTATCACCATCCTCATCATAAAGAACTTTTCTCATGTCCAAACTGAGTCTACCCTCTTCACTTTTGAAACCATTGCCCCTTCTTATGTTGCTATAGACCCTGGTAAAAAGCCTTTTTCCACTTTCTTATCAGACTCTCCTAATAAATAGAACGCCTGTCTTCCTCCATTTTGGAATGAAAAGCACCAGCTTGAAGCCTTTCTATTTTTAAGCATTTCTTTTGTACCTGCTATAGAGAAGAAAACAAAAGAAAATACTGGAAAACCTTTTTAGTTGCAGGTTTCTTTAATTTAATAGAAACCACCAATGCCGCCGTCTAGCATTGTGACCAAATGCTGTCTCTGAGACTATTTAGGAAGAAGCATTTGCAGGGGTGTGCTTGTGCCCTGAAGATATCTTTAATATTCTTTAATTTCCCCTGAAATTATTGACTTCTCATTTTGCTATCATTGCATCTACTTGAGATCCCCAGGGAAATTCCCAAATTATTTCCAGCCTGTCTTAAGCTGAGGCTACCCAAGTCCTAAGTGTTCATAGATTCAGAAGGCAAACAGAAAACTATATGAATTAAACAGAATTTAAGCACCGTCTACATCACTGAATGCTGGGGTTAAATGTGTCAAACCACTTAACTTTCCCCTCCTTCTTTGTTGGGGGGTTCAATACAGTCGAAACAATTTCTCTCACCTGTGACATGAATCTTGAAGGTGAGTTTCTGGCCAGCAGCCTCGCAGCTGTACTCCCCTGCATCTTTCTTCTCCACCTGGCTCACCACCAGCCGACGCTGTTTGCTCTCTGACTCCACCCTGAACTTCTTGCTCGAGGTGATCAGTTTCCCCTCCTTGTACCACTTCACCTCCGTCTTCTCCTGGGTCACCTCGCAGCTCAGCGTGGCATTTTCTGTTGGTGCAGCCTTCACCTCCTTCTGCACCTTCTGCTTGTGATAAAGGCATCCTCTGCTTCTGGAATTGAACTGGAAAACATTGGGTAAAATATACATTAGATATGAGCAACTTGTGACTGGAAGACATTAAAAGTTGCTTCTATGTTGTATTGGACCATTTCCTGGAGCAACTCTGCTTCACAGTGTTTATCACACATTATAATGCATCCTCAGCACAGTCCCTATGGTCATCCCATCCCTCTGGGTAGTCTTTACTATCAGCTAGGACTCCTAATTTTCAGATTTCTTCTAATGAAGACAATGACAGATCTTCATCTGTCTGTCTTTTTGATACTGCTGCACTCTACACTGGATATCAGCCAAGTACAGCTCAATTATGAAGACCTCAAAATCAGGAAACCATAGAAATTTAAGAGCAGAAAACCATCTTTTGACTCTACCCTTTGGTAATGATATTCACCTTAATATGGTGAATTATGGTTAATATGGTGAATATTTGGCCTACATTAGGTTTTGTAGCTCAGTTTTATGCATAAATCATGGTTTTGTACTCTCAGCAACCTCTGATTCTTCAGAGAACTGGCTGAGGTCATCTCCTCTTAATACCTAACACATATAGAAGAAAGTGTTTAAAGCCCACCTTACCCTTTGTGTCAACAAATGGAGTTAGCATCAGAAAGATATCAAGTGTAATTAGTTAGGCATACACACTTCAGTTAAGGTGATTCAGTTAATCACTTTGCTAAGTGGGATCGATTGATACATTGAATCTTTTATTGATTACTTTAATGACTGTTTTATCTGATTCTCCTTTTACCAACAACTGGTTGCTGAGAGCGTTCATGCTAGCTCCTATTTGAGGCGTGGGAGAACAGATAAACCCTAAATAAATGGGCTTCCATTTCTATTCCATGGTTTGCCCTACAAAAGGCTGTAGAGTGCAGAATATTTCTGAAGTACTTACATCATTGACTTCTCTAGTGCTAGCCAGCTTCTAACAGCAGAGCAATTTTGAATAAGCTTCCTATGCTTGTTTGGGTCCCAGGAAAGATCCCAGGGTCCTGATGCTGATACCAAGACAGAGGCTCCAAGCATGAATGCAGGACTAGCAGTTGTGAGGGGGATTGACATTGCCTTTTATTTGCAGTGGAGACATGGAAGACCACTCATTCAGATCATTCATGCAAGCATATTCAGGCATACCCAGATCAGGTGACCGGGAAGGCTCCTGCTCCCCAGCAGTCATGGCAAACCCTTCCAGGACCTGTCCCCTATCTCCTTCCTCCCCGCTGTCACTCTGTGAAGCCTTCTGCTGCCATCCCTTTCCCTTCCTTCATGACTTTCTCCTCTGCATGCTGTCTGAATTCTGAGTGGCAGCAGCTGCCCAGGAGGGTAAGTTCAGCTCAAGTTGCTGTGCTGCTGACCGTTGCAGTACGTGCAATCCCAGGATTCACACCACAGCTCTACCACCAGCACTGCAGTCCACTGAAGGCGAGGGAGCAGGGCAGCAAGCCAATGCAAGAATGCAGTTGATACACTCTACATTTGATCTCCCTGCTCGTATTGACTGCAGAAGCATCATTCTCTCCACCCATCTTCAACAGCCCCTGTTTTGACTGATGATTTTCAGGGGAGGTTCAAGTTGGATGTTAAGAAAAACTTCTTCTGAAGAGGAATGGTGATGTGGTGGCACAGCTTTGCAGGGAGGTGGTGGGGTCACCATCCCTGGAAGTGTTCAATAACCATGGAGATGTGGCACTGAGGGACGTGGGCAGTGTGCATGGTGGGATGGGTTGAGGCTGGATGTGGGGATCTTTGTGGTCTTTTCCAACCACAATGATTTGATGAAGATCAGAAGGCTTGCTTATTAGCAAGACAACAAACATGGCCTAGACCAACCAGGTGATGCAAAACTTCTCAAAAATGCAATGGAGCTTTGGCCCACTTCAAATAAGGATTTCAGCGTGCACCACAAATACTGAGATAATGAGATGGCAGAATCAGCCCTTTTTACTCTAGTTTTCTATAGGTTTCCAAGGTGTGCAGCACTTGTTTCTTTTAAGCAAGAAGGTCTAATCTGCATCCCGTAATGCTCAACACTCAGCACCTAACATTCAACATGTCCTTAAAATGGGATTGTTCTGTGCTACCAGTGGAACCCTGGGGTAGAGGAACCCTGAAAATCTTTCTGAGTGCAATGGTAAGAGGAGAAATTAAGACTCAGGAAGCCATTGCACTTTGGGAGAAGCTAGTAAGATGAGGATTTCTGTAGTGAAAGAGCCAACCACTCCAAGAGTACTCATAATCCCTCCTGACTTTCACACCACATCATTCTGCAGTGAGGGCTGGACTTGCACGTCATGTTACAGTGGTACACATGAGAAATACAGCAACGGTAGCTAGGCAAGCACTCTCCACGTATGGCAGAGGAGGAGGTATTACATTACCCTGTGCAGCCATGAGCTCATCCGGTCTGAAAGAGAACAGAAAACCTTTGGTTTCTGAGGCAAACAGCTAATAATAGCCCTCAGCTAGCAAAATTCAAGTGTAAAAGCACTACATTTCTGGGTTTTCTCCCTATACCTCTGCAATAAGACGTGCGCTGGCTTTGGCTGCTGAGGATTAACTTGGTTGATTCCAGCTGTTGCCATAGTCTTTCTGTCATCATTCATATTTCATTTTCTCTGACAGATACCTCCCAAATCTACCCTGTCTTTAATCCATTCTTTGCTGAAACTGCCAATTTCCTGAGCCAAAAGCATGAGCTACACAACTCACGGAACAGATCCAAAGGCCCCAGAATCACATCCACGTGGTGTGGGAACAGTAAGAGCTGATAGTTTAGAGTCTACACCACAGGCAGCAGCAAAACTGTCTACTACAGGAGCAGAGATATATTGCACACCAGGGACTGAAGGAGCAGAATGCCCCAAGACGGAGAGAGCAAAGACTGCAACCTTTACAAGGGAACAGAACGCAAGCTATGCCCTGCAAGGACACCAGGTCTGTGTGAGCAGAAAGGCAGTAGACTCCCAGTACAGTTGCTCCTCCACATAGCTGATCAAATGCCAAACCTTGACCAGGATTAAGCTCCAGTTTAAGTGTTTACTGCCATAACAAAGAAGAGGAGAAAACAGATTCCCCGTCCTGATCAGCTCAGAATACAAGACGAGAACTGTAAAGTTAACAGAGAACAAGTTGACTTATGAGAAAAGCCAGTAGAGTGCAGCTACAAATAAAACAGAAGACAAACCCTCGTCATCAGCCAGCTCACTAATGGTCACTCAGAATGCAGCTGATGTGCTCAAGGCTATCTGGAGTTTTAATTAAAATTTACCAGATCTTGTGCAGAATATACTGACACCAGAGCAATCTCTACTGCAGCTGGAGTGAGAGATCTGCCTCTGTTCTAAACCCTCAGACTAATGAGAAACTTACAATTAGAAAGATATAAATGGATTCGTGGTTGGTCATTACATTTACAGAACATGGAACGAATGGTCGTCAACGTGGGATTCAACAAGCCAAAGGCAAGTGCAATGCCTCTGACTAAAAGTTCTTAGGACACCGACAACCAAACCTCAGTGCAGCCACAGTAGAGATCTGTAACTACTACTGTTGAAATATCAACTGGCAGAGCAGTGTTGCACATTGTACAAATCACAGTTGGACATCCATGGACAGCTGATCATAAAAGTAGTCGTAGGAAAAGAGCTGGATGAAACATTGTTAAAAACAATCATTTTAGCTGCACGTTTGTAAGCATTTCTTTTCATCCTCCCCAAAACAGTTTCATGTCAGAATAAAGAGGACACGTTCACACAGACGTTTCCACAGCCAGACTATGGAATAATCAAAGAATATCAACCAAAATGTGTTTCCTACCAGTTACATGAATCTTGAAGTTGAGTTTCTGGCCAGCAGCCTCGCAGCTGTACTCCCCTGCATCTTTCTTCTCCACCTGGCTCACCACCAGCCGACGCTGTTTGCCCTCTGACTCCACCTTGAACTTCTTGCTCGAGGTGATCAGTTTCCCCTCCTTGTACCACTTCACCTCCGTCTTCTCCTGGGCCACCTCGCAGCTCAGCGTGGCATTTTGAGTCAGTGCAGCCTTCACCTCCTTTTGTACCTTGTCCTTGTTTGTAAACACGTCTTCTTTCTCTGCAGGGACATCACAACAGCCACACCGTTTTGCTGTAGTCTGCTGCAGAGCCAACTCCAGTTCCCCGTTTTCACTATATTTGCCCTTCACAGAGAGCATCGTGATGCCTCATTAAGACAGGAAAATACTTTCCCCTCTATTTTGCCTTGGGAAATGATAGGCATATCACTTCATATCATATCATATCACATCATATCATATCATATCATATCACATCATATCATATCATATCATATCGGAAAGCTAAACATTTTGCAGTCTGATAGCAGATTTGGACATGGGATTTAGAACACCTGCATGCACTGCTGAACCTCCTCCCTTATCTTTTTTTCTTCTCATGTCTCTCTACATTTCCAGTAAATCAGAAGGGAACGGTCCTCTAGAACAGGTTGCCCAAGGAGACTGTGGATGCTCCATCCCTGCAGGCATTCAAGGCCAGGCTGGATGTGGTTCTGGGCAGCCTGGGCTGCTGGTTGGCAACCCTGCACATAGGAAGAAGGGGGTTGGAACTGGATGAGCACTGTGGGCCTTTGCAACCCAGGCCATATATGAGTCTGATTATTTGCATTTTCCACCTAATTGTGTCATTAAAATTTTGTAACCAGATCTCTTCAAACACCTCCCCTTTTCTCACTCC
Organism: Coturnix japonica; assembly: GCF_054131305.1. Taxonomy (NCBI): domain Eukaryota; kingdom Metazoa; phylum Chordata; class Aves; order Galliformes; family Phasianidae; genus Coturnix; species Coturnix japonica. Next base: position 3,781,087 of record NW_028188943.1, on the reverse strand, counting down.
TTGCATGCCTGGTGTGCGCTTGCACTGTAACCCTGCAGACACCAGCTGACTACAAGAGCTGCACAAGTTACCCTCCTTGCCTATGGTTTGTTGCAGTAATTCATTCCTGGATGGAAAAGCACATGTAGAAAAGTGTTGCTATGACACTAGATGACAAAGAAAGTCCTATAGCCAAAGTGTTTTGCACCAGAGAGGCTGTCAGTTGATCCTCCAAATGCAAGACACACAAAATGAAGCATTCCTTTCTCTCTGGGATTCCAAGCATTTTCTCACCTCTGACTTTCACTTGGAATGTTGCTTTGTCATCTTTTGTTTCACAGCTGTAGCTCCCTTGGTCTTTCAGGGTCATATTTTTGACCATGAGCTTGCGGTGCGTCCCCTGGGAGATGATGGTTGTCTTCTGGTCCTGCTTCACCTCTGTTTGATCTTTCTTCCATGCGACAGCTCCGCTTGCAGCTGACACCTCACACACCAGCTCCAGGTCTTCAGAAGGACTGACTGATATTTCTGGAGTCGTTTTGGGCTTCTTGACAAAATTAATGGCTTCATCTGAAGAAAAAAAGAGAAAGTGGTTTACATCCTGACTCAGGCTTATTCAGCACAGCATGAAGATACAGTTAGAACTGATTGTAATGTCTCTGCTCATTACATCTGGGGGATCGAGTTTCACCTCTGGAGGTACTCACATACAAACGTGTGCTTGATTCTCCTGTGTAAATAAAGAGTAAGTTCTATGCAGACAGTTCTTATTTCTTCTAATCAATTCTGTATTCTGCACATGTTCTTCTGAAGCTAAAATGAAGGCAGCTAAGTAACGTGTTTGCAGTACATGAACAAACCTATTTAACACCTTGTCTCTAAGCTAACAAGCAGCGTTTGATGAGCACATCAGTATTTCATGCCCTTCATTCCATCCACACAGAACCTGCCTGAGGAGCAAGCTGATGGCTGTCAGCTACAGGCAGACCTAGCTTAGTATTGCATTTCTTAGAGCAACAACTGTTGCTTTCAGTCACTGAATATACCAAGGCCAATTGCTATGCCAGGCGCATTTATGGCATCAGTGAACAAATAATGCGTTAAAAATTGTAATAGACAGGAGCCATCTATTCTTTTAAAACTAGGTGACCAAAGAAGAACAGTCCCTCTAGAGTCAAGCTGTTAAGAACTAATAGCATCAATCAATATCACATAGATAGATTACAGCGAAAGGCTTTCAGTAGAGCTTCAGTTCATAAATGAAAACTGGGTTATGGAAAATAGGCTCAAGATAGAAACCAGAAAACAGATCTTAACACCAGGTTCTGTGAATGCAGCCAGCTGAATTTCACAGATATTGAATTTCAATGACAATTTCTTGTGTTATTTTACCTTCCAGCTCCACCCTGAACAGGAACATGTCAGTGACAAGCATTACTGCTCCAGGCTTGACCTGACAGTGTTTTACTTGCACTATGAGCTAATGGCTGTGCTTACAGCACCTCAGGGAGACACCTCAGAGATCACAACATCCTTCGGGTACAGCAGGAGACACTCAACTCTCCAAATGTGGAGTTTAATTTGTCAAAAGAGGAGACAGGATTCCCATGCTAAGAACTTAGGAACATTCAGTCATAGGTTTAAAGATGATGTAAGCGCTGAGGCAATTCATGAACTAGAAGAATGAAGCCCAGATGTCAGGGCTCAAGGTGTGACTCCAGCCCCAGCTGGAGCTAAGGCTGTCTTGAATTCATCACAACACAGTTACATTATTTGCTCGTACTGTGGATTTGCATAGGGACAACAGGAAGGTCAGAATTACTTCAATAGAGATATGCAAACTTTGTCCTAAATACTGGAAACCCACAGGGCTGGACAAATAAAATGAATTAAGTCTGAAGTGCTTTATATGGATTGTGATCCTATGTTTGCCTCACAAACTTACCTGAGACTTTCCAATCAAAAATCAGAGTGTCATCTCCAATTTTGCAGATGTATGTTCCCTCGTCTTCTTTTGTTACAGCTGAAGCCACAAGCTTATGCAGTTTCCCTTTATCTTCCATTGTGAATTTCTTACTGGTCGTGATTTCTTTGCCATTTTTGTACCACTTCACCATGACATTGGCTTCAGAGGTCTCAGAAACAAATTCAGCTTGCTTTCCAGCAACGGCCCTGATTACTCCTCCAGTTGTCTCTTTGATTACGAAGTTTGCCAGTGCTGAAACAAAATATGCACACATAAAATATGTATGATGGTAAAGAACTGCAGGGACATTGGTGACCATGAGGCATTCATTTATCATAAGATCAAACGTGCACGTTTAGTCCTAGTTCTAATTGCTAGATTCTAATTCAGAAGCTGGCAAATTGGCAGCTTTTATAAACCACGTACCAGATTACCTTATCTCCACAAGTTGAAGGACATACACTGGACAGGGGACAGAGCCAAAGGAAGAAGCCCAAGGCTTCAAGAAAATGTCTAAAATAGGAAAACTGAGGAAAGAATTGGAACAAGCAAACTAGAAGGAAATCAATGGAAAAACAGAATTCCTTTATGGAAATTAATTGGAGCGCAAAAGTTAGATGATAAAACTGGCCCCTATTAACACACAGTGGAATAATTGACTTCACAGATTCAAAATCTCACCACTGTCTTAGCCAAAAGTTCAAGCCTAAGTCCACGGTCCTATTTTACTGAGGGTAATTGAGCTTGTTTTCCAACTTCTTGTTAACATATCATTTCAAAACAGCGCACACAACTGAGTTGGGTCTGTTGAAAGAGCGCAGTCAGAACTGCTAAAATCAAAGTCTGGATTATGCATGCATTTGTTCTACAGTTCCAAGAACACGCATGTATAATACAAATTCAACAACGCTCTACAGAATGCCTGTATTTAGGAGCTCGAGAGCCAGCTGATGGACACTGGGATGACTGAGATCCTGTCAATACATTTAACTCCATCCTATCATACTGTCAAATTTCATTCATTTTTTCAGGAACTCTCTCTTATCATTGTAGTCCCCTCACCACTGCTGGATGTGAGCCCAGCCACACAAACGCAGCTGCTGGTTTTCACTGCAGATACTGCAGTAAGGAGGAACAGCCTCCGGACTGGACCAGCTGAGCGTGGCCCTACCAGGATTTGCTCCAAAGGTCTTATTACCAGTAGTGCTTCCTGATGAAATACATGGGGGTCCTCCTTTGATTCCAACCCCAACCCACCCCACCATGTCCCCTGATAACATCCATCAGGGCCACATCTCCACAGTTCTGAACACCTCCAGGGATCCCACCACCTCCCTGGGCAGCCTGTGCCAGTTAATTCTGTGGGCAGACCAGCCAGTATGAAATATTATGCTAACATGACAAAGAGAGAGAAGAAAAGCAAAATTAAGACTAGCTGACAAGCCTTGGCAGGAAGTTCTGCTCTCCATCAATTTAGTCCCATTATTCAATTCTGTTGGGAGCTGTCTCCATGCCTCTCTGGAGTTTGTTCTTTGAGAAGAGGCAATTAAGTAAGCTCTCCAATGCCAAAGTGTATACACTTCACAGGTCTCTTCTACATTTGGGATCACTGCTACAAAAAGAGCTGTTGACATCATCTCTCGTGGCCACCCTGACAGAAGAGCAGGAAGGCTGGGATGCTCTTTTTCCTATCTTTCCCTTGACTTCCTCTATATCTTAGGGACGAATCACAGGACAGAGCACAGAAATCAAATGGCTCTACAAAGCAGATTGGCCAGTTCAAGTCAAAACAGCCACTGAAAACACCCCAGATGCTGTCTGACAACAGCTGGACTGTCGGGGAGTCAGGTGGATGCAGTCTGCTGGCCCTGGGCAAAAGGAGCACAGCCCAGACTGTCACATACCTTTCACTGAAAGCTGATAGAGCATTTTATCCCCCTCACAGATGCACTGACAACTTCCAGCAGCATCCATTGAGACGCTGTGAATTTTCAGGGTGTGTTTCTTCCCCTCAATGTGCAGTTCATATTTTCCACTGGCCTTGAGCTCCTTCTCATCCTTCATCCACTCCACAGTAGCACCTGTGTCTGAAAGCTCAGCCTGCAGTTTGGCTTCCTCACGCAGCCGAGCGCAGATCTTTTCTACATCTTTGCTCTTATTGGTAAATCTCACTGCAGCACCTGTCAGGAGCAAAGGCCTCGTTATTTCAATTTATATCAGGCTAACGTGGTCAATGTTTGCTGCAAGATCTCTGAAAAAGTATCACCTTCTGTTCCTGCACTCATCATTGTGTCAGTGCTGAGCAATTCAAGATGTTTCATTTGGTCTTCTTGCCGGATTTACTAAGTAAAAATCAACCAAACATCTCCTTCTACTGATTAAGAATGCTTTAAACATGCTTCTGCAGAGGTTTCCACCCAATGACAAACAGCTCCTCCCATCATGAATGTTTATTTGTTCTACTTTGTCATGCTAAGCTGATTGATAGAGATATTATTGGAATGATTGCTCCCCTACTTCTAAACTATTCCAGTGCAATCAGAAAGGCTGTCTGAACCTGGAGCTGAAAGTACTGCCCTATGGTGATGCAGTGGTAAACCTGGTGACTGAATGCACTGGCCAAGAGCTGTGAACTGCAGACATTCATCAGCTGGCATGAAGCAATCTGGTTCAGATACCAAGCAGCTGGGTAGATTGGCTTACCCTACACTCAGTGCTATCATGTTTAGGTCATTACCGGGACTCACGTCAGTCCATGTGATGCAGTTTCAGGTATTTGGTACAGTCAGTGAATGCCTGCAGCCCCACTTCTAATCATCAGATCACAGCAACTATGCCTTGACTGTAAGAGGGAAGGAGAAGGATCAAAGCAAATACCTCTCACTCTCATCTTGGTGCTGACATCAACATTTTTGGCAACAAATTTCACTTCTTCTGCTCCATCATCCTTCTTGGGGACGTTCTTCATGATTAGGCTGTGAGTAGTTTGGGTTCTCTTGATGATCCAGGTCTCACTTTCCTGTAAGACTTTACCACTGAGGTACCAAGTGCCGCAACACGTTGTTGTAAGGTCAATAGTAAACATGGCATCCCCTACAGGTACAGCTTCACCAGTTGTTAGGGGGGATTTCACAGCCAGGACTGGTTCTGAGGAAGAACAACATGGATGTCTTAATGCTCTTTAGATGCAAGTCTGGTATCTCATTTAGAGATGGAAGATTAAATCATAGGTACATTTCTACTTCTCCCTTTGCATGAGTGCTGGAAGAAGCACTTCTATGCTTCAGATCTGTTACAGAAAGTTCTGCCTCTTGCACATGTGAGATATCAAAAGATAAGGATATTCATCTCTCTGTCACAGAAATATATCTTGTATCACTTTAGTGGTAGCTGGATGTTGATAGGAGATAGGAGAACTAGGAACAAAGGAAAGCCTTTGGTGTGTTAATGCACTACTATCTTTACAGTCAAAGGAAACATCTTTAGGGAACATACACAGCTCCTCAGCTCACACTGACCCATTTCCATTGGGGTTTTTGTGCTTACCAAGGTGCACGCTCCCTGGGAATTCCAGAGACGGGCTCTGTCCATGCGCATTGACTGCAGACACTCGGAACTGATCATCAGCCTCTTCAGACAGATTGCTCACCGTGAACTCTGGGACGGGGACATGAGACTCGTGGCACCTCACCCAGGTGAAGCCAGTTAGTTTATTGGGTTCCACAATGTAGCCATCGATTAGAATGGGGTGGTGCATCTTCAGAGGGGACCATGCCAGCATCACTGAGCTTTCTGTTTTATTTTTCACCACGGGGTCAACTGGGGGCTGGGTGGGAGGTTTTCTGGGAGCTGAACAGAAAGAAATACAGAAATATTAGCATAAGGTCATTTAGGCTGGAAAAGACCTTCAAGATCAGCAGACTCAACTTTCAGCATGACCTACTGAGTCCCACCATTAACTACTGTGCTACCTGAGGACATACATGACAAGCTTATTCCTGCAGGTATTTGCATAGAGAATATATTCACCCTCTGGTTGCTTTGGAACATTTTACAGGTTAAAATCCCATCAGACTTTTTCACTGTGTGCAGCCACTGATACAGGCAGGAGGCTGGGAATTACCTGATGGGCTCTAGTTACAGACTACTGACACAGTAAAGGATTGAGTTCATTTCATTTTGGCCATCAGAAAGTTTGGTGGCTGGTTTGAGTCACCCATCTAGACTCCAATTATAAGCATATGGAGAACAGCACATTTAGGAGAACTCATCTCATCCTAATAAACCTGAATGAAATCACAGAATCATAGGATCACGGGAGGGCTTGTGTTGGAATAAACCTTCAAGATCATTAAGTGCTAAATGCCAAAGGTCCCACTAACATAGCATGAAGCCGAAAGCGAGACGCTGGAATCAGATCTCCTGACCTTACCATCAGAAATTGAGATGTCATATTTTGCTCAGAGGTGCCTGCTTGTAGGAGGGACAGCTTCCGAGCTTTTTCTGCTCCAGGAACCAGCTCCAGCTTCAGAATTTAAACAGCAGTCAGAAATTAAACTGAGCTTTGTCACCTCCATCAAATAGAAGGAGTGGTTGGGAGGTACAGCTTTCCAAATCACTTAGAAACTGTCACAACAATCAGATCCCTACCTTTTCTTTCTGAACTTGTTAATACATAGAGCTTAATAGCATCAGAATGCCCCAAGCACTTCAGATAACACGACAGCTGTAAACCCTTCTTTAAGGATTCCTTTGTTTAACCACTGAGTAACTGTAATTCAGTGGTGCTGGTGGGAGAAGGGAAGTCCTAATCTTCCCAGATGGTGAATAGAGTTGATGTTCACATGCAGACTGGTGCTGCAGCACAGCCAGAAACCACTCATTTGGGAAACACAGCACCAAGAAAATAATGGGAATAGCTTCATAAAATCAGGCAGCTTCACCCAAATTTCATGTCAGTTCCATTATTCTTCCTATTTTCAGGAAGAAAGGTTTTCCCTTTTTCTTGTAGTATCATTTTCTTTTCCTTTCATGCAAGCAGCTTTGTAGCTTACAAATTGTTTTCTAATCACCTCCTGGTGTGGACAAATCACACAGGTTTGACTCCATGTTTTACATAGTTAGCATTTTATATTTGTTCCAGTATGGAACTGTACAGTCATAGAATGGCCTGGTTTGAAAAGGATCTCAAAGATCATCCAGTTCCAACCCCCTGCTATGTGCATGGATCTATCTTTTTCATACGTATATTCCCATAGATGTACATATATATACCACACCTACACCCCCACAATCTGCTACAACTCCATAGAATTATCAAGGTTGGAAAAGACCTATAAGATCATCCAGTCCAACCATCACCAATACTTCCCAGTTAAATCACATCCCTCAACACAACATCCAAACTTTTCTTGAACTTCCCAGGGTCGGTGACTCTCCATGAGAGAAAAGGGCACACAGATAAGGGATTCTGCATTTGCTATTAGCAGAGGTGGGATGAGACCGAGCACTGCCCCAGCTCCTGGGATAACGCAGAAGGGCTGAGACCTTCCAGCTGCTTCCACCCAGGGTCACACAGCAAAGCCGACCCTGCAGGAGTCTGCATCATTCTTTGCATGGCATTGCTAAGAGGAAGATCCCCCCCCTACCCTTGGCTCTACACTCCAGCATCTGTCTGCCATCTGTAAAGCCACTACAGCTCTCCTACTGGAGTTCCCATCTGCACAGTGACAGCTTGGTTTCTTCTTACTGTCAAAGCAGCCACAGCCTCAGTGCTTCTAAAATCTCCCCTTTTCAGCTGATTTCCTCTTTCTAGTGGCTGGGCAATTCCTCCCTCTCACAGTCATCCCTCTGCCCCACTCTGTGCCCACAGACCCACAGAGGGCACACAGAGCCAGCCCTGTCCCAGCTGCTGCTGCTTCACATCTGACAGTCTCAGGAGCTGAGATCCAGGCCGAGACAGCAATGCCCAGACATGGTTTGTAGGACGTTTGTGAGAGGAAATAGGGAGGTTTGTGATTAAACCTGCCCCCTAAGGAGGAAGGCAATGCTGCCTGCAGCCCCAGCAGGCATTACAAAACATCCCCATTTACAGGAGGGTTTTAAATAGCACAATTCAGGAACTACAACTGCACAAATTCCCGCATGCCCTGGAATAAGTTTGGGAATGGACAAGGTTCTACCACCTGTGCAATGCCATCGAAATAACAACCATCCACCTGTAAACCTCCATCCTCTCCCCTGCTGCACAAAGGGAAGCTCAACAGCAGTGCACAAATGTCCCAGCAATGTCTGAGCACTGCTCTGTGCATCCCAACCTGCTCATCCCATCCACTCCTGGCTGGGCAGCAGGGTTGGGGTGGCACACTGCAATGGGCACAGAGGAACATGGAAGCCCCACACATGTGAGGAAGGGGCTGGCTGTGCTCCACACTCACGTTATCAGACGTGATTTGCCCTTCTGTGGGGAGCCTCTGCTCTTTCCCAGCTCATCCTCCAGCGTCTGGGACTCCAGGATCTCATTCAGGCTGTTGTTGGCTGCGGGGCAGCTCCATGAAGAGCCGCCCCTCCACCGACCGGCACACAACAGCCGCTCCCGCGCACTGCGGCTCAGCCAATCGGAGCCGGCGGAGCTGCCGCTGCCCGATGGGACCCCCCCCCCCCCCATATTGACCCCCCAGACGAGGAAGAGGAGGAGGAGAGCGACGAGGAGCTGCCGCAGGAGCTGACGTTGGGGCGGGGGGGCAACGCGGGGGAAGGGTCGGCAGTGGGGGGTGGGGGAGGGGGTGGGGCAGCATTACCCCCGGACCCCGTGGACCCCCCCCCCAGCCAAAGTGCTGCTCTCCGACCCCCGCGGGCTCTTTGTGCAGCCGCTGCCCTCCAGTTATAGGACCCCCCCCGCCCCCCTATATTGCGCTTTGCTCACCCCCACCCCCCAACTCCGGAACCACCCCCCCCTCCCCACATTGCCCCCTCCCCCCGGGTGTGGTTATGGGGGGGGGTGTCGACGATGTGCCGTAAGCCGCGGCGGGGTCGTGTGCCAAACCCCCCCCCCCCCCCCCCTAAAGATGAATGGGGCGCTGTGGGGGGGGGGGGGCTCAGCCGTGGGGATAAAGAAGGGGGTTAATGGGGGGGGGGGCGGCGCTATAGGGAACGCAACTGATCTAAGCCCCCCCCCCCCACATTAACACCCCATTGTGTGTGGGGGTGGGGCACCCAATAACCCCCCCCCAGTGCCAAACAGCCCCAACACCCCCCTCAAAGCCGCTGCCTTACGCTGTGCCCCCCCCGCATGAAGGCAAAATAGAGAGGAAAGTGTTTTCCTGTCTTAATGAGGCATCACGATGCTCCCTGTGAAGGGCAAGTATAGTGAAAACGGGGAACTGGAGTAAGCTCTACAGCAGACTACAGCAAAACGGTTTGACTGTTCTGATGTCCCTGCAGAGAAAGAAGACGTGTTTACAAGCAAGGACAAGGTACAAAAGGAAGTGAAGGCTGTACTGACTCAAAATGCCACGCTGAGCTTGCCCAGGAGAAGACTCACCAAGATTCATGTCACAGGTGAGAGAAATTGTTTCGACTGTATTGAATCCCCCAACAAAGAAGGAGGGGAAAGTTAAGTGGTTTGACACATTCAGCCCCAGCATTCAGTGATGTAGACGGTGCTTAAATTCTGTTTATTTCATGCACTGTTTTGTTTGCCTTCTGAAGCTATGAACACTTAGGACTTGGGTAGCCTCAGCTTAAGACAGACTGGAAATAACTGGGGAATTTCCCTGGGGATCTCAAGTAGATGCAATGATAGCAAAATGAGAAGTCAATAATTTCAGGGGAAATTAAAGAATATTAAAGATATCTTCAGGGCACAAGCACACCCCTGCAAATGCTTCTTCCTAAATAGTCTCAGAGACAGCATTTGGTCACAATGCTAGAAGGCGGCACTGGTGGTTTCTATTAAATTAAAGAAACCTGCAACTAAAAAGGTTTTCCTTTATTTTCTTTTGTTTTCTTCTCTATAGCAGGTACAAAAGAAATGCTTAAAAATAGAAAGGCTTCAAGCTGGTGCTTTTCTTTCCAAAATGGAGGAAGACAGGCGTTCTATTTATTAGGAGAGTCTGATAGGAAAGTGGAAAAAGGCTTTTTACCAGGGTCTGTAGCAACATAACAAAGGGCAATAGTTTCAAAAGTGAAGAGGGTAGACTCAGTTTGGACATGAGAAAAGTTCTTTATGATGAGGGTGGTGATACACTGGAACAGATTGTCCGGTGAAGGTTGTGGGTGACTCATCATTGGAGTGTCCAAGGCCAGGCTGGATGGGGACCCTGGGCAGCCTCATTTAGTGAATGATGTCCCTGACCACGGCAAGAGGTTGGACTGGATGATCTTTAAAGCTTCCTTCTATACCCAAATCGTTCTATGATTCCATAGGGGAAACCATTTTATTACTGCCTCTGAAAACTCAGGAGATATTAGAATTGTTTTCAGAAATATGTAGGTGAGAAAAATACATTTCCTCACTATGACTTAATTACAAACAGAATTTAACCTTGACCCTCACCTGGCTTTTGCTGGCAAAGCAACTTACAGCTGTCAGCTTGTTTGGACAATTTAATGCCTGTCCCCTTGTATGAAACAGACTTTTCAATGACTGCGTATGCTGGTGTGCTGCTGGACAGTGGGGAAAGGGGTGTTTTTTAATTTTTGAAGATTTTGGAACATGATACTGGTGGAAATGAAAACAAGTTTAGGGCTATCTAAGCTGTTTTGGTCTGGCAGGGAGGAAGTTCTTCACTAGCAATTGATATAGTTCAGATGTTGGCATTCAGTTCATAGCACTGTCAGGAAATGTGAGTGGGAAAGCTGTCCTCAACGGTACAGTCCAAAGACTAATTTGGGCATTTGGGGAAGGCTGTGTAGAAAAGATTCATGTCTTAAATGTGCCCGTTTGCCTTAAATTCCAGAAGCAGTGGATGCTTTTATCAACAAGGAGAAGGTGCAGAAGGAGGTGAAGGCTGCACCAACAGAAAATGCCACGCTGAGCTGCGAGGTGGCCCAGGAGAAGACGGAGGTGAAGTGGTACAAGGAGGGGAAACTGATCACCTGGAGCAAGAAGTTCAGGGTGGAGTCAGAGGGCAAACAGCGTCGGCTGGTGGTGAGCCAGGTGGAGAAGAAAGATGCAGGGGAGTACAGCTGCGAGGCTGCTGGCCAGAAACTCACCTTCAAGATTCATGTCACAGGTAAGACAGGTGTTGTCTGAAATACAGCAGAGAACAGTAAAGTAAAATCTAGTTTCTATTATACAGTGATCCAGGTGCAGTAGTCTGTGCTGAGGTTTTTCCCCTATACTTGATTGCCTGGGTTTGTAGCAAGTATTTGGTTTTAGTATGGCACAAAGACCTGTTTCAGTCTGTCTGTAGAATAATAATTACTGATATATGTACAATGGAAGCAGTGTTCAAGATATTATTCAAATCTCTCCTGTGCCTGAGATCCCAAACTGTAATTCTTGTTCACCGAAACATTTGACTAAGATAAGTATGTGCAGTGAGGCTGGAGTGCATGTTCTACGTGCAGCCTTTCATGGCAGGAGAAGCAGGAACTTCTCCTAGTAGTACACTGCCTTTTTCCTATGCCTTTATGTTGGAGGCTGCATCTGGATAGGTGAGTCTGCTACTCACAGTAAGAGACCTGGTAGAGCTGACTATTCCCAGAGCTCAAAGTAAAATAGATATCTGCAAATCACACGCACAGAATGTGCCCCGGTGGCGCAAGTGGTAGGAATGCCGCATTGCAACACCGGAGGCCCTGGGTTCGAATCCCCCCTGTGGCGCAAGTGGTAGAAGTGCCGCTCTGCTACACAGAGGCTCGAATCCCAGGGGGTTGGACTCGATGATCTCTAAGGTCCCTTCCAACCCGCACGAGACTATGATACTATGATGAAAGAACAAAGGACTGCGTTGGTGAGCATATTTCCTTTGTGCCTTTGACAGTCACAGTTGTGGCAGTGGTAGAGGCCATGAGGAGTCTGTTCAGGAAGCCAGGAGTACTGTTCTGGGTCATGAAAAGGCAGCCAGTGATTTGACTATCACACGTTTATGTGTTTTGATGTTTCACAGTGGGTCTTAAGTAAAAGGAACTCAGGTTTTGGTTGCCTGCAGGACAGATGTTCTTTTGGGTTCAATATGTTTGCATAGTGACTTGCAACCATGGGATGGTGTTCAAGGACCCTCTTGGTTCCTTCAGTTCCTAGGTTCTTTCTTGCCTAGATTTGACACTTTGTTTCAACAGAAGAGCTGATATTCTCTAGTGAAGGCTATTAGTTTGGGCACAAGTGGTAACCTAAACCTGTTCCAACGTGTACATACAAACCTGCAAGATGGTCTCATTTCAGTCCTTCTGTTTTTCTTTTCTTCCCTCAGAGCCAAAACCTGTGTTTATAAACCAGGAGCAGGTGCAGAAAGAGGTGAGTGCTGCCCTGGCAGCAAGTGCTTCCCTCAGCTGTGAAGTAGCACAGGATACAACCAAAGTAAAATGGTACAAGGATGGAAGACTGCTTGCCTCCTCCAGAAGGTTCAAACTGGAATGTGTGGGCAAAACACGGCGTCTGGTTGTGGAGCAGCTGGAGAAGAAAGATGCTGGAGAATACATCTGCGAGGCTGCTGGCCAGAAGATGACCTTCGAGCTGGAAACAACTGGTGAGCATTCAGAAATTCTCAGCCAGGATTTTGTAGCCTTGTTGTGAACTGGGTTTTAGGGTGAAATCTGAGTTTTCTTTGCACCTGACAGTGTGAGAGTTTGCTCTGGCCCTTTGTGTACCTCCCCGGTGCTCAGCTGTTCCTTCCCTTACTTGGGGATAACGTCATTTATTCAAGGTGATGTCCAAACGGGCTTGTTAACAGTCCTCCGCAGTGCTTTAAGCTGTCATAGGTCAGCCAGAATTTATGCATGTTCTATAGCTATTCCTACATGTTGAAAACACTGCACTGTGCTTAAGCTTCAGCATATGTTCCAGTAAGTACAGTTCCATTAATTCTAGGGAATTGGGTGAATTAAGCATAGATCTGAAGGCTCCCTTTGCTGAGTGCAGAGATGGAAGGACTAATGTAGATTTGACTTGATATTTTCCCTTCTATGATGGGAAGGAGCTCCGTCAAAGTAAAAAAGTGGGCATTACTTCCCAGGGAAATAAGAGAAGTCTCATTATTCACAGGTGGTGAACTCTCATTTTCTCTCTCAGTCTGCAACCAGGTTGGGTTGCTGTTTCAGTACAGGCTGTTTTATGCAGGAACTCTGCTCCTCTGGTTAATCCAAGTTGTATCCAGGCCCTTCAGAAGGAAAGGGAAATAGCAGCACAGAAATATGGTCTGATTCTGACACAAATAAGTGCAGACCTGGAGAGTTAAAAGGGATTGTGTGATGTTCAAGGGATTTTGAAGCAAAGATGTCCCCTAGGTAAGATTTGTGGCTGACATTCCCTATACACTGTGGGCACACAAGCTAAGGAGAGACTAGTGATGAGCATGCAGAGAAGCCAATGATTCAGACAGGTTTGTAGTGACACGACATTGTAGAGTTCTGTCTAGTTCTCCTTGGCATAGTTTGGAAAATGAAGATGAGGAGATTGGTGGTAACCAATATGGGTTCCTCAAAGTCAAGCCATGCCTGACAAACTTGGTGGCCTTTCATGATGGAGTAACAGCATCAGTGGATAATGGGAGAGCAACTGACATCATCTACTTGGACTTGTGCAGAGCATTTGATCCCGTCCTGCATGACATCCTGGTCACCAAACTGGAGAAAAATGGTTTTGATGGATGGACCAGTTGCAGGATAGGGAACTGTCTGGATGGTCAGACTTAGAGAGCTGCAGTCAATAGTTCAGTGTCCAGGTGGAGGGTGGTGTTGGGACCAGTGTTATTTAACATTTTTGTAGGCAACAAGGACAGTGGAATCAAATGCAGCCTCAGCAAGTTTGCAGATGACACCAAGCTGAGCGGTGCTGTTGATGTGCTAGAGGGAAGGGATGCTACCCAGAGGGACCTGGACAGGCTGGAGAGGTGGGCCCTTGGCAGCCTCATGAACTTGAGTGTGGCCAAGTACAAGGCCCTGCACCTGGGTCAGGGCAATCCCAAGCACAGGCACAGGCTTAGAGGAGAATGATTTGAGAGAAGCCTTGACCCTGAGGAGAAGAGTTGGTGTGGAGGGAGGTGTCCCTGCCTATAGCAGGGGGACTGGAACTAAATGACCTTAAAGATTCATTCAGTTCTATTGTTTTTCTACCCTTAATTTTGCTTGAAAGGTTTTAGAATAAATGAGATTCTGGTTTCCATGAAAACTGTTTGCAGGGAGCTCCATTGTAGCTAGTAAGTCTATCTTTTAGTTCAATGGCAATAATGCATTGACTGTGTTGAAGAGAGAAATGACTCAGGAATGGATGATGGTTTAGAATAAAACATAATCCTACTTATTTTCTATGCAAATATGTGTAAGGAAAAGATGCTGCACTCAGTTCTGGAAATACCCTGACAAATATATCTCTAGTGTTTCACAGCTGGAGATATCAAGATTGTTAAACCACTGGAAGATGTGGAAGTGAATGAATATGGGAGTGCATCTTTTGTCTGTGAGATTTCACACGATGAGGTTCAGAGCCAGTGGTACAAAGATGACAACAAGCTGAAGGCTGATGACAACATTAGAATGCAGCAAGATGGTAGGGTGTAAAGAGGGGGATCTTTCTCCTGAGTGGGGGGTGGGTTGGAGATCAAGCATATAAGACATCTGAAATGAAGAAGGTTCAGAAGGGAGTTCCCCTTTTGTTTTGGGACTGAGGTTTAGGTGGAACAAGTGACATGGTGGGATGCTTAGTGTGGGAAGTGTGATGCTATCCCACCATCCCACACTGCTGGGAGCAGGTAGGAAATGAGTGCAGTTATTTCCAAAGTGGGGGTGAACAGGGCAGTCAGTTCACCTCTCCAAAGAGGTTTTGTCTGACAGTGAGTGTGATCCTTCTGTATCAGGTACTTTGAAGGTGACGGTGGCCACATTTGGTCAGTCCTTGTAGAAGCCATGTTTAGATTACGCTTTGGTGGGGATGTGGACGTGGAGGAATGGGTGGTTTCATTGACATGAGAGAACAGGCAGTGATGCTGTGAAACCAGATGGATGATGCTCAGCCTGGCCACGTGCCTCAGAGCTCTTTGCTCAAGGAAGCCAAGTGTAGTTGTGGGTTTCCTCTCAAGAGCACAGTTTGGTAGGGATGAGTTGGCGGTTTGACTAGATAACCTTAGTGGTCTTTTCCAGCCTTAGTGACTCTGTGGTTCTCTGCTTCAGGAAAGAGCTACTCGCTGACTTACACACGTGTCCAAGTCAAGGATGCAGCAGAAATAAAATCTCTAGCAGAAAAGGCAGAATCTCGTGCCCATCTTACAGTTAAAGGTAATTATGCTTCTGATGACGATTTTGATTAAATTATGTTATAAACGAGCTAACATCCTTTGCTTTAATTTCAAGGAAGTTAAACACCACCAGGACCTTTCACAGAAATAAAAACTTCTACCTACCTACCTTTCTGCCCACAAAATATCCAGCTTCTCTTTTGCAATTTACTTTTGCTAAGTAAAACAGATTATTTTCTTAGGAGGTTGATTTTCTACGTTTAGACTTCAGATTTGTGTTTGAATGTTGAGGGATAAAAAACATAGCTTGACTTTTTCTTCATTTTCTCTTGCTGTTTGAAAAGAGCACAGGGTTGTTGTTTTTTTTTTTAATATATACAATGTTAGGGTATATATATGATGTTAAGTGTGATAAAGAAAACGGAGACATTTGAGTTAGCACACTACTCAAGAGTTCAGTCCCCACCTTTGCCACTGTTAACATTATAAGGGCAAGAACTTCCTGGAAAATGAATTTCTCCTAAGTAGAGTCATTACATTTGAGCTACAGAGACCTTTACTAGGTGAAAACTTGTTGTTCAGAGCTAAGTTGCTGTATTTAACCAAAGTAATTATCAATGTCCGTGTTTCATTGAACCTCTTTTCCATTTCGTAATGCGAGGAGTTTGATATCGGGATGGGAAGGTCATGGTTTGATTTGGATGTTGGACTGGGAATCAGAAGATCTGGGCTCTTTTCAGGTTGTCAGTCTTATTCTCTGACTTCTTAACAACATTCTTTTCTTTCTATTATTTTTTAATGATGTTTTAAGGCATTCTGAGCTGATAGGTGTAGTGTTCATGTGCAGTAATGCTGACGTGAGTAAGTGGGGTGATAATGTAAGGGTTTTTTACATTCCTTCTAAATCTCTGCTTTCTCTTGTTCCATCCTTCTTAAAGAGCAATCCATTAATCTAGTGAAGGAGCTGTGTGATGACTATGTGACTGAGCCTGAAGAAGCCAAATTTGAATGCGAGATATCCATTCCTTCTGTGAAACCTCCCAAGTGGTATTCCTACGTGGGGAAGTCTTACAGGCTGGCAGAAACTTGATTATGCAGCAAGAAGGCACCATCCACCAGCTGACCATACCGAAAACCACCACTGATATGACAAGCACCATTCAGTTCTCAATTGGCAAATCCAAATCCACAGCCAATCTGCTTGTCAGAGGTAACATATCCAGGCTTGGTTTACATCATGAAGATGAAGAATTAATTAACGTACAGCCTTCCTTCACTGGGGTCTTTGAAATATTGTGTGTGTGTCTGGAGGGTCTGCTCCATTTCCAGTTCAAAGCCGTTGGACAATCAATGAGACAGCTGCATCTCAGTAAAAGATCTGTTTGAATAGCTGTGATGTGCTTACTATTCAGATCTACAGAGCTGAGGTTTTGTCCTTGGCTATACCAAAGAAGTCAAATCAGGTGAAATTAATTGTATTTCTGAACTAGACAAGTTTAAGTTTGGTAGCACCTAAATTTGAAGCAGTTTGTCATTGATTTCATCTGAAAGAAACTTGCAGGCTTTTTATCTGCTGTTGTCCCCAGCGTAAGAGTCTCCATTCACATCCTAAAGTACTTGTTATATTTTCATCTCACTCTTATTCAACTCAACTCACTCTTATTTGAATAAAAGCCTCAACAATTGGGAGCAATTTGTTTTGTGGGAGCACAGAACAAGAGCTGGACCTTGCATTTGGTAGATAATATACAGTATTACTTTATAGAAATGTAGTCAATGGCATTCCCTATAGACAATCGTTTGTTTTATCTTTAGAGTGGTTCAAAGAACCATTGTGAACATGACATTAATTGGAATGGAATACACGCAAGAGACTTTCCTCTTCTTCCAATTGTCCTCATCCTTTCTTCTCTTCCACCCCTGCTTTGCAGATTACCATATAGAAATCACCAGGAAGTTGGAGGACAAGACAGCTTTGGAACGTCATTCTGTCATCCTGTCCTGTGACTTCAGGCCTTCTCCAAAAATTGTGAAATGGTTCAAGGGCCACACACTCATCAGGCCCTCTGAGAAGTACAAGATCAAGAGGGATAAGCATTCAGCAGAGCTCAAGATTCTGAAGCTGAAGCCCGATGATGCTGGTGTGTACAAGTGCAAGGCAGGAATTGCAGAGACTGAGGCCACGCTGACAGCTGAAGGTATGAGCAGGGAGGGTGACCTCTTCCATGTCCTATTTCACCTCAGATTTCTCTTCTTGGGGTTGATTTCTGCCATTCTCTCCTGCTAAATTTATAAACGTATAATGTTCACTGAGAAGATTACACAAAGATCATCTAGTCCTACCATTCTACCACATCCCAGTATGATTTATAGTAACAGTGGTAACAGTTCACCTTGTTTCCCCACAGCCTGCAATGTAGAAGTAACGAAGCACCTGCAGGATGTGGAAATTGAAGAAGAGAGCTCTGCTGTCTTCTCCTGCGAGCTGTCCCATGATGACGAGGACGTGGAATGGTTCCTGAATGGCAACCTCCTTTACACCAACAATTACAATGACATCAAGAACGTTGGCAATTGCTGCACACTGACAATGAAGCAGGTTAAGCCTGAGGATGCTGGCACAGTGACAGTGAAGTCAGACAAGGTGTCAGAAAGCGCGCCTGAAGGTGATAGGTGGGTCTGATCACACCCCTCCTGGATGTAAGAGATGCTAAGGAGCTCCAGTTCATTCTATTGTGCAGCAGTCCTGCTTCTAAAGCTGACCTCTCTGGGGTGACAAGTCATCAGAGGCTTTCTTCCAGTGGAAGATTCCATTGCAGCAGATATCAACGAAGGAGGATGGTTTTGGTGTCCTGCCAAAGCATTCCATTGCTTTTTATCATCATTTTATTTAGCACAAGGAGAGTTACAAGAGCAATTTCTTTTACTGCTTCAGTAACATGCAGTGTCAATGCTGTTGTCTCCAAGGATTTATGACTGAAGGAGAGATCATTCAATGTGTGTTTTGCCTCTGGGATGACTAATGACCAGGCTGTGAGCAACCTGATCTAGCTGTGAATGTCCCTTTTTATTGCAGGGGATCTGGGCTAGATGGCCTTTAAGGGTCTCCTCCAATTCTAAGGGTACTGTGATTCTAATCTGCTCTCCCCAGCAATTAAGCTCTTTTACTCTATGCGCTCAGAGTTTGAAGGATTTCCTCTTTCTCCTTTCTTTTGCATTTGGTGGAAGTTTTTTCCCCAGTATAAACATCTGATGTGTGAAATAGAAGATAGATAAAAGGAGTCAATAAAACAGGAAAATCAAAATTGTTCAGCAGCTAATCCTCTTAATCCTGTGGCCTGCTGTATGAGCTCTGCTCCATGTGAGGGCAATGCCAGCTCTCCAGCTTTAGAAGAGCTGCATCCCAATTACTTCATATGATATCAGTCCCACCCAAGGCAATGCAGGCTGTCCCTCCTGTTCCCTGTATTCTCCTACTGATTAGTTCAGAATTCCATAAAGTGCATTCAGTCAACAGACATGAAACCACTTTAGGTTCTATATTGATGTCATCAGTACTGGTAAAGATTTATTTATCCCTCTTTAAAAATCTGAAAGCAACTGGAAATGTCTCAACTTCTGTATCACATTGTTCTGTTTTGCCTTTTTAATTGCAGAGAACCCTGCTGTCTTCATGAAGTCCTTGGATGATGTTTTTGGTGAGGAGCGGGGTGTGATTAAATTGGAATGCGAAGTCTCTAAAGAGAAGGTCAAACCAGTGTGGAAGAAGGACGGTGTTGTGCTCACTTCTGGCAACAAGTATGAGCTGGTACAGTCTGGGAAGACCCTATGTCCCCTTATCCATGACCTTGAGAAGTCAGATGCAGGTTTCTATACCTGTGATATTGGCAGTGATGTTGCCAAATCAAAGGTCGGCATTCAGGGTAAGTACTGTGGAAAGTAAAGGAGTGCTAAAAGCACATTCAGTATGGTCACTATGTCTTACACCTATTCCCCCACGAGCCTTACTAGTTTCTACAATAGAAGTGTATTACTGCAATTTAGCACAGTGATGTCTGGAAAATTCCCATTGCTTTTGATGTAAATGTATCTCATTTTGCCATGAAAATCACCAAACATGTCAAGAATGTCCTGGAAATATTTCCTTTCTAAACATCCCTAAAATGGAGAAATCGTTTGAACACCAGTAGGGGTAGGATGGTAACAAATTAGCTAATAGAAACAGTTAATTTCTTGTCATAGGCAAAACCCTTTTTCTCACGCAGCATCCTAGAGTTGTCCTCTCTGTTAGGTTGTTCCCTCTGTAGCTCATTGAATCTTCATTCTGCTCCATGGACTGAGCTGCTCTAATTGTAGTTCTTCCAGAGCAAAGACAAGAGATTTACATCTCTTTTTTTTTTATAGCTTTCTGGTAATTCTGAGTGGAGAATGTCTTAGAGAATACATCAGTAAGGAACACAGCCATGTTCTGCAAATCCTGAGTTAAAACACCAGTACTGCTACTCATGTCAGTCACAAATGCCTTTTCTCCATATAAACCTCATACTAACCTATCTCTTACCTTCCAGAGCTGAATAGTGGCATTACCAAATGGCTGAAAAACACTGAAATCCAGGAGGGAGAAGATTGTACTTTTGAATGCATTCTGTCCCATGAAAGCATTGATGAGTTCAAGTGGACACTGACTGGAAGCAGAGTGGAAAGTGGTGGGCGATTTAAAGCTTCTAACGTGAGTCGGAAATATACTCTCATTATCAAAAGTGTGACTCCTACGGACACTGAGGAAGTCGTTTTTACTGCCCGTGGTCTAACCTCCAAAGCCTCTCTGTCTGTGAAAGGTAATGAGATGGGAGAGATTCTGGGGCCTGATTCCTTCAACTGTCTTCTGATAAGATTGTCGTGAGAGCTAACTCATAATATGGTTAAAGTGAATAGCAACCTTCTACTTGAACCTCGAAGCACTGAGAATTTCTCTTAAAAATAAGTAAAAGGACAAAACATTTTACACAAATGTGAGAACTACCCAAAGCACTGGGGTAGTGTTGGAAATGGGCATCTCACTACAGCTTGTTCCATTAACAGTAAATCAGGAATGATCTGTTGAGGGAACTGTGGGAGCAAATATCCTCTAAGTATAAGCTGAAGGGATGGCCTTCACATCATCTAGCTGTACAACAAATTCCTATCTAGAGCATGTGCATCTGAGAGCATCATCCGAGGCTCCCAGTGTGATGAGTGGAGAGAAGAAAGAGGCAGTTTTCAGACATGGTTCATCATCCTCAATGGGGTAGATTTAAGAGAGAATAAATGCTGCCTGGAATTCTATTGTCTGTACTTTGCAGATTACTGCTGGCTGTAGGATGGCGTCTGTTGCAAGTGCCTCTCTAACTTATCTCCAGCATGTAGATGCATGTATTTTGAGAGAGGCATCCTACCCTAAGTGTATGTTACTCAAAAAGCAATGTTTTCTTCCAGGAAAACCTACTGAGGTTTCAAAACAGCTGGAGGATAAGACAGCAGCAGCAGGGCAGGACATCAGCCTGAGCTGTGAGCTGTCAAAACCGGATTTGAACATCAGGTGGTACAAGGATGGCAAAGCAATCAGAAAAAGCCAGAAGTACGACTTGCAGCAGGAGGGAACTGGGGCCATTCTGATCATCCATGACTCTACTGCCAAGGACAGTGGGGAGTACCCCTGTGAGACAGAGGACTCCATA
Source organism: Coturnix japonica (assembly GCF_054131305.1). Lineage (NCBI taxonomy): Eukaryota > Metazoa > Chordata > Aves > Galliformes > Phasianidae > Coturnix > Coturnix japonica. The sequence continues at coordinate 3,760,028 of NW_028188943.1, read as the reverse complement.
ACAAAAGCCAGGGTCACTGTGCAAGGTGAGTTGAAAAGCACATGGGGATGGCATGTAGAGAAGTCGAGGTAAATATCTGCAGCCTGTGGGTGATGTTTTTCTCTTCTGTTTCCTTGAGCAGGATCAATTCTTAGTTTTCAGAAAATATGATGGATTAAAATCTTTTCCTTAAAATAATCTGGAAACTGAATGATTCTCCAGTGTGATGTGGATCTGGGCAGCCTGGTCTGGTGGTTGGTGACCCCTTGGAGGGGGTTTGAAACTAGATGATCTTTGAGGTCCTTTTCTACTCAGGCCACTCTATGATTCTGTGATCATTCTATGATTCTATGATCTTGGGTGTTAGTGAGCCAAGAAAAGATGGCAATCTGAATTAGTCTCTATTGAATATGTGTAATCAAAACTATATGCAGTTTATCAGATGAGATCCTAACAGCGCATGTATAATGGTATTGAACTTTCCAGATATCTACTGGAATTATCAAACCTATGTAAATGGGTGGACTCTGTGGTCTTCTTAGACTCTTTGCATCTCTATGTGATATTCTGAAATGAGGGCAAAGGAGATTCAGGACACCTCTGTATGCTTGAGACTTGTTCGGGTAACAAATCCCTTTGTCCCACACCCTCATCCCCCTCTTTTCCTTCCAGAAAAACCTAATTACTTTATCAAGGAACTTTCAGATCTGAAAACTGAAGAAAGTAGAACTACAATTTTTTCATTTCAGTGCAAGAAATGCTCATACACCGTCATATGGAGGAAAGGCATTGCTGAGCTCAGGCCTGGCAGGAAATACGAGATGGCACAGAAAGGACGAGACCTGCAGCTGAGCATAAAAAATCTGGAGAAAAGTGACAGTGACGTGTACACCTGTGACATTGGTGATGCCCAGTCCAGAGCCAAGCTGGTTGTACAAGGTATGTGTGAGAGCCATATGACTGCGCATCCTGTTTCTCCACTCCCAAGACATTATCCTGGTAGAATTTGTACATTTATGGCAGGTCTTTGGGGCTGCAGCTGTCTGGCCTGAATAGCGGTTCACAAGCCATGCACAGAGCAAGCTGCACAGAAAGGCAGCTACCGACCAGAGCAGTGCCATTGAGAACTTTATGTATCATTTAAAAACCAAAAATGCTGATGTACGGTGAGGCTGGTGACCCAGAAATCAGTGTGAACTTTCTATCTCTGACCTTTCTGAGTTAAAAATAGTCCTCCAGAGTTCTAGGCAAAAATTCCCTTATGCTGCATTCTGGGTAGTTGTCACGGTTTAAACAAAAATCTACCTGTGTCCGTGACAGGGGGGCCACAGGCAAGCGAGGTGCTAGAAGGAGCTGAACCTCTGTCCCAACTACTTCAGAAGCAGCCCAAACCCCCTCGTACACGGCTAAGATCTCCTTCTCAGTTGGAGTGTAGCACTCCTCAGACCCTTTATATGCTCGACTCCAAAGTCCCGGGGGTTGGCCTTGGGTTTCTCCTAAAGCTCTTTGCCACAAACTCCAAGTGGGACCTTTCTCTCCAGCAGCAGTGTAGAGGATGTTCTTTACATCCTGTCCCGTCCGTACTGGCCCCAAGGCCACGGCACGGGCTATCTCTTGTTTTCTCTGCTCAAAAGCCTGCTGCTGCTCAGGACCCCATGAGAAATTATTCTTCTTCCGTGTTACCTGATAGAGGGGGCTCACTATGTGGCTGTAGTTTGGGACATGCATTCTCCAGAAGCCCACTACTCCCAGAAAAGATTGGGTCTCTGTCTTGTTGGTGGGAGGAGACATAGCAGTGATTTTGTCAATCACATCTGCTGGGATGTGTCGATGCCCATCTTGCCATTTTACACCTAAGAACTGGATTTCCTGGGCAGACCCCTTCACCTTGCTGCGCTTAATGGCAAAACCAGCTTGCAAAAGAATTAGGATTATCTGTTTTCTTTTCTTGAAAATCTCTGCTGCTGTATGGCCCCACACGACAATATCATCAATATACTGCAAGTGTTCGGGAGCAGTAAAATTATTCATGCTTTATATGATGTTATGATGTGGAATACTGATAGCAAAATTACAAAATTATTAAACCATGACACCCTGGTATTTTTCTTTTTTTTTTTCTTAAATATTTTCCTTTTTACTATTTAAATGTTATGGGCACATCTTGTAGAAACACATGGCTGTTTACAAAGAAGTGCATGCTGTGTTGCTGTATGATGAGCAAGATACATCTATTCTTCATCTAGCAGGAATAGTTGCTGAGCCTTAAGAACAGTTTCAGAAAGCTTTGGGAATTTGGGCGTTTTCCTTGTTTCTGCAACACAAAATGAAAATTTACGCTGTATACAAAGAAAAGGGGAGTCCGAACTTGTACGTTAAATTTGAAGGAGAACAATCTGGGGTAATATTTAAAAAAAAAAAAAAAAAAAAAAAAAAAAAAGGGAGCGTGGTCATCAAATACTATAAAATATATTAGCTGTTACTAGAATGCCACTTATCTTCCCCCCATACGAATCACTGTCATGTTGTATGTGAATTTGTGAGGTGGGTTTTGAAGCTGAAATTAAAAACTTCTTGTATGGCTGTCTTCATAGTGGCTATCCAGACTATCTGAAGAAATAACAGCTATTATGTAGTCAGCTATTCACCAGTTTTAACTGATTATAAATTACGTTTCAGGGTGGAGAACATAGCATAGTGCCTGACACCTGTGTTGATCCTGAGGGCATTCTTGATTCTGTGCATTATGATGTCATGGATATTAAAGAGCAAGCTGAGGCAGCACATAGTTCCATTGTATCCCTGGGGGACCCGAAGGAAGATACTGGCTGGTTTGAAAAGCAGCTGGAGAAAACTAACTTTGAACTGATGGAGACCAAAGAAGAGCTAACAGAGAAAAACACCAAACTACTTAAAACTGAAGAAGAGCTAATGCAGAAGAACAAAGGTGAGTTATGCGATGTGAAAGGTAGAAGACAGAAATAGTTCATTAATATAAAATAGAAATAACCAGTTTGAGTAGGAATTAGAGGAGATGTTCTACCTTTGGAACCATAGCCTGTAGATAAGTGATAGTTTGTTCCTTGTGTATATTCAGGTTCAGCAATTCCACGGTTTTTGGTTATTTCTTTTCTTTTTTCCTCCCTCTCCTTTAAACTGCAACTAGCAGCTTTACGCTTTCGTAAGTATGAGGTTAAATGTCTATATCTTGATTTTTACTTTTATATTGTAATCTCTACTCTTCTTTATGCCTTGTTGATGCAATGTTTTCGTTCCAAGAAATATAGAAAACTTTTGAATCACTCCCAATAAGTGAAGACCACATGCAAATTAATTAATCTGTTCAAAAGCTACCTAAACATTAGAATATCTGGAAAAATTGATTACTTAATAAACTATCTATTGGCTACTTATGTAATACAACCTTTTCTGTGTGTTACAGACTTTGAAATGCAGATGATTAAATTAGATGAGTCTGTTGAGCAACTTAAAGAAGCAACTGAGGTAACTTTATCAAGAAGATGTTGTGTAAAATTGTTTTAATACCAACTTGTGGTAGATTAAAATGCTATTCCAGTAGGCTCAATTAATAGATTTCTTACCGAGCTTAGCTTAACTGAATTTGCCTTTAATGCATTGTGTAATTCAGCTACTTAACACTACATTAGAATCTGATGACTGAATTTTTTTTATTTTTTATTTCTAAGAAAATGAATGCACAAAATGAAAGGATTCGAGAGCTAATGGACATCGTGGTGCAGAAAGATGACATTATTACAGAGCTACAAGACTTAAAATCTCATTTAGAGGAAAAAGTAAAAGATTATGTGAGTTTTACACATCTCCATATCCTTATACAAAAAAAGAAAAACACTAATTCTATGCTTGTAATCAACACATTTTTGGAAAACTGATTTTCTGTATGTAGCCGGTACTCGCTTGAAATTGTAAACAATTCAAATTTATCTGAAGGTAGTTGTTGTTAACACAAACAACAAAAATATCAGCGTGTTCCACTAACTCCTGCCTCACACTCCTACATCAGAGGAAGAGCAACAGTAAAAGTATGTTGAGTAGAGTTGGAAGTACGAGTATGAATGGTCAGGATATCTCCACGTTCTATGCAGTCCATAAAACTTTATCCTGACTAATGTACTGCGAGCTACTGAATATGTGAAGACTAGCTTGATTAAGTATGTGTGCATACAACTTCTGGTGGTTTTTGTGCATTTTTTGATGTTTGGTAGCCTGAAGTAGCTCTGAAAACATTTATAGTTAATTCTGTCACTCAGATCTCTAACCTTGTAAGCTTAGCAACTTGACCCTTCTTAGTCTTTGACTGTCTGCATCACTGCAACTTAGTATTTCCATGGTATTAAAGCTGACTGTGATGAGTAGTCATGTCCTCACCTATTACTTCTTCCAAGAACAAGGCTCCAACTCTATCTGTGAGATTGTGTGGCCTGAACACTTCTGAGGCTTTTCTTTTCATAAGTTACTAAAGATGAATAATCAGTCCTTGGCAGTGCCAGCATGGCTTAACAATCGTCATCTTGTAAGTAAGGAAGCTTCACTTGTGGTCAAGGACACAATCTAAAATATGCGTGACAGAGCTGACTAAGCTTTAAGGTTGGATTATATCTGTCACGATGAAAGTGATTTTAGCAGCTTAGCAGAAGTGTGATGTGATGTACTTGTATGAGAGCTGACCATTTGCTCTTTGACCATGTTTGTAATTTTGTTGACATCTTGGAAACAGGAAATTCTTTGATAAACTGGTAAACTGTTGATTGTGTGCAAGTCTTTTACTTTGTAACCTGCTCGGCTCTTGCTTTCCCTTGTATACTCTACCGAGTATTGCACTTGTCATTATCTGAAGGTGTACTTGTTCTGTCTGCTATTGAGATTTGTAACTGATGTCTATAGAGTCACCGGGTAAATATTTTAGCTGTATGGTTTTGTGTAAATATTTGCCTACAGAAGATTACTGAGACTTAAGTGCTCCTTTTGTTAAGCTTCAATGTAACTGATCTTATATCAATACAGGAAAAGACTACCTACCATTTAACTACCATTAAAGCAGAACCGGCAGAAGAGAACACTAATAAAGGAACTGAAAGCAGCCAATTTTCAGTGCTTTCAGTTAAAGCACTGAAACAAGATAAAACTGAGTTGGAAGTGGGAAGAAAGCGCAGTACTGATGAAGATAAGCCTACTGTGGAAGAGCCACCTCCAAAGAAAGGTACAGTTTCTTCCATCGTTGAACAGGGTGTCTTCCAAAACAATAAATTGCTTCCTATTCCGGATAGGAAGCAAAAGGCTGTGAAGCGCGTACCTTATGGTATAAGGAGAAAAGCCACTGTGTTAAACTGTAAATAGAAGTAACTGTTATGTAAATATCCCTTTTTCAGAAGGTCCTATGCTGTTCATTTTTGAATGCTTAAGAATAAAAGTTTTTGCACTATTTTTTTCCTTTTTGCTGCTTTTTCCTCATCTGTTGATGCACTTGCAGATTTGGTAATAGTTTTAAAGCAGTTTCTTTAGGATTGTTTCAACTGCTGTTGCTGATCTTCTGAGTAGCATCAGCTGCTCAAGTGCTTATTTTTGTTTGTTTGTTTTGTTTTTCCTGAAGCAACTATCAAAATTGTTGACGACCTGCTAATTGCTCGCTCATGGGCAATATTTGAGCAAAATGGTTTGGATAAGCTCTGATGCATTTAACTTCACTTCTGGGCACAGCTGAGCATCAGTGTTCCTAGAATTACGGAAGGCATATACAATGTAGAAGGGAAAATCTAAAACTTAGCTGTAGTCCCTTCCTTTCTTGTATTCCTCTTGCAAAATATGTGCAAGGGAGAAAGTCAAGGCCTTCTTTGGATGAGATGCTGTTCTTGGATGATTTGTCCCTGCTGCCTTTATTTGGCATAAATATTGAATCCTAATGTGACCACTGAATGGCATCACATATAAGCATCTTACCAGAGACTGAGGGAGGGATGTGGACTCCTCCATACTCCAAATAGTAGTGGGTTTGTTCTAATCATATGACCAAAGCTCTCATTTAAAAATTAATGACAGCAATGCTCCACATAGGAATTAAAATGGGTAGCTGATAGTCACAATGTCAGCATGAAGTTTTCGGTTAAGAAGTACTGAGTATTCAATCATTTTAAAATTTTCTTCTATTTGTGAGTATTAATAGCGTCCAATTTCAAAAAACTCTTAATATATATTCTTTAGCTATGTTAAATATACACAGTAGAACAATGAGCACAGGTATGTTGTGCTGGTTCTTTTGTAGAATTAGTTATATAAGTAGCACGAGCAAAAGTGTTTTAGGAGATGCTAGGTTATCTCAGCTTAAAGTTCAGGGTATTTACACCATTCTCTGAGCTTTTAGGTCTTGTTTCCTATGCTCTGTAATAATGCTTTTTCCCTACTTCCTGTGTAAGGAGCTTCTAGACTGAACATTACACATCTTCTCCCTAGTCTTATTTATCTTGCTTTAGTGCTTGCTTGTTGTTTTCCGCATAAAGTGTTTAGATTACTTATAAATCATATTCCCCTCACTAGTGTTGCTGGGAGCAGCAGTCAAAACCCAAAACCTGGTTTGGGGTGGAATATGCCACTGCTGTTTCTTCAGTATGACTTTTAAATCAGTTGAGGGCTGTATATAAAACTCCTTAGATGAGTTAAGAGGCTGTTTCCATGCAGTACATGTGAATCTGTATGTAATGCAGGCTGCACGTGGGCGCTATAAAATTCTGCATTTCTGTAGTTGTAGTAATAAAAGGACTGTACAAGAATCACCATTGAATATATTGTTGTGGTGACCCAATCCCTAGTAAGTCTTGACTTATATTTATTTTTTTTAATACTTAAAGTATGCATATTATGGAATGGACATAACTGGATTCTAAAGCAATGATGAAATACAGCAGAAGTCGCTTTTGATAGAAAGAAAATGCATGTGATTTTAGCTAATTGCTCACCAGTTAAAGAAAAAAACAGCCCCAAGCTAATGGAATATTTATGGAAACTTGAATCTGCAAATTTGTACAACTTTATGAGTGAACTTTATATGCAAAAGAGTAAGTGTGGACAGAAGTAGGAATCCTCATATTTTGTTTAGAGATGAACTGAATAAGAGAGACAGATATCAACAGTTAAGTGATCAACTTGTCCAGGGTTTTATCTTTCTTTTGAAAGTAAGAGGACTGTGAGTTGGAATGAAATTTCTTAGAGAACTGTTTATCTACCATTTAGATGTAGATGGAGTGATTCCTGGCTGCCTTATAGGGATTGCTGAAGCACGGAAGATAGAAAGAATATACCTGTGAATTATCTATCTCGTTCCCATGTTTCTTAAATCTAATTAGATTTTCTACTGGTGTGGAGTGGAAGGTTTGAGTAGTGCCATGGTAAACGTGTTCTTCCAGCCTGAAAACCTTTTGCTCTTAATTCTGTATAGAAATCTGAGGCACCTGATTACGTGTTCAGAGGACTTTAATTCCTTCACTAGTATCAAATACTATGTGATGTGAGGGTATGGCTTGCATATTACGACAGTGTTTCACTTAGAAGTTGCTACTTGGTGTTGTGAACTGCTATGTAATAATTATTTTAATCAATCTGAGCTACATTCCTTTTCCCCTTTTTTTTTGGTTTGTTTGTTTGTTTGTTTTACAGTAGTTGTAAATGAGAGAAAGAAAAAGAACACTGTAGAGCAAAGGACAATTGAACACATGAAACAAAAGTGCTCCGCGTACCGAAAGGAAGTACTAGCACTGAGGGAAAGAACTGAAATCTTGGAACATCATTTAGCTGTGCTTGACGAACAATGCAGAAGAGAAAAAAATAAAAAAGAAGATTTCAGTAAGCAGGTAACAAGCCTGCGTATTGAGCTTTCTTTTTCTGAAGAAACAGCTGATGTCCTCCGTGAACAAATTCTGCAGGGTCAAGCTGACTATCGGGAAATTGCTTCTGAACTGGATGAACAGAAATCTATAAATATGACACTAGAAGACAAAAATGCCCAACTAACACACAACATAGAAGTTGCCAAAGAATATATAATTGATAAAGCATCACAAGTAAAAGAAATGTGGACCAAATTAGATGAATTATACAAATGTCACTTAGAGTTTCACGCCATCGGTACTGACTTTGTCAGTGTAAAGAATTCCTCAGACTCTGAAAAAGCTGAGCCAGGGACATCTCAAATTAGTTCTGCATGCATTCAGTCACAGACTTCTTCCATCTCAGATCTTGTGCAGGACCTCTCCTTTAACTATAGTCTTGAAACGATTTGGGAAGTATGCAGAAGTATTGTTGATGTTTCCTCACAAAAACATCAGCACATCAAAGCACTGCTTCAAGACAATGAAAACCTAAAGGCGGGACTGAATAATGCTGAAAATCATAATCGTCAACTTGTAATGAAGCTATGTGAGATTACAACTCACACTAGTCAGGAAGATGATCTTGTGAATCAGTTACATGAGCAAATAGAAAAGAAAACTCGGGAGTTTGAAGAAAAGACTGCAGAAGATCAGAGAGTGATTGCACAATTTCAGGAGGAAGTTGCCAACTGTGAGGTAAAAATAAGAGAGCTTGAATATCTCCTGGAGGCTTCCAAGACAATGGAAGACAATGTGTCAAAACTCAATGAATTACTTAAAGAAAAAGAATCTATTATTGTTAATCTGGAGACAGTTACAGCAACTCTGCAGGAGAAGTCTGCAAATGCAGACAAAATGTTTGAAGAGTTAAGTAGCAATGAAGCAAATCTGATTCAAGAAGTTATGCAGCTGAAAAACAGCTTGGAGCAGATGAAACATTCTCTTCGGGAAAAGGAAAAGAGTGAAATGGAGAAAGTGCAACGTATAGAATCGTAAGTAACCACTGAGTTAACTTAGAGCCCTTTGAGAATGAACTAGAGTTTAAAATAGTTAATGGGAACATCTCTTCGACTTAATGCATCTGCATGCTTATCAATGGCCAAACTACTACTTTAGGATGCTTTGGTATGCTACTTGAGTTCCAAGGGAAAACAGGAGTGTGCAAGGAAATGAAGAATAATATGGGGATTTCTGGTGGTTTTGTTGTACATCCCTCAGAATAGCATCTGAATAATTTATTGCTTCAGCATCTGATTATGAGAAGCAAGCTGAAATTCAGAAGTAATTGTTTAAATCTTGTCACTGTTCTAGATAGATTTAAGAGTCTATTTACAAATAGAAACCAACAGGCAGGGCATGGATTAAGCTGTAATTGCTGTTTCCATGAGACGTGTAACAGTAATGTTCTTTGTCTCTTTATTTTTAACATAAGGCTAGAAAATATTCTTTCTGAGAGTTCTGCCCTTGTACTGAATTTGAAAAAAGATTTGCAGAGGAAAGAAGAAGAGTATGCAGATCTAAAAGACAAACATTCTGATGCCGAGAAACAAATTCAGGAAGTACAAAGCGAGGTTTGTAGTCAACTGAGCTATTTTTTTCTGTAAGATTATGCTTGGCTTTCTGCTGTTAAAACTTGTCAAACTTTAACTATGAAGCTGGAAATTTCACACTAGTGTGGCTAGCAGCAAATCTTAGGTAAAGTTGCCATTGAAGCTCTAGAGGGGACCAGAAGTTAAAACATGGTTTCACATAGATAATGAACAGAGGAAAGTAAAGTTGGTTAGTAGTCTGGAATAAGGTTTGTGAAGAGAATAGCTAATCTGCCTCTGGAGGGGACTTGTTATTATCTCTATGTTACTGGTGACTTGCCATTGGTATCCGTGGTAACTCCAAAGCCTAAAACCTAAGTCTTGTGAAAAAACGCTGATAACTGGGAAGAAGAATGCTATTTACTTGAAGAGAAATAGACTAATTTCCAGAGGCTCTTTAATATAAGCATGTATATTTTTTTTCTTCAATTTCAGCTTCAGTGATGTTAATAGTTAAAATTTAATTATTAAACAAGAAGATATCTTAAAACCCATTTTGCAGGAACTTAGTCTGAAAGTTTATTGGGTGTGCTTGGGGTGGAAAATTGAAGCTTAAAAATGAATTCATGTCTTCCTTGGTAACCTTGCACTTGCTGTCGTTTTCCTACTCAGCACTTGTTTGTGAATTCCTCTTTATTTAACAAAGAAGTATTTGGCCAGGTTGGATTACAGAAGTCTTTTAATGAACCGTGAGCTGTGCTTACATTACAGGTGTCCACGATGCGTTCTGTGGAGGAATCCCTCAGGAACAAGATGGAAGAACTTGAAAGGATTAATAACCAGTTTAAGGATGAGCTGGATTATAAAGACTATACTATCCAACAACTTAAACAGGTATTTTTCTTGCTCTTAATTTTTATTAAATTAATGATGCAGGTTTTCCAAGCAACAGGAAAAAGGTCAAAAAAAAAAAAAAATTGGAGCAAAATGAAAGTGGCCAACTGAAATTAGTGGTAGACCATGAAAGATATTCAAATAATTAGTCACTACAGAGCACTGGCAGATTGTTTTCAATACAATAATCTGCATAGTAAATACATATGTAATACATGCATATAACCTGATCTTGTTGAGTGACATCATGATATGTTAATTGAAATGTCTTACCATAAATTCTTTTTATCAGCTTGAGTCCTTATTTATGCTTTATGAAAAGCTTATTAATTCTAGGCTGTCTTAAAGATTCTGCTTGTTTTTACTGTGTATGCTTTTCTTTCAACATGAAATATAGGAGCTGGTGGAAACTGAGAGGATGGAAGATATCTCCAAAGACTATGACCAATTATGTGACGGTCAGCCATTATTTGTGTGTGTGTGTGTGTGTGGAATATCCGTGTAAACGTTGTCACATTGCTAATGACTTTGAGTCTTCTGTGTTTCGATTTTAAAACATGTCTGCATGTATTTGTATGTAAATATTTCAATGGAGATGCTCTATTTCTTTTAAAAGAGCTTTTGGTCATGGGAGAATCTTGATTTGAGAATAATGGGAGCTAGTAGGGAGTTCATCTGTAAATTTTCAAACCTTCAGATCTGTGTGCAAGGGATAGAACAATTGAAGTTATGCGGATGACATTAGAAGAACAAGAGGTAACGCAGCTTGAACAAGATGAAATGCTTCAAGCTCAGTTAGAAGAGAACCAAAAATTAGCTTCAGGTAATCTTTGCAGGGATAGGGAGCAGGGATGCAAAAGGGGTTTAGACGTACTGTGATAGCCACTTCCATTTTCATGTGACTGTTACTTAGGCATTAACGTTCCATAGTAAACAACAAATCTCTTGTAGTTAAAGGCTTCTGTTATTTCTTTATGTCTGTAGCAGATAAAACCGAAGCTGCTTTAGTAAAAAGTCATTGGTGTGGTATTTCAAATATATATTTGAAATGATATGCTATCTAACCTCATTTTGTGTATTGAGTAGAACTGATTGCATGGAAACACAAATACAGTGAACTGGAATACCAGAGCAATGGTGACTGGCAGCAAAAGAACAACGAAAGTGATGAGGCAAATTTGAATGAAAACAGTACAGAATTAATAAAGCTGCAAAAAGAGCTGGAGGTAACTTAACTTCAAAGTTGTAACTTGATAAAGTAAACTGTTATATTGATTACAGAAACTTCCTGTAACACCTGCAGTGCAACATGCAATAGGGACCAGGTGCAGCTTTTTTGTGGTACGTTAAGAATGGCATCACTGATGCCCCCATAGTATAGGAAGTGCAGCCTTCCCTACATTATGCTGCCATGAGCAGTGCTTCTTTTGCTGGCCTCTGAACAGTTAGTTGTCTTATCCCATCTGATGTTATTTTTTGTTATTGTTGTTTGTTTGTTTTTTTAAATAAAAGTAATGGGCTGGCAGTGGGAGTTTTCTAAGTGAGTATACAATAGGTTACATCCACTCTGTTAGTGGAATGGTTCTGAGCTTCTTTCCTCCTTCACCTTGAGTAAGCTTATTCATGATATTTTTTTTAATGCGCAGAGCCAATTCCCTTTTTCAAGAAGAGGGGAAAGTTGAACATTCATTGCTTCATTCTATGCCATGTCAATGTGCTATAAGCAGAGTATACTTATACAATTGTTGTTTGCAAGAAAGGAATACTAACTCAAAGCAAATTGTAACTTACGGTGTATTTGTCAAAACTGTTTTCTGTTAGTTGCTTGGGCAACTAATATAAGCTATCGAAATCATCATCTAACTTTATCACCAGAAGCCTTTTTTGTTGGGCTGCGGGTCTACTAATTTTCCTTGGTTAAAAGACTTTTATTTTTTCCAAGCAGTTTCTCAGGTGCTCTGTCCTATATATGAGAATGTCTGCTAGTAGGTTTGATAGGAAAGGAGACTACTCCTACAGTGTAAACTGTGTTGCTTTTCTTTGTCTTTCAACCCTGAAGGAGCTGCAAGTTTTTCTACAACTGCTGCAAGGCAGCGTAAAGTGTTAGAAGTTTTTAAGTTAAAAGAGTTTTTCTTATACTGACTTTTGGTGTAAGTTCTGTAAAGCTTGTGTGAACATTTATAAAGAAAAAGAGATGTTTTATGGAGGCTCTGCAGTCTGAATAAGAAATACTGGAAATGATTATTTTTTAATGGAAAAGAACTAATGATTATCCAATACCTGCCTTTGGGAATATTCTGTAATAAAAACTGCTAATGTTTCTGTTATCTTGCAGAAACAAGTCTATTTTATCTTGCAGAAACAAGTGTATTTAATGATGACCTGGCTTTTAAGACTTTTATTCCTTAATGACTCACTATTTCATTTTTGGTTTCTTTGAAATAGGAAAGTGAGACTAAGTATCAAACTGATAGAAAAAAGTGGCTGGAGGAGAAAGAAGAGCTCCTAAATCAGATAAAAGAAGCTGAGAATCTTCGCAACAAAGAAATGAAACAATTTGCTGAGGACCGACAACATATATCATAGATCATACATTTACTAAGACTGTAAAACGGTGCTAACTACCGAAGTGTTAGAACAGTTCAGTGTGTAGTAGGTGATGTTCACTGTTCATCTGTTCTTCTTTTAGGAAAGACTTGTTGCCCAGCTGGAGGAAAAGGACCGTAATCTTCAAAAGTGGCGTGAGGAGAGAGATCAGTTAGTTGAAGCTTTGGAAAAATAGCTCAAAACTTTGGCTTCTAATGTCATACAAAAAGAGACAGAAATAGCAGAACTGAGACAATCTGCCTTAAAGGATTCAAGCAAGGTCAGCTCTCCTTTCCTCCTACCTGATTAGCTACCCATAAATTCTGTAAGACTCCTGTACCTGATCTTTGTATTCTGGGTGTGGTTCTGTTCTTGAACACTGTCGTATTGACATCATGTGCAACTAACCAAAAAAAGCACCAGCTTTTATTTTTGTTCTTCAGAAACAGAATTTCTGTTAATTACTAAAATTTCAATTTTTTCAGTAGTTCAGATAAGCAGATGTCAGTTTGGTGCTTATGATCCTACAATCAGACTGGACATCTGTAGCTTTTTCTGATAATTCACAGCATTTCCGGATCCCAAGCTAGGCTCAATACTCAGACAGTAGTTCTGTCTCAGGTTTCTTACTTTCTTTGCTTTCTCTGAGGTAGTATCTACAATGGCATGAAAAGACAGAAGGGGACGTGGAGAGAGATTAAGGGAAGCATCAAAAAGCAGAGGGGGGATGATCTCTGGAAGTTGCATTTCTTATTTCAACATCCAGCTTTTAATCAGGATAGCCAATCTAAGCCGTAGCATAGAATTTCAGATGCTAAACAGAAGACTAAATGAGTTGTGCTCTTTTGAGAATGTTTGGATTCACTTTCTCTGAGAAGAAAGATGTTCTCATAGCAAAACTTCCCCTACAACTGCCGACTTTCTCACAGTACCGAGGATTTGGGAACAAATAAAAGCTCAGGTTATTATATCTTAAGGGAGATGAAGGCTGAAGCACATAAGTAAAATAGAAGAATCAAAATATATTGTATTACAACTTACTACATATTCAGTGATGAGTACTTGTTGGTTCTTTTTGTCTTCCACTCAAACATGAGCTCTCATCTTCTCAAAAATATTTTATTTACTAGAACACCATCTCTCTGTGTACATTATGGAACTTTTCCATGCAGATTTCCATGTATTCGTATGTGGATGCTGAAGATTAGGCAGAGGTTTAGCCTTTGGTTCTAACATAGCAGCTGTGAGCGTGCAGAGTATGGGGGGAATGGATGACAAAACAACCAGCATTACAGATTTTGTCCCGAAATAATGTCTCGCTTTCTCTCTTTTGGAGGCAGAATACTGCCTGAGACTGTTAGTGAGACCCAGTAGGGTGTATCTGAAGATCACACAATGAATAGATGTTACTACCTTCCCACACTTGTGCTGTGTTTCAGCTTACGTGTTCATGTGGCGTCTGAGCTTGAGGTTTTACACTGTAACTTTAGAAAACTCGAGATATTTTGGAGGTCTAATGCATAGCCTAATCTTTACTCCTTTTAAATATTTACAGCCTAGGAAACAACAAAGCAAAACTAAAACTGGAGAAAGTATTCCATTAAGATGCAAAGCTGAAGACAATTATTTGTCACGTCGATGTACTAGGAGCCTCACTTCATTAAATGAATCTGAGGTTAGTATGAAACTTCAGATCTGAAAATGTTGTGATTGTATTGCTTTTGATAAGGAATGAGTAGGAAAAGATCTCATGTTCTCTAAACAATTCCCAAGTTTTAATTTATTTATCCCTTTCAAGGTGATCAGATCACCTGTTTTTATAGCCTTTGATAGGAATAAAAGTTGTTGAAACAATTGTGTGATGAATTTTTGTCAGGTGCTGTTGAAAACTCTCCTCATGTTAATGCTTATGAAGTGGCTCATGATTAGATAAGTTACTTGGAAAAAATCCATGGAGCCACTGAAACGGGCACAGCAAATTGAACTTATTTTCTTCCTCTGCGGGATTTCTGGATATTGTTTTGTTAGCAGATGATGTTAATCATTCCTATATAAGTTTTTAATTGCTAACTTTCATAAAATAGCAGTTACATATATTTTAAAAACAAAGTATTTATTAACCAACTTAATTCTTGGAAATACAGTGGGTGGTGATACTCCATTCAGATTCTTAGCAGAGCCTGATAAAGTGGCTCTGACTACTTTTTGTCTTTCTACAATTAAAAAAAGCATTAAAAACAAGCATTAAAAAATGCTATTTCTACCTCAGTAAAGTAGTTGAAGAATTTAATTAATGAACTGCTTTAATGAACAAAACTAATAGCCAAGCTCAGTGATAATGGTTTAAGAGAAGGGAATTTCTCTTAACTTCATTGTGTATTTTCTTTGAAACCTGTAGACATAAATCAGCTTTTTAGACATCAAGAGATGTCTAATACTGATATCTTATTGTCCTGTTTTTATAATTGAATGCTTATTTATTATTTGATTTACAGTGGAATAGTTACCACTAGCAAATACTTCCCTACTATTAGCAAAGGTGTTTAAAGTGTTCACTTTTGTGACATCAATTGTTCTTTCCAAAAGAATCATGGCTGAAACTTGTCTTATTTTCCCAGGATTTTGTGAAAAGTGAGAACACGAAAAATACAAAATCTGTCATGGCTTTTAATTCACCCTCTGCAAGTGACGAGAAAATGGTTGGTTTTTGTTCTAGTTTTGAAGCTAGCTTGGGACTTCCTGTAATTGTGTGGTCACACGAAAGAAGCAGTGTCTTATCCTTATGTGTATACCTGAATGGGAATCTTACATGCTTATGAGCTCTTCCTATTAAATTCCATAAGCTAACCAAAGGGCAAGTCAGTCTGTCCCCAGAGCGTGTAATGGCTGTACTGTGTAATGATTTGGAGGGAAGGATATTGCACACTGAATAGTTGGGAAGAGAAGCTTTAGTGTATTATCGTGTGCTTTTGTAAGTGAAGCCCTTGTATTAAACTAAGGTTCATATCATTAATATGCATGGCAGTTATTAAAAACAGATGTTCACATGTGATAGCAGTATCCTTGGCATGGTCAGAGTATGAGTAGTAGATTTTTCCCATCTGTTGTCTTCTGTTTTGTATGTTTGTTTATTTTATGTAATTAGAACAGCTTATGTAAGAAACAACTCCACAGCTTGGGAGCTACTTTTAAAGAAACTACTGCCTTATTAAGAAACTTTAAGAAACGTATGCCTTGAAATAGCTGAAATTTTGACAACTCCCTAAAGGGTATAAAATTGTCTACATTACTTGCCGTTGTGGTATCATCAGCATAATGAACAGAGGTGTCAGTAGTAAAGCTCAAAATGTCAACTTAAAATAACGTTGAACTAAAATGAAGTTTAAACAATGCTCTTGTTTCACATGTTCACATCTCTGTTGAACAGAAATCCGGAAAAGACTACTTCCTGAGAAAGCGAGTACATGCTTCAAGACTGACTAAAAAGAAGGATGAAACACTGCAAAAAGTTGGAGATTTTATTCAAAGCTCTCCTATTATACACTCTAAAGGTTGGTGTAGAATAAGTTTTATTCCATGTTTTCTAGACATTGTAGAATGGCTTGTTTCTGCTGTAGGCTATTAATGTATGTGTTCTTAGAGAACTTGTCTGCCATGTTAAGTTGTCCTTTGATTTATGAAGTAAATGCATTTATTCGTCTCTTCAGAGATTCATTATTACATTTGTGAAAACCTACAAGTATACAGAGAAAGTTGGTTCTGTCTTGTGCTTCTGTCAGCACGAAAGTTAGGCCTGTTGTTTAACTCCTGCTGAAGTTTCTGACTTCCAGCGACTTCTGAGCCATGATTGTCTTTCATACTCCATTTTAATGCGTGCTTTAAGCTGCCGTACCTGAAGCTATAAACTGTTTCAGCTATAGAAGCAATAAAGAGCCTCGATGAACAAATACAATTTCTGAGTATTTTCACTTAAATTTTACGTGTCATTTATAAACCAAGTTTGTTACGAAGCTTTTTTTGCATTCAGTGATTTAAAGACTCACAAAACCAGTAAGTTGATTGGTTTATGTATCAAAACAAATTTCTTCTAGCCAAGAAGCTGATGTCAGCAGTAAGTTCTCCTAAATCAAACGAACCTGAAAGTCTCGAAGAAGGAGAGACCAAGCCAAAACGATGCAAAAGGAAGCTGTATTCCACTGTCGTTTCTGGCCCTCTAGATATACCTGCTTCTTCGGTAAGCGATTATACTGTAGTCTTGGCTTAAAATAAACTACTAAGGAGTCCAAACAGACTGGAGGTTTCATCTATTTTCAGGGGGAGGTTGAAAGTACTGAGGTATTTCTTTATTCTACCAAGTCATTCTTGTTGGTCTTCCTGCTGTTCTGTTTTATTTTGTCCTCAAAGATCTCTGTGTTTGGCTGGCTTACAGTTTACTAAGTAGGTGATGTAGCAATCACGGAGATGTCTTCTAATTTGGAATCATAGATAATTTCAGTGTGTCGGAGTGGGATTATTCTACTACACGCTTTTCTAGAGCACAACTTAGACAGCTTTTTAGGTATGCTTAAACTATGATCTCCTGTCTAAGCCAACTTGCAAAGGATCTGATGTGCCAGTTTCATGACTCTGTCGGCAGCTATTGTGCTAAGAACATTCTTGCTCTCTTGGAACTGCATCTTTTAATTATATTAGAGTCCTTTTTCTGTTCAGCATAGTGATCATTTGCCCATACTGTAATATCCCTCTGAATTTTTTGATGATTTGACGAATGATAGGGGCAGAAACCAAAATGTTATATTTTTTTTGTTAGAGGATGAAGAAGATGAGACAATTTCTTCTCTCACTGTAGTTCTGAGAACATGGAACTGAACCGAGAACTGAAATTCTGGGCAAGTCATAGCTACAGGGATTGAGGCTAAAAATGTTTTCTGAACGCTTCATGTTTCACAAAACAAGTATTATAATACTCTTTTGAAAACAAGTATTTCAAAATGAAAGCTGCCTTCAGGCTTTCCTCAGATGTGTGTGCTTTTTTAAGATAAACAGGATTTTGTACATTCTCCATATTTGTTCCTTGTGATTAAGCTGCATTAAAATGATCTCGGTATCCCATAGTTTTCTGAATAAAATATAATAAGCAAATGCCATTCTGAAATCCATTTAGGGGAAGAAATATGTTTGCATGGGTCAAGAAGAGCTTGTCAGTCTTGTGTGAAAAGATGAGTAACTTTTGAAATGTTTTCTTCAGGAATCTGAGGAACAAAAGAAGGAAAGTGATCATCTGATCATCAAGCGACGGCTGAGATCCAGAACAGCTAAAAAACCTTGAAGAAGCGTGTTTGTTCCCCTTTCTCAGGACATACTTTTATCGTATTATTAAAACTGGTTGTTAATAAACAGTAACAGTTACTCCGTTGGGTTCTTAAATTTGTATATAGGTGTACAGTGTCTCTCTGACAGTTTCAAACTGACTCCATTGAGGCTGAAATAAATACAAACTTTCTTAAACTGGGTTTGGATTTTATTGTGGTTAAGGGTTTATTTATTTTTGTCTTGCCTCCCCTGTATAGGAACAGTATCTCTAGGACTGATTGCTATTTACCCATTGTGCAGTAATAACTGTACTTGTTCAGGATGGCCTGGCTTGCTTTTTTCACGTGACTGGTGTACTTAGCAGAACTCTGGCAGAGAGAAGAGCATGAATACACATTAATATTTATGTATACTTAATTTTTGGGCATTTTAAAAGAATTTTCTTTGGAGAGAAGATGGTGCCAATTCCTCAGTGTGGAAGAAAGGTGCTTTCCCTCACTTGTGCAAATTCAGCTTTAAATTAATAAACTTAGAAAAATAAACCCAATACATTTGGGGGGAATTCTAATATCCCAAATACTGTTCTCCCCCTCAGTGAGCTTTGAACCTTTAGATGCTGTTGGATGAATTAGCTGAAAGGTTCTCAGCTGGCAGTATGTCCTTGTGTTGTCTCCAAGTCCAATAGTTCCTATAGATTCAATTGCTCAGGAGGTAAAAACATGGATGAAAGCCGACTTGGGTGAATATTTGAGAGTTTGATGGGAGTGAATTGCCTTAAAAGCAGCTGGTGATAGAACAATATACTGATTGTATTTAAAAAAACCCACAATCGTACTATTTGTTGCTGTGCCGATAAGCTGCATGTGGATGTCAACATGGAGGCTTTTATTGACCTGGAGTAGAAAACAGCATTCGTACCTACCAGGTGAGATGGGCAGCTACTGCACAGGTACACAGAAGAAACTGATGGAAGCATAAGTACTTGAAATCACCCTCCCTCCAATTTATTGACCTATGTATGTGAATGCCGTGCATGAATGCCTCATAGCCAGATGTCAAAATGGAACAATGCTGCCTGAAGTGGTTGGTGACAATATGGAAGACGGTTCTGATTAGCTGCAGTTTGCAAATTACTTGCAAATATTTCATATCCAGAAGACTGCAATTTATCAGCCATGCGATATTGGAGGCAAAGTCATTGCAGGGGATGGGAGTGATCTACTTGTTCCAGAAGCTGTTAATAGAGCTCTCGTTGCTACTGGGTACATCATGATATACACTTAATTACACTACTTTTCAAATGGTATTTTTATTATGAGAACAGCCTCATTGCTGCCTGCTGCTGCATGGGAAAAGTAGTTGCACACTTGGTATAATTATATGTGGTTCTCTGCTGCAAAACTGACCTTTTACAAAATGTCACATGTGGTGTTTGGTGAGTCTCAGGCTTGCCTAATTTCTGTGCATTTTCGTAAGGCACAGCAAGTGCAGAAAACAGGTTGCTTTGTTTAGGGAAAAGAAAAACCAACCACAAATGTTTAGCTGACTTGCGGAATCAAACTCTATAATCCAGAGATGGGTTGTAAAGCAGGTATGTTTACTCCAGTGTTGCGCAGCGCCAGGTGCAAGGGGGATAGCTCCTCCAAACCTGCACACCGACTTGTAAAGCCGTGATACAGAAAGCAGGCAGAAGAAACATCCTTCAAATCCAGAAGGTAAACTCCACCTATTCATTCCTTAACTGGGTTAATAAAGTGCATGGATTTGCCACCACTGAGTGTATGCATTCAACAATTCTATTACTTGCCTTCAAGTGTTGTACCAAACTACAGCACTTGCTATCAAAAATTTTTGCAAAATTGGAGTCCAAACTCCAGAAAGTCTTCTATCCTTCTACAGTTATGTATCCTTATAGGGTACCACTTTACCCTGACTGGGCAATCTCTTGCTTTTAACTTCTATTCAGGGCTTCATGTTTGGCCCTGATGCCCACACCCCTAAGTGCATCATGTTTGATATTGCTGTGACTCCTGGGGTACAACATTGTTTTTCCCCATTTGTGTTAATGTCAGACTTACAGTTTTTAAACAGTCAATATTGTTGGACCTTTAGCTCCAGTTTTTTTAAATTTCTTGCCAGAGCAACCTGGCAAGTACAAGAATTTCTGTATTCCTACTTAGTTTATATTTAATTAATCCAAAAAAAACGTAAACCTTTTCTTGTTGGGCAGTAGCTTCTATTACTGTTACAAAACCATCTATGAGTAGTAAGAAGCACCCATATCCACCAGAAAATAAATCTCTTTATCCTGCTTCCCTAGATGCAATTTCCCGTTGCAGTTTGCACACTGCTTTCCTTTCAGTGGGGCGGAGCCCTCCCTGGGCACTTCAAGCCCCCACTCCCCCCACCTCTCCCTGAGGGGATCTCTGGGTCCTACGGCCCTATTCTGGCACCACAACAGTAACAGCTGTTATTATCACCAATTCCCTTACTATCTGTTTGTCAATCAGTTTTGTTTTGTTTTCATATCGTTCACCTCTTTTCAGTCCTGACATCCCTGTTATACCTTGCCAGTCCTTACTCCTCCAGCCTGTGTCTGTCCCAAACTTTCTCACTTTCCAAACTCTCATCATTACAAAAACTACTAACATCCTATTTCAGTTTTACCTCCTTCTCTCCAGGTGTCCAGTGCTAACACTGGGATTTCAGGTTTCCTACACCTCTGCACATGAAGGCTATTCTCACTTCCATTGCCCCCTCCTCCCCACCTCCCCCCTTTGCTGCTTACAGCAACAGTCTCCGTACCCGGCTCTCTCTCACTCCAAGAGTTATTGCAAGGGGGGGGAAACAATACAGGGGGTTGCTCTCATACCAGCACACATAAACTCACTTTCTCTTTAACTCTTTTTCCTTTGTACACAATTTTACTATTTGTACCTTCAGTTACACTTTGACACACCCTCAATTATACTTCTGTATACCAATAGCAATTACACTTTCTTATACCATCAAAGCAGTTTGTCCCATTCCCTTCAAAACCCACAGATCAAACAGTACAATTTTTCAGTTTCCACAAACACCCTTAATACCATATAACTTTCCCTTAGCAATCCATATCATTCAGTTCCTTGGGCTGTTCCACCCTTATCTTTATGGCCTTATTTCATGTTTTTCTTGATTCCCAATTTCATCTTTATCCCCTAGTTTTAATAAAGTATTCTCAAAAAGTGGTACTGTCATCCCGGTTCTCTCTACCCCTGTTATCTTTAAGGCCTCATTTGTTAATTTGAGTCCTGACACCTTACGGGCCAGTGATGAACGAGCTGTCCCAGTATCAACTAAAACCACAACTTCTTCCCCCTCAGGTCCCACTTTTATATTTACCAGGGGGTCCTGATGGGACCAAAGTTTTGAAAGCCCCAGAAATTGATCTAATTGTTCTGCTACTCTTATAGAATCTTCAATTAAAGATTTCATTTCCTTCTTAAAATTTCTAATTTCTCCACTAGTGAGTGGGGAGTTTACATAGCATATTTGTCCTTGTCCCAATGGGACCTCCCATAAGGGGTACACTGAGGTGCTGGTACAGCTAGTGTCTGGGAAAGGAGAAATTTTTATGTCCCTTTTACATTGTTTTAATTCTCTCCTGAGCCCAGCATGCCCCTCTTTTCTGTGAAATGTCCCTGTGTGCTTTACCATTTCCTCTTACTGGGGCACTGCCTGTCTCCCTTTGTGCTACATTGGGGTTATATGGGGGGGAGATTCTCAGGAGGGTCCCATTGATTAGTTCCTTTTTCTAATTCCTCTCCTTCCTGGTCCGGGCCTTTTTCTTTTTACTAATAACAGGCTGATTTCTTGTATCCAACAGGCAGCATATTCTGATTCCTCCTTTGAAAAGGGGTTTTGTTCTTTACATATAAATTCGAGATCTGACAAACCCAACCTTCATCAGATCCATATTTTGGCCAAATACTGATTTTCCCTGTAGTGGCTCTCTAGGCCATATCTAACACAATATTTAAACATCTTTTCCCTATCCTTTTTCCTGGTTTTGGGATCATTTTAACCCGTCCTCCAACTTATATACTAACCACCAATGATTACATTATTTGATGAGGGTGTTCTTGCTTAGAGTCCCTCCCGGTTCCCCAGCAATATCCCTCCGATATGCCAATATACATCCTAAGAGATTTTCTTAGGTATCTCTTTCCCTTATGTTCCTACACAAACGAGGAGGGGGAGCAATGGTTCAAAAACAAATTTCGTAAAGTTAACATGTTAAAGCGGAGGTAACACAACCCTATTGTTTCTCTAATCTGGATCATTATCACATTTAAACCGCGGTATTTTCTACAACAAAAGCAACAGGGTCTCGATACTAATTGTGGTTTGCCTTTTGTGGGCTTTTACCCCGCAGGATCATCTGCTTCTGTCTTTAGTGAAAGGACTCTCCCTCAGCAATAGCAATCCCAGACCCTGGAGGTTGATGAGAGAGTCCGGGGAATGGGAGATTTCCCTTTAGTCGGGGAAGAGGAGGTCTGTGAGTGCCTAGGAAACATTAAGGTCCACAAATCCATGGGACCTGATGGGGTGCATCCGCGGGTGCTGAGAGAGCTGGCGGAGGTCGTTGCTGAGCCGCTCTCTGTAATCTATCAGAGGTCTTGGAGAACTGGGGAGGTGCCTGAAGACTGGAGGACGGCCAGTGTCAGTCCAGTCTTCAAAAAGGGCAAGAAGGAAGACCCGGGTAACTATAGGCCAGTCAGCCTCACCTCTGTCCCAGGGAATGTGATGGAACAGCTTGTGCTGGATGCCATCTCCAGACAACTGGGTGATAAGGAGGTTATCAGCAGTCCTCAGCATGGGTTCACCAAGGGGAGGTCATGCTCGACCAACCTGGTGGCTTTTTATGAAGATGTCACTAGCTGGGTGGATGGGGGGAGGGTGGTAGATGTAGTCTACCTTGATTTCAGTAAGGCTTTTGATACTGTCCCCCATGACATCCGTATAACAAAGCTGAGGAAGTATGGGATAGATGAGTGGACGGTGAAGTGGGTCGAGAATTGGCTGACTGGCAGAGTGCAGAGGGTTGTCGTTGGCGGTGCGGTGTCTGGCTTGAGGCCTGTAACTAGCGGCGTCCCCCAGGGGTCTGTGCTGGGTCCGGTCTTGTTCAACATCTTCATCAACGACCTCGATGAGGGGATAGTGACCACCCTCAGCAAGTTTGCTGAAGACACGAAGTTGGGAGGATTGGCTGACACGCCTGAAGGCTGTGCTGCCATTCAGTGAGACCTGGACAAGCTGGAGAGCTGGGCAGTAAGAAACCAGATGAGGTTTAACAAAAGCAAGTGTAGAGTCTTGCACCTGGGTAGAAATAATTGCATGCACCAGTACAGGCTGGGGGATGAGCTGCTGGAGAGGAGCTCTGCAGAGAGGGACCTGGGCGTCCTGGTGGACGACAGATTGACCATGAGCCAGCAGTGTGCCCTTGTAGCCAAAAAGGCCAATGGCATACTGGGGTGTATTAAAAAGAGCGTGTCCAGCAGGTCGAAGGAGGTGATCCTCCCCCTCTACTCTGCCCTGGTGAGGCCTCATCTGGAATACTGTGTCCAGTTCTGGGCTCCCCAGTACAAAAAAGACAGGGATCTCTTGGAAAGAGTCCAGCGGAGGGCCACTAAGATGGTGAAGGGCCTGGAGCATCTCCCCTATGAGGAGAGACTTAGGGAACTGGGTCTGTTTAGCCTTGAGAAAAGAAGGCTGAGAGGGGATTTGATCCAGGTTTATAAGTACCTGAGGTGTGGGAGCCATAGTGGTGAGGCTGGTCTCTTTTCAGTAGTGCTTGGGGACAGGACTAGGGGTAATGGGATGAAAGTACAGCATAGGAATTTCCGCACGAATGTGCGGAAGAACTTCTTTACCAGTGAGGGTGACGGAGCACTGGAACAGGCTGCCCAGGGAGGTGGTGGAGTCTCCTTCTCTGGAGCTATTCAAGACCCGCCTGGACGCCGAGCTGTGCAACATGGTGTAGGGAGCCTGCTTTGGCAGGGGGGTTGGACTCGATGATCTCTAGAGGTCCCTTCCAACCCCTACAATTCTGTGATTCTGTGATTCTGTGATTCTGTGAAGTCACCTCACCACCCAGGCAGGACCGCTGAAATCAGTGGGGTGCACCTCTCCTGTCCAGGAACCCGAAAGAGGTGATAATAATCCCAGGCCAGCAATTGTAGTATTGATATGATGATTTTATTCAAAGTCTTTGTTAAACAAAGAGGGAAGGAAGGGAGGGGTGCGCTGGGGGGGGGAATGGGAGGGGTGGAGGAGGGTTGATGTCAGACTGTGAAATCAATTTTTTTAATCTTAATTCTGCTTCAGAAACAACATCTGATTCCCACGCTCTCTGCTTGGTATTTTGTCTTTTGATGCAAACACGTAAGCCCCATTGGTGCCTGGTTCAGCAGTTCAGCTTCCTTTGCGCCCTTTGCCTGGTTGTAGGGAAGGTGGCAGGCTCTGATTCAATGATGGTGTTGTATGGACACAGTATTTATCGCCATGTATCCAAAGGTGCAACAGTTTCTGGAAACCCAGGTGGGATCCTATAGGTGATGGTTCTCTCACCACCAAGCATCCAGTTGCCAGCAGTGGGTGAGTTCACTGGGACTTTGGGGATGGGAGGTGCCAACTAGCAAGCCTTCAATATCTGCTACTAAAATCAGACTTGGAAGCACGTTACACGTGGGAAATACACTTGGTGCAGGAAAGGGGATTTCCTTAGCCATCAAAAAAAGATGAAACTGCAGATCTATCAACAAAAATGTAAGCACGTGACACTTGACTTGGCGGGTCTGTGGGAAGGTCAGCTTCTCCGTGTTTGTATTTCAGCCATCATCCTCCACACTGGAGAGGATTTATCTGCTTGGCTTGCTTAATTGCAGCACGTTTCACACGCGTGGATAACCTGTGCATATTGCGTCACTACCCCTGTGGCCTGAGGTGTTGCACCAGGCTGGAAATAATGCCTTCTTGGGGTTGTTGAAGCTCTGCAAAAGTTTGCCAAGCAAAGTTGTGGATGCTCCATCCCTGGAGGTGTTCAAGGCCAGGCTGGATGGAGCTCTGGGCAGCAAGACTCTGTGGGTGGCATCTCTGCCCGAGGCAGTGGGGCTGGGGTTCTGAGTTCTTCACTGTCCCTTGCAAGCCAAGCCATTCTATGATTCTGCATTTCTATGATGTAAGCACCAGCCCCACACAGCCCTGGTGCAGTGCATCACAAGAGCAGCAGCCTGCGGGGAGCCACCGCCCGGAATCACAGAGATGTGAGGTCACAATGCCCCATCCTATGACTGTGCTGAGCTGCGTCATGAGCTCACAAGGCCTGGCTGCAGGCTTGGCTCAGTGCGACACTCACTGTGGCTGCAGCGGTGGTGTTGGAAGCGTGGTGCAAGTGTGGGGGCGGCCATGGACCCTGCCCGCCTTGTCCTCTTCCTCCTATTGGTGGCCATGAGTTTTCAGGAGAGCTGTGCTGCTCCGTGGCGAGCACGGGGAGCAGGTGAGTGGGTAGAGATGGGACCCAAACTGAGCAGCGCTGGGAGCAAGAAGTCAGGCTGTGTCCCCACGGCCCTGTAGTACACTTGCCTGGGGCCTGCCTTCCATGGGGGTGTTGCTGGGTAGGGGGTGATGGGCAGCACTGCAGGAGCCGGGCAAGAGCCCGTGGCTGCGTTGCTCCCCAGGGCTGGCTCCAGCCATGCCAGGCTGTAGCTCTGCTAATTGCTGGCTGCAGCACAGCCTTCGTCCTGGGAGATGCCCGGGGAGAGTTCAGAAGAGGCGTGCTGGGCGTGCATGAGCATTTCTGCTTCAGGCTCATGGCACTCCCCAGTTTCCAAGCCAGAGCCCCAGTCCACAGCCCAGGGGAAGAGACAGGTGTGCTTTCCTCCAGTGCCTCAGTGTGACCTTGCTGTCCATCAGAGGCCTCCCAGTAAGAAAGCCCTGGGGGGCTGCATCTTCTTCCACGTAATCTGTGAGAGATGTGGCACGTGGCCCGGAGAGAGCACTGCATACGCTGCCAGGTGCCACCCTACGGGCCATCCCGTCCACCCTGCAACTTTGGAAATCATGACCTGAGTTATTCTCCCATGCCCCACATCCAGTTACTGAGGGAGAAGGAGATCACACCATATAGTGCATATAAGTGGGAACTTATCTCATCTGTTCTTGATTCTAGATGATGAGCTTCGTGCTCCCTTTCCGGATGCTCCTTTGGATCCGGACTTCATGCCTGTGCCTGGGGGACAACCCAGGGGTAAGTTGTGAGTGTCTGTTTCCTTGGAGGCTGAAACGTTCATGCTCTCATGGTTTACCTGGGTGCAATTTTACTGGAGATCCTCTCCAGGTCTTCCAAGCCTGTTTGTGCCCGGAAGGGTTTGCACAGATGAGCCATGAGTATTTTTTCTCTCAGAGAGCTGCCACGTTTCAGTGGGAAGGTTACCGCTGCCCCTCTGCAGCTGAGGGAGCCCAGACCTTTGTATTTGGGCTGTGGCATTCCCCAACCACCGCCAGACCCTACAGGTCACTCAGGGAAAAGGAGGCCCCCACATGTGCCGGAAGCTCTCCTCACCTGTGTCTGATCACACTTGTGTCTGCAGGCCCTGTCCCCTGTACGCTCTGCTACTCAGTTGATGCTGTAGTGTGTGACTAAAACTTTTCATGGGTCTTTGGTTGCAGAAGTGCCCCCAGTGTGGGCCTTGCCCGGTCATCGGTTTCCTCCTGTGCTGGAGCCCAGCTGGAATCCCAGCAGTGAGTACTCTGTCTTCACTGACTTGGCTGACTCGCCGCTGATCTTCAGATCTTCATGCACACGATATTTAACTTCATACATTCTGTTAAGGTCCAGAAAGGGAAGAGGATGAATCCACACGAGGAAAATACTCTCAGGGCTCATCCCGTCTCCTGAAGCGACTGCTGAAGGAAATGGAGAAGGCAGAGCGTGGTGGGTATACTTCAGTCTGTTCACTGTGGGACCTGGGAAGCTGAGGTGTGATATACAGGTGTGGGCAGGCTGTAGCCTGCACAGCAGGAAGGGATGGGTCAGAGCCATGCTGCAGCCGTGTTCCATGTATCACCTTGCAGGTGCTGTCAAGCACCAGAGCTGGTCTGCTGCCAGATGGTCTGCATCCAGCCAAGACCCAGAGGCAGCTGCTCCCCCA
Organism: Coturnix japonica; assembly: GCF_054131305.1. Taxonomy (NCBI): domain Eukaryota; kingdom Metazoa; phylum Chordata; class Aves; order Galliformes; family Phasianidae; genus Coturnix; species Coturnix japonica. The sequence goes on along the minus strand of NW_028188943.1, from coordinate 3,732,632 downwards.
GCACAACCATTACTTGTCAGAGCTGCTTTGTGCAGTCATTCGCACCCAGATGGCAGCAAGTGGCAAAGTGGCAAGCGCTGTGCTTCTGTTCATCCAAAGCCCTCCGTGCAGCTGAGCAAGTTCAAGGCAGGAGGAGCATCCCGAGCAGGGTTGGCTGCCTTTGCTAATGCTGGAAATGAGGTGGAGATGCTAATTCTGAAGGCTTGGACTGTGTGTTAGAGCTTGGATTTCAGCCTGCAGCTACCTGGCTGTGACGGGCTGGTGACAGCACAGTATGTGAGGGCCTTGCACAGGAGCTGATTCCTCAAGAGGTGTGAGGGAGTCAGCATTGTCCAATAGCTGGGAGGGCCCAAATGCCCTTGGGTAACAGAGGGGCTCACAGTGTACTTGGGGGGGGGGCTGGACTTTACCTGAGCTCGGGATTGGAGAAGCTCAGTTTTTGATGAGGGCACGTGACATCCCAATCCTACTGCCCTGCTTTCTTTCTAAAGGAACGGACCAACAAAGTGAGAGGGACGCACTCCAGGAAGGTGGATATCCCACACTGCCGGTCCCGGATGCACTCCAGGAAGGTGGATATCCCATACTGCCAGTCCCGGATGCGATGCAGGAAGGCGGATATCCCATACTGCCCGTCCCGGACAGAGGAATACAGGCAGCACCAACTGGCATGCCAGGTAATTTCTGTCCTATGATCATACGGTGTCACGAACCAGAGTCACTGCGTGCCTGCAGGCTCTTGCTGCCAGCTCTTGCACACCAGGTCAGCAGCCAGACCTGAGCGTGTGAGCATAGAGCACATGTAAAAGAAGCCAGGGGTGGCTCTCTGAAAATGGCTGGCCTTCGTGGGGTGTGGAGAGTTGTTCCAGCAATGTGCCAGGGAAGGTACTTGCAGACCTCTGTGACCCTGCTCAGCTCCCACCGCTCCCAGATCGCAGAGTTTGCCCTTTTGGAACGAAGCCACCTGAGGGTGATGAGCAGGGTCTTGCGTGGTAGGAGCCTGCAGGAGTGTTTCTCCCCTGGGCTGGCTCTGGCTGTGCCCTGTGCTGGCTGAAGCCTGACCTTCAGCCTGGGGGGCGTCCCACAGGGGGAGCTCAGGACATGCATGCCGGGAAAAGCGTGAGGGATTCTGCTCTGTAGCTCTCCCCACGGACCAAGCCCAGACCCCAGAGTACAGCCCCAGCTCTCGGCCCAGAGGAGGACACGGGTAGTGCCTGTGCAGCCTCTCCATACCCAACGAGAGGTGGAAGCAATCATTCTTGTCCTCCGGTGCTTCGGCACCAGAGACGGAGGCACCCACTGACAAAATGACCTCTTGGGTCCATGAAGCACACTGAGAGATTATCTGTAGCGCAGCTGAAGGTAACGTGGGACATTGTCTCATTTTTTCCAGGGATGAACACAGGCAAAAGCACAGAGGCTGCTGCTGACACATCTGTGCGGAAGCGCCACATTCCGGTGACGGTCTCAGCGATGCTGCTGCCTGCGCTGGTGCTGGCCGTTGGTTTTGGGATATGGGTGCTCAAAGACTACCTGTGAGTTGGCCTTTCCCCAGAACACCTTATTGCTGCATTTGGCAATGAAGCATTTGTGGTGCCAGGATCCTGGATGGCCAAATCAGCCGCTGGCAGTACACTGCCAGGACTTAGGTTGCAAAGTCTTTCAAGTTTCCCCTTATTTCCTGTCACTGAGTAGTGCTTTCTGAAACTCATTCTCACAGAGCACACAAGAGGGAAAAGAGAGCAGCAGAAGCAGCAGATGGAGCTGGGGAAGGCAACGAGACAGACTCTGACCCAGTCAAACAAGAATCTCCGTAATAGCTCCAGTCCGTTCCATTCTGCCATTGAAGAGGCCCGAAGTCTTCAAGGTCATCTGGAAGACCAGGAGCTTGAACTGAAAGCCATGAAAGAGATCCTTGGGAACAGTCCTGAGTGCTGCCTTCTGTCAGAGGATGGCCCTGAATGTGAGAGCAGAGCTTTTGTCCTTCATCCTGCATTCTCCAGGACAGGTATCACCAGCAGTTTGAAGATTCTTAGCTCGACACAGCTACATTCCTGTTGAGGGTCCTAATGAGGACCCAGAAAACGAGCTTCCTCTGACTGCCGGACAAAACGTAATGTCTTTGGAGATGTGGGTGAGAATGGCTGGTTTCAGGGAGAGCTGACAGATGGCACAAGAGGACTGGTCCCTTCCAATTTGATTGCGGAGCTTTCAGATGATGAACTGGATACACCTGGAGATCCTGTCAGAATTCCTGCATTGCTCCATCTGCAAGACTACCATTGCTCCACTCAATGGAACAACTCGATGTTGAGCAGAATGTGGTTGAGCTCCTTCGGGAACTCTCTGAGGCGACTGACAGCGGAACTGCATAGCTTTATTGTATATTAAAAATAACCAAACAACTGTCCCCTCCCTCTCCCTTCCCCTCGCACCCCTCCCCCCCCTCCCCCCCCCCCCCAAAAAAAAAAACAAAAAAAAAGACAAAAAAAAAACCCAAAAACCCTAAAAAAACAACAAAAAACAACCCACCCCCAATAAAACAAAAAACCAAAACCAATTAAAATCTCAACGCTGTTCTTTTTCTGGGATACACTGAGGTGATGCTTCTTCTAGCTTAGACTTTGCAATGAGTTTGTGTCACGGAGTTCTCTCTAGAGCTCACTCGGTGACAGTGGGAACAAACCCAGGGAGAAAAGGAACAAAGAACCTCCCCTCTCTAACAGCGCGGTGCGGCGCGGCCGAGAGGGGAAGGGAAGTAAGATTGCGAGTGGGTCTAGGAGGGAAAAAATGAAAAAAAACCAACGATCTGAGAATGAACAGCAGTTTAACGAACCCAGTGACACTAAACAAGAACGATGTTGCAGAACGGCGGGAGAAAAGCAGACGACCACACCTGTCATTGACATGATCAGCGAATCTCGTTTATTCCTTGGCTGCGTGTACCTTTATAATACGGATAATTAGCTCATACATATTGCAAAAGTGGAGCTCATCATTGGTTCCCAATTACATACCATCCCCGAGTATCTTAACAGCTTGTTGTTATCATCCTGAAAGATACTCCCTTGCTGAGTTCCCAGAACCATGGCTAGTTTCTAACCATCACAGGGCATCCTGATGTTCTCACTGTCCTTGCAGGTGTTATGGCTGCTTGATTAACCACACCGTGTTTACGACCCTTCTCAGATAACTAGCTGTAAAAAACACCCTCTACAGGACCCCACAGATTACCTTCAGAATTCAACAGTTAGTTCTGTTTCCTTTCTGAGTGCATAACAACCTGAGCACATGAATTGAATGACGTGGCTTGTTAGTCTGGTACAAACTCTGCTGTACACTGGAACTTGGTCCATTTGTAAGCAGGACTTTGTCCATCTCTGCAGGACAGCAGAAATCCCTTTGTGCTAATCATGATGCCAAGAAGCAGAATGCAGCAAATGGCAGATGATCCAACTGCTTCAGGTGTTCATTGCCTTAAAACTGCGAATAGTTTTGGACTGAGAGTTTGTAAGCAGAACGGAGCTCTTAAAGCTGTCAGAGATTATTTCTGCACTGTTCAATTCTATCTGCATAACATACACAGGATCTCAGAACTGCGTTGCTTGAACTGGTGGAACTTGTTGAAGTGAACTGGGATGAGCAAGTTTTAGAACTTAGTCAGAGTGCTGTAAAAAATGGATAATCTCATGAGTATTAAGGTACAGGATTGCTATTTCTGCACTGAATTTGTTTTTATTTTACATGGCTGTGATCTGAAAGTTGCTTGAAACGCAGGCACCTAGGCACTGTTGTGTAACTGAATTTCACACATGATAGGTCCTGAAATATCCTGGAATCTAAAACTCTGACTTCTTTTAAGTCTGCTGCTTGAGTATAATCAGGGTCATAGTGTCTGTGTGCAGTGTTTCTTTCCCTGCAATGCTCCACATCATTTCATTTTGGGAATATTGAAGGAAATGGACTATATGCCATAACTGTTGTTAGAACAAAGTATGTCTGGTGTGATCTTATGCATAGGTTCTGTAACTGCTCTTCACAGCTCAGGTGTTTGACCTTCCTTTTTGGTGAAGTGATGAAATACTGCTGGTTTCTATTTGTGCTTCTAGACACCTTGAAGCTCTTAGGAAGAGAACAATTGTCTCCAGTTCTTTTCAATGATATCAGTAACAGCTCGAGTGTTGCTGCCCACTAGGTAGACCCAAAGAAGCAGATTACAGTGAAACAACACACGAGCTGGACCTGCACGAGGATCACTTGCAAGACAGTGGCTCTGTTGCTTGAAGCCTATTTGCTTCTTCCTGCCGCCACTCTATTACCAAATATCAACAACCTCTTTCATGATTCAACTTGCAAACGTTTGACACTAACCCTTGTGTTTCTATGCCTTCCTAGGTGATTCGAGCCCTTGTCAACCCCAGAGATCCAAACCAAGTAGTGATGTGCAGTGTGTTTCCATCAATGGAGAGTTCTTATTAAGCACGAATCGCTGCAATTCGGATGACAGCCTTCCACATGGTAACAGTGATGGACACAAGGGGCTCATCCACGTTCATGCTCTCATATCTCCTGGCTCTGCTGAAGATGCTGACCTGAGCCTGCCAGACACAGCAGTCGCCTGCCTGGATTGTGACCCAGCGCCTTTGCAGTGCTGCCCATCCCAAGCACAGCCCGAGTGCCCCAGCAGCAGCACCACCATGCAGGAGCAGGTCAGCATCAGTGAGGTGAAGCTGAGCATCTTGGGTGGGGACTTAGAGTCAGGCTGCCAGTCCCAGGCACCAGGCAGCAGCACAAGCTCTGAGCCACTCTCATCTTGACAAGAGGAGTCCCATCTTCACCCTTGACCTCTCAAGCCCTCCTGTCTTTTATTGAATAAAGTCACTCTCATGCTCAGTCATCGCCTTGACTGCATTCTGAGCCTTCATTCACAGGGATTGGGATGAATGCAACAAACAGCAAGGCAGCTCAGCTTGCAATGCTATGGCTGTGGGGTTCGTGCAGGCAGAGCTCTGGGTTCCCATTTTGCCTGGCTTTGGGATGTCTGCAGCAAGATCTCTACCATTTTGTATGGGAGCAAATAATCTCTAGCATCCAGGTTGCTGCTCATGATAATCCCAGTCTTCCTGGCTGTCGCTTTGTGATACTTTTCAAAGCCTTTTGATACTCTTTGATGCCTTGGCTGCTCCCTAACACCTCTGTCCTCCTGCCATGTTGACTCACGTCTCCCACTTTTAAGCTGGCTTTGCAGATCATCTCCAGCCCTGTCATCATCACGCTGCAGCAGGAGGTGCTCACCTGGCCCAGTGTCTGGCAGTACTGCTTGTTCTGCAGATGAGCAGCTGCCTCCTCATCTCTTCAGCTACAGTAGTTTTTCTCAGGGCAGTTAGATGCAGTCATGCTGCTCTGGATTTGGTGTGTTAAATCCATGCTGCATGGCAGCAGTCAGTGCAATACAAAGGTGTTCTGTGTGCCACAGCATTTCTCCAGGGGCTGCCAAAGGTAGAAGCACAACACAGCACCATCCTTCTGACAGTAATGTCTGTGAGTGTTAGACATGTGAGCACTGCATCATCCCCAGCGTGTCAGTGCTTTTCCACACCAACCTGACTCTCACACTCTGCACTGAATGTAACTCTGCTCTTGTGGAGACAAATGCTTTCTGTCACATCCTCCATCCCTGCAACCATTTGCCGGTAGGCAGCTCTTGCAGAAGAATCAAGCAGCAGAACCTTTTGCTCACCCTACAGCATGCAAATGCTATGAAAGCAGAAATAACCTGGCGTGCTCTGGGTCTGCAAGGCTGCACAGATGGGAGAGGTAGATTCTGTTTTTGCAGTGGAGGTTTCCAGTATTTTCAGTACATAGTGTAGGCCCTAACTGAATGTATAACCCTCTTGTAAAACAGCTGTATAAGTAGTTTTTGCACCAAGAAAGTTGCTGAACAGAGTTAAGTTCAGACTGGGGGCATTCTGACATGGGGAGAATTGAGACAAGCACAAGATAAATACACAGGGTGGGTAGAGCCCAGCACAGGACAGAATGAATGTACTGACTTTTGGAAACATTGCCCTTCTCTGTCCGCAGAAAAGTACAAGGCAGACCTAAAAACAAGAGGTTGGTAATTGACCTTATATGGAAATGAATCCTAGCAACAGTCTTGAGGAGTCTGTGAGCCTGTGATGCTCAACCAATGAGAGCCATGAGAGCATCACCTGCATTGGGTTTAGGGCATAGAACAGAATTGATTTCACTGACTGGTGTGCAATTTCTCCCTGGCCAATAGGGGATGTGCGCGCAGTATTGCAATAATGAATAAGCACTGCTGCTATTGCTTTGCCTAACTAGAAATCTTTGACTTTGAGAGTTTCTCACACAAGGGGAGAGGGTAAGAAAGTAAAGAGGCACAGAAAACGAAGGAAAACTGCTCTCCTTTATCTTATCTATAAAAATTGATACGATGCTCTTGTGCACTTTTTTTTAATTTTATTTTTAATTTTTTGCCAATGTCAGTTAGATAGTTTTAAAATATCCACACACCAAAATCTGACTACCAAGTAAATGTAATGAAAATGAAATGAAGGTGAGTTAGCGGAAAGCACAAGGCCATATTATATTAGGCTCTAGCAAATTTACAGGCAGTCACTGCACGAAGAGGTAGATCGGAGTTGCACATTATATGATTCCCACAAAGATTAAGGAAATCTGAAGCTTTCAATATATTTTTTTTTAATTCTTTTTTCATTTCATTTTTATACTCCTGACCCAGACCCCAACCCTCACAGGAGCTGTAAAGATAACAGCAATAACCCGCAATGTAACTCTAATCCTAACCCTTACCCTGATTCTAAAATCGTCCCTAACTCCAAATGCAACAACAAAATGATGCTAGAAGTTTGTAGCAAAAGGAAACTTTACCCTGATCATAATCCAAAAAACAATCATTAAGGTAACAATAATCTTTACCTTAAAAGTAATATTAATCAGAGCCCAGATGATGCCTGCATCCAATCAGAAGCATGCTTTGCATTATTTAAGAGTTGTATTTTTTCCAATGAACTCTCTCTATTATCACGTTTATAAAGTAACAGAGTCTGTTCTTTTTCTCCTGACACTGTGCCTTACTCCTGACATCCATGAAAATGACCCAGATAGGGCACCATCAAAGTAATGCTAATAGTAATGTCAATCCTAAGGGTATCTCTAGCCTCAGTGTTAATGGGACGCTAACAACAATCCCAACAGCCTTAAACATTCTGGTGGTGTGAAAGAGGTGCTGCCTTGCACATGCTGGGCAGTCCCATTGCCTGTTAAATGCAGGCGGCAGCGTAGAAACATGATGCCCGTGGTCAGAATGCCCTGTGGCAGATCCTGGCACCGGAGAACTGACCGGAGAACCATGAGAGAACTGACAACAAATCACTCGACATCAGAACCGACCCAGTGGTTATTTACAAGCCTTGGGTGACCCAGACAGGATCTCAGAGTGGTGAATGTAGGTACAGAAGTTGTTACTACTCTGTTTTCTTCTAAAAGCTGCTCAGCTGCTTTGCGTTTCAGACCATCCCTGGCTTCACTGTGTGCATCTGTCCAATTGATACCAGGTGTATTTTTTTCATCTCAGTAGTTGGGGGGTGGGGAGGAGGGGAAATGGACATCAATTCAATTACTCATTTATTTATTGACAGAGATTCACGTTTGCTACGTTTGGAGAAGTTTTTATTTGTTTGCTGTGGTTTGTTTTTTTCTTTTTTTCTTTTTTTTTCCCCCTTCCCTCCTCTTCCATCTTTGTGTTCTTCCCCTATAATCAAAAGAGAACGGATCCCCAGGGTCTGTCCCGCAGACGTTCTTTCCGTGGTCTCTGCTGCCACCTGCTGGCCAATACATGGAACTGCCACTGTTGGGCGTTTGGTGCCGCAGGAAGCACAACGCAGATCTGAGTTCTGACCGGTCTACGCAGCAAATCCGCCAATCTTTATTGTGATAAGCCCTCCACATGGCATTGCGCACGCACTCGAACACGCAGCAGGCACAGATTTCTCCTAACTCCGTGAGGAGCAGGCAAGCAGAACAACTGAGCGCACCACTGCTTGTGATTGGGCCACCCACATCATAGAGATGTGTGTTAGATCTTTTACCCACCCCTGGACTGGCCTTGTTGTTTAACGATAACCTCTGAAATCTGAGTTACTGGTTCTACCACCTGTAGTGTAGAATAGGTAGCCAATAAATGCTTTTCAACTGTGATGTATCTTTATTCTGCTCCATGCCAAACCTGTGACCAAAACCTCATAGGGGTTCACAAAGAACCCTGCCAGAGCCCCCATCCAGACCCTTCTTGAGTTACATTCACATCTAGTTTGGCTGAAAAGGTTGGACTATAAATACTCAGTGCTTGGGCCTGTTTAACAGATATTTTTTCCTGATTATGCTGTCCATCGATCTTTTTAAACTGAACTCCTGCTCTAATCTGGTCTTTAAACATATGTTGTCTCAAGACCCTAATGGGTCCAGACTGGATTACCTTAGGGGCTGGACGCCTAAGTCATGGCAGCAGATGGTTCTCTGACCTTTCCACCACCATTCAGAGCCTGCATCTGGCCGTAGGCACTCTTGTCTCCCCATCAATTGGGCAGCCTGTTGTATTACAGCACCTGAGGGCCACTGGGGGGTTCAGTATGGATAACATAGACCCATACTGATGTAAAGGTGATGGCTGTAGGATGAGATCCCTCGTTCCTGATGAAAAATTTATTGACTGGGCTCTCAAAATCATCTTCATAGATTGCCTCTTTCATGCCTAATTCTCTAATATAATTTTGTTAGTCCTCCATAGAGGACCACAGGCTGATATTTAATGGTATGCCATTCTTATTTGGCCATGTTATATGACACACAGCCATAAATCATTCACTGATCAAATGGCTATCCTCATTATGTTGGACAGAGCATACAGTCTTTGCCTGAGGGCAGGGTGAGTAGTAATGGATGTCAGTTTTGAAATTTCCAGTCCATTCACCACAGCACTTTCTGCCTCCATGTCCCATAACCAGAGCAGCTATGCTGGCATGCTCTCTTGGTTTCTGTCTAAACCACTGTACTATATCCATCAGTTCAGCTGCTGTATTATGGGCAGCAGGGTTTGGGGGGTTGGACACTGGTCAGGGCACTCCCACCAACCTATCCTGCATTTTTTTTTTCATTTTTTGGTTACAATCAGTCAGATCTCAAATAGATCTAGTCCAAATGGAACCTCAAAATCTGACCTTTTAGTGCCTTCATTTACAGAGTCCATTTTATACAGATTCCCTTGTACAGGGTCCCCATGGTCTTCCAGAGAGTTGTTCCTGATCTTCCATAGGAGAATGATTGAATTAGGTTTTTTCCCCATCAAAACTGCCACCTGTCTTTCCAGTTTTTCAACACTGTCATTCAATAGCTGATTTGCATCAGCCTGAGCCTCTTCAGTTATGTTCAGACAGTTCAAGGCCATCAGCAGTGGCCATGCCACCATGAACGCAGCTCACTCTCATTCTCAAGTTGTAACTATGTCTTTGCTAAGACCATGGAAATACTCAGTCAGGTGGGCCAGGGACTCATGGACCCTCCCTCCGTCCCACACAGGGCCCCATTTTTCAGTGACAGAAGCAATGCTGCATTTTGAGGATCCTAGGAATCCCAGGACATGCCCTGACAAAAGGTCATTCAAAGGGGTAGTCTTTCCCCATCCAAACCACCCCATGATATTCAAAGAATCACAGAATTGTAGGGGTTGGAAGGGACCTCCAGAGACCATTGAGTCCAACCCCCCTGCCAAAGCAGGTTCCCTACACCACGTTGCACAGCTCGGCATCCAGGCAGGTCTTGAATATCTCCAGAGAAGGAGATTCCACAACCACCCTGGGCAGCCTGTTCCAGTGCTCTGTCACTCTCACCATAAAGAAGTTATTGCACACATTAGTGCAGAATTTCCTATGGTCCAGTTTCTGTCTGTTTCCCCTTGTCCCTCCTCCACACAATGCTGAAAAGAGTCTGGCCTCACCACTTTGCCCCCCACACCTCAAATATTTATAGACCTGGATCATGTCCCCTCTCAGCCTTCTTTTCTCAAGGCTAAACAGACCCAGTTTGCTTAGTCTCTCCTCATAGGTGAGATGCTCCAGGCCCTTCACCATCTTTGTGGCCCTCCACTGGACTCTTTCTAAGAGATCCCTGTCTTTTTTGTACTGGGGAGCCCAGAACTGAACACAATATTCCAGATGAGGCCTCACCAGGGCAGAGTAGAGGGGGAGGATCACCTCCTTCGACCTGCTGGACACGCTCTTTTTAATACACCCCAGTATGCCATTGGCTTTTTTGGCTACAAGGGCACACTGCTGGCTCATGGTTAATCTGTCGTCCACCAGGACGCCCAGGTCCCTCTCAGCAGAGCTCCTCTCCAGCAGCTCTTCCCCCAGCCTGTACTGGTGCATGCAATTATTTCTACCCAGGTGCAAGACTCTACACTTGCTTTTGTTAAACCTCATCTGGTTTCTTACTGCCCAGCTCTCCAGCCTGTCCAGGTCTCGCTGAATGGCAGCACAGCCTTCAGGCGTGTCAGCCAATCCTCCCAACTTCGTGTCTTCAGCAAACTTGCTGAGGGTGGTCATTGATGAAGATGTTGAACAAGACCGGACCCAGCACAGACCCCTGGGGGACGCCGCTAGTTACAGCCCTGCAGCCAGACACTGCACAGCCAACGACAACCCTCTGCACTCTGCCAGTCAGCCAATTCTCGACCCACTTCACTGTCCACTCACCTATCCCATACTTCCTCAGCTTTGTTATAAGTACGTCATGGGAGACTGTATCAGTTATAGAGGTTATAGAGTTCAATTCCTGTAGTCAATTTGGCGGCCCAGGTGGGACCAGCTCTGTTCGCTGCAGGACCAGCTGAGAGGGAGACACTTTTGGCGCACCCTGAGATTTCTCTGAAGGACTCCCTTCCTCACCTGATCACTGCAGGGACAGACAAGGACCACCCGTAGGTGGACCAGGTATGTGTATGGTAAGTGGAGCCCATATGTCTTGAGGAGACATCCTACACAGTTTACAGCCATACGTGCTGCTCCCAGGGAGGTGAGCTCATGGCTTTGGTTGCCAGCTGGGGTAGGAAGACTCCTTGGGTGAGTTCCTATGAAAGGGAACTGTATGTCATATGAATGGAAACAAGAACAAATACTCTCTCCCAGGTGGTTGGCAATAGGAGGGACCTAGGTTGGTCTCTCCTACGGGTATGGGATATAGTGGATAGCCTGTCAAATGGTAGCCTGGGTTCTCCAAGTTGTAATCATGGGGCTTATAGGTTGTACGTTCAATATTATCATCTGCTTTAAGTGTTTGGTACCGTGTGTCAAGCCGACTCTGGGAAAAACATTAACGTTTGCAACTGGTCGACCAGAGTATGAGTGTTATTAAGATTCCAGCTAGAAAACGTTGTCAGCATTGTGTAGTATGAATAAACCATGGTTTTTGATCTAAATGTCAGAGTGAGTGTGGTGTGAGTGAGACACAGAACAGCTGCAGGGTGAGTGCCGAGTCCCGATCCATGTTTCCTTCCTCCTGTGAGGGAAATGGCCGGACACGGACAAAGTGAAAGACTGTGTTGTTTGTCCACTCATATGTACTTTCTGCTTATATGTAAGAAGACGGGAGTTTGTACTCTGTAGATTAATAAGATGGTCCTGAGGAGAGGTGTACATTCCACCCGACCAATGAGTGTCAACCCATTTATGTAATACTATGTACTGCTTGCGAGGAAGTGTGTGAGGGAGGTGGTTCAATCAGTGCTGGTTCTGTGGCACAGTGTTTATAGCTGAAGAATACAGACTGTATTAAGGGAGTTTATGTGAACTGAAGAACTGTACTGTTTGACAAACTGTTTTGATAGTATAAGAAAGTGTAATTGTTAATGATATATGAAAGTGTACTTGAGGGAATGTGGAAGTGTATCTGAGCATACAAATAGAGGAAGCATTTACAGAGGAAAAATGGTTAAAGCGAGTTTACCTGCACTGACATGAGAGCAACACCCTGCACCGCTGCCCTGTGAGCTGAGCAGAGAAGAGTGGAGACACAGTCCCCTTGTATCAGGTAGTGTTATTCTGCTTACCAAATGAATGAGTTCACTACAGAAGAGGCAAATCTTCCCCTCTGCTCCATCTGTGGCATACTCTGGAGTTCAAGGCATTGCAAAGCTATGGCACATCTACTTTCTTTCAATGATGACACCTTAGTGTGCTCTGGGCTCTCATTTCAATTGCATCTAAAGAAGTCTAGGGTCATACCAGCTGACAGGAAGCTGGCAAATGTTGTCTCCTTGTAAGGAAGAGCAAGAAAGATGACATGGGCAATTATGGACCTGTCAGTCCAGAGCCTGGTAAAATTATGGAGAAAATGATGGTGGGAGTTATGGAAAAACAGCTGAAGGACAATTCTGTCATTGGTCGCAGCCAACACAAGTTTGTGAGGCGAAGGTCCTGTTTAATTTAAGCTCATTCTGTGACACAGTTATCCGTTTAGTTGACCAAGGGAAGCCAGTTGATGTAATCCTTGAGGATTTCAGTGGAGATTTTGATACTGTTTCTCACAACCTTCTGGACAGAATGTTCTGCATATGGCTAGACAGAAACACAATGTGGTGGGTGAGCAGTTGGCCAGTAGGTCAGTCCCAAAGGATTATAGTCAGTGGGTTCCATTGGGCTGGTAGATGGTCACTGTCGGGGTCCCCAGGGTTCCATTTGGGGGCCACTTTCCTTTCATGTTTATGCAGATGACTTGAATGCAGGACTAGAAGATGTTCTGAGCAAGTTTGCTGATGAGACCAGATGAGGAGGTGCTGTTGCCTCCACTGAGGGTGGAGAGGACTTGCAGAGAGATGTGGACAAGTCAGAGAAGTGGGTACCAGTTGGTACTAAGCACCAAGTGCATAAAGTATAACAAGAACAAGTGCCTGATTGTGCACCTGGGTATGGGCAACACTGGGCATACACACTGACTGGATATGGGACACATGAGAGGAGTCTGACTGGAAAGGATTGGGGTGCTGGTCAGCATCACACTGAATGTGAGTCAGCAGTGTGCCAAGGCAGCCAGGAAAGACAACAGTCCCCTGGAGTGTATGAAGCAACTTATTGCCAGCTGGGTGAGGGAAAGGATCTTCCCTCTGCTCTGCATTGCTACTGCCTCACTAGCAGCACTAGGTGCACTTCTGGGCACCGCAGAACATAAAGGACTTCAAACTCTGGGAGAATGTGCAAAGGAGGGCACTGGAACTGAGAGATCTGAAGTTCAGAGTTTCACAGGGATTGACTGCTTGTTCAGACTGGGCCCTTCTCACATCCCACATCCTGCAATGAGACACAGGGCACATGTGGGATAGGAACTTAACAGCATCCTTGCACCACATGCAGAGCCTGGGATCTTCCGTTCCTATGTCTTTCACTTAACATCATATAGACTTCCAACTCACTGCCACAGGAAGTGCCCTGAGCCAACATGAGAGACAGGATCTCCCTACTTCTGGTCTTGCAATCAGGGCTTGACCTGTCTGCTTCCTAAGGCAAAGGAGAGGTTTCTTAGCATGCCAGTGCCTTTGCCTGCCTGTAGTCATGGCTTCCAGTTATCTTCTCTAACAAGTCCCTTGGGAAGCTTGCTTGTTAATGTTCCTCAGTGGGCCCATTAATACTCCAAGAAACTTCCCTGTTACTTCTGACTTAGTCTTGTTGAGCACTTTGTGCAAACTTCTCTCTGCACTGGAGGCTGATGAACTCAGCATCAAATGCGCCCTGGGGCCCATTATAACCTAAAGAATCTCCTGTGCCTTATGCCATCTTGTTATCTTCTTCAGGTTATCAGAACTTGTTCAGCAAAAAGGAGGGATATCTGGAGAGAGATTAAAGAGAAAGAATCCATTATAAATTTATTGTCTCTTTATTTATAGCTGGGTTTAAAGCAGCACTGTGCAACTGATACCAATCCAGGATGTCCCAATGAGTTCTGTACTGTTACTGTGTTGACAAAGGTCCTTCTCAACCTCCCCACCCAATTTCTGCTCACAATGGACCTATGGGACTTGCATCACTTTCCTTCACATCACTCTTCTCCTCTGCATTCATCCGCTCAGTGTTAAAACTGCTTTGCACCAACTCCCACTGGCTTTCCTCAGAGAACCAGCTGCACATGGACAAGGAAAGATTTCTCTTTTTTATCTGGCCAGCAAATGGAAGGAAAGGTGATGCAATTGAATGAACAGTAAAACAGAGTGATCAACTGCATGCCATGTTCAAGCTGCATCTATTGAAGTTTGATTTTCATATGGAATATTTTTAAAAGAAATGATTTAGACTGAGATAGGATAGGATAGATTGAATCACAGTGAAGTAGTTGACAACAGAGGCCATCAGACTCTGGGAGATGGAGCAAATTCCAGTAATCTTCCTGGGATAGATCAGCCAGGTAGTTGAGAGGTATCAACTTAAAACTGAACAGGACTTGTGAGTATTTCACACATTGAGATGGGTTAACACATTCTCATTGATTTCTATCTTTGTCTCCAACTCTGTTTTTCACTTTTACTGACATTAATGAACATCTTTCAGACTTCATGCCTTAATAAAAAAGAGACAGTGATTGAGAAAAAGAAAAAGTATAAGAAGAAAAAGAAAAAGAATAGATAGGAAGGGATAGATCAAATCACAGTGAAGGAGTTGACAACACATTCCATCAGACTTTGGGGAGATGGAACAAATTCCAGTAATCCCCCTGAAAGTCAGAAATCAGACAGATAATTGGGAGGTATCTGACTGAACAAAGAGCAAGGGATGGAGAAATCTAGAGGGCAGTGGGAGTAGTGTGTGCCCAAATGGCCTGCTGAAAACATGCCCTTAATCATGGCCATTTCTTTAGGAGAGCTGAAAAAACTTGGAGGATGAGACACATCAAATAGGCAGCAGGGAAGAGTAGTGCTGGGCACCAGGCTATAGTCACAGGGCATTGGCACTGGCACCACTGTCTGTGTCTCTGAATCTGAAGACATTTGTGTCCAGCGAACACAGTTCTGGAAAACATTGTAGTTTCAGTAAAAGAAAAAAAAAGACATCAAATCACCTCAAAGATTCATATTTACAGCTTAAAATGGAACAAGACTCATGAGAATTTTTCATGTTAAGAAGGGTTAACACATTTTCATTGATTTCCATCTTTGTTTTCAATAATTTGTTTCAGTTTTATTGACATTTATGATCAACTATTAAGCTTACAGCCTCAAAATAAATAAATAAATAAAAAGAGATACATTTGCATCTTGCACATGGCCTGATGCCCCTTTGACATTCACAGTTCCCACAAGTCCTTCCATGCCGGAGAGTATGAGATCCAGCAGAGCACCTCTCCTCTTTGGTTCCTCCATGGCTTGGTCAAGAAGCTGCCATCTGTGCTCTCCATGGATCTGCTGGATGCCACATGCCCTGCTGTGCTGTCCCTGCCGCAGATAATGGAGTGACAAAGGCCACCAAATGGGACAAGGGACAGACAATATCAGATTCCCATCTGTCTGCAGAGGGCACCTTCCATTGACTGTCCCTGATCAGGAAGACAAGAAAAGACACTGATGGTCTCCTCTGTTGGCCATTTCCATTAGTTCTGACCTGTCTGCTCTGCCATCCCCAGGCAGAGCTCAGTGCACTCTCACAGAGGGCAGTCGCTCTTCCTTGTCTCCTCACCCATCCATCCTAAAGACTCGGTATCCCCCTTGTGCTACAGTGCAGTTGTGGAAGCCATTCAACTGTGTCCCCATGGTCCAAACAGGAGCTCAGGCCAGCAGCTCTATCAAGATTTCTAGCTTCTTGTGTGTTGGTGTTTGCATTAGTGCAAAACCACAGAAGTAAACATCCTAATTGAAAAGCATCACTGGACATAGCCTGACTGGATAGCTCATCTATGGTATCAGTGTGCAGAAGGTGGCACACAAACATTAGACCGATCGTGGGTCTTGGAGGTGACATAGCAGCACGGACACACCATGGGCATGGCTTTGCTGAAGGCCCTGTGCTGCACTTGCAGCTGCGTGTGAATTCACCAGACAGCCGGTGCTATCCCCTCTCTGGCCCTCAGCTGATGCCCAGGAAGGAGGTGTCTATCTCAGGGATTTCCCACACGGTTTACAAGCACTGGCACACATCAGGAGCAGCCCAGGCACCTTGGGCATCACCCAGTGTCTGTGTGTGAGCAACTGCCTCCCTGCTGAAGGACCGAGGACTCAGAGCAGGAGCTCACATGCAGGCAACTCCTTGTGCACTTCTGAACTGAACCAGAGGAATCCCAATGATACTGTGTGTCCATGGGGAGCTGAATCCCATTTCAGCTCCAGGATTTCTATCAAGGGATGAGACTCCTGCACTGCCTCAGCTGGATCACTGTCCTGCACAGGGAAAGTCCAAACCTCGCCTTCCTTGTCTGGGTGCCCTTATTGTTTCATCAAACGAACTCTGGGAGCACTCCCCATATGTCTCCAATCAGTCACTGACCACTGGACATTTGGTGGTTAATTGAGCGAATTTCAAAGCACAGTCATGATGCTGTTGTCTTTCAGGAGCTGTTGGCCATGAGGACCCAGGGACATGTCAGGGGAGACAAGTGGGAAAGATAAAAATGACATAATCTGCTGCTTGCTTGTCAAGGCTCCTGGGACACAGGGAGCTCATAAAAGTGTGCAGGGCTGCAGAGAGACAGCTGTGCCCAGGAGCAGCTCTTGTGCACAGCACAGCCTGCAGGTGACAGAAGGAGAGGAGAGAAATTGAAGAGAACTTACAGGAAGTGTGAAGTGTGAGTGGGCTGTGAGCTCTCTGCAGGAGCATTGCTCACAGACCATGACAAGGTAAGTCTCACAGCTGACCATGAGCTGCTTTTAATTAAGGGATAACTATAACTGGGACATCCCATAGGAGATCTGACTGCAGGCACTGCATGTTTCTTTACTGTGGAAAAAGCTTTCTGCTCCAGCTGAGATGGGTGCCCAGGGCTGTCCTGCAGAGCAGGGTCCCTGCTGTGCCCCAGGGGCTGTGTGCCGGGTATGGGACTCTGCCGCCTGCCAGGCTCAGCACTCAGCCTGCCCGGGGAGCTGCCCAGGGCGCTGCGGGGAGACGTGTGGGGGGAAGGAGCCCCCCGGCAGGGCTTGTGCTGCCACAGCTGCTGCCTGGGGCAGGGGGATCAGAGATCCATTGCACAACTCTGTTTTCTAGGGCCCTTGGAAGAGGAGATACAAGGCAGGGGATTCCCATTTCTTGTTCTGAGGCAAAACGAATTGGAGGCAGAAAGTGGCTGTCACATTTCTGAGAATTTTGCATCTGTAAGTTGCTTTTTTTGTGAACAGTCATACGTTTTGTGCTTCCAGTCTCCCATTTTTTGAAGGATGATTATTAATATTAATTATCATCATTTTCTGTAGGTATGAATAATTCACTTTAGCTGCAAAGAGGCAGCATTTTCTAACTGAAGTTGAATGGCACAGAGGCTGCTTTTGGGGCACTAAGAGCAGTTGGGGTAAAGATACGAGACAGGAAACAGATGAAAATATCCAGCTAGACAGGATAAGGTAAGAAAGTAAGAGGAATGGTTAGAGCTCCATATGCTGCTTCTGCCTAAGGAATGCTGAATAAAATGAAATTAAATGCAAGTAATGGTGCTAAATGTACACTGTTGTAGGAGAATTAAAACATTTTATATTATTGCAGGAGGAGTGTCTCTGAGAATGGTCTGGACTTGTCATTATCTTCTGGTCTCTGACCAGGACTGCAAGCCCAACAACAGCAGATGCCCAACAGCAGCTCCACCAGCGAGTTCCTCCTGCTGCCGTTGGCAGACACGCAGCAGCTGCAGCTCCTGCACTTCTGGCTCTTCCTGTCCATCTACCTGGCTGCCCTCCTGGGCAACGGCCTCATCAGCACAGCCGTAGCCTGCGACCGCCGCCTGCACACCCCCATGTACTTCTTCCTCCTCAACCTGGCCCTCCTCGACCTGGGCTGCATCTCCACCACTCTCCCCAAAGCCATGGCCAACGCCCTCTGGGACACCAGGGCCATCTCCTACACAGGATGTGCTGCACAGCTCTTTTTCTTTATTTTCTTCCTCTCAGCAGAGTATTCCCTTCTCACCATCATGTCCTATGACCGCTATGTTGCCATCTGCAAGCCCCTGCACTACGGGACCTTGATGGACAGCAGAGCTTGTGCCACCATGGCAGCAGCTGCCTGGGGCACTGGGGTTCTCAATTCCCTGCTGCACACTGCCAGCACGTTTTCACTGCCTCTCTGCAAAGGCAATGTTGTCAACCAGTTTTTCTGTGAAATCCCACAGATCCTCAAGCTCTCCTGCTCAGCCACCTATCTCAGGGAAGTTGTGTTTCTCATTTTTGGTTCCAGTTTAGCCTTTGGCTGCTTTGTTTTCATAGTGGTGTCCTATGTGCAGATCTTCATGGCTGTGCTGAGGATGCCCTCTGAGCAGGGACGGCACAAAGCCTTCTCCACGTGCCTCCCTCACCTGGCTGTGGTCACCCTATTTGTCTGCACTGGCTTTTTTGCCCACCTGAAGCCCCCGTCCATTTCCTCCCCACTCCTGGATCTGACAGTGGCACTTCTGTACGCAGTGGTTCCTCCAACACTGAACCCTATTATCTACAGCATGAGGAACAGGGAGATCAAGCACGCTCTCAGGAAGGTGTTGCAATAAGCACTATTCCAGCTACAATAAAATGCACAACTTCCTCAATAGGATTCCCAGTGATGGTTCTTTATGTTTTATGCATCTTTATCTGTTTGATTATGTGACATATAGGAATGTGCAAAAAAAAAAAATGTTATTGAACTTATAAATAAAAATGTATTTAAATTCTTTCCTACCTAATTTCCATTTTCTCACTCCAAGAACTCATGTAAACATGGAACCATATTCCCTGAATATGTTTTAAGATACCTAAAAAGCTTTCAAAATAGACTTACTTAGCTTTTCTTTCTTCCTACTTTGCCTGGATTTTGGGAGGTACAGCCACAGACAGCAGCACAAAGTGCTCTTTTCATTTCTGTGCTCTTTCCAGTCAGTAGCCAGCAATATGAACAGGTCTGTCAGAGCTGGTCTCCTTGCTGGCACTGCCATAACAAGAGGGCCCCTTCAGAGCAGGTCCAGAGAACTGGAGGCCTCTTCCAAATCTGGTTTAAGGAATGTACCTCAGGAGCTGCTCCCTGAGAAGACATCAAGATATTCTGATGCATTTCACTGACTGGCAGGGATAGTTTCAGAAGTCCCAAGGAGATCTGTAAGGGACTCAAGGCAGTGCTGAGGTTTAGAATCTGTGGTCTAAGGTCAAGATAAAAAGAAAACAATTATAAATATGATATATGCATATATACATATCTTATATATATAGTATATTTTCACATATATACAATATATGCAGTTGCTAACATATGTGCATGTACTAATACATGTACATATCATACATAGATGATAGAAGTATATATGCATATCTGTTTGCAAGTCCAGGACCTGTTGCAGGGTTTTTAACAGCCCCAAGGTTCACTGTAGGAACTGGAGAGGCTGTTTTCCTACTGCAGGAGTTGGAGCAACTGCAGAGCTCATTGCCAGAGCTGAAATCACCGCAGGACCTGTGACTGAAGTTGCAGCAGCCACTGGGCTCATTGGAGGGGTTGGAGTGACCACAGGGCTGTACCTCCTGGCACAGTGCACCTCCCTTGGGAGGAATTTGTTTCATTTTCTTATCACAATACTTGGAACAGCTACAGGACCTGTAGCAGGAGTGACTGCAGAGCTCATTATGAGGGGTGGAGTGACAGCGGGATCTGTCCAGAGCATGGAGCAAACGCAGGACATGTGGCAAAACCTTGGAGCTGCTGCAGGGTCTGTGCCAAGAGTTGCAGAGGCTGCAGCACTATCAGCATTTCCAGCTCTCTGGATCTGGCACACTGCAGTCATGTGTGTTTCTTGGGGGCTACCAGGGCCACACCAGAACTGCCCCCAATATTCTACCAGTTTCTCAGGATCCTGCAGTTGCTCGGAGATGAAGTTCCAAAGCCCTGGGGGTGCCCACCGCTCCAGGCAGCTGCCCAGACCATCCCACACCCCCTGCCATGCAGAGCCTTCTCACCTTGGGGCAGATCTCTCACTGATATTTCTGAATAACTGTTTAATCTGAAACATAAGCTGAAACACATTAATGACACATAACAGTGGGAGTGTGCTGGTGTGAGCACCCCACGGATAGTGAAAATTTTCAAGAGCTATTGGAACTAGTTGTCAATCTCCAGGACAAAAAGAAGTGAGAGTGAGTCTGAGGGACTACTGGAAAGTGTCATCCCTTCTCTCCTCCGTAGCAAGACTCCCTGAGGAGTCCAAGTCAAGGGTGTAATTACTAATGTTATCAACAGTATAACTTCCATAACTCAAAGATGACATCAGAGATGAATGTGCACAAAACTTCATTTTGTCAGCTGCCAATTTTATCATGATATAAACCAGAGTCAAACAGCATACCAAAATAAATACCCTAATCCAGCCCCCAGAGCTGGCAAACAGTACAGCAAGGAAAACAAGCAGCAAGCAAGGAGCTGTGCAATGCAGCTTCATGAGAAGACTCAACAAGCTCCACACCACAAATGGGGAAACAATCAGCATCATGGCCTGCAGTTCTCCAGCTCCCACAAAGACCTGTGTTAACTCACTCAGGACAGATGTGCTGTTATCTCAATCGCTGGAGTCTCACATCGGGCACCAAAATGATGGTGGTTGTTGAATCCAGCATGTGGCTCAGCAGCACACAGTGCTTTGTGCACTGCCCCATTCCCAGTGGGATGGGGAAGAGAATTGGGGAAAAAAAGTACAACTTGTGGGTTGTAACAAAGCAATTTGAAAAAAGAGATAAAAGCAGAGGTGTAATAGTTATCACTATATATCCATTTATATGGAGTAGTATGTAACAACTGATGCACAAGCGCTTGCTCAGCATCACCAGACTGATGCTCAGTTGGGCACTGGGAAGAGAAGAGAGTGAGATAAACTGCCACCCCTTTCAATACAATTTCTGCTTGCTGTCAGGTGCTACAAAACGTCCCTTTGACCACTTCCAGTCAGCTGTGCGCAGTCTGTTCCCTCCCAGCTCCTTGAGCCCTCCACTGACCATGGCCTTGGCTCTGTACAATGCTGCTTAGCAGCAGCTGTAAACATCAGAGTGTTATCACCGTTGTTTTTCTCCTAGAAACAAAAAACTGCACCATAGTAGGCAGCCTGAAGAAAACAATTCCATCCCAGCTGTAACTCAGATACCTGCTTGTCCCCCTCCTCCTCTTGTCCTTCCTGATCAGGAAGCAAGGAACAGAATCTGCTGCTCTCCTGTCAGAGCCCTTTCCATCAGTTCTCAGCTAGCTCCTCTGCCATCCCCAGGCAGAGCTCAGTGCACTCTCTCAGATGGCAGCAGCCTTTCTTCATCTTCATTGCCTAATCGTAATGAAGAGTCTGTACCTACTTTGCTACAGTTCAGAGGTGGAAACCATCCCACCATGTCTCTGTGAGACAAACAAGACCCTAGGCCTGCAAAGGCACAGAGATTTGGAGTTCGCTGAGTGAATGTTTGTGGTCCTCTCATTAGTGTAAAGACCCTTCAGAAAGCATCCCCTTCCAGAAGCATGTTTTGATTTAGCCTGGCTGGGCCTTGCATCTACACCATGGTACTGATGTTCAGGGTCTTGAAGAAGAGGCAGATCTTCCTCTCTGCTCCATCTGTGGCATAGTCTGGATTTCAAGGCATTGCAAAGATACGGCACATCTACGTTATTGCACTGATGACAATTTAGTATGCTCTGGGCTCGCATTTCAATGGCATCTAATAAATCTAGGGTCATACCAGTTGACAGGAAGCTGGCAAATGTTGTCTTATCGTAAGGAAGAGCAAGAAAGATTACAAGGGGAACTATGGACCTGTCAGTCTCACTACAGTGCTTGATAAAATTATGGAGAAAATGATAGTGGGAGTTATGGAAAAACACCTGAAGTACAATTCTGTGATTGGTCACAGACAACACAGTATTCCGAGGGGATGGTCCTATTTAATTTCAAGTCTTTTTATGACTTTTATGACACCTTTATCCATTGAGCTGAACAAGGGAAGGCAGTTGATGTAATCCTTGAGGATTTCAGTAGAGCTTTTGATACTATTTCTCCAGCACCCTTCTGGACAGAAATTCCTGCATACAGCTAGACAGAAACAGAACGTTGTGTGTTGTAATACAAGAAGAATTTTACAGAGCAGCAGCCATGGATTGAGATAAGGAGTTCACAGAGCAGCAGCTGCAGAGCAGGATAAACAGCATGAGAACCAAGGACATCTCTAGGAAAAGAATGAATGGCTTGTGGCTTTGAAGGGGGGTTATAGGGTTGTTATTGCAGTAGCTTTCCTCCAATTAGCGTGTGTGATTTTTGGACGCCCTTGTCTGTCTCCTATAAAAGCATGTCTTTTCGAGCAATAAATTGATGCAGCTATACGTAACAATATTGGTCTGTTTGTCCCAGCACGCTGACATTTTGCCTTTCAGGTTCACCAGCAGTGGTGAGTGAGCAGTTGGCCAGTAGTTCTGTCCCCAAGGATTATAGTCAGTGGGTTCCATTGGGCTGGTAGATGGTCACTGTCAGAGTTTCCCAGGGTTCCATTTTAGGGCCAGTTTCCTTTCATGTTTATGCAGATGACTTGCATGCAGGACTAGAAGATGTTCTGAGCAAGTTTGCTGATGAGACCAGATGAGGAGGTGCTGTTGCCTCCACTGAGGGTGGAGAGGACTTGCAGAGAGATGTGGACAAGTCAGAGAAGTGGGTACCAGTTGGTACTAAGCACCAAGTGCATAAAGCATAACAAGAACAAGTGCCTGATTGTGCACCTGGGTATGGGCAACCCTGGACATACACACTGACTGGATATGGGACACATGAGAGAGGTCTGACAGAAAAGCATTGGGGGTCCTTCTCAACATAAAATTGGAAGTGATTCAGCAGTGTGCCCAGGCAGCCAGGAAAGACAACAGTCCCCTGGAGTGTATGAAGCAACTTATTGCCAGCTGGGTGAGGGAAAGGATCATCCCTCTGCTCTGCATTGCTACTGCCTCACTAGCAGCACTAGGTGCACTTCTGGGCACCGCAGAACATAAAGGACTTCAAACTCTGGGAGAATGTGCAAAGGAGGGCACTGGAACTGAGAGATCTGAAGTTCAGAGTTTCACAGGGATTGACTGCTTGTTCAGACTGGGCCCTTCTCACATCCCACATCCTGCAATGAGACACAGGGCACATGTGGGATAGGAACTTAACAGCATCCTTGCACCACATGCAGAGCCTGGGATCTTCCGTTCCTATGTCTTTCACTTAACATCATATAGACTTCCAACTCACTGCCACAGGAAGTGCCCTGAGCCAACATGAAGACAGGATCTCCCTATTTCTGGTCTTGCAATCAGGGCTTGACCTGTCTGCTTCATAAGGCAAAGGAGAGGTTTCTTAGCATGCCAGTGCCTTTGCCTGCCTGTAGTCATGGCTTCCAGTTATCTTCTCTAACTAGTCTGTTGGGAAGCTTACTTGGTAATGGCCCTCAGTGGGACCATTAATATTCCAAGAAACTTCACTGTTACTTCTGACTTTGTCTTGTTGAGCACTTTGTGCAAACTTCTCTCTGCACTGGAGGTTGATGGACTCAGCACCAAATGCTCACTGGGGCCCATTATAACCTAAAGAGCCTCTTGTGCCTTGTACCTTCCTGTTCTCTTCTTCAGGTTTTCAGAATGTGTCCAGCAAAATGGAGAGAGCTTAAAGAGCAAGAATCCAAAATGCATTTATTGTCTATTTATTTATAGTTTGTTTTATACAAGAAGTTAAAGAAGCACTTTGCAACTGATGTCAATCCAGGATGTCCCAATGAGTTCTGTACTGTTACTGTGTTGACAAAGTTCCTCCTCAACCTCCCCATCCCACTTCTACTCACACTGGCCCCATGGGACTTGCATCACTTTTCCTCACATCACTCTTCTCCTCTACCGTCACCCGCTCAGTGTTAAACCTCCTTTGTACCAACTCCCACTGGCTTTCCACAGAGAACCAGCTGCACACAGAAAAAGAAAGAATTCTCTTTATTTACAGCCAACAAACAGAAGGAAAGGTGATGCAATTGAATGAACAGTAAAACACAGTGATCAACTGCATGCCATGTCCAAGCAGCTTCTATTGAGGTTTATTTTTCATAGGGAATATTTGCACAAGAAATGAGTTAGAAACAGATAGGATGGGATAGATAGAATCACGGTGAAAGATTTGACAACAGACTTTTGACGAATGGAGCAAATTTCAGTAATCTCCCTTGGATAGATCAGCCAGGGAGTTGGGAGGTATCAACTTAGAATTGAACAGGACTCGTGAGTATTTCACACACTGAGACGGGTTAACACTTTCTTCTTGATTTCTATCTTTGTCTTCAACTCTTTTTTTCACTTTTACTGACATTAATGAACATCTTTCAGAATTCATGCTTTCTTTGAAGCATGAAAAAATGAAAGAGAGAAAGAGAAAAAAAAAGAAATAGAAATAAAAAAATGAAAAAAAAAAGGATATGGAAAGGGAAAAGGAAAAAGAAAAGGAAAAGGAAAAGGAAAATGAAAAGGAAAAGGAAAAGGAACAGGGAAAGGAAAAGGAAAAGGAAAAGGAAAAGGAAAAGGAGAAGAAAACGACATAGAAAAAGAAAAAGTAAGAGAAAAAGAAAAAGTAAGAGAAAAAGAAAAGATAGGAAGGGATAGATAGAATCACAGTGAAGGAGTTGACAACACAGTCCATCAGTCTTTGGTGAGATGGAGCAAATTTTAGTCATCCCCCTAAAAGTCAGAAATCAGACAGATAATTGGGAGGTATCTGACTGAACAATAAGAAAGGGATGGGGAAATCTGGCAGGCTGTGGCAGGAGCATGTGTCTAAATGGCCTGCTGAAAACATGCCTTTAACCACGACCATTTATTTAGGAGAGCTGGAGACACCTGGAGGATGAGGGATCAAATAGGCAGCAGGGAAGAGCAGCGGTGGGCGCCGGGATTTAGTCACAGGGCAATGATGGCACTGGCATCGCTGTCTGTGTCTCTGTACCTGAAAGCATCTGAATTAAAGGAAAAAAAAAAAAAAAAAAAGACACAAAATCCCTACAAAGACTCATATTTACAACTAAAAATGGAACAAGACTCATGAGAATTTCTCATGTTAAAAAGGGTTAACACATTTTCACTGATTTCTATCTTTGTCTTCAATTCTTTGTTTCAGTTTTATTGACATATATGTTCATCTTTTAAGCTTACAGCCTCAAAATAAATAAATAAATACATAAATAAAATTAGATCCTTTTGTCTTTTGCACATGGCCTGATGCCCCTTTCACCTTCACAATTCCCACCACACCTTCCATGCTGGAGCGTATGAGATCCAGTAGAGCACCTCTCCTCTTTGGTTCCTCCATGGCTTGGTCAAGAAGCTGCCATCTGTGCTCTCCAGGGATCTGCTGGATGGCACATGCCCTGCTGTGCTGTCCCTGCAGCACATACTGGAGTGAAAAAGGCTCCCAAAGGGGACAAGGGACAGACAACATCAGATTCCCATCTGTCTGCAGAGGGCACCTTCCACTTGCTCTCCCTGATCAGGAAGACAGGTACAGACACTGTTGGTCTCCTCTGTTTGCCATTTCCATTAGGTCTGACCTGGCTGCTCTGCCATCCCCAGGCAGAGCTCAGTGCACTCTCACAGAGGGCAGTCGCTCTTCCTTGTCTCCTCACCCATCCATCCTAAAGACTCTGTATCCCCCTTGTGCTACAGTGCAGTTGTGGAAGCCATTAAACTGTGTCCCCATGGTCCAAACAGGAGCTCAGGCCAGCAGCTCTATCAAGATTTCTAGCTTACTGTTTGTTGGTGTTTGCATTAGTGCAAAAGCACAGAAGTGAACATCCTAATTGAAAAGCATCACTGGACATTGCCTGACTGGATAGCTCATCTATGGTATCAGTGTGCAGAAGGTGGCACACAGGCATTAGAGCAATTGTGGGTCTTGGAGGTGACATAGCAGCACGGACACACCATGGGCATGGCTTTCCTGAAGGCCCTGTGCTGCACTTGCAGCTGCATGTGAATTCACCAGACAGCCGGTGCTATCCCCTCTCTGGCCCTCAGCTGATGCCCAGGAAGCAGCTGTCTATCTCAGGGATTTCCCACACGGTTTACAAGCACTGGCACACATCAGGAGCAGCCCAGGCACCTTGGGCATCACCCAGTGTCTGTGTGTGAGCAGCTGCCTCCCTGCTGAAGAACCAAGGACTCAGAGCAGGAGCTCACATGCAGGCAACTCCTTGTGCACTTCTGAACTGAACCAGAGGAATCCCAGCTCCTGTGGGTGTGTAGGGAGCTGAATCCCATTTCAGCTCCAGGATTTCTATCAAGGGATGAGACTCCTGCACTGCCTCAGCTGGATCACTGTCCTGCACAGGGAAAGTCCAAACCTCCTGTCCTTGTCTGGGTGCCCTTATTGTTTCATCAAACGATCTCTGGGAGCACTCCCCATATGTCTCCAATCAGTCACTGACCACTGGACATGTGGTGGTTAATTGAGCGGATTTCAAAGCACAGTCATGATGCTGTTTTCTTTCAGGAGCTGTTGGCCATGAGGACCCAGGGACATGTCAGGGGAGACGACTGGGAAGGATAAAAATGACATCATCTGCTGCTTGCTTTTCCAGGCTCCTGGGACACAGGGAGCTCATAAAAGTGGGCAGAGCTGCAGTGAGACAGCTGTGCCCAGGAGCAGATCTCGTGCACAGCACAGCCTGCAGGTGACAGAAGGAGAGGAGAGAAACTGGAGAGAGCTTGCAGGATGTGTGTGGTGTGAGCGGGCTGTGAGCTCTCTGCAGGAGCATTGCTCACAGACCATGACACGGTAAGTCTCACTACAGACCATGCAGATGCTTTTCATAGAGGGTCAACTTAATTTGGGATATCCCATAGCAGATCTGGATGTAGGCACCGCATGTTCCTTTACTGTGTTAAAAGCCTTCTGCTCCAGCTGAGGGCTACCGTGCTGCAGCACCAGAGCACAGCCATGAGGGCTGCGTGTCCCAGCACGGCTGCAGGCTGTGCAGCCGGGGCTGCAGGCGGGTGCCCAGGGCTGTCCTGCAGAGCAGGGTCCCTGCTGTGCCCCAGGGGCTGTGTGCCGGGTATGGGACTCTGCCGCCTGCCAGGCTCAGCACTCAGCCTGCCCGGGGAGCTGCCCAGGGCGCTGCGGGGAGACGTGTGGGGGGAAGGAGCCCCCCAGCAGGGCTTGTGCTGCCACAGCTGCTGCCTGGGGCGGGGGGATCAGAGCTCCACTGCACAACGGATTGGTTTTTAAGGTACTTTGCAAGAGGAGTGCCACGGCAGGAGGTTTCCATTTCCTGTTCTGAGGAAAAGAGGATTGGAAACAGAAATCTAAAAGGAGCTATCAGAGATCTGAGAATTTTTCTTCAATAAATTGCTTGTGGCCTGAACAGACAGACGTGATGTGCATTCAGTCCCCCCTTTCTCAGAAGATGGAACCAGTTGTAATTAACATCATTTTCTGTAGGCATGAATTATTCACTTATCCTACAAACAGGCAGCATTTTCTAACTGAAACTGAAAGTCACAGATGCTGGGGTAGGGGGCACTAAGGGGGGCACTTGGGGTAAAGATATGAGACACGAAACAGATGAAAATATACAGGGAGAAGGGATAAGAAAATAAGAAGAAGGTTAGAGCCCCATATGCTGCTTCTGCTTAAGGAATGTTGAAATACATGAAATTAAATGCAAGTAATGGTGCTAAATGTACACTGTTGTAAGAGAATAAAAACATTTCATAGTATAGCAGGAGGACTGTCTCTGAGAATGGTCTGGGCTTGTCATTACCTTCTGCACTCTGAGCAGGACTTCAAGCCCAGGAACAACAGCAGATGCCCAACAGCAGCTCCATCAGCGAGTTCCTCCTGCTGCCGTTGGCAGACACGCAGCAGCTGCAGCTCCTGCACTTCTGGCTCTTCCTGGGCATCTACCTGGCTGCCCTCCTGGGCAACGGCCTCATCAGCACAGCCGTAGCCTGCGACCGCCGCCTGCACACCCCCATGTACTTCTACCTCCTTAACCTGGCCCTCCTCGACCTGGGCTGCATCTCCACCACTCTCCCCAAAGCCATGGCCAACGCCCTCTGGGACACCAGGGCCATCTCCTACACAGGATGTGCTGCACAGCTCTTTTTAGTTCTCTTCTTCATCTCAGCAGACTGTTCCCTTCTCACCATCATGTCCTATGACCGCTACGTTGCCATCTGCAAGCCCCTGCACTACGGGACCTTGATGGACAGCAGAGCTTGTGCCACCATGGCAGCAGCTGCCTGGGGCGCTGGGGTTCTCTATTCCCTGCTGCACACTGCCAGTACGTTTTCACTGCCTCTCTGCCAAGGCAATGTTGTCAACCAGTTTTTCTGTGAAATCCCCCAGATCCTCAAGCTCTCCTGCTCAGAATCAAATCTCAGGGAAACTGTGATTCTCATTTTTGGTTCCAGCTTAGCCTTTGGCTGCTTTGTTTTCATAGTTGTGTCCTATGTGCAGATCTTCCTTTCTGTGCTGAGGATGCCCTCTGAGAAGGGACGGCACAAAGCCTTCTCCACGTGCCTCCCTCACCTGGCCGTGGTCTCCCTCTTTCTCAGCACTGGCTTTTTTGCCCACCTGAAGCCTCAATCCATTTCCTCCCCACTCCTGGATCTGACAGTGGCACTTCTGTACGCAGTGGTTCCTCCAACACTGAACCCTATTATCTACAGCATGAGGAACAGGGAGATCAAGCACGCTCTCAGGAAGATGTTGCAATACGCACTATTCCAGCTTCCATAAAATGCACAACTTCCTCATAGGATTCCCAGTGATGCTTCTTCATGTTTTATGCATCTTTGATTGTTTGCTTATGTGAGATATAGCAATGTGCAAAAAAAAAAAAAAAAAAATGTTATTGAACTTATAAATAAAAATTTATTTCACTTCTTTCCTACTTAATTTGCATTTTTTTCACTCCAAGAGCTCATGTAAACATATAACCAGATTCCCCGAATACGTTATATGATACCTAAAAAGCTTTCAAAATTGACATTTACTTAGCTTTTCTTTCTTCCTACTTTGTCTGGATTTGGGGAGGTACAGCCACAGATAGCAGCTCAACGTGCTCTTTTCATTTCTGATCTCTTTACACTGCCATAGTGCTCTCAGGCCCTCTCATTTGTGCAGTCCTGAAGGTCTTGTGTGTCTCACGACAGTCCTGTTGCCTCTACAGCAGCAATCCAGGGCTGCAGTCAGTATCCGGCAATACGAACAGCTGTGTCAGGGCTGGTCTCCTTGCTGGCACTGCCATAACAAGAGGGCTCCTTCAGAGCAGGACCAGAGAACTGGAGGGAGGCCTCTTCCAAAGCTGGTGTAAGGAATATACCTCAGGAGCTGCTCCCTGAGAAGACCTTGGGATCTTCTGGTGATCTTCAGTGTGTGACCGGACCAGATTGAATAGTCCCAAGGAGATCAGTAAGAGACTCGGGGCAGTGCTGTGATTTAAGGTTTATGGGTTGAGATAAAGAGAAAAGAGGAAAAAAAAAAAAAAAAAAAAAAAAAAAAAAAAAAAAGAGGGAGAGAGAAGAAAAAGAAGAAAAAGAAGAAGAAAAAAGAGAAAAAGAAAAGGATAATAGTTTTGACAAATGTATTTATACATATATAATATATTTAGTATATTTTCACACATATACAATATATGCATTTGCAAACATATATGAAGTAATTCTTATGTTTTTCTGTTTGCAAGTTCAGAACTAGTTGCAGGGGTTTTAACAGCCATAGTATTCACTGTAGGAACAGAAGTGACTGTTGGGCTGTTGCAGGAGTTGGAGCAACTGCATTGCTCATTGCCAGAGCTGGAATCACCGCAGGACCTGAGATTGAAGTTGGAGCAGCCACTGGGCTCATTGGAGGGGTTGGAGTGACCACAGGGCTGTACCTCCTGGCACAGTGCACCTCCCTTGGGAGGAATTTGTTTCATTTTCTTATAGCAATACTTGGAACAGCTACAGGACCTGTAGCAGGAGTGACTGCAGAGCTCATTATGAGGGGATGAGTGACAGCGGGATCTGTCCAGAGCATGGAGCAAACGCAGGACATGTGGCAAAACCTTGGAGCTGCTGTAGGGTCTGTGCGAAGAGTTGCAGAGGCTGCAGCACTGTCAGCATTTCCAGCTCTCTGGATCTGGCACACTGCAGTCATGTGTGTTTGTTGGGGGTTACCAGAGCCACAGCAGACCTGCCCGCAATATTCTACCAGTTTCTCAGGATCCTGCAGTTGCTCGGAAATGAAGTTCCAAAGCCCTGGGGGTGCCCACCGCTCCAGGCAGCTGCCCAGAATGTCCCACACCCTCTGCCATGCAGAGCCTTCTCACCTTGAAACAGATCTCTTACTGATATTCCTGAATAATTTTTTAAATTCAAACATAGCCTGGAACACATTAATGACACGTAGCAATGGGAGTGTGCTGGTGTAAGCATCCCATGGATAGTCAAAATCGTCAGGAGCTATTGGAACTAGATCTTGATCTCCAGGACAAAAAGATGTGAGAGCAAGTCCGAGAGACTACTGGAAAGTGTCCACCCTTCTTTCCTCCGTAGCCAGACTCCCTGAGGAGTCCAAGTCAAGAGTGTAATTACTAACCTTATCAACAGTATTACTTCCATAAATCAATTATGACCTCAGAGATGAATGTGCACAAAACGTCACTTTGTTGGCTGCCAATTTTATCGTGATACAAACCAAGGTCAAACAGCATAGAAAAATAAATATCCCTTATCCAGCATCCAGAGTTGACAAATAATGCAGCAGGGAAAACAAACAGCAAGCAGGGAGCTGTGCAATGCAGCTTCATGAGAAGACTCAGCAAGCTCCAGACATAGGGAAACTATCAGCATCATGGCCAGCAGTTCTCCAACTCCCACAAAGCCCTGTCCGCTCTGGATATCCGTGCTGTTATCTCAACCCTTTGAGCCTCACATCGGGCACCAAAATGACGGTGGTTTTTGAACTCAACATGTGGCTCAGCAGCACACAGTGCTTTGTGCACTGCCCCATTCCCAGTGGGATGGGGAAGAGAATTGGGAAAAAAAGTACAACTTGTGGGTTGTAACAAAGCAGTTCACTAAGAGATATAAAAGGAGAGGAGTAATAGTTATCACTGTATATCTGTTGATATGGAATAGTATGTAACAAGTGATGCACAGGCACTTGCTCAGCACCACCAGACTGATGCTCAGCTGGGCCCTGGGCAGTGAAGAGACTGAGATGGACTCCCACCCCTTTCAATACAATTTCTGCTTGCTGTCAAGTGGCACAAAATGTCCCTTTGGCCACTATCAGTCAGCTGTCCTCACTCTTTTCCCTCCCAGCTCCATGTGCTCTCCACTGACCATGGCCTTGGCTCTGTACAATACTGCTTAGCAGCAGCTGTAAACATCGAAGTGTTATCAGTGGTTTTCTCCTAGAACCAAAACACTGCACTGGAGCGGACAGTCTGAACAAAACAATTCCATCCGAGCTGTAACTCAGAGTCCTGCCTGTCCCCCTCCTCTTGTTCTTCCTGATCAGGAAGCAAGGAACAGAATCTGCTGCTCTTCTTTTTGAAACCTTTCCATCAGTATTCAGGTGGCTCCTCTACCATCCCCAGGCAGAGCTCAGTGCACTCTCACAGATGGCAGCAGCCTTTCTTCATCTTCATTGCCTAATCGTAATGAAGAGTCAGTACATACTTTGCTACAGTTCAGAGATGGAAACCATCCCACCATGTCTCTGTGAGACAAACAAGACCCTAGGCCTGCAAAGGCACAGAGATTTGGAGTTCGCTGAGTGAATGTTTGTGGTCCTCTCATTAGTGTAAGGATTCTTCAGAAAGCATCCCCTTCCAGAAGCATGTTTTGTTTTAGCCTGGCTGGGCCTTGCATCTACACCGTGGTACTGGTGTTCAGGGCCTTGCTCAGAAGCAGCAGCCTGCATGAAAGGAAATGCTCTGTGGTTTTCTCTTGAGTTGTCCCATTTATTTCTCATGCTACCTGCACTGGTCTGCAGGCACTTATGGGCAGCAGCAGGTTGGGGTTATCCCCAGAGGGTTCACAATAGGATTTAGGATGGGGTATTTGCAACAAGACTTTCTCTGAGGAATCCTCACACAATCCTATGGAACAACTCAGAGGCTTTCCCTGCAGTCTCCAACAGCAGCAACATCCCTCAGCCCTTCTCTGTCACATCCAGTTCCCCACCCTTCCCCATTTGGACCTGGTTTAAAGCCCTTTAATCAATCAGTGCAGGAGCATTTCAGATGGGGTCATGGAGGAGGCAGACTGCCATTCTTGGGGTGGCCATTTTCCCAGGAGGGCATGGTGGGAGGGCTTTGTCCCATCTGGTTCCACCAACACTTGCATCCACCCAGCAGAAGGCTGTGCCCTCTGTGTCCCACTTGAACTCTGCATGGAGCTTACAGTTGGCAGTGACATGGCTGAGAATCTCTGGGCATGGACTAATGGACAAGAAAGTAAGGTAGCTTCTTAACTTCCTCCCTTCATACCTTAGCAACTTCCTTGTAATCTCCCCAAGTATCCTGTCCCTTCTTCTGGACGATGGAGATTCTCTTTTTCTTCCTGAGTCTTAATAGTTTTTCCCAGTTCAACTGCACTGGTCTTCTTCCCCTATGGCTCACCTGATGGCATTCAGGGACAGCCTGATCTTGTGCCTTTAAGATTTCCATCTTGAGGAGTGTCCTGGTTTCCTGGACCCCTTTACCCATACGGAGCGACTCCCAAGGGACCTGTGCTACAAGTGTCCTGAACAGGTCAAAGTCCGCCTAGAAGTTCAGGATAGTAGTTTTGCTAGTCACCCTTCTGACATCTCCAAGAATAGAGAATTCTA
The DNA here is from genome assembly GCF_054131305.1 of Coturnix japonica. Classification (NCBI taxonomy): domain Eukaryota; kingdom Metazoa; phylum Chordata; class Aves; order Galliformes; family Phasianidae; genus Coturnix; species Coturnix japonica. The sequence continues at coordinate 3,699,542 of NW_028188943.1, read as the reverse complement.
CCATTTCATGGCCACTCTGCCCAAGACAGCCCTCAGCCTTCTCAACTCCTACCAGTCCTTCACTGCTAGTGAAGAGCTGGTCTAGCAAGGAACCACCACTGGTAGGCCTTCATACCAGCTGCGTAAGGAAGCTGTCTTGCATACAATCTAGAAACCTCTTGGACTGATTCCTCTGCTCTTTATTATATTCCCAGCATATATCAGGGAAGTTGAAGTCTCCCAAGAGAATGAGTGCTGGCGATCGTGCGACTTCAGTAAGCTGCTCATAGAATGCCTCACCCATCAATTCATCTTGATTAGGCGGTCTATAAGAGACCTTTAGCAAGATGTCACACTTACAGACTTTTCCCCTGATCCTTACAAATATGCACTCATCTCGATGGTTCTGAAGCCCACGTTCTTCAACATCAAAACTCTCTTTAATATAAAGGGCCACACCACCACCCTTCCTTCCTCATCTATCCCTTCTGAAGAGCTTGTAACCATCCATCACAGCACTCCAGTCATGGCAGTGGTTCCACCATGGGTCGGTAATAGAAACTAGGTCATGGTTTGTCTGATGCACATTTGCTTCCAGCTCCTCCTGCTTGTTGACCAAACTGCGTGCGTTGGTGTAGACGCACTTCAGCTGAGGCATCTGCCTCTCTCCCAGCTCAAGAAGCGTTCCCCTTGGCTCATCTCTGGTGAGCCTTGTTTCGTCCCCTCCCCCATTGTAGCTAGTTTAAAGCTCTTTCGATAAGCCCCACTACCTTCTGTGCTAGGATTCATTTCCCCCTTTGAGACAGTTGGGTTCCTTTCATGGATAACAGACCATGGGCCAAGTAAACTGTCCTGTGATCAAAGAACTCAAAGTTTCTGGCTCAGTACCAACCTCTGAGACAATTGTTCATTGCTTTGCTTTCCAAGCCTGCTCCGTGTCCCTCACTGCCACTGAAGGTATAGAACAAAAAATCACTTGATCTCACACTCTGTGAACTAAATGGCCTAAATTCCTGAAATCTCTTTTCATAGTTTGTAGGCTTCTCTAAGAAATTTCATCACTGCCCACCTAAACTATGAGTAGTGGAAAATAATCAGTGGACCTAACCAGCATGGGGAGTTTCCTCATTATGTCCCTGACCTGCAGCCAAGAAGGCAGCAGACTTACTGACGGCTCGGGTCCAGTTTGCAAATGGGGCCCTCTATTCCTCTGAGAAGGGAGTCACCCACCATGACCACCCTTCTTTCTTTCATGGCAGAGGAAGTCACAAGGCTTGGTAGTGACTGCCTTGCATTAGTCTCCTTCCTAGGCAGATCCTCCATTGCCTCCCTATTTTTATCTCCTTCAGATTTCAGAGTGTCAAACCTGTTGCTTAGATGGATCAGGGGTCGAGGGCTAGGCAGGCATGGGGGGGCTCCTGTGACGTTGAGTTGGGACTCTCTTCCAACCCTCCTCATCAGTCATGTCTGTCTGACTGTGACAGGGCAGGGAGTCAACCACTTTTCTGGGGGTATCTGCCTGGCAGCCTTCCCTCGGGGATGCCAGCAAGTCACTCCACCAGCCCATCTCCCAATCACACACCCTGATGGTAAATTGTGAGTAAAACCTTGAGTAAAGTGAGAGTTCACCTAGAGAAAAGTATGAGTAGAAACCTGGACTGATGTGAGGGTAAACCCAGAGTAAACCCAGGATCCCATCCATCGGGCATGCACAGCCTCTAAGGGCAATTTTTTCCAGTGATGCTGTGTAAAAAAAATAGGTTCCTCACATCTAACCTATGTCTCCCCTTTTTAATTTAAATCCGTTTCCATTTGTCCTGTTATCATCAGACCATCCCATCATTATTCTAGCGTTAGGCATCTCATCCTCAGATGGAAACCATGGGGCTGAATTGGGATCAGCTTTTCAAAGAACCACGGGGGCTGCAAGTTCACCTAGCTGAGTTCAGATGTGCACAGTGAGGTGTCTGTGTGTGAGTCCCTCATCTGAATCCTTGGTTTTTATTCCACAGGGACTGCACTGCTCATACACAGACTCTCAGTGATGCCCAAGGTGCCTTGGGTGATCCTAGTTTTGTGCTAGTGCTTGTAAACTGTGCTGGAAAATCTATGAGATAGACAGCTCCTTCTGGAGCATCAGCTGAGGGCCAGAATGGCCTATTCTTGGCCATCCTGAATACCACAACAGCCTCGTGCTTAAGGCACCCAGTGTGTCTTTTGCACCTGTCCCCGTGGAGCGTGTAGTGATATTCTGCTTACCAAATGGATGAGATCAGAACAGAAGAGGCAGATCTTCCTCTCTGCTCCATCTGCGGCATACTGCGGAGTTCAAGGAGTTGCAAAGCTATGGCACGTCTACGTTCTTGCACTGATGACACCTTAGTATGCTCTGGGCTCTCTTTTCCATGGCATCTAAAAAAATCCAGGGTCATACCAGTTAACGGGAAGCTGGCAAATGTTGTCTCATTGTAAGGAATAGAAAGAAAGATGAAATGAGCAATTATGGACCAGCCAGTATCACTCCAGTGCCTGTTAAAATTGTGGAGAAAATGATGGTGGGAGTTATGGAAAAACAGCTGAAGGACAATCCTATCATTGGTTGCAGCCAATGCAAGATACTGAGGGGAAGGTCTTATTTCATTTCAGATCCTTTTATGACACGGTTATCCATTTAGCTGACCAAGGGAAGCTAGTTGTAAACCTTGAGGATTTCAGTAGAGCTTTTGATACTGTTTCTCACAGCACCCTTCTGGACAAAATGTCCTGCATACGGCTAGACAGAAACAGAACATGGTGGGGGAGTAGTTGGCCAATAGGTCAGGCCAAAGGGATTATAGTCAATGGGTTCCATCAGCCTGGTAGATGGTCACTATCAGGGTCCCCCATGGCTCCATTTTCGGGCCACTTCTCTCATGTTTTTGTGGATGACTTGCATGCAGAACTAGAAGATGTTCTGAGCAAGTTTGCTGATGATACCAGATGAGGAGGTGCTGTTGCCTCCACTGAGGGTGGAGAGGACTTGCAGAGAGATGTGAACAAGTCAGAGAAGTGGGTACCAGTTGGTACTAAGCACCGAGTGCATTAAGTATAACAAGTGCCTGATTGTGCACCTGGGTAGGGGCAACCCTGGACATAAACACTAACTGGATATGGGACACTGGAGAGAAATCTGACTGAAAAGGACTGGGGGTCCTGGTCAGCATCAAATTGAAAGTGAGTCAGCAGTGTGCCCAGGCAGCCAGGAAGGCCAACGGTCCCCTGGAGTGCATCAAGCAATTTATTGCCAGCTGGGTGAGGGAAAGGATTGTCACTGTCTGCTCTGCATTGCTACAGCCTCACCTGGAGCACTGGGTGCACTTCTGGGAACCTAAAGTACATCAAACTATGGGAGAGTGTGCAAAGGAGGGCACTGGAACTGAGAGATCTGAAGTTCAGAGTTTCAGTGGGATTGATTGCTTGTACAGACTGGGCCTTTCTTACATCCCACATCCTGCTATGAGACACAGGGCACACATGGGACATGAACTTGACAGCATCCTTGCAGACATAGATGCTGAGCCTGGAATCCACTGTCCTCATGTCTTTCATTTAACATCATACAGATCTCCATCCCACATCCCCAGGAAGGGTCCTGAGCCAACATGAGTGACAGGATCTCCATGCCAAGGGTCTGGGAATCATGCTGGCCTGTCTGCTTCATAAGGCAAAGGAGGGGTTTCTTAGCATCAGAGCCACCATGCCAGTGCCTTTCACTGCCTGTAGCCATGGCTTCCAATTATCTGCTCTAACAAGTCACTTGGGAAGCTTGCTTGGTAATAGCCCTCAGTGGGCCCATTAATACTCCAAGAAACTTCACTGTTACTTCTGACCTTGTCTTGCTGAGCACTTTGTGCAAACTTCTCTCTGCACTGGAGATTGATGGACTCAGCATCAAATGCGCCCTGGGGCCCATTATAAACTTCAAAGCCTCTTGTGCCTTATGCCTTCCTGTGATATTCTTCAGGTTTTCAGAACTTGTTCAGCAAAATGGAGAGGTATTTGGAGAGAGCATAAGGAGGAAGAATCCAGCAGACATTTATTATCTGTTTATTTATAGTTGGGTTTAAAGAAGGTATTAAAGGATCGCTGTACAACTCCTTGTGCTCATCTGAGCTGAACCAGAGGAATCGCAGCACCTGTGGGTCTGTGGGGAGCTGAATCCCATTTCAGCTCCAGGGCTTCCATCTGGGGATGAGGCACCTGCACTGCCTCCTCTGGATCACAGCCCTGCACAGGGAAGTTGTCTCAACCCTCCTTGTCCTTGTCTGGTTGCCCTTTTTGTTTTATCAAACACTCTCAAGTAGGACTCAGCAGATGTCAGGAAATGACTGGTGGATAACTCAGCAGATTTCAAAGAACAGTTATGATACTGTTGTCTTTAAGGAGCTGATGGCCATGAGGACCCAGGGACACCACAGGGGAGATGAGTGGGAAGGATAAAACTGACATTCTCTGCTGCTGAGCTGGGCCAGGCTCCAGGGACACAGGGAGCTCATAAACGTGGGCAGAGATGTAGAGAGACAGCTGTGCCCAGGAGCAGCTCTTGTGCACAGCACAGTCTACAGGTGACAGAAAAAGAAGAGAGAAATTGGAGAGAGCTTATAGGATGTGCACTGTGTGAGCAGGCTGTGAGCTCACTGCAGGAGCATTGCTCACAGACCATGACAAGGTAAGTTTCACTGCAGACCATGCAGCTACTTTTCATACAGGGTTAACAGAATGTGGGACATCCAATAGCAGAATTGACTGCAGTCACTCCATATTCATTTACTGTGGAAAAAGCCTTCTGCTCCAGATGAGGGATTCCGTGCTGCAGTGTCAGAGCACAGCCCTGAGGGCTGCGTGTCCCAGCACGGCTGCAGGCTGTGCAGCAGGGGCTGCAGGTGGGTGCCCAGGGCTGTCCTGCAGAGCAGGGTCCCTGCTGTGCCCCAGGGGCTGTGTGCCGGGTATGGGACTCTGCCGCCTGCCAGGCTCAGCACTCAGCCTGCCCGGGGAGCTGCCCAGGGCGCTGCGGGGAGACGTGTGGGGGGAAGGAGCCCCCAGGCAGGGCTTGTGCTTCCACAGCTGCTGCCTGGGGCAGGGGATCACAGCTCCACTGCACAACAGTATGTTTGTGAAGGTCCTTTGCAAGAGGAGAGCCAAGGCAGAAGGTTTCCATTTCCTGTTCAGATGCAAATAGGATTTGAAACAGAAATATAAACGGAGCTAACAGAGATTTGAGAATTTTTCTCCAATCAATTGCTTGTTTTCTGAACAGTCACACGTGATGTGCTTTCAGTCTCCTATTTCTCAAAAGTTGGAACCGGTTGTAATTTTCATTATTTTTTGTAGACATGAATAATTCACGTATCCTGCAAACAGGCAGCGTTTTCTAACTGAAACTGAATAGCCCAGTGGCTGGGGTTGGGGGTCTTAGAGCAGCTGGGGGTAAAGATATGAGACATTAAACAGATGAAAATATCCAGGGGGGTGGGATAAGAAAAAAAGAGGAAGGTTAGAGCTCCATATGCTGCTTCTGCTTAAGGAATGCTGAAATACATGAAATTCAATGCAAGTAATGGTGCTAAATGTACACAGTTGTAGGAGAATGAAAATATTTCATATTATAGCAGTAAGATGTCTCTGAGAATGGTCTGGACTTGCCATTATCTTCTGCACTCTGAACAGGACTCCAAGCCCAACAACAGCAGATGCCCAACAGCAGCTCCATCAGCAAGTTCCTCCTGCTGCCGTTGGCAGACACGCGGCAGCTGCAGCTCCTGCACTTCTGGCTCTTCCTGGGCATCTACCTGGCTGCCCTCCTGGGCAACGGCCTCATCAGCACAGCCGTAGCCTGCGACCGCCGCCTGCACACCCCCATGTACTTCTTCCTCCTCAACCTGGCCCTCCTCGACCTGGGCTGCATCTCCACCACTCTCCCCAAAGCCATGGCCAACGCCCTCTGGGACACCAGGGCCATCTCCTATGCAGGATGTGCTGCACAGCTCTTTTTCTTTCTCTTCTTTGCCTCAGCAGAGTGTTCCCTTCTCACCATCATGTCCTATGACCGCTATGTTGCCATCTGCAAGCCCCTGCACTATGGGACCTTGATGGACAGCAGAGCTTGTGCCACCATGGCAGCAGCTGCCTGGGGCACTGGGGTTCTCTTTTCCCTGCTGCACACTGCCAGTACGTTTTCACTGCCTCTCTGCCAAGGCAATGTTGTCAACCAGTTTTTCTGTGAAATCCCCCAGATCCTCAAGCTCTCCTGCTCAGAATCAAATCTCAGGGAAGTTGTGTTTCTCATTTTTAGTGTAAGTTTAGCCTTTGGGTGCTTTGTTTTCATAGTGGTGTCCTATGTGCAGATCTTCGTGGCTGTGCTGAGGATGCCCTCTGAGCAGGGAAGGCACAAAGCCTTCTCCACGTGCCTCCCTCACCTGGCCGTAGTCTCCCTATATATCATCACTGGCTTTTATGCCTACCTGAATCCCCACTCTGTCTCCTCTCCATCCATGGTCCTGATGGTGGCAGTTCTGTACTCAGTGGTGCCTCCAGCAGCCAACCCCCTTATCTACAGCATGAGAAACCAGGAAGTCAAGGTTGCAGTGAGAAAAGCGATGACCAAATGTGTTTCAAAAACACTGAACTGCCGCTCTTTTGGAATTCATGACTTGTAGTCTCACTCCAATTTGTAGGAGGGAGGCAAGGTTCTTTTATATGTGTATACCCAGCATGAGATTAAGAAGCAATGGTTCAAATGTTGGTCCAACCCGTTTATTAAAGTCCTAGCTGTTTTTAGTGAGATGGGGAAGGGAAGGTAGGCAATAGGAAAAGTAGGAAATATAAGCAAGGAGTCTTTGTGGGAAGGAAGAGGGAGATAGTCACCACCATGGATCCAATGAGGTTTGTAGTTCATTGATCTTCATTAGTAGTGGGTTGTCAGGTGTTGTTGTTTCACTGGTGATGATAGTGATCATGATGATGAGCATGACAAGGACGAGGACGACTAATTTCCAATGGTAGCACCAACTTATTTATAAGTCCAAAGTGGTCAAGTCAGCTCTCTCTTTTGAGTGACAGCTCAAATCCAAAGTAGTGGAGCCAGCTCTGCTTGGAGTAGAAAATTCTGGCTTTGGGATCTCAGCAGAAACTTCTTTGTTCCAATCTTCCGGGCCTTGCCAGCAGATAAGAGGGAGCAGGGATGCCCATCTGCATCCTGTTTTTCACAGGACACGATGGTAGCATTCCCCAATTTTCCCATACCAAGCTGGAGCTATTTAGTCCCAGGCCAGATCTTCTGCCTGTAAACACTCCTGTGCACTCTCTTCCGGAAGCAAACAGCTATGAAGGAAGGTGCTATCAGATGCCTACAGGGTGATGCTGATTGTCACACAGTAGCACACATCACTTGCCTCCTCCATAAATCAGTGAGAGTCTTATCACTAGAAAACACCTCAGGAAGCAAGCTTTGAGCCAGAAAACAAAGAAGGGTTCTAACACTTGCAATGCAGCTTTTTTACTGAATCATACTCTCTTTTACTGTTTGTTTGTTTTGTGCTATTTTTTATGTGTAAGTTATTCTTCTTATTATTATTATTTTAAATACCATAATATTTTTCACTAAAACCTCATTATTAAAACCAGTTCTTATTCAGCTTGTACCTTTTTATTGTAGCCCAGACACACTGCAAATAATGAACCAGGCTCTCTGTGAACCGTAACAGACGTGCAGTGACTCTGTCTGTCCTCCTTCTTTTGTTGGGGTTGGATGTTCTCAGAAACCCACAATCCAGCAGGAAGCACACGGCTGTTCATCAAACTGTGTGGTGACTTCAGCCTGCAACAGTTGACGGGCCATCCCTGGGCTCCTGGCTGGGGTCTGTGTTTTCAGGCTCACATCTGTCAGTGCCTCTGAGGGGCCAGCAGCAGCAGCTGGTTTGCATGTTGGCTGTCAGGTCCCCTCTTCCTCATTTCCTGTGAGACCCTGCACAGGACAAGTTCTTTGATACGGTTTATCACGTCAGAAGTTTCCAGGCTTCATAGAATCATAGGATCATAGAACTACCCAGGTTGGAAAAGACCTTGAAGATCATCAAGTCCAACCACAGCCTAACCATAGTGCCCCAACTCTAACAACCCTCTGCTAAATCATATCTCTGTGCACCACATCCAAACGGCTCTTGAACACATCCAGAGACGATGACTCAACCACCACCCTTGGGAGCCTATTCCCGTGTTTAACTACCCTTTCTGTAAAGTGTTTTCTAATGTCCAACCTGAACTTATCCTGGCACAACTTGAGGCCATTTCCCCTCATCCTGTCACTTGTCACCAGTAAGAAGAAACTTGCCCCACTCTCACTGTAAGAATCCATCAGATACTGGAAGAGAGCGACAATATCTCCCCTCAGCCTCCTTTTCCCCAGACTAAACAGCCCCAGCTTCCTCAGCCTCTCCTCGTAGGGATGATTTTCCAATCCCTTCACAAGCCTCGTTGCCGCTCTCTGGAGCTGCTCCAGTACTTCCATGTCTTTTTTGTACTGAGGTGCCCAGAAGTGAACACAGTACTCGAGGTGTAACCTCACCAATGCCAAGTACAGGGGCAGGATGACTTTCCTAGTCCTGCTCACCACACCATTCCTGATACAAGCCAGAATGCCATTGGCCCTCTTGGCCACTTGGGCACACTGCTGGCTCATATTCAGCTGACTGTCCATCAGCACACCAAGGTCCCTTTCCATCAGGCAGCTTTCCAGCCACACCTCCCCAAGCCTGTAGAGTTGCCTGGGGTTGTTGTGACCAAAATGCAGGACCCAACTATTGGTCCCATTGAAGCTCACGCCGTTAACCTTGGCCCGTCAATCCAGTCTATCCAGGTCCCTCTGTAGTGCCCTTCTCCCCTCAGGCAGATCTACACTCCCTCCCAACTTGGTGTTGTCTACAAACTTTCTGAGGGTGCTCTCAATCCCCTCATCCAGATCTTCAATGAAGAAACACAGAAGCTATACAAAATAGCTTCCAAAACCCAAAGATGAACTCAGAGCTAAATCTGCACAAAACTTCATTTTGTCAGCTGCCAATTTTATCATGATATAAACCAAGGTCAAACAGCATAGCAAAATAAATACCCTGATCCAGACCCTACAGCTGACAAACAATGCAGCAGGGAAAGGAAGTAGCAAGCAAGGAGCTGTGCACTGAAGCTTTATGAGAAGGCTAAACAAGCTCCACAAATAAGGGAACAATCAGCATCATTGCCAGCAATTCTCCAGCTCCCACAAAACCCTGTGTTATCTCACTTTGGACAGATGTGCTGTTACCACAACCCTTGGAGCCTCACATCAGGCACCAAAATGATGGTGATTGTTGAACCCAACATGTGGCTCAGCAGCACACAGTGCTTTGTGCACTGCCCCATTCCCAGTAAGATGGGGAGGAGAATTGGGAAAAATAAGTACAACTTGTGGGTTGAAATGAAGCAATTTACAAAGAGAAATAAAAGGAGTGGTGTAATAATTATCACTATATATCCGTTTATATGGAATAATATGTAACAACTGATGCACAAGCACTTGCTCAGCACCACCAGACTGATGCCCAGCTGGGCCCTGGGTAGTGAAGAGACTGAGATGAACTCCCACCCCTTCCAATACTCCTTTTACTTGCTCTTAGTTGGTATGGAACATCACTTTGGCCACTTTAAGGCAGCTGTGCACGATCTGTTCCCTCCCACTTCCATGTGCCCTCCACTAACCATGGCCATGGCTCTGTACAGCAATGCTTAACAGCAGCTGTAAACATCAGAGTGTTATCAACATTGTTTTTCTCATAGAGCCAAAACAATGCACTGGAGCAGATAGTCTGAATAAATCAATTCCAAACCAGCTGTAACTCAGATTGTAACTCAGCCTGTCCCCCTCCTCTTGCTCTTCCTGATCAGAAAGCTGTACCTGCTTTGCTAGAGTTCAGAGGTGGGAACCATCCCACCATGTCTCTGTGAGCCAAACAAGACCCTAGGCCTGCAAAGGCACAGAGATTTGGAGTTCGCTGAGTGAATGTTTGTGGTCCTCTCATTAGTGTAAAGACTCTTCAGAAAGCATCCCATTCCAGGAGCATGATTTGATTTAGGCTGGCTGGGCCTCAGATCTACACTGTGATACTGGTGTTCAGAAAGTGGCACAGAGGAAAGAGACCCATTCTGGTGCTCACAGGTGTCCAGCAAGCACTGACACTACCAGGACATGGCTTTCTTGAAGGTCCTCAGCTGTATTTGCCAGCTGGCTGGGGCCGTGCTGGAGACCCCAGGGAACTGCCTTTGTGTTATAATTCAAGAAGGAATTTACAGAGCAGCAGCCATGGATCAAGACAGGATCTCACAGAGCAGCAGCTGCAGAGCAGGATAAACAGCATGAGAACCAAGGACACCTCTAGGAAAAGAATGAATGGCTCGCAGCTTTGAAGGGGGGTTTAGGGTTGTTATTGCAGATGCTTTCCTCCCATTAGTGTGTGTGATTTCTGAATGCCCCCATCTGTGTGCTATAAAAGTATGGCTATTCGGGCAATAGATGGACGCAGCTATATTTAACTGTATTGGTGTGTGGCTGTTTGTCCTAGAACAGGAAGCTGACCTTTTGCCTTCAAGTTCACCAGCACGTGGGGGCCCGCAATGTCATGGGATTTCACTCTTGAACACCAGTGGGATCCCCAGAAACTAAGCCAGTATTGGAGACAGGGATGGTGCAGCCTAGATAGATCTAAGGGGGTATGACTGAATTGGGGCTTGGCTTGTGTTTACTGTGCTCTTTATAACACTGTTCTGGAAAGACACAGTTTCTGAGATGATGTTCAAACCAAAAAGGGAAATCCCCAAGTCAATTCTGATCAGTAACTTGCCCCTGTGGAAGGCAAGAAATGGAAATGGGTGTCCTCATGTCTAGGACAGAAAAAAGAAGCAGAGGAGGAGGCAGCAGAAGATCCAGGTGACGGGTCTGGATCAGTACTGAGAAAGGCAAAAGGAAAAGTGGCATGAAGAAGAGAGTGATGAGGAGGAAATCTCTATTACTGTTTGTCGACCCCTGAAGATGACTGAAATCCAAGGCGTAAGACAGGAGTTCACACGGCACCAGAATGAATCTCTTGTTACCTGGTTGCTTCGCTGTTGGGACAGCTGGGACGGTAGCTTGTTGTGATGTGACAGGCCCTTCCCCATATTCTGGAAGAATCTTAGTGACGTGTAATACAGTGGGTGTAGACAAAAAGGCGTAGGTTATATAAGAATGTGTCTGTTTCAATAAATCGCCATTTTGCCACTTCATCTCCTTGGTGTCACTTGGTAATTGGCCTAGCTGCTGCTTCAGTTGAAGGCGAGAGATCGTAAAGAAATTAACGATCATAAAGCCTTCATGTGTATCATTAAAAATCTCAGCTATTAGACACAAGCGCTTTCCAGATCGAGCAAGGAACAACAGTAAATTGCACTGCGTGTTTCCTTGTGGCGTTACCTACGTGACCACAGAGAAGACATGAGGAAGTGGCATGACCAGCCTACTCCTGTACTATGAGCACGGGTGAGAGAACTACAAAACAGTCCAACCACCAGTACGGCTGCTCCAGTTATCACAGGTAACCAATAGAGGGGCCCTGCCCTCAGTCAAGGGAGTGGAAGGGATAATAGAGTTTATTGGACTGTGTGGATTTGATGGCCTGGCACATCAGAACCACAGAAATATAAGGCACTGGTGGATACCGGTGCACAGTGCACCCTAATGCCCTCCAGTCATGAAGGGACAGAATCAATCCATATTTCTGGATATCTCTCAAGAATTGACTGTGTTGGAGGCTGAAATAAGCCTCACTGGTAAAGACTGGAAAAAACATCCTATGTGAGTGGCCCAGGGTTTCCGTTCATACTTGGTATTGATTACCTCAGAAGAGGGCATTTCAAGGATACTAAGGGGTATCACTGGGCCTTTGGAATCACTGCTGTAGATATGGACAACATTAAGCAGCTGTCAGTTTTACCTGGCCTGTCAGAGGACCCGTCTGTTGTGAGGCTGCTACGAGTAAAAATAAAAGAGCAGCAGGTACCGATTGCTACAAAGACAGTGCACAGACGGCAGTATCGCACCAACAGGGATTCCTTGCTCCCCATTCATGATTTGATTCGCCAGTTGGAGAATCAGGGAGTGATCAGTAAAACTCACTCACTTTTTAACAGTCCCATATGGCCAGTGCGTAAAGCCAGTGGAGAATGGAGGGTGACAGTAGACTACCGTGGCCTGAATGAGGTCACACCCCCACTGAGTGCTGCTGTGCTGGAGAGCAAATAATTCAAATTCTTCTATGAGCCAGTTTTGCTATTAAGTGAAGCAAAGTAAAAGGGCCTGCCCAGGAAATTCAGTTCTTAGGTATAAAGTGGCAGGATGGATGTCATCACATCCCAACAGTGATTGACAAAATCACTGCCATGTCTCCACCAACTAGCAAGAAAGAGACACAATCTTTCCTGGGTGTAGTGGGCTTTTGGAGGATGCACATTCCAAACTACAGCCTCATTGTAAGCCCCCTTTATCAGGTGATGCAGAAGAAGAATGATTTTGCATAGGGCCCAGAGCAGCAGCAGGCTTTTGAACAGATTAAACAGGAGATAGCCTGTGCTGTGGACCTGGGACCAGTACGGACTGGACAGGATGTAAAGAACATCCTCTATACTGCTGCTGGAGAGAAAGGTCCCACTTGGAGTTTGTGGCAAAGAGCCTCAGGAGGGACCCAAGGCTGACCCCTGGGATTTTGGAGCTGAGCGTACAAGGGGTCTGAAGAGTGCTACACTCCAACTGAGAAGGAGATCTTAGCCACGTATAAGGGGGCTCGGGCTGCTTCCGAAGTAGCTGGTACTGAAATGCAGCTCTTTCTGGCACCTCGACTGTCAATGATGAACCAGATGTTGAAAGGGGAGGTTCCCTCCACCCATCATGCTACCGATGCCACCTGGAGCAAGTGGATTGCACTGATTAGACAACAAGCGCGGATGGGGAACCTCAATCGTCCAGGAATTTTAGAAGTGATCATGAACTGGCCTGAAGATAAAAAGTTTGGAACATCACCAGGAGAAGAAGTGTCATGTGCTAAAGCGGCCCCACCATACATCGAACTACCAGAAAATGAAAAGAAATATGCTCTTTTCACTGATGGATTATTTCATATTGTAGGGAAGCATCGGAGATGGAAAGCTGCTGTTTGGAGCCCCACACGACAGATCGCAGAGGCCACTGAAGGTAAAGGAGAATCAAGTCAGTTTGCAGAGGTAAAAGCTGTCCAGCTGACCTTAGATGTGGCTGAACGGGAGAGGTGGCCAATGCTTTATCTTTATACTGACTCATGGATGGTGGCAAATGCCTTATGGGGGTTGTTACAGCAGTGGGAACAAAATAACTGGCAACAGAGGTGTAAACCTATTTGGGCTGCTGAACTGTAGAAAAACATAACTGCTCAAAAAAAAGATATGATTGTAAATGTGTGTCACGTGGATGCACACTTGCCCAAGAGTCGGGCTATTGCAGAACAACAAAACAACCATCAGGTAGATCGAGCTGCCAGAATTGAGGTGGCTCAAATAGACTTGGACTGGCAGAACAAGAGTGAATTATTTCAAGCTTGATGGTTCCATGAGACCTCAGGCCATCAAGGAATGGACATAACATATAATTGGGCTAGAGACTGAGGGGTGGACTTAACTATGGATGCTATTGCACTGGTTATTCATGACTGTGAATCATGTGCCATAATTAAACAAGCCAAGAATATGAAGCCTCTCTGGGGGGAAGGCCAAGGCAAAAGTATAAATATGGGGAGGAGTGACAGGTGAATGATGTCACCTTGCCAGGATCTCATAATGATAAGCGTTTTGTGCTTACCATGGTGGAAGCAACCACTGGGTGGCTTGAAACATACGCAGTACCCCATGCTACTGCCAGAAACACAATATTGGGTTGTTAGAAACAAGTCCTATAGAGACATGACACCTCAGAAAGAACTGAGTCTCATAATGGGACACATTTCAAAAATTCCCTTAATAAATAATTGGGCCAAAGTTCATGGCATTGAGTGGATTTATCATATCCCCTACCATGCACAAGCTTCTGGTAAAATTAAAAGATACAATGGGGTGTTTGGGGTGTTGAAAACTATGTTGAAAGCAATGGGTGGTGGAACACTGAAGCACTGGGAAAAGCATTTGCATGTGGTGCAAGGATGCTGTTAAAGTTCATATCCCACATGTGCTCTGTGTCTCATCACAGGATGTGGGGTGTGAGAAGGGCCCAGTCTGAACAAGCAGTCAATCCCAGTGAAACTCTGAACTTCAGATCTCTCAGTTCCAGTGCCCTCCTGTGCACACTCTCCCATAGTTTGATGTTCTTTATGTTCTGCATTGCCCAGAAGTGCACCCAGTGCTCCAGGTGAGGCTGTAGCAATGCAGAGCAAAGAGGGACAAACCTTTCTCCCACCCAGCTGGCAATAAGTTGCTTGATGCACTTTAGGGGACTGTTGGCCTTCTTGGCTGGCTGGGCACACTGCTGACTCACTTAAAATTTTATGTTGAGCAGGACCCCCAATCCTTTTCAGTCAGACGTCTCTCATGTGTCCAATATACAGACAGTGTTTATGTCCAGGGTTGCCCATACCCAGGTGCACAATCAGGCACTTGTTCTTGTTATGCGTTATGCACTTGGTGCTTAGTACCAACTGGTAAGCAGTTCTCTGACCTGTCCACATCTCTCTGCAAGTCCTCTCCACTCTCAGTGGAGGCAACAGCACCTCCTCATCTGGTCTCATCAGCAAACTTGCTCAGAACATCTTCTAGTCCTGCATTGAAGTCATCTGCATAAACATGAAAGGAAAGTGGCCCTAAAATGGAACCCTGGGGAACTCTGGAAGTGACCATCTACCAGCCCGATGGAACCCACTGATTATAATCCTTTGGGACAGAACTACTGGCCAACTGCTCACCCACCACTGCTGGTGAACCTGAAAGGCAAAATGTCAGCGTGCTGGGACAAACAGACAAACACCAATATAGTTACATATAGCTGCGTTAATTTATTGCCCGAAAAGCCATGATTTTAAAGGAGACAGACAAGGGTGTCCAAAAATCACAGACGCTAATTGGAGGAAAGCTACTGCAATAACAACCCTATAACCCCCCTTCAAAGCCACGAGCCATTCATTCTTTTCCTAGAGATGTCCTTTGTTCTCATGCTGTTTATCCTGCTCCGTAGCTGCTGCTCTGTGAACTCCTTATCTCAATCCATGGCTGCTGCTCTGTAAAATTCTTCTTGTATTACAACACACCACGTTCTGTTTCTGTCTAGCTGTATGCAGGAATTTCTGTCCAGAAGGGTGCTGGAGAAATAGTATCAAAAGCTCTACTGAAATCCTCAAGGATTGCATCAACTGCCTTCCCTTGTTCAGCTCAATGGATAAAGGTATCATAAAAAGACCTGAAATTAAATAGGACCTTCCTCTCAGGATCTTGTGTTGTCTGTGACCAATGACAGAATTGTACTTCAGCTGTTTTTCCATAACTCCCACCATCACATTCTCCATAATTTTACCAGGTGCTGGAGTGAGACTGACAGGTCCATAATTGCCCCTGTCATCTTTCTTGCTCTTCCTTACAATGAGACAACATTTGCCAGCTTCCTGTCAACAGGTATGACCCTAGATTTATTAGATGCCATTGAAATGCGAGCCCAGAGCATGCTAAAGTGTCATCAGTGCAAGAACGTAGATGTGCCATAGCTTTGCAATGCCTTGAAATCCAGACTATGCCACAGATGGAGCAGAGAGGAAAATCTGCCTCTTCTGTTCTGAGCTCATCCTTTTGATAAGCTGAATATCACTACGTACTCCATGGAGTCAGGTGCAAAAGACACAATGGGTGCCCTAAGCACGGGGCTGCAGTGGTATTTAGGATGGCCAAGAATACCTCCCTTCTGGCCCTCAGCTAATCCTCCAGAAGGAGGTGTCTATCTCATAGATTTTCCGTCACAGTTTACAAGCACTAGCACAAAACTAGGATCACCCAAGGCACCTTGGGCATCACTGAGAGACTGTGTACGAGCAGTGCAGTCCCTGTGGAATAAAAACCAAGGATTCAGATGAGGGACTCACACACAGACACCTCACTGTGCACATCTGAACTCAGCTAGGTGAACTTGCAGCCCCCGTGGTTCTTTGAAAAACTGATCCCAATTCAGCCCCAGGGTTTCCATCTGAGGATGAGATGCCTAACACTAGAATAAGGATGGGATGGTCTGTTGATAACAGGACAAAAGGAAATGGATTTAAATTAAAAAGGGGAGACATAGGTTAGATGTGAGGAACCTATTTTTTTACACAGCAACACTGGAAATAGTTGCCCTTAGAGGCTGTGCATGCCTGATGGATGGGATCCTGGGTTTACTCTGGGTTTACCCTCACGTCAATCCAGGTTTCTACTCATACTTTTCTCTAGGTGAACTCTCACTTTACTCAAGGTTTTACTCACAATTCACCATCAGGGAGTGTGATCGGGAGATGGGCTGGTGGAGTGACTTGCTGGCATCACCGAGGGAAGGCTGCCAGGCAGATACCCCCAGAAAAGTGGTTGACTCCGTGCCCTGTCACAGTCAGACAGACCTGACTGATGAGGAGGGTTGGAAGAGAGTCCCAACTCAACATCACAGGAGCCCCCCCATGCCTGCCTAGCCCTCGACCCCTGATCCATCTAAGCAACAGGTTTGACACTGAAATCTGAAGGAGATAAGAATAGGGAGGCAATGGAGGATCTGCCTAGGAGGGAACCTAATGCAAGGCAGTCACTACCAAGCCTTGTGACTTCCTCTGCCATGAAAGAAAGAAGGGTGGCCGTGGTGGGTGACTCCCTTCTCAGAGGAATAGAGGGCCCCATTTGCAGACTGGACCCGAGTTGTCAGGAAGTCTGCTGCCTTCTTGGCTTCAGGTCAGGGACATAATGAGGAAACTCCCCATGCTGGTTAGGTCCACTGATTATTTTCCACTACTCGTAGTTTAGGTGGGCAGTAATGAAATTTCTTAGATAAGACTGCAAACTATAAAAAGAGATTTCAGGAATTTAGGCCATTTAGTTCACAAAGTGGGAGATCAAGTGATTTTTAGTTCTATACCTTCAGGGGCAGTGAGGGACACGGAGCAGGCTTGGAAAGCAAAGCAATGAACAATTGTCTCAGAGGTTGGTACTGAGCCAGAAACTTTGAGTTCTTTGATCACAGGACAGTTTACTTGGCCCATGGTCTGTTATCCATGAATGGAACCCAACTGTCTCAAAGGGGGAAGTGAATCCTAGCACAGACGGTAGCGGGGCTTATCGAAAGAGAATTTTTTTTCTTCAGACTGCCTGCTATGGTGCAGTGTTTTGGTTCTAGGAGAAAATCATTGATAACACTCTGATGTTTACAGCTGCTGCTAAGCAGTGTTGTACGGAGCCAAGGCCATGGTCAGTAAAGGGCACATGGAGCTGGGAGGGAACAGAGTGAGGACAGCTGACTGATAGTGGCCAAAGGGATGTTCTCTATCACCTGACAGCAAGCAGAAATTGTATTGAAAGGGGTGGGAGTGCATCTCAGTCTCTTCACTGCCCAGGGCCAAGCTGAGCATCAGTCTGGTGGTGCTGAGCAAGTGCTTGTGCATCAGTTGTTACATACGATTCCATATCAACGGATATATAGTGATAACTATTACTCCTCTCCTTTATCTCTTAGTAAACTGCTTTGTTACAACCCACAAGTTGTACTTTTTTTCCCAGTTCTCATCCCCATCCCACTGGGAATTGGGCAGTGCACCAAGCACTGTGTGCTGCTGAGCCACATGTTGGGTTCAACAACCACTGTCATTTCGGTGCCTGATGTGAGGCTCCAAGGGTTGAGATAACAGCACATCTGTCCAGAGCGAGATAACTCAGGGCTTTGTGGGAGCTGGAGAAGTGCAGGCCATGGTGCTGATATGTGTGGATGTGCTCCCTATGTGTGGAGCTTGTTGAGTCTTCTCATGAAGCTTCACTGCACAGCTCCTTACTTGATGCTTGGTTGCTGGATTAGGGTATTTATTTTGCTGTGCTGTTTGACCTCAGTTTGTACCACGATAAAATTGGCAGCTGACAAAGTGAAGTTTTGTGCACATTCAGCTCTGCGGTCATCTTTGTGTTTTGGAAGTAACATTGTCCATATGATTAGGAATTACACAATTTACATTGTCGCCTCTGTGAGTCCGGGGGTGTACTGGATATTGTGTTGAGGGACATGGTTTAGTGGGAGCTATAGGTAATAGGTGAACGGTTGGACTGGATGATCTTTTAGGCCTTTTCCAGCCTTGGTGATTCTATGAATCTATGATTGAGGTTAAACAATTATTCAGGAATATCACTGAGAGATCTGCCCCAAGGTGAGAAGGCTCTGCATGGCAGAGGGTGTGGGACAGTCTGGGCAGCTGGCTGGAGCGGTGGGCACCCCCAGGGCTTTGGAACTTCATCTCTGAGCAACTGCAGGATCCTGAGAAACTGGTAGAATAGTGGGGGCAGGTCTGCTGTGGCACTGGTATGACTGCAGTGTGCCAGATCCAGAGAGCTGGATCTGCTGACAGTGCTGCAACCTCTGCAACTCCTGGCACAGACCCTGCAGCAGCTCCAAGGTTTTGCTACACGTCCTGCAGTTGCTCCAAGCTATGGGACAGATCCCGCTGTCACTCCATCCCTCATAATGAGCTCTGCAGTCACTCCTGCTACGGGTCCTGTAGCTGTTCCAAGTATGGTAATAAGAAAATGGTACAAATTCCTCCCAAGGGAGGAAGTACAGCCCTGCGGTGGCTCCAACCCCTCCAATGAGCCCAGTGGCTGCTCCAACATAGTCACAGGTCCTGTGGTGGTTCCAGCTCTGGCAATGAACTCTGAGGTCACTTCAACTCCTGCAACAGCCCAACAGCCACTTCAGCTCCTACAGTGAACCCTATGGCTGTTAAAACCCCTGCAACTAGTCCTGGCCTTGCAAACAGATATGCATATGTATTAGTATCTGTGCATATATGATTGCAACTGCATATGTTGTATATGTGTGAAAATATACTAAATATATTATATATGTATAAATACATTTGTCATAATTATTATCCTTTTCTTTTTCTCTTTGTCTCAACCCATAAACTTTAAACCACAGCACTGCCCCAAGACGCTTAAGGATTTCCTTGGGACTATTCATTCTGATCTGGTCACACACTGAAGAGCACCAGAAGATCTCGAGGTTTTCTCAGGGAGGAGCTCCTGAGGTATATTCCTTACACCAGCTCTGGAAGAGGCCTCCAGTTCTCTGGTCCTGCTCTAAAGGGGACCTCTTGTTATGGCAGTGCCAGCAAGGAGACCAGCTCTGACACAGCCATTCGTATTGCTGGCTACTGACTGCAGCCCTGGATTGCTGCTGAAGAGACAACGGGACTGTTGCAAGACACACAAGACCTTTAGTCCAGAACAAATGAGAGGACTTGAGGGCACTGTATCAGTGTAAAGCAAGCAGTAATGAAAAGAGCACATTGTGCTGCTGTCTGCGACTGTACCTCCACCAGACCCAGACAAAGTAGGAAGAGAGAAGAGATAAACAAAAGTCTATTTTGAAAGCCTTTTAGGAATCTTTTAAACTATTCAGGGAATCTGGTTCCATGTTTACACAATCTCTTGGAGTGAGAAAACAGAAAGTAGGTGGGAAAGAAGTGAAATAAATTTTTATTTATATGTTCAATAACATTTTTTTTGCGGGTTACTATATCACACACAATCAAACAATCAAAGATGCATAAAACATAAAGAACCATCACTGGGAATCCTGTGAGGAAGATGTGCACTTTATGGAAGCTGGAATAGTGCTTATTGCAGCAACTTCCTGAGAGCGTGCTTGATCTCCCTGTTCCTCATGCTGTAGATAATAGGGTTCATTGTTGGAGGAACCACTGAGTACAGAAGTGCCACTGTCAGATCCAGAAGTGGGGAAGAAATGGACGGGGGCTTCAGGTAGGCAAAAAAGGCAGTGCTGAGAAACAGGGAGACCACGGCCAGGTGAGGGAGACATGTGGAGAAGGCTTTGTGCCGTCCCTGCTCAGAGGGCATCCTCAGCACAGCAAGGAAGATCTGCACATAGGACACAACAATGAAAACAAAGCAGCCAAAGAATAAATTGGCACTAAAAATGAGAAACACAAATTCCATGAGGTAGGAGCCAGAGCAGGAGAGCTTGAGGATCTGGGGGATTTCACAGAAAAACTGGTTGACAACATTGCCTTGGCAGAGAGGCAGTGAAAACGTGCTGGCAGTGTGCAGCAGGGAATTGAGAACCCCAGTGCCCCAGGCAGCTGCTGCCATGGTGGCACAAGCTCTGCTGTCCATCAAGGTCCCGTAGTGCAGGGGCTTGCAGATGGCAACGTAGCGGTCATAGGACATGATGGTGAGAAGGGAATACTCTGCTGAGATGAAGAAGACATAGAAAAAGAGCTGTGCAGCACATCCTGTGTAGGAGATGGCCCTGGTGTCCCAGAGGGCGTTGGCCATGGCTTTGGGGAGAGTGGTGGAGATGCTGCCCAGGTCAAGGAGGGCCAGGTTGAGGAGGAAGAAGTACATGGGGGTGTGCAGGCGGCGGTCGCAGGCTACGGCTGTGCTGATGAGGCCGTTGCCCAGGAGGGCAGCCAGGTAGATGCCCAGGAAGAGCCAGAAGTGCAGGAGCTGCAGCTGCTGCGTGTCTGCCAACGGCAGCAGGAGGAACTCACTGATGGAGCTGCTGTTGGGCATCTGCTGCTGTTGGGCTTGGAGTCCTGTTCAGAGTGCAGAAGATAATGACAAGTCCAGACCATTCTCAGAGACAGTTCTTCTGCTGTACTGTGAAATGTATTCATTTACCTTTGGATAATTTTCATTTAACTCCATAACTTCAATTTATTTTCGTGAGCTTCACCGTCACTACAGAAGTAGAAGATTAAGGAGCTCTTACTTTTTTCTCATTTCATAATCATATCCCAGACTCCTGAATACTTTCCTGTTAGGTGCCCTTTACTCATCACATATTTTTACTCCAGCTTCTCTTAGACCCCCAGCCCCAGCCTTTTTGCACTTCAATATGTCTTAGACAAATATGCCTGTTTGCAGGGTAAGTGCAATATTAAAGTCTTCAGAGAACAACAAACTGATTCTTTCCTTTTAGAAATGAGAGGTTGAAAGCACAACCTGTGTCACTGTTCACAAAACAAGCAATTGATTGAAGAAATACTTGTGAGTAACATAGCTGTGTTTTAAATTTTACAGCCCCTATTCTATTTCTGCCTCCAGTCCTTTCTGCTTTCCCTCAGAAAAATAATTGCAAAATCCCTGCCTTCGCTCTCCTCTTGCCAAGACCGTTCACAAACATTCAGTTGTGCAGTGGAGCTGTGATCCCCTGCCTCAGGCAGCAGCTGTGGCAGCACAAGCCCTGCCGGGGGGCTCCTTCCCCCCACACGTCTCCCCACAGCGCCCTGGGCAGCTCCCCGGGCAGGCTGAGTGCTGAGCCTGGCAGGCGGCAGAGTCCCATACCCGGCACACAGCCCCTGGGGCACAGCAGGGACCCTGCTCTGCAGGACAGCCCTGGGCACCCGCCTGCAGCCCCTGCTGCACAGCCTGCAGCTGTGCTGGGACATGCAGCCCTCATGGCTGTGGTCTGATACTGCATCACAGAAGCCCTCAGTTGGAGCAGAAGGCTTTTAACATAGTAAAGAATCATGCGGTGCCTGCAGCCAGATCAGCTATGGGGTGTCCCAGATTGTTGATCCCTCCAGGAAAAGAAGCTCCATTGCCTACTGCTAGACACTTACCATGCTGTGGTCTGTTATCAATGCTCCAGCAGTCAGCTCACAGCAGGCTCACACTGTGTGAACTCTGTACGCTCTCTCTCCCTTCTCTTCTATCCTCATGTCAACTGCTGATGAAGCCCCAGCCTTGCTGTGCTGCGCACAAGAGATGCACCTTGGCACATCTAAAACATTGCCCACATTTATGAGCTCCCTGTATCTGAGGAGCCCAGTGCATATCAGTAACAGATGATGTCATTTTTTATCCTTCCCACTCATCTCCCCTGTGGTGTCCCAGGGTCCTCATGGCCAACTGCTCCTGAAAGACAACAGCATCATGACAGTACATTAAAATCTGTTGAATTAAACACCAGATTTCTAGTGGTCAGTGACTAATTCCAGACATGTGCTGAGTCCTCCCAGAGAGTGTTTGCTCAAAGAGGGCACTCATACAAGGACAGGATATCATAGAATCATAGAATCACCAAGGTTGGAAAAGACCTAAAAGATCATCCACTCCAGCTGGTCACCTATCACCAATAGCTCCCACTAATCCATGTCCCTCAACACAACATCCAGTCATTCCTTGAACTCCTCTAGGGTCAGTGAATCCACCACCCCCACACTGGGAAGTCTATTCCAGGTCCCAAAGTTCAGGATGTGGCACTTGGTCTTGGTGAACCTCATCCCATTAGCTTCAGCCCAGCTCTCCAGCCTGTCCAGATTCCTAAGCAAGGCCTTGCTAACTTCAGGCACATCCACACTCCCAGCAGAGCAGAGACCCCATGTATCATGTAGTGTTATTCTGCTAACCAACAGAAGAGGCCAGTCTTTCTCTATGCTCCATCTGTTTCATACTCTAGAGTTCAAGGCACTGCAAAGCTCTGGCACATCTATGTCCTTACAATGATGACACCTTAGTATGCTCTGGGCTCGCATTTCAATGGCATCTAATAAATCTAGGGTCATACCAGTTGACGGGAAGCTGGCAAATGTTGTCTCATTGTCAGGAAGAGCAACAAAGATGACAGGGGCAACTATGAACTTGTCAGTCTCACTCCAGTGCCTGGTAAAATTATGGAGAAAGTGATGGTGGGAGTGATTGAAAATCACCTGAAGGACAATTGTGTCATTGGTCACAGCCAACACAAGTTCCCGAGGGGAAGGTCCTGTTTAACTATAGATCTTTTTATGACAATGTTAGTGAATTGGTTGACCAAGGGTTGACAGTTGATGTTATCCTTCAGAATTTTAGTAGAGCTTTTGAGACTATTTCTCACAGCACCCTTCTGGACAGAACATCCTGCATACGGCTAGACAGAAACAGAATGTGGTGGGTGAGATGTTGGCTGGTAGGTCAGGCCCAAAGGATTAGAGTCAATGGGTTCCAACAGGCTGGTAGATGGTCACTAGCAGGGTTCCCCAGAGCTCCATTTTAGGGTCACTTCTCTGTCATGTTTTTGCGAATGACTTGCATGCAAGACTTTTTGTTGATGTTCGCTGATGATACCAGATGAGGAGGTGCTGCTGCCTCCACTGAGGGTGGAGAGGACTTGCAGAGAGATGTGGACAAGTCAGAGAAGTGGGTACCAGTTGGTACTAAGCACCAAGTGAATAACGTCTAACAAGAACAAGTGCCTGATTGTGCGACTGGGTAGGGGCAAACCTGGACATAAACAGAGAATGTATAAGGGACACTGGAGAACGCTCTGACTGAAAAGGACTGGGGGTTCTGGTCAACATCAAATTGGAAGTGAGTCCGCAATGTTCCCAGGCAGCCAGGAAAGCTAACGGTCCCCTGGAGCGCATCAGGGAATTTATTGCCAACTGGGTGAGGGAAAGGGTTGTTCCTCTTTGCTCTGCATTGCTACAGCCTCACCGGGAGCACTAGGTGCACTTCTGACCAATGCAGAACATAAAGGACATCAAGCGATGGGAGGGTGTGCACAGGAGGGCACTGGAACTGAGAGATCTGAAGTTCAGAGTTTCACTGGGATTGACTGCTTGTTTAGATGGGGCCCTTCTCACACCCCACATCCTGTGATGAGACACAGGGCACACATGGGACATGAACTTGACATTATCATTGTACCCAATGCAGAGCCTGGGATCTCTGTCCCCATGTCTTTCATTTAACATCATACAGACCTCCATCCCACTGCCCCAGGAAGGGCCCTGAGCCAACATGAGAGACAGGATCTCCCTGCCAAGGGTCTTAAGACAAAAAAGGATTTTCTTAGCATCAGAGCCACCATGCCAGTGCCTTTACCTGACTGGAGTCATGGTTTACAATTATCTGCTCTAACTAGTGCCTTGGGAAGCTTGCTTGCTAATGGCCCTCAGTGGTCCCATTAATACTCCAAGAAACTTCACTGTTGCTTCTGACTTTGTCTTGCTGAGCACTTTGTTCAAACTTCTCTCTGCACTGGAGGTTGATGGATGCAGCACCAAATACTCCCTGGGGCCCATTATAACCTAAAGAGCCTCTTGTGCCTTGTACCTTCCTGTTCTCTTCTTCAGGTTTTCAGAAGTTGTTCAGCAAAATGGAGACAGCTTAAAGAGCAAGAATCCAAAATGCATTTATTATCTATTTATTTATAGTTTGTTTTATACAAGAAGTTAAAGAAGCACTTTGCAACTGATGTCAATCCAGGATGTGCCCAATGAGTTCTATTCTGTTTCTGTGTGGACAAAGTTCCTCCTCAACATCTTCAACCCAGTTCTACTCACATTGGCCCCATGGGACTTGCATCACTTTTCCTCACATCACTCTTCTCCTCTACCGTCACCCGCTCAGTGTTAAACCTCCTTTGTACCAACTCCCACTGGCTTTCCACAGAGAACCAGCTGCACACAGAGAAAGAAAGAATTCTCTTTATTTACGGCCAACAAACAGAAGGAAAGGTGATGCAATTGAATGAACAGTCAAACACAGTAATCAACTGCATGCCATGTCCAAGCTGCTTCTATTGAGGTTTATCTTTCATAGGGAATATTTGCACAATAAATGAGTTAGACACAGATAGGAGGGGATAGATAGAATCACGGTGAAGGATTTGACAACAGACTTTTGAGGAATGGAGCAAATTTCAGTAATCTCCCTGGGATAGATCAGCCAGGGAGTTGGGAGGTATCAACTTAGAATTGAACAGGACTCATGAGTATTTCACACACTGAGATGGGCTGACATGTTCTTATTGATTTCTATCTTTGTCTTCAACTCTTTTTTTCACTTTTACTGATATTAATGAACATCTTTCAAAATTCATGCTTTTTTTAAAGCATGAAAAAATAAAACAAAGGAAGAGAAAAAGAAAAAAAAAATGAAAGAGAAAGGGAAAAATGAAAAGGAAAATGAAAATGAAAAGGAAAAGGAAAAGGAAAAGGAAAGGGAGAAGGAAAAGGAAAAAGAAAGAGAAAAAGTAAACACAGGAAGGGCTAGATAGAATCACGGGGAAGGAGTTGACAGCACAGTCCATCAGACTTTGGTGAGATGGAGCAAATTTGAGGCATCCCCCTAAAAGTCAGAAATCAGACAGATAATTGGGAGGTATCTGACTGAACAAAGAGCAAGGGATGGGGAAATCTGTAGGCTGTGGCAGGAGCGTGTGTCTAAGTGGCCTGCTGAAAACATGCCCTTAACCACAGCCATTTATTTAGGAGAGCTGGAGACACCTGGAGCATGAGGGACATCAAATAGGCATCAGGGAAGAGCAGCGGCGGGCGCCAGGATTTAGTCACAGGGCATTGACACTGGCACTGCTGTCTGTGTCCCCGAACTTGGAGGTATAAGTGTCCATCAAACACAGTTCTGGAAAACATCGTAGTTTCAGAAAAAGAAAAAAAAAAAAGAAAAGACATAAAATCACCTCAAAGATTCATATTTACAACTTAAAATGGAACAAGACTCATGAGAATTTCACATGTTGAGAAGGGTTAACACATTTTCATTGATTTTGATCTTTGTCTTCAATTCTTTGTCTTAATTTTATTGACATTAATGAACATCTTTTAAGCTTGTAGCCTCAAATAAATAAATAAATAAATAAATAAATAAATAAATAAATAAATAAATAGAGATCCATTTGTGTCTTGCACTTGGCCTGATGCCCCTTTGATCTTCACAGTTCCCACCAGACCTTCATTGACGAAGAGTATGAGATCCAGCAGAGAACTTCTCTTTGGATCCTCCATGGCTTGGTCAAGAATCTGTCATCTGTGCTCTCCACGGATCTGCTAGATGGCACATGCCCTGCTGTGCTGTCCCTGCAGCAGATACTGGAGTGAAAAATGCTCCAAAAGGGGACAATACCCTGACAACATCAGGCTCCCATCTGTCTGCAGAGGGCACCTTCCACTTGCTCTCCATGATCAAGAAGCCAGGATCAGACACTGATGGTCTCCTCTGTTTGCCATTTCCATTAGCTCTGACCTGGCTGCTCTTCCATCCCCAGGCAGAGCTCAGTGCACTCTCACAGAGGGCAGTCGCCCTTCTTTGATTCTTCGCTCAACCATTGTAAAGACTCTGTATTCCCCTTCCGTTACAGTGCAGTTGTAGAAGCCATTTAACTGTGTCCCTATGGTCCAAACAGGAGCTCAGGCCCGCAGCTCATATATGGTATCAGTGTGCAGAAGTTGGCACACAGACATTAGAGCGATCATGGGTCTTGGAGTTGACAAAGCAACATGGACACTCCTAGGGCATGGCTTTCCTGAAGGTCCTGTGCTGCTCCTGCAGCTGCGAGTGAATTCACCGGACAGCCGGTGCTATCCCCTCTCTGGCCCCCAGCCGATGCCCAGGAAGGAGGTGTCTATCTCAGGGATTTCCCACACGGTTTACAAGCACTGGCACACATCAGGAGCAGCCCAGGCACCTTGGGCATCACCCAGTGTCTGTGTGTAAGCATCTACGTCCCTGCTGAAGGGTCGAGGACTCAGAGCAGGAGCTCACATGCAGACAACTCCTTGTGCACTTCTGAAGTGAACCAGAGGAATCCCAGCTCCTGTGGGTGTGTAGGGAGCTAAATCCCATTTCAGCTCCAGGATTTCTGTCAACGGATGAGACTCCTGCACTGCCTCAGCTGGATCACTGTCCTGCACAGGGAAAGTCCAAACCTCCTGTCCTTGTCTGGTTGCCCTTTGTGCTTCATCAAACAAACTCTATTAGTACTCGCTGTATGTCTCCAATCAGTCACTGACCACTGGACATGTGGTGGTTAATTGAGCAGATTTCAAAGCACAGTCATGATGCTGTTGTCTTTCAGGAGCTGTTGGCCATGAGGACCCAGGGACATGTCAGGGGAGATGAGTGGGAAGGATAAAAATGACATAATCTGTAGCTGAGCTGGGCTGGGCTCCTGGGACACAGGGAGCTCATAAAAGTGGGCAGAGATGCAGAGAGACAGCTGTGCCCAGGAGCAGCTCTCGTGCACAGCACAGCCTGCAGGTGACAGAAGAAGAGAGAAACTGGAGAGAGCTTACAGGACGTGTGTGGGGTGAGAGGGCTTCGAGCTCACTGCAAGAGGTTTCCTCACAGATCATGACAGGGTAAGTCTCACTGCAGACCATGCAGATGCTTTTCATAGAGGGTTAACTTAATCTGGGACATCCCGTAGCAGATCTGGCTGCAGGCACTGCATACTCCTTTACTGTGTTAAAAGCCTTCTGCTCCAGCAGAGGTCTTCCCTGCTTCAGTGTAAGAGCACAGCCCTGAGGGCTGCGTGTCCCAGCACGGCTGCAGGCTGTGCAGCCGGGGCTGCAGGGCGGGTGCCCAGGGCTGTCCTGCAGAGCAGGGTCCCTGCTGTGCCCCAGGGGCTGTGTGCCGGGTATGGGACTCTGCCGCCTGCCAGGCTCAGCACTCAGCCTGCCCGGGGAGCTGCCCAGGGCGCTGCGGGGAGACGGGTGGGGGGGAAGGAGCCCCCGGCAGGGCTTGTGCTGCCACAGCTGCTGCCTGGGGCAGGGGATCACAGCTCCACTGCACAACAGGATGTTTGTGAGGGCCCTTTGCAAGAGGAGAACGAAGGCAGGTTTCCATTTCCTATTCTGGGGCAAAAAGGATTGGAGTCAGAAACCTAAAAGGGGCTGTCAGAGATCTGAGAATTTTTTTCAGTCATTTGCTTGTTTTGTGAACAGTCACACATGATGTGCTCTCAGTCTACGCCTTTTCTAAGAATGGAACCAATTGTAATTATCTTCAGTTTCTGCAGGCATGAATAATTTGCTTATCATAAAAACAGGCAGCATTATCTAACTGAAACTGTATGTCACTGAAGCTGGGGTAGGGGGCTCTAAGAGCACTTGGGGTAAAGATAAGACAAGAAACAGAAGGAAATATCCAGGGAGAAGGGATAAGAAAAGAAGAGGAAGGTCAGAGCTCGATATGCTGCTTCTGCTTTAGGAATGCTAAAATACATGAAATTAAATGCAAGTAATGGTGCTAAATGTACACTGTTGTAGGAGAATTAAAACATTTCATATTATAGCAGGAGGAGTGTGTCTGAGAATGGTCTGGACTTGTCATTATCTTCTGCACTCTGAACAGGACTCCAAGCACAACAACAGCAGATGCCCAACAGCAGCTCCATCAGTGAGTTCCTCCTGCTGCCGTTGGCAGACACGCGGCAGCTGCAGCTCCTGCACTTCTGGCTCTTCCTGGGCATCTACCTGGCTGCCCTCCTGGGCAACGGCCTCATCAGCACAGCCGTAGCCTGCGACCGCCGCCTGCACACCCCCATGTACTTCTTCCTCCTCAACCTGGCCCTCCTCGACCTGGGCAGCATCTCCACCACTCTCCCCAAAGCTATGGCCAACACCCTCTGGGACACCAAGACCATCTCCTATGCAGGATGTGCTGCACAGCTCTTTTTCTTTCTCTTCTTTGCCTCAGCAGAGTGTTCCCTTCTCACCATCATGTCCTATGACCGCTACGTTGCCATCTGCAAGCCCCTGCACTACGGGACCTTGATGGACAGCAGAGCTTGTGCCACCATGGCAGCAGCTGCCTGGGGCGCTGGGGTTCTCAATTCCCTGCTGCACACTGCCAGTACGTTTTCACTGCCTCTCTGCCAAGGCAATGTTGTCAACCAGTTTTTCTGTGAAATCCCCCAGATCCTCAAGCTCTCCTGCTTAGAATCAAGTCTCAGGGAAGTTGTGTTTCTCTTTTTTAGTGCCAGTTTAGCCTTTGGGTGCTTTGTTTTCATAGTGGTGTCCTATGTGCAGATCTTCGTGGCTGTGCTGAGGATGCCCTCTGAGCAGGGACGGCACAAAGCCTTCTCCACGTGCCTCCCTCACCTGGCTGTGGTCTCCTTATTTGTCAGCACTGGCATTTTTTCCTACCTGAAGCCCCCCTCCATCTCCTCCCCATCCATGGACCTGGTGGTGGCACTTTTGTACTCAGTAGTGCCTTCAACACTGAACCCTATTATCTACAGCATGAGGAACAGAGAGATCAAGCAGGCTCTCTGGAAGGTGTTGCAATAAGCACTATTCCAGCTTCAATAATGTGCACATCTTCCTCACATAGTTCCCAGTGATGGTTCTTTATGTTTTATTGATACATTGTTTGATTGTGAATGGTACAGCAATCTGTAGGAAAAAAAATTTGCAAATTATTTCACTTCTTTCCTACCCACTTTCTTTTTTCTCACTCCAAGAGCTCATATAAACAGATCTCCTGAATAGGTTAAAAGATACCTAAAAAGCTTTCAAAATTGACTATTCCTTAGCCCTTCTCTCTTGCTACCTTGTTTGGGTCTTAGGGAGGTACAGCCACAGACAGCAGAACACAGTGCTCTTTTAAATCCTGCTCTATTTACACTACCACAATGCTCTGAAGTCCTCTCATTTGTGCAGGCCTGAAGGTCCTATGCATCTCAAAACAGTCCAGTTGTCTCTACAGCAGCACTCCGGGGCTGCAGTCAGTAGCCAGCAATATGAACGACTGTGTCAGAGCTGGTCTCCTTCCTGGTACTGCCATAACAACAGGGCCCCTTCAGAGAAGGACCAGAGAACTGGAGGCCTCTTCCAATGCTGGTGTAAGGAATATATTTCAGGAGCTGCTCCCTGAGAATGCTTCGAGATGTTTTGGTGCTCTTTACTGCGTGACTAGGTCAGATTGAAGGGTCCCAAGGAGATCTGTAAGGGACTCAGGGCAGTGCTGTGGTTTAAAGTTTATGGGTTGAGATAAAGAGAAAAAGAAAATGATAATAATTATGACAAATGTATTTATATATACATAATATATTTAGAATATTTTCTCATATATACAACATATGAATTAGCAAACATATATGCACAGATAATAATACGTATGCAAAGCTGTTTGCAAGTCCAGGACTTGTTGCAGGGGTTTTAACAGCCACAGGGTTCATGTAGGAGCTGAAGCGGCTGTCGGGGTATTGCAGGAACTGGAACAAGTGCAGAGCTCATTGCCAAAGCTGCAATCACCACAGGACCTGTGACTGAATTGGAGCAGCCATTGGGCTCTTTGGAGGGGTTGGAGTGACCACAGGGCTGAACCTCCTGGCACAGTTCACCTCCCTTTGGAGGAATTTGTTTCATTTCCTTATCACAATACCTGGAACAGCTACAGGACCTGTAGCAGGAGTGACTGCAGAGCTCATTATGAGGGGTGGAGTGACAGCGGGAGCTGTCCAGAGCATGGAGCAACTGCAGAACATGTAGCAAAAACATGCATCTACTGCCTATGAATATGTAGATGAGTTCTCGTAGATTTGTTGAATATGTATGAGCTTGGTTTTGAAATATATAATGATTCTGCATGCTTGTGTGCAAGACAGGAGGAGTGATTCCCCTTTGTACCCTGCTCTGAATAAACACATCCCTGCTTTATAACCTAACTCTGGGTTTCAGAGTTTGATTCCACAAGTCAGTTTGGTGACCCAGATGGAACCTGCTCTGTTCGGCTGCTGGACCAGCTGAGAGGGGGAACACTTTCGGCTCACCCCAAGATTTCTCTGCCCAACTGGAACGAAAGCAGTGTGCAAACTGCAGTGGGACACTGGTGGAGAAATCCTACCAAGCTAAGTGAGAGGGAACCTTCTCTGATTTCAAAGTTTCCCCTAGCAGATCCACTGGTGAAATTGTAGCTAGGGAAGCAGGATAAGGTGGTTTATTTCCTGGTGGATATGGGTGCTTCTTACTATGCATAAATGGCTTTTTAACAGCAGCAGAAACTATTGCCCCAAAGTGAAAAGTCTTGCTTTCTTAAGACTTTACAATTTATTCTAGGTAAACAGGTAGGAATACACAAAGGTTTGTAGATGCCACATTCACCAAAGCCTTTGCTAGGGCAAGAATTACTAGAAAAAATGGAAGTTGAAATAAAATCACACAGAATCACACAGAATCACACAGAATTACCCGGGTTTTCATGCCAAATTTGCTTGCCTTTTCTAATCAAATATTTACAAACAGTCTCACCATGCTGTCTGGCACCATGCTGTCTGGCATCATGAGGCAGCTCTCTGAACGAAACCATTAATTTTATGCTGCTCAGCATCGGCTGATTAGATGCTTTGTGGAGGAAGAATTGATATGAAAGCACAGAAATGAAATCAACAATAGTCTTGCCAAGCACTGTAGCCTCTTGCTACATGTTGCTTTCATTCGCCAACTGGTTTTATTCATTTATCTGAGGGAACAGTGAGTGAATCTTACTAGAGAATTGCACAGGCTGTGAAGCAGCACTCAGGAGCCTGACAGTGTGTGGCTTCCTTGCTATTTTCTTTCTGCACCTCTGCTCCCATCACTGGAGGTCAGCTCTCTGCTGTTTGTTTGAAGCACATTCTGCAACAGCTGTGACACCTAGCCATTACAAAATATAAAGAAACAAACAGGAAGATCTCAATCTCCTCCAGGCCAAACATTATTTGTGAGAAAGGTTGAAATAGGAATAGCTATGGGCCAGATAACCTGCACTGCACTTCTCCTACAAGTGCTAATTTCTAGTTGCCTTTGCCTTTCTGCCTTGTGCTGCAGTTAGTTTGTTCAGACTTACTTCAAAGCCCGTGGATCTGAGGGCTTCTGGGTGGTGTCCTGGGGTTGCAGAGGGAGCAGGATCTCTGCCTGTCTGTTTTAGATGTGTAAATAGTCTTTACTGTTCTGATACCTCAGTTCTTTCTGCCTTGATAGTCCATGTCTTTCCAGATGAGGCCGAGCAACCCTGCCTACATTCTTACTGATGAAAAAGCCAAGCCTGCATGCCAAGGGACATGCAGAAGACAGCATGTATCCAGAGCTGCATTAATCTCAAAACCCACAGGGTGGTCCTGGCAGCAAAAGGCTCTATTCCTATAATTCCCATTGAGGGAGAAGTGTCTCTGGAGTCTTGTTTTTCAGAGAGGTTATTCATTGTTGAGTGCTGCTGCTCTGGGCCAGTACCCCATCACTGTGTATGTGTTTTGGAGAGCTCCTAAATAGTCCAAACCATCTTCTGTTCCTACAGAGAGCAGAAAACTCACTCACTCAGCTGTTCATCATCACTGGCTACTATCTAGCTCACGACCTGTCACAAGGCAGTTTTGAAAACGAAGTCTTATTTTGGTTTCATTTAAAACCTGCTAATTACATAGACTGAGTGTTATAATCATGTGATATCACCATTCGTGCTCTAAGATGATGATGCCATTCAAAATGAGTGGTTTTCATGCAGTTAGCAAGCACAGGGTCACAGAGTTAGAACAACAAGGGGTAAGAAGAGATGGCAGAGAGAAATAGATGAGCAGCCCATATTTGGATTGTGTTGTGTCTGTCATGAAACTGGACTTGACAATATTACAGAATCACAGAATCACACAGAATCACAGAATTACCCGGGTTGGAAGGGACCTCAAGGATCATGTAGTTCCAACCCCCCTGCCTAGCAGGGCCACCAAACATACGCCTTTACTAGATCAGGTTGCCCAGGGCCCCGTCCAACCTGGTCTTGAACACCTCCAAGGACGGGGCATCCACAACCTCACTGGGCAGCCTGTTCCAGGACCTAACCACTCTTCTAGTAAAGAACTTTCCCCTAACATCCAACCTAAATCTTCCCTCCTTCAACTTAAAACCATTTCCCCTAGTCCTGCTATTATTAGCCCTTTCGAAGAGTTTACTCCCCTCCTGGGAGTAAGTTCCCTTCAGGTACTGAAAGGCTGCAATGAGGTCACCCCGCAACCTTCTCTTCTCCAGGCTGAACAAACCCAACTCCCTCAGCCTGTCCTCATAGGGGAGGTGCTCCAGCCCCCTGATCATCTTTGTGGCCCTCCTCTGGACCCTTTCCAAAATCTCCATATCTTTTTTGTACTGAGGGCTCCACACCTGGACACAGTACTCCAGATGGGGCCTCACAAGAGCAGAGTAGAGAGGGACGATCACCTCCCTATCCCTGCTGACCACCCCTCTCCTGATGGAGCCCAGGATCCCATTTGCTTTCCGGGCTGCCAGAGCGCACTGCTGGCTCATGTTAAGTTTCTCATCTATCAGGACCCCTAGGTCTTTTTCAGCCGAGCTGCTCTCAAGGACAACTCCTCCCAGCCTGTACAGGTGCCTGGGGTTCTTCCGGCCCAAGTGCAAAACCTTGCACTTTGCCGTGTTGAACCTCATTAGGTTCACCCGAGCCCAGCTTTCCAGCCTGTCAAGGTCCCTCTGAATGGCATCTGTTCCCTCCACCGTATCGACCGCACCACTCAGCTTGGTGTCATCAGCAAACTTGCTGAGGGTGCACTCCATTCCCTCATCGATGTCATTAATAAAGATGTTAAGGAGCACCAGTCCCAAGACAGACCCTTGAGGGACGCCGCTCGTTACCGGCCTCCACCTGGACATAGAGCCATTGACCACCACCCTGTGTCTGCGGCCTTTCAACCAATTGCTTATCCATCTAGTTGTCCACCCATCAAATCCACCTCCCTCCAATTTGGAGATGAGGATGTGATGGGGGACCATGTCAAAGGCCTTGCTCAGGTCCAGGTAAATGACATCGGTCGCCTTCCCTTCATCCACCAACGCCGTCACTCCATCATAGAAGGCCACAAGATTAGTTAAGCATGACCTTCCCCTGGTGAAGCCATGCTGGCTGTCTCGGATCACATGCTTGTTCTTTATGCGATCAAGCATAAAGATGGGTTTGGGATGAGGGGTTGGGAGCGAGATTTGGAATAGGGATTGGGATGTGGGATTTAGGACGTGGGACTGAAATGCGGGATTGGGGCGTTGGATGTGGGATGTGAGATTTGGGATTGGGATGTGGGGATATGGATATGTGATGGATATGGGATGGGATATCGGGAACTGGGATATATATGGGGTGGGCTGTGCATATGGGATGGACTTGGGATGCATATGGGATCACGGAATCCTAGAATGGCTCAGGTTGGAAAAGAGCTTCAAGGTCCTGATATCCAACTGCAGCCCAACCGTAGAATCAATGCAATCAATCTCTCCAGCTGCATCTGCAGCGCCTTTCTCCCCTCCAGCAGATCAGCACTCCCTCCCAGCTCGGTGCTGTCTGTGGACTTACGGAGGGCGCACTCAATGCCCTGGATGAGATCCCTGATCAAGGTGTTCAATAGGAGCTGAGCCCTGGGGGACACCACTCGTGGCTGGCCACCAGCCAGCAAATGCTGCTCTGGGTGTCCAGGCTTGGCTGAGTGAGGACAAAACTGCCTGGCCTCAAACGAGGCAGAGGAGCCACGATGCCATGTGAGGTATCTTTATGGCTGTCTGTACATCGCACAGCAGGCCCGGCTGCCCCTGCTTCTCCCCTCCATGGGAGCTGGGGGGCTGTGACACGGCACAAATGAATGCAGGCAGAGGGATACGTCAAAGGAAACACAAAGCATTTAATGACAAATCATAGAAAACAATGAGTAACAGAAACAACAATATTCCTAAAATTGCCATCCCACAACAACTGAGTGTCCAGACAGTGTCCCATCCCACTGCAATGATGACTTTGGAGGATGGCTCTGTTCTGCAGGGGAGGGATGGGGCTGCTGCTGGTGCCCCTGGAATGCTGCCGCTGCTGCCTGGTGCTGCAGGGCCGGCGAGGAGCTCAGGGTTACAGGTAGCCGTACATGTCAGCTATGGCCATTTCTATCTCCCGCTGCACCAGGAACTGCACGGGGCCGATCTTCATCTGCTGGGCCGCCCGCTGCCGCTCCTCCTGGGCCAGCCTCTTCATGCGCTCCCGCTCGAGCCGCTGCTCGGCTGTGATGGGCAGCGATTCCTCCAGCACTCTGGGTAGCGCACGGCCACCTGCCCAGGGCCCCACGCAGGGCACAAAGTCCATGGGGCGCTGTGGCCGAGGCTGCTGCTGGTGCAGCTGTGGCAGTGGGTCCCTGCACAGCACGGAGCTCCTCCATGGTGTCTTCTTGGCAGCGTTCTCCTTCCGCGCCGTGCTGCCTGGAGGTGCCGGCACTGCCTTGGCTGAGCCTCTGCCTTGGGGCTGGAGGGCAGCAGGGCTGGCGCTGGGTGTGGGTTGGGGCTGCACAGAGAGTGGCTGGCGCACCGGCCCCACCGCAGTCACTCTCTGCCCCAGCGGGTGCACGGCCTGGATGGATTTACACAGGTGCACGTGCAGCTCGCTGGCAGTGCCCTTTTGCCCGCTGCTGCTGGCTCCTGTGTTGGCCCCAGGCTGCTTCACTTGATGTGGGCGTTTGCAGCCTTTTCTTTCTTTTCCTTCCTTGCTTGGCAGCAGCTTCCTTTTCTTGGCTGGAGCGCTGCTGGTGGGCTGCTCCTGCTGGGAACTCTCCCCTTTCTGGGCCATGTCAGCAGGCGCAGGGCGCTTGGCCCGCTTGGTGCTGCCCCTCTTTTTCTTATCTGCCACCCGGCAGATAGTAGAGCCCAGTGATGGTGGAAAGGGAGCATGAAGAACCTGGGGCTGCTTTGGCTGCACCTCCTCAATGAGCTGTGCGGGTTGGGCTGAGGGAGGTGTGGTGACAGCCAGCGTGGTTGGCAGCGGACTGAGCCGGGCACTCGCTGGTGGCACGACAGGGCACAGCCGTGTCATCTCATACTGCAGCTCAGACAGGAACCCAGGGGATGGTGGAAGCCCCCAGAAGGGGTCGCTGTGGGTCCCGCTGGCAGCCTGTGCCTCCGTGCTGAGCTCTGTGCTTTCCCAGGGGTTGTCAGGGAGCTCAGCGATGAAGCATCCTGGGGCAGGGCTTCTCGGCTTCTTGTGAGGCACCTCAGCAGCTCTTGACACATCTGAAAATGCAAGATGATCACCGTTTTGGGGACTTCCCACACACACTCTGTGCAAACACACACCTGTGGGCTGTGCAGCCCCCAAACTCACCACTGATCCAAGAGAGCAAACCCTGAATGCCCGTGATGTCCTCCGGCACATCCGAGCTGGTCGCCACTGCTGGGAAAAGCAAGAAAATGTCCAAGGTTCAATGCCAGCTCTCCAGTACCATGTTCATCCCGTACCAAGGGATCTCTGGTGGACGTTGTGTTCCCATTACAGATCAGGACGGCAAAGTTAAGTGTCAAGCCCGGGGATTAAGACCCCAGGAACAGACAATGAGAACAGTTCCAGGAAAGAATGGACAGAAAGCCAAAGTAGAAAGACAGTGCACCAAAGCCAGACGTCCACTGTGTGTCTGTACCTCTCTTGGGTGCTGGGCCACACTCTGTGCTCCTCCCCTGGCTTTCGGCAAGGCTGCGCTTTGATAGAATGCTGCTTGCATCAGCTTCTGACACGAAGGAGACAAGAAAGACATGAAGAGCATCTCAATGGAGGAAGATTTGAGCACAGCCAACAACAAGCTTCTGGTCTTCAACAGCAGTTTCTTCAGTTTGCCTTTCTGCTGCCACAACATTGTGCCCTTTCTGCAGTCAGCAGAGATCTGCAGAGTCCTTTCTTCTCTCTTCCATCACACACACTGCCCTTCATGCAGCCCTATTTAGAGGCAGGTACCCACACCACAGCTCACAAGAGCTTCTTACCCATGGAGGCTTTCCGTTTCCCCTCTTGTTCCGCACCGTTCCATGGATTTGCGGTCTCCGTCCCTACAACAACAGATCAGGTGTTGATTTCACAGATACCAGCGAGAAGCTGAAATACTGTCCAGTAAGCCCATGCTCCCCCAGAGAACAGAAGGATGCTACTTTGACAGCCCAAACACAATCTGTTTGATCACTTCTCGCTGCGCCTTCCTGCAAATCTTAAGGTTTCTTGACATTCCCTGCAGCACTGCCCCCGCCCAGAAGTAACAGTCAAATATCTCCACACTTCATGACAGAGGGCTGAGGACACTCACTTCTGCCTGGCAGTAAGGACAGGCCATCCCCATCGAGTCCCTCTGTGAGCTGAAAGGCGACGCTGGATCCTTGGCAGCCTGCTGGCTGCTTCTGAAGAGAGAAAGGAAGAAACATGGGAGGGAACGTGCAGCCACGGTTTGCAGAGAGGTTCCAGATGGTGCCAGAGATGGGATATCAGAGTGCTGAGACACTATTTATCACTAAGGGAAAACAGCCTGAGCCACATTCCTGCCATTAGCCCAGGCTGTCAGCAGTGAGCACAGAACCCGACCACTTATTGAGGGCACAAAGGACCAGTAGGGCTCCTCCCGCTCCGTCCCTTCCCTTAAAAATGAGACAAAGGAAGAAGAACCAAGCAAAGAAACCCAGCCATACCTTTCCACTCACAGAGCAGAAATAGGAATAGCAGTCATCTCCTGGCTGAGACATGGCTGGTGAAGTCTCAGAGGAAGCTGAAGCTCCCAGGGCTCTCTCCACAGGAACGTGCCCCGCTCTTGGAAAGAGCTGGCTTCACTCTTCCTAAGACTGCCTCGAACCCCGAAATCTCCTTTTGGACAGGAACCTTGCAGAAAGTTGCAACAAGTGAAAAACTGTCAGGAAGAAGCATTTTCCCAGCTTTCTTATGCACCCAGCCATCTGCGGGGCAGCGCAGCACAATTTGCTCTTGGTGAAGGTCGCGTTTGTCATGTCTGACATGAAGCTGGGAACCCGGCAGCAGTTTTCCAGGGCAGGAATGACATTTCATCATCCTCACCGTAAGATGGGATGGAATTTCCACAAGAACCCATTTCCCTGCAAACAGCCATGCTGAGGGGCACCGCTGGAGCTGGGAACTCCTCCCCAGCACAGCTTTTCTGCTGAGACACCTCCTGGCAACCACCCAGCACCAAACCCAGCTCACCTGCTGGGCCTGCTCAGCCCAAGCTGTGCCCAGATCACGCACACGCCGCAGCGCTGCTTCAGATGGGCTCTCACAGGGTGATCAGCTCCAAGGAGGGCCCAGAGCTCAGTCTGCGTGCAGACACTCACCAGAGCACCAGCTCTGCTCACCACCTGTGGTACAAATGCTCCCACCCGGCAACGGTTGTGACCTCAGCGAGTGTCTGCATCACTGCTGTGCTTTCATCATAGGCGAAGGGAATGGACTCCTTCTAGATCCAAATGGTAGGAAACCAATGCCAGGGTCATCCAGTGGGGTGTTTTTAAGTAAAATAACAGAGAAGTGAAGCTGAGTCTAGTGCAGCCCAATAAAAACCGGTAAAGGCCAATATGGCCTCATAGTGGTCAATGGAGTTCCAGAGGAACCTGTAGGAAACAAAACCCAAGGCCAGTGCAGCCATCTCTGGTTGGGGTTTTAAGCCCCAGGGCTGATATCGGCCTCTCAGACTGTGGCTTTAAGTCCCAGGGCAGTGCTGGCCTCCCCGGCTGTGTCTGCATCTTCAGGCTCTCAGGCTGGTGCCGGCCTCTCTCAACTGTGGCCATGGCTTCAAGGCCCTGGACTGTTTCAAGCTTTTCAAGCTGTGCCTTTAGTCTCCAGGGCCTTTTTCAGCCCGTCTGTCTGTGGCTTTGGCTTTAAGCACCATGGCTGTTGTCCAATGGGCAATACTCCCACATTTGCCAATGACCATCACTTTACAGGAGGTAGTGAATGTTGACAGTTCCCCTTTCATTTTTCCTTGGCACTTAGGTTACAGAGTTCTCCTATGCTATGTGCAGGTGCAATACCTCTGAGCAACCATTTTGATGGTTTCAGCAAAGCTCAGGGCAACAGGCTTTGGTCATCCTCAGATTTACATGATGAGAGAGACAGAAAGACAAAAGTTCAAGGTAATAATCATTTCTCTTCTTCTAGTCAGCGTGCCATAACTAAACCTGCCATACTAAGACTTTTGTCCTGATAGGGATGTTTCCTTAATCTCACACTCTTAGCACAACTATTTCTGCTGAGATTAATAGAATCATAGAATCACAAGGTTGGAAAGAATCTACACCGTCATCTAGTCCGTCCAACCACCCTTTATCATACCTACAGAAAACCACTAAACCATATCTCCTTTCTCCCTATCCAGATGTCTCTCGAACACTGCCAGGATGGCAACTCCACCACCTCCCTGGGCAGCCATTCCAGTGCCTGACCGCTCTCTGAGAGAAAAAGTTCCTTCTTATGTCCAGTCTAAACCTCATCTGATACAACTTGTGGCCATTTCCTCTTGTCCTGTTTGTTGCCTGGCCCGTCCTATCATAACCTCCCTTCAGGAAGTTGTAGAGTGCAATGAGGTCTCCCCTTGAGCCTCCTCTCCTCCAGACTGAACAATTCCAGCTCCCTCTGCCTCTCCTTATAAGACTTGTGCTCCAGACCCCTCACCAGTTTTGTTGCCCTTCTCTGAACACGCTCCAGGGCATCAATGTCTTTCTTGTAGTGAGGAGCCCAAAACTGAACACAGTACTCAAGATGTGGCCTGACCAGTGCTGAGGACAGAGGGATGATCACCTCTCTGCTCCTGCTGGCCACAATATTTCTTATACAGGCCAGGATGCTGTTGGCCTTCTTGGCCACCTGGGCACACTGTCAGCTCATGTTCAGTTGAGCATCGACCAACACCCCCAGGTCCCTTTCCTCTTCACAGCCATCCAGCTACTCTACTCCAAGCCTATAGCGCTGCATGGGGTTATTGTGGCCAAAGTGCCAGACCCAGCACTTGGTCTTGTTGAACCTCATCCCATTCACCTCAGCCCAGTGATCCAGCTTATCTAGACCCCTCTGAAGGGCCTCCCTACCCTCCGGCAGATTGAGACCACCTCCAACTGGGTGTCATCTGCAAACTTACTGAGGGTACACTCAATCTCCTCATCTAGGTCATCAATAAAAATATTAAACAATATGGGCCCCCGTACCGACCACCGGAGACACCACTGTTGCAGAACGGCGGGAGAAAAGCAAACGACCACACCTGTCATTGACATATGATCAGCTATTCTCGTTTATTCCTTGGCTGCATGTACCTTTATAATACGGATAATTAGCTCATACATATTGCAAAAGTGGAGCTCATCATTGGTTCCCAATTACATACCATCCCTGAGTATCTTAACAGCTTGTTGTTATCAACTGAAAGCTACTCCTTTGCTGAGTTCCCAGAACCATGGCTAGTTCCTCACCATCCCTGGGCATCTTGTTGTTCTCGCTGTCCTTGCAGGTGGTATGGCTGCTTGATAAACTGCACCGTGTTTACGACCCTTCTCAGCTAACTAGCTGTAAAAAACACTCTCTACATTTCCCCTGTTTTCTTTCTGGCTGAAAAAGGGTTTGATTTAACGACTGATTAATCATATTTAACAAGCAGTTCAGTTCATTTGTTCAATCAGTTCTCATGTAGTTTTATCCTGCTTCGTAGCTGCTCTTTGAACTCCTCATCTCGATCCATGGCTGCTGCTCCGTAGAATTCTTCTTGTATTACAACAATTTCAAGATACTGCCTATAGAGTAACAACACTATTTAAATTAATAACATAAGTATTATAACTCAATCAAAGCCTCAATTGACAATACTCTAAAAGTGAAAAAAGAGACAAGTCAAATACAACATAACAACATTACTGTTAAACCCACTAAAAAGAACAAATATGTTTGTACTGCAACCTAAGTTTCTGCAACCTGAAAATAAATCCGTGAGGGTCCCATTGTGTTAATCTGTAACTGATTTGGAAAATTCTTCAATTTTCATATACTCTGATACATTGATTTTTAATGACCACTAAAATTTGTGCAATAAATGCTTTTAGGATGCTCATAACCATGCTCTACCAACTGAGTTATCTGGTCTAATAATTGATTAATGATCGCACAATTTAATGGAATAGCATGTCAAATAGAACCAATTTTAGAGGACAAATGTACTAGAGTATCACTAGGGGCATTAATACTTACTGACCCTTAAGAAACAGCAAGCCATGTTGGTGGTGGATGCGACAGGTAGTGCCAGCAGGGAGTCCCCTGCTTCAAGGTGCACATTTCCTCTCTCACCCATCACAGATTCTCTCCTGCATTCAGGGTCTGAAGGATTTCTTCCAGTTGTACACCATATCCGCATGGCCAGTGTGTGATACAGAGCCCAAGTGGAACACCTGCTTGGAAAACAGAATAAACTATCAAATTTAGTTCTATTAGCGTGCACTTTTGTCTAAAATGATGCATGGTTATATTTTAAAAATCCCAATTAGTTGGATGTAAGAGAGGTATCTATTCTATGATACAGGGTCTTCTCTTTGACTGGGATTCCTTTCCAGGTTTTGTCTTTGCAAATTAAGAAAAGCTAATTAATAGGCTAATAACATCATAACCAAACAGTACTAAAACATTGAAAGAGCTATTCTGGTAGATTCTAGCATTGATTACATCACAGAATCACAGAATCACAGAATTACCCGGGTTGGAAGGGACCTCAAGGATCATGTAGTTCCAACCCCCCTGCCTAGCAGGGCCACCAAACATACACATTTACTAGATCAGGTTGCCCAGGGCCCTGTCCAACCTGGTCTTGAACACCTCCAAGGACGGGGCATCCACAACCTCACTGGGCAGCCTGTTCCAGGACCTAACCACCCTTCTAGTAAAGAACTTTCCCCTAACATCCAACCTAAATCTTCCCTCCTTCAACTTAAAACCATTTCCCCTAGTCCTGCTATTATCAGCCCTTTCGAAGAGTTTACTCCCCTCCTGGGAGTAAGTTCCCTTCAGGTACTGAAAGGCTGCAATGAGGTCACCCCGCAACCTTCTCTTCTCCAGGCTGAACAAACCCAACTCCCTCAGCCTGTCCTCATAGGGGAGGTGCTCCAGCCCCCTGGTCATCTTTGTGGCCCTCCTCTGGACCCTTTCCAAAATCTCCATATCTTTTTTGTACTGAGGGCTCCACACCTGGACACAGTACTCCAGATGGGGCCTCACAAGAGCAGAGTAGAGAGGGACGATCACCTCCCTATCCCTGCTGACCACCCCTCTCCTGATGGAGCCCAGGATCCCATTTGCTTTCCGGGCTGCCAGAGCGCACTGCTGGCTCATGTTAAGTTTCTCATCTATCAGGACCCCTAGGTCTTTTTCAGCCGAGCTGCTCTCAAGGACAACTCCTCCCAGCCTGTACAGGTGCCTGGGGTTCTTCCGGCCCAAGTGCAAAACCTTGCACTTTGCCGTGTTGAACCTCATTAGGTTCACCCGAGCCCAGCTTTCCAGCCTGTCAAGGTCCCTCTGAATGGCATCTGTTCCCTCCACCGTATCGACTGCACCACTCAGCTTGGTGTCATCAGCAAACTTGCTGAGGGTGCACTCCATTCCCTCATCGATGTCATTAATAAAGATGTTAAAGAGCACCAGTCCCAAGACAGACCCTTGAGGGACGCTGCTCGTTACCAGCCTTCACCTGGACATAGAGCCATTGACCACCACCCTGTGTCTGCGGCCTTTCAACCAATTGCTTATCCATCTAGTTGTCCACCCATCAAATCCACCTCCCTCCAATTTGGAGATGAGGATGTGATGGGGGACCATGTCAAAGGCCTTGCTCAGGTCCAGGTAAATGACATCGGTCGCCTTCCCTTCATCCACCAACGCCGTCACTCCATCACAGAAGGCCACAAGATTAGTTAAGCATGACCTTCCCCTGGTGAAGCCATGCTGGCTGTCTCGGATCACATGCTCGTTCTTTATGCGATCAAGCATGTTGTCCAGGAGGATCTGTTCCATCATCTTCCCAGGCACAGAGGTGAGACTCACCGGCCTGTAGTTACCCGGGTCCTCCCTGCTCCCCTTCTTGTAAATGGGAGTGACGTGACCCTTCCTCCAATCATCCGGGACCTCACCTGACAGCCATGACTTCTCAAATATGATGGAGTGCGGCTCAGCAACCACCTCAGCCAGCTCCTTCAGGACCCTGGGATGCACGCCATCTGGCCCCATAGACTTATACTCATTCAGCCTAAGGAGGCACTCTCGGACTTGCTCTACCCTTACAGTGGGGGCTATATTCTTCTGCCTTGATGTACACTCTGAAATGGAATTCAGGGATATCAGAAAACTGGAAATGAATTGATTTTTTTAATAGCGGAAGTAAATAAGCATAGGGACATGTGCTGAATTATTTCATCACAACCATCTCTTCTGGCCTTAGAATTTACACATCTGCATAGGGCTCGTTCCATCATTAATTCTAGTGATATGTAAGTTACTTTGTAAGCTCCTGAGTTTAGATAGCTTGTCATTATTTGTAGGGCCGAATGGTACAAAGAAATTGCATAGTACTCCAATAAAGGGTTATTCTTCTAAAGCTTTTCTGTCTTTTGTTCTGGAGATGAAAGATTATCATTTTTCAACAGTGGGGATCTGTAAAACCTGAAGGAAATCTGTCTAATATAATGTTTTCATTAGAGCTGAAACTTGAGAGACATTAAAACTGTTTTTGAGCAGCCTTTTGGTTTTGCCACTCACAACAAAAATATGCATTATTCAGTATAACTTTTATCTGTACTGATCTGCAAGTTAGGGAATTAAGTCATAGTTTTAATTCTTAACTTCTTGCCTTATAGCGTTTGGCAGGCTGCTAAACCATCAGAACATGCCCAGGAATATCTGGATTTTAACCTCCACTGACTCGTATCATAGACCACCTTATGCTGTGATTCCATCAGGAACACTTAAAAAAAAATGGCCTCTGAAAAATAAGTACAGACAAAATTCTGAGGTTTTAGAAGAGAATCTTCTTCTAAATCTCTGCACTTTCTTTTTGTTTTTTCCCTATTTCAGTGAGTGCCACGTTTTGTCCTCAAGGATATCACTTTGCAGTGATATAGATGAAAGATGATAAAATGACTGTTAGGATATTGTTACATGAAGTCAACTAGAGAAGGTAGGAATGAGATTTATTCAGAGACGTTTACAGCTCTGTATCAGGGAGAAATCTAATCTGCAAAACACGTCAACAGTTTTCAGTTGTTTCTTCGATGACTGCTTTGCACTTCTGTTTTGCCAGCTACAAGACAGGAAGAACATGAATTTCCTGTGTGGAGAACTGGAGGTTTACTTTGTGCACAGAGCATCCTTATTTTTTCTAAAAGTATTACACTGGATTCAGGTCATAGTTAAATTTTAGGAATGAATTGCTGTTGGAGTCTTACTTGCCATAAAAGACAGGCTGCAGGTATAGCTCAACATGCTGTTGCCAACTTGTTCAGCCCTGAATTCATCAATTCATCAGATTCCTAAGTTTATAAGAGAAATGACTGGAGATCTGCTTCCAAATGGGATTCATTAGCATTTGTCAGCTCCTCTAACCACACGGTGCCTGATGAGCTGTTTTGCAGCACTACATAGGAGATATCTGTAGAGTGACAGTATCACCTGTTCTTACTGTTTGATGAGTACATAAAAGAGAATATAGCACAGTAGATTCTCAAGGTACTAGAACTGTGGATGCCACATGGTTTGTTGGCTGTAGTTGGCCCTGCTTTAAGCATTGACTGGTTGCTTCCTTCCAACCTCAACTATTCAGTGGTTATATGCTTCTTTCCTTTTTTCTTACCTTATTCCCATCATATCTAAATGTGAACTAAAAGTTGGCTCACGGTTTGCACAGGTGTTGGATGCTTTCTTTATGTGCCTTTCTGCCCGTTCCATTCTCTTATAACAAGTGATTGCTGTTCAGAAATTTCACTCTGAAAGATCCTCCCCTTGCTGTAACTCTCATTTTTCCCTGTCTTTTGTTACCTGATCAAAGGATTGAAAGC
The DNA here is from genome assembly GCF_054131305.1 of Coturnix japonica. Classification (NCBI taxonomy): domain Eukaryota; kingdom Metazoa; phylum Chordata; class Aves; order Galliformes; family Phasianidae; genus Coturnix; species Coturnix japonica. The sequence continues at coordinate 3,654,636 of NW_028188943.1, read as the reverse complement.
TGTTGATTTGTTGCCATTTACACCACAGGCTGCCTTTATTCAAGACTGACAAGTTAGTTACTTTTATTTTAAAAGTTACTTTTATTTTAACTCAGTTTTTCAGAAAACAGATTGTTTTGCTGAGAGATCTACATTTAGTACTTCTTAAAAAACACTCATACGTGTACACTAATCACCAATTAAATTCTTCACAGATCTGCTTGAGATGTACCATATTTCATGCACTAAAAATAAAAGCAAGCCAAAAAGAAATAAGTTAATGTGAGAAGAACTAAATATCTGGCCTATATTCCATCCACGTACAAACAGGAATGCTGAAAGATGCTGTCCAGAATTAATCAACAGTTGCCTTTTTCTGCACAGGACAGTGGGAGGAGGACCTTTGGGGACCTGGGGGATGCCTAATGACAAATTAATAAGGATTTAGACAGGATTCCGGAAAAAAATATCACTTCATCAATGCCTTGTTTTTATACACTTTTCTAAGTATCTGATGTCAGCTGCTGCTGAAAATAGGACAGGGACAGGTGTCTGAGCCTTAATGGCTGCTCTCATATTCACTGTTACTGAAAGTGCACGCCTGTTCAAAACAGAACACAGGTTGACCTGTGCAGACATCTCTGCCACTTCGGTGCTCCTCAGTGAAACCTAAGACTTCTGCCAAATGCCTTCAGGAAATTTCTCTGAGCTGTGGTATCATTTCTAATTGCCACCTCTGAGGTCTAGGCTGCACATGTCTGTCTCATCAGGCATCTGTCTGCTTTCAAGAGACTGCAGCACCGTCATAAAACTCTAACGTGTCTGTCCTTTAATTATAGAACACATCAGCATCTCCTGCAGCGTGTGCACCCCCTCATTGCCCATCAGGCCAGGAGTACTGATCTGCCAGCAGCCTGGCTTGTTTGCAGTAACAGCAGGCTGGTGTGATTATCGGAAAGCGGAACATTTGTAGGGGTCTGATTGTTGTGTGATCCAGGGGATTTCTGAATGATGTGCGCCTCCTCAAAGCCTCCTGCCGCTAACAAGCTCTTTGCCACTTGATGGCACTCTTAAATATTTAGTGAGTTGCAAACGCCATAAAATATGCCTTTTTTTTTTTTTTTTTTTTTTTTTTTTTTCAGAACAGGGTTAGAGGATGTAGAGCCTCGTGCATTAAATAATAAAACACTATAAAGTCTGCAGCTTAAGCTGACCAAAACAAGAAAGGCAGGAGCAAGAGTAGAGTCGGTTGTTCAGTGGCTGCCAGCTGTGTGCCAGCTGGTTCAGCACTAGTCTGACTTCCCAGCTCTGGAGTGCTCTGCAGAGATGAGTGCCCTGTTGAGTTTTGGGGTATGGAATGTCCTTCACCACCTGGTTTCTGAGGAGCTATGTGTTGTGTGAGACTGGTAACTTGTCTGTCTGAGGGTCATGAATATATTCCTGTAAACAGCAGGAGTGTTGCTCTTGACATTACTGATAGATATTACATAGCCCCCATCAGTCATCCTTTTCTTCTCTCTTCTGAGGTGTATATCCTCAGGAGTCTATGAGAAGTATGGAGAAGAAAGAGCCTAGACCACATTAGCTGGTCTGGAATACAAATCTCCCAGTTGCTGCTCTTCATTGTGTGGACTCTTTCTCCCTTTTATTTGAGTATCTTCAGTGTGTATGTTAGTATTCACAACAATAGGTTGCACTGTTTACATTGCAAAACCAAATCTGCTAAACCTATAATGCAAAGCTCTTTCTCATCAGTATGAGAAAAGTCTGGCACTACTTATAGCTCTGTGAATTCAGCTCAGTTATGTACTTCTTTTCTTTCCACTGCTCACCTGCTCTCCTTCATGTGAACCAGAGGAGTGCTGAGCTGCAAGTCAAATACTCCTGCTGCTTTCAGGAAGGCACGGTATCTTTTCATCCTGTTTTCTGTTGTTCTTGTCTGCCTCTGAGACTCTCCAGTAGCATGCAGCAACAAATGTTGCCTTACTTGAACTTGTTTGCACTGGTGTTTCCAAATCTATTTTTTGTTGTACCAGTTGACTGCAGTGTCTCTAGTATTTCTTTGCTGGACTGTGTTTTAGAGTAAGATGCAAACATGCGTGTCAGCTTGTTTCCATACCGGCTGTTTGAATCTATCAGTCTGGGTTTCTGGAGTCTGAGTCTTGATTCTGACATGTGTGGAGCCCATAGCAGTAATTATGGCTGTGGCATGGCCTCAGGTCATGTGTAAATTACAGCCTTCCTTGTTGCCTGTCAATTTTGTCTTTTCTAAAATTTCCAAAAGACTTTAAAATCCTATTTTTTGTCTCTCTCCAATCGGAACTGCAAGTTCTGTGCTTCCCAAACAGAGCCACAACTAATAACATTAACTTGATCAGGAGTACCAGGAGTTAGTCCAGCAGTTGGTGGAAGGTGTCAGGCAGAATACTAAATGTGACATTCCAACATCTGAATCAGCACAAACCAAAGTGGTCTGCAATTTGCCAGTGCTGGACTGAGGGGATTGCCCCAAGCTTGCAGAGCTTGCTGCTGACCAGAGGGCATCTGCTTATCCCTGGAGCTGGGAAATGCTCACTGAGCTCAGCCCAGCACAGGTGGTTTTAACAGCGGGATTCAATTTCCACTGACAGATGGCAGAAAACAAATACTGGTGGAGTTATCAGCTCAGACAGCATCTTGGAGGGGATGCTGTTGAGTTCAGTGGTGGCCCTGGAGCTAGGCTTTATTTTTGTTGGTCCTCAAGATGGAAATACAAAGTCACAACAGAAGGAATGTGTGACTGATGAAAAGACAGGTGGAGTTGCAAATGCTGGGAACAGGGCTGTCAGTGATTAATTCTGTGGTCAACGGGAGTTACTCAAACCAAATGCATTTTAATGCATCCAAATATAACATTATACCTCTCTAAACAAGGAGGAGTGCTGTGTCTTGGAAGGCAGCAACTCTGAAAAAATAAAAAGTAGGCTTTTGTGGACAAGCAATAAATCTGAGTTTCCAGTGTGAAACTTTGACAAGGAGGGTGGACATGATCTTGGAGCGCAAACAGTGAAGCCTGAGTGGCAGCAGAGAGATTACTTAAGCATTACTGAGACGGATACTGGAATACCACATTTGGTTCTGGAGCCAGTGCTTTTCAAAGAATGCATAAAAACCAGCAGATAGCTCAGAAAGAGCCCCAAGCTGTTTCAAGAGGTAGAGAAGTTGCTATAAAGGTGGAGAGAGAACAATATATCCAGTTGAAATCCAGGCTGAATGTGAATTTTGTCTGACCTGAGCACAAGTCCTGCCCACTTGAACGACTCCGCATCATTGGAAAATTCCTTAATATTCTACAGTTCCCCACATAACTGAGAAGCAGATTTCTCTTTGCAGCTCTGAAGGCAGCACTTTTGGCTGGTATTCTGTGCCAATCTGGTGAAAATAAATCAACTTTTTTTAACTTGAGACTGAGAAAGTTATCAAATACGCACTGAACGCTGACTTACATTCAGTTTTAAGTAACTTAATGAATAGAAATGCCAGGTATGAAAGAACTCCTCCATCCAACCAAGATAAAGAGAGTGAGAATTAATAGTGGCAAGACAGACAAGTCCAATAAGGAGTTAGGTGTGACTTCTTAATCACTTCACATTATTATGCATTCAAACTATAAAATGATTTGGCTTCTCTGTATCTCAAGATTTTCAAGTGAAGAATGCATGTGCAGACAAAAACAAGTCATAGGGTTCAAAACAGGATATACCTGTAACACCAGTGAGCTATGAAATAGAAAAGGCCAGGCTTTCTGACCCCGAGCTACAAATCAAGGAATTCTCAAAACATTTTCTTTTCTGAGAAGGGACTGTTTGGGTTGTTTGGTGTAAGTTGAATTTCCCCTGCCCACAGTGAGTTTCATGGCCACATCCACAGAGATAAATGTTTGTGTCAAAACAGCAATATACTTGGTGGCTGTTATAAGGAGTAGAAGCAGAGTGAGCTTCACTGATTCCAGTTGAAATCTCTCAGGGGTCCTGGGCTGAGGCAACCTTGAGCAGAGCCCTGTGATGTCCTGGTTCTACTCCCAGTTCTACTCCCAGCTTGCTGTGATGTCTTGGGCAGTCCCTCCATTCACCTTTCTCTTTCCCTTGGCTATGAGAAGTAGTGCTGCAGATGCTTAAAGAACTCTGATGTGCTATAAAATTTCCAGTTATTATTGTTAGTCCTTGTCAGCCTACTCAGATTCTCTGAGCTGCACAGAAAAATGTGCTCTTTCCTGATTTTTCTGAAGATTTGGCATACAGTAATGCTCGACTTGCCAGCCGTTTCACTTCTTACAAGCATGCCCATTCTGCAACTGCAGGGAAGTGTGGAGTTGTCAGAGCTATTTAAGTGAGTGAGGAGAGAGCCTTGCTGAAGCAGCACAAGCTCACCCAGTGTGTTTTGCAGCAGGGTAGATGAACCTGTGCTCAGTGCCACACTGCACAGGTTTTGTTCACTGATAGAAGAAAAATGTATTGAGAATTCATTAATTTGTGACTTGCTCAGTCATCTGTGCTGTGCAGGTTGTAGCATGGGGATACGCTTAGACTATGCACAGGGTTTTATAACACTGAGAGATAATAATAATTTACTTAGGGACATTCAGTGGACTGCAGATAACCTTTTTTGTCCTCTACTGTTTAAACAGTTGAAAGGCAAGTAAGCAGCTGAGCTGCTTCTTTGGGTACCAAAACTTTTGTCATTGAAACTGATCTCTGCTCATTGGGGGATATCACATAGCTGGGTGAAAAGCACAGCCAGCCACGGCCCTTGGCTTCTCCAAAATCCACCCCTAAATGAGAGAGCCCCAGCCAGCAAGCTCATCACAGTGTGGGCATATCTAGGAAAGGAATGTAGATGTGCTTCTGCAGCTGCGATGCTCAGATACAAGCAGCTGTTCGCAGCCGTTCTTCCCCGTCTTGCTTCTTTTTATAGATGGGCAGATTTTAAGCAATGGTGTTTCCTTTTAGCGTGGTGATTTCTTGGTACAAGCTGTATCTGTGAGTCAGCTGGTGGTCTTGGTTTATAAAAAGACATGTATCTTAGGATTTAAGATAGAAGGCAGTGCTGTTTGGGGTTTTAAGCCCTCCAGAGATGAAATAGTTTGCAAGATTAAGACACAAGAAACTGTAGCATTGCCTTCTTCTGTAGTAAAAAATCTCTACTTTAACTCTTGCTTCTTTTTATAGATGGGCAGATTTTAAGCAATGGTGTTTCCTTTTAGCGTGGTGATTTCTTGGTACAAGCTGTATCTGTGAGTCAGCTGGTGGTCTTGGTTTATAAAAAGACATGTATCTTAGGATTTAAGATAGAAGGCAGTGCTGTTTGGGGTTTTAAGCCCTCCAGAGATGAAATAGTTTGCAAGATTAAGACACAAGAAACTGTAGCATTGCCTTCTTCTGTAGTAAAAAATCTCTACTTTAACTCATGACCATTGAAGATTAAATTTTGATGAATACGGGATTTACCCCAAGCATTGTTACTGGCACCACTCTCTGGCTGTTGTGTTGAGCTTCCAGGTTTGGCCAACAAGTATGTAATAAGAAGTGGAGGAGAAACATGGATGGCTCATGAGTTTTTTGGTGATCCGAAAGGGAAAGATGAAAAAAAATGATTCTGTCCAATGAACATAATGTCTTCATCTGATACTGAACAAATAGTGATGATGATTTTAAGTTCAGCTATGGAATACTATAAATGAAAAAAATCTGTTAATGCAGACAGATTTATAAACAGAGGTTTGTAAACCTCAGAACAAAGGATTTATATGCATGAGCCATGGGGTGATGGCAGATAGCAGGATGATATTTCAAGGTACTGTTCTCCCTCTAAATCAGTATTTTTCTGAAAAGGCTTTGGGTCGAATCTGCCCAACTATATATGCAAATGCAGATTAATATTTTAGATTGCATTAATGGTTGGTTTGAAACCTATTTCCGATTGCATGTGATACTTTCAGGCTCAGTTCTCCCGGTTTAGACCAGTAATAATGCCGTTTGCATCTGTCATTAGCAAAGCTTCTCTTCCAAAAAGGACTTGTTATGTGTCAGGCTCTTATATGTAACCTCTGCTCAGTTGAACACTGAGGATCCTCATCACATACAGCTCTTCCTCATTACAGCAAGAGTCTGTTCACTTTTCTCTTTTTGCTGCACTGCTTTGTGTCTTCCTGTAAAGTGGAATACAACTCCTGCTGGCATGCTTGTCAGAATAACTGTCCAGTATCTCTAGTGTCTCCAGCCCTTATATCTCTGAAAAAGAGCCACATTTCAAGTTGCACTTTATGGGTCTGCAAAAGGTAGATGCTTTAACCTCTTCCAGTGTGTGATGGCGTATCCATGCAGTGCAGAGCAGCACAGTGCAGCTGCTTCTGATCTGAAGCTGCTGCTTTTGACTCTATCTGGGGTGCAGCAACTACTGCCAGTTCTTGAGTTTGCACCCTTTGCTTCGCTGTGTTCTTACAACATTATCTCAGTAAGCTGCCTGCATCCACAGTGGTGGCCTGGACAAGATTAATTCAAATCTTTGGTGGGCTGAATCACTCTCTGAAGCAGTGTCTCTCTGCTCTCTGCATAGAGAACACAGGAAACAGCCATCCAAAACACCTCAACTCAGTGCCAACAGGTAGAAAATGAACACGCATCATGGAGATGTTGGAAATATGCCTGGTTGTTCAGCATACCTCAGGAGAAGTAAGAGCACAATTCAGCTTGAGCTCAAAGGCTGTCCAACAGATGTGACTTTCTAGTCCATTTAATGTGAGTCACTGCTAGTAGGACATCTTTACAGCCTCCTGGGTGTCTTTGCTTCTGAGGAGAGGAAGGATTCTACTTGTCAGGACTGGACCTCAACCTAATCCCATTTCAGTGACATTACTTGGCAAAGTCAAGTCTGTGGATTCTGAGGACAGGGAAAATCTCTGAAGGGGAAAGCAAGTTTGTTTCCTTTTCATCTAGAATTCTAGGAAGTTTCTCCCTCTTCCAAAAAAAATATGCTAATAATGCTGTTTGTGGTCAAATACATTTGAAGTGATGCTAGTTTTGGAATCTTGTCTTTCTGCAAAATAAGGAAACCCTTTTCCCTGCCTGGCTGTAGTGTACAGAAGGACCCATGAGAAGCATTGCAGCATACTTGGAAAGTCGACCATCCAAACACAATGCAGAAACAGTAGTTTTACTGACGTGTGAGTTAGTAAAGTAACTCTTTGGATGTTCTATGTGGGCATGATAAACTTGAGGTCAGCAGTGCCTGTACCTACCTGTATGTTGATTTGGGTTCAGCCTCCTGACAAGGAGAGTACTCTGAAGTTAGTGTTATCACTACGGCACACATTTACCACAGTCCTTATCCTACAGGGTGGTCAAAATGTTAGGCAAGGCAAGAAGCTCTGTTCTGGAAATAAGATGAGTATAGTGTACCTACAGTACAGAGAACAGTTAATTTGTTTCCTATATACAGTCTCTCAGAAGGCATTTGACCATAAAAATAAAATGTTTGTAGAGATGGCTAGGATGCCCTGAGAGAGAGTACTTGGCTGATAGATTAGGAAAGCTCCTCTTTTGCTTCTGGAGAGGTTATCTACATCAGCAGCTTCTCTTCCCTGTTAGAAGAATTTAGAAATTGGTTTTTAGACAAGCAGAAAAACCTGTAGAGGACAGTCAGGACAGAATAGAAAAAGAAAACAAAAGAAAGATCATCCTATTTAGAAGAGAGAATTTCAGGCAGCGCAGAGGAGAGGTAAAAGTAGGCAGGAAAGGAAAAAAATGGAAAGTCTTATCTAGGAAGAACTTCTGTGCCACACAAAGAGATGTAGGACATAAGCTGAACATAAAGGTGCAGTGACTTGTGCATTGTACAGTTCTCTGTATCGGCAGTAGATTTGATGCTTTACACATACTTCAGTGAAATGCTCTTAATGAAAATGGGGAGATTTAGATTTCTAAAGGGCAGTGAGGCACTGGAACAGATTGCCCAGAGACGTGATGGATGCCTTATCCATGGAGTCACCCAAGGTCAGGCTGGAGGGGCTCTGAGGACCTGATGGAGCCGTGGGTGCCCCTGCTTATTGCAGGGGAGTTGGACCAGCTGACCTTTAAAAGTCCCTTCCAACTTAAATGAGACTATGATTCTAAGAAAGAGTGCGAGCTTTAACATCACATATTGGCAGTGCAGAACTGGAAATATATCTATCCTTGATTCTGCCTGAATGTGTGCAGTGTTAATGAAATCCAAACCTACAGAAAGAATTGTCATGGACATTGAAATGTGCTTTTCCTCCAAGGCCTCTCAAATTTCCATCCTAGAAAGAAAAGTTGCTAGAACAAGTAATTTCTCTTCATACACACATTGTCCCTACATCTCTGACATATCAGTGGCGGAAAGGATGTTCAGATGCAGGCACCTCAACATGATCATTTGGTCCCACCAGCAGTATGTTTCTCATAACCTTGCATGCAGGTTGGTTTGGGGCATAGGTGTTGTCAGATCATATATCTCAATAGCAGAGAATCTTAGGAATGGACTTAACAGCAAAACTCTTTTCTGTTTAGATGACTTCATGAAGCAAAGTCGTGGCATGCTTGTGCTCTACACTATGAAGAACCCTTCCTTCCCAGAGTATGTCTTCAGCAGTGAGAGTGGCATCATGTGCCTGGATATCCATAATGACCACCCCCACTTCATGGCAGTGGGCTTCTATGATGGCAATGTGGCCATCTACAACCTTAAGAAGGCAACTTCCCAGCCGAGCTACATGAGCAGAGCTAAGTCAGGAAAGCACTCAGATCCAGTGTGGCAGGTGAGTGTTCTTTCCCCAAACTGAACGTTTAATTGAGCTGAGTGCAGGCACAGCAGGAAAATACGCTGTATGGGCAGAAGTGTTGGCTTAATTCATGCATTAGTGTATGATACTTAAGTTGTATTTAAAGCTTGTTTTGAAATGCACAGGAAGGCAAGGAAATTGCTTGAATCCTTGGTCCTCAACAGAAACTGAACACATTTACAAAATGTACTTACAGAATTATTTCTCCTTAGTTTTCATTATTACAAATTATTTACATTTGGGGAGAAACTGAACACCTCTGAATATACCAGCATACAGTGCTTTCTGTGCTCCAAACACAGAATCCAATGGCAATAAGTAATGAGAACCATCTAAAACACATACCTCAGCCTTGAAAACAACTTCTTTTGAGCACAACAAACCCAAGGACAGCTGTCTGCAGAAATGACTGTCACTGAGATTCAAAACACAGCACCCTGTGGTTGACTGAGAAGTTTTCTAGTGAGCTAAGCATTGCAGTGTGCAGGTAATGCTCTTAAAGTAATGCCTTTTAAAATGCCTCCATAGCATCTGTCCTCCAAAGAGAGGATATTGTAAAGGACTGGAGTGAATATATCGCTACATCCAGATAGCTTTGTAGTTATGTCTACAGTATAATCTGAGTTAGGACTGGAGCACTAAAAGGAATATATGGGTCTGATCTTGTTCATAGCAGTGAAAGTGTGGCAGCACAGACTTTAGCACAGTCTGCATGGGTCTGCTGAGGTGCAGTTGTGCATATTGTGGTCTGGACTACAGGTTTTGCTGGCACCTGATTTAGGCTTTGCTGCCTAATGTAGACATACCTCTATGCACACGGTCAGTATTCACTGTACTTTGTCACATAATGTATGATTTGTCCCCTAATCACAGGTCCTTGTCATTTCATCTTTCAATTAAAAAATAAATAAATAAATCAAGGCATCCCAATGGGGCTTGCAGGTAAATGTGGGACCTGCCAGAAGCAACAGTGGTGTTTGTGATAAACAGATAAGTGATGCAAAAGTAACATGTTGGAGGACATCTAAATTTTGTATTTGCTGCCTATCTGGACAAAGCTTTTCTTCCAGCAGACATTTTCAGCTCTTCTTACAGGTTTATGTGATACCCCAACATTGGATTGTTCTCACTGTACAGTGTGTCGTACTTCCACATACACAGAATCTATCTTTGCACATGCACACCCCCAAAGGCAGAAAACTCCAAGCTTCTCCAATTGCCATTCAGGCTTCCAGTACAAAATAAATAAAATCAAAGTAGTAGATCCTACATGGAGCTTTCCATGACCTTGCTGCAGCATGCTAGAGGTGGTCATGGTTGCTACTGCACTTTAGAGACGCCAGAATCACAGATCATTTGTGCCCTTGATAAAATGGGGAAAGACAGAGCATTCTCAAGTTGGCCTCATGCATACAGAAAAGCAGCAGCTACATGCAGCAGTAGATGCAATCTGTAAGGAGCTTTTAGAAGTTGTAGTGTACTGCCTGACAGCTCAGAGGTGAAGAAAACTATTAGGCACTCCGGGGAGATATCTCTGCAAAGGAAAGAAACCACATATTGGATATGGACAGAAGTAGGTATGAGTAAGCCTGAAGTTCCCATTTGTTTGTTTTATTTCCAGAGGTTGAGTGCTGAGAATTATTATCCTTATTTTTTCTCTTCAGTAAAGTACCTGTATTTTTAGTAAACTTTGGAGTGTCTGGCTTACCTTGCTGTAAAATGAGTGTGCAAAGTTAGTAATAAGGAGATAGCACGGCAATCAGGAAAAGAGCTTGTACACCTTGTTGGAATGATCTGAACTGTAGCTATTTGTCAATATTAGGCAAAAGGATTATAGAGAGTTTTCTCTCTTTCTGTTGGGAGAAAATCAGTCCTGGAGGATGATTTGTCATGTTGAGACACTGTATTGTTCTTCCTCATCTAACATTTAATGGTTCTAGAAAGTGATGTCTTGTTTCTCAGATTTGGCTCAAAGAAGATGCTCTGTTCTACCCACACCAATACCCCCACCAGTCTAAAGCCTATTCTATGTCTAGACTATCCTCTGCAATCCTCACTGATATAGAGACTGCAAGCCCATGCCTACGAAGACTAATTAGAAAAGTAATAAAATTCTCCAGAACAATTAAAAACCTTTGTTCTCTGGACTGCCTGGCTCCTTTGTTTTGAAACAGTGCATTGTTTTTGCAGTGAAAGCAAAATAGGAAGTGAGTAAAACAGCCTGACGGCTCTTTTCTTTAGCCATTTCATCTTCAGTAATTTAGTAGTATATCAGAAAGTTCGGATTTAAAAAAGCCAATGAAATAACCCATTATTAAGATAAAAAATAATCTAATGTAGAATTTATAATTCTGTTACCTATTAGTGAGTTCATACATCTGATGCTGGCTCCTGTATTTTTAAAGATCCTAACAGTGGTTTCTTCTGGATTTGGCAAATGTCTTCTTTATATTTAGCTGTACTGCAATATAAAAGGAGGAAAATTTTGGCTTGTTTTAAAGAAGATATTTCTCACTCTTCACTACCAATTAAGTTCCAAAGTCAGAACTATGAAGAAAGAAAATAAAGGAATAAGCAATTACAAAGGCATACAAATGTATATGCATACAGCGCAGTGTGGCTATCACAGTCACCAAAGCTTTAGCTTTTATGGGAACATAAAATTGGAAATGATCTTGCAGATCAGTGAGCTAAAAGCTGTCATATCCTGGGATGCTGTGCCAAACATACCATGTTCTGCTGGGCAAGAGTTTTTGTAGGGCTAGACTAAACCCCATTTTAATCGAAACAGTGCACTGAACAAGCAGCACGCACCTCAAACCCATCATCTCCATCACTGAGTACTCCTATAAAGCGTGCCCCTAGACAGGATATCTCCATCATTCAGACAGTGTCTCAGTCACAGAGCTTGGCTTTGGATCTTAACTAGGGTAGCCAAAGCGGCACAACTTGACTAGACTTTGGCATGCGGGACCCACAAGAGCAATCTCTTCCAGGTAGAAGAATCAACCTGCTGGGAAGAGACTTTCAGCATTGAGATCCCCTCCCATTGTCAGCCTTTGAGCTTTGTTTTCACTTCTCAACTTTTAAAAAAAAGAAAGGCCTTTTGTTTTTTTCTTCACAGCTTAAAAGAGTGCTTTTCTTCTTACTCCTCATTATTTGAATATTTGAAATATTTTAGGTTTGAAGCATTTGGAAGCTGGAACAGTTCAGAAACAGGGATTGGGTGATAAAGTATTTGCTGTGTCAAAGTTCTTCTGCTCACTTTCCCTTTTAAAGCACATCTTATTCAACAGATCTGTTTCTGCCACGTGATTCTTGTCCACCTTCCCATAGGACTTTATTTCTGCTTGCTTCTGGGATTTGTACAGTGCCAGCACTGCTGCAGAGGACTGACATATTCTTTTTCACCTTTTTTTCCAGTCAGCAGTACTGACCAAACTCTCAGTGCAGAGCGCTGACCCTAAGGTCTGTAAAGGGAATATTTATTTTGGCTGCGCTTGGAGCAAGTCTTAGCAGTGGCAGGCCAACCCACGAGCACAGCTTGGTTTGGGATTGCTATGGAGAGATCACCAGTCTGAAAAACAACCCGGTTCTTTGTGCATGTACTGTATCTGATCTGGCCTGCCGTGGTGCTGGCGCCATGGAGCTTGAGATGGCATCCTGAAAGAATTGTTTTCTGCGTTCTGCTTGTACATGGGAGGAGAAAAGGCTGGCTGCTGCCTACTAACTCTTTGCCAAATGCCATTCAGGTTAAACGTGATGCTCGTGGTTAGAACAAAATGGGCAAGGCAGCACAGTAGGAGCCTGCGAACTCCTGAAGGAAACCTGAGTGAATGCCAGCTTGCACGTTGCTTTACCAGTTGAATGTATGGAGTTGCAGCTCCTCACAGCGGAGGGCAGCGCTGATCTCTGCTCTGTATGACAGTGATGGGCTGAGGGAACAGCGTGGAGCTGTGCCAGGGGAGGGCAGGGGTTTGGGAAAGGCTCTGCACCAGGGGGCGGTGGGCATGGAATGGGCTGCACAGGGCAGCGGGCACAGCCAGGGCTCCAGGAGTGTTTTGTCGGTGCTTTCAGATACAGAGTTTGAATGTGGGTTGTCCTGCGTGGAGCCAGGAGTTGGAGTGGTTGAGCCTTACAGGTCCCTCTGAATATTTAGTGATTCTGAGTCTCTCTCACTGGAGCTTACTCTGTAATTCTGTAATTGATTGATCTCTTCTCCATCTCTGCTTTCTGTGGTAATAAATCCTTAAATAACTGCAGTGAATCATAGCAGTTCATGAAGCCACCCCAGGCTCACCTGGTGAGGTTTTGGCTTGCTGAAGAAAGTAAATGAGATCAGTTGCAGAGCTCCTTTAAAGCCAGTATGGCTTGCTGTTCTCCAGGCTGCTGGGCACAGCTTCACATGCAAACAAAAAAGGCCCCTCTAGGAAGCAGATTGTATTTGCTGCACTTACTTAGAAGCAAAATCATTTTGTTCATAACCCACTGTCACACCAGCACATTTCTGATGGCCAGTCTCCTAAATCTGTCATCTGCAGTCAGACAAACAACTTTTGTGGCTTGCTTTGCTTCTAAGATGTTACTGCTTCGCATAATATTTTGTTTCTTTGGCTTCAGGCAAACAAAGAGTTTGTTGCAAAGAAAATAAAAGAAAAAGAAGAGGCAGAAGGTTGTTATCAAGGTCCGAATAAAGATCATCTATCTCAGAAAAAGCTCGATTCTTCTGCTGTCACTCTCACTGCTAAGAAGCACAAACTATGTGTTTGTTGTGGGCAGTGCCATGGGAAAACATTATTCAGCTCCATGGAGATACTGTTAGGGGATAAGTTCAGTGGAGAAACAGAAATTTGGAGAAGGAAGAGCATCATAGACCTTAGACCAAGAAGTCTGGGCTGGAAATAGGGATTAAGAGAAGCAGGATGGCTTGGCATGTGAGCTGGCAAGTGAGAGAGTGTAGGGGATAAGGGAGATGAAACCTGATGGCAAGGGTCATTTAACACAAAACTTATAGGATAATACAAGCAAACTGCATCTCATACTGGGTCAGTTCAGTGTCTTCACCTGCATGTTTCTCCTACTTTTATTCTGCTGCTAGCCTTGCTTTGCATTCCTGGCCCAACACAAACACTACATGTTTTGCTAACCTCTTATGTCCCAAGAGTTAAAGAGGCCCCTGTATCCTCACATGAGAATGGCAGCTTGACTTCAGTCACTGAGTGCATGCACAGAAGTACAGAGGTTTGAGAAGAGTGTCCATGGAGCAAACGGGGGCTTTGAGGATCACGTCTGTCACAGTCTTCCTTGCTGGGGCAGCTGTTAACTGCACTTCTGTTCCCAGCAGTTAACTCAAATACCAGGGGCAGGCTGGGATTGCCATTTGCTTGCTGTAGAAAATGGTAAAGAACGGCAGTTTTGTGGTCATTGTTAGAGCTGGGAGAACTTACTGCGGTCATGGTTTTGCTGTAAGAAATCTTGTCCCCATGTTGACAATTTTCAGTGCCCTTCAGGGAATGCTCTGCTGAACCACAGGAGTCTGTCTCAAAGTTTTACGCTCATTTAGAGTGATGGTGAAGGTGGTAGAAACTGCAAGGCAGCGCTGTGGTGGAAATGCTAGATAAAATCTTTTACATCATGTTTATACCTTGTTGAAATCCTTTTTGACACTTTGTGAGGCACTCTCAAGTTAGAAAAGTTAATGCCCAAATGCTTCTTTCTAAGTATCTTTGACAATAATAGACCAAGTCCTTTGTTTTTTAACTTCAATGTTATATGTTTTGGGATGATATCAGACTGTATCTGCAAGAGATTTCGTTTCTTTAACTATTCTTCTAAACTGCACCATGAGTGGGGATTCTTGCAGGTTAGAAATTCTCTTGTAAAGCATTGCAGATCATGTAACATTTGTCTGAGAAGAAATTTTTTTTCCCCTTTGATGCTGCTTTTCCCTCTGTACTTCATACAGACGCTGAATTTATTTTCTTTCTTTTGCTCTGACTGCTGCTTGCTAAAAAGATTATTCTTTAGTGCTGTGTTGTTCTTTTCTCTCCCCATCCATTTTACTCAAGAACCAGATCACTTCACCGTGGATTGCCAAGTTGCTTATTTCTTTTCAGTAACAGCAAGCAAAGTGTATGTAATTTGCTTTCTGCATGGGTTGTACTGGTGCTAGTTCACAGAGAAATCTTCACTCATGGAACATAAAGTCAGTTCGTGGGATGTTGTAAAATGTTAGCCTGAGGCTTCAAAGTCCGGAGAAGTTGTAATGCATTTGTTTGGTTACATGGATCTCTGAATCTTCCTCTGCTGCTTTATGGCCATCACAAACGTTAACTAAATATTTAAAAGAAACTGAGAAGCTCCGTTGGGTCTCTGTGGAAAAAACGTGGCCTGTAATACATGACTGCTGATAGCAGGATTTTCAGACTAGGTGTAGAAAGCACATGTGGGTCTTAACAACAGTGACACAGCCTGCAAAACAACAAGGAAGATGATGTAGAGGTAAGGGCAGGGTAATGGTAGAGCAGGCTGAGCAGGTATGGTGAGGTCAAAGTCATGGTCTGCAGGGGGCAGGGGATGCCACAGCTCCCACCCCTCTCATGCTGCAGTGAGCATCTCAACTTGGTGTGCTTGGGGACAGGGCCCCAGCCCTGCAATGATGGGCACCTTCTGTCAGTAACACTGCAGATGCTGTCTCTGATTTAGCAGCGTCAGAAAGCTTGGGGATTTGGATGTGAGCCTGCCTGCCATGTGCTCTCCCTGCGCAAGGCGTGGGGAACTTCTTATTTTGTCTGTAAATTGAATATCTTGCCCAGTGAGCAGAGTCAGAATTGAAACCAGGAGCTGTGAATTCCAATTGGTCAAAATGCCTGAGTTTTCTGGCCTCTGGCACCCATCATTCAGCTGTGTTCTGTTTGACATGAAAACTCTACCACTGACAGGACAAACAGGAGAGAGTCTGATGACTGGGTCCGTGCTCCTCAGCTGCTGGTGTACCAGCCTAATAAATGCAGCAAGGAGTGCTGTGAGGGGAATAAGCAAGCAGATCCCTGGTACAAAGCAGAGCAACCGCCTCCCAGCAGGAGGAAAACAAACTGAAAGTAGGGCCAGCCCTTATCCAGTGCTATTTATAACTGAACTCTGCTTCCTCCAGATAAATCTGAGGCTGTGAAGCATGAGCAATGCACAAGCCCCAGGCTGGGCCTTTGCCCTGTATCAGCGTCACTTCCATGCCATGCTTGCTGCTCAGCTTGGTGCTGAGTCCCTCTATCACCAAGTACTCTCTTTGCTAGAGCTTTCTCTATCCTCTTTCTGCATCCCAGATTCATGTGTGGTGTTTGAAGGCACTGTGGTACAGTGGGTCTGATTCTTTACTACTGTAAGCTGATCTTGCACCCCTGGGTTCATGGGCTTCCAAAATGTAGCGATTTCCAAGATAAAGGCATAAAGGTGGAAGGCAGTTGGTCCAGCTGTGGGGGAGAAGTGATTTTCCAAAGAGGAGCGTTTATGGGGTTAAATCAGACGTGGAAGTTTGTTTTACAAGGAGTCCTCAGTGTTGGTAAACATATCTGAAAGTTTTCTCTCAGCTATCAATAAGCTTTCAAGTACTAAAAAGACAAAAAAAAACAAAACCAACCATCATCAACAAAAAGGCTTTCAGAAAAGCTTGGTTCTTGCTATTGCCTCCAGCAAGTTCTGTTTCATCAGATAAGCCTGTTGTTAGCTTGTACCTGTGAAATAGCCTACACCAACCTCACACTCATGGTGCAGGTGACGGATGGTCTTTGGGAGCACCCAGATGCACCTGTGCTGTGCTTTCCTTTCCAGATGCTGAGGAATTCTTCCTTCCAGTTCTTTGCTTGGAGAAATGCAGTCCTGCCAGACTGGCTCAGGTGATGCCCAACTTCTTTGTAGGTGAAGAAGCTACCTTCATTTCAGTACCTGCTTACTGTTTTCCAGCCTGTGAGCCACTCTAACCATTGTGATTGGCATATTTATTATCAGGAAAGCTGTGTTACACAAAATGATGGTAGGTAGAGTTAGGAGGCGGCCAATTAAATCTCTGTTCTGCTTCCAGTGGGCAGTACCATAGACCAGAACTGCTCACTACAAATGCAAGAGAAAAGAAGGAAGCCCAAATTAGACTGAAGGGTATTGGGATCTCTGAACATTTTTACATTCATCAGCTGTCTAAACCATTTTCTCTCTAATACAATTGGTACATCCAAATGTTAAATATTACTCACCTTTAGGAATAGGTACTAATTACAAACCTTGTCTCTTAACAGCTGATGTCATGGGGACAAGTTTGCTTCCACTGCTCTCTGATCTGATCCATTCTGCCCTGTTGCATAATTTTACAGCAAAGTATTGACATATTTTTCTACAGTGGAAGGAAGAGCGCCAAGGACTCTCTTCTGCTTAGCAGCTCCCATATCTCTAGTTTGCTGTCATAGCCAAAACATTTGCATTTAAAAGAAAATCCAGATTCCAAATAGGAACATTCTTCACTGGGTTTATTTTTAAGTGTTTATTTATATGAATGTAAATCAAAGTAGTTTTTATTTATATCTTTCCATCAACTTTTTCTTACACTCAAAAGACTTGTCTGCTGTACAAAGCAGTCTCATCTATTGCAGTGGATGAAGCAGTCACAGTATGGTTGAACTCGACGTGCAGTACACTCGTGAGAAGTGAGACTGAATTTAGAATCAGAGTGAGCCTTCATTTCTGGAAAAAGGAGACTGTTCCTGATTCACAGAAATGAGAACTGGCAGAGCCCTTGAGAGTGTCCTCTTCTTCTGCTTATGGTGTCATGGATTCTACAGTATCATTCCTGAAGTGCTTTCATCAAAATGAGTTAGTCTGGATGTCTTCACCAGTACTGATGGACTGAAGCCATTATCTGGAAAGTCTTAGATGTAACATACCTGTTAATCCCTTTAAAAAAGATTTCTGTAATCCCCCTGACCTGGCAGTGTCACTTTGCTGATTCCTGCACCATCCTCTGATCCTTTTCTGCACTACTGCCACTTAGCTAGAAATTCCCTAATTTCCACTTACTTATGTGCTTTCTTCTTCCTGTGTACCTCCGTACTTGTCTTTATCAAATTTAGTCTTATTGTTTTCAGACTGAGTCTCCAATTTGTCAAGTTATCTTTGAGTTCTGATAATAATAACAGAAACCTTTGTCTTGTGTATTTTGCCATCCATTATGCAACTTACTAATGAAAATATTGAATAGAACAAGACCTGGGATGGTCCCTTGTGGGAACCATCTACTGTTGTTCTCAACTGGTCAGGAAGTCACTGGTCATTACTCTTGCAGATTCATTTTTTCAATCACTCATCCACTTCACTGTAATTACATCTAGACTTAATTTTCTTAGCTTGCTTCTAAAACATTGCAAGGAGTATGCCAAAAGCCTTACTAAATTAAAGGTAAATCACATCTGCTCCTTTCCTCTAATCCTGTAGACCCATTACCCTGTCAGAGAAGGTAATCAATTTTGTTTGAAAAGATCTTTCCTTGACAAGCCCATACTCACTGCTCCCTATCTTCTTGGACAATAGATGCATACTGATGACTTAATACTTTGCTCCAGCTCTCAAGGTTCTGAGGTAGGCTTACAGGTCCACGGTCTTTTAACATAATCTTTCATGCTAGCTTTTGTTTGGGGGTTTCTGGGGACATTTTTGCCTTGTTCCTATCCTCCAGGACCTCTCCTAGCTTCCATAGATAATTATGTATGATTTAGAGATTGTTTCACCTGCTGCTTGAGCACCTTAGGGTGAATATCATCTGGTCTTGCTCAGCTGGGTATATCTGTCTTCGCATTCCAGCTGTGCTGCTTAAAGATCATTTTGTTAAGTATCTAGTCACAATATATTTTTGTATGGCAGTGACAGAAGGAGGGCTTTATTTGTGGCTCTTGGTGGCACCTGCCTTAATCTTTGTAAATGACAAACATGGTCTTAGAGTTAGAGGCTCAGATGGATATTCCTGGGATATCTGATACAGGCTCCTGGCAGGCACCGGTCTCCTGGCCCAGAAAGTCACATCCCTTGTGAAAGAGTCTCCAGCTTCTTCCCCACACAGACATCTCAGGCAGTAGTAGAAAGGTATTATTAGTGGCACTGCACTCTTGACAGTTGCTTTCTTCTTGAGGTTTCTGGGTATGCAAAGACTCTTCAGCCTGAAAGAGGCAGCCCAACTTTCCCCATTCAGCAGACATGATTCTTCCTCTTGGGAGCAGCTGTTCCTCTTTAATTGCACCTGGATTCACCCATCTGCTCTGCTTTTACCAGTACCATGTCTAGAGATCAGGGATGGGGATGATGTTTTTACTGCAAGTCTTTTGAGAACAAAATCAAGTGCTAATGTATTTTGAGGTAATGTTGACGAAACCTATTATTTTGTCACATTCTTTCTCAATGTACCACAGCAGAAATGCTGTCGGGTTCCCAGTGTAATAGTCAAGAATGGTAAAAAGCCTCGATACAGCCCAGTGATCCCTTTGGCCAAGTGAGCACCTTGGGGCAGGAGCTCATTATGCTGTACCCAGACACTTCGGCTCCAAGATGGGCAAGCTGGCCGCCTCATTGTTCAGATCTTCTTCACTTAGAGACTGGCTGGAGCCGACCATGGCTGCTTCCTTCCTGCCTGGTGTATTTACATCAAGCAGGAAGCTTAGACCCACAAGAAGCTATGGCACAGCCAGATCTTCTCCCAGCATAGTGATATCATATAGTCAAAGTACATTCTGGACCCAGGAGCAGCTTTTGCATGAAGACTTGGTGAAAAACATTGACTGGGCTCCTTTGACCTATATCATGGAGTAAGCAGTCTGCATGACGTTATCACAGCTCATTAAAATTGTCATTTTTGTTGCAAGTTGAGGTGAGTCATCTGGATTTAGCTCACTCTTTGCCTTTATCCCAACTAACCGTGGGAAGGAATCCTTTTGTCCTTTTGTGTTTTGACTAACACTGGAGTTACTTTGCATGTGAGTGAAGTAACCTGTGTTTTCTAGGTCAGACATTTTGGAGGGTCTCTTGTGACCAGTTTCAGGAGAGCAGCCTTGTTTCTTGCATGCTTTCCTCCAGGTGCCTGGCCTTGGCTTCACTTTTAATAGCTAGCAAGAGATTCTCAGTGAGGCAGCAAGGGCTATGAATGGGGCCAGGCTGGGAAGTCTGGTAAGCGGTAAATGAAGAATAGCTGGCAGTGCTTTGATGGAGGATACTTGGGGAAGTTGTTATAGAGGTGCTACCTTGTCTTAGCAGCAAGGGGGGGACAAGCTGTTCGCTCCAAGAAAACCAGAAGTCAACATACTTGGTCAGCTGATGGTCAGAAGAGACTTCCACCACAGCAGATCCCAGGACATTGGAGGAGAGTGATACAGGGAGAGAAATAAAAAATAAAGGCAGCTTGTTATTAGCAGGAGGAGATTGTGAAAGATTTCTTCTCTGCTGGTAATGAGCTGGTGTTTCTGGATGCCAGGAACCAACAAGAAACACATTTCTTGTGATGGTGGAAAGAAATGAGAACTGCTTCCTGGCTCAAACTAAAGGTTGCTGTAGCGAAATCCAAGGAGTATTCACACCAGAACACACGAGAGATCAGCCTGGCTCCAGAAGGTGTGACCTACAGAGCAATTTATTGCAGATCAGCCTGCAGCAGGCTGCTTTGGAAGGCTGAAAATAGGATAGCAATAAAATGGAAGAAGTCTCTTGTATGCAGACCAAATGTGGCATGAAGACAAAGAAAATTAAAGGAGATGAAGGTACAAAATGAGCTGTAATTATCCAGGGTCATAAAAAGGAAAGGATGATATTTGGGAAGTGTACTGGAAGTTGGAGGAATGAAGAATATACGTTCATTACTAAAACCAGCTTTCAGCTAATACTGAGTAGTATAGAGAAGAATGCACTATTTGATGCTATGTTGTTTAATCTTAAAATAAGTGTATAAGGCTGACTGTTTAATGTGATTAATGTAAAAAGGGAGTGAAAGCACAGTTCAGAATAGGGAAGTGCAAGTTGAATAATGTTTTGATGAGACAGGTATGTGCTCATCATCAGGATCAGCTTAAATATACCCTGCAGTATTTGAAGAATTAGCCAGAGCAATTTTAGACCATTAGTGAGAATTTTAGGAAGTCTTTGTACTATATACATCCTTGATTTTAAGCAGAGACTAGTGATTTTTTGTGCAAGCCCATACGCAGCTTCCAATCTAATTGAATACAAGCCTCTACTCAAAGGCAGAACTCCTGAGGCATGGACAGAGGGAAGTGTTGTCCTGCTTTTTTCTGTGGATGGGGGCACATTCATGTATTTGTAGTGTGAACTGACCAAAATAACAATAAATGTCATCAGCAGATTTTCAGCAATGCCACAGAACCAGTGTCTGGCAAAAGACATTTCTGCATGTGATTTTCTTGAAGGTTGTATTCTTGAATGTAGAGGGGACATGGTATGGACAAGGTACCACAGACCAGAAACCAGTATCTGAACAATTTACCCATGCTGCAGGCATCCGTAGTGACTTGCAAAGTGTATATTATAACATAGCAGTGCATTAGTTGCACTAAAATGCTTGGCCTGTAGGACAAACATGGCTATGAAAAGGAGGAGAGGTCACAATGGACTGGAAGAATTTAAAAAAATCTAGGTTAAAATGTTAGGTTTGGACCAAGAAAATTATTGACCAGGCAGACCAATTTCAGTCACTGGAAAAACACTTAGACAAATGGCAGAGTGGTTTGTAAATGTCTAGATAATAAGGTAATTCAGAGAAGCCAACATGGATTTGTCCAGAATAAATTGTTAAGCTACTGTAATTTCTTTTTTTCTTTTGTCTCAGAGAAATGGACATCATGAAGAAGGGAAAGGCAGTCAACATTATCATCTCAATCCATCTTGACTTGACTAAAGCATTTGATCCAAGCTCCCACAGTGACATTCTTATTACCACTGTGTAGAAATATGAATTGGATAAAATCTCTGTAAAGAGTTTGTTTAGGTGGCTCAGCCCATGTGCTCCAAGAGCAGTATCCAGGGCTTGCTGTCACACCCTGAAGATGCTTCAAGTGAGACCCACCAGCTATCAGCCCTGGTCTTCTTTTGATCAATACTTTCATTAACAACTCAGATTAAGAATAAGGAAGCCCTCTTGGGAGGCCCAGGGACTTTGCAGAACATGATTATGTTCAAAACCATCTTGATAATTGGAAGAACGGTCCAAAAATCAATGTGATGAAATTCAATAAAGACATGAGTAAATACTGCATTTAGAAAGGGAAAATTAAATGCACAGATAGAAAAGAGGGAATGAGCAGTTAGGCAGCTGGGTGCCAGAAGGGGTAATAGCGGATCATCAGTGGTCAGCAATGCCATCCTGTTGCACAGAGGCACATAATTCTGATTTATTTGCAGGAATACAAGGTAGAGGAGATTGTAAATCCTGCTTGCTTGTGCCTAAGAGAGGAGGCCCTGTACTGTATATTTCCAGCTGCATAGAAGGGCTGAAAGAGAAGAACTGGAATGCTTAGAGAGCATGAACTGGAAGGAGTTTATGGTAAAGGAGATTTCCTCTATAAGGCCAGTTAAGTCCTGATGCTTGTGTAGGTGGCAGCTGTTGAGTGCCTGTTTTTGGAGGCTGGAGAAAACAGCAATGTGAACCACCACCAGTGGTCATGTGTATCCAACCCCACCTCAGAAGAGATGTCCTCTTTTGTTCCCCCAAACCCTTTGCTGCCACGACAGTTTTGCTTAGGACTATACTGCTTGCCAGGTTGGTGCAGGAAGGATTTTGTCTCTGGGTCACATTGGCAGGGATTTTCTTCAGCAGCCTGGGGGCTCACTCACTGATCTGTGTGTGTATGACTCAGCTCCTCAGGGTTTCATAAGGCTTGTGTCATTCCCACTTCCTACCTCTGACAGACCTTATTCTATTTTTTAACTTTGAATGACCCAAACTCCTTTGCTTCACCTTGTGCAGGAGTCAGCAGGGCGCAACATCCCAGTGTTGGCTAAGAGATTCATGGAGTATAATTAATAGGAAGGAAAGGAATTGCTTGTTGTTTACTGTGTATGTGCCACATGTGGCACCCCACAGCTGAGTCTTGGCAAGCCAGCAACCAGCCAAAGGGGCTGGTGCTTGCAGTAGCGTGTGTCCCCTTAGAAGAAAGGAAGGCAGATCCTGCCTGTGGCTGTCTGCGAAGTGCTCAGGTCAGCTTCATGGCCAGGGTGGCTTTGACCAATTTTATTTGTCAGCATGAATGACTAACAGCCTCCATGCCAGGAAAAAAATGATCAAGCACTATTTCTGTTCTAGGAATGACATTAGAAACATGGGAGTTTTCAAATCAGATTGGATAGATGGTCTAATCTTCTGCTGGACAGGAGCCACTGCCGGCTGCTATAGACAAAGATGATATTATTCTCTTGCTAAGAGTTGATAGATTATTGCCCTGCTAACCTGCTGTACGTAGCAGTGAACATGCAGCGTTTTACCTTTATTTTTCTGTGAACAAATAGTAGTTTTGAATATCTTACATTTCTCTATGAATAACCAGGCTTTGCGAAATAAAACTTAAGAAATGATAGGCTTTTCTCACAGGTACCCCACAGCAATGTTTCACAAATTGACTTTGTACTGAAGGAGCAGTCAGGCTGAAGATAACTATAAAGATAACGGTATTATTTTTTATTTTATAGAACCCATCAGGATCAGTCATTTGCAGTACTGTCTTTACCTGTCTCCTTTCCACTGTTGACATACACTTTTCTTTCTTGTGTGATGCTTTGCTTTTACTATATCCTAATTGAACTTTTGCTTTAAGCCATCTCAGGCAGCCAAAATCCTGGGATCATTCTCACATGCTTCAGAAAAGAAAACCTTATTTCAGTCGCCTTCTTTTCTTGTCAAATGTGCCACTTCTCAGAGCACGGATACTGCTAATGGTTGGAGGCCATGCCACATTTGTGGGCCTCTGGGAGCAGGAAAAAAGGCCAGTTCTAAGCAGATGCCTAATTTGATTGCAGTATCATGAAGGCTAATTACCTTAATAAGTGTTTGTGGAATTCAGTGATCAGGAGAAAAAATATCATAAACAATATTAAGGCATCAGAGGTGTTGACAGCAAATTAAAAGTATCAAGTGCCTATTTCTGTTTCCTGAAATTCGGGCTAATGCCATGGAGAGCTGCTGACAGTCACGTGAGGGCAGATCTTGATGCCCCTGAGAGCCTGAGTTCAAACCACCTACATTATGTGCCTAACTCAGATGCTGTTAATGGTTTCAGGTTTAGGAGCAAGAGTACCCAAGAGAATCAGCCTACTTGCTTTTGACTCCACCATATAACAGATGAAGAGAAATAGTTGTGACGCTTAACTGATAACAGAAAACCTGCATAGATAACAGTCAGAGAGATGGTATTTGGAGTGAGCAAACCCTGAGTAAAGCTCTCCGGCTGGGAAATGCTGGAAGGAATTGGATTATGTAATAATCCCATAAGGTTGTTGAAGTGCTTGCCCTGTTGGATGCCTCCAGATGAGGTTTCTTCAACACACTGTGTGAGGATTCTAGAGCTGTCTGCAGTGTGATTAGAGGTGGACTCCAGCTGTTTTATTTGCACATTTTCCATTGATGTAACAGGCTGTTGCTTGGCTCTAGTTTGGGTGCAAAACATCTGCACTGTGCTTAGCCAGAGCAGAGCAGGGAACTCAGCTGCAGAGCTCTAGCGAAGCTCACTAGGGAGCACCTGGATGTGTGCTCTGGTAGTAGTCAGACTTGGGCTGTTCCCTTAGAGAAGTCTGGACCAGTTCAGCTCTTAGCATGTGCAGTGTTTAAACTCCAAGCCTAATCTCAGACCCATGCTGCCTTCAGCACAGAGGTGTCTCTTGCATTTCCCTTCCCTGTGCAAATCAAGGTGTTGCCGGGTTCAACCTGCAGATGTCAGATTCTGGAGAACCCCTTTTCTTGACTTGTGACCCTTTCCTGATAGGAGATATTTAAGTTGCTTGTGTAAACTGCTTCCAGGTTTAAATGGATTTTTTCTTTTCCACAGAAACCTACCTCAAGCTAAGCAACTTTGCCATAGAGGAAGATTGGGAAGTGTGACTGATTTTTCCATATATTTTGGAAAGTAGAAAGTGCCTGAGTTAGAGGAGAGTCAAGTTAGACATACAAATAAGTGCACCTTATTATTGGACAAGTTTAGAGTGGCATTTTAAAAGGCTCTGATTTGAAGCACATCTCTTTTCCTGTGCCCTTCATGAGACAAATAAGCCAACATGTTTGTTAACCAGTTCCTCAGAAGCCTGCATTTTTCTCTTTGAATTAAAATTCCTTACTACACCAACCTCATTATCTGAAGCAGCTGCTCATGGCCACCATGATCAGCAGCAGCTCATGATACTGGGGAGATGTTCCTGGAACAGATATATGCAGCACAAATGTGTGCAGTGGCCACCACTGGAAATCACTGTTCTCTGTGTGTTACACTGGACCTGTTCTTTCATCACTAGCCATTTATTCTGAGCAATACTGGATTATGCCATTACTTAATGTCAAACAGAAGTGGTTCCACTTGGAGTCTTTTGATTTCTGCAATGTGAGGATGGATGCTCAAAACTACTCAAGACTCTTTGGTCACATATTATGGCCTTGAAACTGTCATTGTGTGAGCATTCCCTTCCATTTTATTTTTCTTTCTGCAGAACAGTGTGTTCTAGGTAGGAAACAGGTTCACTAGAGAATTAATTACTCTTTAGTGAGTCTCTTGCTGAATTTTCATGCTCCAGAGAACTTCACGGTACAAACAATTTTGTAAAACAGAATTAACAGTTTTTCCAAGGAAGTAACATCAGGATACCCAATCCTGTGTAATTAAAGTATTGAGAACGCTTGCTTGCATTCTGGAATAGGTACCAGATAAATAGCTGTTCACAGATTGAGTATTTGATAAGCTCTGGGATTCTTGTGCCCATTTATCATAGATGATGTTCAGGGAAATGTGTCTGCTGCACTGCTTGGACAGGAACAAATATGCCTTTGAAAACCAAAGCAGAACCTGCCGAAGTGCTTGTCCCTCTCCTGAACTGACAGATGCCCACAGGAGTTTATGCTGACAGGCCCAGTGGCAAGTCATCCTTTTCCCTTCAGTCTGATTGAATTCCAGATCTGAAAATCGAGCGTTCTTAATGCTTTTCGTCTAACTGATATGTCTCTTCTAAACTGTAAGCCATTTATCTGAGTTCTAATCTCTCCTGCTGAGCTGTCACAGTCAAAAGGCAAATCTCCTTACTAGGCACACAGATGCTCTGAAGGTGTAGGGAGGATTTCAGTTTTAATGGAGATCTTTTGATCCCCCTAAAACAAAGTGCCCCAAAGACCCATGTCGCACTTTGCTTGCAAGGGCTCATCTGTGTCCCACACAGGCACAGAAAGCTAATTTGAGGTGAGCTGGCTGAAGGGTAGACATATAACGCTGTATTTGCAGTAATTAGCCAAATGGGAAGGGGTTCATTTGCACAGGGCAGTGATATGTCATCTGCAGCTTCCCTGTGGTACTGTGAGAGATGGGAGTTGTGGGGGCACTTGTGAAATTGCCTGTGAGGAATGGGGAATGTGTTCATACATACTGTGAGCCAGCATCAGGACTCCAGGGTGGAAACCGGGTGCTCTTTACGAAGGGTGGGAAAGAACCCTGCTGAGGGCCAGTGGCTCTGCTGCTAGTTTAGAGTGCTCCGTACTAACTGGGGTTATCTGCTTGTTTGAAGGTGAAGTGGCAGAAAGATGACATGGACAACAATTTGAATTTCTTCTCTGTCTCCTCGGATGGACGGATTGTGTCATGGACTTTAGTTAAGGTAAACAGTAAGTGGCAATTTTCTTTCCTGTCCAAATTATAACCACTTTTTTTTCCAAAGTTCAATGATGTATTAATTGTATTATTTATGATGAGCAAGATCTGAAAAGAAGTGAACATTTCTGGTTCAATCACAGCTTGCTGATATCAACCTTCAGCTGAATGTGGAGCACTGTGTTAAACTCTGAACTGAGCAGAATTAGCCTACTTCTTGCTCAGGGCCCAACCATCCTACGTGCACCTGCAGCATCCCATTGGCTTGATTATGAGAGAACATTTTTCTGCTTCACAGATGCTGAAACTCAAGTCTTATCCTTGCTCTGAAACCTTCCTTGTTCCGGGAGGATCATACAGAGACAAGGTGGAATAATCTGCATTGATCTATAGTTTCATAATTCCTGCTCCCAAAATGCTGCCTTACAGACTGCAATTCAGAAAGGGAAAGGAGAATACATAAACACTGATCAAGTGGGTGACCAAAGTGGTACAGAGTAATTCGGGTTGCAAGACAGGAACTGGTAGCTGCTGCCCAGCTCCCCAGAGCAGCTGGTACAAGGAATATCAAGTTGAAATACTATGGCCATGGAGCAGGGAGAAAGCTTGTGTTTGCAGTGGGACAACAATGCACAACTGGACAGGCAGAGGGTTTCCCATTGCCAAGACACTGCCTGCTAACACCCTAGAAAATCTGTTAACTCATTTGTGTTCCCCTCCTTTGATTACTTTTTCTTTTGCAGTACATGCATTGGCAGAAATGTTCGTAAACAACCCTTAGATTTAATTCTCTCAGTCTTAACGTGTGCTTTCTGTACTGGGTACTTGATTTTACACTTTGAAGAGTTCAATTACTATTACTATTATTTATTTTTTATACTTGGGAAATAATCAAATTACACTGAATGGGAGTTTGAAGCAGCTGTCCCATTATTTCCCAGCTAGCAAAGAAATTTCTTTATATCCTTAGATACTCATTTCTTTAACCTTTCAAAGCCATTCAAAGCTTGTCTGTTCTGAGATTGTCAGGCCTTGCTGCCATGGGAAGGGTTTCATATCTAACATTATGTTTATTTTTTAAGTCTCATGTTCACCTCAGGACTTGGAGCCCCTTCTAATGAACACAGTAGGAATGTGCAGAGGGCATTGACAATTAGGTTCTTTCATAAACTCCTCCAGATTCATTCACACAGCTTTAGGTACAAAAATCCCTCCGCTAAGCGTGTCCCAAGTCCTTTTCTGAAAAGAGTGCTCAGAGCTCCCCAGATAGAGACAGATGAATACTGCTGCAGCATTCAACTCCTGTTTTATCCCCTGTATAGAAAAGCCAAAGGGATTTACGCTGGGTAGTACCCTCTTAGAGCTGAACACAGCCAGGTAAGGTGACTTGGATGTTAACACCTATTGCCTGGGTCCCAGTGACTGGCTGTGGTCACATAACTGAGTGATCCAGTTTCACACAGGAGGTGGGACACGCTGGATTAAATCTTTTACTTTAAACTTCCGAGAAGTGCTACAGCTTGGATAACTAAGAATCTGCAGATTGGTTCTACTGACAACTCCCCTCTGAAGGGCTTTATGCAATGTTTCTGTGATTCAGCAGTGCTTAATTATGTTCCCACATCATAAGGCTGTTTTTTTCTCCTGTCCCTTGAACGTGTTGGTGTAGCTAGTTAAGAGTCACCTGGTATGACTTCTAAGACCAGGTTAGCACAGTGTTATTTCTACTTACTACTTGCACTTCTTGGCTACACCCCTGCATGAAATTGAGTTGAAGTTACCTCTGAAATTGCCAGAACTGATATGTGCTTAGCAGGCAGGGTGAAATACAAGTTTTACATACATTCTTGTTTCTTTCTTCCAAGAGAAATTCCAAAGAGCAAGCAAGAAATAGAACAAAAAGGGTGCTTTGTAACAATCCATGGCTTTATGCACAGCAAGGAAGAATGAATGATTTGCTTGAAGTCCAGTCTTACAAGAGACTGATCTCTGAGTTTTATTTAGAATATAATTAATGACACCGCAGAGATTTTCTGTTTTGCAAATCCACTGTGCAAATATAGAATAAATGAAAGGAGCTCAATTAATCTTTTTGACAGGACTATCCAGAAGTAAAGCTTCTTCAGACAGTGATAACTTTGACACTAACAAAGCTGAGAGCACAAAGTGAATAAATGAATTCTTACTTCCAGCTGGACAACTGGCAAGCACCACTCAAAAACTGGGTAAAAGTAATCGAATTTTAGCTAAGGATGGTTGAGCTGCCTTGGCTGTAGTTCTCATCTCTGTTAAAAACAGGCACGATCATTTTGGATGAGCTTTCTGAAATGTTCATGTGTCAGTGTTGTCATCTTGGCTTGGTTTTGGGTCATTGGGACGGTGTAAAACTGAGGAAGAATGTGGAAATTCTGCAGCTTGGAAGCTGTGCTCTCCTTCCTTATATTCATGCAGTGACTTTTGAGGAGAGCTGTTGGAATGATGGCAGGAATGTTTTGGCTGGGATGCAGTCTGGCACTGCTTCTTGGGGTGATCCTCATTGCTCCTGGGTTTGACTAGCAGCCACAACCCACCTTTCTTTTGTGACCTGGAGCTGAATTGCTGAATAGGTCCAGGTGGGCCACCTTTGCCACTTGGGATTAGTAACAACAACTAAAGGGAAATGGGCAGCTGCAAGACCTAATTCTCTAATGCTTTCAAAATGCTTTACAGTTGTTCAGCAGAAGTAGCATATTATTGTTCAGTATTCCTGGAAGGCCAGGCTGTCAACAGTCTGTTTACTCAGAGGAATATGTGAATGGTTCTGTCGGTAAACAGCCCCAGGAACAGATGCATTTTACAGACTGCAAGGCTGTGTACTAAATAAATAAATAAATAAAAAGCAGCACAATGGGGATCACAGCATATATAAGATCCTTTGTGAAGGCAAAAGCCTACAGAAGCTGCCTACAGTGTGGGCCTTGGCCTGGTGGAGGTGCTGGGAGGCATCTTCAAAGAAAGGCTGCAAAAGAACTTGTGCTTTCTCTTTCCAGTTCTTGCACACACATACCAGCATATACGACTTCTTTCTTAATATTATTTCTGCCTATACTCACTGAATCTGTCTGGTTTTATCCCATGTGCTGCAAGAAGAGTTACTAACTTCATAGGCTGCAGAAGACTTCTTGCTGCAGTCTCATATAAAAGTTACTCCCATCAGTAGGCAAAGGTATGTGGTTAGTCAGCAGTGCAAGCTAATGAGAAGAAAGTTAATTATGTTACGGATTTTGACCTTTCTTGGACCTTCTGACAATATGTCCCCTTAAAATATGATTAAAACGTCTTAGAAAACTGTCTCCTCTGAATGGTACTGAATAAATACTCTGAAGGCCTTCTCACCCATTCCTAACGCAAATCCCTGGGACTGACTTTTCCAGGCAAAATCTCTTTTTTCACACAAGTCCTGCTCTGGGTTTAAGAATCTCCAACTAAAGCTTGATTCAGTGAGCTAAGAAGTTATGTTTTGTTCTCGCAGTGCTCCAGTGGGAAATCTGCAGATTCATGAAAACATCCAGTCCTCAGCCCACACTTCTCACTAATTCAATCTTTAGTTCTTTGTTCTTTTTATTAGCCCCAGGGTATTCTTATATTCACAACCAACTCCAATCTGCAGAGGTATTTTAATTCCCAGAGCTAATCTAAGGATGAATCTTTGGCCTCTCTTTGTTTCCTCAGACTCACCCACATGGTGTCTATTTTCATCTGTCTTCTGCCTCCTACCTTGAGTGTAAACTCTTTGGGACAGAGCCTTTTTGCCCTATGTTCACACAAAACCCTGCACTGCAGTGCTGTGCCCTGCGATGCACTCCTTAGAGCTCTGTTGATAACAACATGGTGCACTCTAGCTGTTTGCTGGATATTCTTGTTGGCTGAATCTCAGAGTCTGAGAAGCTGTGAGTGTTAGAACCTGAGTCTGCTCTAGGGACAACAGGGAGATGGTAAGAAGAGAAACCTGGTGAGGTGGTTTGTTATTAACCCCAAGTGTGGGTTTTAGCTGTTGTACACAATACCCATCTTCCACTATGTAGAGGAATTTCACTTGTCACAATTCACACTGACAGTGTCACCCTACACTTGAAAGTACTGACCTATAAACCCAAAGTTGTCCAGGTCAGATGCCTGTGCCTGTGAGATGTACAAGTGGCTCTCAGCACCAGTGCACCAAAGCATCAGTTTCCTGGAGGTCTTATGTAAAGCAGCATGTTAGCAAGTTGCCAGCTGTGGGCATGAAACATTAAACAATTTTTGGAAAGCTTTTTAAAATTCCTTCATAAAATTTGCCATTTGAAAGTACTGAATGTCTCTGTATTGTTGCTGTTGCTGTAAAGCCTGTTATTCATGTGGAATCTCCTCTGCCTGCAGAATGAGCTGGTTCATACAGATGTCATCAAGCTGTCAGCAGAGAGAACAACGACGCAGGGGCCAGAGGGTCTGCAGCTGCAAACAATTGGTAGGAGCCCAAGTCCTTGCCATGCTGATTAACCACTGACTCAAAACCTCTTATCAGGCATTCTGGGGAATTAAATTGGGAATGGGATATTGAGGAAGAGAAGAGCAAAAGAAGGGTGACTCCTCCTGGCTTTGAACATGTAGTAGGATAAAGGCTGTCTGTAGCAATGGCCACTGTTTGAGTCAAGGTTTGCTGCTTGCCTCTACTTGCAGAATAAGATAAATATTAATTCTAAAAATAGGACTATAGGGAATGGCCTCAATTTGCACCAGGGGAGATTCAGGCTGGATGTTGGGAAATGCTTCTTCTCTGAAGGAGTGGTCAGGGGTTGGGGTAGGCTGCCCAGGGAAGTGGTGGAGTCACCGACTCTAGAGGTGTTCAAGAAATGTTTGGAGATTGTTGTTGAGGGATATGCTTTAGTGGGAGCTATTGGTGATAGGTGGACAGTTGGATGGATGATCTTGTAGGTCTTTTCCAACCTTGGTGTTTCTATGATTCTATGACATCTCGGTGCAGACATGGCAAGGGGATTACCTGTAGTACAGGATTAAATCAATTGTATTCCTCCTACCAGATGCTGATCTGAACTGGCCAAATCAAAATGAAAGGCAGCCTCTCCTGAGTGCACAGCTTACCCAACCTACAGTGTGATGTGCCGCGTATGGCTTTGGCTCTCTAAAAGCACAATGCCTATTCTGAGCTACTGTGTTAGACTCCCTCCATGCAAGGTAGAGACTGCAGTTCTCTACGTTGAATCCCCTTATCCTTACTATACTTACACTATCCTGTGTTTGGTATAGGATGAGATGAGTCAGCTGTGGAAGTCCCAGACTACACAGGGAGCCCTGAGGATTCCACTAATGATCCTACTGTACCTGCTTCTTGCTTTGAAGCTGTGGTCTTGGTTTGCAGAAGGCACTTGCTCTGCATTTAGAAATGTTTCTAGGCTAGTAATTCCTGAATGTGTGTTTGTGGAAAGTTTTGCATTGCCACACAGATTGTAAGAGACCAGCTAAAGCTGAACACTGCAGAACTCCCAGAGGCACTGGGATTATTTGTTAGTGTTGCTGGGAAATGGATTTTTCTAAGGCTTGCATTGAATATTTAACAATCTATTTAAATGTTAAAAAATGCTGACAGTATTACAGGGTTGAAACAACCTTAGCAATTCCTTTGAGGTCTACATTTTTTTAACGTTTAAGACATAAAGCTATTTTCAGCTGCCTTTGCAGAAAGTTCTCTGTAATGATGTACTTCTGGACCTTCTTTGCTTGTTCTGATTCCTCCTCTGATGATTTCTGTGCATTTCCCTGATGGTCAGCAGACCCAGATTGCTCTGGCACTAAGCAGACATCCCATCTTCTGCTCAAGAACCTTACTGAAATTTTCTTTCACCACCACAAGAGTTTAGTTTCTTGGATGATGTTGCATCTGTTAGGGGAGCAGAAGCCAGAGGATATCAAGGAACCACATCCTGTTGTGATGGATGCTTGTTTTATTTATGGGTAACAGTGCTGCTTGATTTGGGGCTTTTGAAATAAGAAGAATCCTTGTGTGACTGCCAAAAGATTTGTTCTCAAATCACATCCTTTACTGTTGGGTTTACTGAAGTGAGCCTGCTAAGTGGCTTCTGAGCCAAAGACAAGATAGGGTACAAGGAATTATTGTGTTTCCTCTCCGGACCCTTTAACACTTCAGAAAACGTTTATGTGGTTGTCAAAACCAACTGAACAGAAGAGATTTGTTTTCTCTAACAGGAGGCAGACCAGGTACTCACCACTCTTACATTTGTAAACTATTTGCTACTCCCTCTATTGTGCTAGAGGATACTGATTTGCTGGAGGTCCAGATGTAACTGGAGTCTTGGTCACCTTAGAGATGTTTGGAATCAAAGACAGATACTAGACACAATAATGGGCTTGGTAGGACCAAAGAGCAGCAGTGACTGAGTGCAGAGTGCAATGCTGATCTGTGTTCTGTGTCTGGCAACGTCCTTGAAGTTATATCTGAGAGAGGAGACTGAAACAGAAGCTGCAGTCTCTGATGGGGGCTGAAGTTGATCCCAAAGAGAACAATGGAGACTCCCTTGGGTGCCCTTGCCTTTAGAGGCCATCTGGCAGGCACTGCTAATCACAGGTCTGTGTCAGTTCTTCTTGGATCACAGAGTTATTTTTTGTACAGACAGAATTCTCAGAGGCAGTCTTAAGGCATTTGTTGCTTTAGAAAGCAAATGGCATCCAGGGGTTGTTGTTATGCAAGGCTTTGGATCTCCTCACCAAGCGATCTTTGTGGCCAGCTTAGGGGAGACCCAGTGTGGGTAGAGCACAGGGCAACTGCTCCAAGAGCTAAATTTGCCACTGACCTACTGTGTGTTTTACTCCAAGTCTGTTCACCCTTCTTTCAATTCCCTTTCCCCTTTGTGTATGTTGTTTCGTCATATGGAAGGTCCTGGAGAAAGGTGCAGCTTGGAAAGGCTTTTAAGAAGGGGTGGCTCTAGCATTTTTGAGGAGCTTCTGGCTAATCAGTCGCTTTTGGAAACTTTGGCAGTGTGCATGTATAATGGGCAGGGAGCTGCACAGGTGAACAAATTTTCTGTATGACTCCTGTCTTTTTTTTCACAGGCTGTGGGACATCATTTGATTTTCACAAAACGATAGACTATTTGTTTCTTGTTGGTACTGAAGAGGGGAAGATCTATAAGGTAAGAATGGCTCCTTTGTCCCTTGTCCTTTGTCCCACGCTTGTCTTTCTGGTTCATCATCTGAGCTGTTTGCACAGGCAGCAAAAAAGTACAACTTCAGAGGCTCGTCCTGCCCTCAGATCACTGTGGTGAGCCTGACAGAAGCACAGAGCCCCATAGGGCCACAGGGAGCTCTCTGCACAGACCCAATTAAAGCATTATTTTGCAGAAACGTTTTTCATGCAAACTGTGTCCCAGAATGCTTTGCAGATTGCAGCTGTGCAAGTGAGGCACAAACCATGATCAGAGCAGAAGTTAAAAGGCATCGATCATCTGTCCTTACGACTGGTGGGGAAATGGCAGAAAAAAATCTCATCTCTTTTCCTTTTTAGGCCTGTTGTGAGCAGTGAAACAAATGATTTATTTTTTTTTTTCCTGCAGATTAATGTCCCCAAACCCTCCCTTTCCACAATTACATCCCAGCTCCTTTCTCATTGCCCTCCTATCTCCATTTTCTCACTGCCTCCTCTTATCCTTCCTCTCTCTTACCACCTCGATGCTGTATGAACTCAATGACTATGTCCCACCTCTATGCTGTAGCCCTCCTCCTGTTTGGTGCCTTCCTGCAGCCCAGTGCCAAAAAGCTCCAGCCATGTGGTGAGGACAGGGGGTGAGATTTGATCGCCTTTCCCTGATAGGGGCATTGTCCAGATGTTTGCATTCTGCAGCCATCCGTTCTTATGAAATGCATAAGGCTTTAATGTTACCAAGTCCTCTGTGCAGCCAAGTTTGGCTAAAATTGCTGGTGAGGTCAAAAATTGTTTGAGATGAGAGAAACGGACAACAGGAGACAGACATTTTTCTTAAGAAAACAAGATAAAAATAGGAAGTTTTGATCTCTGCTATGTTTAGCTCTGAAAATTAAGCTTGTTACTGTTTGTGTTACTCATATAACTTTTGTTTGGCTTGCATTCCTCCAAGCTGGCTTTTTGGCTTTGTTAACATCATAGTCACTGCCCTTCAGAGGTAGTAATGGACCATCACTTGGAGGCTGGGATGCAGAGCAGAGCCATCCAGCCATCCCTTGAGGATGCTGCAAGCTCCCTGTGTGTTTCCTGCAAAATGGAAACAAAACAGAGAAAAAAAATCCAAATGGATTTGTATTCTGAAATGAATCTCAGTCATGTAGGCAAAACAAATAACAAACAAGTATTCCTTCCAGAGGGATGATGAAGAAAATTTGTTCCTCTTCCAGTTAATATCTGGGGAAGGTTTCTTTTGACAAGACAGATGCAGAAGGGAGCTGGGAGCAGTGGGGTGCTGAACTGATGGGTAATGGACAGTGGTGTAGGTGCACTGGCTTTCCATTGATGCTTTCAAAGTACAAAGCGTCTGTTCATTTACAGGCAGATGTTCTGAGCTGGCTGATTGCCCACAGTAGTTGGTACCCTGGGTATTTGTCACGGGTTACTTAGATTTACCTATGCCTGTGACAGGGGAAGCCACCCCGTGGGCCCCCACCCCCTCGGGGCCCGGAAAGGAGGGGGAAAAGGGGAGTGGGATAAAACAGCGACAGTCTAAGGAGGAAAAACTTATTTTACTAAATATGATATCGAAATACAAGATAACACAATATAATATAAATGACGCTAACAAATCGAACGAAACAGAGAGAGAGAGAGAGTCCCCGAAAACCGAGAGGCCTACTGTGAACTTTAGGCGACACGGCTGGAACGCTTCCCACTCTCCGAGAAGTTCGAGAGAAGAAGGAGGGCACTCCAGCCTGGGAACGAGATTATATAGAGTCCTGGTCCCGTGACTTATTGTTACTCCTGTTGTTCTCTGGGATATGTAGTCTTCTTCTGTGGACTGCACATTCAATAGAAGTATCCATACTTTACATGATGTTATGATGTGGAATACTGATAGCAAAATTACAAAATTACAAAACCATGACATTCCACCCCTTATTCTACATTATTACATCATGGTTAATATATATACATATATATATACACGTATGTAAAATTGTGATAGCTAAATAGTAGAATTGCATGTAACATAACTAAATGTACAACTATAATAACTAAAATACACTACACATGCAAACATATATATATATAGAGATACATAATACATACATAAAATATATATAGATACATAAAATATATAGATACAAAAATTATGCACTCCCCCAGCATCAAATTCCCTTGTGGCACACATTGAACATCCCCATCCTTCTGCATTACCCACCAAGTGCACCCAGGTCCCTGAGCAAAGACAGTTCCACGGATAGGTTTGCCCTTTCCAGAAGCTGGAAGGACCCAAACAGCTTTTCCCAACATGTTCTTTACATGTATAACAGGGACCTTATCTCCTTCTATAGTGTGTAGGGGGCTAGATTGACTAGGACCATCACGATTGACAGATCCTCTAGTATTGACCAACCAAGTGGCTTCTGCCAGATTCTTCTCCCAGTGCTTAAATGTTCCACCACCCATTGCTTTCAACATAGTTTTCAACAACCCATTATATCGTTCAATTTTACCAGAAGCTGGTGCATGGTAGGGAATATGATAAATCCACTCAATGCCATGATCTTTGGCCCAAGTATTTATAAGAGAATTTTTGAAATGTGTCCCATTATCAGATTCAATTCTTTCTGGGGTGCCATGTCGCCACAGGACTTGTTTCTCAAGACCTAATATGGTGTTTCGAGCAGTAGCATGGGGTACTGCGTATGTTTCAAGCCACCCAGTGGTTGCCTCTACCATAGTGAGTACATAACACTTACCACTGCGAGATCGTGGCAAGGTGATATAATCAACCTGCCACGCCTCCCCATATTTATACTTTTGCCATCGCCCTTCCTCCCAGAGAGGTTTCATCCTTCTGGCTTGTTTAATTATGGCACATGTTTCACAATCATGAATAATCTGCGCAATAGCGTCCATGGTTAAGTCCACCCCTCGGTCTCTGGCCCACTTATATGTTGCATCTCTTCCTTGATGGCCTGAGGTCTCATGAGCCCATCGAGCTAGAAATAATTTGCCCTTATTCTGCCAATCCAAGTCGATTTGAGCCACCTCAATTCTGGCAGCTTTATCTACCTGATGGTTGTTTTGTTGTTCTTCAGTAGCCCGACTTTTGGGCACATGTGCATCCACGTGACGCACCTTTACAACCATATTCTTTGTTCGGGCAGCAATGTCCTTCCATAGTTCAGCGGCCCAAACAGATTTACCCCTCCGTTGCCAGTTATTTTGTTCCCACCACTGTAACCACCCCCATAAGGCATTTGCCACCATCCATGAGTCAGTATAAAGATACAGCATTGGCCACCTCTCCCGTTCAGCAACATCTAAGGCCAGCTGGACAGCTTTTACCTCTGCGAACTGACTTGATTCTCCCTTACCTTCAGTGGCCTCTGCAACCTGTCGTGTGGGGCTCCACACAGCAGCTTTCCATTTGCGATGCTTCCCTACAATGTGACATGATCCGTCTGTGAATAGGGCATATTTCTTTTCATTTTCTGGTAATTCGTTGTATGGTGGGGCCTCTTTAGCATGTGATACCTCTTCTGCTGGTGATGTTCCAAACCTTTTATCTTCAGGCCAGTCCATGATTACCTCTAGGATTCCTGGACGATTGAGGTTTCCCATTCGCGCTCGCTGTGTAATCAGCGTAATCCACTTGCTCCAAGTGACATCGGTAGCATGATGGGTGGAGGGAACCTGTCCTTTGAACATCCAGTTCAGCACTGGCAGTCGAGGTGCCAAAAGGAGCTGTGTTTCAGTCCCGACTACTTCGGAAGCAGCCCGAACCCCCTCATACGCGGCTAAGATCTCCTTCTCAGTTGGAGTGTAGCACTCTTCAGACCTCTTATATGATCGACTCCAGAACCCCAGGGGTCGGCCTCGGGTCTCTCCTGAGGCTCTTTGTCACAAACTCCAAGTGGGGCCTTTCTCTCCAGCAGCAGTGTAGAGGATGTTCTTTACATCCTGTCCAGTCCGTACTGGCCCCAGAGCTACAGCTCGGGCTATCTCTTGTTTAATCTGTTCAAAAGCCTGCTGCTGCTCAGGGCCCCATGCAAAATCGTTCTTCTTCCGCGTCACCTGATAAAGGGGGCTTACAATGAGGCTGTAGTTTGGAATGTGCATCCTCCAAAAGCCCACTGCACCCAGGAAAGATTGTGTCTCTTTCTTGCTAGTTGGTGGAGACATGGCAGTGATTTTGTCAATCACATCTGTTGGAATGTGACGACGTCCATCCTGCCACTTTATACCTAAGAACTGAATTTCCTGGGCAGGTCCTTATACTTTGCTTCGCTTAATAGCAAAGCCGGCTTGTAGAAGAATCTGGATTATCTGCTCTCCTTTTGTGAAAACTTCTTCTGCTGTATCGCCCCACACAACTATGTCATCAATGTACTGCAGGTGTTCAGGAGCACCACCCTGTTCCAGTACAGTTTGGACCAACCCATGGCAAATGGTTGGGCTGTGTTTCCACCCCTGGGGCAAACGGTTCCAAGTATACTGAATGCCCCTCCAGGTGAAGGCAAACTGTGGCTTACATTCTGCAGCCAAAGGAATAGAGAAGAAGGCATTGGCAGTGTCAATGGTGGCATACCATATGGCTGCTTTTGACTCCAGCTCGTACTGGAGTTCCAACATGTCCGGCACAGCAGCGCTCAATGGGGGTGTGACCTCATTCAGGCCACGGTAGTCTACTGTCAGCCTCCATTCTCCACTGGCTTTACGCACTGGCCATATGGGACTGTTAAAAGGTGAGTGAGTTTTACTGATCACTCCCTGATTCTCCAACTGGCGAATCAAATCATGAATGGGGAGCAAGGAATCCCTGTTGGTGCGATACTGCCGTCTGTGCACTGTCTTTGTAGCAATCGGTACCTGCTGCTCTTTTATTTTTACTCGTAGCAGCCTCACAACAGACGGGTCCTCTGACAGGCCAGGCAAAACAGACAGCTGCTTAATGTTGTCCATATCTACAGCAGCGATTCCAAAGGCCCAGTGATACCCCTTAGTATCCTTGAAATGCCCTCTTCTGAGGTATCCTCAATACCAAGTATGAACGGAAACCCTGGGCCACTCACATAGGATGTTTTTTCCAGTCTTTACCAGTGAGGCTTATTTCAGCCTCCAACACAGTCAATTCTTGAGAGATATCCAGAAATATGGATTGATTCTGTCCCTTCATGACTGGAGGGCATTAGGGTGCACTGTGCACCGGTATCCACCAGCGCCTTATATTTCTGTGGTTCTGATGTGCCAGGCCATCAAATCCACACAGTCCAATAAACTCTATTATCCCTTCCACTCCCTTGACTGAGGGCAGGGCCCCTCTATTGGTTACCTGTGATAACTGGAGCAGCCGTACTGGTGGTTGGACTGTTTTGTAGTTCCCTCACCCGTGCTCATAGTACAGGAGTAGGCTGGTCATGCCACTTCCTCATGTCTTCTCTGTGGTCACGTAGGTAACACCACAAGGAAACACGTGGTGCAATTGTACTGTTGTTCCTTGCTCGAGCTGGAAAGCGCGTATGTCTAATAGCTGAGTTTTTTGATGATACACGTGAAGGCTTTACGATTGTTAATGGCTTTACGATCTCTCACCTTCAACTGAAGCAGCAGCTAGGCCAATTACCAAGTGACACCAAGGTGATGAAGTGGCAAAATGGCAATTTATTGAAACAGACACATCCTTATATAACCTACGCCTTTTTGTCTACACCCACTGTATTACACTAAGATTCTTCCAGAATATGGGGAAGGGCCTGTCACGTCACAACAAGCTACCGTCCCAGCTGTCCCAACAGCGAAGCAACCAGGTAACAAGAGATTCATTCTGGTGCCGTGTGAACTCCTTTCTTACGCCTTGGATTTCAGTCATCTTCAGGGGTCGACAAACAGTAATAGAGATTTCTTCCTCGTCACTCTCTTCTTCATGCCTCTTAACTTTTCCTTTTGCCTTTCTCGGTGCTGATCCAAACCTGTCAGCTGGATCTTCTGTTGCCTCCTCCTCCACTTCTTTTTTCCGTTCTAGACGTGAGGACATCCATTTCCATTTCTTGCCTTCCACAGAGGCAACTGATATTGTTACTGGTGCCTCCTGTGACTGATCAAAATCGACTTGGGGATTTCCCTTTTTGGCTTGAACCTCAACTCGGAAACTCTCTCTTTTCGGAACAGTGTTATATAGAGCACGGTAAGCACAAGCCAAGCCCCAAATAAGTCATACCCCCTTAGATCTATCTAGGCTGCACCATCCCTGACTCAAATACTGGCTTAGTTTCTCGGAATCCCACAGGTGTTCAAGAGTTAAATCCCATGACATTGTGGGCCCCCACGTCTTGGCAAACCTGAAGGCAAAAGGTCAGTGTTCTAGGACAAACAACCACACACCAATATAGTTAATTATAGCTGTGTCCATCTATTGCCTGAAAAGCCGTACTTTTATAGCAAACAAACAATGGTGTACAAAAATCACACGTACTAATTGGAAGAAAGCTTCTGCAATAAGAACCCTAAAACCCCGCTTCAAAGCCACAAGCCTTTCATTCTTTTGCTAGAGGTGTCCTTGGTTCTCATGCTGTTTATCCTGCTCCGCAGCTGCTGCTCTGCAAAGTGCTTATCTTGATCCATGGCTGCTGCTCTGTAAAGTTCTTCTTGTATTACAACAGAATGGCAGTTCCCTGGGGTCTCCAACACACCCCCAGCCAGCTGGCAAATGCCGCTGAGGACCTTCAGGAAAGACATGCCCAGGGTAGTGACAATGTCCACTGGACAACTGTGAGCCCCACAATGGGTCTCGTACCTGTGTGCCATCTTCTGAACACCAGTAGCACGGTGTAGATGCAAGGCCCAGCCAGGCAAAATCAAAACATGCTTCTGGAAGGGGATGCTTTCTGAAGAGTCGTTACACTAATGAGAGGGCCACAAACATTCACTCAGCGAACTCCAAATCTCTGTGACTTTGCAGGCCTAGGGTCTTGTTTGGTTCACAGAGACATGGTGGGTTGATTCTCAGCTCTGTACTGTAGAAAATGGGGTACAGATTCTGCATGACGGATGGGCAAGGAAGAAGAGGAAAGGCTGCTGCCATCCATGAGAGGGCACTGAGCTCTGCCTGGGGATGGCAGAGGAGCCAGCTGAGAATTGATGGAAAGGGCTCAGAGAGGAGAGCGGCAGATTCTGTTCCTTGCTTCCTGATCAGGAAGAACAAGAAGAGGGGACAGGCAGGAATCTGAGTTACAGCTGGGATGGAATTGTTTTCTTCAGACTGCCTGCTATGGTGCAGTGTTTTGGTTCTTGGAGAAAACCATTGATAACACTCTGATGTTTACAGCTGCTGCTAAGCAGTGTTCTACAGAGCCAAGGCCATGGTCAGTGGAGGGCACATGGAGCTGGGAGGGAACAGAGTGAGGACAGCTGACTGATAGTGGCCAAAGGGACGTTCTCTATCAGCTGACAGCAAGCAGAAATTGTATTGAAAGGGGTGGGAGTTCATCTCAGTCTCTTCACTGCCCAGGGTCCAGCTGAGCATCAGTCTGGTGGTGCTGAGCAAGTGCTTGTGCATCAGTTGTTACATACGATTCCATATCAACGGATATATAGTGATAACTATTACATGTCTGCTTTTATCTCTCTTAGTAAACTGTTTTGTTACAACCCAGAAGTTGTATTTTTTTTCCCAGTTCTCATCCCCATCCCACTGGGAATTGGGCAGTGCACAAAGCACTGTGTGCTGCTGAGCCACATGTTGGGTTCAACAACCACTGTCATTTTGGTGCCTGATGTGAGACTCCAAGGGTTGAGATAACGGCACATCTGTCCTGAGCGAGATAACTCAGGGCTTTGTGGGAGCTGGAGAAGTGCAGGCCATGGTGCTGATATGTGTGGATGTGCTCCCTATGTGTGGAGCTTGTTGAGTCTTCTCATGAAGCTTCACTGCACAGCTCCTTACTTGGTGCTTGGATGCTTGATTAGGGTATTTATTTTGCTATGCTGTTTGACCTCAGTTTGTACCACGATAAAATTGGCAGCTGACAAAGTGAAGTTTTGTGCACATTCAGCTCTGCGGTCATCTTTGGGTTTTGGAAGTAACATTGTCCATAGGATTAGGAATTACACAATTTACATTGTCGCCTCTGTGAGTC
Source organism: Coturnix japonica (assembly GCF_054131305.1). Classification (NCBI taxonomy): domain Eukaryota; kingdom Metazoa; phylum Chordata; class Aves; order Galliformes; family Phasianidae; genus Coturnix; species Coturnix japonica. Next base: position 3,612,606 of record NW_028188943.1, on the reverse strand, counting down.
TGGGGGTGTACTGGATATTGTGTTGAGGGACATGGTTTACTGGGAGCTATAGGTAATAGGTGAACGGTTGGACTGGATGATCTTTTATGCCTTTTCCAACCTTGGTGATTCTATGATTCTAGGATTGAGGTTAAACAATTATTCAGGAATATCACTGAGAGATCTGCCCCAAGGTGAGAAGGCTCTGCATGGCAGAGGGTGTGGGATGGTCTGGGCAGCTGCCTGGAGCGGTGGGCACCCCCAGGGCTTTGGAACTTCATCTCCGAGCAACTGCAGGATCCTGCGAAACTGGTAGAATATTGGGGGCAGGTCTGCTGTGGCCCTGGTAACCCCCAAGAGGCACAAATGACTGCAGTGTGCCAGATCCAGAGAGCTGGATCTGCTGACAGTGCTGCAGCCTCTGCAACTCCTGGCACAGACCCTGCAGCAGCTCCAAGGTTTTGCTACACGTCCTGCAGTTGCTCCAAGCTCTGGGACAGATCCCGCTGTCACTCCATCCCTCATAATGAGCTCTGCAGTCACTCCTGCTATGGGTCCTGTAGCTGTTCCAAGTATGGTAATAAGAAAATGCAAAAAATTCCTCCCAAGGGAGGAAGTACAGCCCTGCGGTGGCTCCAACCCCTCCAATGAGCCCAGTGGCTGCTCCAACATAGTCACAGTTCCTGTGGTGGTTCCAGCTCTGGCAATGAACTCTGAGGTCACTTCAACTCCAGCAACAGCCCAACAGCCACTTCAGCTCCTACAGTGAACCCTGTGGCTGTTAAAACCCCTGCAACTAGTCCTGGACTTGCAAACAGATATGCATATGTATTAGTATCTGTGCATATGTGTTTGCAACTGCATATGTTGTATATGTGTGAAAATATACAAAATATATGTGTATAAATACATTTGTCATAATTATTATCCTTTTCTTTTTCTCTTTGTCTCAACCCATAAACCTTAAACCACAGCACTGCCCTGAGATGCTTACGGATCTCCTTGGGACTATTCAATCTGATCCGGTCACACACTGAAGAGCACCAGAAGATCTCGAGGTTTTCTCAGGGAGCAGCTCCTGAGGTATATTCCTTACACCAGCTTTGGAAGAGGCCTCCCTCATATTCTCTGGTCCTGCTCTAAAGGGGCCCTCTTGTTATGGCAGTGCCAGCAAGGAGACCAGCTCTGACACAGCTGTTCGTATTGCCGGATACTGACTGCAGCCCTGGAGTGCTGCTGTAGAGGCAACAAGACTGTCGTGAGACACAGAAGACCTTCAGGACTGCACAAATGAGAGGACTTGAGAGCACTGTGGCGGAGTAAGGAGATCAGAAATGAAAAGAACACGTTGAGCTGCTGTCTGTGGCTGTACCTCCCCAAATCCAGACAAAGTAGGAAGGAAGAAAAGCTAAGCAAATGTCTATTTTAAAACCTTTTTAGGTTCCTTAAAATGTATTCAGGTAATCTGGTTAAATGTTTCCATGAGCTCTTGGATAGAGAAAATGAAAATTAGGTAGGAAAGAAGTGAAATATATTTTTATTTATAAGTTCAATAATATTTTATACTTTTTTTTTTGCACGTTGCTATATCTCACACAATCAAACAACAAAAGAGGCATAAACCTAAAGAACCATCACTGGGAATCCAATGAGGACGTTGTGCATTTTATGGAAGCTGGAATAGTGTGTACTGCAGCAACTTCCTGAGAGCGTGCTTGATCTCCCTGTTCCTCGTGCTGTAGATAACAGGGTTCAGGGTTGGAGGAACCACTGCGTACAGAAGTGCCATTGTGAGATCCAGGAGTGGGGAGGAAGTGGACGGGGGCTTCAGGTAGGCAAAAGCGGCAGTGCTGACAAACAGGGAGACCACGGCCAGGTGAGGGAGGCACGTGGAGAAGGCTTTGTGCCGTCCCTGCTCAGAGGGCATCCTCAGCACAGCCATGAAGATCTGCACAATAGGACACCACTATGAAAACAAAGCAACCAAAGAATAAATTGGCACTAAAAATGAGAAACACGACTTCCCTGAGATTTGATTCTGAGCAGGAGAGTTTGAGGATCTGGGGGATTTCACAGAAAAACTGGTTGACAACATTGCCTTGGCAGAGAGGCAGTGAAAACGTACTGGCAGTGTGCAGCAGGGAATTGAGAACCCCAGCGCCCCAGGCAGCTGCTGCCATGGTGGCACAAGCTCTGCTGTCCAGGAGGGTCCCATAGTGCAGGGGCTTGCAGATGGCAACGTAGCGGTCATAGCACATGATGGTGAGAAGGGAATACTCTGCTGAGAGGAAGAAGGTAAAGAAAAAGAGCTGTGCAGCACATCCTGTGTAGGAGATGGCCCTTGTGTCCCAGAGGGCGTTGGCCATGGCTTTGGGGAGAGTGGTGGAGATGCAGCCCAGGTCGAGGAGGGCCAGGTTGAGGAGGAAGAAGTACATGGGGGTGTGCAGGCGGCGGTCGCAGGCTACGGCTGTGCTGATGAGGCCGTTGCCCAGGAGGGCAGCCAGGTAGATGCCCAGGAAGAGCCAGAAGTGCAGGAGCTGCAGCTGCCGCGTGTCTGCCAACGGCAGCAGGAGGAACTCGCTGATGGAGCTGCTGTTGGGCATCTGCTGTTGTTGGGCTTGGAGTCCTGCTCAGAGTGCAGAAGATAACGACAAGTCCAGACCATTCTCAGAGACACTCCTCCTGCTATAATAAGAAATGTTTTAATTCTCCTACAACAGTGTACATTTAGCACCATTACTTGCATTTAATTTCATGTATTTCAGCATTCCTAAAGCAGAAGCAGCATATGGAGCTCTGACTTTCCTCTTCTTATTATCTTATCCCTTCTCCCTGGATATTTTCATCTGTTTCATGTCTCATATCTTTACTCCAGGTGCTCTTAGAGCCCCCAAAACAGCCTCTGTGCCATTCAGTGTGAATTCTAAAAGACTGCCTGTTTGCATTTTAAGTGAATTATTCATGTCTACTGAAAATGAGGATATTTTCTGTTGGTTCCATCCTTCAGGAAATAGGAGACTGAGAGCACATCATGTGTGACTGTTCTGAAAACAATCATTTGAGTGAAGAAAAATTCTCAGAGCTGTGACAGCCCCTTTTACATTTCTGCCTCCAATCCTTTCTACGTTCCCCCAGAACAGGAAATGGAAACCCTCTGCTTGGCTCTCCTCCGGCAAAGCAACCTCAGAATCATACTGTTGTGCAGTGAAGCTGTGATCCCCTGCCCCAGGCAGCAGCTGTGGCAGCACAAGCCCTGCCGGGGGGTTCCTTCCCCCCACATGTCTCCCCGCAGCGCCCTGGGCAGCTCCCCGGGCAGGCTGAGTGCTGAGCCTGGCAGGCGGCTGAGTCCCATACCCGGCACACAGCCCCTGGGGCACAGCAGGGACCCTGCTCTGCAGCACAGCCCTGGGCACCTGCCTGCAGCCCTGGCTGCACAGCCTGCAGCCATGCTGGGACATGCAGCTCTGCCCCCCAGCTCTTATGCTGCAGCACAGAAGCCCTCAGGTGAAGCAGAAGTCTTTTTTCCACTGTAACGAACATGCATTACCTGCAGCCAATCTGCTATGGAATGTCCCAGATTTAGTTAACCCTCAATTAAAAGCAGCTACATTGCCTACTGCATGAGACTTACCGTGTTGTGGTCTGTGAGCAATGCTCCTGCAGAGAGCTCGCAGCCCACTCACACAGTACATATCTTGTAAGCTCTCTCCAATTTCTCTCCTCTCCTTCTGTCACCTGCAGGCTGTGCTGTGCACAAGAGCTGCTCCTGGGCACAGCTGTCTCTGTGCAGCACTGCCCACTTTTATGAGCTCCCTGTGTCCCAGGAGCCCGGACAAGCAAGCAGCAGGTGATGACATTTTTGACCTTCTTACTCATCTCCCCTGACATGTCCCTGGGTCCTCATGGCCAACAGCACCTGAAATACAACAGCGTCATGACTGTGCTTTGAAATTCGCTCAATTAACCACCACATGTCCAGTGGTCAGTGACTGATTGGAGACATATAGAGAGTGCTACCAGAGTTCATTTGATGAAGCACAAAGGGCACCCAGACAAGGACGAGGAGGTTTGGAATTTCCCTGTGCAGGGCAGTGATCCAGTTGAGGCAGTGCTGGAGTGTCATCTGTTGACAGAAATCCTGGAGCTGAAATGGGATTCAGCTCCCTACACACCCACAGGAGCTGGGATTCCTCTGGTTCAGTTCAGAAGTGCACAAGGAGTTGCCTGCATGTGAGCTCCTGCTCTGAGTCCTCGGTCCTTCAGTGGGGAGACAGTTGCTCACACACAGACACTGGGTGATGCCCAAGGTGCCTGGGCTGCTCCTGATGTGTGCCAGAGCTTATAAAATGTGTGGGAAATCCCTGGGACAGAAACCTCTTTCCTGAACATCAGCTGCGGGGCAGAGAGGGAACAGAGGTATTATCGACCATCCGGAATGACAACAGACCCCAGCGTTTAGGGCACTTCATGGTGCCTTTGTCTCCAACTCCACTGAGAATGCAGAGTTACACAGCTGACTAAATGGATGAGCTCACAAAAGAAGAGCCAGATCTTTTTCTGTTCTCCATCTGAGGCATATTCTGGAGCCGAAGGCAATACAAAGAAAACATACGTCTTTATTCTTCAACAGATATAACCTCAGTTTTCGGTAGGCTCTCAAGTGAATGGCTTCAGAAGCAGCCTAGTGTCTCTGGGCTCTCCCACACACTGACATGCAGCTGTAAATGCAGCACAGGGCCTTCAGGAAAGCCATGCCCATGGTGTATCTGTGCTGCTGTGTCAACTCCAAGATCCACAATGGATCTAAAGCCTGTGTGCCACCTTCTTCACAGTAATACCATAGATGAGCTATCCAGTCAGGCTCTGTCCAGTGATGCTTTCCAGTGAGGATGTTTACTTCTGTATTATTGCACTAATGAGAACAGCAAGACTTGAGGAGATAGAAATCTTTGTAGAGTTACATGCCTGAGCTCTTGTTTGGACCACAGTGACACAGTTTAATGGCTTCCACAACTGCACTGTAGCACAAGGGGGATACAGATTCTTTATGATGGGTTGGCGAGGAGACAAGGAAGGGCGACTGTCCTCTGTGAGAGTGCACTGAGCTCTGCCTGGGGATGGCAGAGCAGCCAGGTCAGAGCTAATGGAAATGGCAAACAGAGGAGACCATCAGTGTCTGTACCTGTCTTCCTGATCAGGGAGAGCAAGTAGAAAGTGCCCTCTGCAAACAGATGGGAGTCTCATGTTGTCTGGCCATTGTCCCCTTTGGGAGCCTTTTTCACTCCAGTATGTGCTGCAGGGACAGCACAGCAGGGCATGTGCCATCCAGCAGATCCATGGAGAGCACAGATGGCAGCTTCTTGACCAAGCCATGGAGGAACCAAAGAGGAGAGGTGCTCTGCTGGATCTCATACTCTCCAGCATGGAAGGTCTGGTGGGAATTGTGAAGGTGAAAGGGGCATCAGGCCACGTGCAAAAGACAAATGGATCTAATTTTATTTATTTATTTGTTTGTTTGTTTGTTTGTTTTGAGGCTGTAAGCTTAAAAGATGAACATATATGTCAATAAAACTGAAACAAAGAATTGAAGACGAAGAAATCAATGAAAATGTGTTAACCCTTTTTATCATGAGAAATTCTCATGAGTCTTGATCCATTTTTAGTTGTAAATATGAGAATTTGTAGGGATTTTGTGTCTTTTTTTTTCTTTTTTTTTTTTTTCCTATAATTCAAATGCCTTCGGGTACAGAGACACAGACAGTGGTGCCATTGCCATTGCCCTGTGACTAAAGCCTGGCGTCCACCGCTGCTCTTCCCTGCTGCCTATTTGATGTCCCTCATTTTTCAGGTGTCTCCAGCTGTCCTAAATAAATGGCCGTGGTTAAGGGCATGTTTTCAGCAGACCATTTGGACACACACTCCTCCCACTACCTGCCATATTTCCCCATCCTTGTTCAGTCAGATACCTCCCAATTATCTGTCTGATTTCTGACTTTCAAGGAGATTACTTGAATTCGCTCTCTCTCCAAAGTCTGATTGACTGTGTTGTCAAATCCTTCACCGTAATTCTATCTATCCCTTCCTATCTTTTCTTTTTCTTTCTCTCTTTCTCTTTCTATTTTTCTCTTTCTTTTTCTTTCTTTTTCCTTTACTTTTTCTCTTTATTTTTCTCTTTCTTTTTCCTTTTCCTCTTCCTTTCTCTTTTTCTTTTTTTTCTGTTTCTTTTACTTTTTTATTTTTCTTTATCTTCTTTTTTCTTTTCCTTCTTTTACTTCTTTTTCTTATTGTTTTTCTTTTTCATTTTTTAAAGCACAATGTCTAAAAGAAGTTCATTAATGTCAGTAAAAGTAAAAAAAAAATGAGTTCAAGACAAAGATATAAATCAATGAGAATGTGTTAAGCATTCTCAGTGTGTGAAATACTCACAAGTCCTGTTCAGTTTTAAGTTGATACCTCTCAACTACCTGGCTGATCTATCCCAGGAAGATTACTGGAATTTGCTCCATCTCCCAGAGTCTGATGGCCTCTGTTGTCAACTACTCCACTCTGATTCAATCTATCCTATCCTACCTAGGTCTAAATCATTTCTTTTAAAAATATTCCATATGAAAGACAAACTTCAATAGATGCAGCTTGAACATGGCATGCAGTTGATCACTGTGTTTTACTGTTCATTCAATTGCATCACCTTTCCTTCCATTTGCTGGCCAGATAAAAAAGAGAAATCTTTCCTTTTCCATGTGCAGCTGGTTCTCTGAGGAAAGCCAGTGGGAGTTGGTGCAAAGAAGTTTTAACACTGAGCAGATGAATGCAGAGGAGAAGAGTGATGTGAAGAAAAGTGATGCAAGTCCCATAGGTCCATTGTGAGCAGAAATTGGGTGGGGAGGTTGAGAAGGACCTTTGTCAACACAGTAACAGTACAGAACTCATTGGGACATCCTGGATTGGTATCAGTTGCACAGTGCTGCTTTAATGTCTTCTTTAAACCCAACTATAAATAAATAGACAATAAATTTATAATGGATTCTTTCTCTTTAATCTCTCTCCAGATATCCCTCCTTTTTGCTGAACAAGTTCTGATAACCTGAAGAAGAGAACAAGATGGCACGAGGCACAGGAGACTCTTTGATTATAATGGGCCCCAGGGCGCATTTGATGCTGAGTCCATCAATCTCCAGTGCAGAGAGAAGTTTGCACAAAGTACTCAGCAAGACAAAGTCAGAAGTAACAGTGAAGTATCTTGCAGTACTAATGGGCCCACTGAGGGCCATGATCAAGCAAGCTTCCCACGGGACTTGTTAGAGAAGATAACTGGAAGCCATGACTATAGGCAGGGAAAGGCACTGGCATGCTAAGAAACCTCTCCTTTGCCTTACGAAGCAGACAGGTCAAGCCCTGATTACAAGACCAGTGGTAGAGAGATCCTGTCTCTCATGTTGGCTCAGGACCCTTCCTGGGGCAGTGGGATGGAGGTCTGTATGATGCTAAATGAAAGGCATGGGGACAGAAGATCCCAGGCTCTACATGTGGTGCAAGGATGCTGTCAAGTTCATATCCCACATGTGCCCTGTATCTCATCACAGGATGTGGGATGTGATAAGGGCCCCGTCTGAACAAGCAGTCAATTTTAGTAAAACTCTGAACTTCAGATCTTTCAGTTCCAGTGCCCTCCTGTGCACACTCTCCCATAGTTTGATGCACTTTATGTTCTGCATTGCCCAGAAGAGCACCCAGTGCTCCAGATGAGGCTGCAGCAGTGCAGAGCACACAGGGACAATCCTTTTCCTCACCCAATTGGCAAAACATGCTTGATGCACTCCAGGGCCTTCCTGGCTGCCTGGGCACACTGCTGACTCACATTCAATTTTATGTTGACCTGGACCCCCAGTCCTTTTCAGTCAGATTTCTCTCCAGTGCCCCATATCCAGTCAGTGTGTATGTCCAGGGTTGCCCCTACCCAGGTGCACAATCAGGCACTTGTTATACTTAATGCACTCGGTGCTTAGTACCGACTGGTACCCACTTCTCTGACTTGTCCACATCTCTCTGCAAGTCCTCTCCACCCTCAGTGGAGGCAACAGCACCTCCTCATCTGGTCTCACCAGCAAACTTGCTCAGAACATCTAGTTCTGCATGCAAGTCATCAACAAAAACATGAGAGAAGTGGCCCAAAAATGGAGCCATGGGGGACCCTGATAGTGACCATCTACCAGGCTGATGGAACCCATTGACTATAATCCCTTTGGCCAGACCTATTGGCCAACTACTCACCCACCATGTTCTGTTTCTGTCTAGCCATATGCAGGACATTCTCTCCAGAAGGGTGCTGTGAGAAACAGTATCAAAAGCTCTACTGAAATCCTCAAGGATTACATCAACTAGATTCCCTTGGTCAGCTAAATGGATAACCGTGTCATAAAAGGATCTGAAATGAAATGACCTTCCCCTCAGTATCTTGCATTAGCTGCAACCAATGACAGGATTGTCCTTCAGCTGTTTTTCCGTAACTCCCACCATCATTTCCTCCACAATTTTAACAGGCACTGGAGTGATACTGGCTGGTCCATAATTGCTCATTTCATCTTTCTTGCTATTCCTTACAATGAGACAACATTTGCCAGCTTCCCGTTAACTGGTATGACCCTGGATTTTTTTAGATGCCATGGAAAAGAGAGCCCAGAGCATGCTAAAGTGTCATCAGTGCAAGAACGTAGATGTGCCATAGCTTTGCAACTCCTTGAACTCCGCAGTATGCCGCAGATGGAGCAGAGAGGAAGAGCTGCCTCTTCTGTTCTGATCTCATCCATTTGGTAAGCAGAATATCACTATATGCTCCATGGGGTCAGGTGCAAAAGACACACTGGGTGCCCTAAGCACGTGGCTGAGGTGGTATTTAGGATGGCCAAGAATACCTCCCTTCTGGCCCTCAGCTGATGCTCCAGAAGGAGGTGTCTATCTCATAGATTTTCCGTCACAGTTTACAAGCACTAGCACAAAACTAGGATCACCCAAGGCACCTTGGGCATTATTGAGAGTCTGTGTATAAGCAGTGCAGTCCCTGTGGAATAAAAACCAAGGATTCAGATGAGGGACTCACACACAGACACCTCACTGTGCACATCTGAACTCAGCTAGGTGAACTTGCAGCCCCCATGGTTCTTTGAAAAACTGATCCCAATTCAGCCCCAGGGTTTCCATCTGAGGATGAGATGCCTAACGCTAGAATAAGGATGGGATGGTCTGTTGATAACAGGACAAATGGAAATGGATTTAAATTAAAAAGGGGAGACATAGGTTAGATGTGAGGAACCTATATTTTTACACAGCAACACTGGAAAATGTTCCTCTTAGAGGCTGAGCATGATGATGGATGGGATCCTGGTTTTACTCTGGGTTTACCCTCACGACAATCCAGGTTTCTACTCATACTTTTCTCTAGGTGAACTCTCACTTTACTCAAGGTTTTACTCACAATTTACCATCAGGGTGTGTGATCGGGAGATGGGCTGGTGGAGTGACTTGCTGGCATCCCCGAGGGAAGGCTGCCAGGCAGATACCCCCAGAAAAGTGGTTGACTCCCTGCCCTGTCACAGTCAGACAGACCTGACTGATGAGGAGGGTTGGAAGAGAGTCCCAACTCAACATCACAGGAGCCCCCCCATGCCTGCCTAGCCCTCGACCCCTGATCCATCTAAGCAACAGGTTTGACACTCTGAAATCTGAAGGAGATAAGAATAGGGAGGCAATGGAGTATCTGCCTAGGAGGGAGCCTAATGCAAGGCAGTCACTACCAAGCCTTGTGACTTCCTCTGCCATGAAAGAAAGAAGGGTGGCCGTGGTGGGTGACTCCCTTCTCAGAGGAATAGAGGGCCCCATTTGCAAACTGGACCCGAGCCGTCAGGAAGTCTGCTGCCTTCTTGGCTTCAGGTCAGGGACATAACGAGGAAACTCCCAATGCTGGTTAGGTCCACTGATTATTTTCCACTACTCATAGTTTAGGTGGGCAGTGATGAAATTTCTTAGATAAGACTACAAACTATAAAAAGAGATTTCAGGAATTTAGGCCATTTAGTTCACAAAGTGGGAGATCAAGTGATTTTTTGTTCTATACCTTCAGTGGCAGTGAGGGACACAGAGCAGGCTTGGAAAGCAAAGCAATGAACAGTTGTCTCAGAGACTGGTATTGAGCCAGAAACTTTGAGTTCTTTGATCACAGGGCAGTTTACTTGGCCCATGGTCTGTTATCCATGAATGGAACCCAACTGTCTCAAAGGGGGAAGTGAATCCTAGCACAGACGGTAGTGGGGCTTATCGAAAGAGCTTTAAACTAGCTACGATGGGGGAGTGGACAAAACAGGGCTTACCAGAGATGAGCCTAGGGAAATGCTGTTTGAGCTGGGAGAGAGGCAGATGCCTCAGCTGAAGTGCGTCTGCACCAACGCACGCAGCTTGGTCAACAAGCAGGAGGAGCTGGAAGCAACTGTGCATCTGACAAACCATAACCTAGTTGCTATTACCGACCCATGGTGGGACCACTGCCATGACTGGAGTGCTGTGATGGATGGTTACAAGCTCTTCAGAAGGGATAGATGAGGAAGGAAGGGTGGTGGTGTGGCCCTTTATATTAAAGAGAGTTTTGATGTTGAAGAGCTTGGGCTTCAGAATGAAGTGCATGTTTGTAAGGATCAGGGGAAAGGCCTGTAAGTGTGACATCTTGCTAAAGGTTTCTTATAGACCGCCTAATTGATGGGTGAGGCATTCTATGAGCAGCTTACTGAAGTCGCAAGATTGCCAGCACTCATTTTCTTGGGAGACTACAACTTCTCTGATATATGCTGGGAATATAATAAAGAGCAGAGGAATCAGTCCAAGAGGTTTATAGATTGTATAGAAGACAGCTTCCTTATGCAGCTGGTATGAAGGCCTACCAGGGGTGGTTCCTTGCTAGACCTGCTCTTCACTAACAGTGAAGGACTGGTAGGAGTTGAGAAGGTTGGGGACTGTCTTGGGCAGAGTGTCCATGAAATGGTAGAATTCTCTATTCTTGGAGATGTCAGAAGGGTGACTAGCAAAACTACTATCCTGAACTTCTAGAGGGCGGACTTTGACCTGTTCAGGACACTTGTAGCACGGGTCCCTTGGGAGTCACTCCTTATGGGTAAAGGGGTCCAGGAAGCCTGGACACTCCTCAAGATGGAAATCTTAAAGGCACGAGATCAGGCTGTCCCTGAATGCCATAAGGTGAGCCATAGGGGAAGAAGACCAGTGCAGATGAACTGGGAAAAACTATTGAGACTAAGGAAGAAAAAGAGAATCTACGCCCTCTGGAATAAGGGACACGATACTTGGGGAGATTACAAGGAAGTTGCTAAGGTATGAAGGGAGGAAGTTAGGAAGGCACATTACTTCCCTGTCCCTTAATCCATGCCCAGAACTCCTCAGCCATGTCACTGCCAACTGTAAGCTCCATGCAGAGTTCAAGTGGGACACAGAGGGCACAGCCTTCTGCTGGGTGGATACAAGTGTTGGTGGAACCGATGGGACAAAGCCCTCCCACCATGCCCTCCTGGGAAAATGGCCACCCCAAGAATGGCAGTCTGCCTCCTCCATGACCCCATCTGAAATGCTCCTGCACTGATTGATTAAAGGGCTTTAAACCAGGTCCAAATGGGGAAGGGTGGGGAATTGGATGTGACAGAGAAGGGCTGAGGGATGTTGTTGCTGTTGGAGATTGAATGGAAAGCCTCTGAGTTGTTCTATAGGATTGTGTGAGGATTCCTCAGAGAAAGTCTTGTTGCAAATGCCCCATCCTAAATCTTACTGTGTACCCTCTGGGGGTAACCCCAACCTGCTGCTGCCCTAAAGTGCCTGTAGACCAGTGCGGGTAGCATGGGAAATAAACGGGACAAATCAAGAGAAAACCACAGAGCTTTTCCTTTCATGCAGGCTGCTGCTTCTGAGCAAGGCCCTGAACATCAGTACCACAGTGTAGATGCAAGACCCAGACAGGCTAAATCAAAACATGCTTCTGGAAGGGGATGCTTTCTGAAGAATCCTTACACTAATGAGAGGACCACAAACATTCACTCAGCGAACTCCAAATCTCTGTGCCTTTGCAGGCCTAGGGTCTTGTTTGACTCACAGAGACATGGTGGGATGGTTCCCACCTCTGAACTGTAGCAAAGTAGGTACAGACTCTTCATTACGATTAGGCAATGAAGACGAAGAAAGGCTGCTGCCATCTGTGAGAGTGCACTGAGCTCTGCCTGGGGATGGCAGAGGAGCCAGCTGAATACTGATGGAAAGGTTTCAAAAAGAAGAGCAGCAGATTCTGTTCCTTGCTTCCTGATCAGGAAGAACAAGAGCAGGGGGACAGGCAGGAATCTGAGTTACAGCTCAGATGAATTGTTTTCTTCAGACTGTCCGCTATGGTGCAGTGTTTTGGTTCTAGGAGAAAACCATTGATAACACTCTGATGTTTACAGCTGCTGCTAAGCAGTGTTGTACAGAGCCAAGGCCATGGTCAGTAAAGGGCACATGGAGCTGGGAGGGAACAGAGTGAGGACAGCTGACTGATAGTGGCCAAAGGGACATTCTCTATCACCTGACAGCAAGCAGAAATTGTATTGAAAGGGGTGGGAGTTCATCTCAGTCTCTTCACTGCCCAGGGTCCAGCTGAGCATCAGTCTGGTGGTGCTGAGCAAGTGCTTGTGCATCAGTTGTTACATACGATTCCATATCAACGGATATATAGTGATAACTATTACTCCTCTCCTTTTATCTCTCTTAGTAAACTGTTTTGTTACAACCCAGAAGTTGTACTCTTTTTCCCAGTTCTCATCCCCATCCCACTGGGAATTGGGCAGTGCACAAAGCACTGTGTGCTGCTGAGCCACATGTTGGGTTCAACAACCACCGTCATTTCGGTGCCTGATGTGAGGCTCCAAGGGTTGGGATAACAGCACATCTGTCCAGAGCGAGATAACACAGGGCTTTGTGGGAGCTGGAGATGTGCAGGCCATGGTGCTGATAGTTTCCCTATTTGTGAAGCTTGCTGAGTCTTCTCATGAAGCTGCATTGCACAGCTCCTTGCTTGCTGCTTGTTTTCCCTGCTGCATTATTTGTCAACTCTGGATGCTTGATTAGGGTATTTATTTTGCTATGCTCTTTGACCTTGCTTTGTACCAGGATAAAACTGGCAAAGTGAAGTTTTGTGCACATTCAGCTCTTTGGACATCTTTGGGTTTTGGAAGTAATATTGTTGGTATGATTAGGAATTACACATTTTACACTGTCGTCTCTAGGAGCCCAGGGGTATTCAAGGAGAGACTGGATATTGTGTTGAGGGACAAGGTTAAGTGGGAGCTATTGGTAATAGGTGAACGGTTGGATTGGATGATCTTTTAGGCCTTTTCCAACATTGGTGATTCTATGATTCTAGAACTGAGGTTAAACAATTATTCAGGAATATCACTGAGAGATCTGCCCCAAGGTGAGAAGGCTCTGCATGGCAGAGGGTGTGGGACGGTCTGGGCAGCTGCCTGGAGCGGTGGGCACCCCCAGGGCTTTGGAACTTCATCTCCAAGCAACTGCAGGATCCTGAGAAACTGGTAGAATATTGGAGGCAGGTCTGCTGTGGCACTGGTAATCCTAAACAGGCACAAATGACTGCAGTGTGCCAGGGCCTGGCCCACACCTACTGAGCTGTGTTCAACACTATTCAGCATCTTCAAGGGGAAGAGAGCTGGATCTGCTGACATTGCTGCAGCCTCTGCAACTCCTGGCACAGTACCTGCAATAGCTCCAAGTTTTTGCTACACATCCTGCAGTTGCTCCAAGCTCTGGACAGATCCCACTGTCACTCCACCCCTCATAAGGAGCTCTGCGGTCACTTATGCTACAGGTCCTGCAGCTGTTCCAAGTATTGAGATAAGAAAATTAAGCAAACCCCTGAGTGCTGCTGTAGAGACGACGGGACTGCTGTGAGACACACAAGACCTTCAGGCCTGTAGAAATGAGAGGACTCAAATCCTCTGTGCACTGTGGCAGTGCAAAGAGAGGAGGAATGAAAAGAACTAGTTGTGCTTCTATCTGTGGCTGTACCTTCCCCAAATCCAGACAAAGTTGGATAAGAGAAGAGCTAAGGAAAAGCGTATTTTGAATGCTATTTATTTATCTCTTAACCTATTCGGGGAATCTGGTTCCATGTTTACATGAGCTCTTGGAGTGAGAAAATGGATAGTAGGTGGGAAAGAAGTGGAATAAATTTTTATTTATAAGTTCAATAACATTTTTTTGCACGTAGCTATATCTCATAATCAAACAATCAAAGATGCATAAAACATGAAGAACCATCACTGGGAATCCTGCGAGGAAGATGTGCACTTTATTGAAGCTGGAATAGTGCTTATTGCAAAACCTTCCTGAGAGAATGCTTGATCTCCCTGTTCCTCATGCTGTAGATAATAGGGTTCAGTGTTGGAGGAACCACTGAGTACAGAAGTGCCATTGTCAGATCCAGGAGTGGGGAAGAAATGGAGGGGGGCTTCAGGTAGGCAATAAAGGCAGTGATGAGAAAGAGAGAGACCACGGCCAGGTGAGGGAGGCACGTGGAGAAGGCTTTGTGCCGTCCCTGCTCAGAGGGCATCCTCAGCACAGCAAGGAAGATCTGCACATAGGACACCACTATGAAAACAAAGCAACCAAAGACTAAACAAGCACTAAAAATGATAAGCACAACTTCCCTGAGGTAGGAGCCAGAGCAGGAGAGCTTGAGGATCTGGGGGATTTCACAGAAAAACTGGTTCACAACATTGCCTTTGCAGAGAGGCAGTGAAAACGTACTGACAGTGTGCAGCAGGGAATTGAGAACCCCAGTGCCCCAGGCAGCTGCTGCCATGGTGGCACAAGCTCTGCTGTCCATCAAGGTCCCGTAGTGCAGGGGCTTGCAGATGGCAACGTAGCGGTCATAGGACATGATGGTGAGAAGGGAATACTCTACTGAGAGGAAGAAGAAAAAGAGAAAGAGCTGTGCAGCACATCCTGTGTAGGAGATGGCCCTTGTGTCCCAGAGGGCATTGGCCATGGCTTTGGGGAGAGTGGTGGAGATGCAGCCCAGGTCGAGGAGGGCCAGGTTGAGGAGGAAGAAGTACATGGGGGTGTGCAGGCGGCGGTCGCAGGCTACGGCTGTGCTGATGAGGCCGTTGCCCAGGAGGGCAGCCAGGTAGATGCCCAGGAAGAGCCAGAAGTGCAGGAGCTGCAGCTGCCGCGTGTCTGCCAACGGCAGCAGGAGGAACTCGCTGATGGAGCTGCTGTTGGACATCTGCTGTTCCTGGACATGGGAAATCATCTCGGAAGAAAAAAAAAGAGTTAGATGAGATTTCTCTTGGCACAAACCTGTACTGTTCCTTGGTGACCTTCCTCCTTCTGTATAATCCAATCCTTTTTCATATTCCGATGGAAATGTTGGCTCATATCCACGGCCTAAATTGTTGTCATGAGTTGGAATGTGGATGGAAGAGGAGAGGAGAAGAGGTCTCTGCTGGTCGGCTCTGGAGGAGGCGACCCTGAACCACCCAGGTGGGTACAATGTAAAGTGACAGGAGCGCTCAGTTTTACTTGTAGAATGTGACGTCTTTCTTAGCATCATCTCCCTGGGCTTTCTGGTAACAGAGAGATGCTAAGGCAAATACTTGTGTCCTGCAGGGCAGTTCACAGCTTGGAAGGACCTCTCTCTTATAGAGAGAACCAAGTGTCCTGATGATGGAGTCTCATTAAAAGAAATACAGCTCTTTTCCCAGCTGCACAAAATGTGTTCTCCACAGCCCTGAGCAGCTGCTCTCAGCCCGTGTGCTGGAGAAGGAAATGAACTCACGCCTGGAGAGATGCAGCTCTGCTCTGCTGGAGCTCTGGCTGCTGAGGAGGAGGTTCAAACCTGAATGGGATCAGCAAAGCTGATGCTCATTGTGTCCATCGAGCCAGGAAAGGCTGATGGAGCACGAGGATGCTGCTCACAAACACACTCATCTCCAAAGATACAGAACATCAGTCTCAGTGCTGTGTTAATATATACAGCTTGTCTCCCATTTCTCCAGTCAACCCTACCCTAACAGCAGAAAAATGAACAAAAGGCAGGAATTCCCATGTTTGGTCCTCTTTTTCTTTGAAGTCCCCTCTGCAATGCCCCGAGCAGCAGTGCAGCTGTGAGCCTCCAGCCTCATGCAGCACCCCGAGCAGCAAAAGGCCCCAGTGCTGCTGGAGGTCTCCTTCCCCCCCCCACGTCTCCCTACAGATACCTGTTCAGCTCCTCGGACAGGCTGAGTGCTGAGCCTGGCTGGTGGCTGAGTCCCTGCCCCAGCACAGTGCCCTGGGATGCAGGGATTTTGGCTCTGCAGGACACATTTACACTTCCATAGGGACAGGATTTAGCTGAATCCATTCAGGCATCTTATCCTGAGGTTGTAGTCCTGGCTCCTGGAGGGGACTCAGCTCCCTCCCATGCCTCCCACACACCCAGCCGGACCAGCACTGACCACACATCTGGCCACAAGCATCTGCCCCCCTGCATCCCTCCTCTTGCACAGCCTTCTTTCTCCTCCATCGCCGTTCATTCCCATCTCTGACTGTTGCAGTCACACTCCAGATATCAGCTCTCACTGACTACATTTCTCTCTTGGATCCCAATGCTACCCCCATGCTGGCTGTACCTCCGTCTCCCTGGCAGAGCTGCCATCTGTGTCACACGGGTTGTGCTGCACTCGGTGACATCTCGGTGCCTGCTGTAAGACAAAGTACCCTTAAATAGGACATCTCCTTTTTTGGGCAGTGATCCTTGAAACCTTCATCTACAACACTGAGACCTCCCTACGGAGCAGTTCAGGCCTTGAAGACTTGAGGGAAATGGCTTGTTAGGTCTTTCTGCACTGTAATGAGCCCCACAGCGTATGTGGTGTACATGAACTTTGGGGACTGAGAGAAGACTGCTGTAAGCAAACGATGGAGGTACAGACAAAATGCTGTCCAGAAATGTTCGAGAAAGTTGGACCTGTTATTGGTCCCTGTGGGGCCATTGCCAACAAAGTCTCCCCACAGCTGTGTTTGAGCAGATAATTGGAGGCTGTCATTACAGGCAGGCCTTCATCTTTTTGCTTAGCACCACTACTATGGCAAAGTGGGCTACAAACTTCAGTTCCAGATGATGAGCACAACACCAAGAGATGGTAGCCTGACAATCACACCTGGTTTGACTCAGATGGTATTGGCTATTCTCTCTTCTCAGTTGGCAAAGCACAAAGAGAAGTTTGTTACTGTCAGACTTTCGCTCTTTCTACTGCCACTATTGATGGAGGGTAGTTAGGGACACCAGACTCTCCTGAAATAAATTCTCATTTTGCAGTTTTTCATATTCAGTTAGTTGGCCATGAAAACCATGGAGCCCACTGGCTATGTGCTACACCATGTCAGCTTCTAGGAAGCCGGTGAAACATTAGGACAAGTGAGGCTCTTCTTGCGATACTCCTTTAAAGAATTAAGAATAATTTGTATTGTTGTCCAGGCTGAGTGGCTTCTAGTAGACTCCCACAGTGACATCCACTTTATTTCCTTAACCCTTAATCAGTATGAAAGTAGGAATCAGGTAAATAGGGCTCTTCCTTGAAGATGAAGTATCCTTGGCTTTGGGGAATGTCAGAAGAAAAGGATCAGTGGGAAATGTAGACATTGCTATAGTTACAATACAGCTGGGTCTATAGTTAAGACAATACAGCTGGGTATACATAAGGGAAGGGTAGCCAAAGAAACTGGTTTTGACCAGACTAAGTGAAGGAGCTGGGTCAAAGACGAGAGGTCAACCTCTCATCAATAGTCCTTGAAGGTCATTAAGAACCAGGGAATGGTTTGGGATGGCATGATCTCCTTGGGAGGCTCCTTGATGATCAAAGAACCGTGGATCGGCTTGTGTTGGAAGGGTCCTGGAAGGTTTGGGTGTTCCTTAATGATGATAGAAGTACAGAAGGGTTTGTGGGGGGTTTTAGGTTTGGGGTTTGGGTTTGGAGTAGGGTTGGTTTTAGCTTTGGGGACTGGGTTTGGGCTAGGGGTGGTTTTAGCTTTGAGGTTTGAGTTTGGTGTATGGTTGGTTTTAGGTTTGTGGTTTGTGTTAGGGTAGGGTTGGTTATAGCTTTGGGGTATGGGTTTGAGTCTCAGTTGGGTCTGGGTTTGGGGTAGGGTTGGTTTTAGCTTTGGGGTTTGGGTTTGTGTCTATGCTGGGTTTGGTTTTGGGGTAGGGTTGGTTTTAGATTTGGGGTTTGGGGTAGGGTTGGTTTTAGGTGTGGGGTTTGGGTTTGTGTCTGTGTTCGGTTTGGGTTTAGGGTAGTGTTGGTTTTGGGATTGGGGTTTGGGTTTGAGGTAGGGTTGGTTTCATAGTTTCATAGTTTCATAGTTTCGTGCGGTCTGGAAGGGACCTTAGAGATCATCAAGTCCAGCCCCCGGGATTCGAGCCTCTGTGTAGCAGAGCGGCACTTCTACCACTTGCACCACAGGGGGGATTCGAACTCCGGGCCCCAGTGTTGCAAGGCGGCGTCCTTAACCACTGCGCCACCGGGGCACACATGGTTTTAGCATTGGGGTTTGGTTTTGTGTCTATGTTGGGTTTGGGGCACAGTTGGTTTCAGGTTTGGTGTTTGGGTTTAGGGTAGGGTTGGTTTTAGGTTTGGAGTTAGGGTTTGTGTCTGTGTTGGGTTTGGGTTCGGGGCACAGCTGGTTTTAGGCTTGGGGTTTGGGTTTGTGTCTATGTTGGGTTTGGGGCACAGTTGGTTTTAGGTTTGGGGTTTGGGTTTGTGTCTATGTTGGGTTTGGGTTTGTGTCTATGTTGGTTTATGGTTAGGCTTCGGCGCTGGATTAGGGTTAGGTTTGGGGTTTGGGTTTGGCTTCGGCATTGGATTAGGGTTCGGGTGTTTGGGTCAGGGTTAGGGTTGTGAATCATGCACAACTTAAGGCTCAGGACCACTCGGTGCGGTTGGGGTCGGGGGGAGAAGAATTAAGGCTCACCCTGCGCCCCTCCCGCTCACCCCCCCCCCCCCAGTCAATGCCGTATTCAGCTCCTCAGGGGGGGGATGTCTCCGTCTCCTCTTTGCCCCCCTTTCCTTTACCCGTAGCGGCTCAATTGCGACCATTGCCCGTCCCCCCCCCCCCCTTGGGACGCCTCCAGGTGACGCTGCATGTTCGACGCCATGTGGGAAACGCTGGGGGGGGACCCGAAAGCCGGTTGGTGTGGAAAGGGGCTCGACCCCCCGCCGCCATCACCCCCTTCGTGTTGGATGAAGGGGACGGAGATAGGGGGTGGGTGGCGGCAGCCTCGTTGCCCCCCCGCGGTCTCGCCCTAATCTGGGGGAGGGAGGGGAGAGTGGACGTGCGGTGTCAGCGCTGGGGGGCTCTGGTCCCTTTGGGTCGCCTATTGAAGGGGGTGGCTTGAGGGCAGCACACGGGTGGTTCGGGAAGGTATCTATGGGTCTGGGTCGGTTCTGGGGGGTGGGAAAGGAGGGGTGTTTCTCATGAGGTTTTCTCTGTAAATGGGAACGATGCAGATTGGAGTGTTGAGTTTTGTGTTCCGTAAGGATTCGGATGCGCGGTTCCGGTCCGGTTCTGCTGACCCGACTTCGTTTCGTTGTCGTAAAGAGAGCGGAGAGCTCTCTGCTGCCACCGCGTGGCCAAAGCGCGGAACTGCACCCTGGTGTCACCCCAAATTGAGACCCCATCGCCACCCCAGCGATGTCGCCCCCTAAGGGATACCCCAACTTAACCCCAACATGACCCCCCAGCGTCGCTCCCCAGCAACAAAAACATCCCTCCCTCCCTGATAGCAACCCCAGTGATACTCCAACATCGCTCCTAACATCGCTCCCAAACATTACTCCGTTATCCCAACAGCATCACACCAGTGTCACCCCAATGTCACCCCAACACCATCACCCCAGCGTCACCCCAACACAGCCCCAAAGTCACCACGTCACCCCAACACAGCCCCAATACCACCCCAATGTCACCCCAATGTCACCCCAACAGCATCACTCCCGACATCACCCCAGTGTCCTCCCAATGACCAACCCCCAGCTCACCACAGCCTCCCTTTGGGGGTTATAGGGAGCAATAAGACCCTCACTACCCCATAGCAGATCAATCCATGCCCCCACTTGGTGTTATTTGATGGCTGTTTGCTGGCGGGCTGTTGCTCCATTCAACCACCACTGTCTGGGCCCATCCTCCAGTCAGTTCCTCACCCAGCACAGAGTGCACCAATGCATGCCAATGACCCCAGAAGTGCCCCCAAATGACCCCAAATGACCCGAAATCCCCCCAAGTGACCCTAAAATGATCCCATAAGTGCCCCCAAATGGGCTGCAGCTTCCCCAGGAGAAACCCATGGCGGATGGTGTGGAAGTTTTGCTGAAGTCAGTGCAGACCAACAGACACCAACAGCCTCAGCTGTCACCTCCCCCAGCACTCATGGATGGATCCCATCCGGCCCCATGGACTCGTGGTGCTCCAGGTGGAACAGCAGGACTCTGTTTCCTCTTGAATCGTGGGGGTTTGCTCTGCTCCCCATCCCAGACAGCCAAGTCAGAGAGCAGAGAACCCATCAAGAGCATTTTTGTCCCCCATTTTCCCTTCACATCCCTTACCCACTGCAGCTTTCGCTTCCCTGAAGCTGCTCTCCCCATACACTGCTGGAAGGGGCCTTAAAGCCACAACTACCAGCCCTGGGGCTCAGGGTTTGGTGACAGGGATGCCTCATTGGGCATTGGGGTGCATCTAAAAGGGCTTCAATCTTTGGTTCTTGGGTTCAGGCCTTTGAGAGGGGTTCACCCTTTGATTCCTTGGGGTTATACACTTTTCTGACCCTTTTGGCATCACGGTTCTGCTTTTAGTTGCCCTTTCTCCCCCATTTTCCATCTCTATGCCCCTCCAGGGCTCCATAGCAGAGACACTTTGCTGCAGCCTTCATATATAAACTTCATGTATGAACTTCATATAAAAGCAGAAGAGAAGCATGCAGACCAAGCAGCATCTGAGCGCAGAATGGATGCTGCCCATCCCATCTCTCTTCCTATCTACGTCTGCTCTCACTCTGTGCTTTTCAAGGGGGGAATCTTTCCCCATCTCCAATGCAAAGGGTCCCAAACTCCAAAGTGAGGGGAATAATAGATATGGATTTTATTGAGGGCTTTCTTAACAACTAACAACAACCAATTGGGGGTAACATTGGCTAATGGGTTAATATGGGCTAATTACAATTAGAGGCCGTTCTTATAGGCCATGGCTGCTCTGATGAGCCATAGAATGAAAGACGACCAAGAGTAAAGACAGAAGAAAGGGAAGGAGGGACAGAGAGGCAGCAAAGCGAGGTGGTTCAGTGCTGGTAGATCCATTCACATCCTGCTGTTGGGTACGGATCTTCAGTCTGATGGGCCATCAGAGGTTTGTTGTTTGACAGCGACTCCCGATGACAGTCCAGACTGATTTCCAACAAGTCCAACGTGGTGGCACTCAGCCGCCTGCCAGCACTGCCCCACTGCTGTGCCTGGGGGCAGGAGCACAGGAGAGGCCCCTTCCATGGGGACAGAGCCCTGTCCCGTGCCCCAGCACGCAGCCCCGAGCTGGGAGGGGTTACTGAGCTGGGTGGTCAGATGGGCAGCAGCCCATCACAGACCACACGCAGGGTCCTGCTTGCAAAGTACGCCACGGAAGCGTACATTGGCTGGGGCAGCACCCGCAGCAGGAGCCGATAGAGCAGCTCCTGGTCATAGTGCTGGGCATAAAATAGGGCAGAGCCCAGCACAGCAATGAGCAGCAGCTGGAGGCAGACGAAGATGAGGCAGATGGTCCTGTGGGGTGAAAGAGGGTCGGGAATGAGGCGTCCCTGCCCCATGGCAACACAGCCCCATATGGTGCCAAAGGGGCTGCAGAGGGGTCCAGGCCATTAGCACATTGATGGGAACCCAGCTGCTGTTGGCAAAGAGCAATGAGGGGATACTCACTGCATCCAGAAGGAGAACCCACGTCTCCTCGCCCGCTCCTTCTTCTCCTGTAGGTGAAGATGGGGCAGAGACGGAGGTCAGGGTCTGCTGCACAGCAGGGGGATCATGCAGGACTCGGGAGCCCAGCAGCACAACAGTGCTGTAAGGAGCCCTGTCCTCAAGGAGACCCCATTGCATGGGGAGACCACTGTTAGATGGGGAGACCCCTGTTGGATGGGATGAGGGTGCTGTGTGTTCTGCTCCTTACCAGCTGTACTTCCACCAGCTCCGGCAGCACAGCCCCAGGCTCACGCTCCACCTCCATCTCCATCTGATGCTGCTGCCTGTGGGCAACAAGGCTTGGTTGGAGTCTATCACCACAGGGGGCTCCCGAACACTGTATGCCCACCCCCCAGGGCTGGGATGGGGCTGCTCTGACACACCGTGCAGGAACCAGAGCCCCATCCCCAGCAGCACTGCAGTCCCATTGCTGCCCCAGGTGTGTCAGAGACCCCCGTGTGCAGGCGTGGGGTGCAGGATCCCACTCACCAGGCACCCTCCAGCTCCAGCTCCTCCCGCTCCTCTCGCAGGCGCTGTTTCTCCCTGCGCAGCACCTGGAAGAAAAAAACATGAGCTCCAGGTCCACAACATGGGGGTGGGCAGACCCCACCCCTCCCCTCAACCCACCACCCTACCTCGATCTCCATTGTCTGAGCCTTCAGCTGCTCCTCCAGCTGGGCAATGAGCTGCTTCTCCTGCAAGACAACGCATGTGCCATGAGGGGTGGCTGCGTTGGGTCCCATGGACCCGAGGGATTGGGACTGAGGTCCTCCTGCACAGCCAGAGGCGTGAGGATGCTGAGCGGTGAGGACGAACCCTCACTGCCCCCTACCTGCTCCAGCTCCTCTTTACGGGCAGCCGTCCTTTCAGCCCTTATTTGCTGGGCATTCTGTGGGAAAGGAGAAGAGCAGCGGCCGTCAGGGCACCGGTGCTCCCATGGGGCTTCGTCCCCTCCTGCCTCCTCCATCGGGGCAAGCAGGACCTGCAGAGCTGGAGCTGCAGACCCAAACGAGGGGACTTCTCAAACCCCACACCACACAGCAGCATCTCCTCACCTTCAACAAACACTCCCTGGCCATGGCCGTGCGGTTCTCCATGATCCGCTCATGAGCCTGTGGGAGGGGAAAGGAGCAGCGTTGTCCCCCGGCCCTCTGCTGCCATGCCATGGGCAGGGTGCCCTTCAGCCGGCAGCTTGGCCCTTCTGTGCCCGTCCATTCAGTGCTCACCTGCTCCAGCTCCTGCAGCAGCTCCACGCGCTGCAGCGCTGTTAATGTTCCACTGGCAAACTGGGCCCGCATTGCTGCACCACTTGCACAGCTCCTTGCAAGACCTGCACCGCCTGCAGAATGGGGCCGGCAGGTTTGGCGCTGACCCACTGCCCCTACCCCACCCCGGCAGGGCTTCTATGAGGTCAGCGTGTCATTGTGATGTCACCTTGAATGTCACAGAAACAGAGCATGGTTTGTGCTGGAAGAGTCCCTGAAGGTCATTAAGAACCAGAGAATGGTTTGTGTTTGGGATGGAGGCTCCTTGAGGATCAAAGAACCGGCTTGTGTTGGAAGGGTGCTGGAAGGTCAGAGGACTGTAGGATGGTGTGGACGGAGGTGTTCCTTAATGAAAATGGAAGTATAGAAGGGTTTGTGGGGGAGGATCCTTGACAATCTTAGAACTGCAAGGAGGGTTTGTGTTGGAAGAGTCCGTGGAGATCTGAAGAAATACAGAACAGGTTGGTTTGGAAGGGTCCTGGAGGATCAAAGAAGCAAGGAGTGGTTCTTTGTGTTCTTTAGGGTTGGTTCTAGGTTTGAGGTTTGGGTTTGTGTCTATGTTGGGTTTGGGTTCTTGAGGGTTGTTTTTAGGTTTGGAGTTTGGGTTTGTGTCTATGTTGTGTTTGGGTCATTTAGGGTTACTTCTAGGTTTGGGGTCTGTGTTTGTGTCTCTGTTTGTTTGGGTTCTTGAGGGTTGTTTTTATGTTTGGGGTTTGGTTTTGTGTCTATGTTGTGTTTGGGTCATTTAGGGTTACTTTTAGGTTTGGGGTTTGGGTTTGTGTCTCTTTTGGGTTTTGGTTCTTGAGGGTTGTTTTTAGGTTTGGGGTTTGGGTTTGTGTCTATGTTGGGTTTGGGTTCTTTAGGTTGTTTTTAGGTTTGGGGTTTGGGTTTGTGTCTCTGTTGGGTTTGGGTCATTTAGGTTTACTTTTAGGTTTGGGGTCTGTGTTTGCGTCTCTGTTGGTTTGGGTTCTTGAGGGTTGGTTTTAGATTTGGGGTTTGGGTTTGTGTCTATGTTGTGTTTGGGTCATTTAGGGTTACTTTTAGGTTTGGGTTTGGGTTTGTGTCTCTTTTGGGTTTTGGTTCTTGAGGGTTGTTTTTAGGTTTGCGGTTTGGGTTTGTGTCTATGTTGGGTTTGGGTTCTTTAGGTTGTTTTTAGGTTTGGGGTTTGGGTTTGTGTCTCTGTTGGGTTTGGGTCATTTAGGTTTACTTTTAGGTTTGGGGTCTGTGTTTGCGTCTCTGTTGGTTTGGGTTTTTGAGGGTTGGTTTTAGGTTTGGGGTTTGGGTTTGTGTCTATGTTGTGTTTGGGTCATTTAGGGTTACTTTTAGGTTTGGGTTTGGGTTTGTGTCTCTGTTGGGTTTGGGTCATTTAGGTTTACTTTTACGTTTGGGGTCTGTGTTTGTGTCTCTGTTGGTTTGTGTTGGTGAGGGTTCGTTTTAGGTTTGGGGTTTGAGTTTGTGTCTATGTTGGGTTTGGGTTCTTTAAGGTTGGTTTTAGGTTTGGGGTTTGGGTTTGTGTCTCTGTTGTGTTTGGGTTCTTTAGGGTTGTTTTTATGTTTGGGGTTTGTGTTGGTGTCTCTGTTGGGTTTGGGTTCTTTAGGTTTGTTTTAGGTTCGGGGTTTGGGTTTGTGTCTCTGTTGTGTTTGGGTTCTTGAGGTTTGTTTTAGGTTTGGGGTCTGAGTTTGCGTCTATGTTGGGTTTGGGCCATTTAGGTTTACTTTTAGGTTTGGGGTCTGTGTTTGTGTCTCTTTTGTTTTGGGTTCTTGGGAGTTGGTTTTCAGTTTGGGGTTTGGGTTTGTGTCTCTGTTGGGTTTGGGTTCTTTAGGTTACTTTTAGGTTTGGGGTTTGGGTTTGTGTCTCTGTTGGGTTTGGGTTCTTTAAGGTTGTTTTTATGTTTGGGGTTTGGTTTTGTGTCTCTTTTGGGTTTGGGTTCTTGAGGGTTGTTTTTAAGTTTGGGGTTTGGTTTTGTGTCTATGTTGGCTTTGGGTTCTTTAGGTTTGTTTTAGGTTTGGGGTTTGGGTTCTGGAGGTTTGGTTTTAGGTTTGGGGTTTGGATTTGTGTCTATGTTGGGTTTGTTTTAGGCTTAGGCGTTCGATTAGGGTTAGGGTTTGGTCTAGTGTTTGGGATAGCGTTTGGGTCAGGTTTAGGGTTGTGAATCATGAGAGCAGCTGTTTTACGTTTTGCGGATAGCCTCTTGCACAACTTGGGCAGATACAGCCCGAAGGACAAAGGGCTGGCGTTAATATCAGCTCAGGAACAGAACTGGGAGTTGGCCACAGAGTTTGCTGTCAAGGGAAGATTAGAAAGTAGAAATGTGCTGGTGTTGAAGATAAGATGGCAGAACAGATGCCTCAAGTGGATGTAACATCAGCGGGAACCGCCCTAGGCAGCCCCCTTTAAAGGGTTGGGCATTTACAGCAAGAATGGCTATTAGCATTCATCCCACCACCATCAGAATTGTTAATTAATGCTTGGAATTTCTGCCCATGTTCTTGGAATGAATGACCACAGATAGGCTATGCCTATCAATGGAATGAATGACCACAGATAGGCTATGCCTATCAATGATATGAATGACCACGGATAGGCTATGCCTATCAATGGAATGAATGACCACGGATAGGCTATGCCTATCAATGGAACGAATGACCACGGATAGGCTATGCCTATCAATGGAATGAATGACCACGGATAGGTTATGCCTATCAGTGGGTAGTCACTGTTTGTCTGGGTGTGTGGGTTGATGCAGCAATCCCCATGCACCCAGCCCCGCAATAAAGGGAACAGAACCCATTGGCGTGTCACATTCCTGTGTTGGTTTTCTCAGCTTTATCATGGCCATGGCTTTAGGGTAATTTATGGGTCATTTGGGGTCTTTTGAGGTCATTTGGGGGGATTTGGGGTCACAGATCAGCTTCCAAAGCCCCTTATTTTAAAGGAGATTCCATGATCCAAAGAGAGGAGTTGCTGAGCTTCTTTTACCTCAACTGGTTAGCTGTATAGGAAGAAACAATAATTAACATGTGTTACGTATACACACACCTATATACGTATATATACATGAAATCACTGACTGCACTCCCCCAGCATCAAATTCCCTTGTGGTACACACTGGACGTCCCTGTGTTTCTCCAGCACCCACTGAGTGCACACAGCTCCCTGGGCAAAAGCAGTTCCACGGAGAGGTTTGCCCTTTCCAGAGGCTGGAAGGACCCAAACTGCTTTTCCCAACATGTTCTTTACATGCACTACAGGGACCTTATCTCCCTCTGCAGTATGCAGGGGGATGGATTGGCTAGGACCATCACAATTGACAGATCCTCTAGTATTGACCAACCAAGTGGCTTCTGCCCAATGCTTCTCCCAGTGCTGAAATGTTCCACCACCCATTGCTTTCAACATAGCTTTCAACAACCCATGGTATCATTCAACCTTACCAGAGGCTGGTGCATGGTAGGGGATACGATAAACCCACTCAATGCCATGATCTTTGGCCCAAGTATTTATAAGGGAATATTTAAAAGGAGACCCATTATGATATTCAATTCTTTCTGGGGTGCCATGTCGACACAGGACTTGTTTCTCAACACCCAGTATGGTGTTTCGGGCGGTAGCATGGGGTACTGCGTATGTTTCAAGCCACCCAGTGGTTGCCTCCACCATGGCAAGCGCATAACACCATTGTGAGATTGTGGCAAGGTGATATAATCAACCTGCCACGCCTCCCCATATTTGTCCTTCTGCCATCACCCTTCCCCCCAGAGAGG
Organism: Coturnix japonica; assembly: GCF_054131305.1. Taxonomy (NCBI): domain Eukaryota; kingdom Metazoa; phylum Chordata; class Aves; order Galliformes; family Phasianidae; genus Coturnix; species Coturnix japonica. The sequence goes on along the minus strand of NW_028188943.1, from coordinate 3,585,528 downwards.
TTTCATCCTCTTGCTTAAACATGGCACACATGTGTCAGTCATGAATAACCTGTGCAATAGCATCCATAGTTAAGCCCACCCCTCGGTCTCCACCACACTTATATGCCATGCCTCTTCCTTGATGGCCTGAGGTCTCACTGGCCCATTGGGAAAGAAACAATTCAACCTTGTTCTGCCAGTCCAAATCTATTTGAATCACCTCAAATCTTGCTGCTTGATCTACCTGATGTGAAGGATGAGAGAAGGGCCCCACAGTGAGGGAGAGAAAGAAACTGTCACAGAAACTGGGACTGGGGGGGGGGGGGAAGGTAGTCTGGTAAAAGAAGAATGGGGAGTGCAGACACTGGGTGTGGTATAACAAGGGGGTGAAGGCCATAAAGATAAGGATGCAACAGCCCAAGTACAGTGAGGTGACTGGATGTCCACAGGGCAAACTGGAACCAGTTTGGGGGGTGCCCCTTTTGCAGGGTTGAAAGTTTACAGCGAGGAAGATGATGAGCCTTCATCCCACCACCACCCCCACGACTCACTATGCACACACAGCGGGGGAGGGACTGCGTGCTAATGGGGTCTGAGGAATGTCATGAATATGTATCCCAATTCCTGCCAACTACTGATGTATTAGTTCAGCCTACATCTGTAGCACGCTTTCTCCTGACGGTGTGCAAGTGAGGTGGAGCTCTCCCCCTTGCACCAGGGTGTGTGCGCATCACTAATTAAACATACCTGCTTTATAACTACTTGGTGGTTATGGAGTTTGATTCCACAAGTCAGCTGCACTGTCAGGTGAGTTGTCAGTTCTCAGCTCAGGTGAGCCCAGTGAGCTGAGAGCATTGATGTAGGTGAGAACTGCTGAGCTGCAGGCTGAGGTCACTCTGTGAGCTCTGCACTGAACCAGCATCTGCTGGGAAGGGAAACTGATGAGCTGTGCATGTGCCTTTTCACTGTCCTGCTTGGCTGGTGACACTCGGTTTTGTGCAAGCCAGTGAGGGCTCCACAGGGCAATTCAAGCCAAACACATTTACAGTTGAGTGACAGACAATGTGCATTTGGACTTCCAGACTTCTGCCTTAACAACACTTTCAAACCAAGTCATCTAGCATTTCAAAATGACTACTGCTCAATGCACCGGGCGTGGAATTCTTCTTCCAAGCCGTGCCCGATACCATCAGTCCTGCTGAGGTTTCCTGTGCAGAGTTGTCTGTTTCGTAATTACTGTGCCTACTCTGCAAGGAGTAAAACCATGCTAACCGTATGGCCAGAAAAAGAAGTTGGAAGGAAGAAAAGAACTCCAAGTAACTGTTTCTGCCATTCACCTCTCGTAACTCAGAGCTGGGGTTGCTGACACAATACAAATGAATGCTGGTGACAGATTAGGGCATTCCTAGAGAAGAATCACACTGCTTTATGTTTGGTATTTCTGTTTGCCTCACTTGTTTTCAGCACAACTTGATATCTCTGTTTAAAATAAAACTGTATCCCAACATACCAGATTCTGTGCGCATCTGATAGAATCCATCAGGAGCACCAGAAAACAGACCCTTACTGGATATATTTAGGTGACGAAACAAGAGGGACACACACTGGCATCCCAAAAGGAAGGTCTTCCACACCAAAGAAAATACAAAACCTTTCCGGTATCTTCCTTCAGAAAGTAAAGAAGTTACAAACTGGGTCGTTTCAGACCATGCAGGCTTCAGCATCTGGGAAGCCTCTGTTATTAGAGGAGGAAAGGGCTCATGCACCTGAATAAGAGCCATGACTTTCAGGACAGCAGCCACTCCCGTTCTTCTCCATCCAAAGCTGTCATTTAGCTTTCACTGCGTCTATTTCATGCAGCCATTCATTAGTTCTGCACTGCAAAGAATGTAGATCAAGGGAACCAATCTAATGTCCTTAATTTCCTGATGAGAAATCTCTCTCGGTCTCTTGCAATAGCACTGATCACCTGGAGCAGAGGAAATTAAAGCGCACAGGAAAAAGTTCCTCGGGTGGCAAAAGTTGAATCACAGCGTCACCTGCTGGAGACCAACATCTCGAGGGAAGCAGGATGGATGTTGCAGCCAAATGTGCTCCTCCACCACTGGTTTGCTGAGACGTACCCATGAGCACCACACATCTGTGCGGTCTGTCTGTCCATAGAGTTACAAAGGCAGAAGCAGAACATCTAAATGGTTTGTTGTGGTTGTGTGTTGTGACTGATATCAGTCCTTGGATCTGTTAGACTTCACAGTTGGGTTCAGAGTTTTCACAGCTCATCCTGGCTTTCTGGTGCTCCCTGCACAGTGACACCATCCCTCTGACCCCTTCTGTCACCCCTTTTAGTCCAACTGATTGTGATTTGCATGTAACTCCTCCACGGTGCTTCCAAATTCCTAACCGAGTGGGAAATGAGCCATGGGACCCATCTAATATCTGTAAACATGAAAACACGTGGAATTCCAGTCAACTCTGTTCCCCTAAGGATTAAATGTGAAGCAGCAAAAGGTTTGACCGCGTATCACAGCAGACTCTGTACAGAGGATACTACTTGTGTTACAAAAGAGACTGAACACCATCAGCACAGGGCATTATCAACACTGACTGCACAAAGAGACTGGGAAGTGAGGGCCCATGATACTCTGACGGTATATGGAGCTGCCTCTGGTTCCAGAGGAAACCCCGTTTCAGTCAGTGCTGCCTACGCTGTCCTGTGCAGATGCCCGAAGTCACGTGCAGCAAAAGCATTTACAGATCTCAACTTGAACCTTCAGATCTCCATTCAGGTGAGGTCCAGCAATGCTCATTTTCATCATAAACTGTACAGAAATATTACTTCAGAACCCAACTTTACAGCGTGATCATTTCAAATAGCTCCTCATTGGCAAGAGAAACAGCAATTGAGTCTGTGAGACATTTGGCAGAGCACAAAGCCAAAATCCCCGTGCTGCTTTGTCACACTTTGCCATTAATCTCAGCTCACCTCACACATACAGTGAACAAAAACCTGTTTCCTTCCCTACCTCATAGTCTGCTAAACACGCTGATGAAAACATATTTCCTGAGATGCTCAGACTCTGCTGCAACAGCGATCGCATGTGTATGTAAAAGTGTGTTTTGATACACAGTGCAAAAACATCAAACATGATCTTGGGAAAGTTCAGCTCATGAGAAGTGGTTTCTTCTTGCTGTATTTTTCCATCTCTGCATTATGAATTTTTCAAAGACAGCCGAGCTTCCATCCTATGTACACCCTGAAAATATCCCCTTTCTATTTGTACTTCACATACAAAACACACAACTTTGTCAGACTGTATTTGCAAACACTCACTCATCAGGTCCTGTAGAGGTCAAAGAATTATCACACCCTAGGCAGATTTTTAAGCTTTACACAGGTTTGCATGCAAAGCGGAGATTCATCGTGTGAGCTCAACCACAAGACCAACACCAGTGCCTACAAACCCTTCAGAGAATGAAGGAAAGCAGTACAAGTAGAACTCCTGAACACCACATTGATTTCCATGCCTTGGTGCCCCTGGAGAGATGGAAGGAAAGGCTTTCAGTCTCACATAGTATGATCTGTCATAAGTCATTCACTGAAACTTCAAGATCCAACAGAGACATTAAAGTATTTTCAATTGGGTTTGAGCATCTCTGTAGAAAAAAAAATAATAAAAAATCAGTTATGTACAGTGTTACACATACAGGTAATAAAAGGCTGAAACTTGCAAGCTGAGACTGGACATGACACTTTCCCTTCAAAATGATGGCTCTATTTTACAAGTGGCAAATCACCCATTCCATTTGACTGCTGGGATTAGTACTGCATTAGTAACTGTTGTTTGGCTTTCATTGCTCTATCCAAAGTCTACACTAAACAGGCTGACTTTACCCATTCTCAAAATCAATCAATACATACGTGAATCTGAAAACACATGAAGCAGAGCAAATTCCAGTCCCTCTACCTTCTCCTGGATGTGGGTTCTTCCAGCAGACTGAGGCTTCTGACCATCCTTGCTTTCTTCTCCTCTTTGGAGTTTGCTCAGGTGCTCGTCTGAGATCCAATCCTTAAGAGCAGTCAGGAGCCCATCAACTTCAGAATTTGGTGGTAGGTGTAATATAGTCACATCATCAGCTATTTCAGCTTTCAACTTGATGATCTTCCAAGCCAAAACCTGAGCAGATGGGCATGCGCCAGAGCACATCAGTTCTGCCCATTATCCACTGAATGATGCATGATAGGTCAAACAAATAAGAAGTACATACAGACACCCCATAAAATTCAAAAGATGGTCCTAGCAGCAAGCTTTATTTTCTCTGCCCACTTCCCCCTCATAGAATCTATTCTTTCTCCAACTAATTAACTCATGAAACAAATGAAATTAGAAAAGTTTCCTTATTTCAACAGGTATGCAGAGAATGTTCCATTGCTGAATGGCTTTTGAGTGAATTTCCCACCTTGCCCAACTCTTACTTGATCCCTTCCTGATGCTGCCCTCACTTCCTCCTGCATGAAAGGTGTCATCTGTTGTGCCACTTCACCAGTATCCTTACGCATCTCTGCCACTATAAACTGATATTTACACTACAACAAAACAGAACAAGGAATTCTGTTTTTCTTCTGACCTACAAAGGAATCTTATCCAGATAAGAAAACACCTTACCTTCAAGATAGATGAAACAAGCTTCTGCTGTCCTTATCTATTGATTTGACTACTTCTTCCCTAGAATCCCGTCATTTACCTGAAATAAAAGAAAAATACTCAAATATCTGTGTACAGAAAACTCGATTTTTTTGGTAAACAATACTCCGAAATCCTTTGACGAAGTTCCTGAGCAGCAGAGTGATTAAACCAACAACTGCTTTACCCTTTCTCTTCTTGTAAACAAGTGACAGAACAGTAGAGACCACACTGCACAAATGCCTCAAGAACTCAGAAACAGAGAGAGGGAAAGTAATTGACTGCATTCACACCCTTCCTGTCACAGAAAAACCAAGTCATCAGCTTTGCAGACATCCCGTTCAGACAACCAGCAGTGTTAACTCAGACTTGGAGAGTTACTGATCATAGGAAATAATTCCTCTCGACGGATTTCTTATGGATTCATTTGCTTCCTCAAGGTCGTCCTGACATTCGGCAATTTCCTTCAGCAGCATTTCAAGCCTTTTCACTTCTGCATCCTTCTGCTGTAGAAATATCACATTCCAAACAGGATGAACCAGATCATTTTAGAAACAATTACAAGCCAAGTTGCATTTTAGTGTTAAAAGGATCCGATAAACTTCCATTTCCGTGTTTCAAGTACATTAAAGAAAGAAGCATTAAAGCTGATAAACACAGCATGGCTTCAGATAATGACCACCAAGTGAAAGGGCAAGTAAAGCAATAAGCGTCCTTACATTACCGCACCTCTTTTAGATTATCTAGAGAGGCTTCTTGCTCCATCAGAGCTTCTTCTCTTCCATGGAGCTGCAAAAATCAAGGGGAAAATGTTGAAATAGCTCCAAAACCTGTTCAATTTTCACTTAATGCCAATTTGGCACTATTAAAAAAAAAAAAAAAAAAAAAAAAAAAAAAAAAAAAAAAGGTTGTTGACTGCTATACCTTTGAAGTAGTATCACTCCATAAAATGATGTACTGTTTGCCTCTGAAATCTCTCTCTGAAATCAGTTAATTCAAATACGGTTGGAGTTTTAGTAGCTGAAGCTGGATCCAGGTTTGGAAACAGCTGTGACTCCTTTCTCTCCCAGAGAAATGTAAGAACTGTGTCTCCCTTCCAGTGTTTGAAAAGACCTGAGGTGCAGTGAGAGGAGCCAGAGAGTGTTTCTTCTGCTGCGTGTTTTATTCCTCACAGAGTGAAAATAGTCACGTCTCAGAGGTGTGAGAATAATCCTATGAATTTTGTGACCAAAGCTTTTGTAAAGGCTTCTTTTTTACTCAGTGATGTTCCAAACACAGAGAAGTCTAAGTCTGTTACGCCCTTCAGACTTACAAGCCCAGCAAGCATACAAAAAACTTCTGCATAAGTGTTAAGAGCTTTATGCGTCAGCAAGCAAGCTTCCCATTCCTATTTGTGTACAGGTGCCTTATTACACTATTGACAGCTTTTCAGCCTAGAGGTCTGGCGTAGGTTTTGTGTTTCCAGAAAAAATAGCGTGTTGGTAATTTTATTAAGAGAGCCACAAGACAGATTTGGGAAGGGAGACGCACGATCCTCGCCCAAAAGGAAGGAGGCAGCAGTATTGCTGCCCATCAGTCCAAACTGTATCAGCATCTGTTGGTTCCAAATGTCCTTTCCCCACAAAAAAGGCAACACAAAAATCAACTTGGCCTCTCCTTACCATCACCTTCTTCAGGTACGTATCCAGGCTTATTCTTATAACAGAAGAACATTGAAGGTGCATTGAGAAAGCCAGCACGAGCTCTCTGCTCTGGGATAGGTGCTGGTTCATCAGCAATTATAGCACCATCAGATGGAGGATTGTCTGATGGCACAGTCGTCATCTCAGCTTTGGACAGAAATTGAGCCAAACGTGAAGACTGAATTACTTCAGAACAGCAACACTAACCCCACAGTGCCCTTATTTCTGAGCTGAGCTGTCTGCAGCAATGTGTACTACTGAATCACTGAGTAACTGTGAGGGTTTGGCATCCCAGAAAAAATTAACCAGCAACTGAAGAGGACTGGTTTCAAACTACTTGGGGGAAGTCTGTGCTTCTTACCAACTAACGTCAGTCTATTACCATGGTCGCTGTTACTGAAACTTTTACTGTTCAAGAAGTCATCCTTTAGTTGCATGCTCCTGAGACAACCAGAACACTGCTCTCAGTCTCTGAAATGTAACAGACAGGTGCATAACAAATATTATAGGTATTAGATATTTGAAACGCATGTAATTACGCACCTGAACAACAGATACTAGCAGACTAGGTTGACATTGTGAATTAGGATTCTGACAGGATCAACAGTATTCATCACTTGCTTCATTTTGGACTAGGTATACAGAACAGCTAAAGAAAAAGACATTTTCGAGTAATTCTGAGTGGTCTTTGGAGCATCTACTTGCTCAAGTTTAAAGGAGAATCGCTGAAGAGAAGCTCTGGTATTAGTTTTGCTTGGATTCCGGCAGGCAGTGCATTAGGAGGCAGCATGATTTTTTCTCACCAAACAGATTATACAGTCCCATTGACCTTCCTGCCTTTTTAGCAAAGACAGATCCACATTTCTCTTGTGCAGTATTACGGCTGGCTTTGAAACTTGCAGCACATTCAGTAAGAGAGGGCCATTACTGTGTTTCCCACATAGCTGGATTTGGGCTTTGGCATGAAACAGTGCCACAGTGTAGCTGTAAGCAACACCACCGCATCTCTCCAAACAAGCTGTAGAGCAAGAATGACTTTGTCAGCTACTGACAGATCTGAGGAGCATTCAGCAATGATCTTCATTAGGCAGTGCTTTCTTTGAAGACAGGGTTTGTGCACTTCTTGTGCTTCTGCCAACACACCATCATTCACAAACTCATCTGCCTTTCTTTGCCAAAGCTAAGCAACAGTATTTAGATTAATGAGAATCAGCTGCAATGCAAATAACAAAAAGCATTTGGGGTAATGCAAGCTAGGAACCAACCTCGGCAAGATTCCAGTGTGAACCACATTCTTCATAGCTTCAAATGCTAGGAAAGCATCATCAGTTTTGCCTTCAACTGCATCCAGCACTGCAAGTGCTATACGTGCCTCTTCTTCATAGGCTGCAACCTGAAAGACCTACAAGCAAAGTGAAAAACAAGTTATACCTAACGTACACACTGATACTTGGAACAGCTGGTGCATGCCAACAGCCAGGAAGGAATCGGGTAGGAGAAAGTTAACAACATCGCTCATTTTCCTCTAAGACAAGAAAATACTTCTGGAAGAAAGTCGGTGCTCAGGGAGGTCAGTGTCATCCAAGCAGATACAGTTCTACAACTAAGAGAAGTTCTCAACAAATACTGTTTCCCCCTTCACCAGATACATTCTGATACTACCAAATCTCATCGTTAGCACAACCCAAAAGAAACCCAACAACAACAACTACAAAATAAATAAACAAACACAACAAAAAGCCCAAGCAATGTAAATGTGGCTCATTTCCAGCTGGGACAGACCTGCTTTCTTCAGCTTGTCAGGTATGGTGCAATGTGTTGGTTCTAGGAGAAAAGCAATGCTGATAACACACCAATGTTTATAGCTCCTGCTAAGCATGTTGTGCACAGACAAAGCTGTTCTCAGGAAAGGATCCAAGGAGCTGGGAAAGAACAGAATTAGGACAGCTGGTTTACGCTGGCCAAAGGGGTGTTCTGTACAGTATGGCATGGTGCTTAGCCATCTTCTGGGTCTATCCACAACCAAAAGCTTGTATATTGTCATATAACACCCTCCACTGCAATCCACCTGCACCTGAATGTCCACATGATGGAAATGCTTGTAGAGAGGATCAGTCAGTTCAGGAACATTTTTGTTCTCCCTGATGGTTTCCAAGCTAATCAGAAGTTTCTTTGCCCAGTGTATTCCTTCTGGTCACAGAACAATTTCAAACTAGCACCCTGTTGAAGAAAAGAAATAGAAGCTATCTCAACAAATCCAAATCAAGTGTTACCTTGTTTGGTTCTTACTGGTTTTTCCCCATGTGCCGGACTGTGTGCTCTGCTGATTCCCATTCCTGCCTGTTCATGCAGCAGGAACCAGTGTGCAGCAGTCTGGTATTTATAAGGCAGACTCTTCTAATGCAGTCTTCAAACAAGAATTTGCCAGCAGTTACTGTTAATTGTTTATTGCCTTCACCCAGAACATGGAAAACCAAATCTAGAAGGAATTGCATTAGAAGACCATTAGTGGTCTAATGGAATAATCCATTAGTGGATTATTCCAGCTTGCAGTGCCCACATATTTGGGAAGCTTGCTTCATCACTTCATTCCTACATTGGCAGTGAGTAGTTACAATTGCTTTATCTTTCTTGTGTAATCATAAATGTTTTAGAGCAAACAGCTGTGTCTTGTGTGCTTTCACAGTGCCAGTACGTGTGCTGGTGACCCACTTTGGAAGTCTGAAAGCAACTTTTAACTACAGCATAAGCTCTTAAAACTCAGAGAATCGAGGTGTACCAGCAATTTAATCTGGTGATATTATCCTCGGGAAGATAGGAAAAAAACTGGACTAATGTGACACTGCCTGCTGTAAAACCAAGTTTCTGTAGAACTTCAAATACATTTATTAAAATCCCCTCTCCAAACTAGAAGCACATGATGTCTGTTCAGCCTTCTAATTTCACGTCTTGAAACAATCAAACCCAGCATGCCCCATAGTACCTCTGAGCATGTATTTCTGTGCTTCATGCTAATATGTTCCCAATGCAGCATTTGCCCCCACACACCGTGTGCACACAGCCTCACCTGGCATAAACAGCTGTACGCGCACAGTGCTGCTGACTTCCCAGCACAGAATGCCCTACCACAAGGTCTAGCCTGGTTCCTTCCAAGCTGCTAAGAGCAGACATAAAACACGCCTTGTTTTAGTTTTGACCCTGTGTGTATAGTTATACAACTGAACACTTAGACAGCCAATAGGTAATGTAATGTAAATGTAAACACAGGGTATACAGATGCTTTATACAAATGATTAATATGATAGAAGGATAAAGGGAAAATGCTCACCAACACTGAAGGTCCACAGTAAAGTCCAAATAAAAAAGCACCAGAGAAAGAAATCCTGCCTTAGTGCTGGTCAGCCCTTACATGAGATCTGGGAGAGTTGGAGCCAAGCTCCACCCCTTCCAGTAGCACAGCTGAATTACCTTCACCTGTGCTCCTGCAGCTGACTCATTGCTTGCCTCAGGTGGTCAATCAGATGTTCAGGCTGTGATCAGTAGTTTCCCATACACTTTGTTAAGGTCAAAATACACTTCAGAAAAGCTGGTAAAGCAATTGCTCTGCCAGTTGTCCTCCAACTTTGCTGTCGCTCTAATTTGGCTGTTAAGCTCTGCAAGCTCCACCACAAATTACACACCAACTTTGCTTTCTTTCAGAGCTGGTCTTTGAGCACCTGCCATGTGTTCAAGGGATGGACTTGTGCAGGGACTCTCCAGAACTGGTTGGGAACGCAGCTGTCTCAAGCAAACACAAAACAGTCCAAAACTTACCTGAGAACATCTGGCACAACTCCAAACTTGAGTTTCTCACAATGGTGATGTGGCGGTGCATCTGGGAGGAGGTGACCCAAATTTACAAGGTGGGCATCTCTGTCCTTTTTCCCAGCTGAAATGCGTTTGAGGATCCAGACTCAGCAAATATCTTCTCGTCTTGTTTGCATTATCACTTCTGTGCTTTTCGTTGTGCTGATTCCCTTAGTTGTCAGAGGGAGCGGGGTGTGACCAGGACTCAGCCGGGCTGTGATCAAACTGCATGTACAGCCTCAGAAACTGCTCAGGAAATGGTTAAAAGAGCCGCTTCTTCTTCCTTGAAACTTCTGGCCTGCTGCAGCTTTGATTCTTTAGGGAAGAACAGACATAGCTGTGATTGTCAGGGTCTGTGTGGTTTGATTCTGGTTTCTGGGACACGATGAAGTGCGTGGAGTGCAGGGTGATGGCACTCTAAGGACATTTCCATTTGGGTTGGATTTCCAGGTTACTATGTTCAGTTAGGGGAGTCGTGGCACTGAGGTCTGTGTGCAAGGTCTTGCAGGCAGGCTCAGACTGTGCTGATGGCTGCAGTTGCTGTCTCTGTGTGCTTGCAGCCAGCACCCTGCTGCCCAACTCATGCCACCCACGTGTTTCCCTGGCGTGTTGAAACAAGCAGGAAATCCTGAAACTTGGGAGTTTCAAAAGCAGCGTGATTTGTCTCCTCGGGCAAAGTCCTCAGCCAGAACTGCAGTAGAGACACCCCCTGGAGCCAGCAACTGGGGGTCGAAAGTACTGGATTGGAAGGGGTCAGTGCCAGGCACCCAGCTAACCTGTGGAGGTAACAATGTGCCTAGAACTAATTTGGCCCTGGACTTCCAGAGAGCCTACTTTGAGTTTTTGCTGTTGCCTACTTGGAGGTATCTTCACAGGCTAGAGTGCTCAAAGGTAAGGGGGCCATGAGAGCTGGGCAGCATTTAAATAGCGCTTCTTCGGAGCTCAGGATTGGTGCATCCCTAAGAGAAGGAAATAGGGAAGGGGGGTGTTCTGGAAATGGGTGATGCTGAGATGGTGAAGATGTTGAACACCTTCTTTACTTTGGTTTTCACTTCAGTGACTGCCCCTTGGGACTCCTGGGCCCTGGAGGGAAGAGAGAGAGCTTGAGAAATGGAGAGCTTCCCTCTGGGTGAGGAGGGGGTGATCTGAGAGCATCTGGTTGGGATCAGCGTGCACAATCCATGGACTCTGATGGGATGCATCCACATGTGTGGAGGGAGCTGGCAGAGGTGATTGTCAAACTCTTTATCATCTTTGACAGGTCTTGGAGAAGTGCCTGAAAACTGGAGGAGAGCCTGTGACACTGCAGTCTTCAGAAAGGGCAAGGAGGAGGATCCGGTAAACTGCAGGGCAGTCAGTCTCACCTCTCCCTGGAAAGGTGGTGGAACAGCTTGGTCTGGATGCCATCTCCAGGCAACTGGAAGGGAAGAAGTTTACCAGCAGTAGACAGCTTGGATTCACCGGGGAAATGTCATGCTCAGCCAACCCTGCAGCCTTCTGTGATGGCATCACCAGCTGGGTAGATGTGGGGAGAGCAGTGCATGTCATCTACCTTGACTTCAGCAAGGCTTTTGATACTGTCTCACATGACATCCTGGTAACAAAGCTGAGAAAGTGTGGGATAGATGAGTGGATGGTAAGCTGGGCTGAGAACTGTCTGACTAGCCGAGCTCAGAGGGTTTTGATCACCAGCACAGAGTCCAGTTATAGACCTGTGTTCCCCGGGGTTTGTTGATGTGTCTGGTCTTGTTCAGTATCTTCACTGATGACCTTGATGAGGGGATAGTGTCCACGCTCAGTAAGTACACCTATGATACAAAGCTGGGAGGAATGGCTGACACACCTGAAGTCTGTGCTGCCATTCAGCAAGACCTGGACAGACTGGAGAGCTGGGCACTAATAAACAAGAAGTGGTTTAACAAAAGCAAGTGCAGAGTCTTGAATCTGGGAAGGAATAGCAGCAATTATCAGTACAAGGGCATGCAGTGTTGTGTGGGCACATGGGTGTGCAAAGGAAGAACAGTGCTGGGATGGGCTGTGGTGGGCCAAAGATGCATAGTGGACTGAAGATGGTAGATGCAACTCTGGACCAAAAGTCATGCAGCAGCTCATGGAGTGTCACTGGACAAATCAGGCCGTGCGCTCTTTGTGAATCTCTAATTGTGATGGTTTATTGATTGACTGCAATCAAACTACAAGTACTGAGTTGGGCAGCAACTGAAACACCGCGCACTGCAGCCGCTGCCTTGTGATGTTTCTCCTCTCAGTCTTTCAGCTGCAGCTTCTGCATCATCTCTGCAAGGCTGTTCATCGCTGCAGAGAACTGGAAAGAAACAAAGCAAGCGTAGAAGTCGGACAGAAACAATCTAGGGAGATCTCATGAAGAAACTCTGACCAGTAAACATCCAGAATGGCCCCGTGTGGAACAGCATGTTCCTTTCATTCAGGTCACTGACACTACTTCCCAGGACACACTGCCTATGCTCTGTCGTGGAAAGGCTGTTTCAAAGGCTGCAGTGCCCAACATGGCAAGCTTCTTTATCACAGCAAAACCTTCTGGCTGTTACCAACCACATCCTTCTCAAGCCAGAGGAAGGCGTCCAAGCTCCCCATGGCAGCTCTCACTGACAGTGTCATTTCCTCAAACACACAGCTGGCTGCTTTTCTATTCCATTGCTTCCCTCAGGATTTTACCATCTCTTTCATATCTGACAGATGGAGGCACTGAGACCAACAAGAGAATGCGTGTCTGTGTTCACCAAGGACTCACCTCTATATGTGCAGCTCTCTGAGAAGCCTTTTTCAATTCCCTTCTCCTTTCTTTTTGTCGTTGTCTTCTTTCTATAAAGCAAGAATACCAATGAATTCATTTTGTTTACAGCAAAACTGCAGAAACATGGGTGCTGTGAAAACAAATGGCAGTCCAATGACAAAGCAAATGGGACTAGGAAGCCTCTCAGACATTTCCAGGGGGACATACAGAAGACCACTGTGAAATTAACAGAAAGAGATGCATTTAGGTATTCTGGCACCTCACTGCCTTTGGACTTTGTAGCCTTCAACTCTTATCCCCTCTACAGAGCAGGAAAAAGCAAGCCCTAAGCAAACTCAATGTGTTGCACTTCACCAGGATGGTACCGCAGCACCTTCTTACCTCTTTGCTTGGAGCTCAGTGCTGGGGCAGGCCCAGGGTGTGCTGCTGGGGCCAGCACACTGTCTCTGTTCTGGCCTCTGGCTCTTTTGGTAGCAGGCAACTCCGCTGCAGTCTGTTTCTCTTTGTCCAAACCCTTGCGTTTACACCCAGCCAGGGTCTTGGAGACAAAGCTGGGACCTGCTGTTACAGGAAGCCCTCCAGCCTGAAGATGAGCTTTCTCTGAAAGCACTTCCTGCACCACTTTCGCATAGATGTTTCCATTTAGCTCCAGGCATACATCTGTTATAATCAAGAAAGGAGAAGCAGTAAGATTTAAAGAGTGACCAAGGCTAATTTCTGTAGCAAAATGGGCCACAATACTAGGAAATCTCATCTTGCGTGTTCACAGTAGCGGATCTTAGGATCTTAGCTGAAGGGTGGGTTTGCATTTCAAATCTGGACAGGGAAGGTAATTGTAAATCCCAGGGATGAAGACCTCAAGCAACACGCAGCAAAAGGAGTATGAAGAAAGAATGGACAGAAAGCCTAACTAGAAAGACATTGAATCAAACCCTGATGCCTGTTGTGCATCTGTACCTCTCCTGGGTGCCACGTCACAGGCTGCAGTCCTCCCCAGACTTTCCGCAAGGCTGCGCTTGGCTGGAAGACCGCTTGTGTCAGCTTCTGGCAGAAAGGAACAAGCAATACTTGAAGAGCATCTCCTGGGAGGAAGATTTGAGCGCAGCCAACCACCAACTTCCACTATTCAAGTGTAGTTCCTACCACTTGCCTTTTTGCTGCTACAGCATGGTGCCATTTCTGCAGTAAGCACAGATCTGCAGTGGACTTCCTTCACTCTTCCATCACACACGCACCCCTTCATGCAGCCCTATTTAGAAATACCCACATTCTGGAAAATACAGACAAAAAAGAAACAGGCAGAAAAGCAGCACTAATACTTTGTCACTGGTGGGAATCTCCACAGAAAGTGCTGTGCTAAAGGTGTGAGGTTAAGGGATCATCACTGTCACGATAAAAGTCACAGCATGGAAGATTTAGCGATGGCGTGCTGACTAGAAGGAAAAAACAACACTTACCTTGGAGCTTGTTCATTTTCTCTCCTATCATCGGATATCTTCTCATCATCTACGTAGCTCTGAGGTTGGCCAAAGCCTGTTGCCATGAACTTTGCTAGACAAACAGTGCTGTGGCTCAGAGGTATTACACCAGCACATAGCATAGGAGAACTCTATAACCCAAGTGTCGAGGGAAGAAGAAAGGGGAACTGTTACAATTAATTACGTTCGCTAAATTGATAATTGTAGGCTTCTTGTCACACACTACTGCCTACAGCAAAACAGCACAGATGTTGACAACTGTGATTTCTGCATACAAGCAACCACTCGAGGCTGAGCACACTCTCCTGTCTCTTTGCCATGCCTAGGAAGACCCAGAAGAGCTCAGTGTTCTCTTGCTGTTAGTTTACATCCTCCAAGCACTTCCAAAGGCACGCTGCTCTGTAGAAAAAGCTGAGCTGCCCAGAAAGTTTGTGCAGGAAGAAGGCAGCAGTGTCAGTGCACGTCATCCTGGGGGATCTGAATGCATTTGTGAAGAGAACAGGGAAAGGAGAGGGAAGAGAGCAAAACCAACAGGCACTAGCACTGCTGCCCACAGGGGGCGGGGCTTGAGGCAGGGCCTGTGCCAGAGGGGGGCCTGGCACAGTTAGGGCCAGCTCAGGGCCCAGAGCAGAGGGGGAGCAGGCAGAGGCAGGGCCTTGGGGCCCAGGATGGAGGAGGACCAGGCACAGCTGGGGCCAGCTCAGGGCCCAGAGCAGAGGGGGACCAGGCACAGCTGAGGCCACTGCAGGGCCCAGGTGAGAGGGGAACCCAGCACAGTCGGGGCTGCTTTGGGGCCTGGGCCGGAAGGGGGCCCGGCACAGCCAGGGCCTATCCCCCTTTTTTGCACATATGAAATGCTCCCAGCTGTGCTGCACAGCAGAACATCTTTCAATGGAGATGAAAGCCTGTGAAATGAAAGAATCCTTTCTTATTTCTTTCACATTTGTGTTTGTTGACTGCAGTTCCAACCAGGTGGAATCGCAGTGTCTTGCAAGTGACACCTGGAAGCAGGTACAGAGTGGAGACCCAGCACCCTCAATGTCCAGGTGAGTAACAGCAGCCAAGGAGGCCTTTGGGCTCTGCAGGGTCCAAGTGTGGAGCATTACACACAGGAACAGCTGAGTCTAAAGACAGTGGCAGAGCTGCAGAGCTTGCCATAGTAGGGAGGCACAGTGGCTCAGCTCATTTCCCACAGTAACACAGGAAATAAGAGCCATGAGGGAAATGCAGATGCCTTCTGCCCCCATCAGAGGGGAGGAATGAGCTGCACTTCCACAGAGACATTCCTCTCACAGCCACTCACACCTCAGGTGTGGAGGGATGAGCTGGGGCTGCTGGTGGCAGCTGTGGAACACTGCCATCTGTGGTGCTCCATCCTACCTTGGAGGTGGGCATGTAGAGCTGAGGACCTTTGTCACTGCACAAATGACTGCAAGCAGAGATGTAGCAGAGGGAACATAAAGCATTTAATAACTTATCATACAAAGCAATGAGTAATAGAAATGACAGTATTTCCAACCAAATATCCCCCATCCTAGCAGTCATATCTGATCTCTACAATCCCACCCAAACAATTTCCCAGCCCCCTCCAATTCCTCCTCACTATCCCACCCCTGAATTTCCTTCCCCCAATTCCCACACAGTAATTGCCCACACTAATTACCAGCATGCAGGGCATAGAGAACACCTGTTCCTTGTGTGCAGACACCTGAAAAAAAGAAGTGTCAGGGAACTGGAGGTCTGTAGCAGGTTCTGGAGGCTCTGCATAGAACGTAACCCCAGACCACAACCCTATCAGCTGCTGGGGCAGCATCATCCCTGTCATTGGGGGATGTTGCCAGTGGTGGACAGGGACACAGGGAGAAGCCACACCTTGGTGTAGCTCTGATCTGCTCATGTCCAGTCCAATCCTCTATAGCACTTTCCATCTTCTGTCCTTTGTTCTTAACCGTATCCTTCCTTCTCTTCTGCTCTTTTCCTTTCTTTTAGGTGTCTTACCTGTATCTGCTTTTCCCCTCTTCTGTTCTTTTACTGCTCTGGTCAGCATCCAGTGTCTGCACCACAACTCTAGGTTTTGGGATCGAGAAAGGTACACAAGGCATAGATTTGTACAAGAAAAGCTCTCTTGCTATGCCCAACAGGTGACAAAAAGGGGCCCTCAGGACCACAAAGGCAGCTTGTTTCTCCAAAAATAAATAAACTTAATTCTTTTCTTTATAAGAAGCATTAGAATCTTACAGAGGAGATGAAAATCATCTTCACTATGCTTTTAGACTGTACATAGACTAGACCAAGATGTGTGGTGTTGCTTTGATACCTTATGAGGAGCACCGGTATCAGTGGATGAAGCTAACATTGTCTCAGAAGCACAATAATGGAGTACTTTTGTTCATAGTTGGCCTGAATGCAGTACAGGAGTGTGTTGCAGTAGTACTTGTTCTGAAATTCTAGGCTCTGACAAAGAAGTTTAGCAGGGTCCAAAGCACTTGTGAAAACAGTAAAATATTATTACTTCCTGTGTTAACAAATGAGTCTGTTACAATAGGATGATGAAAATAATACTGCTTTAATGTGCTAATCATCAAACAGAGGATCTAGTCAGATTTCTAACTTCCAGCTCTTTAATTTTAGAGGTCTAGTTTGGAGCCTAGGGGACGCATACAAGTTTGCCTGCGTATTAAACCCTTTACGGCACGGGAGAGAGCAAATGGATCGCAGGTAAGGCATTTATTTAATCATAAACAAAAAAACAACCCTTAAAGTATATATGTTTTCTTTCCTGTAAGATGACCTTTTAAAACTTTTTTCATGCCTGCATTACTTGTGCTTCCTTGTAATAGGGATGTGTTTCACTTGAGGACTCAACAAGCATCATACTGAAGTCCCCTAAGAGCTCATTGGGAAGAATGAGCAATAAAACTTTAGGACAGACAACACAGAAGTTCACCTTTTCACGGGTAAATTAATTGTCTTTAAATGATATTAAGTTATTTGTGGAAAAAGTTGCTTGTCTTCTGTTACTTCATATAAAGCAAACAAGTTTTTCTTAACTGTCTTTAGAATTATCAACGTGTATCTGACTCCTTACAAGTACCTAAATATTGCTTAAACAAAATAAAGAGATTAACCAGCTTCTTGGTAACATTCAGGTGTTTGGACCTGAAGCAACTCAAGAAGAATTCTTTGAAGGTACTGTGAAGCAACCAGTGAAAGAGTTCTTAGAAGGATGTAATCGCCTTGTTTTTACGTATGGCGTTACAAATGCTGGGAAAACTTACACATTCCAAGGTATGAGCAGAAATGCTTTTTCCTTGAATTAATTTCTTAAAGTGAGAACTACTTCTAGAAGAGAGAGATGTTATGACTTCTTACCTAGTTACTCAACAGGCCTTGTACGTTGCCTTCTTTTGAATACTAGTAGCCTTGAAAAGTCGTCTTCTTCCATAACAAATATTACTAAATTTACAAGTGTGTAAGACAGTCTACACTACAATAGCTTTGGTTTTTGTTCCTACTATAAATGCGTGCATCTTAAATGCTGTTCTTTATTTGAAGGCAAAGTATGTCTGAGTTTGTTTGATTTATTGTAGGCAGAAATTAAACATTCTGAAACATTTGATCAAGGTATTTCAATCTTTTTTCAAATTTCTGATTTTAGTAATAACAGCAGCATAGAAGATTGTGTTCCCTGAGCTTTAGTAGTACAGAAATAATACATCAATGTCCTTTCTGGCTGGGAGCAGTTGTTTTTTATGTTTAATATTGTCATAACAAATGAAACGATTGGGTTCACAGGAAACAAATTCCCCTTATTTCTGTTATTTAGTGTTCTGTTACTATGTATTTCCAATAGTTTTATATGCGTGGAGCTGAAGACTTTCCCACAGTAATACCTTTTTAGGACTTAAATATTAAGAATCAACAGGGTAGTATGTTCAAAAATTATCTTTCTATGCACCTTCCATACAGCACTATAGAAATTCTTCTGCGTATTGTCCTCTCTTGTGTTCATGACTGACTTTAAAACACTGAAGCTTGCTTGGTATTTAGTGACAGTGGAAAAACTAAGGCGTGAAGTAGGCAAGATGTGGAGGTAGTTGTGTGCTGCAAGAAAAGGCAATGGGAAAGGAGCTGAGTTACTTTAACAGTTTTTATGAGACTTGTAGATATTTATAAATAGGGTTTGTGGGACGAACAGAATGTTGTAGCAGAGACATCACTCTGGTTGTTATTTCAGGGATGTTTCAGAGCGGGAAGGGAGCCTGGTAAACAGTTGAAAATCTGCACGTCTGTTAAATGTGGGAGTTTGCTGTGGGTTATTTTTTCTTCTTAAGGCTAAGCTTATGCAGAATATTCTGGCTGTTTTAAAGTGATGCCCTGTAATGTCTAGGGAATGGGATGTGAGCTGTTGCTTAAAGCCAGTATTTTTCAGGGAACAGTCTAGTAACACTGCAAACATTGCTTCAGACTGTAACTGGCCTCTAAATTCTTTGTGTATACTTTGAGATTAGAATCAGTTATCTTTGTCTTCATTTATGTTTATATGTTGCTTACAATAGTAACCTGGCCCTTCTTTTGTGTATTGCTTACAGGGACAGAAGATGATGTTGGTATTTTGCCAAGGACGATGGATATGTTGTTTAAAACTGTTGGAGGAAGGCTATCCACAAAAATGGATCTGAAACCTATTCGGTGGAGAGATTACGTAAAACTCACTAATGACAAAGTGAGAGAAGAAATTGCTCTTAAAAATTCGTTGCTTCATCTGACAAAAGAGGTAGGAAACTACTTTATAAAGAAATGATGAGTACATGCATCTTGTGATAGTTCAGTGTTATCCTTTCCATTCTGTAATGAAAGAGGGTTCTGTATTTACACACAGTTTTCTATTTGTCTTTCTGTTCCTGCTGAAAAAGAATGAAGCATCTTATTAGTGGTGTGCTACACCGCACTGGGGTATTTTAGTTGTGGAATATGTTAACTTGATCTTACTGATGAGTTGGTTAAGTGTGGACTTCACAGTGTGAAAGGCAGGTGGCAGTAAAATTCCTTCTGAATTATTTCAAGAGCACAGCTGAGTATGAAGTCTGGCTCCAATGATCTTTAAGTATTTCGGGGAAAAACAACACCTGTTTTCTACATGAACCAAAGATGTGTAAAACTGTTCTAGGTTTAGTGAGTATGTGGAAAGAAAATGCAGTGGATAGCTATATGCTGATCTCATCCTACTCCATTAGAGAGTTAAGATGTGATCGTGCGATATAGGTGCCTCCTCTAGTTTCAAGACCCGTGTTCCTAGGTAAAATACTTGACCTTATAAGCTGAGTAGGTACAAGCTTTGCTGACTATACAAAGCCAGATCTGGGTGAGTGTCATGTAGATGAAAACTTCTATGTTAAAAGTTTTACTTCTAAGCATACTGTATCTGGTAGGTGAGATTCCTCCTCTTCAGTAGATGAGAATTTCTTTCTACTTTTGTGCTGTATAAAAAAGCAACACAACCTGAAGCCTGGGAACTGAGTATACATCTATGAACATCATGAGATCTACATGTTGGGAGCTATTCTGTATTTTCTATGACCAAACTACTTAAAAATATTATATTTACAAAATTTAGTCATAACTTCATTTGTGTAACACTTTGATAGCCTGAGTTAAGAAATAATAAGCTGCTTATCTACATTAAGTGATCAAGTATTCTACCTTAACTTCCTTTTCTGAGAGTTGACCTAATAAGCCATAGGATATGGAAGTCCTGAATTAAGAAAATCCCAATAAGAAAAATATTTCAGGAGTCCAAGATTCATGAAGGGTAAAATGCAGGTTATAAATGGGCTATTGAAAATCATCTTATTAAATAACTCCTTTTCCTGTTGGGGATTCTCTCCCTATTTGTTCTTTTTCTTTCTGAATCAGGAAGCTGAAGTGCATCAGATCTTATAGTAAAGGAATTGTCAGAAATGAGTAGTAAGGTGAAACCAGTCAAAATGTGTAGCCAGGATTTTTGTGTTGGCACCTTGGAACTATACTGTATTGTTTTGTGGTAGAGCAATACAGCTGCTTTTAAAATAAATAAATAAATAAATAAATAAAAGCAACCAGTGGTGTATTGGTGCTGTACATCAATAATAAATCCTAAAGTCTCTGTTTTCTTTCGTAGGTAGACCATCACAACAGCACTAATGACAAATCCCCAGCTGATTCTAAGGGTATGTTTTATATTAAACAGTAGCAATTAGAAAAGCTTCTGTAAGGTCAACGACTGGCTTTTTTGGCTAATGCTGATAATAAAAGGATTATTTAGCTTTTATTTGTAACAGAATGGAATAATGGGCAGGACATCTGGGCAGAAAACAGAAGGAATAAAATGGCTAGGAGACTACTGGGACATCTATCATAACCTGGTTTTATGAGGTGAAAGTAAAACAAAGAAAAAGAGTATGATTTCTGATAAGATCCCTAGTGGTTTTCCGACAGGCCTTTAGGGCACTTAAGAACTCACTAAATACTTTTTTTTCCCTAAAAAGTCAGAACGAAGTGTCCTTACTAGTTCAGTTCTCTATATTGTAAAGACTGAAGAGTTCTGAATATTTCTAACCCAACTATAGATGTTAGATTGGGTTTTGGAAGTGAAAAAGCAAGCTTTATAGCAGGTGTGTCTTTGCAAATGTGTAGGGCAAGCGTCTTGACTTCCAGATACTTGGTGTTTGTATGAGAGGTGGGGATTCTCTGTGTTTATGTTCTGGGAAAAGTTTTAAGCTGTAAGCTTAACTATTACTTATTTTTAAATGCAGCTAGTTTTACTGTCTCTACATTGACTTGTAATATTTTCTACTTTGCAGGTGCAGAAAATCTCTCAGAAGGATCAGACCAACTTAACAGATTATCTATAGATGATTTTGTGAAGTTCTCTGGGTTTCATTTTTTGAGATTTACAATTAATGTTTTTATGATTTACTGGCTCCTTTATCAAATGACAGAAAAAAAAGGACACTTTGCTTTGCTCAAGACACCAAGGGATATTCTTATGTAAAAGGTAACTAGAATACTTTGCAAACTGCCAAGCTTGTCATGGAATAGTGTAACAACATTTCTTCTGAGATAGAAAACTCTTAAATGTGTTCAGTGTAGCTCTAGAAGTGTCTGCTTGAATGTGAAGGCAACAAGCTACATGTACGTATCTGCATCTTCAACAGTATTCTCCTTATTCCTGTACTTTGCCCATAAAGCCTGTGTGAACTCCACTGCCTTCATCATCCTTGAAAATGAGAGCCATACAGTCGTTATAATGCAGACAAAATCCAGATAACCCATCCCCAATAAAAACTACAAGCTAAAACAAAAAACTTCTCAGATTGACTTCTGCACCAATGAATACAAACTTTGGGCTTCTGTAGTTTAAGAACTTAGCTTTTGTACTTTCAGTACTAAGGCTGCTTGCTTAATTTGGATGGAGCATACTTTAGTATACTGGTAGGATAAACTGTTGTGCTATACTATACCTTGCCCTTTTCTGTGGGAGGAAGAATCTTAGTCTTATCTGCCATCAGCTTGTCATATGTTTGAGGCAGAGTTAATGAAGTATTTTATTGTCTTAACTAAATGTTCTTAGTTTGTATACCTTATTTCTTGTTCACTTTCTCTTTTGCTAATGAAGCTTGCAAAAATCACTTTTCCTTCTTTTGAAAGGTTTGCAGTGGGTTCAGATTTCTGATTCTAAAGAAGCTTTCAGACTTTTTAAACTGGGACAGAAACACCGGAGTTTTGCAAGCACAAAGCTAAATACTTGCTCCAGCTGAAGGTGGGAAACTTTCACTAACATTGAGTGTAACATAGTGTGGGGAAGAGGGATGAATGAAAATATTGTTTATGGCTTTTTTTCGGGGAAGAGGCTTTAAAAAGGCTTGATATCTAGTGTTCCATGTGATATTTTGTGACAGTTTGTGATTCTAGTGCTTTGAACTAGAAGGATTAGTCCTTCAAGCAGATAAGTGCATACAAAAGCTAAGTGTTTTATCAAAAACTCTCAACAAAACAACTAAGCCTTCTTCCATGTAAGTAATGGTGGTTCATGAGGGGGAAGAAAAGCAAAATAAACCAAGACGGAATGTCTCTTTAAAAGGTTTAATGCATCTAGTAGAATTATCGTTAATTGAATCTGGAATAAATCCAGCAGTGTTTTGAACAGATGTTACAGATTTTAGAAAATGTGTGTATTTCTGGCTATTGACCTTGCTTCATTTCTCCTTTTAGCCACAGTGTATTTACAATTAAGGTACTAAGAATTGAAGACCTTGAAATGCCACGAGTGACACGAGTCAATGAGTAAGTTCAGAGCAGAGTTCCCTTCTTCTTTTAGGATGAAATTGTCAGTTACTTTCAGTATTGATGTATTGATATTAGGCTACGGACACTAGGTTCCCTGATACAGCCTCCTGTATGAGTGGTGGTTCCCCATTTCCTGTCATTATGCAGTACTAAACCATCAAGTTGTAATGCTGTTCTATATCTTGTGCCCACTGTTCCACACAGTGTTCCTTTATCCTTCTCACTCAACTTCTGAACTAATGTAAATCCTCAGAAGGAAGAATATGGCAGAAAAATGGAAGCTGTGTTGGAAAAGAGTTTGGCAGGAAGTAGTGTGCAACTTCACTAGGAAAGCAACATTAAAAAGCATGAAAGGGTTCAAGAAATTGTTCCCC
Source organism: Coturnix japonica (assembly GCF_054131305.1). Classification (NCBI taxonomy): domain Eukaryota; kingdom Metazoa; phylum Chordata; class Aves; order Galliformes; family Phasianidae; genus Coturnix; species Coturnix japonica. The sequence continues at coordinate 3,562,386 of NW_028188943.1, read as the reverse complement.
TAGGAGGAGTGGTTGTGTTGGAAATGATAAATAATCAATGTACATTCAAAGGCAAGAAAACTTAATTTTCCTTATCTGCCTTCAGATTATCACTGTGTGATCTTGCTGGTTCAGAAAGGAATACCAAGACGTGCAATGAAGGTGACAGACTGAAAGAGAGTGGAAATATCAATGCATCTCTCCTAACTCTAAGCAAGTGTATTAGTGCACTCAAGATCAGTCAGCAGTCAAAGTAAGTCCTTGTACAAACTGTAAACTAGTTGTAGATTTAAGATATCATGTACAATGTTTAAACTATTGTTTAAAATGCAGAGTACGAAACTATGTTATGAGTGAAAACTATCTGTAGGCTTCTGCAGATGTGTGAAGACTTAATGATCTAAGAAAGTGATCTATAAACTTGCCTTCTTTTTGTTGTTGTTTTTTGTTTGTTTGTTTGTTTTTTCAAATAAAACCATTCCAGTTCTAAATTTCTGAATGTGTTATCATAGACTTAAGCAAATTAGCGTTGTGGTTTTTTTGTTTTTTTTTTTTCTGGCCTTGCCTTCTCAAACAAGTCCTGGGGCAGATTATAAAATTTGTTTTCACTATTTTCACTTTAAATGTGTGAAATGTTAGACCTTTTCCTCCTTTGTTAGTTAGTTGCATTTATCATTTAGTTCTGCTGTAACAGTTTTCCTCAGGGATATTGCTGTGCTTTGTCCTAGCCAAGAGACATAGTCAGAATATATATATATATATATATATATATATATACACACACACATATATATGTATATATATATATAAAATTTGGAAAAAAATTATATATAGATATATATAATTACATATATACATATAGATATATATAATTACATATATACATATATATATATATTTTTCCAAACCTTGATGCAACTTCATCATTCTTTCTGATCTAGCTAACCAAATTCAGAGAGAAGAAAGCCTGCTTGCTACTTCTGTCTGAGGTTGTGCTCTAAATGAGTGCAGACAGAGCTTTCTGTATTTTAAACAATGTAGTATTTATTTACAGTCACAGCTGGATATAATTGCAGAATTCTCTGCTGATTCTCATTTGAAGGTGTCTTTCTGTCCCAAAGATGAGGTGAGCTCTGTGTTCATGAAATGCCACACTGTGCCTGGTAGCCTATTCAAATTCTGTTATGCTTAAAAGTAGATGAAAATAGGCCTTGCTACTGGATTAGTCTCTTATCTGTCTGTCCTTTCTAGGGAAGAAGGATTCCTTAAAATTAGCTGCTGCTTAAAGTGCTTTGATTTATTCAGAACTGTTTTATTTGTTGGTCCTGATCACTTGAAATTTTAACAATATGGGGGAAATGTAGTGATGACTTTGATAGTAATTTTCTTTAAAATAAGAACTCATTTACCACTCCTGCACTAAAGCTACTTATGGGTCACGTGTGTTGTGACAGGAGCGTAGCTATGTGAAGCTTTTAGCTCTGTTGGCAGAATTCAGTAGCTGTAAAGAGTCCAGCAGGTAACCTCACTAGAGAACAGTGTGTTTAGTCACGCTTTAGGAGTTCTCTCCTAATTTTCTGTACATCACCAGCTGTTTGATTCAGTGGCTTAACCTTGGTTTAGGAAACACCAGAGATGTTGTGATAAGTATATGCTTCTTTATTTCCAAAGTATTTACTATTGTCCTTTCCTAGAGACAATATACTGAGAGAGTGGTTATCTCTGATTTTGTTGGGTACTGTTTTCTTAGAAGTAGATAGGTCAGTTTGCCAGATGTGGTAAGGGAAAGAGAAAGGTGAGAGAGAATTTAAGCTAACGTGAGGCTGTATGACCTATCTTAGGCTGGATGTTGAATGTACTTTTTGTTTTAAATGTTCTCGTGGGTTGTCTAAGAAGATAATGGCTGCATAGTAGCTGGAACAATCATACAACCTGACTGCAAACTAGCAAAAAGATTAAATTCAAAACAACCCACAACTCAAAATGATTTAAAGACTAGTGCAGTTATTAATGTGTTGTCTTCCACTTGGATAGCTCTCACACTGAAATGAAGCTGTTCACTTCTGCTAATCGGATTTGTTGTGGTTTTTGGCTGAATCTGGGTGTTTGTCTCCATACAGCAGTCAGGTTTTTTAATTTAGTGTTTTAGTTGAGCTTAATTTTCCTACAGAGTTTTCTAAAAATCTCTACTGGGGTCTTTGTGTTTCTTTGGGGTGTGAGGGCAGAAGCATCTTCTGAGAATCTCATTCCTAAAAAGTATTCAACCTAACAAGAAGCAACTTGTTACATCTGGAGGAGATTTTATGCTATTTACTTAATTTTTCTCTCTTCTCAAAATATGATCCCATGTAGGAAAGCAAATCCAGCTACCCCATATGTTGCTGCTGTTGTAATTTTGAATATTGTCCAGTTCAAGTGTTGACAAAAGAAGATTCCGCACAGTCATCAATTTTTCATCTGAAAGGTAAAGAGGAATTCCCTTTTCTGCCCCTATCATCATTGGTCGGGTGAGTAGCAATGATGCCCGGTGTGCTTCCATCAATGGAGCAGAATAGGCGGAAGACTGGGGTGCAGGCTGACCTCTGCTGAGGTGAGTGGGGGCTCAGGGTGTTGCTCAGTGGTAGATTTGTTCACACTGAGCTCTAACAGGAAACTTGCTCAACATCGAAGGCCTTGCAAAAGTCTGGCTGAGTGATGTCAGTTGCTTTTCCTTTCCCTACTGATGCTGTCACTCCACTGTAGAAGGCCACCAAAGCGACCAGGCTGCATGTCTCCGTTTCCGCTGTTTCTCCATTTCCTTCTTGTTGCTCCCTGTAACCAGCAGGTTCAGCCATGCTGCTTTCCTGCCTCCTCTACTGTGTTTCGTGTGGTCGGGATGGAGCTCAGAGCTCCAGCTCTGAGAAAGGTTTTCTGAGAAAGTTACCATCTCTTTTCCATTCCTTTACCCCTAAAAACAGTTTTCCAGTGTCTCTCATGCAAGAATTCTTTGAACAGCCTGCAGCTGACTCTCCTGAAGCTCAGGGTCCTGACTTTGCTTTTTGCCAGGCCTGCATTCCTTGAGATGAGGAACTCTAGGAGGGCATGGTCACTACAGCCCTGACCACCTCCAGTCTTAACCCCTGCTGTGCACCATGTCCAGTAATGCTTCCCTTCTGCTTGGTGTGCTTAATGCTTGGCCCACAAAGTTATTGTCAGTGCACTCCAGCAGGCTCTCAGACAGCTTGCAGCAACTGGGATTGGTGCTGGGTGGTTGCTGGGAGGTGTCTCAGCAGAAAAGCTGGGCTGGGGTGGGCGTGCTATGTCAGTCCTCATCGCAGCTGGCAGAGAGAGTTAGAGGAGGGTGATGGGTGCTGCCTGCTCTCAATGCTGCTGCACTGAATTTGGGGCACAGCAGCACACTGGTGAGTGAGCTGGGAGGGAGACGGACTGCTGCTGTGCATGGCTAGGCCAGAGCTGGAGGATTGTCAAACACGTGAGTCATGCTGGTGCAGCCATTGCAGCTGCAGCAGGAGTAGAAGACAAAGAGGTTTTGTAGAGGACAGAGGGTGGTGATTCATGGTTTGATGTCCAGGTGGAGGCCGATAACAAGTGGTGTCATCCAGGAGTCTGTCTTGGGACCAGTGCTTTTTTACATGGTTATCAGAGACACCAATGATGCAATGGAGTGCACCCTCTGCTGTTTGCTGAGTGGTGCGGCTGATGCAGTGGAAGGAAGGGATGCCATTCAGAGGGAGCTCAACTGAGAGGTTGGCCTACATGAATCTAATGAGGTTCAACACAGCAAAGTGCAAGGTTTTGCACTTGGGCTGGAGGAATCCCAGGCATTTCTACAGACTGGGAGGAGCAGTCCTGAAGAGAAGCCCCGCAGAGAAGGACCTGGGGGTCCTGGTGGATGAAAAACAGAACGTGAGCCATCAGCGTGCTCTTGCAGCTCAGAGAGCAACTGGTCCCCTGGGCTCCATCAGAAGAGGGGATGGCCAGCAGGGACAGGGAGGTGATTGATCTTCATGATCCTTGAGGTCCCTTCCAACCCGGGCCATTCTATGATTCTGTGATTACACTCGCTGTCAGAAATAACAGCAGCAGTACAGATGCTGGATATATTTTGGGACAGTTCTTGTAACCAGCTGATTTTAAGACCTTGCCCGAGTCAAGAGTCTAAATTGAGTGTCAGAAGAAAGCTGGTAAAGTGGCTATTGCTCATTCTTTTTCATTTGCTGATTCTTTCATTCGGGTTCCTTTTCCAAAGGAGATTCTGGTGATGGAAGCAATTGAAGAAAGAACCAAAGCAGCTCTTGCCAAGAGTGCTTGAAGTCCCTGTGGAGAGAAGCAAAGAACTTGGGCTTCCTCTGGGATGCTCCCCACCATGTCTCAGGAAGGAGACAACTGCTGTTCCACTTTCTGCTCTGTGTGTGGAAAGGTACATCTGGGTTTCTTCTGCTTGTTTATTTTTTCTTTTTCGGGCTTTGAAGGAGAAGGGGTGGAGCAACGGGAGACTCACTGTTCATTTGTTACCTCATGAACAGGATGGATTCTGCACTGACTGTGAAAAACCTGGGCTAGTAGCATGGGCATGTTTCAGGCTGGACTTTTCCTTCTTGGTTTCCTTTTGGCTACAGGGAGACAGCTGTCTAAAGGTGTGTTTTCATACCCACTCTCCAAAACCATGTTTCATTGTTGCAGGTGGTTCAGTGTGCTCTTGCAGTGCAGATGCTGTAGTTTGCTGTAGAATCTGAATGGTTTCTGTTCCTAGGGAAGGACTGGGAGGAGGTAGTGAGAAGAGAATTCAATGCCTTAGGTGTATCTTAGTGAGAAATGTTGGCATGAGGTGCTGAAAGTCTTGAGCTGTCAAAGGCCAGTGAGGCTCAGACTCCTTAACCTGCTGGAGCAGGGTGGAAGCAAGGAGTGGGCACTGCCGTCACATAAGCTGCACTTGGTTCTGGTCTGCCAGGTCTGTGCTGGCCTGGATTTCTTCTGAGAAGTTTGTTGGAGCTGCTTGGAGTAGTGAAGGGTGGGGAAGAAGTGCTGCTCAAGAGCTAAGGCTCTGCATGATCATCTTGGATGGTTTTAACCATGATATCTGAAGACATAGTTTCCATCAGAATGATCCCAACATTGTGCGAGTGTCTCAGATGTATGAGAGCACCCGCCTCCTCCAGCTGAGCCATAGGAAAGCTAACTGTGCCCAGTAATTACAGCTTCTTCTGCAGATTGAATATGCTTCCAAGTGTTTTTCTTAGTGATCAATAATGTCCCAGCACTCTGAGATTCCATTTCTGGCACAGTCTGGAGCATCTCTGCAATCCTTGGGTACTGGAGGGCACGTGGTGAGTGCGTGGACAGGGTGGCACAAACGCGTGCGTGTGCTGAGGAGTTGGGTTGCACACAGGTGCACACAAAGGGGTGTTTGTGGAAGGTGTAGGCACGTACGTGTTCCCAGGGGTGGTTGGCACATGTCTGTGAATGCAAAGGAGGGCACACGATGCAGTGCGTGCATGGGGGTGTGCAAAGTAGGCAGGGTGGTGAATGGGTGTGCGTTTTCACGTGGATAGGGGAAGGCTGGGGTTACAGGTTGACCTGTGCTGAGGTAAGTGGGGGCTTACGGTGTTGCTCAGTGGTAGATTTGTTCACACTGAGTGCTAACAGGAAACTCGCACACCCTTTTTGTTTCAGCTGTGCCAGCGCTGTGATCCCTTTCTGCTGGGATGGGGTGTTGGAAGGATGGTCTGCGTGCCAAGCTCCCATCTCTTGCAGGAATCAAGTGTAGAGCAAAAGGGATGTTTGGGCCAGGTGACTGTAAGAAGGCTGGCTGCTTTGGATGGTGGTAGCTGATGGAAACAGGTGCTCTGGGGACCGTTCAGCTTTTAACAGAAGACAGGGGTCCTGCAGCAAGAACGACTAGGTTCTCAAATGGCTTCAGACGTGCACACCGAGTACATCCCCGCAGACATTTACCGGTAGGCGGCTCTTGCAGAAGAAGATTCAAGCAGCAGAACCTTTTGCTCAGCTACAGCACACAAATGCTACAAAAGCAGGAACAACCTGCAAGCTCTGGGTCTGTTTGTCTTGCACAGGCATGCACTAACTGCGTTTGATGGTACCCCCCATCCTTGATTTCCTTCCCTGCTTCTTGTCTGATGACGCTGCTGAGCCAGGAACAAGCTGCCCAGTGTGGCAGAGCATGGTGCAGAGCTGTGCTGGGACCTCCTCCCCTTCATCTGCTGCAGATCTGTGCCCCACACGTGCCATTGGGATGCTCTGGCACGGGATGTGCCTCCAACCCAAAGCTCCTTCCCACCTCCCAAGGAAAAACAAAGCAACACAGGCATCTCCAGCAAAGCTGCCCAGCAGACAGCAGGGAATGCAAACAGCTTCTGGCTGCTCCCCTGCACTCCCGTCCTAAGTAAGAGACCCTACAAGGACTGGCTGGGAAATCAGTGCATGACACACGTGAGTGTGCACAGGATTGTGCAAAGCAGTGGGGTTCCATGAGTTTGTGTGTGTGTGTATCTCTGCTGTTATGAAAGCATGGGAAAACTGCCTTAATGATTCCAAGAGAATTACTTATCCTCAAATGATTTTTCCTGGCCAAATTTAGAGCCTCTCACAGGTAATCGAGACGAACAGGCTGTTGTTGCACAATCAACAGGCACAATCTAGATGATCAGCTGAGGAAAATAAAGCATCATGCCAAGGGTACTAGATAAGTGAGCAGCTTGAGATCTGCACATTTATGTGATACTCATGGTCTTAGACAATATTTGCTTAGTGAGGTCACATAGAATGAAAGTAAAATAGAAGAAGTGCAATTGGTCTCAGTTCACACAGCTGGCTGGTTTGTCTCAGGCTAATCCTGAACTGCCTCAAGCGACTGCTTTTGTGCTCTACAGAACAGCAACTTCAGAGATCTCTTTCTATTACTAAGTGTTTGAAAGAGCAATTTGCTCTGTTAATTATCCATCATTTCTGTGTAGTCTGTTTTGTCAGACTTGTCTTTAGCTTCCAAGTTGTATGTGAAGAATTGTTTCCGTTGTAATGCACAATGTACTAAAAATTGAGAGATGTAAATGCAAAGAGTTTTTCCAGCTTTGATTTCATGTCTGGAATTTTGGAACCCACTACTTGCAGTTGTTAATCTGTCCAAACTGGTCTGGTTTGGAATGCCCTCATCCTTCTTGAATTGCTGTTAAAGGCGGAGCAATTCCTACAAGTGCCATGGCCCCACTGTTGTTCTAATTCTTGTTTCTTTGTTTTCCACACACTGCTTTTCAAGCCTCCTTTTTCTTTACAGTCCAAGTGAGAACTGCACTGTGAGGTGTCTGAACCTTGTGCCTATACATAAAGAGAACAGCAGCAAAGCCTGACAGGTGACTGTGCTGACAGCTCTCGTAGCCAGTAACACGTAATGTGTTAAATCCCTTGTGACGGCTTTGATTTCATTTTTGCCAGTGAAATCCTTGTAAAAGGAACTGCAGCAGTGTGATGAGCTAAGGTGAAGATGCTGGTTTTAGTAGTGCTCTAAGCTGAGTGGAAGGGCAATTGAATTAGGGTTATATGCTTTCTCTGGGATGATAAGGTTTTTTTTCCTGAGGGAAAGAGCCAGCTTTTCATGGGCTATATGTGGGCTTTGGCAAGGGCAGACAATCCAGTCTGTCAGGAAGCCATTTGAGGTGCTTCAGGTTTGTAAGCTTGTCTTTTTGTTTCTCAGGCGGATATTTGGAGCATGGGTGTAGTGCTGTATGCTCTGCTGTGTGGGATTTTCCTTTGGATGATGACAATATGATGGCACTCTACAGGAGGATACCAGTGGGTATCAGTGGTGCTAGAATACACTGAGAAGGGAAATAGCTGAGCTTGACTAGAGGCCTTGCTTTTCGGATGGCAGAACATGCTGAGCTGTGGGTAGAAAGGCCTGTCTGCTGAATATTGTCCCTGTTTTTGCTGCTTTGTCTACCAGTATTTTGTGGATTTGGTTCTACACTTGGTTGGCCTATGTGGCACTGTAGCCTGATTCTATACCATGATAACATACAGAATTTAAGGAGAAGTATTTTCTTGCCAATGGGCTAGATATTTTTGTATCTGGTTCTTCAACTGGCTGCTCCCTATACTATCTGTAGTAAAAATATAGACACATCATTTGATTTCCCAGAAAGGAATGTTCCTAAATGCCAGCTCTTCTCATGTCTACAAAGATCAAAGTTCTGCATTTGCTATTAGAATTTCCTCTTCCAGAATCAGGAGGTAATGTAGGACCCCACAGATTGACTTCAGAATCCAACAGTTAGTTCTGTTTCCTTTCTGAGTGCATAACAACCTGAGCACATGAATTGAATGACGTGGCTTTTTAGTCTGGTACAAACTCTGCTGTACACTGAAACTTGGTCCATTTGTAAGCAGGACTTTGTCCATCTCTGCAGGACAGCAGAAAACCCTTTGTGCTAATCATGATGCCAAGAAGCAGAATGCGGCAAATGGCAGATGATCCAACTGCTTCAGGTGTTCATTGCCTTAAAACTGTGAATAGTTTTGGACTGAGAGTTTGTAAGCAGAACGGAGCTCTTAAAGCTGTCAGAGATTATTCCTGCACTGTTCAATTCTATCTGCCTAACATACACAGGATCTTAGAACTGCGTTGCTTGAACTGATGGAACTTGTTGAAGTGAACTGGGATAAGCAAGTTTTAGAACTTAGTCAGAATGCAGTAAAAAATGGATAATCTCATGGGTATTAAGGTACAGGATTGCTATTTCTGCACTGAATTTGTTTTTATTTTACATGGCTGTGATCTGAAAGTTGCTTGAAACGCAGGCACCTAGGCACTGTTGTGTAACTGAATTTCACACATTATAGATCCTGAAATATTCTGTAATCTAAAACTCTGACTTGTTTTAAGTCTGCTGCTTGAGTCTAATCAGGGTCATAGTGTCTGTGTGAAGTGGAGTGTGTGGGGAGATTGTTGCTGCAGATCCTGGGAAGTTGCTGTGTATTTGCAGACAATGGCTGCTGTTGGTCACTGGGTGCCACTGTTGCTCTGAAGAACAGCTGTGCTGTGCATGCAGCACAGCATGCTGTGCACGCCATGGAACTAGGAATCAAGAAGAGATAGAAGCGTCACTTCTGCTCTAGTAAAAGGTCTCATCTGCTGACAGGCTTTTGTACTTGAATTCAGAACTCAGGACCTGTTGCCACAGAGGGACTAGTTGCTGAAGTTGGATGACTCTTTCTGTTTACTCCGTGTAATATGTGGCCATAACACTATTTAAAAAAGAATCTGAAATCATGGCTAATTATTGACTGCTGCACAGCAGAACACTACCACAGTGAGACTGGGCTGTGAGATGACTTGAAAGCTGTTTCCTCACTATAGGTCTTATTCTTGCAGCTGGGACACCTTGATGAAGACTGTGTAACAGCTTTCTGTGTTTCACAACAAGTGAAGAGAGAGTAGATCAGCATTAACGTCAGAGGTAATAAACGTATGGCAGTAATTCTCTGTATTTAAGCCCACTCCTACAGTAAATAACCTTACTGTATTAACAGACTCTAACACTCACTTATTCTCAAACATGAAATATTTCACACCTTTCAGAGGTAAGTTACCACTGCAGAACTTCATAGTCTACCTAATAACTGCATTTCTGAAGTTCACATTTATTCCTTTTTTCTCCTTTAATTGTGTTTTCTCAGCCTTTTTGTTATTTTTTTACCATGCTGAAATCCTTATGAATCTCTGGAAGTCCAGGCAGACTCAAAACAGAAACTGATGGATGAACAGCAGATGTCACATGCTGGCTTAACTCCCTGCTTTGAAATGATTCACTGATAGGTGGAAAATATCAACACATCAGGTAGGACAACCAAGCAAATTTGGGGAATTACAGTTCACAAATACTTCAGGAAATAAATTAATTCCAGTAACTTTAGAAAATAAATGAGAAAAGCTGAACTGAGTGCTTCTAGAGATGCTGTATAAATGTCAATAATGACATTCCAAGCTGTAGAAGAGATTTAAAACATGATGGGTACTCTGGCTTTAACCTGAATCTGAAAGTTGTCTCTTGAAATTGAGTTGTCTTTCTGTTAAATAGAAAGTGGTAGAATTTGAAGGATTGTTAAGATTTCCATATAACCTTAGTAAGACTAGATGTAAAATGTTTTATCTAGGCAAGATAAATTGTGGAGTCACTGTTACTTCTTTTTTAGGTACAGGGAATAAAGAGAACGATCGACCTACAAGGGGAAAAAGTTCTTCAGTTCAAGTCTGTGATATTATCACAGTCTTAGTTCAAAGGACTTCTAATGCCTGATAAGTAATTCAAGCTTATTATACTACACTGAGTCTGTCAAGCATTGTACCCACGGTTCTCATAGTAGTCAAAAAGCTGCTGAAAGTCCAGCTGAATGTCGATGCTCCTTGGAGCTGGGCTGAAACTTGCCCCCAGAAATGGGAGTCCAGCTGAAATGCTGTGCAAACTGAATTAGTAGGAGCTTTGCCATTCACTTCAGTAGAGAGATTCTGGCGCCAGCTTTAGATTTCACTTCCAGCAATTGTACAATACACTAACTTTCAAGCAAAAACGAGAATAGTCTGCTTCTTTATCTCAGACATATTGTGTGAATCTGTGGAGAGTGTTTATGCAGAATGGCTTCATGAGAAAGGACATGAAGAGATTCCACTAGTTAAATTGTAAAAGAATGAACGTGACTAAAGACAAAGACGGTCTATTCTAGGGCCGATCACGGGCTAGGCAGCTGAGAAGAAATCAGGATGTGAAAAGACAGGGTATGTAGCTAAAGATGAAATATGTATCTAGAAGCAAGGACGGCCTAAGGGAAAAGCAAGATGTGTAGCAAGGTGTAGACAAAGCTGCAAAGAAAAAGTATCTATAAGACTAACCACAAAGGTCAGATGAAGTAATGTCTAATTCACCAATCCTGAGCTTAACTTTTGCAATATGCATGAACTTATTACTGATTGTATAAATGAGATGCTGTAACACCTAATAAACGAGGCTTGTTGACCATGATAGCATGAGACTTGTCTCCCGCGGTTACTTCCAACAAATGGTGACCCCGACGTGATAAGGAAAAAAGGGTGCCACGGGTGAAGAACTGCGTTGGGTTCGGGTCCGGATTTCGCAGCTCGACGGACGACGAAAAGAGCTAAAATTGGAGCTCCGCGTCTCGAGTGACCACGACAGGTGGGCTCGACCGACACGTGCTGCCGAAGCCTGGAGGGCTGCAACGGTACCGACGTGAGTAAAAATGGACAGGCAAGCAGCATATAATTTATTTTCCGCTTTTCTTAAGCGGAGACAGTTTAAGGGGATAGACTTGGGAAAGGAACTCCCTAAGTTATTAGTGTATGGGTATGCTAAAGGGTTATTTCAGAATCCGCATTTAGTGCATGATCTTGCTGAGTGGCGTAAATTTGGGGATGCAATTTTTCAGGGAATGATAGATGGGGAGAAAATGGTTAAAAAATGCGGGAAGTGGTGGCGTGTGGTTTATAATGATTTGTTGCAATATCAGGCAGAAAAGGAAGCGGCAGAACAAGCTAGTGCTGTGCAGGGGAGGAATAAGAATTATAATGAATGGTCAGATTGCCCGGGGCCCCCTGCAGTGTCCACCGTAAAGTTGCCGCCGGCCGCCGAGCCTGCGTTGCCAGTGGCTGCGGAGCCGAGTGCCCCGTCTCCGTCTCCCTGCACGTCTGTATCAGACGAGCCGCCTGCATCGACCATGGCGCTACAGCCGGCCCCCTCGACCCCCCTTTGCAATGAGCCGCTCCCTGGGGCACAGAGTGACCTGGCGGAGGCCGTCGCGCGGGAGCGGGGGGGGGCTTGGGCTGCGCTGGCGCGGGCTTGTTTAGAGGCGGGAGACGGTGAGGCGTTGGAAGCGGTGCAACAGATGGTGCTGTCAGTGGGGTATTTACCTGATCCTGCAGGCGGGACACAGGCTGCTATCAGTGCTTTAGATTGGAAGTTGTTGTCACAATTGCGGTCTATGGTCAGTCAGTTTGGAGTAAAAAGTGAGCCAGCGATACAGATACTGGATTATATCTGGAGTACTCAGGTTTTGTTGCCATCTGATTGTGGGGCTATAGCTAGGTTGATTTTTTCGCAGCACGAACAACTGCTATTTAATGCTTATTGGGAAGAGATGTGCCAACAGAGAGTTCCGATAGTTAGGCAGCCTGGAGATCCCTTGTATAATGTCACCGTTGAAGAACTTTTAGGGGTAGGTCCTTTCATCCGGACGGAGGCCCAGGCTTTATTAGGACCAGCTAAATGTAGGGAGTCAATGTATCTGGCCAGACAGGCTATGGATAAGATCAAGGCACCAGGTGGGCTGTCGTCTCATATGGGAATCCGGCAGGGAAGAAATAAGGATTTTGGAGCGTTCATAGATAAGGTAGCTGGAGCCATAGAGAAGGCTGGAGTACCAGAGTACATGAGGGAAATAATGCTAAAACATTGTGCACTTCAGAATTGTAATGCTACAGCTCGTGGCATTCTAAGTACTTTGAGGAGTAACTGGACAATAGAGGAGGCGTTAGACAGATTATCGAGCGTGCCCATGGGGGCTCAGGCTTTCATAGTTGAGGCTATTAAAGAGCTAGGGGTAGGATTAAAGGCACAGGCTGAGGCTTCTCAGAATCAAGTGTTAGCAGCCCTTGCACCCCTCCAAGCTGCAGTCGCTACAAGCCCACGCTCGCAGATCAGCTCCCTCATGAAATGTTTCCGTTGTGAAAAAACTGGCCACATCCGTCACGAGTGCCAAGCCGCTGGGATTTGGCGCAGCAAGTGTCAATCCAACACCCACAACGCTGCTGTATGCTATAGGAAGTCGGGAAACGTGAGAAGCAGCGCACGAAAGAACAGCGGCCGCGCTCCGATACAAGCTGCCGTTCCCAGCCAGCGGCCGCCTGGCCCCCCGCACACGTCGCTCGTCGCGTTGTCGGTCTCTACAGCACCCCCGCCCTCTGCTTCGCCCACGTCGTTCTCTGCACCTCGCCATGCCGCCCCTCCCTCGTCCTGCGCGGCTGTGTCTCTGCAGCCCGTGTGTAACGTGGTTAAAGACACGGATGGACTGAAACCAGGGGATTGTTGTGACCCCGGTCCAGTAGATCCAGAAAGAGAATCGGACGCATTTCCTCCTGATGATACTTTGAAGGAAGCAGGAATGACAATTTTCCCTACAGCGTACTGTGATGTCTTAGAGCAATGCAGAGAAGAAACAATATTAAGGGGTGATGCTGACACGTTGCAAACCTTTCCTAATCAGGTCCCCCATTTGGAATCCCTGCCTTATGAGGCAGTGAAGGAGCTAAGGGAGTCAGTGAGAACATACAGAGTTCAGTCAGCCTTTACATACAATCTTTTGGTTACAAACAGTGACACTTACGCTATGACCCCTCACGATTGGAAAACTGTGTTAAGAATGATCCTCTCTCCTATGCAATACACCGTGTTTGTGACAGAATATCAGCTACATAATTTGACTGATACCTCTTTGCCTCAGACTCGGACAAATCCATGTGGCACAGCACCTCTTCAACTGTGTCAGACAAATGTCACTCACGTTCCTGAATTTGGCCGTCTAAAATATGCACATGTAACAATAGATATTCATTCTTCTTACATATTTGCCACAGCACATACAGGTGAATGCAGTCATGACACCCGTAAACACTGGTTATCTGCTTATGCTGCTATGGGAATCCCACATACTACAAAAACAGATAATGGGCCTGCATATACCTCTAAGGCCACTCAAACTTTCCTCCAAGAAGGGTGTGTTAGACATACTACAGCCATTGCTCATTCTCCCACTGGACAAGCTATCACTGATCACATTTATCAAACATTGAAATCCATTCTTATTAATAAACAAAAAAGGGGGAATATGGGAGACACACTACAAGAAATATTATGTAAGGTTTTGCTTGTTTTGTTTGTGCTGAATTTTTTGAATCGTGTTCATAGAGATACAGCTTATGTGGATCGTCATTTTGAGGCTTCCCCGGTGCTAAAGGAACAGCCTATGGTTAATGTTTGGAATATGGCCACAGGACTTTGGGACTGTCCTCTACCACTGACAACTTGGGGTCGTGAATATGCTCATATTTCCACAGGGACTGGCCCTGTGTGGGTTCCAGCATGATATCTTTGGTCTCATCTGAAGGCAGAAAATAGCATCCAGCCTTTATAGTAATTGTAATTGTGTGTTTCTTACTTAGTGGTATTGCTTTGTAACTTGCTGTGTTATAGATAATATTAGTAGTAGTTTGACATAGTGTGTGATTTTCTGTTCTACCAATGCAGTCTCAAGATTTGGAGTTTAAGGCATTAGCTAGGATGTTGTGTGCTTCTTCTATTTTAGTAATAGATCAGATGTGTATTAAACAGGATTTGATGTAATCAATGCTAGAATCTACAGGAATAGCTCTTTTAATGTTTTAGTACTGTTTGGTTATGATGTTATTAGCCTATTAATTAGCTTTTCTTAATTTGCAAAGACAAAACCTGGAAAGGAATTCTAGTCAAAGAGATGACCCTGTATCATATAATGGATACCTATTTTACATCCAATTAATTGGGATCTGAAAATATAACCATGCATCATTTTAGACAAAAGTGCACGCTAATAGAACTAAATTTGATAGTTTATTCTGTTTTCCAAGCAGGTGTTCCACTTGGGCTCTATATCACGCACTGGCCATGCGGATGTGGTGTACAACTGGAAGAAATCCTTCAGACCCTGAATGCAGGAGAGAATCTGTGATGGGTGAGAGAGGAAATGTGCACCTTGAAGCAGGGGACGCCCTGCTGGCACTACCTGTCACATCCACCACCAACATGGCTTGCTGTTTCTCAAGGGTCAATAAGTATTAATGCCCCTAGTGATACTCTAGTACATTTGTCCTCTAAAATTGGTTCTATTTGACATGCTACTTCATAAAATTGCACAATCATTAATCAATTATTAGCCCGGATAACTCAGTTGGTAGAGCATGGTTATGAACATCTTAAAAGCATTTATTGCACAAATTTTAGTGGTCATTAAAATCAATATATCAGAGTATACAAAAATTGAAGACTTTTCCTGATCAGTTACAGATTAACACAATGGGACCCTCACGGATTTATTTTTAGGTTGCAGAAACTTAGGTTGCAGTACAAACATGTTTGTTCTTTTTAGTAGGTTTAACAGTAATGTTGTTGTGTTGTATTTGACTTGTCTCTTTTTTCACTTTTAGAGTATTGTCAATCGAGGTCTTGATCGAGTTATAATAGTTATGTTATTAATTTAAGTAGTGTTGCTATTCTATAGGCAGTATTGTAAGAAGAATTCTACAGAGCAGCAGCCATGGATCGAGATGAGAAGTTCACAGAGCAGCAGCTATGAAGCAGGATAAAACTACATGAGAACTAATTGAACAATTGAACTGAATTGCTTGTTAAATATGATTAATCGGTCGTTGAACTGAGCCTTTTCATTTTAAAAGAAAACGGGGGAAATGTGGAGAGTGTTTATGCAGAATGGCTTCATGAGAAAGGACATGAAGAGATTCCACTAGTTAAATTGTAAAAGAATGAACGTGACTAAAGACAAAGACGGTCTATTCTAGGGCCGATCACGGGCTAGGCAGCTGAGAAGAAATCAGGATGTGAAAAGACAGGGTATGTAGCTAAAGATGAAATATGTATCTAGAAGCAAGGACGGCCTAAGGGAAAAGCAAGATGTGTAGCAAGGTGTAGACAAAGCTGCAAAGAAAAAGTATCTATAAGACTAACCACAAAGGTCAGATGAAGTAATGTCTAATTCACCAATCCTGAGCTTAACTTTTGCAATATGCATGAACTTATTACTGATTGTATAAATGAGATGCTGTAACACCTAATAAACGAGGCTTGTTGACCATGATAGCATGAGACTTGTCTCCCGCGGTTACTTCCAACATGAATCAGCTGAGGCCTGAAACTACCCTAATGTGAACAAACGTGAAGGTTGCACATCAAGGGGAAAATATGGCAGACATGCAGAAATTTTCTTTGTACTGACAATGTTTCTGAAGAGATCTACATCCTCTTGTTTTCTAGCAGAATTACGACCAGTTGTGGCAACCTATCTCTTGCTTCAGTCTAAGAAGGCTCGTGGCAAGCACATTCCCTTGAGAATTCCATCCCAAACAGGACGTGCCAGTACCACACAGTCAGGAAGCCTGGGGGTAAGTTTTAGAGTTCAGCACAAGGTTCTGGTCAAAATGCCTCTGTGTGCTGAAGCTCTGCCCGGGTAAACAGTCTGGTGGCCTAAACATCGGTGAGGGAGCATGTGTGCAACCAGTCTTGGTCATCAAATCTTGTTCTATGATAAGGCCACCGACTCAGTGTATGAAGGAAAAGGATGTAATCTTTCTAGATTTCAGGGAGGCCTTTGATCCTGTCCCTTTGGCTGCATGTTCCCAACCTTCCATCAGGAAGCCAGGAGTACTGTTCTGGGTCATGAAAAGGCAGCCAGTGGTTTGACTATCACATGTTTATGTGTTTTGATGTTTCACAGTGGGTCTTAAGTAAAAGGAACTCAGGTTTTGGTTGCCTGCAGGACAGATGTTCTTTTGGGTTCAATATGTTTGCATAGTGACTTGCAACCATGGGACTGGTGTTCAAGGACCCTCTTGGTTCCTTCAGTTCCTAGGTTCTTTCTTGCCTAGATTTGACACTTTGTTTCAACAGAAGAGCTGATATTCGCTTTGGGAGCACTAAGCAGCTGTTTATGTGGCTTAGAGGAGGACTGTCTGTCTTCTACCCTGTGGGCATGGAACAGCCACAATTCCCCCTGGAACAACATCAATGACCCACACCACTAATTGGATTCTCCTTTTTAATGTAGTGGTAGTGAGGTGAAAATGTGGCTGTGGAATATTTTTGACTAAGGAACTTCTATATAGATTTTGTTCATCTTTGCGCACCTCATCACCTGATCTGTGTCAGTGAGCAGAAGCTGAAAGCAGGCATGGGATGTTCTGAAGAGCAGAGAAAGAGATAGGGAGGAAGGTGATTAAGACAATCCCCTCTGCTGCTGTGTGTCCCAGAACTGCCCAGTTCTGTGGCAAAGTGTTGTACAAGATGAAGAGGCCAAGAGATTGGGAGTAGAATGAATAGAAAATATGCCTTACTTAGGCCATACTCAGCGTATTAATACTTCTCAGTTAGTTTTAGAATTCTAGAAGTGAAAGGTAAGGAGGTAGAAGCCTGCAAGTTGTGTCCTTTTTTACAGCTGCTCTTTTCTTATGGGAGGATGAAGTGAAGAAGATTGGTCTATTCTACAAGCTGTTCCAACCTTTACTCTTGATTTGCTGTTGCAGCTGCTGTAGCATCCCCAGCATAGACCAGAAAAGACCTTCTTGCCTCCAGAGATCCAAGTTTGTCCTCTGCTGGCCACTTGAGAGCTCAGGGACTATGATGGGTTCTTTTCTGGTGTTTGCTCTTCACTGTCATCACCCAGTTTCTATCTCTTCCTAAAGCAGTTGGTAGGGTGTGTTCAGAGCCTCAGCTCTTCCTGACTCTGCTAAGCATGTCAAAGCTGATGAGGAGGATGTAGCATGGGGTTTGTGTCCCTTCAGACACCTACACTGGAGAAATCTGCAGCTGGCATGCACCCCACCAGCTCCCTTTGGCTGTTACTGCATGGGAGTGGTTGCTAGCAGGTCATGTCAACAGGTTGAATGTGTCACATTTCCAGATCTCTGATTCCATTGGCTGTGTCTCCAGTGACATGAAATACAACTGTGGCTGCTGGGGTTCTTCCATCTGTACAGATTTTTAATGGTAGTCAGGCAAATTAGACTCTGATGCTAAAAAACAGAACAATAAAAGCAGCAACAAGAGACAATCCCAACCAACCGACAATAGCAGCAAAAAACCTCCACACATCTCATTAGGTTGAAGATTAGAGACACCGGAAGGTAGTCTTTAAGTCTCTTTAAGGCGCTGTTCTTACATTGCAGAAATAGAATGATAATATAATTCCATGCTGATAATATCTCCAGATTTTTATCTTTTGGATTTCTTTCAGCCTGCCATGATCCCCGAGTGTGTCTGTTCATGGGGTTTTTCATTTGGTTTTGTAGAACACGTTTGTTAACTTGTGCATTCTCATAGTTCTTTTCTTTCCTCTGCATCTTAGAAATCCCAGTGAAGTTCACCAAGAAGCTCGAAGCTGTTAATGCTGAGATTGGAGGCAGTGTCACTTTAAGCTGTGAAGTGAGCCATGCCAAAGGGAAGGTGGTGTGGCGCAGGAATGCAGTTGAGATCAAACCCAGCAAACGTTTCCAGATTGATGAGGAAGGGGTCAGAAGAACCCTGACAATAAGAGGGATCCGGGCTGAGGATGAGGGAGAGTACTTGTGTGAGTCCAGAGATGACAAGAGCAGCATTACCATCACCCCCAAAGGTATGTCTCTGGAAATGAAGGCTGACAGTGTGGAAGGATCCTTGGCTTCCCTCATCAGCCATTACAACACTGCAAAGCTGAGTTCATTTGTGTGTTTATGCTGTTCTTTGTGTTAACAACCAAGTACAAAACTTGTCTTTCTCTCTAAATAACTGTGGAACAACTGCTTCTGAAGAGCACAGCTGTTAAGTGGGCAAATCAGCCTTCAAGGCTGGAATTAAGCATCCCAAATGTAAGATGGGATTTATATTACCCCTTCTTTGCCTCTTTTCTTCTTGCATCTTTGTAGATGCAAGGAGGATCTCCTCTACAGGCAGGAGATGTGAGTGTGAGTTATGATGATCACTTCCTGCGAGTCATAAAATCTGATGCTTCCAATGAAATCATTGACTCTGTTGGCTCTTTGAAGGTGCTCATATATAATATGATAGCAGGCTTTGAGTATATAAAAGGCTCTTAGAAAGTGGAAGCAAACAATCTGTTCTCTGTGCAGAAATAAGGGACTTCAATTGCAATGACAAAGATGCAAGTTCTACAACAGAAAAGCTTTTTAATGGTTGGATGACTGGATAAGTCATTTGGAGGGGCTTTGAAGCCTTCACGGTGGGTTTCAGAAAAGGTTAGTGAAATATCTGGGGCACAAAGAGCTGAGCATGTCCTGGAGCAATGGAGAAGGGCTGGATGATTTTTGCAGGTATTTTCAGCCATAGAATTTTGTGTTCTGGTGTTGTCAGTACATTCCTTCATACAACATGGACGGGTTGGTTTGTTGCATTGGTTCAGACTTTTGTACTAGGAGCTCAGCAGTGGTTAAAGCTCACACTTCTGCAAACTAAACAAGTTCCTGCAATTCGTCTCTACTCTGTTTTAGCTGTGGATTAGCTTGACAGTTCCCTTCCATAAGCTTTATGGTTCCCTTCTGTAAGTCTACTTACACAGAATGAGTTGCTTAACTTTAAGTCTTGCTCCAGGATTTTAAGCATATTATTAGCAAAAAATATCACAAATAATTTCACCAACAATTCTCCCCACCCATCTGTAGCTTTCTTTTTTTTCACTGGAAGGTTTTACACTGGCAGATAGGGTGGGCATGTAGAAACAACCCCATTAATTCTGACGAAGCTCTGATTTCTCTGACTGGCCTTTGTTTTGTGATTCTGCATGCATGCCCTGTAGCTAAAGCCTGGATGTCTTCCCCAACACCTTCAGTCTCCCATCCTTACTTAAGTTACTCCATTGTAAATCTCTCTGCTAGTCCAAGAGAGTTTTTATTTTACCCCTTCTGTGAGGCAGCAGCTGGATGGGAAGGGTGAGATGAGGACTAGGTTGTTTGGGTGGCTTTTTTTTTTTTTTGCCTAAGAGCCAACTGGGAATCAAAGATACCAAAAATTAAAGACAAACTGTGTCATACCGAGCAGGGTTTGTCAAATCACTGGCATGCACTGTCAGGACAACTTCATCATCAACATATTCCAGGCTGACTGTTGTCACAAAATTCTGCTTCTGTGTCCCAAAATGTGCACTTATCACTTCTATTGGCAGTTGCTCATCTTTTCTCCAAACTGAATGGTTGTAGGAAATAAAAGAGACAAGCAAACAAACCAAACAACCCGCAGATATTAACTTGCAGCTGATTATCAGTGCTGATCGTTGGGCCATGTGCAGCCCTTCACATCCTTCTGCGGCCAACAGAGATTGGAAAATACATAGACCTTCAGAGACTACTTTAATTTCTAGATGCACTGAATTACCCTCTAGAGTGTCTTTCTGAATATAGAAGGAACCACGGGTGACTATGATCCTGATTTATATCTAGGTTCAGGCTTACTGTTTCAGTTAGGTTAGATGAATAATAGTTCCAGAGAAGATAGGGAAATACAGCAGTTCACTGATACCATGTGTCAGAAGAATGCAGCTCAGCGCTGGGCAGTTTGCTGCTTCATTCCCTCTTACAAGTTGGACCCAAGGCTGGAAAAGACCACTGAGATAGCTGAGTCCAACCCCTGCCCACCCTCACTGGACTTACTAACCACGTCCCCAGTGCCACATACCCGTGGCTCTTGAGCACCTCCAGTGACTGTGGTATATCAGCGTGGTTGCTTCAGTTGTGGGAGTTTTCAGCCACTGGCTGTTGTTCTAGCGAGGCAAAAAACCAAAACTGATGGAACAGTGTCTATACAGGAAGCAACTGGCTGTCCTGATGGCTGCCAACAGTTTTGCACAAGGTGTGTCATGCAAGCTTGCATGAGTCTGGTTTAAAAACTTGCTGTTCTGATGGAAGGAGAGGATGTTGGTACAGGATAACTGCGGGATTTGTGCTCTCCCGACATCCAGTTGCAATCACAGCTTATTGTTGCTATAGAAAACAGCTTATCTGTAGACAAATTGAGTTAGTTCCATTACGTGGCTGAATCCCTAAGTGATCCAAGGTGAAGCATGATCCAAACTGGAATTTAGCTAATTGTAGTAGGGAATCCAAGCCTTAATGAGATGAGTTATTTAAAATATGAGTCTTCCATCTAAAACAGCATTGAA
Organism: Coturnix japonica; assembly: GCF_054131305.1. Lineage (NCBI taxonomy): Eukaryota > Metazoa > Chordata > Aves > Galliformes > Phasianidae > Coturnix > Coturnix japonica. The sequence goes on along the minus strand of NW_028188943.1, from coordinate 3,541,413 downwards.
CTCTTACCCTGGTTTATGATAGAAATGAGAGTTTAACAGCAGAAGTCTGAAGTTATGCTCCATATTTCTCATCACTCAAGAGAATATTTGAATATATGAATTCCTTTGGCTATGTTAGAGCTCATAATGAGGTCAGCTGATGTTCTTTAAATGCTCGGAGTCTAGCAATGTGGGCAAGTGGACTGCTATTTGCTGTTGAGTTTTAGGCTAAGAAGCCTGATTTTAGAGGACCATGGACTTCCCCTTTCCCTTCCCCTCTCCTCCCCTTCTCCCTGGACTGATCCTGCATGGTTTGAGAATGATTTCAGAGCAAGGTAAATGAGGAATAGCCATGTGAAAACCTGTTGTTTTAGTGCACTATAAAAGACACTTAGTCAAAAGACAAGTGTGTGTTCCAAGCTTGAGATTGCAGGAGATCCTAGAAACAACTCAGCTGCTCAAACCTGTAGTCTGGCTGAATATTTTATTGTCAGTTATGGTCAGGAGGAGATGCTTGAGTAAGACAAATAAAAGGTCATGGGTAAGTTGGTCCTTCTTGTGATATACTTCTAGGCTTTCATCAGGGAAAAGCTTAATTAGTCCAAATAATTATAGCAGAAACACCACACCAAGAACATGAGAGTGATATTTCAAATTTCTTGACGTGAAGGTAAATGTTACCTGGTTCTGCCATTCCCCAAATGTTTGTTTCATTATAACAAGAAGAACTTTGCAAAAGTAATTTTTTTTTTCAGTCTTGTGTGCAACACAAAAAGGGGTAAAATCTAGGAGGCCACCTGAAATGTTTTTTCCATCTGGAAGGATCCATTTAAGAGCACCCATGGACCTGGTTATGAACAAGTTTTCTTCTTTGCAAAGGCTGTTGCTTAATTAGCAGATACTGTACCTGGGAGAGGAAGAGGGAAGTAAATTGTTTTGGAAGTCCTGATGCTATTCAAGCATTCAAGGCCAGGCTGGATGGGGCTTTGTGCAATCCGGTCTAGAAGGAAGCATCCCTGCCTACAGCAGGGGATTTGGAACTGGGTGATCTCAAAGGTCCCTTCCAACCTAAACCTTTCTCTGATTCCTTTGATGATTCTATTTCGCAGCTGCTGGTGTGAGATCTCCAACCTGTCCCCGTTGTCTTTCAGTGTGGCAGATGAAGCTGGTGAAAGGTCTGCAGCCCCTGGAATTCCCTGAGAAGGGAACTGTCACCTTTTCGGTGGAGGTGTCCCATGAGGATGTGGAAGGGACTTGGCAGAAGGACGGCGTGCGGCTGAAGCCTGCACCAAATATCACGATGGGTGTCCAGGGGAAGAAACATTCCTTGACACTTTCTTCTGTGACCCTTGAAGATGCAGGACTCATTTCCTTTAAAACAGAAGGCATGAATTCCTCGGGGAGGCTCACTGTGACAGGTATTGGTTGGTGCAAGGTGTCATTATCTGCTCCTGTCCCAGATTACTTGAACAGCAGAACCAGCTTCCCTTCCAGCTGCAAAGAATGTTTTGCACTGGGCCATTGCCACTAGAGTATCCCTCAAATATCAAGAGGATTGTTGGAACATTATTGTCCCTAGCACAAGTAATGATAATGTGCTCAAAACAATAGGTTTTTTTGTTGCTAATTACAAGTTCTAGTAAGCATGGAGAGTAGGCACTGCCTTTCATTATTCCTTATGCCAGATGCTCCTAGAGACCTCATTCCCAACTAAATCCACATCGTTCTTTCTCCTTCTCAGAATTGCCTGTGAAAATCAGCAAGCCATTGGCAGACATTAGCGTCACTCAGAAGGACAAGGTCACATTTGAGTGTGAGCTGTGCAGGCCCAACGTGGACGTCAAGTGGTTCAAGGTATGGCATGTAATGGTATTTTCCTTTCTGACTTCTCTGGAAATGAATGAGAGCCTTTAATTTCACTTCCAAGGGATGCGAGTCTGAGCTTTTGCTTGATAGCTTTTGCATTGCTCTCTTTTCTTTATGCTCTTTTACTTGCCCAGATCAGCACTCTTTGTTATTATGTCCTGAGTTCATTTATCAAGTAGAAATGGAAGTTTGTTTTGGGTTTACTGTGAACTCTTCAGGTCATGCTGCACAAAATATTGTTGGTTGGAGTACAGTCTTGAGCTTCAACTCTAACACAGAAATTCTCAGCCAGGATTTTGTAGCCTTGTTGTGAACTGGGTTTTAGGGTGAAATCTCAGTTTTCTTTGCACCTGACAGTGTGAGAATTTGCTCTGGCCCTTTGTGTACCTCCCCGGTGCTCAGCTGTTCCTTCCCTTACTTGGGGATAACGTCATTTATTCAAGGTGATGTCCAAACGGGCTTGTTAACAGTCCTCCGCAGTGCTTTAAGCTGTCATAGGTCAGCCAGAATTTATGCAAGTTCTATAGCCATTCCTACATGTTGAAAACACTGCACTGTGCTTAAGCTTCAGCATATGTGCCAGTAAGCACAGTTCCATTAATTCTAGGGGAGTGGGTGAATTAAGCATAGATCTGAAAGCTCCCTTTGCTCAGTGCAGAGATGGAAGGACTCATGGAGATCTGACTTGATATTTTACTTTCTAGGATGGGAAGGAGCTCCGTCAAAGTAAAAGAAGTGGGCATTACTTCCCAAGGAAATAAAAGAAGTCTTATTATTCACTAGTGAGAATATGAAAATCAGGGAACATGCACATGCCAAGCAGCTGAAGACAAGACATCAGCAACCCTAAAGGTTCATGGTATGTTTAACTGAAAGAGCAAATAAATCCTACTGTGGTATTTTGCACCACAGGAAGAAATGCTTCATGGGCAGTTTGGGCACTTCTTGGTTAGTCCTTTTGGATACCTTTCTCTTTCTTCTTTATGCTCAAGACAGATTTTCCCTCCATGTGTTGCATTGGTTAAACCCCAGTTTGTAGCTCATCACCAGGCGAAGCTTCATCATCTGGTGAAGCATCAGACTGGTTACTGAACACACAGGTCTGCAGTGCCCTGGTAGATTCCACCTTCCCAAGGGACGTCTGAAAGGATGCTTTTTTTCTGATTTCCTACTAGATGCTGTCCTCATGTGGCCACTTGGGTTCAGTGTTAGCATGAACATGAACATCTGTCCTGTCCCATGAATTTGGTGAACTATCATTTTCTCTCTCAGTCTGCAACCAGGTTGGGTTGCTGTTTCAGTACTGGCTGTTTTATGCAGGAACTCTGCTCCTGAGGTTAATCTAAGTTGTATCCAGGCCCTTCAGAAGGAAAGGGAAATAGCAGCACAGAAATATGGTCTGATTCTGACATAAAGAAGTGCAGACCTGGAGAGTTAAAAGGGATTGTGTGATGTTCAAGGGATTTTGAAGCAAAGATGTCCCCTAGGTAAGATTTGTGGCTGACATTCCCCATACATTGTGGGCACACAAGCTAAGGAGAGACTAGTGATGAGCATGCAGAGAAGCCAATGATTCAGACAGGTTTGTAGTGACACGACATTGTAGAGTTCTGTCTAGTTCTCCTTGGCATAGTTTGGAAAATGAAGATGAGGAGATTGGTGGTAACCAATATGGCTTCCTCAAATTCAAGCCATGCCTGACAAACTTGGTGGCCTTTCATGATGGAGTAACAGCATCAGTGGATAATGGGAGAGCAACTGACATCATCTACTTGGACTTATGCAGAGCATTTGATCCCGTCCTGCATGCCATCCTGGTCACCAAACTGGAGAAAAATGGTTTTGATGGATGGACCAGTTGCAGGATAGGGAACTGTCTGGATGGTCACACTCAGAGAGCTGCAGTCAATAGCTCAGTGTCCAGGTGGAGGGTGGTGTTGGGACCAGTGTTATTTAACATTTTTGTAGGCAACATGGACAGTGGAATCAAATGAACCCTCAGCAAGTTTGCAGATGACACCAAGCTGAGCGGTGCTGTTGATGTGCTAGAGGGAAGACTTGTAGATATTTATAAATAGGGTTTGTGGGACGAACGGGATGTTGTAGCAGAGACATCACTCTGGTTGTTATTTCAGGGTTGTTTCAGAGCGGGAAGGGAGTCTGATAAACAGTTGAAAATCTGCACGTCTGTTAAATGTGGGAGTTTGCTGTGGGTTATTTTTTCTTCTTAAGGCTAAGCTTATGCAGAATATTCTGGCTGTTTTAAAGTGATGCCCTGTAATGTCTAAGGAATGGGATGTGAGCTGTTGCTTAAAGCCAGTATTTTTCAGGGAACAGTCTAGTAACACTGCAAACATTGCTTCAGACTGTAACTGGCCTCTAAGTTCTTTGTGTATACTTTGAGATTAGAATCAGTTATCTTTGTCTTCATTTATGTTTATATGTTGCTTACAATAGTAACCTGGCCCTTCTTTTGTGTATTGCTTACAGGGACAGAAGATGATGTTGGTATTTTGCCAAGGACGATTGATATGTTGTTTAAAACTGTTGGAGGAAGGCTATACACAAAAATGGATCTGAAACCTATTCGGTGGAGAGATTACGTAAAACTGACTAATGACAAAGTGAGAGAAGAAATTGCTCTTAAAAATTCGTTGCCTACCTACAAAAGAGGTAGGAAACTACTTTATAAAGAAATGATGAGTACATGCATCTTGTGATAGTTCAGTGTTATCCTTTCCATTCTGTAATGAAAGAGGGTTCTGTATTTACACACAGTTTTCTATTTGTCTTTCTGTTCCTGCTGAAAAAGAATGAAGCATCTTATTAGTGGTGTGCTACACTGCACTGGGGTATTTTAGTTGTGGAGTATGTTAACTTGATCTTACTAATGAGTTGGTTAAGTGTGGACTTCACAGTGTGAAAGGCAGGTGGCAGTAAAATTCCTTCTGAATTATTTCAAGAGCACAGCTGAGTATGAAGTCTGGCTCCAATGATATTTAAGTATTTCGGGGATAAACAACACCTGTCTTCTACATGAACCAAAGATGTGTAAAACTGTTCTAGGTTTAGTGAGTATGTGGAAAGAAAATGCAGTGGACAGCTATATGCTGATCTCATCCTACTCCATTAGAGAGTTAAGATGTGATCGTGCGATATAGGTGCCTCCTCTAGTTTCAAGACCCGTGTTCCTAGGTAAAATACTTGACCTTATAAGCTAAGTAGGTACAAGCTTTGCTGACTATACAAAGCCAGATCTGGGTGAGTGTCATGTAGATGAAAACTTCTATGTTAAAAGTTTTACTTCTAAGCATACTGTATCTGGTAGGTGAGATTCCTCCTCTTCAGTAGATGAGAATTTCTTTCTACTTTTGTGCTGTATAAAAAAGCAACACAACCTGAAGCCTGGGAACTGAGTATACATCTATGAACATCATGAGATCTACATGTTGGGAGCTATTCTGTATTTTCTATGACCAAACTACTTAAAAATATTATATTTACAAAATTTAGTCATAACTTCATTTGTGTAACACTTTGATAGCCTGAGTTAAGAAATAATAAGCTGCTTATCTACATTAAGTGATCGAGTATTCTACCTTAACTTCCTTTTCTGAGAGTTGACCTAATAAGCCATAGGATATGGAAGTCCTGAATTAAGAAAATCCCAATAAGAAAAATATTTCAGGAGTCCAAGATTCATGAAGGGTAAAATGCAGATTATAAATGGGCTATTGAAAATCATCTTATTAAATAACTCCTTTTCCTGTTGGGGATTCTCTCCCTATTTGTTCTTTTTCTTTCTGAATCAGGAAGCTGAAGTGCATCAGATCTTATAGTAAAGGAATTGTCAGAAATGAGTAGTAAGGTGAAACCAGTCAAAATGTGTAGCCAGGATTTTTGTGTTGGCACCTTGGAACTATACTGTATTGTTTTGTGGTAGAGCAATACAGCTGCTTTTAAAATAAATAAATAAATAAATAAATAAATAAAAGCAACCAGTGGTGTATTGGTGCTGTACATCAATAATAAATCCTAAAGTCTCTGTTTTCTTTCGTAGGTAGACCATCACAACAGCACTAATGACAAATCCCCAGCTGATTCTAAGGGTATGTTTTATATTAAACAGTAGCAATTAGAAAAGCTTCTGTAAGGTCAACGACTGGCTTTTTTGGCTAATGCTGATAATAAAAGGATTATTTAGCTTTTATTTGTAACAGAACGGAATAATGGGCAGGACATCTGGGCAGAAAACAGAAGGAATAAAATGGCTAGGAGACTACTGGGACATCTATCATAACCTGGTTTTATGAGGTGAAAGTAAAACAAAGAAAAAGAGTATGATTTGTGATAAGATCCCTAGTGGTTTTCCGACAGGCCTTTAGGGCACTTAAGAACTCACTAAATACTTTTTTTTTCCCTAAAAAGTCAGAACGAAGTGTCCTTACTAGTTCAGTTCTCTATATTGTAAAGACTGAAGAGTTCTGATTCTAACCCAACTATAGATGTTAGATTGGGTTTTGGAAGTGAAAAAGCAAGCTTTATAGCAGGCGTGTCTTTGCAAATGTGTAGGGCAAGTGTCTTGACTTCCAGATACTTGGTGTTTGTATGAGAGGTGGGGATTCTCTGTGTTTATGTTCTGGGAAAAGTTTTAAGCTGTAAGCTTAACTATTACTTATTTTTAAATGCAGCTAGTTTTGCTGTCTCTACATTGACTTGTAATATTTTCTACTTTGCAGGTGCAGAAAATCTCTCAGAAGGATCAGACCAACTTAGCAGATTATCTATAGATGATTTTGTGAAGTTCTCTGGGTTTCATTTTTTGAGATTTACAATGAATGTTTTTATGATTTACTGGCTCCTTTATCAAATGACAGAAAAAAAAGTACACTTCGCCTTGCTCAATACATCAAGGGATATTCTTACGTAAAAGGTAACTAGAATACTTTGCAAACTGCCAAGCTTGTCATGGAATAGTGTAACATGTTTCTTCTGAGATAGAAAACTCTTAAATGTGTTCAGTGTAGCTCTAGAAGTGTCTGCCTGAATGCGAAGGCAACAAGCTACATGTACAGTATTCTCCTTATTCCTGTACTTTGCCCATAAGGCCTGTGTGAACTCCACTGCCTTCATCATCCTTGAAAATGAGAGCCATACAGTCGTTATAATGCAGACAAAATCCAGATAACCCATCCCCAATAAAAACTACAAGCTAAAACAAAAAACTTCTCAGATTGACTTCTGCACCAGTGAATACAAACTTTGGGCTTCTGTAGTTTAAGAACTTAGCTTTTGTACTTTCAGTACTAAGGCTGCTTGCTTAATTTGGATGGAGCATACTTTAGTATACTGGTAGGATAAACTGTTGTGCTATACTATACCTTGCCCTTTTCTGTGGGAGGAAGAATCCTAGTCTTATCTGCCATCAGCTTGTCGTATGTTTGAGGCAAAGTTAATAAAGTATTTTATTGTCTTAACTAAATGTTCTTAGTTTGTATACCTTATTTCTTGTTCACTTTCTCTTTTGCTAATGAAGCTTGCAAAAATCACTTTTCCTTCTTTTGAAAGGTTTGCAGTGGGTTCAGATTTCTGATTCTAAAGAAGCTTTCAGACTTTTTAAACTGGGACAAAAACACCAGAGTTTTGCAAGCACAAAGCTAAATACTTGCTCCAGCTGAAGGTGGGAACTTTCACTAACATTGGGTGTAACATAGTGTGGGGAAGAGGGATGAATGAAAATATTGTTTATGGCTTTTTTTCGGGGAAGAGGCTTTAAAAAGGCTTGATATCTGGTGTTCCATGTGAAATTTTGTGACAGTTTGTGATTCTAGTGCTTTAAACTAGAAGGATTAGTCCTTCAAGCAGATAAGTACATACAAAAGCTAAGTGTTTTATAAAAAACTCTCAACAAAACAACTAAGCCTTCTTCCATGTAAGTAATGGTGGTTCATGAGGGGGAAGAAAAGCAAAATAAACCAAGAAAGAATGTGTCTTTAAAAGGTTTAATGCATCTAGTAGAATTATTGTTAATTGAATTGTTCTGGAATAAATCCAGCAGTGTTTTGAACAGATGTTATAGATTTTAGAAAATGTGTGTATTTCTGGCTATTGACCTTGCTTCATTTCTCCTTTTAGCCACAGTATATTTACAATTAAGGTACTAAGAATCGGAGACCTTGAAATGCCACGAGTGACACGAGTCAATGAGTAAGTTCAGAGCAGAGTTCCCTTCTTCTTTTAGGATGAAATTGTCAGTTACTTTCAGTATTGATGTATTGATATTAGGCTACGGACACTAGGTTCCCTGATACAGCCTCCTGTATGAGTGGCGGTTCCCCATTTCCTGTCATTATGCAGTACTAAACCATCAAGTTGTAATGCTGTTCTATATCTTGTGCCCACTGTTCCACACAGTGTTCCTTTATCCTTCTCACTCAACTTCTGAACTAATGTAAATCCTCAGAAGGAAGAATATGGCAGAAAAATGGAAGCTGTGTTGGAAAAGAGTTTGGCAGGAAGTAGTGTGCAACTTCACTAGGAAAGCAACATTAAAAAGCATGAAAGGGTTCAAGAAATTGTTCCTCTAGGAGGAGTGGTTGTGTTGGAAATGATAAATAATCAATGTACATTCAAAGGCAAGAAAACTTAATTTTCCTTTTCTGCCTTCAGATTATCACTGTGTGATCTTGCTGGTTCAGAAAGGAATACCAAGACGTGCAATGAAGGTGACAGACTGAAAGAGAGTGGAAATATCAATGCATCTCTCCTAACTCTAAGCAAGTGTATTAGTGCACTCAAGATCAGTCAGCAGTCAAAGTAAGTCCTTGTACAAACTGTAAACTAGTTGTAGATTTCAGATATCATGTACAATGTTTAAACTATTGTTTAAAATGCAGAGTACGAAACTATGTTATGAGTGAAAACTATCTGTAGGCTTCTGCAGATGTGTGAAGACTTAATGATCTAAGAAAGTGATCTATAAACTTGCCTTCTTTTTGTTGTTGTTTTTGTTTGTTTGTTTGTTTGTTTTTTCAAATAAAACCATTCCATTTCTAAATTTCTGAATATGTTATCATAGACTTAAGCAAATTAGCGTTGTGTTTTGGTTTTTTTTTTCTGGCCTTGCCTTCTCAAACAAGTCCTGGGGCAGATTATAAAATTTGTTTTCACTATTTTCACTTTAAATGTGTGAAATGTTAGACCTTTTCCTCCTTTGTTAGTTAGTTGCATTTATCATTTAGTTCTGCTGTAACAGTTTTCCTCAGGGATATTGCTGTGCTTTGTCCTAGCCAAGAGACATGGTCAGAATATATATATATAATATACATACACATACATATATATGTATATATATATATAAAATTTGGAAAAAATTATATATAGATATATATAATTACATATATACATATAGATATATATAATTACATATATACATATATATATATTTTTTTCCAAACCTTGATGCAACTTCATCATTCTTTCTGATCTAGCTAACCAAATTCAGAGAGAAGAAAGCCTGCTTGCTACTTCTGTCTGAGGTTGTGCTCTAAATGAGTGCAGACAGAGCTTTCTGTATTTTAAACAATGTAGTATTTATTTACAGTCACAGCTGGATATAATTGCAGAATTCTCTGCTGATTCTCATTTGAAGGTGTCTTTCTGTCCCAAAGATGAGGTGAGCTCTGTGTTCATGAAATGCCACACTGTGCCTGGTAGCCTATTCAAATTCTGTTATGCTTAAAAGTAGATGAAAATAGGCCTTGCTACTGGATTAGTCTCTTATCTGTCTGTCCTTTCTAGGGAAGAAGGATTCCTTAAAATTAGCTGCTGCTTAAAGTGCTTTGATTTATTCAGAACTGTTTTATTTGTTGGTCCTGATCACTTGAAATTTTAACAATATGGGGGAAATGTAGTGATGACTTTGATAGTAATTTTCTTTAAAATAAGAACTCATTTACCACTCCTGCACTAAAGCTACTTATGGGTCACGTGTGTTGTGACAGGAGCGTAGCTATGTGAAGCTTTTAGCTCTGTTGGCAGAATTCAGTAGCTGTAAAGAGTCCAGCAGGTAACCTCACTAGAGAACAGTGTGTTTAGTCACGCTTTAGGAGTTCTCTCCTAATTTTCTGTACATCACCAGCTGTTTGATTCAGTGACTTAACCTTGGTTTAGGAAACACCAGAGATGTTGTGATAAGTATATGCTTCTTTATTTCCAAAGTATTTACTATTGTCCTTTCCTAGAGACAATATACTGAGAGAGTGGTTATCTCTGATTTTGTTGGGTACTGTTTTCTTAGAAGTAGATAGGTCAGTTTGCCAGATGTGGTAAGGGAAAGAGAAAGGTGAGAGAGAATTTAAGCTAACGTGGGGCTGTATGACCTATCTTAGGCTGGATGTTGAATGTACTTTTTGTTTTAAATGTTCTCGTGGGTTGTCTAAGAAGATAATGGCTGCATAGTAGCTGGAACAATCATACAACCTGTCTGCAAACTAGCAAAAAGATTAAATTCAAAACAACCCACAACTCAAAATGATTTAAAGACTAGTGCAGTTATTAATGTGTTGTCTTCCACTTGGATAGCTCTCACATTGAAATGAAGCTGTTAACTTCTGCTAATGGGATTTGTTGTGGTTTTTGTCTTCAAAGGGTGCAGCAGCACATACCGTTTGGTGAAAGTAAGTTAACACACTTTCTTCAGGGATTCTTCAGTGGAAAAGGGAAGATACACATGTTAGCAAACATCAGCCAGTGTGCTTCAACCTATGAAGAAACACTCAATGTGCTAAGATTCTCAGCTATTGCACAAAAAGTGAGTATGTTGTAGACTATTTTGTTGATCAGTACTTATGATTTGCATTTAAAGAAAAAATTCTGTTCTTCTAAGAATATGAATCTATTTGTGTAGTATCTGTAGTGAATCTGGGTGTTTGTCTCCATACAGCAGTCAGGTTTTTTAATTTAGTGTTTTAGTTGAGCTTAATTTTCCTACAGAGTTTTCTATCTACTGGGGTCTTTGTGTTTCTTTGGGGTGTGAGGGCAGAAGCATCTTCTGAGAATCTCATTCCTAAAAAGTATTCAACCTAACAAGAAGCAACTTGTTACATCTGGAGGAGATTTTATGCTATTTACTTAATTTTTCTCTCTTCTCAAAATATGATCCCATGTAGGAAAGCAAATCCAGCTACACCATATGTTGCTGCTGTTGTAATTTTGAATATTGTCCAGTTCAAGTGTTGACAAAAGAAGTGGAGCAGCAAAGAGTTTGAAAAGCTGTGTTATGGCCATCAGATGCTTCAGTGGGAAAGTGGGGGTTAAGCGGAATGGGTAGGAGTGAGCGCTATGATATAGCACTGAAGAAGTTAAGCTGTCAGATCAGTGCTACAGTCTTGATGGAAAACTTTGAAGTGCTGAGAGTTTGTGTTTGAAGCTAAGATTCTCAGCTTTCGTAAGTATGGGGTTAAATGTCTATATCTTGATTTTTACTTTTATATTGTAATCTCTACTCTTCTTTATGTCTTGTTGATGCAATGTTTTCATTCCAAGAAATATAGAAAACTTTTGAATCACTCCCAATAAGAGAAGACCACATGCAAATTAATTAATCTGTTCAAAAGCTACCTAAACATTAGAATATCTGGAAAAATTGATTACTTAATAAACTATCTATTGGCTACTTATGTAATACAACCTTTTCGGTGTGTTACAGACTTTGAAATGCAGATGATTAAATTGGATGAGTCTGTTGAGCAACTTATAGAAGCAACTGAGGTAACTTTATCAAGATGTTGTGTAAAATTGTTTTAATTAATTACTTAATTAATACCAACTTGTGGTAGCTTAAAATGCTATTCCAGTAGGCTCAATTAATAGATTTCTTACTGAGCTTAGCTTAACTGAATTTGCCTTTAATGCATTGTGTAATTCAGCTACTTAACACTACATTAGAAACTGATGACTGAATTTTTTTTATTTTTTATTTCCAATCTCAATCAAGGTGCAGAAAGATGACATTATTACAGAGCTACAAGACTTAAAATCTCATTTAGAAGAAAAAGTAAAAGATTATGTGAGTTTTACACATCTCCGTATCCTTATACAAAAAAAGAAAAACACTAATTCTATGCTTGTAATCAACACATTTTTGGAAAACTGATTTTCTGTATGTAGCTGGAACTCGCTTGAAATTGTAAACAATTCAAATTTATCTGAAGGTAGTTGTTGTTAACACAAACAACAAAAATATCAGTGTGTTCCACTAACTCCTGCCTCACACTCCTACATCAGAGGAAGAGCAACAGTAAAAGTATGTTGAGTAGAGTTGGAAGTACGAGTAGGAATGGTCAGGATATCTCCACGTTCTATGCAGTCCATAAAACTTTATCCTGACTAATGTACTGCGAGCTACTGAATATGTGAAGACTAGCTTGATTAAGTATGTGTGCATACCACTTCTGGTGGTTTTGTTCATTTTTTGATGTTTGGTAGCCTGAAGTAGCTCTGAAAACATTTATAGTTAATTCTGTCACTCAGATCTCTAACCTTGTAAGCTTAGCAACTTGACCCTTCTTAATCTTTGACTGTCTGCATCACTGCAACTTAGTATTTCCATGGTATTAAAGCTGACTGTGATGAGTAGTCATGTCCTCACCTATTACTTCTTCCAAGAACAAGGCTCCAACTCTATCTGTGAGATTGTGTGGCCTGAACACTTCTGAGGCTTTTCTTTTCATAAGTTACTAAAGATGAATAATCAGTCCTTGGCAGTGCCAGCATGGCTTAACAATCGTCATCTTGTAAGTAAGGAAGCTTCACTTGTGGTCAAGGACACAATCTAAAATATGCGTGACAGAGCTGACTAAGCTTTAAGGTTGGATTATATCTGTCATGATGAAAGTGATTTTAGCAGCTTAGCAGAAGTGTGATGTGATGAACTTGTATGAGAGCTGACCATTTGCTCTTTGACCATGTTTGTAATTTCGTTGACTTCTTGGAAACAGGAAATTCTTTGATAAACTGGTAAACTCTTGATTGTGTGCAAGTCTTTTACTCTGTGACCTGCTAGGCTCTTGCTTTCCCTTGTATACTCTACCGAGTATTGCACTTGTCATTATCTGAAGGTGTACTTGTTCTGTCTGCTATTGAGATTTGTAACTGATGTCTATAGAGTCACCGGGTAAATATTTTAGCTGTATGGTTTTGTGTAAATATTTGCCTACAGAAGATTACTGAGACTTAAGTGCTCCTTTTGTTAAGCTTCAATGTAACTGATCTTATATCAATACAGGAAAAGACTACCTACCATTTAACTACCATTAAAGCAGAACCGGCAGAAGAGAACACTAATAAAGGAACTGAAAGCAGCCAATTTTCAGTGCTTTCAGTTAAAGCACTGAAACAAGATAAAACTGAGTTGGAAGTGGGAAGAAAGCGCAGTACTGATGAAGATAAGCCTACTGTGGAAGAGCCACCTCCAAAGAAAGGTACAGTTTCTTCCATCGTTGAACAGGGTGTCTTCCAAAACAATAAATTGCTTCCTATTCCGGATAGGAAGCAAAAGGCTGTGAAGCACGTTACCTTATGGTATAAGGAGAAAAGCCACTGTGTTAAACTGTAAATAGAAGTAACTGTTATGTAAATATCCCTTTTTCAGAAGGTCCTATGCTGTTCATTTTTGAATGCTTAAGAATAAAAGTTTTTTGCACTATTGTTTTCCTTTTTGCTGCTTTTTCCTCATCTGTTGATGCACTTGCAGATTTGGTAATAGTTTTAAAGCAGTTTCTTTAGGATTGTTTCAACTGCTGTTGCTGATCTTCTGAGTAGCATCAGCTGTTCAAGTGCTTTTTTTTGTTTGTTTGTTTTGTTTTTCCTGAAGCAACTATCAAAATTGTTGACGACCTGCTAATTGCTCGCTCATGGGCAATATTTGAGCAAAATGGTTTGGATAAGCTCTGATGCATTTAACTTCACTTCTGGGCACAGCTGAGCATCAGTGTTCCTAGAATTACGGAAGGCATATACAATGTAGAAGGGAAAATCTAAAACTTAGCTGTATTCCCTTCCTTTCTTGTATTCCTCTTGCAAAATATGTGCAAGGGAGAAAGTCAAGGCCTTCTTTGGATGAGATGCTGTTCTTGGATGATTTGTCCCTGCTGCCTTTATTTGGCATAAATATTGAATCCTAATGTGACCACTGAATGGCATCACATATAAGCATCTTACCAGAGACTGAGGGAGGGATGTGGACTCCTCCATACTCCAAATAGTAGTGGTTTGTTCTAATCATATGACCAAAGCTCTCATTTAAAAATTAATGACAGCAATGCTCCACATAGGAATTAAAATGGGTAGCTGATAGTCACAATGTCAGCATGAAGTTTTCTGTTAAGAAGTACTGAGTATTCAATCATGTTAAAATTTTCTTCTATTTGTGAGTATTAATAGCGTCCAATTTCAAAAAACACTTAATATATATTCTTTAGCTATGTTAAATATACACAGTAGAACAATGAGCACAGGTATGTTGTGCTGGTTCTTTTGTAGAATTAGTTATATAAGTAGCACGAGCAAAAGTGTTTTAGGAGATGCTAGGTTATCTCAGCTTAAAGTTCAGGGTATTTACACCATTCTCTGAGCTTTTATGTCTTGTTTCCTATGCTCTGTATTAATGCTTTTTCCCTACTTCCTGTGTAAGGAGCTTCTAGACTGAACATTACACATCTTCTCCCTAGTCTTATTTATCTTGCTTTAGTGCTTGCTTGTTGTTTTCAGCATAAAGTGTTTAGATTACTTATAAATCGTATTCCCCTCACTAGTGTTGCTGGAAGCAGCAATCAAAACCCAAAACCTGGTTTGGGGTGGAATATGCCACTGCTGTTTCTTCAGTATGACTTTTAAATCAGTTGAGGGCTGTATATAAAACTCCTTAGATGAGTTAAGAGGCTGTTTCCATGCAGTACATGTGAATCTGTATGTAATGCAGGCTGCACGTGGGCGCTATAAAATTCTGCATTTCTGTAGTTGTAGTAATAAAAGGACTGTACAAGAATCACCATGGAATATATTGTTGTGGTGACCCAATCCCTAGTAAGTCTTGACTTATATTTATTTTTCTAATACTTAAAGTATGCATATTATGGAATGGACATAACTGGATTCTAAAGCAATGATGAAATACAGCAGAAGTCGCTTTTGATAGAAAGAAAATGCATGTGATTTTAGCTAATTGCTCACCAGTTAAAGAAAAAAACAGCCCCAAGCTAATGGAATATTTATGGAAACTTGAATCTGCAAATTTGTACAACTTTATGACTGAACTTTATATGCAAAAGAGTAAGTGTGGACAGAAGTAGGAATCCTCATATTTTGTTTAGAGATCAACTGAATAAGAGAGACAGATATCAACACTTAAGTGATCAACTTGTCCAGGGTTTTATCTTTCTTTTGAAAGTAAGAGGACTGTGAGTTGGAATGAAATTTCTTAGAGAACTGTTTATCTACCATTTAGATGTAGATGGAGTGATTCCTGGCTGCCTTATAGGGATTGCTGAAGCACGGAAGATAGAAAGAATATAGCTGTGAATTATCTATCTCGTTCCCATGTTTCTTAAATCTAATTAGATTTTCTACTGGTGTGGAGTGGAAGGTTTGAGTAGTGCCATGGTAAAAGTGTTCTTCCAGACTGAAAACCTTTTGCTGTTAATTCTGTATAGAAATCTGAGGCACCTGATTACGTGTCCAGAGGACTTTAATTCCTTCACTAGTATCAAATACTATGTGATGTGAGGGTATGGCTTGCATATTTGTGACAGTTTTTCACTTAGAAGTTGCTACTTGGTGTTGTGAACTGCTATGTAATAATGATTTTAATCAATCTGAGCTACATTCCTGTTCCTTTTTTTTTGTTTGTTTGTTTGTTTTACAGTAGTTGTAAATGAGAGAAAGAAAAAGAACACTGTAGAGCAAAGGACAATTGAACACATGAAACAAAAGTGCTCCGCGTACCGAAAGGAAGTACTAGCACTGAGGGAAAGAACTGAAATCTTGGAACATCATTTAACTGTGCTTGAAGAACAATGCAGAAGAGAAAAAAATAAAAAAGAAGATTTCAGTAAGCAGGTAACAAGCCTGCGTATTCAGCTTTCTTTTTCTGAAGAAACAGCTGATGCCCTCCGTGAACAAATTCTGCAGGGTCAAGCTGACTATCGGGAAATTGCTTCTGAACTGGATGAACAGAAATCTAGAAATATGACACTTGAAAACAAAAATGCCCAACTAACTAACAACATAGAAGTTGCCAAAGAATATATAATTGATAAAGTGTCACAAGTAAAAGAAATGCGGACCAAATTAGATGAATTATACAAATGTCACGTAGAGTTTCACGCCATCGGTACTGACTTTGTCAGTGTAAAGGATTCCTCAGACTCTGAAAAAGATGAGCCAGGGACATCTCAAATTAGTTCTGCATGCATTCAGTCACAGACTTCTTCCATCTCAGATCTTGTGCAGGACCTCTCCTTTAACTATAGTCTTGAAAGGATTTGGGAAGTATGCAGAAGTATTGTTGATGTTTCCTCACAAAAAAGTCAGCACATCAAAGCACTGCTTCAAGACAATGAAAATCTAAAGGCGGGAATGAATAATGCTGAAAATCATAATCGTCAACATGTAATGAAGCTATGTGAGATTACAACTCACACTAGTCAGGAAGATGATCTTGTGAATCAGTTACATGAGCAAATAGAAAAGAAAACTCTGGAGTTTGAAGAAAAGACTGCAGAAGATCAGAGAGTGATTGCACAATTTCAGGAGGAAGTTGCCAACTGTGAGGTAAAAATAAGAGAGCTTGAATATCGCCTGGAGGCTTCCAAGACAATGGAGGACAATGTGTCAAAACTCAATAAATTACTTAAAGAAAAAGAATCTATTATTGTTAATCTGGAGACAGTTACAGCAACTCTGCAGGAGAAGTCTGCAAATGCAGACAAAAAGTTTGAAGAGTTAAGTAGCAAAAAAGCAAATCTGATTCAAGAAGTTCTGCAGCTTAAAAACAGCTTGGAGCAGATGAAACACTCTCTTCGGGAAAAGGAAAAGAGTGAAATGGAGAAAGTGCAACGTATAGAATCGTAAGTAACCACTGAGTTAACTTAGAGCCCTTTGAGAATGAACTAGAGTTAAAAATAGTTAATGGGAACATCCCTTCGACTTAATGCATCTGCATGCTTATCAATGGCCAAACTACTACTTTAGGATGCTTTGGTATGCTACTTGAGTTCCAAGGGAAAACAGGAGTGTGCAAGGAAATAAAGAATAATATGGGGATTTCTGGTGGTTTTGTTGTCCATCCCTCAGAATAGCATCTGAATAATTTATTGCTTCAGCATCTGATTATGAGAAGCAAGCTGAAATTCAAAAGTAATTGTTTAAATCTTGTCACTGGTCTAGATAGATTTAAGAGTCTATTTACAAATAGAAACCAACAGGCAGGGCATGGATTAAGCTGTAATTCCTGTTTCCATGAGATGTGTAACAGTAATGTTCTTTGTCTCTTTATTTTTATCATAAGGCTAGAAAATATTCTTTCTGAGAGTTCTGCCCTTGTACTGAATTTGAAAAAAGATTTGCAGAGGAAAGAAGAAGAGTATGCAGATCTAAAAGACAAATAGTCTGATGCCGAGAAACAAATTCAGCAAGTACAAAGCGAGGTTTGTAGTCAACTGAGCTATTTTTTTCTGTAAGATTATGCTTGGCTTTCTGCTGTTAAAACTTCTCAAACTTTAACTACGAAGCTGGAAATTTCACACTAGTGTGGCTAGCAGCAAATCTTAGGTAAAGTTGCCATTGAAGCTCTAGAGGGGACCAGAAGTTAAAACATGGTTTCGCATAGATAGTGAACAGAGGAAAGTAAAGTTGGTTGGTAGTCTGGAATAAGGTTTGTGAAGAGAATAGCTAATCTGCCTCTGGAGGGGACTTGTTATTATCTCTAAGTTACTGGTGACTTGCCATTGGTATCCGTGGTAACTCCAAAGCCTAAAACCTAAGTCTTGTGAAAAAACGCTGATAACTGGGAAGAAGAATGCTATTTACTTGAAGAGAAATAGACTAATTTCCAGAGGCTCTTTAATATAAGCATGTATATTTTTTTTCTTCAGTTTCAGCTTCAGTGATGTTAATAGTTAAAATTTAATTATTAAACAAAAAGATATTTTAAAACCCATTTTGCAGGATCTTAGTCTGAAAGTTTATTGGGTGTGCTTGGGGTGGAAAATTGAAGCTTAAAAATGAATTCATGTCTTCCTTGGTAACCTTGCACTTGCTGTCGTTTTCCTACTCAGCACTTGTTTGTGAATTCCTCTTTATTTAACAAAGAAGTATTTGGCCAGGTTGGATTACAGAAGTCTTTTAATGAACCGTGAGCTGTGCTTACATTACAGGTGTCCACGATGCGTTCTGTGGAGGAATCCCTCAGGAACAGGATGGATGAACTTGAAAGGATTAATAACCAGTTTAAGGATGAGCTGGATTATAAAGACTATACTATCCAACAACTTAAACAGGTATTTTTCTTGCTCTTAATTTTTATTAAATGAATGATGCAGGTTTTCCAAGCAACAGGAAAAAGGTCAAAAAAAAAAAAAAAAAAAAAAAATTGGAGCAAAATGAAAGTGGCCAACTGAAATTAGCGGTAGACCATGAAAGATATTCAAATAATTAGTCACTACAGAGCACTGGCATATTGCTTTAAATACAATAATCTGCATAGTAAATACATATGTAATACATGCATGTAACCTGATCTTGTTGAGTGACATCACGATATGTTAATTGAAATGTCTTACCATAAACTCTTTTTATCAGCTTGAGTCCTTATTTATGCTATATGAAAAACTTATTAATTCTAGGCTGTCTTAAAGATTCTGCTTGTTTCTACTGTGTATGCTTTTCTTTCAACCTGAAATATAGGAGCTGGAGGAAAGGGACCATAATCTTCAAAACTGGCGTGAGGAGAGAGATCAGTTAGTAGAAGCTTTGGAAGAACAGCTCAAAACTTTGGCTTCTATTGCCATACAAAAAGAGACAGAAATAGCAGAACTGAGACAATCTGCCTTAAAGGATTCAAGCAAGGTCAGCTCTCCTTTCCTCCTACCTGATTAGCTACCCATAAATTCTGTAAGACTCCTGTACCTGCTCTTTGTATTCTGGGAGTGGTTCTGTTCTTGAACACTGTCATATTGACATCATGTGCAACTAACCAAAAAAAGCACCAGCTTTTATTTTTGTTCTTCAGAAACAGAATTTCTGTTAATTACTAAAATTTCAATTTTTTCAGTAGTTCAGATAAGCAGATGTCAGTTTGATGCTTATGATCCTACAGTCAGACTGGACATCTGTAGCTTTTTCAGATAATTCACAGCATTTCCGGATCCCAAGCTAGGCTCAATACTCAGACGGTAGTTCTGTCTCAGGTTTCTTACTTTCTTTGCTTTCTCAGAGGTAGTATCTACAATGGCATGAAAAGACAGAAGGGGACGTGGAGAGAGATTAAGGAAAGCATCAAAAAGCAGAGGGGGGATGATCTCTGGAAGTTGCATTTCTTATTTCAACATCCAGCTTTTAATCAGGATAGCCAATCTAAGCCGTAGCATAGAATTTCAGAAGCTAAACAGAAGACTAAATGAGTTGTGCTCTTTTGAGAATGTTTGGATTCACTTTCTCTGAGAAGAAAGATGTTCTCATAGCAAAACTTCCCCTACAACTGCCGACTTTCTCACAGTACCGAGGATTTGGGAACAAATAAAAGCTCGGGTTATTATATCTTAAGGGAGATGAAGGCTGAAGCACATAAGTAAAATAGAAGAATCAAAATATATTGTATTACAACTTCCCAGGCAATTCTGTGACTACTGCACTTGTAACAGTGACCGTACAAATCCATGAAATGTTACTGTTCTTGAATAGTTAAGTGTTCTAGCCTGCAATTCTAAAACTGATGCTACTAAGTAATTGCAATACTGCTTGTGTGTGTTAATTCCTTTTGCCAATCCCACAACTCAGCAGTTTTTACTGTTTATTAGGATAATGCAACTGTGATAGAAGAGTTAAGAAAAGATCTGGCTGACAAAGATGACTTTATAAAGGAATTAAAACAACGCATTAACCACAGTAGCCCTCAGTGTTTGACAGAAATACCTTTACTTGAAGAAAGACAAAGTAGAAGGAATGACTCTGTAAATGAAAAGGTATGATTATATTTATAGAAAGTCAGTACTTAACATCTTGTTAACCCCTTTTTGTTCTTCTGTTTTCCTAGGAGATACTGGAGCTAGAATCATTTTTCTTAGCACACAGTCCTTTAACTACATATTCAGTGATGAGTACTTGTTGGTTCTTTTTGTCTTCCACTCAAACATGAGCTCTCATCTTCTCAAAAATATTTTATTTACTAGAACACCATCTCTCTGTGTACATTATGGAACTTTTCCATGCAGTTTTCCATGTATTCGTATGTGGATGCTGAAGATTAGGCAGAGGTTTAGCCTTTGGTGTTCTAACATAGCAGCTGTGAGCGTGCAGAGTATGGGGGGAATGGATGACAAAACGACCAGCGTTACAGATTTTGTCCCTAAATAATGTCTCGCTTTCTCTCTTTTGGAGGCAGAATACTGCCTGAGACTGTTAGTGAGACCCAGTAGGGTGTATCTGAAGATCACACAATGAATAGATGTTACTACCTTCCCACACTTGTGCTGTGTTTCAGCTTACGTGTTCATGTGGCGTCTGAGCTTGAGGTTTTACACTGTAACTTTAGAAAACTCGAGATATTTTGGAGGTCTAATGCATAGCCTAATCTTTACTCCTTTTAAATATTTACAGCCTAGGAAACAACAAAGCAAAACTAAAACTGGAGAAAGTATTCCATTAAGATGCAAAGCTGAAGACAATTATTTGTCACATCGATGTACTAGGAGCCTCACTTCATTAAATGAATCTGAGGTTAGTATGAAACTTCAGATCTGAAAATGTTGTGATTGTATTGCTTTTGATAAGGAATGAGTAGGAAAAGATCTCATGTTCTCTAAACAATTCCCAAGTTTTAATTTATTTATCCCTTTCAAGGTGATCAGATCACCTGTTTTTATAGCCTTTGATAGGAATAAAAGCTGTTGAAACAATTGTGTGATGAATTTTTGTCAGGTGCTGTTGAAAACTCTCCTCATGTTAATGCTTATGAAGTGGCTCATGATTAGATAAGTTACTTGGAAAAAATTCATGGAGCCACTGAAACGGGCACAGCAAAATGAACTTATTTTCTTCCTCTGCAGGATTTCTGGACATTGTTTTGTTAGCAGATGATGTTAATCATTCCTATATAAGTTTTTAATTGCTAACTTTCATAAAATAGCAGTTACATATATTTTAAAAACAAAGTATTTATTAACCAACTTAATTCTTGGAAATACAGTGGGTGGTGATACTCCATTCAGATTCTTAGCAGAGCCTGATA
Organism: Coturnix japonica; assembly: GCF_054131305.1. Lineage (NCBI taxonomy): Eukaryota > Metazoa > Chordata > Aves > Galliformes > Phasianidae > Coturnix > Coturnix japonica. Next base: position 3,520,061 of record NW_028188943.1, on the reverse strand, counting down.
AAGTGGCTCTGACTACTTTTTGTCTTTCTACAATCTTTGGTAACTTTTGGAGAGGAAGAAGACTCCCCTCAGGGGGTCGGAACAGTGTAAGTAGTAAAAGCTGCTAGTCTGTGTTTGGGACACTGGAGTTTGCTAGTTACTAGCAGCAGTAGAAGCAGCCATCTACCATTTTCTGATGCCCCCAGCAGCCTGTCTTCCATGTGTTCAACCAGCATCTGAACTCATTTTTGATATGCTAGCTGAATTCCTGCCATAGAGAGGGAGGAGTCCAGGTGATCTCAGTTCTGACTTTGTTGTTCCTGTTGAGAAAAACAGGATTGGGTGGATTGTGGACAGTAAGTGCTGCTGGGGAAATGCATACTGACATTTCCCTGTCACTTAGCTGTGCATTTGCTGCCATTTGACCATGAGCAGGTACATGATAGCCTTCAGCTTAAGTACGGTGTCATTGCTTGAATGTCTGTATTCTCTCCAGGGAAAAGATAGCAATGGAGTTCTTTAATGACTTGTACTGGGCTTGCACCTTGCCAGCTGGACCTTACTTATGTAAATAACATCTCTAGTGTAGAAGAGGAAGGGCAAATTCCCTAAGATTAAGCTGGAAGTTAATTGAACACTTGAATCAAATGCTCCTGTTCCTGCCCAGTTCTGACGCAGCAGAGTTGAGATGAAGAAAATCGTGTCAGTTCTACCACCATTCTCTATTAAAAAAAAGTGTAGTTGTCTGTGCCCTTGAGAAAAAATGACTTGTAAAGTATCAGGCTCAGTTTAACATGGAGAACTTTTTTGTGATCATAGATTGGAAATAATTTTAAATGTAACAAGTTCTAGGAAAGAAGGGTAAAACTCTGCTGTAACTGAAATAGACTCCTTCTGTTACAAGTGTTCTTACAGCAGGAAAATCGAATGCTTACATATCCTTTTCCAGATGCTTTATAGCTTTTTAATCTCATGGCTACCTTAACACTTGCACTTAAAATTCTTCTGTGCTATCAGGAGCATTTGGAAACTGTCCTCGACTCTTCTGGAGTGTCCACAGAAAATGGCAAAACTAGTCAGTTCCCAAAACCAGAGCTGGAAATCCCACTGACACCTCTGCAACCTGATAAGACGGAGATAAAGCAGCACGGCAGCATGATACCTTTAGGAGTGAAAATGCGTAAGGCAAAAAAGAAAAGAAGTGATGACATGGATGAGGTATGACCTAGACCCAACAGAAAACAAAATATCTGATGCCTTTTTACCAATCTCATTTAAGCATTAAAAAAATGCTATTTCTACCTCAGTAAAGTAGTTGAAGAATTTAATCAATGAACTGCTTTAATGAACAAAACTAATAGCCAAGCTCAGTGATAATGGTTTAAGAGAAGGGAATTTCTCTTAACTCCATTATGTATTTTCTTTGAAACCTGTAGACATAAATCAGCATTTTAGACATCATGAGATGTCTAATACTGATATCTTAATGTCCTGTTTTTATAATTGAATGCTTATTTATTATTTGATTTACAGTGGAATAGTTACCACTAGCAAATACTTCCCTACTATTAGCAAAAGTGTTTAAAGTGTTCACTTTTGTGACATCAATTGTTCTTTCCAAAAGAATCATGGCTGAAACTTGTCTTATTTTCCCAGGATTTTGTGAAAAGTGAGAACACGAAAAATACAAAATCTGTCATGGCTTTTAATTCACCCTCTGCAAGTGACGAGAAAATGGTTGGTTTTTGTTCTAGTTTTGAAGCTAGCTTGAGACTTCCTGTAATTGTGTGGTCACACGAAAGAAGCAGTGTCTTATCCTTATGTGTATACCTGAATGGGAATCTTACATGCTTATGAGCTCTTCCTATTAAATTCCATAAGCTAACCAAAGGGCAAGTCAGTCTGTCCCCAGAGCGTGTAATGGCTGTACTGTGTAATGATTTGGAGGGAAGGATATTGCACACTGAATAGTTGGGAAGAGAAGCTTTAGTGTATTATCGTGTGCTTTTGTAAGTGAAGCCCTTGTATTAAACTAAGGTTCATATCATTAATATGCATGGCAGTTATTAAAAACAGACGTTCACATGTGATAGCAGTATCCTTGGCATGGTCAGAGTATGAGTAGTAGATTTTTCCCATCTGTTGTCTTCTGTTTTGTATGTTTGTTTATTTTATGTAATTAGAACAGCTTATGTAAGAAACAACTCCACAGCTTGGGAGCTACTTTTAAAGAAACTACTGCCTTATTAAGAAACTTTAAGAAACGTATGCCTTGAAATAGCTGAGATTTTGACAACTCCCTAAAGGGTATAAAATTGTCTACATTACTTGCCGTTGTGGTATCATCAGCATAATGAACAGAGGTGTCAGTAGTAAAGCTCAAAATGTCAACTTAAAATAACGTTGAACTAAAATGAAGTTTAAACAATGCTCTTGTTTCACATGTTCACATCTCTGTTGAACAGAAATCCGGAAAAGACTACTTCCTGAGAAAGCGAGTACATGCTTCAAGACTGACTAAAAAGAAGGATGAAACACTGCAAAAAGTTGGAGATTTTATTCAAAGCTCTCCTTCTATTATACACTCTAAAGGTTGGTGTAGAATAAGTTTTATTCCATGTTTTCTAGACATTGTAGAATGGCTTGTTTCTGCTGTAGGCTATTAATGTATGTGTTCTTAGACTTGTCTGCCATGTTAAGTTGTCCTTTGATTTATGAAGTAAATGCATTTATTCGTCTCTTCAGAGATTCATTATTACATTTCTGAAAACCTACAAGTATACAGAGAAAGTTGGTTCTGTCTTGTGCTTCTGTCAGCACGAAAGTTAGGCCTGTTGTTTAACTCCTGCTGAAGTTTCTGACTTCCAGCGACTTCTGAGACATGATTGTCTTTCATACTCCATTTTAATGCGTGCTTTAAGCTGCCGTACCTGAACCTATAAACAGTTTCAGCTATAGAAGCAATAAAGAGCCTCGATGAATAAATACAATTTCTGAGTATTTTCACTTAAATTTTATGTGTCATTTATAAACCAAGTTTGTTACGAAGCTTTTTTTGCATTCAGTGATTTAAAGACTCACAAAACCAGTAAGTTTTATGTATCAAAACAAATTTCTTCTAGCCAAGAAGCTGATGTCAGCAGTAAGTTCTCCTAAATCAAACGAACCTGAAAGTCTCGAAGAAGGAGAGACCAAGCCAAAACGATCCAAAAGGAAGCTGTATTCCACTGTCATTTCTGGCCCTCTAGATATACCTGCTTCTTCGGTAAGCGATTATACTGTAGTCTTGGCTTAAAATAAACTACTAAGGAGTCCAAAGAGACTGGAGGTTTCATCTGTTTGCAGGAGGAGGTTGAAAGTACTGAGGTACCAAGTCATTCTTGTTGGTCTTCCTGCTGTTCTGTTTTAGTTTGTCCTCAAAGATCTCTGTGTTTGGCTGGCTTACAGTTTACTAAGTAGGTGATGTAGCAATCACGGAGATGTCTTCTAATTTGGAATCATAGATAATTTCAGTGTGTCGGAGTGGGATTATTCTACTACACGCTTTTCTAGAGCACAACTTAGACAGCTTTTTAGGTATGCTTAAACTATGATCTCCTGTCTAAGCCAACTTGCAAAGGATCTGATGTGCCAGTTTCATGACTCTGTCGGCAGCTATTGTGCTAAGAACATTCTTGCTCTCTTGGAACTGCATCTTTTAATTATATTAGAGTCCTTTTTCTGTTCAGCATAGTGATCATTTGCCCATACTGTAATATCCCTCTGAATTTTTTGATGATTTGACGAATGATAGGGGCAGAAACCAAAATGTTATATTTTTTTTGTTAGAGGATGAAGAAGATGAGACAATTTCTTCTCTCACTGTAGTTCTGAGAACATGGAACTGAACCGAGAACTGAAATTCTGGGCAAGTCATAGCTACAGGGATTGAGGCTAAAAATGTTTTCTGAACGCTTCATGTTTCACAAAACAAGTATTATAATACTCTTTTGAAAACAAGTATTTCAAAATGAAAGCTGCCTTCAGGCTTTCCTCAGATGTGTGTGCTTTTTTAAGATAAACAGGATTTTGTACATTCTCCATATTTGTTCCTTGTGATTAAGCTGCATTAAAATGATCTCGGTATCCCATAGTTTTCTGAATAAAATATAATAAGCAAATGCCATTCTGAAATCCATTTAGGGGAAGAAATATGTTTGCATGGGTCAAGAAGAGCTTGTCAGTCTTGTGTGAAAAGATGAGTAACTTTTGAAATGTTTTCTTCAGGAATCTGAGGAACAAAAGAAGGAAAGTGATCATCTGATCATCAAGCGACGGCTGAGATCCAGAACAGCTAAAAAACCTTGAAGAAGCGTGTTTGTTCCCCTTTCTCAGGACATACTTTTATCGTATTATTAAAACTGGTTGTTAATAAACAGTAACAGTTACTCCGTTGTGTTCTTAAATTTGTATATAGGTGTACCGTGTCTCTCTGACAGTTTCAAACTGACTCCATTGAGGCTGAAATAAATACAAGCTTTCTTAAACTGGGTTTGGATTTTATTGTGGTTAAGGGTTTATTTATTTTTGTCTTGCCTCCCCTGTATAGGAACAGTATCTCTAGGACTGATTGCTATTTACCCATTGTGCAGTAATAACTGTACTTGTTCAGGATGGCCTGGCTTGCTTTTTTCACGTGACTGGTGTACTTAGCAGAACTCTGGCAGAGAGAAGAGCATGAATACACATTAATATTTATGTATACTTAATTTTTGGGCCTTTTTAAAGAATTTTCTTTGGAGAGAAGATGGTGCCAATTCCTCAGTGTGGAAGAAAGGTGCTTTCGCTCACTTGTGCAAATTCAGCTTTAAATTAATAAACTTAGAAAAATAAACCCAATACATTTGGGGGGGAATTCTAATATCCCAAATACTGTTCTCCCCCTCAGTGAGCTTCGAACCTTTAGATGCTGTTGGATGAATTAGCTGAAAGGTTCTCAGCTGGCAGTATGTCCTTGTGTTGTCTCCAAGTCCAATAGTTCCTATAGATTCAATTGCTCAGGAGGTAAAAACATGGATGAAAGCCGACTTGGGTGAATATTTGAGAGTTTGATGGGAGTGAATTGCCTTAAAAGCAGCTGGTGATAGAACAATATACTGATTGTATTTAAAAAAACCCACAATCGTACTATTTGTTGCTGTGCCGATAAGCTTTCTCCTTGCTTGTAGGCTTGTGAGATCCAGGTTTGCAGAAAACAATCTGTGAAAAATCATGGGAATCATGTGGTTTTATGCTCAGCAATCTCATTAAAAACTTGAACTGACTTTTAGAAGCTTTTCTCCATGGTGTTAGCTGGACAAATCTGCATGTGGATGTCAACATGGAGGCTTTTATTGACCTGGAGTAGAAAACAGCATTCGTACCTACCAGGTGAGATGGGCAGCTACTGCACAGGTACACAGAAGAAACTGATGGAAGCATAAGTACTTGAAATCACCCTCCCTCCTATTTATTGACCTATGTATGTGAATGCCGTGCATGAATGCCTCATAGCCAGATGTCAAAATGGAACAATGCTGCCTGAAGTGGTTGGTGACAATATGGAAGACGGTTCTGATTAGCTGCAGTTTGAAAATTGCTTGCAAATATTTCATATCCAGAAGACTGCAATTTATCAGCCATGCGATATTGGAGGCAAAGTCATTGCAGGGGATGGGAGTGATCTACTTGTTCCAGAAGCTGTTAATATAGCTCTCATTGCTACTGGGTACATCATGATATACACTTAATTACACTACTTTTCAAATGGTATTTTTATTATGAGAACAGCCTCATTGCTGCCTGCTGCTGCATGGGAAAAGTAGTTGCACACTTGGTATAATTATATGTGGTTCTCTGCTGCAAAACTGACCTTTTACAAAATGTCACATGTGGTGTTTGGTGAGTCTCAGGCTTGCCTAATTTCTGTGCATTTTCGTAAGGCACAGCAAGTGCAGAAAACAGGTTGCTTTGTTTAGGGAAAAGAAAAACCAACCACAAATGTTTAGCTGACTTGCGGAATCAAACTCTATAATCCAGAGATGGGTTGTAAAGCAGGTATGTTTATTCCAGCGTTGCGCAGCGCCGGGTGCAAGGGGGATAGCTCCTCCAAACCTGCACACCGACTTGTAAAGCCGTGATACAGAAAGCAGGCAGAAGAAACATCCTTCAAATCCAGAAGGTAAACTCCACCTATTCATTCCTTAACTGGGTTAATAAAGTGCATGGATTTGCCACCACTGAGTGTATGCATTCAACAATTCTATTACTTGCCTTCAAGTGTTGTACCAAACTACAGCACTTGCTATCAAAAATTTTTGCAAAATTGGAGTCCAAACTCCAGAAAGTCTTCTATCCTTCTACAGTTCTGTATCCTTATAGGGTACCACTTTACCCTGACTGGGCAATCTCTTGCTTTTAACTTCTATTCAGGGCTTCATGTTTGGCCCTGATGCCCACACCCCTAAGTGCATCATGTTTGATATTGCTGTGACTCCTGGGGTACAACATTGTTTTTCCCCATTTGTGCTAATGTCAGACTTACAGTTTTTAAACAGTCAATATTGTTGGACCCTTAGCTCCAGTTTTATTAAATTTCTTGCCAGAGCAACCTGGCAGGTACAAGAATTTCTGTATTCCTACTTAGTTTATATTTAATTAATCCAAAAAAAACGTAAACCTTTTCTTGTTGGGCAGTAGCTTCTATTACTGTTACAAAACCATCTATGAGTAGTAAGAAGCACCCATATCCACCAGAAAATAAATCTCTTTATCCTGCTTCCCTAGATGCAATTTCCCGTTGCAGTTTGCACACTGCTTTCCTTTCAGTGGGGCGGAGCCCTCCCTGGGCACTTCAAGCCCCCACTCCCCCCACCTCTCCCTGAGGGGATCTCTGGGTCCTACGGCCCTATTCTGGCACCACAACAGTAACAGCTGTTATTATCACCAATTCCCTTACTATCTGTGTGTCAATCAGTTTTGTTTTGTTTTCGTATCGTTCACCTCTTTTCAGTCCTGACATCCCTGTTATACCTTGCCAGTCCTTAGTCCTCCAACCTGTGTCTGTCCCAAACTCTCTCACTTTCCAAACTCTCATCATTACAAAAACTACTAACATCCTATTTCAGTTTCACCTCCTTCTCTCCAGGTGTCCAGTGCTAACACTGGGATTTCAGGTTTCCTACATCTCTGCACATGAAGGCTATTCTCACTTCCATCGCCCCCTCCTCCCCACCTCCCCCCTTTGCTGCTTACAGCAACAGTCTCTGTACCCGGCTCTCTCTCACTCCAAGAGTTATTGCAAGGGGGGGGGAAACAATACAGGGGGTTGCTCTCATACCAGCACACATAAACTCACTTTCTCTTTAACCCTTTTTCCTTTGTACACAATTTCATTATTTGTACCTTCAGTTACACTTTGACACACCCTCAATTATGCTTCTGTATACCAATAGCAATTACACTTTCTTATACCATCAAAGCAGTTTGTCCCATTCCCTTCAAAACCCACAGATCAAACAGTACAATTTTTCAGTTTCCACAAACACCCTTAATACCACATAACTTTCCCTTAGCAATCCATATCATTCAGTTCCTTGGGCTGTTCCACCCTTATCTTTATGGCCTTATTTCATGTTTTTCTTGATTCCCAATTTCATCTTTATCCCCTAGTTTTAATACAGTATTCTCAAAAAGTGGTACTGTCATCCCGGTTCTCTCTACCCCTGTTATCTTTAAGGCCTCATTTGTTAATTTGAGTCCTGACACCTTACGGGCCAGTGATGAACGAGCTGTCCCAGTATCAACTAAAACCACAACTTCTTCCCCCTCAGGTCCCACTTTTATATTTACCAGGGGGTCCTGATGGGACCAAAGTTTTGAAAGCCCCAGAAATTGATCTAATTGTTCTGCTACTCTTATAGAATCTTCAATTAAAGATTTCATTTCCTTCTTAAAATTTCTAATTTCTCCACTAGTGAGTGGGGAGTTTACATAGCATATTTGTCCTTGTCCCAATGGGACCTCCCATAAGGGGTACACTGAGGTGCTGGTACAGCTAGTGTCTGGGAAAGGAGAAATTTTTATGTCCCTTTTACATTGTTTTAATTCTCTCCTGAGCCCAGCATGCCCCTCTTTTCTGTGAAATGTCCCTGTGTGCTTTACCATTTCCTCTTACTGGGGCAGTGCCTGTCTCCCTTTGTGCTACATTGGGGTTATATGGGGGGGAGATTCTCAGGAGGGTCCCATTGATTAGTTCCTTTTTCTAATTCCTCTCCTTCCTGGTCCGGGCCTTTTTCTTTTTACTAATAACAGGCTGATTTCTTGTATCCAACAGGCAGCATATTCTGATTCCTCCTTTGAAAAGGGGTTTTGTTCTTTACATATAAATTCGAGATCTGACAAACCCAACCTTCATCAGATCCATATTTTGGCCAAATATTGATTTTCCCTGTAGTGGATCTCTAGGCCATATCTAACACAATATTTAAACATCTTTTCCCTATCCTTTTTCCTAGTTTGGGGATCATTTTAACCCGTCCTCCAACTTATATACTAACCACCAATGATTACATTATTTGATGAGGGTGTTCTTGCTTAGAGTCCCTCCCGGTTCCCCAGCAATATCCCTCTGATATGCCAATATACATCCTAAGAGATTTTCTTAGGTATCTCTTTCCCTTATGTTCCTACACACACGAGGAGGGGGAGCAATGGTTCAAAAACAAATTTTGTAAAGTTAACATGTTAAAGCGGAGGTAACACAACCCTATTGTTTCTCTAATCTGGATCATTATCACATTTAAACCGCGGTATTTTCTACAACAAAAGCAACAGGGTCTCGGTACTAATTGTGGTTTGCCTTTTGTGGGCTTTTACCCCGCAGGATCATCTGCTTCTGTCTTTAGTGAAAGGACTCTCCCTCAGCAATCCCAGACCCTGGAGGTTGATGAGAGAGTCCGGGGAATGGGAGATTTCCCTTTAGTCGGGGAAGAGGTGGTCTGTGAGTGCCTAGGAAACATTAAGGTCCATAAATCCATGGGACCTGATGGGGTGCATCCGCGAGTGCTGAGAGAGCTGGCGGAGGTTGTTGCTGAGCCACTCTCTGTAATCTATCAGAGGTCTTGGAGAACTGGGGAGGTGCCTGAAGACTGAAGGACGGCCAGTGTCAGTCCAGTCTTCAAAAATGGCAAGAAGGAGGACCCGGGTAACTATAGGCCGGTCAGCCTCACCTCTGTCCCAGGGAAGGTGATGGAACAGCTTGTTCTGGATGCCATCTCCAGACAACTGGGTGATAAGGAGGTTATCAGCAGTCCTCAGCATGGGTTCACCAAGGGGAGGTCATGCTCGACCAACCTGGTGGCCTTTTATGAAGATGTCACTAGCTGGGTGGACAGGGGGCGGGGTGGTAGATGTAGTCTACCTTGATTTCTGTAAGGCTTTTGATACTGTCCCCCATGACATCCTTATAACAAAGCTGAGGAAGTATGGGATAGATGAGCGGACAGTGAAGTGGGTCGAGAATTGGCTGACTGGCAGAGTGCAGAGGGTTGTCGTTGGCGGTGCGGTGTCTGGCTTGAGGCCTGTAACTAGCAGCATCCCCCAGGGGTCTGTGCTGGGTCCGGTCTTGTTCAACATCTTCATCAACGACCTTGATGAGGGGATAGTGACCACCCTCAGCAAGTTTGCTGATGACACGAAGTTGGGAGGATTGGCTGACGCGCCTGAAGGCTGTGCTGCCATTCAGCGAGACTTGGACAGGCTGGAGAGCTGGGCAGTAAGAAACCGGATGAGGTTTAACAAAAGCAAGTGTAGAGTCTTGCACCTGGGTAGAAATAATTGCATGCACCAGTACAGGCTGGGGGAAGAGCTGCTGGAGAGGAGCTCTGCTGAGAGGGACCTGGGCGTCCTGGTGGACGATAGATTGACCATGAGCCAGCAGTGTGCCCTTGTAGCCAAAAAAGCCAATGGCATACTGGGGTGCATTAAAAAGAGCATGTCCAGCAGGTCAAAGTCGGTGATCCTCCCCCTCTACTCTGCCCTGGTGAGGCCTCATCTGGAATATTGTGTCCAGTTCTGGGCTCCCCAGTACAAAAAAGGCAGGGATCTCTTGGAAAGAGTCCAGTGGAGGGCCACTAAGATGGTGAAGGGCCTGGAGCATCTCCCCTATGAGGAGAGACTTAGGGAACTGGGTCTGTTTAGCCTTGAAAAAAGAAGGCTGAGAGGGGACTTGATCCAGGTCTATAAATATTTGAGTTGTGGGAGCCATAGTGGTGAGGCTGGTCTCTTTTCAGTAGTGCGTGGGGATAGGACTAGGGGTAATGGGATGAAAGTACAGCATAGGAAGTTCCACACGAATGTGTACAAGAACTTCTTTACAGTGAGGGTGACAGAGCACTGGAACAGGCTGCCCAGGGAGGTGGTGGAGTCTCCTTCTCTGGAGATATTTAAGACCCGCCTGGACGCCCAGCTGTGCAACATGGTGTAGGGAGCCTGCTTTGGCAGGGGGGTTGGACTCGATGATCTCTAGAGGTCCCTTCCAACCCCTACAATTCTGTGATTCTGTGATTCTGTGAAGTCACCTCACCACCCAGGCAGGACCGCTGAAATCAGTGGGGTGCACCTCTCCTGTCCAGGAACCCGAAAGAGGTGATAATAATCGCAGGCCAGCAATTGTAGTATTGATATGATGATTTTATTCAAAGTCTTTGTTAAACAAAGAGGGAAGGAAGGGAGGGGTGCTCTGGGGGGGGAATGGGAGGGGTGGAGGAGGGTTGATGTCAGACTGTGAAATCAATTTTTTTAATCTTAATTCTGCTTCAGAAACAACATCTTATTCCCATGCTCTCTGCTTGGTATTTTGTCTTTTGATGCAAACACATAAGCCCCATTGGTGCCTGGTTCAGCAGTTCAGCTTCCTTTGTGCCCTTTGCCTGGTTGTAGGGAAGGTGGCAGGCTCTGATTCAATGAGGGTGTTGTATGGACACAGTATTTATCGCCATGTATCCAAAGGTGCAACAGTTTCTGGAAACCCAGGTGGGATCCTATAGGTGATGGTTCTCTCGCCACCAAGCATCCAGTTGCCAGCAGTGGGTGAGTTCACTGGGACTTTGGGGATGGGAGGTGCCAACTAGCAAGCCTTCAATATCTGCTACTAAAATCAGGCTTGGAAGCACGTTACACGTGGGAAATACACTTGGTGCAGGAAAGGGGATTTCCTTAGCCATCAAAAAATGATGAAACTGCAGATCTATCAACAAAAATGTAAGCACGTGACACTTGACTTGGCGGGTCTGTGGGAAGGTCAGCTTCTCCGTGTTTGTATTTCAGCCATCATCCTCCACACTGGAGAGGATTTATCCGCTTGGCTTGCTTAATTGCAGCACGTTTCACACGCGTGGATAACCTGTGCATATTGCGTCACTACCTCTGTGGCCTGAGGTGGTGCACCAGGCTGGAAATAATGCCTTCTTGGGGTTGTTGAAGCTCTGCAAAAGTTTGCCAAGCAAAGATGTGGATGCTCCATCCCTGGAGGTGTTCAAGGCCAGGCTGGATGGAGCTCTGGGCAGCAAGACTCTGTGGGTGGCATCTCTGCCCGAGGCAGTGGGGCTGGGGTTCTGAGTTCTTCACTGTCCCTTGCAAGCCAAGCCATTCTATGATTCTGCATTTCTATGATGTAAGCACCAGCTCCACACAGCCCTGGTGCAGTGCATCACAAGAGCAGAAGCCTGCGGGGAGCCACCACCCGGAATCACAGAGATGTGAGGTCACAATGCCCCATCCTATGACTGTGCTGAGCTGCGTCATGAGCTCACAAGGCCTGGCTGCAGGCTTGGCTCAGTGCGACACTCACTGTGGCTGCAGCGGTGGTGTTGGAAGCGTGGTGCAAGTGTGGGGGCGGCCATGGACCCTGCCCGCCTTGTCCTCTTCCTCCTATTGGTGGCCATGAGTTTTCAGGAGAGCTGTGCTGCTCCGTGGCGAGCACGGGGAGCAGGTGAGTGGGTAGAGATGGGACCCAAACTGAGCAGCGCTGGGAGCAAGAAATCAGGCTGTGTCCCCACGGCCCTGTAGTACACTTGCCTGGGGCCTGCCTTCCATGGGGGTGTTGCTGGGTAGGGGGTGATGGGCAGCACTGCAGGAGCCGGGCAAGAGCCCGTGGCTGCGCTGCTCCCCAGGGCTGGCTCCAGCCATGCCAGGCTGTAGCTCTGCTAATTGCTGGCTGGAGCACAGCCTTCGTCCTGGGAGATGCCCGGGGAGAGTTCAGAAGAGGCGTGCTGGGCGTGCATAAGCATTTCTGCTTCAGGCTCATGGCACTCCCCAGTTTCCAAGCCAGAGCCCCAGTCCACAGCCCAGGGGAAGAGACAGGTGTGCTTTCCTCCATTGCCTCAGTGTGACCTTGCTGTCCATCAGAGCCTCCCAGTAAGAAAGCCCTGGGGGGCTGCATCTTCTTCCACGTAATCTGTGAGAGATGTGGCACGTGGCCCGGAGAGAGCACTGCATACGCTGCCAGGTGCCAGCCTACGGGTCATCCCGTCCACCCTGCAATTTTGGAAATCATGACCTGAGTTATTCTCCACATCCAGTTACTGAGGGAGAAGGAGATCACACCATATAGTGCATATAGTGGGAACTTATCTCATCTGTTCTTGATTCTAGATGATGAGCTTCGTGCTCCCTTTCCGGATGCTCCTTTGGATCCGGACTTCATGCCTGTGCCTGGGGGACAACCCAGGGGTAAGTTGTGAGTGTCTGTTTCCTTGGAGGCTGAAACGTTCATGCTCTCATGGTTTACCTGGGTGCAATTTTACTGGAGATCCTCTCCAGGTCTTCCAAGCCTGTTTGTGCCCGGAAGGGTTTGCACAGATGAGCCATGAGTATTTTTTCTCTCGGAGAGCTGCAACATTTCAGTGGGAAGGTTACCGCTGCCCCTCTGCAGCTGAGGGAGCCCAGACCTTTGTATTCGGGCTGTGGCATTCCCCAGCCACCGCCAGACCCTACAGGTCACTCAGGGAAAAGGAGGCCCCCACATGTGCCGGAAGCTCTCCTCACCTGTGTCTGATCACACTTGTGTCTGCAGGCCCTGTCCCCTGTATGCTCTGCTACTCAGTTGATGCTGTAGTGTGTGACTAAAACTTTTCATGGGTCTTTGGTTGCAGAAGTGCCCCCAGTGTGGGCCTTGCCCGGTCATCGGTTTCCTCCTGTGCTGGAGCCCAGCTGGAATCCCAGCAGTGAGTACTCTGTCTTCACTGACTTGGCTGACTCGCCGCTGATCTTCAGATCTTCATGCACATGATATTTAACTTCATACATTCTGTTAAGGTCTGGAAAGAGAAGAGGATGAATCCAATCGAGGAAAATACTCTCAGGGCTCATCCCGTCTCCTGAAGCGACTGCTGAAGGAAATGGAGAAGGCAGAGCGTGGTGGGTATACTTCAGTCTGTTCACTGTGGGACCTGGGAAGCTGAGGTGTGATATACAGGTGTGGGCAGGCTGTAGCCTGCACAGCAGGAAGGGATGGGTCAGAGCCGTGCTGCAGCCGTGTTCCATGTATCACCTTGCAGGTGCTGTCAAGCACCAGAGCTGGTCTGCTGCCAGATGGTCTGCATCCAGCCAAGACCCAGAGGCAGCTGCTCCCCCAGCACAACCATTACTTGTCAGAGCTGCTTTGTGCAGTCATTGGCACCCAGATGGCAGCAAGTGGCAAAGTGGCAAGCGCTGTGCTTCTGTTCATCCAAAGCCCTCCATGCAGCTGAGCAAGTTCAAGGCAGGAGGAGCATCCCGAGCAGGGTTGGCTGCCTTTGCTAATGCTGGAAATGAGGTGGAGATGCTAATTCTGAGGGCTTGGACTGTGTGTTAGAGCTTGGATTTCAGCCTGCAGCTACCTGGCTGTGATGGGCTGGTGACAGCACAGTATGTGAGGGCCTTGCACAGGAGCTGATTTCTCAAGAGGTGTGAGAGAGTCAGCATTGTCCAATAGCTGGGAGGGCCCAAATGCCCTTGGGTAACAGAGGGGCTCACAGTGTACTTGGGGGGGGGCCTGGACTTTACCTGAGCTCGGGATTGGAGAAGCTCAGTTTTCGATGAGGGCACGTGACATCCCAATCCTACTGCCCTGCTTTCTTTCTAAAGGAACGGACCAACAAAGTGAGAGGGATGCACTCCAGGAAGGCGGATATCCTACACTGCCGGTCCCGGATGTGCTGCAGGAAGGCGGATATCCCACACTGCCCGTCCCGGACAGAGGAATGCAGGCAGCACCAACCGGCATGCCAGGTAATTTCTGTCCTATGATCATACGGTGTCACGAACCAGAGTCACTGCGTGCCTGCAGGCTCTTGCTGCCAGCTCTTGCACACCAGGTCAGCAGCCAGACCTGAGCGTGTGAGCATAGAGCACATGTAAAAGAAGCAGGAGTGTTTCTCCCCTGGGCTGGCTCTGGCTGTGCCCTGTGCTGGCTGAAGCCTGACCTTCAGCCTGGGGGGCGTCCCACAGGGGGAGCTCAGGACACACATGCCGGGAAAAGCGTGAGGGATTCTGCTCTGTAGCTCTCCCCACGGACCAAGCCCAGACCCCAGAGTACAGCCCCAGCTCTCGGCCCAGAGGAGGACACGGGTAGTGCCTGTGCAGCCTCTCCATACCCAACGAGAGGTGGAAGCAATCCTTCTTGTCCTCCGGTGCTTCGGCACCAGAGACGGAGGCACCCACTGACAAAATGACCTCTTGGGTCCATGAAGCACACTGAGAGATTATCTGTAGCGCAGCTGAAGGTAACGTGGGACATTGTCTCATTTCTTCCAGGGATGAACACAGGCAAAAGCACAGAGGCTGCTGCTCACACATCTGTGCGGAAGCGCCGCATTCCGGTGGCGGTCTCAGCGATGCTGCTGCCTGCGCTGGTGCTGGCCGTTGGTACTGTGATATGGGTGCTCAAAGACTACCTGTGAGTTGGCCTTTCCCCAGAACACCTTATTGCTGCATTTGGCAATGAAGCATTTGTGGTGCCAGGATCCTGGACGGCCAAATCAGCCGCTGGCAGTACACTGCCAGGACTTAGGTTGCGAAGTCTTTCAAGTTTCCCCTTATTTCCTGTCACTGAGTAGTGCTTTCTGAAACTCATTCTCACAGAGCGCGCAAGAGGGAAAAGAGAGCAGCAGAAGCAGCAGATGGAGCTGGGGAAGGCAACGAGACAGATTCTGACCCAGTCAAACAAGAATCTCCGTAATAGCTCCAGTCCGTTCCATTCTGCCATTGAAGAGGCCCGAAGTCTTCAAGGTCATCTGGAAGACCAGGAGCTTGAACTGAAAGCCATGAAAGAGATCCTTGGGAACAGTCCTGAGTGCTGCCTTCTGTCAGAGGATGGCCCTGAATGTGAGAGCAGAGCTTTTGTCCTTCATCCTGCATACTCCAGGACAGGTATCACCAGCAGTTTGAAGATTCTTAGCTCGACACAGCTACATTCCTGTTGAGGGTCCTAATGAGGACCCAGAAAACGAGCTTCCTCTGACTGCCGGACAATGCGTAATGTCTTTGGAGATGTGGGTGAGAATGGCTGGTTTCAGGGAGAGCTGACAGATGGCACAAGAGGACTGGTCCCTTCCAATTTGGTTGTGGAGCTTTCAGATGATGAACTGGATACACCTGGAGATCCTGTCAGAATTCCTGCACTGCTCCATCTGCAAGACTACCATTGCTCCACTCAATGGAACAACTCGATGTTGAGCAGAATGTGGTTGAGCTCCTTCGGGAACTCTCTGAGGCGACTGACAGCGGAACTGCATAGCTTTATTGTATATTAAAAATAACCAAACAACTGTCCCCTCCCTCTCCCTTCCCCTCGCACCCCTCCACCCCTCCCCCCCCCCCCCCCCCCCCAAAAAAAAAAGACAAAAAAACCAAAAATAAACCCTAAAAAACCAACAAAAAACAACCCACCCCCAATAAAACAAAAAACCAAAACCAATTAAAATCTCAACGCTGTTCTTTTTCTGGGATACACTGAGGTGACGCTTCTTCTAGCTTAGACTTTGCAATGAGTTTGTGTCACAGAGTTCTCTCTAGAGCTCACTCGGTGACAGTGGGAACAAACCCAGGGAGAAAAGGAACAAAGAACCTCCCCTCTCTAACAGCGCGGTGTGGCGCGGCCGAGAGGGGAAGGGAAGTAAGATTGCGAGTGGGTCTAGGAGGGAAAAAATGAAAAAAACCCAACGATCTGAGAATGAACAGCAGTTTAACGAACCCAGTGACAGTAAACAACAACGATGTTGCAGAACGGCGGGAGAAAAGCAAACGATCACACCTGTCATTGACATATGATCAGCGAATCTCGTTTATTCCTTGGCTGCGTGTACATTTATAATACGGATAATTAGCTCATACATATTGCAAAAGTGGAGCTCATCATTGGTTCCCAATTACATACCATCCCGGAGTATCTTAACAGCTTGTTGTTATCATCCTGAAAGCTACTCCCTTGCTGAGTTCCCAGAACCATGGCTAGTTTCTAACCATCTAACCATGGCTGTCAGGTGAGGTCCCGGATGATTGGAGGAAGGGTCACATCACTCCCATTTACAAGAAGGGGAGCAGGGAGGACCCGGGGAACTACAGGCCGGTGAGTCTCACCTCCGTGCCTGGGAAGATTATGGAACAGATCCTCCTGGACAACATGCTTGATCACATAAAGAACGAGCATGTGATCCTAGACAGCCAGCATGGCTTCACCAGGGGAAGGTCATGCTTAACTAATCTTGTGGCCTTCTATGATGGAGTGACGGCGTTGGTGGATGAAGGGAAGGCGACCGATGTCATTTACCTGGACCTGAGCAAGGCCTTTGACATGGTCCCCCATCACATCCTCATCTCCAAATTGGAGGGAGGTGGATTTGATGGGTGGACAACTAGATGGATAAGCAATTGGTTGAAAGGCCGCAGACAGAGGGTGGTGGTCAATGGCTCTATGTCCAGGTGGAGGCCGGTAACGAGCGGCATCCCTCAAGGGTCTGTCTTGGGACCGGTGCTCTTTAACATCTTTATTAATGACATCGATGAGGAAATGGAGTGCACCCTCAGCAAGTTTGCACTTGGGCCGGAAGAACCCCAGGCACCTGTACAGCCTGGGAGGAGTTGTCCTTGAGAGCAGCTCGGCAGAAAAAGACCTAGGGGTCCTGATAGATGTGAAACTTAACATGAGCCAGCAGTGCGCTCTGGCAGCCCGGAAAGCAAATGGGATCCTGGGCTCCATCAGGAGAGGGGTGGTCAGCAGGGATAGGGAGGTGATCGTCCCTCTCTACTCAGCTCTTGTGAGGCCCCATCTGGAGTACTGTGTCCAGGTGTGGAGCCCTCAGTACAAAAAAGATATGGAGATTTTGGAAAGGGTCCAGAGGAGGGCCACAAAGATGATCAGGGGGCTGGAGCACCTCCCCTATGAGGACAGGCTGAGGGAGTTGGGTTTGTTCAGCCTGGAGAAGAGAAGGTTGCGGGGTGACCTCATTGCAGCCTTTCAATACCTGAAGGGAACTTACTCCCAGGAAGGGAGTAAACTCTTCGAAAGGGCTGATAATAGCAGGACTAGGGGAAATGGTTTTAAGTTGAAGGAGGGAAGATTTAGGTTGGATGTTAGGGGAAAGTTCTTTACTAGAAGAGTGGTTAGGTCCTGGAACAGGCTGCCCAGTGAGGTTGTGGATGCCCCGTCCTTGGAGGTGTTCAAGGCCAGGTTGGACGGGGCCCTGGGCAACCTGATCTAGTAAAGGTGTATGTTTGGTGGCCCTGCTAGGCAGGGGGGTTGGAACTACATGATCCTTGAGGTCCCTTCCAACCCGGGTAATTCTGTGATTCTGTGAT
Organism: Coturnix japonica; assembly: GCF_054131305.1. NCBI lineage: Eukaryota > Metazoa > Chordata > Aves > Galliformes > Phasianidae > Coturnix > Coturnix japonica. The sequence goes on along the minus strand of NW_028188943.1, from coordinate 3,502,226 downwards.
TCTGTGAAGGTGAGAGATCGTAAAGCCATCATGTGTATCATTAAAAATCTCAGCTATTAGACACAAGCGCTTTCCAGATCGAGCAAGGAACAACAGTAAATTGCACTGTGTGTTTCCTTGTGGCGTTACCTACGTGACCACAGAGAAGACATGAGGAAGTGGCATGACCAGCCTACTCCTGTACTATTAGCACGGGTGAGAGAACTACAAAACAGATCAACCACGAGTACAGCTGCTCCAGTTATCACAGGTAACAAATAGAGGGGCCCTGCCCTCAGTCAAGGGAGTGGAAGGGATAATAGAGTTTATTGGACTGTGTGGATTTGATGGCCTGGCACATCAGAACCACAGAAATATAAGGCACTGGTGGATGCTGGTGCACAGTGCACCCTAATGCCCTCCAGTCATGAAGGGACAGAATCAATCCATATTTCTGGATATCTCTCAAGAATTGACTGTGCTGGAGGCTGAAATAAGCCTCACTGGTAAAGACTGGAAAAAACATCCTACGTGAGTGGCCCAGAGGCTCTATTCATACTTGGTACTGATTAGCTCAGAAGGGGGCATTTCAAGGATCCTAAGGGGTATCGATGGGCATTTGGAATAGCTTCTGTAGATATGAACAACATTAAGCAGCTGTCTGTTTTGCCTGGCCTGTCAGAGGACCTGTGTGTTGTGGGGCTGCTACGAGTAAAAGAAAAGCAGGTACCGATTGCTACAAAGACAGTGCACAGACAGCAGTACTGCACCAACAGGATTCCTTGCTCCCCATTCATGACTTGATTCGCCAGCTGTAGAATCAGGAAGCAATCAGTAAAACTCACTCCCCTTTTAACAGCATCATATGGCCAGTGCATAAAGCCAGTGGGGAATGGAGGCTGATAGTGGACTACCGTGGCATGAAGGAGGTCACACCCCCATTGAGCTCTGCTGTGCCAGACATGTTAGAACTCCAGTATGAGCTGGAGTCAAAAGCAGACAAATGGTATGCCACCATTGACATTGCCAATGCTTTCTTCTCTATTCCTTTGGCCTCAGAATGTAGGCCACAGTTTGCCTTCACCTGGAGGGGCATTCAGTATACTTGGAACCGTTTGCCCCAGGGGTGGAAACATAGCCCAACCATTTGCCATGGGTTGGTCCAAACTGTACTGGAACAGGGTGGTGCTCCTGAACACCTGCAGTACATTGATGACATTGTTGTGTGGGGCGATACAGCAGAGGAAGTTTTCACAAAAGGAGAGCAGATAATCCAGATTCTTCTACAAGCCGTTTTTGCTGTTAAGCGAAGCAAAGTAAAAGGGCCTGCCCAGGAAATTCAGTTCCTAGGTATGAAGTGGCAGGATGGACGTTGTCACATCCCAGCAGATGTGATCGACAAAATCAATGCCGTGTCTCCACCAACTAGCAAGAAAGAGACACAGTCTTTCCTGGGTGCAGTGGGCTTTTGGAGGATGCACATTCCAAACTACAGCGTCATTGTAAGCCCCCTTTATCAGGTGACGCAGAAGAAGAATGATTTTGCATGGGGCCCTGAGCAGCAGCAGGCTTTTGAACAGATTAAACAAGAGATAGCCCATGCTGTAGCCCCGGGGCCAGTATGGACTGGATAGGATGTAAAGAACATCCTCTACACTGCTGCTGGAGAGAAAGGTCCCACTTGGAGTCTGTGGCAAAGAGCCTCAGGAGAGACCCGAGGCCGACCCCTGGGATTTTGGTGTTGAGCATACATGGGATCCAAGGAGGGCTACACTCCAACTGAGGAGGAGATCTTAGCTGCCTATGAGGGGGTTTGGGCTGCTTCTGAAATAGTCAGTACTGAGATGCAGCTCCTTTTGGCACCTGGACTGCCGGAGCTGAACTGGATGTCCAAAGGAAAGGTTCCCTTCACCCATCATGCTACAGATGACACTCGGAAGTAGTGGATTGTTCTGATTGCACGAGTGCGGATAGAGAACCTCAGTCATCCAGGAATCTTAGAGATGATCATGGAGTGACCTGAAGGTGAAAAATTAAGCACATCACTAGCAAAAGAGGTGTCACGTGCCAAAGAGGCCCCACCATACAACAAAGTGCCAGAAAATGAAAAGAAATATGCCCTGTTCACCGATGGATCGTGTCGTATTGTAGGGAAGCTTTGCAAATGGAAAGCTGCTGTATGCAGCCTTACACGACAGGTTGCAGAGGCCACTGAAGGTAAAGGAGAATCAAGTCAGTTTGCAGAGGTAAAGGCTGTCCATCTGGCCTTAGATGTTGCTGTATAGGAGAGGTGGCCAATGCTTTATATTTATACTAATTCGTGGATGTCTGTGAATGTGTTATGGGGGTGGTTACAGCAGTGGGAACAAAATAACTGGCAGCAAAGGGGTAAATATATTTGGGCTGCTGAACTTAGGAAGGACATTGCTGCCCGAACAAAGAATATGGTTATAAATGTGCATCATGTAGATGCCCATGTACCCAAGAGTTGGGCTACTGAAGAACAGCAGAATAACAATCAGGTAGATTGATCTGCCAGAATTAAGGTGGCTCAAATAGACTTGGACTGGCAGAACATGGGAGAGCTATTTCTAGCTCGATGAGACCCATGAGACCTCGGGCCATCAAGGAAGAGAAGCGACATATAAGTGGGGCAGAGACTGAGGGGTGGACTTAACTATGGACGCTATTGCACAGATTATTCATGACTGTGAAACATGTGCCATAATTAAACAAGCCAAGAGGATGAAACCTCTCTGGGGGGAAGGGAGATGGTGGAATTATAGATATGGGGAGGTATGGCAGGTTGATTATAACACCTTGCCAAGATCTCACAATGGTAAGTGTTATGTGATTACCACAGTGGAGGCAAGCACTGGGTGGCTCGAAACGTACGCAGTACCCCATGCTACCATCCAAAACACCATCCTGGGTCTGGAGAGGCAAATCCTGTGGTGACATGGCAACCCCAGAAAGAATTCAGTTTGATAATGAGACTCATTTCAAAAATTCATTTCTGGATACCTTGGCCAGAGAACTTGGCATTGAGTGGATTTATCATGTACCTTATCACGCACAAGCCTCTGGTAAGATTGAATGCTACAACGGGTTGTTAAAAAAACATATTGAAAGCAAAAGGAGGCTGAATATTTAAGAATTAAGAATGTGGCTAGTTAACACAAGTGGATCGGTCAGTAGAGATGGTACTACCCAGTCCAGCTCCCCACATGCTGTTGAGGGAGGTAAGGTCCCTGCAGTGCATGTAAAGAACATGTTGGGAAAAGCTGTTCGGGTCCTTCCAGACTCTGGAAAGGGCAGAGCTCTCCTTAGAACCATTTTTAGCCAGGGTGCACTTGGTGGGTGATGCAGAAAATGGGGATGCTCAATGTGTACCACAAGGGAATGTGATGTTGGGGGAGTGCAGACAGTAATTCCATGTATATATATGTATACAGACAAGTGTGTTGTGCACTTTAATTATTGTTTCTTTCTGTATAGAAATGTTTTCTAAGCATGATATAGTGATGTACAATTAAGGGTGGAATGTCATGGTTTTGTGATTTTTCCTATTGGTATTCCACGTATCACAGTTAGTAAAAAAAGTTTTCCTCCTTAGGTCGTTGTCGCTGCTATGATTGTTTCCTTGAGCCCAGCTCCCATCTCCCTACCCCATTCCATTTGTTTGGGCCCAGGTGGACCACAGGTCTACTGCCCCCCCTGTCATGGTTACAGACTGATCTAGATAACTCCATGACACAGCTGATCATATTGCTGGCTACTGACTGCTGTGCCGGAGTGCTGCTGTAGAGACAACAGGACTGTTGTGAGAAACACAAGACCTTCAGGCCTGAACAAATGAGAGGGCTTGAGAGCACTGTGGCAGTGTAAATAGAGCAGGACTGAAAACAGCACGTTGTGCTGCTGTCTGTGACTGTACCTCACCATGACACAGACAAGGTAGGAAGAGAGAAGAGCTAAGGAAAAGTCTATTATTAAAGCTTTTTATTTACCACTTAATCTATTCAGGCAATATGGTTCCATGTTTACCTGAGCTCCTGAATAAGAAAATGGAAATTAGGTAGGAAAGAAGTAGTGAAATAAAATGCAACTTATTTGCAGATTACAGTATTACAAAAAATCAAAAAAACCAAAAAGAATAAAACATGAAGGACCATCACTGGGTGTTGGGTGAGGAAGATGTGCACTTCATCAAAGCTGGAATAGTGCATATTGCAACACCTTCCTGAGAGCATGCTTGATCTCCCTGTTCCTCATGCTGTAGATAATAGGGTTCAGTGTTGGAGGAACCACTGCGTACAGAAGTGCCACTGTCAGATCCAGGAGTGGGGAGGAAATGGAGGGGGGCTTCAGGTGGGCAAAAAAGCCAGTGCAGACAAATAGGGAGACCACAGCCAGGTGAGGGAGACACGTGGAGAAGGCTTTGTGCCGTCCCTGCTCAGAGGGCATCCTCAGCACGGCAAGGAAGATCTGCACATAGGACACAATTATGAAAACAAAGCACCCAAAGGCTAAACTGGCACCAAAAAAGATAAACACAACTTCCCTGAGATTTGATTCTGAGCAGGAGAGTTTGAGGATCTGGGGGATTTCACAGAAAAACTGGTTCACAACATTGCCTTGGCAGAGAGGCAGTAAAAACGTACTGGCAGTGTGCAGCAGGGAATGGAGAACCCCAGTGCCCCAGGCAGCTGCTGCCATGGTGGCACAAGCTCTGCTGTCCATCAAGGTCCCGTAGTGCAGGGGCTTGCAGATGGCAACGTAGCGGTCATAGGACATGATGGTGAGAAGGGACAACTCTGCTGACATGAAGAAGAGAAAGAAAAAGAGCTGTGCAGCACATCCTGTGTAGGAGATGGCCCTGGTGTCCCAGAGGGCGTTGGCCATGGCTTTGGGGAGAGTGGTGGAGATGCAGCCCAGGTCGAGGAGGGCCAGGTTGAGGAGGAAGAAGTACATGGGGGTGTGCAGGCGGCGGTCGCAGGCTACGGCTGTGCTGATGAGGCCGTTGCCCAGGAGGGCAGCCAGGTAGATGCCCAGGAAGAGCCAGAAGTGCAGGAGCTGCAGCTGCCGCGTGTCTCCCAGCAGCAGGAGGAGGAACTCGCTGATGGAGCTGCTGTTGGGCATCTGCTGTTCCTGGACATGGGGAATCATCCCAGAAGAAAAAAAAAGAGTTAGATGAGATTTCTCTTGGCATAAACCTGTACTGTTCCTTGGTGACCTTCCTCCTTCTGTATAATCCAATCCTTTTTCATATTCCGATGGAAATGTTGGCGCATATCCACGGCCTAAGATTGTTGTCATGAGTTGGAATGTGGATGGAAGAGGAGAGGAGAAGAGGCCTCTGCTGGTCGGCTCTGGAGGAGGCGAGCCTGAACCACCCAGGTGGGTACAATGTAAAGTGACAGGAGCGCTCAGTTTTACTTGTAGAATGTGACGCCTTTCTTAGCATCTCTCCACATCATCTCCCTGGGAAGATGCTCTTTCTGGTAACGGAGAGATGCTAAGGCAAATACTTGCGTCCTGCAGGGCAGTTCACAGCTTGGAAGGACCTCTGTCTTATAGAGAGAGTCAAGTGTCCTAATGATGGAGTCTCATTAAAAGAAATGCAGCCCATTTCCCAGCTGCACAGAATGTGTTGTCCACAGCCCTGAGCAGCTGCTCTCAGCCCATGTGCTGGAGAAGGAAATGAGCTCACGCCTGGAGAGATGAAGCTCTGCTCTGCTGGAGCTCTGGCTGCTGAGGAGGAGGTTCAAACCTGATGCTCATTGTGTCCATCGAGCCAGAAAAGGCTGATGGAGCATGAGGATGCTGCTCACAAACCCACTCATCTCCAAAGCTACAGCACAGCAGACTCAGTGCTGTGTTAATATATACAGCTTGTCTCTCATTTCACCGGTCATCCCTACCCTAACGGTAGGAAAATGAACAAAAGGCAGTAATTCCCATGTTTGGTCCTCTTTTTTTTTTTAAGTCCCTTCTGCAATGCCCCGAGCACGCAGTGCAGCTGTGAGCCTCCAGCCTCATGCAGCACCCTGAGCAGCAAAAGGCCCCAGTGCTGCTGGAGGTCTCCTTCCCCCCCCCACGTCTCCCTACAGATACCTGTTCAGCTCCTCGGGCAGGCTGAGTGCTGAGCCTGGCTGGTGGCTGAGTCCCTGCCCCAGCACAGTGCCCTGGGATGCAGGGATTTTGGCTCTGCAGGACACCTTTACACTTCCATAGGGAAGGGATTCAGCTGAATCCATCCAGGCATCTTATCCTGAGGTTGTAGTCCTGGCTCCTGGAGGGGACTCAGATCCCTCCCATGCCTCCCACACACTCAGCCGGACCAGCACTGACCACACATCGGGCCACAAGCATCTGGCCCTCTGCATCCCTCCTCTTGCACAGCCTTCTTTCTCCTCCATCACCGTTCATTCCCATCTTTGCCTGTTGCAGTCACTCTCCAGTTATCAGCTCTCACTGACTACATTTCCCTCTTGGATCCCAATGCTACCCCCATGCTGGCTGTACCTCACTCTCCCTGGTGATTCTGCCATCTGTGTCACACAGGTTGTGGTGCACTCGGTGAAACCTCGGTGCCTGCTGTAAGACAAAATACCCTTAAATAGGACATCTCCTTTTTTGGGCAGTGATCCTTGTAACCTTCATCTACAACACTGAGACCTCCCTAAGGAGCAGTTCAGGCCTTGAAGACTTGAGGTAAATGGCTTGTTAGGTCTTTCTGCACTGTAATGAGCCCCACAGCGTGTGTGGTGTACATGAACTTTGGGGACTGAGAGAAGACTGCTGTAAGCAAACAATGGAGGTACAGACAAAATGCTGTCCAGAAATGTTCAAGAAAGTTGGAGCTGTAATTGGTCCCTGTGGGGCCATTACCAACAAAGTCTCTCCACAGCTGTCTTTGAGCAGATAATTGGAGGCTGTCATTACAGGCAGGCCTTCATCTTTTTGCTTAGCACCACTACTATGGCAAAGTCGGTTACAAACTTCAGTTCCAGATGATGAGCACAACACCAAGAGATGGTAGCCTGACAATCACGCCTGGTTTGACTCAGATGGTATTGGCTATTCTCTCTTCTCATTTGGCAAAGCACAAAGAGAAGTTTGTTACTGTCAGACTTTCGCTCTTTCTACTGCCACTATTGATGGAGGGTAGTAAGGGACACCAGACTCTCCTGAAATAAATTCTCATTTTGCAGTTTTTCATATTCAGTTAGTTGGCCATGAAAACCATGGAGCCCACTGGCTATGTGCTACACCACGTCAACTTCTAGGAAGCCGGTGAAACATTAGGACAAGTGAGGCTCTTCTTGAGATACTCCTTTAAAGAATTAAGAATAATTTGTATTGTTGTCCAGGCTGAGTGGCTTCTAGTAGACTCCCACAGTGACATCCACTTTATTTCCTTGACCCTTAATCAGTATGAAAGTAGGAATCAGGAAAATAGGGCTCTTCTTTGAAGATGAAGTATCCTTGGCTTTGGGGAATGTCAGAAGAAAAGGATCAGTGGGACATGTAGACATTGCTATAGTTACAATACAGCTGGGTCTATAGTTAAGAGAATACAGCTGGGTATACATAAGGGAAGAGTAGCCAAAGAAACTGGTTTTGACCAGACTAAGTGAAGGAGCTGGGTCAAAGACGAGAGGTCAACCTCTCATCAATAGTCCTTGAAGGTCATTAAGAACCAGGGAATGGTTTGGGATGGCATGATCTCCTTGGGAGGCTCCTTGATGATCAAAGAACCGTGGATCGGCTTGTGTTGGAAGGGTCCTGGAAGGTTTGGGTGTTCCTTAATGATGATAGAAGTACAGAAGGGTTTGTGGGGGGTTTTAGGTTTGGGGTTTGGGTTTGGAGTAGGGTTGGTTTTAGCTTTGGGGACTGGGTTTGGGCTAGGGGTGGTTTTAGCTTTGAGGTTTGAGTTTGGTGTATGGTTGGTTTTAGGTTTGTGGTTTGTGTTGGGGTAGGGTTGGTTATAGCTTTGGGGACTGGGTTTGAGTCTCAGTTGGGTCTGGGTTTGGGGTAGGGTTGGTTTTAGCTTTGGGGTTTGGGTTTGTGTCTGTGTTTGGTTTGGGTTTAGGGTAGTGTTGGTTTTAGGATTGGGGTTTGGGTTTGAGGTAGGGTTGGTTTTAGCTTTGGGGTTTGGTTTTGTGTCTATGTTGGGTTTGGGGCACAGTTGGTTTTAGGTTTGGGGTTTGGGTTTAGGGTAGGGTTGGTTTTAGGTTTGGGGTTTGGGTTTGTGTCTATGTTGGGTTTGGGTTTGTGTCTATGTTGGTTTATGGTTAGGCTTTGGCGCTGGATTAGGGTTAGGGTTGGGTTTGGGTTTGGCTTCGGCATTGGATTAGGGTTCGGGTTTGATGTAGCAGTTGGGATGGCATTTGGGTCAGGGTTAGGGTTGTGAATCATGCACAACTTAAGGCTCAGGACCGCTTGGTGCGGTTGGGATCGAGGGGAGAAGAATTAAGGCTCACCCTGCGCCCCTCTCGCTCACCCCCCTCCCCTCCCGGTCAATGCCGTATTCAGCTCCTCGGGGGGGAGGGGGTGTCTCCGTCTCCTCTTTGCTCCCCCTTCCTTTACCCATAGCGGCTCAATTGCGACCGTCGGCCATCCCCCCCCCTTGGGACGCCTCCAGGTGACGCTGCATGTTCGACGCCATGTGGGAAACGCTGGGGGTGGGACCCGAAAGCCAGTTGGTGTGGAAAGGGGCTCGACCTCCGCCGCCGTCACCCCCTTCATGTTGGATGAAGGGGATGGAGATGGGGGGTGGGTGGCGGCCGCCTCGTTGCCCCCCCGCGGTCTGGCCCTAATCTGGGGGAGGGAGGGGAGAGTGGACGTGTGGTGTCAGTGCTGGGGGGCTCTGGTCCCTTTGGGTCGCCTACTGAAGGGGGTGGCTTGAGGGCAGCACACGGGTGGTTCGGGAAGGTATCTATGGGTCTGGGTTGGTTCTGGGGGGTGGGAAAGTAGGGGTGTTTCTCATAAGGTTTTCTCTGTAAATGGGAACGATGCAGATTGGAGTGTTGAGTTTTGTGTTCCGTAAGGATTCGGATGCGCGGTTCCGGTCCGGTTCTGCTGACCCGACTTCGTTTCGTTGTCGTAAAGAGAGCGGAGAGCTCTCTGCTGCCACCGCGTGGCCAAAGCGTGGAACTGCACCCTGGTGTCACCCCAAACTGACCCTCCCATCGCCACCCCAGCGATGTCGCCCCCGAAGGGATACCCCAACATAACCCCAACATGACCCCCCAGCGTCGCCTCCCAGCAACAAAAACATCCCTCCCTCCCTGATAGCAACCCCAGTGATACCCCAACATCACTCCTAACATCGCTCCCCAACATTACTCCAACGTTATACCAACAGCATCACACCAGTGTCACCCCAATGTCACCCCAACACCATCACCCCAGCGTCACCCCAACACAGCCCCAATGTCACCACGTCACCCCAACACAGCCCCAATACCACCCCAATGTCACCCCAATGTCACCCCAACAGCATCACTCCCGACATCACCCCAGTGTCCTCCCAATGACCAACCCCCAGCTCACCACAGCCTCCCTTTGGGGGTTATAGGGAGCAATAAGACCCTCACTACCCCATAGCAGATCAATCCATGCCCCCACTTGGTGTTATCTGATGGCTGTTTGCTGGCGGGCTGTTGCTCCATTCAACCACCACTGTCTGGACCCATCCTCCAGTCAGTTCCTCACCCAGCACAGAGTGCACCAATGCATGCCAATGACCCCAGAAGTGCCCCCAAATGACCCCAAATGACCCGAAATCCCCCCAAGTGACCCTAAAATGATCCCGTAAGTGCCCCCAAATGGGCTGCAGCTTCCCCAGGAGAAACCCATGGCGGATGGTGTGGAAGTTTTGCTGAAGTCAGTGCAGACCAACAGACACCAACAGCCTCAGCTGTCACCTCCCCCAGCACTCATGGATGGATCCCATCCGGCCCCATGGACTCGTGGTGCTCCAGGTGGAACAGCAGGACTCTGTTTCCTCTTGAATAGTGGGGGTTTGCTCTGCTCCCCATCCCAGACAACCAAGTCAGAGAGCAGAGAACCCATCAAGAGCCTTTTTGTCCCCCATTTTCCCTTCACATCCCTTACCCACTGCAGCCTTCGCTTCCCTGAAGCTGCTCTCCCCATACACTGCTGGAAGGAGCCTTAAAGCCACAACGACCAGCCCTGGGGCTCAGGGTTTGGTGACAGGGATGCATCATTGGGCATTGGAGTGCATCTAAAAGGGCTTCAATCTTTGGTTCTTGGGTTCAGGCCTTTGAGAGGGGTTCACCCTTTGATTCCTTGGGGTTATACACTTTTCTGACCCATTTGGCATCACGGTTCTGCTTTTAGTTGCCCTTTCTCTCCCGTTTTCCATCTCTATCCCCCTCCAGGGCTCCATAGCAGAGACACTTTGCTGCAGCCTTCATATATAAACTTCATGTATGAACTTCATATAAAAGCAGAAGAGAAGCATGCAGACCAAGCAGCATCTGAGTGCAGAATGGATGCTGCCCATCCCATCTCTCTTCCTATCTACGTCTGCTCTCACTCTGTGCTTTTCAAGGGGGGAATCTTTCCCCATCTCCAATGCAAAGGGTCCCAAACTCCAAAGTGGGGGGAATAATAGATATGGATTTTATTGAGGGCTTTCTTAACAACTAACAACAACCAATTGGGGGTAACATTGGCTAATGGGTTAATATGGGCTAATTACAATTAGAGGCCGTTCTTATAGGCCATGGCTGCTCTGATGAGCCATAGAATGAAAGACGACCAAGAGTAAAGACAGAAGAAAGGGAAGGAGGGACAGAGAGGCAGCAAAGCGAGGCGGTTCAGCGCTGGTAGATCCATTCACGTTCTGCTGTTGGGTGCGGATCTTCAGTCTGATGGGCCATCAGAGGTTTGTTGTTTGACAGCGACTCCCGATGACAGTCCAGACTGATTTCCAACAAGTCCAACGTGGTGGCACTCAGCCGCCTGCCAGCACTGCCCCACTGCTGTGCCTGGGGGCAGGAGCACAGGAGAGGCCCCTTCCGTGGGGACAGAGCCCTGTCCCGTGCCCCAGCACGCAGCCCCGAGCTGGGAGGGGTTACTGAGCTGGGTGGTCAGATGGGCAGCAGCCCATCACAGACCACACGCAGGGTCCTGCTTGCAAAGTACGCCACGGAAGCGTACATTGGCTGGGGCAGCACCTGCAGCAGGAGCCGATAGAGCAGCTCCTGGTCATAGTGCTGGGCGTAAAATAGGGCAGAGCCCAGCACAGCAATGAGCAGCAGCTGGAGGCAGACGAAGATGAGGCAGATGGTCCTGTGGAGTGCAAGAGGGTCGGGAATGAGGCGTCTGTGCCCCATGGCAGCACAGCCCCATACGGTGCCAAAGGGGCTGCAGAGGGGTCCAGGCCATCAGCACATTGATGGGAACCCGGCTGCTGTTGGCAAAGAGCAATGAGGGGATACTCACTGCATCCAGAAGGAGAACCCACGTCTCCTCGCCCGCTCCTTCTTCTCCTGTAGGTGAAGATGGGGCAGAGATGGAGGTCAGGGTCTGCTGCACAGCAGGGGGATCATGCAGGACTCGGGAGCCCAGCAGCACAACAGTGCTGTAAGGAGCCCTGTCCTCAAGGAGACCCCATTGCATGGGGAGACCAATGTTGGATGGGGAGACCCCTGTTGGATGGGATGAGGGTGCTGTGTGTTCTGCTCCTTACCAGCTGTACTTCCACCAGCTCTGGCAGCACAGCCCCAGGCTCACGCTCCACCTCCATCTCCATCTGATGCTGCTGCCTGTGTTGAACAAGGCTTGGTTGGAGTCTATCACCACAGGGGGCTCCCTAACACTGTGTGCCCACCCCCCAGGGCTGGGATGGGGCTGCTCTGACACACCGTGCAGGAACCAGAGCCCCATCCCCAGCAGCACTGCAGTCCCATTGCTGCCCCAGGTGTGTCAGAGACCCCCGTGTGCAGGCGTGGGGTGCAGGATCCCACTCACCAGGCACCCTCCAGCTCCAGCTCCTCTCGCTCCTCTCGTAGGCGCTGTTTCTGTCTGCGCAGCACCTGGAAGACAAAAGCATGAGCTCCAGGTCCACAACATGGGGGTGGGCAGACCCCACCCTTCCCCTCAGTCCACCACCCTACCTCAATCTCCTCTGTCATGGTCTTCAGCTGCTCTTCCAGCTGGGCAATGAGCTGCTTCTCCTGCAAGACAACGCGTGTGCCATGAGGGGTGGCTGCGTTGGGTCCCATGGACCTGAGGGTTTGGTACCAAGGTCCTCCTGCACAGCCAGAGGTGTGAGGATGCTGAGCGGTGAGGACGAGCCCTCACTGCCCCCTACCTGCTCCAGCTCCTCTTTACGGGCAGCCGTTCTTTCAGCCCTTATTTGCTGGGCATTCTGTGGGAAAGGAGAAGAGCAGTGGCCGTCAGGGCACCGGTGCTCCCATGGGGCTCCGTCCCCTCCTGCCTCCTCCATCGGGGCAAGCAGGACCTGCAGGGCTGGAGCTGCAGACCCACACGAGGGGACTTCTCCCACCCCACACCACACAGCAGCATCTCCTCACCTTCAACAAAGACTCCCTGGCTGTGGCCGTGCGGTTCTCCATGATCCGCTCATGAGCCTGTGGGAGGGGAAAGGAGCAGCGTTGTCCCCCGGCCCTCTGCTGCCATGCCATGGGCAGGGTGCCCTCCAGCCGGCAGCTTGGCCCTTTTGTTCCCATCCATTCAGTGCTCACCTGCTCCAGCTCCTGCAGCAGCTCCACACGCTGCAGCGCTGTTAATGTTCCACTGGCAAACTGGGCCTGCATTGCTGCACCACTCGCACAGCTCCTTGCAGGACCTGCACCGCCTGCAGAATGGGGCCGGCAGCTTCGGTGCTGACCCACTGCCCCTACCCCACCCCGGCAGGGCTTCTATGAGGTCAGCGTGTCATTGTGATGTCACTTGAAGGTCCCAGAAACAGAGCATGGTCTGTGCTGGAAGAGTCCCTGAAGGTCATTAAGAACCAGAGAATGGTTTGTGTTTGGGATGGAGGCTCCTTGAGGATCAAAGAACCGGCTTGTGTTGGAAGGGTCTTCGAAGTTCACATGACTGTAGGATGGTGTGGATGGAGGTGTTCCTTAATGAAAATAGAAGTATAGAAGGGTTTGTGGGGGAGGATCCTTGACAATCTTAGCACTGCAAGGAGGGTTTGTGTTGGAAAAGTCCGTGGAGATCTGAAGAAATACAGAACAGGTTGGTTTGGAAGGGTCCTGGAGGATCAAAGAAGCATGGAGTGGTTCTTTGTGTTCTTTAGGGTTGGTTCTAGGTTTGAGGTTTGGGTTTGTGTCTATGTTGGGTTTGGGTTCTTGAGGGTTGTTTTTAGGTTTGGGGTTTGGGTTTGTGTCTATGTTGGGTTTGGGTTCTTTAGGTTGTTTTTAGGTTTGGGGTTTGGGTTTGTGTCTCTGTTGGGTTTGGGTTCTTGAGGGTTGTTTTTAAGTTTGGGGTTTGGGTTTGTGTCTCTGTTGGGTTTGGGTTCTTTAGGTTACTTTTAGGTTTGGGGTTAGTGTTTGTGTCTCTGTTGGGTTTGGGTTCTTGAGGGTTGTTTTTAAGTTTGGGGTTTGGTTTTGTGTCTATGTTGGCTTTGGGTTCTTTAGGTTTGTTTTAGGTTTGGGGTTTGGGTTCTGGAGGTTTGGTTTTAGGTTTGGGGTTTGGATTTGTGTCTATGTTGGGTTTGTTTTAGGCTTAGGTGTTCGATTAGGGTTAGGGTTTGGTCTAGTGTTTGGGATAGCGTTTGGGTCAGGATTAGGGTTGTGAATCATGAGAGCAGCTGTTTTACGTTTTGCGGATAGCCTCTTGCACAACTTGGGCAGATACAGCCTGAAGGACAAAGGGCTGGCGTTAATATCAGCTCAGGAACAGAATTGGGAGTTGGCCACAGAGTTTGCTGTCAAGGGAAGATTAGAAAGTAGAAATGTGCTGGTGTTGAAGATAAGATGGCAGAACAGATGCCTCAGGTGGATGTAACATCAGCGGGAACTGCCCTGGGCAGCCCCCTTTAAAGGGTTGGGAATTTACAGCAAGAATGGCTATTAGCATTCATCCCACCACCATCAGAAATGTTAATTAATGCTTGGAATTTCTGCCCATGTTCTTGGAATGAATGACCACAGATAGGCTATGCCTATCAATGGAATGAATGACCACAGAGAGGCTATGCCTATCAATGGTATGAATGACCACAGATAGGCTATGCCTATCAGTGGAGTGAATGACCACAGAGAGGCTATGCCTATCAATGGTATGAATGACCACGGATAGGCTATGCCTATCAATGGTATGAATGACCACGGATAGGCTATGCCTATCAATGGTATGAATGACCACGGATAGGCTATTCCTATCAATGATATGAATGACCACGGATAGGCTATGCCTATCAATGGAATGAATGACCATGGATAGGCTATGCCTATCAATGGAATGAATGACCATGGATAGGCTATTCCTATCAATGATATGAATGACCATGGATAGGCTATGCCTATCAATGGAATGAATGACCACGGATAGGCTATGCCTATCAATGGAATGAATGACCACGGATAGGCTATGCCTATCAGTGGGTAGTCACTGTTTGTCTGGGTGTGTGGGTTGATGCAGCGATCCCCATGCACCCAGCCCCGCAATAAAGGGAACAGAACCCATTGGCGTGTCACATTCCTGTGTTGGTTTTCTCAGCTTTACCATGGCCATGGCTTTAGGGTCATTTATGGGTCATTTGTGGTCATTTGGGGTCTTTTGAGGTCATTTGGGGGGATTTGGGGTCACAGATCAGCTTCCAAAGCCCCTTATTTTAAAGGAGATTCCATGATCCAAAGAGAGGAGTTGCTGAGCTTCTTTTACCTCAACTGGCTAGCTGTATAGGAAGAAACAATAATTAACATGTGTTATGTATACACACACCTATATATGTATATATACATGAAATCACTGACTGCACTCCCCCAGCATCAAATTCCCTTGTGGTACACACTGGACGTCCCTGTGTTTCTCCAGCACCCACCGAGTGCACACAGCTCCCTGGGGAAAAGCAGTTCCACGGAGAGGTTTGCCCTTTCCAGAGGCTGTAAGGACCCAAACTGCTTTTCCCAACATGTTCTTTACATGCACTACAGGGACCTCATCTCCCTCTGCAGTATGCAGGGGTTTGGATTGGCTAGGACCATCACGATTGACAGATCCTCTAGTATTGACCAACCAAGTGGCTTCTGCCCAGTGCTTCTCCCAGTGCTTCAATGTTCCACCACCCATTGCTTTCAACATAGCTTTCAACAACCCATGGTATCATTCAATCTTACCAGAGGCTGGTGCATGGTAGGGGATACGATAAACCCACTCAATGCCATGATCTTTGGCCCAAGTATTTATAAGGGAATATTTAAAAGGAGACCCATTATGATATTCAATTCTTTCTGGGGTGCCATGTCGACACAGGACTTGTTTCTCAAGACCCAGTATGGTGTTTCGGGTGGTAGCATGGGGTACTGCGTATGTTTCAAGCCACCCAGTGGTTGTCTCCACCATGGCAAGCGCATAACACCATTGTGAGATTGTGGCAAGGTGATATAATCAACCTGCCACGCCTCCCCATATTTGTCCTTCTGCCATCACCCTTCCCCCCAGAGAGGTTTCATCCTCTTGCTTAAACATGGCACACGTGTCAGTCACGAATAACCTGTGCAATAGCGTCCATAGTTAAGTTCACCCCTCGGTCTCCACCAAACTTATATGTCATGCCTCTTCCTTGATGGCCTGAGGTCTCATTGGCCCATCGGGAAAGAAACAATTCAACCTTGTTCTGCCAGTCCAAATCTATTTGAATCACCTCAGATCTTGCTGCTTGATCTACCTGATGTGAAGGATGAGAGAAGGGCCCCACAGTGAGGGAGAGAAAGAAACTGTCACAGAAACTGGGACGAAGGACGGGGGGGGGGGGGAAGGTAGTCTGGTAAAAGAAGAATGGGGAGTGCAGACACTGGGTGTGGTATAACAAGGGGGATGAAGGCCATAAAGATAAGGATGCAACAGCCTGAGTACAGTGAGGTGACTGGATGTCCACAGGGCAAACTGGAACCAGTTTGGGGGGTGCCCCTTTTGCAGGGTTGAAAGTTTACAGCGAGGAAGATGATGAGCCTTCATCCCACCACCACCCCCACGACTCACTATGCACACACAGCGGGGGAGGGACTGCGTGCTAATGGGGTCTGAGGAATGTCATGAATATGTATCCCAATTCCTGCCAACTACTGATGATGTATTAGTTCAGCCTACATCTGTAGCACGCTTTCTCCTGACGGTGTGCAAGTGAGGTGGAGCTCTCCCCCTTGCACCAGGGTGTGTGCGCATCACTCATTAAACATACCTGCTTTATAACTACTTGGTGGTTATGGAGTTTGATTCCGCAAGTCAGCTGCACTGTCAGGTGAGTGGTGAGCCCAGTGAGCTGAGAGCATTGATGTAGGTGAGAACTGCTGAGCTGCAGGCTGAGGTCACTCTGTGAGCTCTGCACTGAACCAGCATCTGCTGGGAAGGGAAACTGATGAGCTGTGCATGTGCCTTTTCACTGTCCTGCTTGGCTGGTGACACTCGGTTTTGTGCAAGCCAGTGAGGGCTCCACAGGGCGATTCAAGCCAAACACATTTACAGTTGAGTGACAGACAATGTGCATTTGGACTTCCAGACTTCTGCCTTAACAACACTTTCAAACCAAGGCATCTAGCATTTCAAAATGACTACTGCTCAATACACTGGGCACGGAATTCTTCTTCCAAGCCATGCCCGATACCATCAGTCCTGCTGAGGTTTCCTGTGCAGAGTTGTCTGTTTCCTAATTACTGTGCCTACTCTGCAAGGAGTAAAACCATGCTAACCGTATGGCCAGAAAAAGAAGTTGGAAGGAAGAAAAGAACTCCAAGTAACTGTTCCTGCCATTCACCTCTCGTAACTCAGTGCTGGGGTTGCTGACACAACACAAATGAATGCTGGTGACAGATTAGGGCATTCCTAGAGAAGAATCACACTGCTTTATGTTTGGTATTTCTGTTTGCCTCACTTGTTTTCAGCACAACTTGATATCTCTGTTTAAAATAAAACTGTATCCCAGCGTACCAGATTCTGTGCTCATCTGATAGAATCCATCAGGAGCACCAGAAAACAGACCCTTACTCGATATATTTAGGTGACTAAACAAGAGGGACACACACTGGCATCCCAAAAGGAAGGTCTTCCACACCAAAGAAAATACAAAACCTTTCCGGTATCTTCCTTCAGAAAGTAAAGAAGTTACAAACTGGGTCGTTTCAGACCATGCAGGCTTCAGCATCTGGGAAGCCTCTGTTATTAGAGGAGGAAAGGGCTCATGCACCTGAATAAGAGCCATGACTTTCAGGACAGCAGCCACTCCCGTTCTTCTCCATCCAAAGCTGTCATTTAGCTTTCACTGCGTCTATTTCATGCAGCCATTCATTAGTTCTGCACTGCAAAGAATGTAGATCAAGGGAACCAATCTAATGTCCTTAATTTCCTGATGAGAAATCTCTCTCGGTCTCTTGCAATAGCACTGATCACCTGGAGCAGAGGAAATTAAAGCGCACAGGAAAAAGTTCCTCGGGTGGCAAAAGTTGAATCACAGCGTCACCTGCTGGAGACCAACATCTCGAGGGAAGCAGGATGGATGTTGCAGCCAAATGTGCTCCTCCACCACTGGTTTGCTGAGACGTACCCATGAGCACCACACATCTGTGCGGTCTGTCTGTCCATAGAGCTACAAAGGCAGAAGCAGAACATCTAAATGGTTTGTTGTGGTTGTGTGTTGTGACTGATATCAGTCCTTGGACCTGTTAGACTTCACAGTTGGGTTCAGAGTTTTCACAGCTCATCCTGGCTTTCTGGTGCTCCCTGCACAGTGACACCATCCCTCTGACCCCTTCTGTCACCCCATTTAGTCCAACTGATTGTGATTTGCATGTAACTCCTCCACGGTACTTCCAAATTCCTAACCGAGTGGGAAACGAGCCATGGGACCCATCTAATATCTGTAAACATGAAAACACGTGGAACTCCAGTCAACTCTGTTCCCCTAAGGATTAAATGTGAAGCAGCAAATGGTTTGACCTCGTATCACAGCAGACTCTGTACAGAGGATACTACTTGTGTTACAAAAGAGACTGAACACCATCAGCACAAGGCCTTATCAACACTGACTGCACAAAGAGACTGGGGAGTGAGGGCCCATGATACTCTGACGGTATATGGAGCTGCCTCTGGTTCCAGAGGAAACCCCGTTTCAGTCAGTGCTGCCTACGCTGTCCTGTGCAGATGCCCGAAGTCACGTGCAGCAAAAGCATTTACAGATCTCAACTTGAACCTTCAGATCTCCATTCAGGTGAGGTCCAGCAATGCTCATTTTCATCATAAACTGTACAGAAATATTACTTCAGAACCCAACTTTACAGCATGATCATTTCAAATAGCTCCTCACTGGCAAGAGAAACAGCAATTGAGTCTGTGAGACATTTGGCAGAGCACAAAGCCAAAATCCCCGTGCTGCTTTGTCACACTTTGCCATTAATCTCAGCTCACCTCACACATACAGTGAACAAAAACCTGTTTCCTTCCCTACCTCATAGTCTGCTAAACACGCTGATGAAAACATATTTCCTGAGATGCTCAGACTCTGCTGCAACAGCGATCGCATGTGTATGTAAAAGTGTGTTTTGATACACAGTGCAAAAACATCAAACATGATCTTGGGAAAGTTCAGCTCATGAGAAGTGGTTTCTTCTTGCTGTATTTTTCCATCTCTGCATTATGAATTTTTCAAAGACAGCCGAGCTTCCATCCTACGTACACCCTGAAAATATCTCCTTTGTATTTGTACTTCACATACAAAACACACAACTTTGTCAGACTGTATTTGCAAACACTCACTCATCAGGTCCTGTAGAGGTCAAAGAATTATCACACCCTAGGCAGATTTTTAAGCTTTACACAGGTTTGCATGCAAAGCGGAGATTCATCGTGTGAGCTCAACCACAAGACCAACACCAGTGCCTACAAACCCTTCAGAGAATGAAGGAAAGCAGTACAAGTAGAACTCCTGAACACCACATTGATTTCCATGCCTTGGTGCCCCTGGAGAGATGGAAGGAAAGGCTTTCAGTCTCACATAGTATGATCTGTCATAAGTCATTCACTGAAACTTCAAGATCCAACAGAGACATTAAAGTATTTTCAATTGGGTTTGAGCATCTCTGTAGAAAAAAAAATAATAAAAAATCAGTTATGTACAGTGTTACACATAAAATACAACAGTGTTACACATACAGGTAATAAAAGGCTGAAACTTGCAAGCTGAGACTGGACATGACACTTTCCCTTCAAAATGATGGCTCTATTTTACAAGTGGCAAATCACCCATTCCATTTGACTGCTGGGATTAGTACTGCATTAGTAACTGTTGTTTGGCTTTCATTGCTCTATCCAAAGTCTACACTAAACAGGCTGACTTTACCCATTCTCAAAATCAATCAATACATACGTGAATCTGAAAACACGTGAAGCAGAGCAAATTCCAGTCCCTCTACCTTCTCCTGGATGTGGGTTCTTCCAGCAGACTGAGGCTTCTGACCGTCCTTGCTTTCTTCTCCTCTTTGGAGTTTGCTCAGGTGCTCGTCTGAGATCCAATCCTTAAGAGCAGTCAGGAGCTCATCAACTTCAGAATTTGGTGGTAGTTGTAATATAGTCACATCATCAGCTATTTCAGCTTTCAACTTGATGATCTTCCAAGCCAAAACCTGAGCAGATGGGCATGCGCCAGAGCACATCAGTTCTGCTCATTATCCACTGAATGATGCATGATATGTCAAACAAATAAGAAGTAGATACAGACACCCCATAAAATTCAAAAGATGGTCCTAGCAGCAAGCTTTATTTTCTCTGCCCACTTCCCCCTCATAGAATCTATTCTTTCTCCAACTAATTAACTCATGAAACAAATGAAATTAGAAAAGTTTCCTTATTTCAACAGGTATGCAGAGAATGTTCCATTGCTGAATGGCTTTTGAGTGAATTTCCCACTTTGCCCAACTCTTACTTGATCCCTTCCTGATGCTGCCCTCACTTCCTCCTGCATGAAAGGTGTCATCTGTTGTGTCACTTCACCAGTATCCTTACGCATCTCTGCCACTATAAACTGATATTTACACTACAACAAAACAGAACAAGGAATTATGTTTTTCTTCTGACCTACAAAGGAATCTTATCCAGATAAGAAAACACCTTACCTTCAAGATAGATGAAACAAGCTTCTGCTGTCCTTATCTATTGATTTGAGTACTTCTTCCCTAGAATCCCGTCATTTACCTGAAATAAAAGAAAAATACTCAAATATCTGTGTACAGAAAACTCGATTTTTTTGGTAAACAACACTCCGAAATCCTTTGACGGAGTTCCTGAGCAGCAGAGTGATTAAACCAACAACTGCTTTACCCTTTCTCTTCTTGTAAACAAGTGACAGAACAGTAGAGACCACGCTGCAAAAATGCCTCAAGAACTCAGAAACAGAGAGAGGGAAAGTAATTGACTGCATTCACACCCTTCCTGTCACAGAAAAACCAAGTCATCAGCTTTGCAGACATCCCGTTCAGACAACCAGCAGTGTTAACTCAGACTTGGAGAGTTACTGATCATAGGAAATAATTCCTCTCGATGGATTTCATATGGATTCATTTGCTTCCTCAAGGTCGTCCTGACATTCGGCAATTTCCTTCAGCAGCATTTCAAGCCTTTTCACTTCTGCATCCTTCTGCTGTAGAAATATCACATTCCAAACAGGATGAACCAGATCATTTTAGAAACGATTACAAGCCAAGTTGCAATAAGCATCCTTACATTACCGCACCTCTTTCAGATTATCTAGAGAGGCTTCTTGCTCCATCAGAGCTTCTTCTTTTCCATGGAGCTGCAAAAATCAAGGGGAAAATGTTGAAATAGCTCCAAAACCTGTTCAATTTTCACTTAATGCCAATTTGGCACTATAAAAAAAAAAAAAAAAAAAAGGTTGTTGACTGCTATACCTTTGAAGTAGTATCACTCCATAAAATGATGTACTGTTTTCCTCTGAAATCTCTCTCTGAAATCAGTTAATTCAAACACGGTTGGAGTTTTAGTAGCTGAAGCTGGATCCAGGTTTGGAAACAGCTGTGACTCCTTTCTCTCCCAGAGAAATGTAAGATCTGTGTCTCCCTTCCAGTGTTTGAAAAGACCTGAGGTGCAGTGAGAGGAGCCAGAGAGTGTTTCTTCTGCTGCGTTTTATTCCTCACAGAGTGAAAATAGTCACGTCTCAGAGGTGTGAGAATAATCCTATGAATTTTGTGACCAAAGCATTTGTAAAGGCTTCTTTTTTACTCAGTGATGTTCCAAACACAGAGAAGTCTAAGTCTGTTACGCCCTTCAGACTTACAAGCCTAGCAAGCATATAAAAAACTTCTGCATAAGTGTTAAGAGCTTTATGCATCAGCAAGCAAGCTTCCCATTCCTATTTGTGTACAGGTGCCTTATTACACTATTGACAGCTTTTCAGCCTAGAGGTCTGGCGTAGGTTTTGTGTTTCCAGAAAAAATAGCGTGTTGGTAATTTTATTAAGAGAGCCACAAGACAGATTTGGGAAGGGAGACGCATGATCCTCTCCCAAAAGGAAGGAGGCAGCAGTATTGCTGCCCATCAGTCCAAACTGTATCAGCATCTGTCGGTTCCAAATGTCCTTTCCCCACAAAAAAGGCAACACAAAAATCAACTTGGTCTCTTGTGGAGAGTGTTTATGCAGAATGGCTTCATGAGAAAGGACATGAAGAGATTCCACTAGTTAAATTGTAAAAGAATGAACGTGATTAAAGACAAAGACGGTCTATTCTAGGGCCGATCACGGGCTAGGCAGCTGAGAAGAAATCAGGATGTGAAAAGACAGGGTATGTAGCTAAAGATGAAATATGTATCTAGGAGCAAGGACGGCCTGAGGGAAAAGCAAGATGTGTAGCAAGGTGTAGACAGAGCTGCAAAGAAAAAGTATCCATAAGACTAACCACAAAGGTCAGATGAAGCAATGTCTAATTCACCAATCCTGAGCTTAACTTTTGCAATATGCATGAACTTATTACTGATTGTATAAATGAGATGCTGTAACACCTAATAAACGAGGCTTGTTGACCATGATAGCATGAGACTTGTCTCCCGCGGTTACTTCCAACAAATGGTGACCCTCGACGTGATAAGGAAAAAAAGGGTGCCACGGGTGAAGAACTGCGTTGGGTTCGGGTCCGGATTTCACAGCCCGACGGACGACGAAAAGAGCTAAAATTGGAGCTCCGCGTCTCGAGCGACCACGACAGGTGGGCTCGACCGACACGTGCTGCCGAAGCCTGGAGGGCTGCAACGGTACCGACGTGAGTAAAAATGGACAGGCAAGCAGCATATAATTTATTTTTCGCTTTTCTTAGGCGGAGACAGTTTAAGGGGGTAGACTTGGAAAAGGAACTCCCTAAGTTATTAGTGTATGGGTATGCTAAAGGGTTATTTCAGAATCCGCATTTAGTGCATGATCTTGCTGAGTGGTGTAAATTTGGAGATGCAATTTTTCAGGGAATTATAGATGGGGAGAAAATGGCTAAAAAATGCGGGAAGTGGTGGCGTGTGGTTTATAATGATTTGCTGCAATATCAGGCAGAAAAGGAAGCGGCAGAGAAAGCTAGTGCTGTGCAGGGGAGGAATAAGAATTATAATGAATGGTCAGATTGCCCGGGGCCCCCTGCAGTGTCCACCGTAAAGTTGCCGCCGGCCGCCGAGCCTGCATTGCCAGCGGCTGTGGAGCCGAGTGCCCCGTCTCCGTCTCCCTGCACGTCTGTATCAGACGAGCCGCCTGCATCGACCATGGCGCTACAGCCGGCCCCCTCGACCCCCCTTTGCAATGAGCCGCTCCCTGGGGCACAGAGTGACCTGGCGGAGGCCGTCGCGCGGGAGCGGGGGGAGGCTTGGGCTGCGCTGGCGCGGGCTTGTTTAGAGGCAGGAGACGGTGAGGCGTTGGAAGCGGTGCAACAGATGGTGCTGTCGGTGGGGTATTCGCCTAATGCTGCAGGCGGGACACAGTCTACTATCAGTGCTTTAGATTGGAAGTTGTTGTCACAATTGCGGTCTACGGTCAGTCAGTTTGGAGTAAAAAGTGAGCCAGCAAGACAGATACTGGATTATATCTGGAGTACTCAGGTTTTGTTGCCATCTGATTGTCGGGCTATAGCTAGGTTGAATTTTTCGCAGCACGAACAATTGCTATTTAATGCTTATTGGGAAGAGATGTGCCAACAGAGAGTTGCGATAGTTAGGCAGCCCGGAGATCCCTTGTATAATGTCACCATTGAAGAACTTTTAGGGGTGTGTCCTTTCATCCGGACGGAGGCCCAGGCTTTATTAGGACCAGCTAAATGTAGAGAGTCAATGTATCTGGCCAGACAGGCTATGGATAAGATCAAGGCACCAGGTGGGCTGTCGTCTTATATGGGAATCCAGCAAGGAAGAAATGAGGATTTTGGAGTGTTTCTAGATAAGGTAGCTGGAGCCATAGAGAAGGCTGGAGTACCAGAGTACATGAGGGAAATAATGCTAAAACATTGTGCACTTCAGAATTGTAATGCTACAGCTCGTGGCATTCTAAGTACTTTGAGGAGTAACTGGACAATAGAGGAGGCGTTAGACAGACTATCGAGCGTGCCCACGGGGGCTCAGGCTTTCATAGTTGAGGCTATTAAAGAGCTAGGGGCAGGATTAAAGGCACAGGCTGAGGCTTCTCAGAATCAAGTGTTAGCAGCCCTTGCACCCCTCCAAGCTGCAGTCGCTACAAGCCCACGCTCGCAGATCAGCTCCCTCATGAAATGTTTCCGTTGTGAAAAAACTGGCCACATCCGTCACGAGTGCCAAGCCACTGGGATTTGGCGCAGCAAGTGTCAATCCAACACCCACAACGCTGCTGTATGCTATAGGAAGTCGGGAAACGTGAGAAGCAGCGCACGAAAGAACAGCGGCCGCGCTCCGATACAAGCTGCCGTTCCCAGCCAGCGGCCGCCTGCCCCTCCGCACACGTCGCTCGTCGCGTTGTCGGTCTCTACAGCACCCCCGCCCTCTGCTTCGCCCACGTCATTCTCTGCACCTCGCCATGCCGCCCCTCCCTCGTCCTGCGCGGCTGTGTCTCTGCAGCCCGTGTGTAACGTGGTTAAAGACACGGATGGACTGAAACCAGGGGATTGTTGTGACCCAGGTCCAGTAGATCCAGAAAGAGAATCGGACGCATTTCTTCCTGATGGTACTTTGAAGGAAGCAGGAATGACAATTTTCCCTACAGCGTACTGTGATGTCTTAGAGCAATGCAGAGAAGAAACAATATTAAGGGGTGATGCTGACACGTTGCAAACCTTTCCTAATCAGGTCCCCCATGTGGAATCCCTGCCTTATGAGGCAGTGAAGGAGCTAAAGGAGTCAGTGAGAACATACAGAGTTCAGTCAGCCTTTACATACAATCTTTTGGTTACAAACAGTGACACTTACACTATGACCCCTCACGATTGGAAAACTGCGTTAAGAATGATCCTCTCTCCTATGCAATATGCTGTGTTTATGATTGAATACCGGCTACATAATTTGACTGATACCTCTTTGCCTCAGACTCAGACAAATCCATGTGGCACAGCACCTCTTCAACTGTGTCAGACAAATGTCACTCACATTCCTGAATTTGGCCGTGTAAAATATGCACATGTAACAATAGATATTCATTCTTCTTACATATTTGCCACAGCACATACAGGTGAACTCAGTCATGACACCCGTAAACACTGGTTATCTGCTTATGCTGCTATGGGAATCCCACATACTACAAAAACAGATAATGGGCCTGCGTATACCTCTAAGGCCACTCAAACTTTCCTCCAAGAAGGGTGTGTTAAACATACTACAGCCATTGCTCATTCTCCCACTGAACAAGCTATCACTGATCACATTTATCAAACACTGAAATCCATTCTTATTATTAAACAAAAAAGGGGGAATATGGGAGACACACTGCAAGAAATATTATGTAAGGTTTTGCTTGTTTTGTTTGTGCTGAATTTTTTGAATCATGTTCATAGAGATACAGCTTATGTGGATTGTCATTTTGAGGCTTCCCCGGTGCTAAAGGAACAGCCTATGGTTAATGTTTGGAATATGGCCACAGGACTTTGGGACTGTCCTCTACCACTGACAACTTGGGGTCGTGAATATGCTCATATTTCCACAGGGACTGGCCCTGTGTGGGTTCCTGCATGATATCTTCGGTCTCTTCTGAAGGCAGAAAATAGCATCCAGCCTTTATAGTAATTGTAATTGTGTGTTTCTTACTTAGTGGTATTGCTTTGTAACTTGCTGTGTTATAGATAATATTAGTAATAGTTTGACATAGTGTGTGATTTTCTGTTCTACCAATGCAGTCTCAAGATTTAGAGTTTAAAGCATTAGCTAGGATGTTGTGTGCTTCTTCTATTCTAGTAATAGATCAGATGTGTATTAAACAGGATTTGATGTAATCAATGCTAGAATCTACAGGAATAGATCTTTTAATATTTTAGTACTGTTTGGTTATGATGTTATTAGCCTATTAATTAGCTTTTCTTAATTTGCAAAGACAAAAACCTGGAAAGGAATTCTAGACAAAGAGATGACCCTGTATCATATAACGGATACCTATTTTACATCCAATTAATTGGGATCTGAAAATATAACCATGCATCATTTTAGACAAAAGTGCACGCTAATAGAACTAAATTTGATGTTTATTCTGTTTTCCGAGCAGGTGTTCCACTTGGGCTCTATATCACGCACTGGCCATGCGGATATGGTGTACAACTGGAAGAAATCCTTCAGACCCTGAATGCAGGAGAGAATCTGTGATGGGTGAGAGAGGAAAGGTGCACCTTGAAGCAGGGGACGCCCTGCTGGCACTACCTGTCGCATCCACCACCAACACAGCTTGCTGTTTCTCAAGGGTCAATAAGTATTAATGCCCCTAGTGATACTCTAGTACATTTGTCCTCTAAAATTGGTTCTATTTGACATGCTACTTCATAAATTGCACGTTCATTAATCAATTATTAGCCCAGATAACTCAGTTGGTAGAGCATGGTTATGAACATCTTAAAAGCATTTATTGCACAAATTTTAGTGGTCATTAAAATCAATATATCAGAGTATATGAAAATTGAAGACTTTTCCTGATCAGTTACAGATTAACACAATGGGACCCTCACGGATTTATTTTCAGGTTGCAGAAACTTAGGTTGCAGTACAAACATGTTTGTTCTTTTTAGTAGGTTTAATAGTAATGTTGTTATGTTATATTTGACTTGTCTCTTTTTTCACTTTTAGAGTATTGTCAATCGAGGTCTTGATTGAGTTATAATAGTTACGTTATTAATATAAGTAGTGTTGTTATTCTATAGACAGTATCTTGGAATTGTTGTAATACAAGAAGAATTCTATGGAGCAGCAGCCATGGATCGAGATGAGAAGTTCACAGAGCAGCAGCTATGGAGCAGGATAAAACTACTTGAGAACTGATTGAACAAATGAACTGAACTGCTTGTTAAATATGATTAATCGGTCGTTAAACTGAGCCTTTTCATTTTAAAAGAAAACGGGGGAAATGTGGAGAGTGTTTTTGCAGAATGGCTTCATGAGAAAGGACATGAAGAGATTCCACTAGTTAAATTGTAAAAGAATGAACGTGATTAAAGACAAAGACGGTCTATTCTAGGGCCGATCACGGGCTAGGCAGCTGAGAAGAAATCAGGATGTGAAAAGACAGGGTATGTAGCTAAAGATGAAATATGTATCTAGGAGCAAGGACGGCCTGAGGGAAAAGCAAGATGTGTAGCAAGGTGTAGACAGAGCTGCAAAGAAAAAGTATCCATAAGACTAACCACAAAGGTCAGATGAAGTAATGTCTAATTCACCAATCCTGAGCTTAACTTTTGCAATATGCATGAACTTATTACTGATTGTATAAATGAGATGCTGTAACACCTAATAAACGAGGCTTGTTGACCATGATAGCATGAGACTTGTCTCCCGCGGTTACTTCCAACAGTCTCTCCTTACCATCACCCTCTTCAGGTACGTATCCAGGCTTATTCTTATAACAGAAGAACATCGAAGGCGCATTGAGAAAGCCAGCACGAGCTCTCTGCTCTGGGATAGGTGCTGGTTCATCAGCAATTATAGCACCATCAGATGGAGGATTGTCTGATGGCACAGTCGTCATCTCAGCTTTGGACAGAAATTGAGCCAAACGTGAAGACTGAATTACTTCAGAACAGCAACACTAACCCCACAGTGCCCTTATTTCTGAGCTGAGCTGTCTGCAGCAATGTGTACTACTGAATCACTGAGTAACTGTGAGGGTTTGACATCCCAGAAAACATTAACCAGCAACTGAAGAGGAGTGGTTTCAAATTATTTGGGGGAAGTCTGTGCTTCTTACCAACTAACCTCAGTCTATTACCATGGTAGCTGTTACTGAAACTTTTACTGTTCAAGAAGTCATCCTTTAGTTGCATGCTCCTGAGACAACCAGAACACTGCTCTCAGTCTCTGAAATGTAACAGACAGGTGCATAACAAATATTATAGGTATTAGATATTTGAAACACATGTAATTACGCACCTGAACAACAGATACTAGCAGACTAGGTTGACATTGTGAGTTAGGATTCTGACAGGATCAACAGTTTTCATCACTTGCTTCATTTTGGACTAGGCATACAGAACAGCTAAAGAAAAAGACATTTTCGAGTAATTCTGAGTGGTCTTTGGAGCATCTACTTGCTCAAGTTTAAAGGAGAATCGCTGAAGAGAAGCTCTGGTATTAGTTTTGCTTGGATTCCAGCAGGCAGTGCATTAGGAGGCAGCATGGTTGTTTCTCACCAAACAGATTATACAGTCCCATTGACCTTCCTGCCTTTTTAGCAAAGACAGATCCACATTTCTCTTGTGCAGTATTACGACTGGCTTTGAAACTTGCAGCACATTCAGTAAGAGAGGGCCATTACTGTGTTTCCCACATAGCTGGATTTGGGCTTTGGCATGAAACAGTGCCACAGTGTAGCTGTAAGCAACACCACGGCATCTCTCCAAACAAGCTGTAGAGCAAGAATGACTTTGTCAGCTACTGACAGATCTGAGGAGCATTCATCAATGATCTTCATTAGGCAGTGCTTTCTTTGAAGACAGGGTTTGTGCACTTCTTGTGCTTCTGCCAACACACCATCATTCATAAACTCATCTGCCTTTCTTTGCCAAAGCTAAGCAACAGTATTTAGATTAATGAGAATCAGCTGGAATGCAAGTAACAAAAAGCATTTGGGGTAATGCAAGCTAGGAACCAACCTCGGCAAGATTCCAGTGTGAACCACATTCTTCATAGCTTCAAATGCTAGGAAAGCATCATCAGTTTTGCCTTCAACTGCATCCAGCACTGCAAGTGCTATACGTGCCTCTTCTTCATAGGCTGCAACCTGAAAGACCTACAAGCAAAGCGAAAAACAAGTTATACCTAACGTACACACTGATACTTGGAACAGCTGGTGCATGCCAACAGCCAGGAAGGAATCGGGTAGGAGAAAGTTAACAACATCGCTCATTTTCCTCTGAGACAAGAAAATACTTCTGGAAGAAAGTCGGTGCTCAGGGAGGTCAGTGTCATCCAAGCAGATACAGTTCTACAACTAAGAGAAGTTCTCAACAAATACTGTTTCCCCCTTCACCAGATACATTCTGATACTACCAAATCTCATCGTTAGCACAACCCAAAAGAAACCCAACAACAACAACTACAAAATAAATAAACAAACACAACAAAAAGCCCAAGCAATGTAAATGTGGCTCATTTCCAGCTGGGACAGACCTGCTTTCTTCAGCTTGTCAGGTATGATGCAATGTGTTGGTTCTAGGAGAAAAGCAATGCTGATAACACACCAATGTTTATAGCTCCTGCTAAGCATGTTGTGCACAGACAAAGCTGTTCTCAGGAAAGGATCCAAGGAGCTGGGAAAGAACAGAATTAGGACAGCTGGTTTACGCTGGCCAAAGGGGTGTTCTGTACAGTATGGCATGGTGCTTAGCCATCTTCTGGGTCTAACCACAGCCAAAAGCTTGTATATTGTCATATAACACCCTCTACTCTACTCTTAGATCAATCCATCTGCACCTGAATGTCCACATGATGGAAATGCTTGTAGAGAGGATCAGTCAGTTCAGGAACATTTTTGTTCTCCCTGATGGTTTCCAAGCTAATCAGAAGTTTCTTTGCCCAATGTATTCCTTCTGGTCACAGAACAATTTCAGACTAGCACCCTGTTGAAGAAAAGAAATAGAAGCTATCTCAACAAATCCAAATCAAGTGTTACCTTGTTTGGTTCTTACTGGTTTTTCCCCATGTGCCGGGCTGTGTGCTCTGCTGATTCCCATTCCTGCCTGTTCATGCAGTAGGGACCAATGTGCAGCAGTCTGGTATTTATAAGGAAGACTCTTCTAATGCAGTCTTCAAACAAGAATTTACCAGCAGCTACTGTTAATTGTTTATTGCCTTCACCCAGGACTTGGAAAACCAAATCTAGAAGGAACTGCATTAGAAGACCAGTGGATTATTCCAGCTTGCAGTGCCCACATATTTGGGAAGCTTGCTTCATCACTTCATTCCTACATTGGCAGTGAGTAGTTACAATTGCTTTATCTTTTTTGTGTTATCACAAATGTTTTAGAGCAAACAGCTGTGTCTTGTTGTGTGCTTTCACAGTGCCTGTACGTGTTCTGGTAACCTGCTTTGGATGCCTGAAAGCAACTTTTAACTACAGCATAAGCTCTTAAAACTCAGAGGATCGAGGTGTACCAGCAATTTAATCTGGTGATATTATCCTCAGGATGATAGGAAAAAAACTGGACTAATGTGACACTGCCTGCTGTAAAACCAAGTTTCTGTAGAACTTTAAATACATTTATTAAAATCCCCTCTCCAAACCAGAAGCACATGATGTCTGTTCAGCCTTCTAATTTCACGTCTTGAAACAATCGAACCCAGCACGCCCCATAGTACCTCTGAGCATGTATTTCTGTGCTTCATGCTAATATGTTCCCAATGCAGCATTTGCCCCCACACACCGTGTGCACACAGCCTCACCTGGCATAAACAGCTGTATGCGCACAGTGCTGCTGACTTCCCAGCACAGAATGCCCTACCACAAGGTCTAGCCTGGTTCCTTCCAAGCTGCTGAGAGCAGACATAAAACACGCGTTGTTTTAGTTTTGACCATGTGTGTATAGTTATACAACTGAACACTTAGACAGCCAATAGGTAATGTAATGTAAATGTAAACACAGGGTATACAGATGCTTCATACAAATGATTAATATGATAGAAGGATAAAGGGAAAATGCTCACCAACACTGAAGGTCCACAGTAAAGTACCAAAAAAAAAAAAAAAAAAATCACCAGAGGAAGAAATCCTGCCTTAGAGCTGGTCAGCCCTTACATGAGATCTGGGAGAGTTGGAGCCAAGCTCCACCCCTTCCAGTAGCACAGCTGAATTACCTTCACCTGTGCTCCTGCAGCTGACTCATTGCTTGCCTCAGGTGGTCAATCAGATGTTCAGGCTGTGATCAACAGTTTCCCATACACTTTGTTAAGGTCAAAATACACTTCAGAAAAGCTGGTAAAGCAATTGCTCTGCCAGTTGTCCTCCAACTTTGCTGTCGCTCTAATTTGGCTGTTAAGATCTGCAAGCTCCACCACAAATTACACACCAACTTTGCTTTCTTTCAGAGCTGTTTTTTGAACACCTGCCATGTGTTCAAGGGATGGACTTCTGCAGGGACTCTCCAGAACTGGTTGGGAACGCAGCTGTCTCAAGCAAACACAAAACAGTCCAAAACTTACCTGAGAACATCTGGCACAACTCCAAACTTGAGTTTCTCACAATGGTGATGTGTTGGTGCGTCTGGGAGGAGGTGACCCAAATTTACAAGGTGGGCATCTCTGTCCTTTTTCCCAGCTGAAATGCGTTTGAGGATCCAGACTCAGCAAATATCTTCTCGTCTTGTTTGCATTATCACTTCTGTCTTCAGATTCATTGTGCTGATTCCCTTAGTTGTCAGAGGGAGTGGGGTGTGACCAGGACTCAGCTGGGCTGTGATCAAACTGCATGTACAGCCTCAGAAACTGCTCAGGAAATGGTTGAAAGAGCCGCTTCTTCTTCCTTGAAACTTCTGGCCTGCTGCAGCTTTGATTCTTTAGGGAAGAACAGACATAGCTGTGATTGTCAGGGTCTTTGTGGTTTGATTCTGGTTTCTGGGGCACAATGAAGTGCGTGGAGTGCAGGGTGATGGCACTCTAAGGACATTTCCATTTGGGTTGGATTTCCAGGTTGCTATGTTCAGTTAGGGGAGTCGTGGCACTGAGGTCTGTGTGCAAGGTCTTGCAGGCAGGCTCAGACTGTGCTGATGGCTGAAGTTGCTGTCTCTGTGTGCTTGCAGCCAGCACCCTGCTGCCCAACTCATGCCACCCACGTGTTTCCCTGGCGTGTTGAAACAAGCAGGAAATCCTGAAACTTGGGAGTTTCAAAAGCAGTGTGATTTGTCTCCTCGGGCAAAGTCCTCAGCCAGAACTGCAGTAGAGACACCCCCTGGAGCCAGCAACTGGGGGTCGAAAGTACTGGATTGGAAGGGGTCAGTGCCAGGCATCCAGCTAACCTGTGGAGGTAACAATGTGCCTAGAACTAATTTGGCCCTGGACTTCCAGAGAGCCTACTTTGATTTTTTTCTGTTGCCTACTTGGAGGAATCTCACAGGCTAGAGTGCTCAAAGGTAAGGGGGTCATGAGAGCTGGGCAGCATTTAAATAGCGCTTCTTCAGAGCTCAGGATTGGTGCATCCCTCAGAGAAGGAAATAGGGAAGGGGGGTGTCCTGGAAATGGGTGATGCTGAGATGGTGAAGATGTTGAACACCTTCTTTACTTTGTTTTTCACTTCAGTGACTGCCCCTTGGGACTACTGGGCCCTGGAGGGAAGAGAGAGAGCTTGAGAAATGGAGAGCTTCCCTCTGGGTGAGGAGGGGGTGATCTGAGAGCATCTGGTTGGGATCAGCGTGCACAATCCATGGACTCTGATGGGATGCATCCACATGTGTGGAGGGAGCTGGCAGAGGTGATTGTCAAACTCTTTATCATCTTTGACAGGTCTTGGAGAAGTGCCTGAAAGCTGGAGGAGAGCCTGTGACACTGCAGTCTTCAGAAAGGGCAAGGAGGAGGATCCGGTAAACTGCAGGGCAGTCAGTCTCACCTCTCCCTGGAAAGGTGGTGGAACAGCTTGGTCTGGATGCCATCTCCAGGCAACTGGAAGGGAAGAAGTTTACCAGCAGTAGTCAGCTTGGATTCACTGGGGAAATGTCATGCTCAGCCAACCCTGCAGCCTTCTGTGATGGCATCACCAGCTGGGTAGATGTGGGGAGAGCAGTGGATGTGATCTACCTTGACTTCAGCAAGGCTTTTGATACTGTCTCACATGACATCCTGGTAACAAAGCTGAGAAAGTGTGGGATAGATGAGTGGATGGTAAGCTGGGCTGAGAACTGTCTGACTGTCTGAGCTCAGAGGGTTTTGATCACCAGCACAGAGTCCAGTTATAGACCTGTGGCCTGCACTGTTCCCCGGGGTTTGTTCATGTGTCTGGTCTTGTTCAGTATCTTCACTGATGACCTTGATGAGGGGATAGTGTCCACGCTCAGTAAGTACACCTATGATACAAAGCTGGGAGGAATGGCTGACACACCTGAAGTCTGTGCTGCCATTCAACAAGACCTGGACAGACTGGAGAGCTGGGCACTAATAAACAAGAAGTGGTTTAACAAAAGCAAGTGCAGAGTCTTGAATCTGGGAAGGAATAGCAGCAATTATCAGTACAAGGGCATGCAATGTTGTGTGGGCACATGGTGTGCAAAGGAAGAACAGTGCTGGGATGGGCTGTGGTGGGCCGAAGATGCATAGTGGACCGAAGATGGTAGATGCTACTCTGGACCAAAAGTCATGCAGCAGCTCATGGAGTGTCACTGGACAAATCAGGCTGTGCGCTGTTTGTGAATCTCTAATTGTGATGGTTTATTGATTGACTGCAATCAAACTACAAGTACTGAGTTGGGCAGCAACTGAAACACTGCGCACTGCAGACGCTGCCTTGTGATGTTTCTCCTCTCAGTCTTTCAGCTGCAGCTTCTGCATCATCTCTGCAAGGCTGTTCATCGCTGCAAAGAACTGGAAAGAAACAAAGCAAGCGTAGAAGTAGGACAGAAACAATCTAGGGAGATCTCATGAAGAAACTCTGACCAGTAAACATCCAGAATGGCCCCGTGTGGAACAGCATGTTCCTTTCATTCAGGTCACTGACACTTCTTCCCAGGACACACTGCCTATGCTCTGTCGTGGAAAGGCTGTTTCAAAGGTTGCAGTGCCCGACATGGCAAGCTTCTTTATCACAGCAAAACCTTCTGGCTGTTACCAACCACATCCTTCTCAAGACAGAGGAAGGCATCCAAGCTCCCCATGGCAGCTCTCACTGACAGTGTCATTTCCTCAAACACACAGCTGGCTGCTTTTCTATTCCATTGCTTCCCTCAGGATTTTACCATCTCTTTCATATCTGACAGATGGAGGCACTGAGACCAACAAGAAAATGTGTGTCTGTGTTCACCAAGGACTCACCTCTATATGTGCAGCTCTCTGAGAAGCCTTTTTCAATTCCCTTCTCCTTTCTTTTTGTCATTGTCTTCTTTCTATAAAGCAAGAATACCAATGAATTCATTTTGTTAACAGCAAAACTGCAGAAACATGGGTGCTGTGAAAACAAATGGCAGTCCAAAGACAAAGCAAATGGGACTAGGAAGTCTCTCAGACATTTCCAGGGGGACATACAGAAGACTACTGTGAAGTTAACAGAAAGAGATGCATTTAGGTATGCTGGCACCTCACTGCCTTTGGACTTTGTAGCCTTCAACTCTTATCCAATCTACAGAGCAGGAAAAAGCAGGACGGTACCTTCACCAGGACGGTACCGCAGCACCTTCTTACCTCTTTGCTTGGAGCTCAGTGCTGGGGCAGGCCCAGGGTGTGCTGCTAGGGCCGGCACACTGTCTCTGTTCTGGCCTCTGGCTCTTTTGGTAGCAGGCAACTGCGCTGCAGTCTGTTTCTCTTTGTCCAAACCCTTGCGTTTACACCCAGCCAGGGTCTTGGAGACAGAGCTGGGACCTGCTGTTACAGGAAGCCCTCCAGCCTGAAGATGAGCTCCCTCCGAAAGCACTTCCTGCACCACTTTCACATAGATGTTTCCATTTGGCTCCAGGCGTACATCTGTTATAATCAAGAAAGGAGAAGCAGTAAGATTTAAAGAGTGACCAAGGCTAATTTCTGTAGCAAAATGGGCCACAATACTAGGAAATCTCATCTTGCGTGTTCACAGTAGCGGATCTTAGGATCTTAGCTGAAGGGTGGGTTTGCATTTCAAATCTGGACAGGGAAGGTAATTGTAAATCCCAGGGATGAAGACCTCAAGCAACACGCAGCAAAAGGAGTATGAAGAAAGAATGGACAGAAAGCCTAACTAGAAAGACATTGAATTAAACCCTGATGCCTGTTGTGCATCTGTACCTCTCCTGGGTGCCACGTCACAGGCTGCAGTCCTCCCCAGACTTTCCGCAAGGCTGCGCTTGGCTGGAAGACCGCTTGTGTCAGCTTCTGGCAGAAAGGAACAAGCAATACTTGAAGAGCATCTCCTGGGAGGAAGATTTGAGCGCAGCCAACCACCAACTTCCACTATTCAAGTGTAGTTCCTACCACTTGCCTTTTTGCTGCTACAGCATGGTGCCATTTCTGCAGTAAGCACAGATCTGCAGTGGACTTCCTTCACTCTTCCATCACACACGCACCCCTTCATGCAGCCCTATTTAGAAATACCCACATTCTGGAAAATACAGACAAAAAAGAAACAGGCAGAAAAGCGGCACTAATACTTTGTCACTGGTGGGAATCTCCACAGAAAGTGCTGTGCTAAAGGTGTGAGGTTAAGGGATCATCACTATCAAGATAAAAGTCACAGCATGGAAGATTTAGCGATGGCGTGCTGACTAGAAGGAAAAAACAACACTTACCTTGGAGCTTGTTCATTTTCTCTCCTATCATTGGATATCTTATCATCATCTACGTAGCTCTGAGGTTGGCCAAAGCCTGTTGCCATGAACTTTGCTAGACCAACAGTGCTGTGGCTCAGAGGTATTACACCAGCACATAGCATAGGAGAACTCCATAACCCAAGTGTCGAGGGAAGAAGAAAGGGGAACTGTTACAATTAATTACGTTCACTAAATTGGTAATTGTAGGCTTCTTGTCACACACTACTGCCTACAGCAAAACAGCACAGATGTTGACAACTGTGATTTCTGCATACAAGCAACCACTCGAGGCTGAGCACACTCTCCTGTCTCTTTGCCATGCCTAGAAAGACCCAAAAGAGCTCAGTGTTCTCTTGCTGTTAGTTTACATCCTCCAAGCACTTCCAAAGGCACGCTGCTCTGTAGAAAAAGCTGAGCTGCCCAGAAAGTTTGTGCAGGAAGAAGGCAGCAGTGTCAGTGCACGTCATCCTGGGGGACCTGAATGCATTTGTGAAGAGAACAGGGAAAGAAGAGGGAAGAGAGCAAAACCAACAGGCACTAGCAGTGCTGCCCACAGGGGGCGGGGCTTGAGGCAGGGCCTGTGCCAGAGGGGGGCCTGGCACAGTTAGGGCCAGCTCAGGGCCCAGAGCAGAGGGGGAGCAGGCAGAGGCAGGGCCTTGGGGCCCAGGATGGAGGAGGACCAGGCACAGCTGGGGCCAGCTCAGGGCCCAGAGCAGAGGGGGAGCAGGCAGAGGCAGGGCCTTGGGGCCCAGGATGGAGGAGGACCAGGCACAGCTGGGGCCAGCTCAGGGCCCAGAGCAGAGGGGGACCAGGCACAGCTGAGGCCACTG
Source organism: Coturnix japonica (assembly GCF_054131305.1). Lineage (NCBI taxonomy): Eukaryota > Metazoa > Chordata > Aves > Galliformes > Phasianidae > Coturnix > Coturnix japonica. The sequence goes on along the minus strand of NW_028188943.1, from coordinate 3,466,081 downwards.
CAGGGCCCAGGTGAGAGGGGAACCCAGCACAGTCGGGGCTGCTTTGGGGCCTGGGCCGGAAGGGGGCCCGGCACAGCCAGGGCCTATCCCCCTTTTTTGCACATATGAAATGCTCCCAGCTGTGCTGCACAGCAGAACATCTTTCAATGGAGATGAAAGCCTGTGAAATGAGAGAATCCTTTCTTATTTCTTTCACATTTGTGTTTGTTGACTGCAGTTCCAACCAGGTGGACTCGCAGTGTCTTGCAGGTGACACCTGGAAGCAGGTACAGACTGGAGACACAGCACCCTCAATGTCCAGGTGAGTAACAGCAGCCAAGGAGGCCTTTGGGCTCTGCAGGGTCCAAGTGTGGAGCATTACACACAGGAACAGCTGAGTATAAAGACAGTGGCAGAGCTGCAGAGCTTGCCATAGTAGGGAGGCACAGTGGCTCAGCTCATTTCCCACAGTAACACAGGAAATAAGAGCCATGAGGGAAATGCAGATGCCTTCTGCCCCCATCAGAGGGGAGGAATGAGCTGCACTTCCACAGAGACATTCCTCTCACAGCCACTCACACCTCAGGTGTGGAGGGACGAGCTGGGGCTGCTGGTGGCAGCTGTGGAACACTGCCATCTGTGGTGCTCCATCCTACCTTGGAGGTGGGCATGTAGAGCTGAGGACCTTTGTCACTGCACAAATGACTGCAAGCAGAGATGTAGCAGAGGGAACATAAAGCATTTAATAACTTATACAAAGCAATGAGTAATAGAAATGACAATATTTCCAACCAAATATCCCCCATCCTAACAGTCATATCTGATCTCTACAATCCCACCCAAACAATTTCCCAGCCCCCTCCAATTCCTCCTCACTATCCCACCCCTGAATTTTCCTCCCCCAGTTCATACACAGTAATTGCCCACACTAATTACCAGCATGCAGGGCATAGAGAACACCTGTTCCTTGTGTGCAGACACCTGGAAAAAAAAGAAGTGGCAGGGAACTGGAGGTCTGTAGCACGTTCTGGAGGCTCTGCATAGAACGTAACCCCAGACCACAACCCCATCAGCTGCTGGAGCAGCATCATCCCTGTCATTGGGGGATGTTGCCAGTGGTGGACAGGGACACAGGGAGAAGCCACACCTTGGTGTAGCTCTGATCTGCTCGTGTCCAGTCCAATCCTCTATAGCACTTTCCATCTTCTGTCCTTTGTTCTTAACCGTATCCTTCCTTCTCTTCTGCTCTTTTCCTTTCCTTTAGTTGTCTTACCTGTATCTGCTTTTCCCCTCTTCTGTTCTTTTACTGCTCTGGTCAGCATCCAGTGTCTGCACCGCAACTCTAGGTTTTGGGATGGAGAAAGGTACACAGGGCATAGATTTGTACAAGAAAAGCTCTCTTGCTGTGCCCAACAGATGACAAAAAGGAGTCCTCAGGACCACAAAGGCAGCTTGTTTCACCAAAGGCCACAGCGTAAGCTCGTGTAACTGGGAAGGACTCTGTTATACATCTCCTAGAAGTGCCTTTGAATGAATAATTTTCTGGTCTTGTTTCCAATTGTTGCTCAGAGGAAATGAGGTTTTTATCCTTGTATCTTTGCAGGAAGACAGAGAGGAGGGAACCTGTCTGGTGAAATGCTCAGGTGCTGTTTCCTTCCTTGCACCAGCAGCCTGTTTGTGTCCACACGATGCCAGTTGTCCTCCTGACAGTTTCTACCGGTCCTTCTCCGAGTCCTTCTGCTAAGCACTGCTATTTCTGTATCCTCGGGGCCCTATTAGGACTAAAAAGAGGAGCGGATAACAGATGGAAGGATCTGGCCTTCTGCTGGGTGAAAGCCGCCTGCATGTCCTGTTCCTGCTTTCTCTTTTCCCCAGGTGGCATTGTGCTTCCCAAGGAGCATATGGACCTTTTAGATGGGAGTGTGCAGCAAGGAACACGTGGGGTCTCATCTTCCTCCCTGCTCTACATCTGAGTGAGGGACACCGTGACCTGCTCAGGAGGCAAGATGTCATGTCAGGGAGGTGTGTTTTCCTTGTTGTTTTTTATCATCTGTGCTTTGGTTTGCTGTGTTATTTTTTTTCCTTTGCAGTTCTATGGTTTTCTTTCCTATTTGGTGTTTTCTATGTCGTGTTTTTTTTTTGTTTTTTTTTTTTTGTTTTTTGTTTTTTGGTTTTTTTATAAGTTTTTTTCTGTTTTTCCTTGTCTTAGTTTTTTTCTTTTGTTTGAGTTATTATTTTTTCTTTGCTTTTATTATTATTATTTTTTTTAATTCTGTGTTATTTCCTAAAATCCTTCATGGTTTATTTGTTGTTTTGTTTTTCATCTATGCTTTGCTATTTTTCTTTAGATACACTGTATGAGAACTGTTGAATCACAGTCTGAGCCACTGATTATCACCTAGGGAAGGGACCTGGTCAGCCTTGGTTAGTGCAGGTGAGGCCAATGCAGCTGAGAGACTGGAAGGGATGGAGCCTGGCTGCACCTCTCTTACAGCTCATTTTTGAAGGCTGACTGCCCCTGGGTGGAATTTTTTTTGATGGTTTCTCCTCTGTGGAGTTTGTTCTGTGCACTTCCATCCTCAGTGGTGGGTGAGCCATTCTTTCCTTACCTTTGTAGTATATTCACACTGTGCTAGTCTTTCTGCTGTTACAGATAGTATGTGTTTTTTTTCTGTTTGTTTTCTGTGGTTTTTTAAACTTTGATTCCCTGGTTTTTGGCTTGCTTCTTTTCTTTATATTTCTTTTTTTTTTTTTTTTTTCTTTTTTTTTTTTTTTTTTTGCTGTGTCCTATTCTGCTTTACGGTGACATTTGCAAGAGACTGTGAATTCTCCTGGTTCAAATTGCAGTTGGCTTAATCAAATGTGTAAGAAATATATAAGGGCTTCTGAGGCCAGGCTGGAGTTGCATTTCTTTATGAACCTGGGTGTTGCTGCGGATGCGTTTCTCTCCTGTTTTGTCTCTTTTATGGCTGTTCAAGAATATTTGAACGTGCTATGTCAGTGTTTGTTGCCATCCTGCTTTCTCTTCTCTGTCTTGCAGGTCAGCTCGTGCTAGAAGTCAGTGGTATCACTGTATGAATGGAGGTCAGTTTAGGAGCAGCTGCTGATGGAAGGAATCAAGACCAGGCTAATAAATGGAAGCATCTCCTGGTAAGGTGTCAGAGGTGGCAGTAATGATGTCTGTCATCGTTAAAACCAGAGGGCAGGCTCATCCGAGTGCTTGCTGACTGATACTTCGGACTATCTCGTTCTCCAGCTGAACGATAAGAAAGCTAAATATGCTGAGCCATTACAGCTTGTGCTGAAGTTGTGAATGTGCCCCCAGATGTTTCCTTTAGTGGTAAATCATGTTCGGGCACTGTGGTAGCCCTATCTCTGTCATGATCTGGAGCACCGTGTCTTGTTGCGAGCCTTGTGTGCCTGTTTCCATGAACCTTGCTTTCTTTCTCTCTTCAGAGTAAGGGCAGGGTGCTTCCTTGCTTTTGGTGGATTCATCCAGGAGGCTGTTAGAAGGCCAAATGCAATGTTCATTACATGGAGGGACAGGATGGGAATGGACTGTCGTTGCCACCAGGCAAAAGTGAGTTTCTTATGTCATGAATGATATAATTTTGATTATTCAGAGCAGTTGCAGTGTGGTAGAGGATGTCACGAAACCATTTATTTGGGAGCGCAGGGAAGAGTCATGAGAACCGAAACCGTAGTTTCTGTTTTGGCTGTCAAAATGGTGGAGTTTCTTTGGGAGGGCAATAGCTGGGCTTCGTGTTAGCAGGCCCCCTCTGAGAGATTGGGCTTTGCTTGCTGCTTTGCTGTGCCTACCTGCCTGCTCCCTGTGCTTGTTCCTTTTACCTTTCCGTGCTTCTTTTCCCTTGCTTTGATGCTTTTCCATTTCAGGGCTCCTTTTCTCTTTCAGTGCTGCCTTTGCCCTTTATGTATTCCTTTTCCCTGTCAGTGTTACTTTATGCTGTTCCATTCCCTTTTGGGGCTCCTTCTAACTTTCAGGACTGCTTTTTCCTTTCAGGGCTGCATTTCTTTGCTTATTTTCTTTTTCAGGGCTGCTTTTCCCTTTCAGGGCTGCTTTTCTTTATCAGTTCTCCTTTTCCCTCTCACGGCTCCTTTTCCCTCTCACGGCTCCTTTTCTTTATCAGTTCTGCTTCTCCCTTTCAGTGCTGCATTTTCTTGTTCCTTTTCGCTTTCAGTGCTGCTTTTCTGTGCTCCTTTCCCTTTCCCTGCCGCTTTTCCCTTTCCCTGCTGCTTTTCCCTTTTAGTCTTGCTTTCCCATTCACTGCTGCTTTTCCCTTTCACTGCTGCTTTTCCCTTTCACTGCTGCTTTTCCCTTTCACTGCTGCTTTTCCCTTTCACTACTGATTTTCCCTTTTAATCTTGCTTTTCCCTTTTAATCTTGCTTTTCCCTTTCAGTGCTGCTTCTCCCTTTCACTGCTGCTTTTCCGTTTTAGTCTTTCTTTTCCCTTTCACTGCTGCTCATCCCTTTCACTGCTGCTCTTCCCTTTCACTGCTGATTTTCCCTTTCACTGCTGCTTTTCCCTTTCACTGCTGCTTTTCCCTTTCACTGCTGCTTTTCCCTTTCACTGCTGATTTTCCCTTTCACTGCTGCTTTTCCCTTTCACTGCTGCTTTTCCCTTTCACTGCTGCTCTTCACTTTCACTGCTGCTTTTCCCTTTCACTGCTGCTTTTCCCTTTCACTGCTGCTTTTCCCATTTAGTCTTGCTTTTCCCTTTCACTGCTGATTTTCCCTTTCATTTCTGCTTTTCCCTTTCACTGCTGCTTTTCCCTTTCACTGCTGCTTTTCCCTTTCACTGCTGCTTTTCCCTTTCACTGCTGATTTTCCCATTCACTGCTGATTTTCCCATTCACTGCTGATTTTACCTTTTTGTTTTGCTTTTCCCTTTCATTTCTGATTTTCTCTTGCACTGCTGATTTTCCCTTTCACTGCTTATTTTCCCTTTCACTGCTGCTTTTCCCTTTTAGTCTTACTTTTCCCTTTTACTGCTGCTTTTCCCTTTTAGTCTTACTTTTCCCTTTCACTGCTGCTCTTCCCTTTCACCTCTGATTTTCCCTTTCACTGCTGCTTTTCCCTTTCACTGCTGCTTTTCCCTTTTAGTCTTACTTTTCCCTTTTACTGCTGCTTTTCCCTTTTAGTCTTACTTTTCCCTTTCACTGCTGCTCTTCCCTTTCACCTCTGATTTTCCCTTTCACCTCTGATTTTCCCTTTCACTGCTGCTCTTCTCTTTCACTGCTGCTCTTCTCTTTCACTGCTGCTCTTCTCTTTCACTGCTGCTTTTCCCTTTCAGTCTTGCTTTTCCCTTTCAGTCTTGCTTTTCCCTTTCACTGCTGTATTTCCCTTTCACTGCTGCTTTTGCCTTTCGCTGCTGCTCTTCCCTTTCACTGCTGCTCTTCTCTTTCACTGCTGCTCTTCTCTTTCACTGCTGCTTTTCCCTTTCAGTCTTGCTTTTCCCTTTCAGTCTTGCTTTTCCCTTTCAGTCTTGCTTTTCCCTTTCACTGCTGATTTTCCCTTTCATTTCTGCTTTTCCCTTTCACTGCTGCTTTTCCCTTTCACTGCTGCTTTTCCCTTTCACTGTTGATTTTCCCATTCACGTCTGAATTTCCCTTTAAGTCCTGATTTTCCCTTTCATTGCTGATTTTACCTTTCACTGCTGATTTTCCCATTCACTGCTGAATTTCCCTTTCCCTGCTGCTTTTCCCTTTCCCTGCTGCTTTTCCCTTTCCCTGCTGCTTTTCCCTTTCCCTGCTGCTTTTCCCTTTCACTGCTGCTCTTCACTTTCACTGCTGCTTTTCCCTTTCACTGCTGCTTTTCCCTTTCACTGCTGCTTTTCCCTTTCACTGCTGCTTTTCCCTTTCACTGCTGATTTTCCCTTTCACTGCTGATTTTCCCATTCACTGCTGATTTTACCTTTTTGTTTTGCTTTTCCCTTTCATTTCTGATTTTCTCTTGCACTGCTGATTTTCCCTTTCACTGCTTATTTTCCCTTTCACTGCTGCTTTTCCCTTTTAGTCTTACTTTTCCGTTTCACTGCTGCTTTTCCCTTTTATTCTTACTTTTCCCTTTTACTGCTGCTTTTCCCTTTTAGTCTTACTTTTCCCTTTCACTGCTGCTCTTCCCTTTCTCCTCTGATTTTCCCTTTCACTGCTGCTCTTCTCTTTCACTGCTGCTCTTCTCTTTCACTGCTGCTTTTCCCTTTCAGTCTTGCTTTTCCCTTTCAGTCTTGCTTTTCCCTTTCACTGCTGATTTTCCCTTTCATTTCTGCTTTTCCCTTTCATGCTGCTTTTCCCTTTCACTGCTGATTTTCCCTTTCACTGTTGATTTTCCCATTCACGTCTGATTTTCCCTTTAACTCCTGATTTTCCCTTTCACTGCTGATTTTCCCATTCACTGCTGAATTTCCCTTTCACTGCTGCTTTTCCCTTTCCCTGCTGCTTTTCCCTTTCCCTGCTGCTTTTCCCTTTCACTGCTGCTCTTCACTTTCACTGCTGCTTTTCCCTTTCACTGCTGCTTTTCCCTTTCACTGCTGCTTTTCCCTTTCACTGCTGCTTTTCCCTTTCACTGCTGCTTTTCCCTTTCACTGCTGCTTTTCCCTTTCACTGCTGCTTTTCCCTTTCACTGCTGCTTTTCCCTTTCACTGCTGCTTTTCCCTTTCACTGCTGCTTTTCCCATTCACTGCTGATTTTACCTTTTTGTTTTGCTTTTCCCTTTCATTTCTGATTTTCTCTTGCACTGCTTATTTTCCCTTTCACTGCTGCTTTTCCCTTTTAGTCTTACTTTTCCCTTTCACTGCTGCTTTTCCCTTTTAGTCTTACTTTTCCCTTTTACTGCTGCTTTTCCCTTTTAGTCTTACTTTTCCCTTTCACTGCTGCTCTTCCCTTTCACCTCTGATTTTCCCTTTCACCTCTGATTTTCTTTTTCACCTCTGATTTTCCCTTTCACTGCTGCTTTTCCCTTTCACTGCTGCTTTTCCCTTTTAGTCTTACTTTTCCCTTTTACTGCTGCTTTTCCCTTTTAGTCTTACTTTTCCCTTTCACTGCTGCTCTTCCCTTTCACCTCTGATTTTCCCTTTCACTGCTGCTCTTCTCTTTCACTGCTGCTCTTCTCTTTCACTGCTGCTTTTCCCTTTCAGTCTTGCTTTTCCCTTTCAGTCTTGCTTTTCCCTTTCACTGCTGTATTTCCCTTTCACTGCTGCTTTTGCCTTTCGCTGCTGCTTTTGCCTTTCGCTGCTGCTCTTCCCTTTCACTGCTGCTCTTCTCTTTCACTGCTGCTCTTCTCTTTCACTGCTGCTTTTCCCTTTCAGTCTTGCTTTTCCCTTTCAGTCTTGCTTTTCCCTTTCACTTCTGCTTTTACCTTTTAGTCTTGAATTTAGAAAGAATTTATTCCTACCATTTAATCTCCTTTTTTATTTTTAAGTTGTTCCCTTCTGTCTTACCAAACCATTATCATCCTATCAATGCTGCTTGTGTGTTTTATATATGATGTGCTAGAGTTATCACATCCACAACAAGGGCTGAAAAACCAAATGATTATTCCTGACATACCTGGAAGGTTTCCATCAGTATCCACATCACCTATGCATGCTCCCCATCTAACAAGAAGCTGCAAACAGCCCAAGCCACCATGAAAAGCAGCATAATGAACAGGCTTCCAGTCATTCCTGTCTGCTGCGTTTACATTCTAAAACGAAAGCTGCAGGTTAGTTTGTTTATGAAGCTTAGACACGAGACATTCCATAAATAAGTATCAACAGTTCATTGTGCTACTTTATTTAAACAAAATCAAATATTTCTCCAAATTCAAGCCACGAAAGCAGCATAAGACGTATTTCTCACAGGTTCGTGGCTTCATTGAAATAAAACACACATAAAAGTTGTGTTTTCAGACATCTACCACCGTGTTAGTCATTATATAATACACAACTGGATTTTTTTAACATCTTACGATTAAAAAAATGCAAATTTACACTACAAATAAATTCACAGCGTCACCAATGAGAATGTACCAACAGAGGTTAATCTATAGTCCCAAACCTCAGTTAGTGAGGGGTTTGGTATGGAAAAGGATACCAGACTCTGGCTCTGCATTAGGGAATTGCAGGTAGAAGGCTCTCACCGCTCCACTTCGCAGTATGGTTTGCAATGTGTACGACTGCCCATGGGCTGCAGCCAGGTGTGATGGAGTGCACCCACGGTCATCTTGAGCTTCTAGGTTTGCTCCATTTATTAACAAAGCCTACAAGAAATGCAAAGCTCACAGGCTGAAAGAGCAAACACTGTCTCACAGGGTGACTTGAGATGGTCAGCTGGGTTCCTCTGATAAATCTGATAGCACAGAGGGAACAAACGAGTGCAGTCATTTTACCAGTGACTTGGTTTCAGCTGTAAAGACACAGAGCCAGCTCCAGTAGGAGCACTTCCACTGATCTTCATAAGGAAGTGTCCAAACCAAAGGCCTGCCTTCCTTTTGCTGGAGAGTGAATATCTCTACATACCTGCACGCAAGCATCCTGCCCACGGATTGCCGCAAGGTGAGCTGCTGTCCAGCCTCTGACTGTCACACGTGTCACATCAGCTCCATGCCAGAGCAACCAGTGAAGGCACTGTGCAACCAAAAACAAGCTTTTATTCATTTAATAAACTCTTATTCCATAACAATTCTTATAACTCATCTGAGGCAAATGCTAACTATAAATCAACAGTAGATGTTACATTTCAAACAGTGTTAGGAAATGACATGGTCTCAAGGCTTCATCCAAGGGCACAAAAAGCACAACCAACCTACTAATTGCAATGACTTGCAGTGTGCCTTCTTTATCTTACAATTCCATACTTAAAATGCAGACTGTGAGAGCGTTCATGTGGCATGAGGTAAAAACACTGGGGAAAAATGGTGCAAAGATGCTCATTTGAAGTCCAGCTAAAATGAACAGCAGGAAAGATGCCATGAATCAAAAGTAAAGCCTCAGTTCATTTATTAGGCTTTCTTGAGTATATGTAATCCCATCTCTCCTCTCACCCATCACAGATTATTTTAACTTTATTCACCTTTTTTTCAGCAGGTGTTATTGCTTTCCATGGAAAGCTTAAAGAACAATTAAGAAAATAATAAACTACAAAACTAGTTAAAGCTTTTTGTTACACATCATTACTATTTACTGTCTTCTTTTAGGCTAGTCTCCAGCTCTCTTTCCTTTGGGACTTCATTTTTTATACGGTTATTTACAGCCTTGCTGTTTCAAAGTAAGATCGCTATAAACATTGCACAAGGAGGCTGTAACAGGAAGGTGAATGTTGTGCTGAATGCAGCAGCTCAGTCCTTCTGGAAATCAAATCATTTCTGCATCAACAGTCAGTGTTCTTGCTTATGAAAATGAACTGTATTTGAACTGTTTCTGTAGAGAATGAGGCATGGGACAGAACACTGGGAAATGAACAAACATTTCTGTGTCACTTCTCGCTTGGCTCAGTCACTTTCAGAATATTAAACATATCCTTATGGATTTTCCAAGTGTTCTGAGTGAAGGGGAAAACAAAAGGACAAAAGAAGGTAATGAGGCTAGAAGGGGAGACCAGAAGGCACACCTTGTTTGGTGTTAGAAAAGCTCTGATTTTGTAAAATCTGAGAACACTGATTACATAAACTGCCTGGGGCTTCAGAAAGGTAAAATGTAGTCCTAACAAACTGCACATCTTTCCTTAGTGAATACCTTAAATCAGAAAAAAAGAGCAGGCAGAGATTATAGATCTAGCTTGATCAAAGCTAGCAATGTTGTGTTCAGCCTCTCCCCAGAGGAAAATGTTAACCCATAAAACCTTGCTGTGTCCAAACACTAACATAAACAGGAGAGGAATGGCTGTTTTCAAGGGTAGATATTTTTAGGACAAGGGGGGATGAATTTAAACTGAGACAGGGGAGGTTTAGGTTAGAGATTAGAGGGAAGTTTTTCACACAGAGGGTGGTGACAGGTTGCCCAAGGAGGCTGTGGATGCCCCATCCCTGCAGGCATTCAGGGCCAGGCTGGATGTGACTCTGGGCAGCCTGGTCTGGTTGTTGCCAACCCTGCAGGTGGCTGAAACTGGATGATAATTGTGGTCCTTTTCAACCCAGGTTATTCTATGATTTTATGATTTTACCTCCAGGCTTCCAGAGTGTGCAGCACAGTGCAATGGTGTGAACTTGTGGACTAAATCCACCTCATCGATAGAGGCTCCACGTTTTATCATTAATGCAAGCTGTTCTACATCACCAGCTTTCACTGCCTCATGTACACTGGTGTAAGTTTGCTTCTTCCTGACATCTAGTGAGGGATAATAAAAGCATTAGCCAGCTCAGTCACATTTCAGAGAGATGAAAGAAGTGATGAATCAAATAAGCATCAGGGTGACAGTTTATAAGAACCAGACAATAGTGTAACCTATGAGAGTGTAACTTGTATCAGCACAAGTCTTTAGCCCTTTGTGTTTCCCAGAAGCAAACCAATGTTCAAGAACCTGAAAGAGCCACGTCCCCTCCAGCCACAGATAAAGAACAGGACAGCAGAGCAACTCCATTTATGTATACAGATGCTGGATCAAGTCCAACCCAATGCTGGCTCTCTTCCTAAACTGTTTCATCAATCACGCCTTCAGGTGTTCAGCCATTGCTCCTCAGGGGCTCTGCATGGCCACACTCCTTACTGCCACCCAAGGACACGGCACACCAAGGGCCCTTCGCTAAGTAGGCAAACCTTGCTAATAGGACATAAGGTCACGCAGATGCTCTTGACTGAGCTGAACCTATCAGTTAAAGCTGCTACATAAAAGCAATGCTTTATACAATGTGTTAGTCATCCTGCTCTGTTCTGCTGCTATACCCATAGCACTGCTCTGGCACAGGTTACTTTGTTAGAAACCTAGTATTTTTCTCCCACCAAAGTCAATAGTGTTTTCATGGACTTCAGTGGCTCAGAATCAAACTCTTAATGTAGACACAGCGTGGTCCAAAAAAAAAAAAAAAAAACCATCACCAGGCCATGGGATCAAATAGTCTGTATTTTCCTTCAGGCCTAGTTACTGTTTGACACTGTAACTGTAAACAATGGGAGCTGGATATCTAAATCCTCTTGCAACATTTTGGCATTTTGCCTATATTTGCCAATAAAAATAAGTGATGTAAGTAGTTTTAATGGCTGGGATGGCTAACTTGAGATAGCTAAGCATATGAGTAAGCCAAAACAATTGATAATCACCTTCTGGAGTAGTCATCATTCTGGAACCAAAACGCACCAACACTCTTTGATTAAATTTCAGGCTCTAAGAAGTCTTGAAGAGGCAGGTTGTTGTTCTGCAAGTCAAGCATACACAGAAATATTGGTCTTAAGTTATTAGAGCCTCAGTTTTCCTGCCCATGGAGAAGAAATTGAGGCAACAGTTCAAATAGTTATAAATGTGAGATCAAAAATGTTAAAGCATATCAATGAGTTGCTGCTCAAAGGTGCCTGGCGTACATAAAAGCAGAAATTATGATGAAAACAGCTGACGTTGTTTACCAGTACTTATACCTGTTCCCATGTAGTCTGTAGCATGAAAGTAATGCTTGGCCAGATTCAGCACTGCCACAGAGAGGAAAAGAGGGTGTTAAACTGTTTCATTAAGCAAAGCTGAGTGTTGTATCACACCCTGGTGTACCATCACTTCACTCCCACTCCCCCAAGCGCCAGGCTGTACCACTGCCCTGCACAGAGGCAGCAAAACAGTGCATGAACCAACACCAGCTGCAACTCAGAACAGCTCATGTTGGAAGGGACCTCCTGGGGTCCATGTTTTTAAATAGAACTTAAGTACATGCAGCATTCTCGTGTTGTGTTTTCTAAACAAAGCATCACTAGGACCTGATTTTCCCCCAAGGGAGAGACTTCTCACGATGCCAGGTGAGGGTTACAGACTTCAGCACGGTGATGCAGGCTGACATCAGAAGCATATCTAGCCAACCAGACTGCTTGCCAGAGCACAAATGTGCTTAACACCACGTACCAGTGCAATGGGTTCAAGGTAATATTTACTGTTTTTTAATCCAGAACAATTTTGCCCTCTTTTTTCTTCCGGAAGGGGCAATGAACTACAGCTGTGTGCAGGTGGGTGCCAAGCTGCAGCCCCATGGCTCAGGCACCACGAGCACAGCTGGGACTGGAGTTTAATGAACAGCTGTTAACACAAACTCCCTACAAAACACAACTGGTTTTGAGAGCAAGTGATATTTTCCATAACTTCAGTGCACTTTGTTATCAAATGCTTGTTCCCTAGTTGCCCTGTAGAAAGAAGTAGATAAAAGAGTGAGTGTTACAATGGTACTTAACCAGAATTCACCCAAGAAATTACTCAGCCTGAGGGAGGGAGACAGTGTTAGGTTTTCCCTACATCTCCATAACACACAAAAATAAGCCATTGTGGTGCTTTTTGGCAGCAGTTGAAGGGGATGAGGCACAAAACCACACAGTGGGCAAAGACCGAGGTCCTGAGCCCTGTGTGGGGTTATAACCCCATCCCGGCAGTGCCCGTGGGGGTTATGCCACCTTTCTCCACGTGTTTGGCAAATATCGATTAGTCTGGGGTATTTTAGGTGGGCCCAATACGAAATATGAAGTTAACTAACGGGCAAAACAACTGAGGAGAGCCGGAAAGCGCGGGCACAGCCGCCCCACGGGCGTCCCCCTCACGGCCGATGGGGGGAAGCGGGACAAGGAGCAGCACAGCCCGGCCCGGCCGTCAGGGGAGGACGCGGGGATAAGGCTGCGGGCGGAGCAGTCTCACTGGCCGGAATAGGGCTGGAGCCGCGTTCTCCTCTTCTTCCAGTCCTTCCCCCACACCGCAGCAGGGTTGCTATGGGCGCAGTCCTCGCGGGAGGAAAATGGCGGGCGGCCATGGCGGCTCAGGGGGACGGGCCCTGCCCCACAGTGATGCGGGAGGTTGCTGTGGCTCCTCTCAGAATCATGAAGGCCACATCCCTCAGTGCCACAGCACTTCCCCAGCAGCCTGTGCCAATGCATCACTGCTTTTAGACCAGATTTTCCCTATATCAAACCTCTCACTGCAGCCTTACATAAAGGTGTGGGTTATTGCTTGAGGTCTGGTTGTCAAAGTTCACAGCTGATACTTACAACATGCACTGGGATGAATTTGGATTTTCTGAGTACCCGACCTTGCAAGAGCCATCTATCCTAAGACAGTGACATTTCCTCTGACTTTTAGATGAAATCCACCCCTGCCCCTGAAATCCACACCTGGCAAAATGCATTTTTATCCCAAGACAAACACCCTATGACTTATGCACACTTACACTTCCATGCATACATACCTATGCAGCTTACTGCCCATCCCACAAACACACCCAACCACACAAACCCACTACAGAAAGGAAAGAGACTGACACAAACATATGCTTCAATTTTATTTATTACATTTAAGAAGTATTAACATCTCAGGATATCTGGTTTATCACCTAAATTCAGTCATAAGCAACGAAAAAATTAAAAAAAAAAAATTTTAAAAAAACTTCAAATGAGCATTCTTAGATTCATACCTCCCCTGTAAAGAAAAGTTTGTCCAGCTGTATTAAACTCTTATGTGTGACTAATGGGAAAATATATCATTGAAGATGTCTCAGCTACCAGGCATCCTGGTTTGTTAATGGTCTGTTGGCACTTGTGTTCACAACTGAGCAACTCTGGTTGCTTTGTTAAATTCTGGCATTTCTACCCAAAACGGTCTTATGGTTACTTGTTTTAACATCTGGATATGTAAAAGATTGTTCAAGTTAAGGTTAAGAAGAAATCTAGGATTTTATCTTGAGAAGTCCCAGCATTGCTTCCCTTGATCACCCGCTTATGAAATAACTGAAGGAAGTTGCTTGCTTTTACTTTTCTGAATCTGATTCAGCAACAGGTTTAAAACTGAGGTCTTTTTATTTCCATTTAAACTGAAAAAAGTACAGAAACGCTGTCTTTGTTTGATGGTGTGCATAAACATTACACTCCCCGTATATAGCAAAAATAGGTTTTATTTATAATTTACATTTCCACAAGTGAAAATTGTACATTTTTTACATATACAATTTCATTCCATTAAATTTTCACGCATCTACAGAATTTTCACACAATGACACCTGAAACAGTGCAGGCAATAAGAAATTTAAATACAAAAATGTATTTATTAACCAAACAGTCGCTGAGGCCCTGCCTCAATTTGAGTGCTTTTATTTCCTATAAAAAGTATCTGCTTTCCAGAATTAACACAGGAGCTCTTCTGTAAAAAAAAAAAAATCAAACCTCATTCTAAACAGACTCATCTGGTTCTGTTTTAACATCTATAGAGGCAGGTGTGCTCTCTTCTGCACAGGCAGCAGGGGTGCCATCAGGTTCTTCTTTCACTTGAGGTGAGTCACAGGACTCATCCGTTTCCTGTTTAACAATGTTCAACATAATATGTAGGGGATTTTCTACAGGGGTCTTGCTGGGAGAGGGTGTGCAATCAGATGATGATGTCTATAAAACAAACATTCACACAGCATTAACACATTGTTCAAACAACCATTTTTTTTTACCTTCTTTTCCTTTCTGTCTCTTTCAAAGCGCAAACATGTGGGCAAGCAGAGCACTCAAAATCCAAACTTCCACTTATTACTTTCTACTTTATCTAATAATACAAAGTTACTATATCATAGCATTACTTTTCCATAATTACTATCAAACGGTATTATCCTCACAGTGATGAAATGCTTAATATGTTACTGTAAAATATTCCCAACTATTCCCCCCACTGTTAGCTCCCAAGTCATAACAAATTTAACATATACTAACACTCATTTTTTCCGTTTCTTAAAATTCTTAAGATTACACATGTTAACAATAAAATCATAATGGCTTCACTTTAGTCTCACCTATATAACACGAAAGCTGTCATGGATACATCATAGCTAACTCTAACTATACATTACAAACTTGCCATTCCCAAGGCATTCCCTCTGATTCTTTGCCTAGGCACATGCAAGAGGAACTGATTCTGCAGACCTGCTCTATATAAAGACAGTGATCAAGCAAACAAACTGAAAGCAAAATAGTTTAAAAATATATATATATGAAAGTAAAGGTTTTCTTACGTTTTGGTAATCTTCATAGCAGGATGGATGGTAAATCTGCAAAATAATTGTTAACCATTTAAATACATTAGGGATACAGTAAAAGCACCAGTCATAAACAGAACAAATCCAAATCACACTATTCCTCCAGGACAACAATGTGTAGAACAAGTATGGTGTCAAATGTGACTGGGAAGATATCTGGTGTATGCTTAGTTAGGAAAAGCCATCATATAAAAACCTTGTTTAGCACAGGGAAATAACTGGACCAAAACCAACACCTACACTCACAGAACATTCACAGAACAGAATGGGTGGAAGGGACATCTGGAGCCAAGCTGCCCAGTACTACATCCTTTGGCTTTTGAAGGCCTCCAAAGAGAAACAGGCTCCACCACTGGGCTCTTTCCAGCACGGTCTCTCTTGTAATGAGGGGCCCAGAAGTGGACCCAGTAATCCAGGCAGACTCAACAATGCTAAGTAGAGAAGATCACCTTCATTTATCTTTTAGCAACATATTACGATGGAAGCCTATTGAGCCTGTACTAATGATCCCAGGACTTCAAGCATGTCCAAAGGTTGAGATATTTATACAACTAGAAGCAGGAAAACTAACAGGGGAGTCCTTCAGAAAAGATGGGTCACTGTGATCTATTTCTGTAATTCTTCTCTTACGCTTTTGTTTTGCTTTTTAATATAAATGAGTGCCACGTAACAAGATTGGATTACCTTCTCATGCATTCTGATAGCATTCTTTAGATGCCACTCTTCCTCTTCCTCATCCCAGTACTGCTCAAACTGCTCCCGGCAGATTTCACACCTCTGAAAGTTATTGAAGTAACATGATAGATACATGGTGTTATTAAAGCCATTACTGAACACCAACATCAAGAACTTGGCTAGTAACAGTCACAAATATATATACATTAAGATAACACGAAAACTACATTTTACCTCCACGCTTCCAAAATATCTTTAAGAAAATGTTAATAGAAATTATTTGAGTACAGTTGGTAGAATGAGCAACAACATTTGTCAATTGAAAAAGTTAAGTCTTTTCCCTTTAACAAGGAAGTCTCAGCAAGACACTCTGTAACAATCTAATGCTGTTTTACTGTCAATTAAGACAATCTGGTGCAGGGATTTAGTTTATTTCATGGCATCTTCCAAAACTCAACTCTGAGTTAGAGTGAGAACTGCACAAAGCATTAACACCCTTCACACTCCTCTGCAAAATAAACAGCGACCTCTGAGAACAAGGCACAAGACTTGAATCTACTTACAGACCATATGGGTTACAGCAGGAAAACTGGAACTCACCTCAACTGCTCCAGCTGGTCCAGCAGGCACACTCTGAAACTGCTTTTCTTTTGCAGCTTTTTCAAAGAACTGGCTTTTTGCACGCTCCTCTAGGTCAGCTATTTCTTCAAACTCAATCCAATCCTAAGGACAATAATTCAATCACAATCACAAACAGCCAGAAATCATTAAAAAATACGTTTGAAAAAAAAAAGAAAAGAAAAATGGAATCCCTGAAGTAACAGATATAATCAGCCTTAGTTTGTTAAACTGAAACAGTCTGCGAAAGGCCATTATACTTCAACTTCCATTTCATTCTTAGTCCAACCAAAGCAGTACGGATAACTCCAAGCTGCTTATTGTTCACCACATAACAGCCTTTTCTTTTGGCAAGTATTTCTGATATATCAAGTAGTTTTCATACATCACTGATCACCAAACTCCAATGGTAATACAACTTCAATCTCAATCCCACTCCATGTATGTGAAACACCAAACCCAGCCCTAATTAACAAGGCCCAGGTCCTGCATTGCTCACCGTTACGCTGTAGTACCACCTTCTGTGTGTAATTTTTCGGCGAACGTCTTTTTTCGAACGGTTCTGGCGATAGTGCCAATCTAAATGGTCTGCATAAACGTCTGTCTTTGAAGTAGTAAATCTCATTCCACACGAGCAGCACTGAATTCCAGTGTATAGTTGATTTATAACACTATCATAACGCCTAGAAAAACAAAAAGAAGTTAACATTTCTTTGGAAAGAAATTGGAAGTTTCTCAGTAAGTTGTTTCAAGTGACCTCAGGAGTAGAAGAAAAGCATGATTGTCCTATAAGGTTAAAGCATTTGACAGTCAAAGCATTCATGTAAGTACATTAAAAAGCATTCAAATAAGCATGAACTACTCACAGTGAACACACTAGCATTGTTATATCACACCTACTCAATCGCCTTGGATTAACCGCCTAGATACCACCATGCCATTATTCCTAGTGCAGAGTAAGCTCATGCTGCAATACGCACTGACTGAGTTCTTCAACTTTAAAGTTCGTGAGGTCTGGGACATCGTGATCACCCTGGTCATCATCCTCCTCTTCAGCTGCTGGCTGTGCCGATGTTTCATTCGCTTCTTTAAAAGAAAGAATTTCATCAAAATTTCAGCTCATTTTCAGAACAAAATAAGGTGCACCTGGATATTATTTTTATTCAAATACTAATAAATATAACCTGACTACGTTAACCTGAATGTGTATAAGAGCTGAGTCAGTCTCATAGCTTTAAAAAGCGTACAAAAGACAGTATGCAACTCCAAATGGCAATTTAACATGACTCTACTTCATCTAAGCTTCTGGCACTAAAATTCAGTATTTAGAGAGAGACAAATATTTCAGAGACTGACAGGAATCTGATTAGAATCACTGACAAGTTATTGAGGTGGGGCACCAAAAAAAAAAAAAAAAGAAATGGAGGCTCTAAATAGCTTAAAAGATACATTTAGAAAGTTAATAATTCACTTTATCACACGCACCAAATGGTTTCCCACAAAGATCCATTTAAGAAAAAAGAATGCAATAGTTCACATAGTTCTTACATTTCACTTTACACTTTAGCTACGCGTAAACTGGAGAGTCAGAATGTAATGAAAGCTACATACGTGCTGAAGTGGAATCCGTTTTTGACAGTTTGAGGATTCCTGTCGACAACAGTTTAGCAAACAATTCGTTGACATCGAGCTGACCAACGTGGTTATCAGGATATGAATGTGGAACTGCTCCTCCTAGGTGAGGGGAAATAAGGTCACAACACTCAAGGAAACCAAAGGTTAGCATAAAAAAAAATAATCACCTCCATCAGCATTTCACAACACTCTTTTCCTTCTACCCCTTTTTACTTCCATTTTTTAACTTCAATCTACTCATCCACTTCAGTTTGCCTCATACGCAGCCTTTGCCTCATTTCTGCCCCTACAACTTCCTTCCTAATGTGTTTTGAAATGCCATCTACCTGTTTTCTACTGAAATTCCCATGGAAAACGTAGTATTTTCTTGTTCTGTGCTTAAAGATCTCATGAGAATCCATCTACTTGTATCATTTACAACTTGATACAAGACTTTTATTACTAACAATTAATATAGTGGGAATGTGTATTCAGCCTGGCCAATTGAGGTGCCCTTCTGCTATGTGAAAAGCAATCCAAAAATTGGTTTCAGTGGTTTTGTTTTGTTTTAAAGTGTAACTACATACCAAAACCACGCAGTTAAAGCACTCACTGCTTGAGAGAAACCCCTGGAGAGATGACAGTACTCCTGAAACCCCACCTACTGCCATCTCACAGAGAAGGATGCCCTTTAGTGTACAAGGACCCACGGCACCATCACCGTACAGCACTAATTTTTGTTGTCATGAACAGAGAACAGTCCAAAGGACACAGAAGGAAGTTAACTATTACAGTACCTGCAGGGTTCTGAACAAAGCTTCCAGGATTTGGTAGATACTGTTGACCTTGGCCATAAGGTCCTGTCTGAGCAGACATGTGCGAAACCTGTAAAATTAAGCATTTATGCAATCTTGGCAAGGCAATTTGTTTTTAATTATTCCATCATTAACCTCTACACACTTCTCAGTACAAACTTTTCTTCTACTTACGCATCCTTCAAGCACATTTTCCACTTAAAGTATTTCAAAGCAATCCTTTTCACCAAAAAAAAAGGGCTAATAACAAAAGAAACTGTTAAACGTTCACCAAGATCACAATGAGGTTTTATCTAATAACTGAGATAGTACCCATGACATGAAATGCATCCTGAAAGATGGATTTTCAGCAAGCCAGCTGCAAGAAACTTCAGAAAGAAAATAAATTTTTACAGCACGCTTGTAGTATGTCCCCTACAACCTCCAATCTACTGGGAGAACAGACATTGTTTTCACTGATTTACAATTACTTTCTCCTTTAGAAGAGAGCGCTTCCAAGAAGCAACAGCAAGGACAACTGACACCATAAAGCCTGCCAGTGCCATGATCATTCTTCAGAAGCTATAGCTTAAAAGTCTGCATCTTTCTCAGCTGCTCCCAAGTTATGGTTGTCTCCAAAAAGACTGCAATTATTTTGGTTCTTTTTAATTCTAAACCTCTCAGAAAAAGTAATTACATATATTCGCTTCAATAATCTGTCATGATTTGTAGGTAACATGCTTTGTGTAAGAGAAAACATCGCATTCTTCCTATTACTTAATTCATTTTCAAATAAAAGATACTGATGTCAGTGCAATATCCTCAGCTATAAAATGGTTGCAAAGAACTGGCTTTTAATTTCTAAAAACAAAGACTTAACAAATAGCAATGCCTGCCCCTTTTTCCTTGAATCATCCAGATACTACTTAAGGGTATTTTTAGTCTGCAAAAAAAATGCTTTTAGAGGAAAAACTGCTAATTTTCTACACAAGAATACTCCTCAATGTAAATTATTTACTAGAATCAGTTATTACCTGATGACCTCCCATTGACATAATATTGAAGTTTCCGTATTGTGAACCTTGAAGTTTGTCGTCAAAGTAATGTCCGGATGCTCTCAATGCAAAATTCTGTGCTCCTGGGCCAGCTGGCCCACTGAAATTTGGTCCTAGTGAACTGTCAAACATTTCAGGCCTTTGGAACTGCATTCCATGAGCTGGTCCGCTGTAGCCCTGTCCGGGATGGTCAACAAACGGACCACTTTGTCCATATGGTGACATCTCTAATCGTGAGGCAGGATGGCTAGCTATATTTTCAAAACGTGAACCATGAAGGCCAAGGGGCAGGTCAAATCTTGAGGCAGGCTGGTGAGGGCCATCAAATCTTTGAGGTATGGCTGCATCAAATCGTGGCTGTGCGGGCTGGCCAGGAGCCCTTTCAAATCTTGGGCCGGGCTGTCCATGAATTCCATAAAATCTTTGCAAAAGAGACAGTTGTCCAGGTTGACCATCAAAGCCAGCATGACAGCCATCAAATCTCGGACCGGTCCGTCCCATAGGACCATCAAATCTAAGTCCACCAACGCCCTGGTGCACTGGTCCATCAATCAACCTGGGCCCTACACCTGGCTGCTCATGTGGCCCCTCAAATCTGAGGCCGCTTCCAGGTTGACCATGGGGCCCCAATGGCTGTAAATGCGGACCCTCAAACCTGAGACCACCTTGACCATGAGGCCCCAAGGGATGACCATGTGGTCCTCCCTCAAACCTGAGACCACCTGAAGGCTGACCACGGGGTCCCTCAAACCTGAGACCAACTCCAGGTCTTTTGAATCTAGGACCACCAACAGGCTGGCCTGCAGGCCCCTCAAACCGCAATGGTCCAAGAGGTCCCTCAAGCCTCAAAGGACCTCCCCCACCAACCTGTCCGTGAGGTCCTTCAAACCTGAGAGCCCCTGCCAGCTGCCCTGGTGGCCCATCAAATCTTAGGGATCCAGCTCCCCCTGCTCCTGCCAGGGGCCCATCAAACTGAGAAGCACCTGCCCCCACCAAAGGGCCCTCAAATCTCAGAGCAGCTTGTCCAGTCGGTCCATCAATTCTAGAACTTGAACCAGCAGTAGGGCTATCGATAAAAGGACTTCTTTGTCCATCTGCCCCAACTCTTGCAGCAGATGGTCTAGATGAGCCATCAAATAAAGGTCTGTCTTCCATTAGTGCACTTATTCTTGGCTTTGCTTCTATGCCTCCAAATCTTGACCCTGGACTGTCAGGAAATGGTTCTTTATCTGGATCTTCGTATCTAGCTCTTTTGAAACGTTCATTGAATGGTGATCTTGGTTCATCTCGAACACCTGAAAGAGGAGAAAATAAAAGATAAGGCACTGTACAGAGAAGGACCTAGGTGTCCTGGTGGACAAAAGGTTGACCATGTATCAACAGTAGGCCCTTGTGGCCAACGAGACCAATGATAAACCTAGAGTGCGTTAAAAAGAGCACGGCCAGCAGGTCAAAGGAATAATAGATGAGGTCAGGCTCTTTTCAGCAGTGCTCAGCGACAAGATAAGGTGCAATGGGAACCAAACTGTAACATAGAAAGTTCCATAAAAACATAAATAAAAAAGACAAAACACTTTACTCTGAGGGTTAAAGAGCACTGGAACGAACTGCCCAGAAAGGTTTTCCTTCTCCAGAGATAATCATAATCTGCCCAGACACTTTCCTACTCTAAGGTACTTGCTTTAGCACTGGGGCGTTGGACTATGTATCTCCTACAACTCAACAATAACTACTTGCAAAAAGATTGCAAATTATTTGACATCTGTAAAATAAGGCAAAAATGCATACCAGATTTCCCAAGCAGCTGTCTTTCTTCACGGTTATCAAACCTACAGACTGCATCACCATCGATCTTCTGGAACTCTGTTGTACCTTTTCCCTGCTGTCTGAGAGCATCTCTGAATTCATCTGATTCTCCCCAGTTGTCGTAAGGGTCGAAGTTTTTTGAACCTCTTCCTCCTTTAGTAGCATTTTGTTCCTCAAGCCTTTGTCGACCCTCCAGAGGTGAAAGGTTATCAGCAAAGGGTCTGCTGGTGCCACTTACAGGAGAGTGCCGTCTTGATCTTTCTCCAAAGGGTTCTTTTCTTTCAAACTGCACTCCACACTTTGCTTTCGCTTGCTCACAGTCCACAGAGAGCAATGCATCAGGTACATGATAATCCAAAATATCATCAGGATCCAAGAGATCAAGTCTTGACAATGAATGCTGAACTTGTGTCCTCTTCAGTTTAGTTTTATGCTCATAGTATGTTAACTCCGCATCCGACAGAAGAGGCTTCCTTTTCAAAGAGCCTTTTTCATCTGTAGGGCTATCCCACACATTACATCTGTGCTTTCCTTCCTGGTACTGGAACAGCTGTCGAATCTGATGAGCTACCACAAGGAACTCGTCTTGTGTTATTTCACCAGATGCTAAGCGGTCATTGGCCTGTAACATAAAGTTTGGATTTCTAAGAAGAAAAGCAAAGCACAACTATATCCAAGACACCTCTACAAATCAATCAATCAGTATTACCTTTTTAAGTAATTCTCTCTTGCTTGCAGACGTCAGTTCTTTGGGAATTTGCAAATTGGCATCCACACTTAACCGGTGTTGCTGTTTCGGTGCTCGGGGTGACAGAATTCCTTTAGCAGCAGGCCAGTTTTCTCGGTGTTGTTGGTGAGGGGATTTACCAACTGCTTGGTGTTCTTCAGTCTGCTGAGAGCTGTGAATAGGAACACGTTTAAAACACAAGTTAGTTATTTATTCAGGATGTATTACATCTCTATCAGAACCGATCATGGTAAAACATCACTATCGATTTAGAAAGTATGCATAATTGCCATTTTTTACTACAAGCAAATTATGAATCTCAATCAAGAACTTCTGTCAGCATGGGCTGTCTGAATGTTTCCTCCCAAACCTAACTGTACTTCAGCCAAGAGCAGAATTTCCACTTACTTCAGAGAGAATTTGTTCGAAATATGGTAACTTACTTTTTATTTTCCTCCCAACCAGGTTTCCACCTCTTGCATGCTTTGGATCCCTGCCAATTCTCTGCATTCTCCTTTGGATCAGGAGAACCTTTTGTAGAATGCTGGCTTGCTGTTTCTTGGGGCCTGTCTTCTTGGCTTTTTTTCACCCTCCTTGGATCTTGCACCTCTTGTTTAACATTTCGCTTATTAGAATTTCTTTCATCTCTTGCCCCTTGTGAGGCTTCTTCAGCATGAGACTGTTTAGCGCCAATCAGGCATATCTTTCCAATTTTAGGAGTTGAAGAAGTGGGAGATAAACTCCTGAGTCTTCTTTTGGGTGGTCTCCTCTCTCTTCGTTTTGGAGAATGTGTAGATGGTGACCGTGACTTAGGAGAACGGGATCGTGACCGTTTTCTATTACTGGATCTCCCTTGTTTTCCACCCTGTTTTTCTGATTCTTCTGTAGTCACGTCTTGTTTCTGGACAACACCATTAATTGTTTTATTCCTGCTGCCTACTGGTCTATGCTCAGATGTCTTATGCTCATCTTTTTCTTTTTTCTCTGTATTTCTCCTCTTTTCTTTCACCTCATCCCCTTTGCTCTCTGGCTTTTCTTGAAGATGTTTTTTCAGTCTTGGATCCCGTTTACTCATTTCAGATACTTTTGTGCTTTCAGATTCTTGGGTTTTAGTATCTTTAGTATTGGGAAGCTTGTTTTTCAAAGGAGATGGAGATTTAGACTTTGTTTCCAACTGATCAGGTTCTTTCTTTTGTGGTTTTTCACCTGCTTTCATTTTCTCTGGCTTTGTTGAGCTTTGTTTTTCAGACTGGGATGTTTTGCTCGCCTTGGTATCAGACTGACCAGATGCGCTTGGTGGAAATTCTTTCCTATGGGACTGATCTTTAGCATGAGAAGAATGTTGTGACATTCTATTAAGTCGAGGATCTCTATTTACTATTTTGACATCGTGAAGTGGAGGACTTGAGGATGGTTTGATCTTCTCAGACTGTAACGAAGCCTGAGTAGGCGTCTTAACGGCCACGTGAGGTGTCTGGGACACATGTGGCTTGGAAGGCGCTGGAACTGAAGGTATAGAAGATGATCCTTGCTGAACACTAAGAGAAACAGCCTGAAATAAGGTGACAAGAAAAAAAAAAACCTAGCATTAATCTGTGTGATACAACACCTGCACAGAGATGATCGTGTTCTGTTTTGAAAAGAAAGATGAAAATAGAAATGTTTTGAAGTAGTTATCAGACTAATCCATTTAACTGAAAATGACCCATTCATTCCTCATCGCAGCAATTAAAATAACATAGTACCAACACAAAAGGCGAAGATCAAGTACAAAGTCAATACTACAAGGTCAACGCAGCAAAAAAATCAACAAAAGCACACCTCAATACAGCTTTAGTTTTTCTATACATTCCTCATTTCCAAGACAACTAAACAGCCAAGCATGTTTATATATTTTCATTTCTACACTTCTACGATATTTCTCTTTAGTATCATCAACTTTCAACACAAGATGACTTTCAATTATGAATGTAAAAACAAAACAGGTTTAACTGCCACCGCCTTCAGATTGTGACAGCCACCACCCTCAATGTCACCCTCAGATTGTGACATCAAACCAACCTGACGTAATGAAGACAGAAACTGCCTTGACATTTCCAACAATCAGGATTCCCCGTTCCTTATGGAAATACTCAATTTTCTAAGCGCAAATGTATTCAAAAAAAGCCTTGTTTATGGTGAGCCACAAAAAGAGGTGGAAGACACATCACAGGCAGACATAATTTTCAAGATGAGAACAAAAGACCACAAACCTTTTTTAACCTGTTCTGAATGTAATCCTTAAGATTTTTATGTAACAATTACTGGTCTAGAGGACCAGATCAACTTGCACTACTCTAGTCCTAAAACAGCTCCTCTTGTCTAAACTTAACTGCAGTTACCAGTATAGACGCTAAGGTACGACCAAACAAAGTGAGACCGAACTATGGACCATTCACCAACTATCCTACTCACCAACTGTGCTTTAGTCTGTTCCAACTCCAGCATTTTTTGCTGAAGTTCTAACAACTGTTTTTGCTTCGCAAGCAATTGCTGCCTTATCAGTTGCTCCTGTGTCAAATTCTTTTGTATTTCTGGAACAGCTGGAGGAGTAGAGGCACCAGAAGTGACAGCAGAGGTAGATGCAGTAGATTCCTCTGGCTAAAAATAGAACATAAGGTTACATTCAACATCTTAATGGATCCAGCTAACTCCATCTCTCTTAACTGCTAGTGTGATACAAAACTGGGACTTAGCTTGCACAAGTTAATGACTGCATTTTTTATGCAAAATACAAACAAAACAATTTCTGCTCCTCTAGGAATTGCCTACTGTCATAGGATTAACTGTGCCACCATGACAGAATATGGCATTTAACATAAATGTTTGGAAATCTAGAATTCAAGTTATAAATACTTTCAATAAGCCCCTTAAATACTGAGTCCATAAATTCCTCTTGCCTGTCTCCAGAGATCAGATGCTTTATTCTTATCACACTACGTTTGTCAAAAGCAGCATACAAACAACAAAAACAACACGTACTGCCATCTGTTCATACAGTAGGTATAGAGACTTACCGATTTATTTAAAAACTTAGGATTCACATGGATGCTAGAAGTATTCACATTTGGGGGCAGAGGTTTAATTGGCCAAGCAGGATCTAATGAGTTGACTCTGACGTCAAGTGCATACAGTTTCTTCAAAGGAAAAATATCGTCCCATGTGGAGCGTAATTTAAATAAACTTTTCCTAGTATTTGCATCCACCTAAAACAATAAAACAATTCTATGGCTTGTTAAGTTAATATAAAACAACCTATACTTTTATGTAGAACTTAAGATCTCATATGCTTTATATTCTTACCAAAGTTATCATTTTAACACAACGAACTGGCTACAAAGAACTTGTAAGTGGTGTAGATTGATACATCTACACCAACAGAATCGGTAACAGAAGTTCAAATGCGGACATGTGAAGGTTTAATTGTGTATTACCGTTCTCTGAGAATTTTCTTTCAGCTTTTCCATTACCAAAATTCTCATTTTACTTGGCCAATTTCTGTCAAAAAAAATACAGCGACAAAAATATCCAAAGAAAATGCCTCTGAAACAATACAGTAACTCAAATGTTCGTGCTGAGCGGCACACAGCAACAACAACCAAATCAGAGAACAACAAACTTTCTGAACAGAGAAAGTGTTTTGTTGAGCTGTTTAATCACTGAAGGTTTTTTTCCCCCTAATAAATCCAACAAAAGGTGTATGAGTCAAAACGAACTCAAGTACATTTCCGTTCAACTGCAAAATCAGACCCATAAATCAAGCACTAATAGTGCTACAACCCATTTTCTCTTTGCAATCAGATGTAGCAATTAAGCTCAAAACTCACATTAAAGAAAAAATTCAATTAATCTCATAACTCAAGTAGTTAATTTAAACAAATGGAAAACATCTGCTGACAAAACACATGCTGCTGCTAGCTCAACCATTACACATTGACCCTTTTTTTTTGGCTTTTCAACCTTTTTCGGGCTACAGTTTTATTTTAGGTGTCACATTAAGACACGTTGTCCAGAAAGTTCAGAAGTTCTTTGAAAAAGAGGGCAGGAACTTCAATAAAAGTAACTCATACTTAGCTAATATGGGTGGGAGGTGCCTCTACACAACTTTCAGTGTGAGGGTATCAAGTTCACTGCTGCCATGACTGAGCCAGTTTCTGACATCGCTAAGTGTTTAAAGATACCTTCAGTGATCATTTACTGATAAAACAGAATCTCTAGCAATGTCAGGGTGAGAATTTCATCTTGCGATATCATGAGTTATCTAAAGTGACTGACACTTTACATATTTAATATCAATTTAATAGTTCTAGTTAGCTTATTGGACAGTTAACTACAAAACTCAGCAAATGAATTACCCAGAGCTTCAGCTGCAAGTTTAAATGCAACTATGTGAAAGAACACAAACCAATATTGGAAAAATAAGTAAATGCCTGCCTATCTACTCTATACAAAGGAGTTCAATATCTCTGAGCTCACTATTACAATCTACCCCTTATTTAGTCACTCATTGTACACCTGAAAAACAGATATAAAACATTCTGGGATCACAGATCCTCGCTGCTATGCAATAACAAATACACCAAAGCTCCACTTATCTCATTCAGATGCAGTGCCACTTTGTTATGTTAGGGCATACAGGAAACCACAGAAATTAACCATTAATTCAACTTAAACCCACTCAAGTCCAGTCTTTCAAAAGCCGGACTTGGATTTGCCATTCTCATTGAGGAATAAGCACAATTACTTCACTGGGTTTAAAGACTTAGGAAAAAAAAAAAAAAAGTGAATACATTTGGCAGCAATTTTCAACACTGAATGAAATTAAAATGGGTATCTTTAACGTAACAAAGCAATAATATACTCTCACAACCTCCCCCCCTCGCCCATCATGTTTTTTAATCACAGACCACTTGAAGAATATCAGCTGCTAGTGGTATTTGTTGCAATTTAAGCACCCATTTTTCACACCAAAAATTAAGTGAATCAGACAAATCTAACTCAGAGAGCTCAGAAAACCTCTAAGAAACTGATTCTCAATATATTCCTGACACAAAGACTAACTACTTCCTTAAAAAATAAATCAGCAATTCATAATTAACTGTTCTACTAACTTAACTTACAGGCTTGACAACAGCAGGAATGCCCTTCCACATTATAGATACAGTATTTGCCATTCATAAAAAGCAATTAGTTCTTCTGGTTCGGTACCCAAGAAAACCCAAAGCTGAGAGCATGTATTTATTTTACCAGGAACAACTTTGCTTAAATACAGAACTTTTCTGAAAGTGTATATATACCTTTTCAAATACACAAATAAATGTTGCAACTAGGTTTTTAGTAAATGCAGTAAGATACTCTCTTCCAACTTGCTTGACAATTGAATCCATAAGGTACATAACAGGAAGCTTCTCTGACGCAGGAGCCTGGAGTAATAAGAAGAAACTGAGAAGTTTAGTACAACAAAGACATACGTTAAACTATATATAAAGGGATTACCAATCCCAGAAATACAGACCTCTCTTTTGGGTTGCCACTATCCACACCAAGGGATTTGCTTGGGATTTTGGTTTTGGTTTATACAAAAACTTAAAAACTTAAATCTGGAAAATCAATACTCAGTTCAAAGTATAATGCGGTGGGTCTACCACAGAGAAAAGGAACAACTTGGGTTAATCCTGTTTGTCTCAAAGCTTTGGGGTGAAAAAAGGGGAAAAAAAAAAGAAAAAAGAAGCCCACAAGACAGTATTACTGCTAGTGTACTGAGTGCAGCCTTTCAAAACCCACTGGAGAAAGTAACTTGAAATGAGCAGGAAGCCATCGCTAGCACTTCAAGGAACTTCTAAAAAATATTTTATCACTTGGACCTCCCG
This sequence comes from Coturnix japonica, assembly GCF_054131305.1. Classification (NCBI taxonomy): domain Eukaryota; kingdom Metazoa; phylum Chordata; class Aves; order Galliformes; family Phasianidae; genus Coturnix; species Coturnix japonica. The sequence continues at coordinate 3,437,723 of NW_028188943.1, read as the reverse complement.
AATGCTGCTTTTCTCCATCTCACGGAACACAAATCAGACTTCCTGCGAACAGCCCGAGTTAGAGAACTTCGGTAGTAGCAGATTATACGTTGAACATCACAGTCCTTTCACAAGCCACACGCAGAAAAGGTCACAACTATATCACTGTAATCCAAGGGAACGGAGCAAGCAGTCCCAGTCTCTGTTGGCACTTCATGTGTTTGGGAGTAGTTAGAAGTAATCACACAGAAATTAAGGAAGCCTACTTCAAAATGTGACAGCATTAGTTTAGCAGTGCCCTCCTTCCAACATCAGCTACTCAGGTGGCACAGTCTAAGAACCGTGACTTCAAAAGAGTTGGGTTATTTAAGTCTTCATTTTTTGGTAATGTTTATTATGTTCTCTAGCCCACGTTCCAATAACCACACAAATGGAATCCCAGATTTGAACCTCTTGTTTTCAGGTGATCTAGACAGTACCCCCTAAGCAAAGAAAGAGACCCACACAGAGCTAAACCAACAGCAGGGAGGCTCCGCATACCACCAGAACACACAGAATGCTAACGCTGAGCTCATCACCACAGAATTCCCACTCTTCTTTCAAATAACGTATGAAAGCTATTGTTGGAAATGTGCGGCTTTGGTTTTTTTTTTATTAGTTTCCTAAAAAAAACTTAAAAAAAAAAAACAACTGAAAATCAAACCATAATCAAACCCCGAGTCACAAACTTGCAAAGAACAAAAAGACTTTAAAAACCAACTTTGTACACAAAATGGGTCTCAGAAACAAACTCTGCACTATACAATGGTAAATAAAAAGACAAATACATATTTCACACTTTTTATTTACATATTTTTTTATCATAGCAGTCACGCATCTCAGAGCCATTAATTCAGTCGTAAAGCAGAGCACTCCAGTTTTACACTAAACAAAACTGCCTCCAGGCAACACTTTTTAAAAGTGGCTTACGCAAAGGAGAGCACTTTCCCCCAAAAAAAACAAGTAAGAAAACTTGCCTTGAATAAACCACAGTCACAAATAGTAACTAAGGCAAAACTAACCATTGATACAAGATTAAAGACAGCTTTCAAAAGAAGGAGGAAAAAAAAATTAAAAACACACTTCAGAGCAGGCTCTAAAACACCCAGAAATGAAGAAATTTGACAGCATTGATATTTATCACATGTTATATACATCCACCACTGCCCTTTAGGAGATATAATGGTGAGATCTATTCGATTATGACGTCACCTCCCCAAGGAATGGCAAAGCTTGGCCACTGGTAGCATTTAAAACTAGACTGGAAGAGGTCTGTGGAACGCTAAAGAGCCATCCTGCATTGGTAGAAAGACAGATTAAATAATGTAAGAGATCTTCCCCTCCCCAGCATTAAGACAATACAATTCTCACCATTATAAACAGTGATTTAAAGCCAAAGGGGGGAAAAAAAGGCCTATATTAGAGGGAGCCTGGTATTAGAGGGAGCAAGGGAGACAATGGGGAAGGGGTGACTGGCAAGAACACACAGTGGATTGAAGAAATAACCCTTTTCTTACAGAAAGCTGCAATAGAAAGGTACAGTAACCCCCCACCCCGCCCCCATCTGTGTTCTGAGGCTGACTGATGTCAGCAACTGCCTGGGTTGGGCTCAGAGGGAGCCTCCTCTTTCCCTTCCTTTTCTATCACGTGCCTTTCAGACGCCATGTTAGGATCCTACAGGCTTTTCTACACAGTCTGGGAGAATTTCTTCTTCCCATCCTCACCAAATCAAACTCGCTAACCAAGACACGTGAAGATAACACAGCACTTGCTTTACTTAGGGCAAACAGCCACCTGCAAGCCAAATGGGTTACCCCAAGCCCACATCGCTTTCTCTAAGCAGAAAACACAAGAATCACCCGACCAGCAACACACACACTTCCCTACTAAGAGCAGATGATCGCCTTTCACCTCAAAACTTCCCTGCAAGATCAGTCCCCCACCCTTACTCCTCCAGTTAATATCTCACTGGGAAAATAACCTTATCTTTCAAACTACAAACAATACTTTAAAATAAATCATTATAATTAGCCTTTCTAAAGCAGATGATTTCTGTGCTATAAACTCAACCTTATTTATATTCCTTCACGCTACCTGGATATAAATTGGGGGGGGAAACAACAAACCTGCACAAGGTCAGGCTCTCGATAACGAGACTTATAAAATCGTTATCTACGTTAGAAATTGCTAAATTCAACGGTTTCGACACCAGTTTAAAGGGGAAAACTCAGTTCCAAGGGCGAGGCTCTGCCCAGTCACGGCCGGGCCGCCATGTTGCATCTGTTACCGAACCCAAGGGACCCCAACCCGTCCGGGTGCCCTCGGGTCCCCTGTTCCCTACGGGGTGTGGGAATAAGGGGCAGCCCTCAGCCTGGCCAGGAAGGGAGGGGTAAAAGGCCGCTTAGGGGAGGGCCATGCTCCCTGCCGAGCCACGCTGTCCTCCGCTTGCTCCCAACGACGACCCTCAGGCCTGCTGCCCCCACACCCCCTCCCTCAGCTCTCCCTGCTCCCCCCATTGCCATCTCTGACCCTGGGAGCACCTCACTCGAGGCCCCGAGCCCTGCTCCCCTTCCCTCCCCCTCCCAGCCTCGGCCCCGCTGCCTCCCTCTCTCGGGCCCTCCTTCTCTCCCTGCCTCCTCCGTCCCTCAGCCCTTTCTCCTGACACCGGCCAGTCCCCCCAGCAGTATAGGTAGGAGTAGTAGGCGGTTGAATATAAAACCTTGGCGATTTGCGCCTCGATCAGGGAGACGATGTCCTTGGCGAAGGGCACGTTCTCCTTGGCCAGGATGGTCAGCATGTTGATGTGAGGTTTGCTGTTGAACGTCAGGTCCTCCAACAATGACTGGTAATCGCGGCACGTGTCCTCCCGGGCCTCGCTGCTACCAGCGCTGCTCTCCGGGGCCGACATGTTCCTCCGACCGGGGCCCGCACCAGGACCCGACCCACCGACCGACGGCCCCCTCTCCGCGATTCCCCTGCCGCCTCCGCCGCCGAGCGACGCTTCCCCCCCTCCGCTGCTGCTGGGCTCCTCTACCGCATCCTCCGAGCTGCGGCTCCGCTGCTTAATGACGCTGCTAGTGCCGTCCAGATCGCCGATGCGCTTCCGACCACCGCCAGCTCAAGTCTCAACGCTCACAAAATGGCGGCGGCGGCTACGGCTCGTGAACCGCTTCCTCCAACCGTTGCGTCATGTGAAATTGGGCTGAGGGAAAAAAGGGGCCGGCAGCTTGGAATGCCCCTTTTGTTCGCTCAGCGCGTCCCCATTGGGTGACGCTCAACCGCTCCGCATGCGATTGGCTCGACCTGAAGAACGTGAATGTGATTCGCTGGACCATCTCAATCTACAGATGATTGGTTGCTATGGCCAAAAACCCGCCCTCACCTCTGCGTTCAGACTTACGATTGGTTGTTTTTCCCCACTCCCCTCCTCTAACTCCCCGGGCCAATCCCTCCCGCCTTCCCCTTCAGCCCTCAGTTCTGATTGGTGCTCCGCTGTGATCCCGCCTTTCCTCCTCACCCTCCACAGAGTCACACAGAATCAGTCACAGAATGACCCGGGTTGGAAGGGACCTCAAGGATCATGTAGTGCCAACCCCCTGCCTAGCAGGGCCACCAAACATAAACCTTTACTAGATCAAACATACACATTTACTAGATCAAACATAGATCTTTACTAGAACAGGTTCGCTATTGGCCAGCCGTTGTTGTGGTAACGCGGCTTTCCGTAGTCGTAGTAACAAAGCCTGCTCATGATATTCTCCCAAAGATAATAATAAAGCTTGTGGAAATAAACTCAGTGGCGAAGTGTTTTCTCCACAGCCCTTCCAAAATGCTGCTCCTTTATGAGGAAACAAAACTGAACTTGATGCCTCTATGAGACAGGCAGGGCAGCCAGGCCTGATAGGTAGATAGAAATACTATCATAGAATCACCAAGGTTGGAAAAGACCTAAAGCATCATCCAGTCCATCCACCTACCACCAGTATTTGCCCACTAAACCGTGGTAAGAAGCCATTCAAGAATTAAGTACTTTCCCAAACATCTAAGGTTGCAGATACTACCAGAGTAAAACACCGTAGGTTTTCAAACATCAGTTTAATTACATGTAGATTACCTCACTGTACTGTAGGTTTTCGAACATCAGTTTAATTACATGTAGATCACCTCACTGTACATGAGCTCAAGTCCTTTGTTCTCCAGCCCAGATTCACTTAAGGAAGCAGACGGTGTTTCTCTGTGGTTCACAGAATCACAGAATTATCAAGGCTGGAAAAGACCTGGAAGATCATCCAGTCCAACCATCACCGATACTTCCTGGCTAAATCATATTCCTCAACACCACATCCAAGCGTTTCTTGAACACTCCCATGGTCGGTGACTCCACCACCTCCCTGGGCAGTGCATTCCAATGCCTGACTACCCTTTCCGAGTAGTAAAATTTCCTCCCAAAGGAGGAAATACTGTTTTCCCCAAAGGGGAAAAGGAGCCCTGCAAGGGGAAAAGGAGCCCTGCAAGGGGAAAAGAGCAAGGAAAAGCAGCCCTGAAAGAGAAAAGCATTACAGAATTGGAAAAGGAGCCCTGCAAGGGGAAAAGGAGCCCTGCAAGGGGAAAAGAGCAAGGAAAAGCAGCCCTGAAAGAGAAAAGCATTACAGAATTGGAAAAGGAGCCCTGTGTAGAGAGTGTTTTTTACAGCTAGCTGAGAAGTGTCGTAAACACAGTGCAGTTAATCAAGCAGCCATGCCACCTGCAAGGACAGTGAGATCAACAGGATGCCCTGGGATGGTGAGAAACTAACCATGGTTTTGTGAACTCGGCAAGGGAGTAACTTTCAGGATGATAACAAGAAGCTGCAAAGATACTCGGGGATGGTATGTAATTGGGAACCAATGAAGAGCTCCACATTTGCAATATGTATGAGCTAATTATCCGTATTATAAAGGTACACGCAGCCAAGGAATAAACGAGAATAGCTGATCATATGTCAATGACAGGTGTGGTCGTCTGCTTTTCTCCCGCCTTATGTGGATCGTCATTTTGAGGCTTCCCCAGTGCTCAAGGAACAGCCTATGGTTAATGTTTGGAATATGGCTTTTGGGCTTTGGGACTGTTCCCTACCACTGACAACTTGGGGTTGTGAATATGCTCGTATTTCCACAGGGACTGGCCCTATGTGGGTTCCAGCATGATATCTTCGGTCTCATCTGAAGGCAGAAAATAGCATCCAGCCTTCATAGTAATTGTAATTGTGTGTTTCTTACTTAGTGATATTGCTTTGTAACTTGCTGTGTTATAGATAATATTAGTAATAGTTTGACATAGTGTGTGATTTTCTGTTTTACCAATGCAGTCTCAAGATTTAGAGTTTAAGGCATTAGCTAGGATGTTGTGTGCTTCTTCTATTTTAGTAATAGATCAGATGTATATTAAACAGGATTTGATCTAATCAATACTAGAATCTACAGGAATAGCTCTTTTAATGTTTTAGTACTGTTTGGTTATGATGTTATTAGCCTATTAGTTAGCTTTTCTTAATTTGCAAAGACAAAACCTGGAAAGGAATCCCAGACAAAGAGATGACCCTGTAACATAGAATAGATATCTCTCTTACATCCAACTAATTGGGATTTTTGAAATATAACCATGCATCGTTTTAGACAAAAGTGCATGCTAATAGAACTAAATTTGATAGTTTATTCTGTTTTCCAAGCAGGTGTTCCACTTGGGCTCTATATCACGCACTGGCCATGCGGATATGGTGTACAACTGGAAGAAATCCTTCAGACCCTGAATGCAGGAGAGAATCTGTGATGGGTGAGAGAGGAAATGTGCACCTTGAAGCAGGGGATGCCCTGCTGGCACTACCTGTCGCATCCACCACCAACATGGCTTGCTGTTTCTCAAGGGTCAATAAGTAATAATGCCCCTAGTGATACTCTAGTACGTTTGTCCTCTAAAATTGGTTCTATTTGACATGCTACTTCATAAAATTGCACGATCATTAATCAATTATTAGCCCGGATAACTCAGTCGGTAGAGCATGGTTATGAGCATCTTAAAAGCATTTATTGCACAAATTTTAGTGGTCATTAAAATCAATATATCAGAGTATATGAAAATTGAAGACTTTTCCTGATCAGTTACAGATTAACACAATGGGACCCTCATGGATTTATTTTCAGGTTACAGAAACTTAGGTTGCAGTACAAACATGTTTGTTCTTTTTAGTGGGTTTAACAGTAATGTTGTTATGTTGTATTTGACTTGTCTCTTTTTTCACTTTTAGAGTATTGTCAATCGAGGCCTTGATTGAGTTATAATAGTTATGTTATTAATTTAAGTAGTGTTGCTATTCTATAGGCAGTATTGTAAGAAAAATTCTACGGAGCGTCCGTCATGGATCCAGATGAGAAGTTCACAGAACAGCAGCTACGAAGCAGGATAAAACTACATGAGAACTGATTGAACAAATGAACTGAACTGCTTGTTAAATATGATTAATCGGTCGTTAAATCAAACCCTTTTTCAGCCTAAAAGAAAACAGGGGAAATGTAGAGTGTGTTTTTTACAGCTAGTTAGCTGAGAAGGGTCGTAAACACGGTGCAGCTAAGCAAGCAGCCATAACACTTGCAAGGACAGCAAGAACAACAGGATGCCCTGGGATGGTGAGAAACTAGCCATGGTTCTGGGAACTCAGCAAGGGAGTAGCTTTCAGTTGATAACAACAAGCTGTTAAGATACTCGGGGATGGTATGTAATTGGGAACCAATGATGAGCTCCACATTTGTAATATGTATGAGCTAATTATCCGTATTATAAAGGTACACGCAGCCAAGGAATAAACGAGAATAGCTGATCATATGTCAATGACAGGTGTGGTCGTCTGCTTTTCTCCCGCCGTTCTGCAACAAACACCTATATACAAATTTAAGAACACAACGGAGTAACTGTTACTGTTTATTAACAACCAGTTTTAATACTACGATAAAAGTATGTCCTGAGAAAGGGGAACAAACACGCTTCTTCAAGGTTTTTTAGCTGTTCTGGATCTCAGCCGTCGCTTGATGATCAGATGATCACTTTCCTTCTTTTGTTCCTCAGATTCCTGAAGAAAACATTTCAAAAGTTACTCATCTTTTCACACAAGACTGACAAGCTCTTCTTGACACACGCAAACATATTTCTTCCCCTAAATGGATTTGAGAATGGAATTTGCTTATTATATTTTATTCAGAAAACTATGGGATACCGAGATCATTTTAATGCAGCTTAATCACAAGGAACAAATATGGAGAATGTACAAAATCCTGTTTATCTTAAAAAAGCACACACATCTGAGGAAAGCCTGAAGGCAGCTTTCATTTTGAAATACTTGTTTTCAAAAGAGTATTATAATACTTGTTTTGTGAAACATGAAGCGTTCAGAAAACATTTTTAGCCTCAATCCCTGTAGCTATGACTTGCCCAGAATTTCAGTTCTCGGTTCAGTTCCATGTTCTCAGAACTACAGTGAGAGAAGAAATTGTCTCATCTTCTTCATCCTCTAACAAAAAAAAATAACATTTTGGTTTCTGCCCCTATCATTCGTCAAATCATCAAAGAATTCAGAGGGATATTACAGTATGGGCAAATGATCACTATGCTGAACAGAAAAAGGACTCTAATATAATTAAAAGATGCAGTTCCAACAGAGCAAGAATGTTCTTAGCACAATAGCTGCCGACAGAGTCATGAAACTGGCACATCAGATCCTTTGCAAGTTGGCTTAGACAGGAGATCATAGTTTAAGCATACCTAAAAAGCTGTCTACGTTGTGCTCTAGAAAAGCGTGTAGTAGAATAATCCCACTCCAACACATTGAAATTATCTATGATTCCAAATTAGAAGACATCTCCGTGATTGCTACATCACCTACTTAGTAAACTGTAAGCCAGCCAAACACAGAGATCTTTGAGGACAAACTAAAACAGAACAGCAGGAAGACCAACAAGAATGACTTGGTAGAATAAAGAAATACCTCAGTACTTTCAACCTCCTCCTGCAAATAGATGAAACCTCCAGTCTGTTTGGACTCCTTAGTAGTTTATTTTAAGCCAAGACTACAGTATAATCGCTTACCGAATAAGCAGGTATATCTAGAGGGCCAGAAACGACAGTGGAATACAGCTTCCTTTTGGATCGTTTTGGCTTGGTCTCTCCTTCTTCGAGACTTTCAGGTTCATTTGATTTAGGAGAACTTACTGCTGACATCAGCTTCTTGGCTAGAATAAATTTGTTTTGATACATAAACCAATCAACTTACTGGTTTTGTGAGTCTTTAAATCAATGAATGCAAAAAAAGCTTCGTAACAAACTTGGTTTATAAATGACATGTAACATTTAAGTGAAAATACTCAGAAATTGTATTTGTTCGTCGAGGTTCTTTATTGCTTCTATAGCTGAAACAGTTTATAGTTTCAGGTACGGCAGCTTAAAGCACGCGTTAAAATGGAGTATGAAAGACAATCATGGCTCAGAAGTCGCTGGAAGTCAGAAACTTCAGCAGGAGTTAAACAACAGGCCTAACTTTCGTGCTGACAGAAGCACAAGACAGAACCAACTTTCTCTGTATACTTGTAGGTTTTCACAAATGTAATAATGAATCTCTGAAGAGACGAATAAATGCATTTACTTCATAAATCAAAGGACAACTTAACATGGCAGACAAGTCTAAGAACACATACATTAATAGCCTACAGCAGAAACAAGCCATTCTACAATGTCTAGAAAACATGGAATAAAACTTATTCTACACCAACCTTTAGAGTGTATAATAGAAGGAGAGCTTTGAATAAAATCTCCAACTTTTTGCAGTGTTTCATCCTTCTTTTTAGTCAGTCTTGAAGCATGTACTCGCTTTCTCAGGAAGTAGTCTTTTCCGGATTTCTGTTCAACAGAGATGTGAACATGTGAAACAAGAGCATTGTTTAAACTTCATTTTAGATCAACGTTATTTTAAGTTGACATTTTGAGCTTTACTACTGACACCTCTGTTCATTATGCTGATGATACCACAATGGCAAGTAATGTAGACAATTTTATACCCTTTAGGGAGTTGTCAAAATCTCAGCTATTTCAAGGCATACGTTTCTTAAAGTTTCTTAATAAGGCAGTAGTTTCTTTTATAGTAGCTCCCAAGCTGTGGAGTTGTTTCTTACATAAGCTGTTCTAATTACATAAAATAAACAAACATACAAAACAGAAGACAACAGATGGGAAAAATCTACTACTCATACTCTGACCATGCCAAGGATACTGCTATCACATGTGAGCATCTGTTTTTAATAACTGCCATGCATATTAATGATATGAACCTTAGTTTAATACAAGGGCTTCACTTACAAAAGCACACGATAATACACTAAAGCTTCTCTTCCCAACTATTCAGTGTGCAATATCCTTCCCTCCAAATCATTACACAGTACAGCCATTACACGCTCTGGGGACAGACTGACTTGCCCTTTGGTTAGCTTATGGAATTTAATAGGAAGAGCTCATAAGCATGTAAGATTCCCATTCAGGTATACACATAAGGATAAGACACTGCTTCTTTCGTGTGACCACACAATTACAGGAAGTCCCAAGCTAGCTTCAAAACTTGAACAAAAAACAACCATTTTCTCGTCACTTGCAGAGGGTGAATTAAAAGCCATGACAGATTTTGTATTTTTCGTGTTCTCACTTTTCACAGAATCCTGGGAAAATAAGACAAGTTTCAGCCATGATTCTTTTGGAAAGAACAATTGATGTCACAAAAGTGAACACTTTAAACACTTTTGCTAATAGTAGGGAAGTATTTGCTAGTAGTAACTATTCCACTGTAAATCAAATAATAAATAAGCATTCAATTATAAAAACAGGACATGAAGATATCAGTATTAGACATCTCATGATGTCTAAAAAGCTGATTTATGTCTACAGGTTTCAAAGAAAATACACAATGGAGTTAAGAGAAATTCCCTTCTCTTAAACCATTATCACTGAGCTTGGCTATTAGTTTTGTTCATTAAAGCAGTTCATTAATTAAATTCTTCAGCTACTTTACTGAGGTAGAAATAGCATTTTTAATGCTTGTTTTTAATGCTTTTTTTAATTGTAGAAAGACAAAAAGTAGTCAGAGCCACTTTATCAGGCTCTGCTAAGAATCTGAATGGAGTATCACCACCCACTGTATTTCCAAGAATTAAGTTGGTTAATAAATACTTTGTTTTTAAAATATATGTAACTGCTATTTTATGAAAGTTAGCAATTAAAAACTTATATAGGAATGATTAACATCATCTGCTAACAAAACAATATCCAGAAATCCTGCAGAGGAAGAAAATAAGTTCAATTTGCTGTGCCCGTTTCAGTGGCTCTATGAATTTTTTCCAAGTAACTTATCTAATCATGAGCCACTTCATAAGCATTAACATGAGGAGAGTTTTCAACAGCACCTGACAAAAATGCATCACACAATTGTTTCAACAGCTTTTATTCCTATCAAAGGCTATAAAAACAGGTGATCTGATCACCTTGAAAGGGATAAATAAATTAAAACTTGGGAATTGTTTAGAGAACATGAGATCTTTTCCTACTCATTCCTTATCAAAAGCAATACAATCACAACATTTTCAGATCTGAAGTTTCATACTAACCTCAGATTCATTTAATGAAGTGAGGCTCCTAGTACATCGACGTGACAAATAATTGTCTTCAGCTTTGCATCTTAATGGAATACTTTCTCCAGTTTTAGTTTTGCTTTGTTGTTTCCTAGGCTGTAAATATTTAAAAGGAGTAAAGATTAGGCTATGCATTAGACCTCCAAAATATCTCGAGGTTTCTAAAGTTACAGTGTAAAACCTCAAGCTCAGACGCCACATGAACACGTAAGCTGAAACACAGCACAAGTGTGGGAAGGTAGTAACATCTATTCATTGTGTGATCTTCAGATACACCCTACTGGGTCTCACTAACAGTCTCAGGCAGTATTCTGCCTCCAAAAGAGAGAAAGCGAGACATTATTTAGGGACAAAATCTGTAACGCTGGTCGTTTTGTCATCCATTCCCCCCATACTCTGCACGCTCACAGCTGCTATGTTAGAACACCAAAGGCTAAACCTCTGCCTAATCTTCAGCATCCACATACGAATACATGGAAAACTGCATGGAAAAGTTCCATAATGTACACAGAGAGATGGTGTTCTAGTAAATAAAATAGTTTTGAGAAGATGAGAGCTCATGTTTGAGTGGAAGACAAAAAGAACCAACAAGTACTCATCACTGAATATGTAGTTAAAGGACTATATGCTAAGAAAAATGATTCTAGCTCCAGTATCTCCTAGGAAAACAGAAGAACAAAAAGGGGTTAACAAGATGTTAAGTACTGACTTTCTATAAATATAATCATACCTTTTCATTTACAGAGTCATTCCTTCTACTTTGTCTTTCTTCAAGTAAAGGTATTTCTGGCAAACACTGAGGGCTACTGTGGTTAATGCGTTGTTTTAATTCCTTTATAAAGTCATCTTTGTCAGCCAGTTCTTTTCTTAACTCTTCTATCACAGTTGCATTATCCTAATAAACAGTAAAAACTGCTGAGTTATGGGATTGGCAAAAGGAATTAACACACACAAGCAGTATTGCAATTACTTAGTAGCATCAGTTTTAGAATTGCAGGCTAGAACACTTAACTATTCAAGAACAGTAACATTTCACGGATTTGTACGGTCACTGTTACAAGTGCAGTAGTCACAGAATTGCCTGGGAAGTTGTAATACAATATATTTTGATTCTTCTATTTTACTTATGTGCTTCAGCCTTCATCTCTCTTAAGATATAATAACCCGAGTTTTTATTTGTTCCCAAATCCTCGGTACTGTGAGAAAGTCGGCAGTTGTAGGGGAAGTTTTGCTATGAGAACATCTTTCTTCTCAGAGAAAGTGAATCCAAACATTCTCAAAAGAGCACAACTCATTTAGTCTTCTGTTTAGCTTCTGAAATTCTATGCTACGGCTTAGATTGGCTATCCTGATTAAAAGCTGGATGTTGAAATAAGAAATGCAACTTCCAGAGATCATCCCCCCTCTGCTTTTTGATGCTTCCCTTAATCTCTCTCCACTTCCCCTTCTGTCTTTTCATGCCATTGTAGATACTACCTCAGAGAAAGCAAAGAAAGTAAGAAACCTGAGACAGAACTACTGTCTGAGTATTGAGCCTAGCTTGGGATCCGGAAATGCTGGGAATTATCAGAAAAAGCTACAGATGTCCAGTATGATTGTAGGATCATAAGCATCAAACTGACATCTGCTTATCTGAACTACTGAAAAAATTGAAATTTTAGTAATTAACAGAAATTCTGTTTCTGAAGAACAAAAATAAAAGCTGGTGCTTTTTTTGGTTAGTTGCACATGATGTCAATACGACAGTGTTCAAGAACAGAACCACACCCAGAATACAAAGAGCAGGTACAGGAGTTTTACAGAATTTATGGGTAGCTAATCAGGTAGGAGGAAAGGAGAGCTGACCTTGCTTGAATCCTTTAAGGCAGATTGTCTCAGTTCTGCTATTTCTGTCTCTTTTTGTATGGCAATAGAAGCCAAAGTTTTGAGCTGTTCTTCCAAAGCTTCTACTAACTGATCTCTCTCCTCACGCCACTTTTGAATATTATGGTCCTTTTCCTCCAGCTCATATATTTCATTCTGAAAGAAAAGCATACACAGTAGAAACAAGCAGAATCTTTAAGACAGATTAGAATTAATAAGTTTTTCAATATAGCATAAATTAGGACTCAAGCTGATAAAAAGAGTTTATGGTAAGACATTTCAATTAACATATTGTGATGTCACTCAACAAGATCAGGTTATATGCATGTATTATATATGTATTTACTATGCAGATTATTGTATTTAAAGCAATCTGCCAGTGCTCTGTAGTGACTAATTATTTGAATATCTTTCATGGTCTACCACTAATTTCAGTTGGCCACTTTCATTTTGCTCCAATTTTTTTTTTTTTTTGACCTTTTTCCTGTTGCTTGGAAAACCTGCATCATTCATTTAATAAAAAATAAGAGCATGAAAAATACCTGTTTAAGTTGTTGGATAGTATAGTCTTTATAATCCAGCTCATCCTTAAACTGGTTATTAATCCTTTCAAGTTCATCCATCCTGTTCCTGAGGGATTCCTCCACAGAACGCATCGTGGACACCTGTAATGTAAGCACAGCTCACGGTTCATTAAAAGACTTCTGTAATCCAACCTGGCCAAATACTTCTTTGTTAAATAAAGAGGAATTCACAAACAAGTGCTGAGTAGGAAAACGACAGCAAGTGCAAGGTTACCAAGGAAGACATGAATTCATTTTTAAGCTTCAATTTTCCACCCCAAGCACACCCAATAAACTTGCAGACTAAGATCCTGCAAAATGGGTTTTAAAATATCTACTTGTTTAATAATTAAATTTTAACTATTAACATCACTGAAGCTGAAATTGAAGAAAAAAAATATACATGCTTATATTAAAGAGCCTCTGGGAATTAGTCTATTTCTCTTCAAGTAAATAGCATTCTTCTTCCCAGTTATCAGCGTTTTTTCACAAGACTTAGGTTTTAGGCTTTGGAGTTACCACGGATACCAATGGCAAGTCACCAGTAACGTAGAGATAATAACAAGTCCCCTCCAGAGGCAGATTAGCTATTCTCTTCACAAACCTTATTCCAGACTACCAACCAACTTTACTTTCCTCTGTTCATTATCTATGCGAAACCATGTTTTAACTTCTGGTCCCCTCTAGAGCTTCAATGGCAACTTTACCTAAGATTTGCTGCTAGCCACACTAGTGTGAAATTTCCAGCTTCATAGTTAAAGTTTGAGAAGTTTTAACAGCAGAAAGCCAAGCATAATCTTACAGAAAAAAATATCTCAGTTGACTACAAACCTCGCTTTGTACTTGCTGAATTTGTTTCTCGGCATCAGAATGTTTGTCTTTTAGATCTGCATACTCTTCTTCTTTCCTCTGCAAATCTTTTTTCAAATTCAGTACAAGGGCAGAACTCTCAGAAAGAATATTTTCTAGCCTTATGTTAAAAATAAAGAGACAAAGAACATTACTGTTACACATCTCATGGAAACAGCAATTACAGCTTAATCCATGCCCTGCCTGTTGGTTTCTATTTGTAAATAGACTCTTAAATCTATCTAGACCAGTGACAAGATTTAAACAATTACTTTTGAATTTCAGCTTGCTTCTCATAATCAGATGCTGAAGCAATAAATTATTCAGATGCTATTCTGAGAGATGTACAACAAAAGCACCAGCAATCCCCATATTATTCTTCATTTCCTTGCACACTCCTGTTTTCCCTTGGAACTCAAGTAGCATACCAAAGCACCCTAAAGTAGTAGTTTGGCCATTGATAAGCATGCAAATGCATTAAGTCAAAGGGATGTTCCCATTAACTATTTTTAACTCTAGTTCATTCTCAAAGGGCTCTAAGTTAACTCAGTGGTTACTTACGATTCTATACGTTGCACTTTCTCCATTTCACTCTTTTCCTTTTCCCGAAGAGAATGTTTCATCTGCTCCAAGCTTTCATTTAAAGCCAAACTTTTGAGCTGTTCTTCCAAAGCTTCTACTAACTGATCTCTCTCCTCACGCCACTTTTGAAGATTATGGTCCTTTTCCTCCAGCTGGGCAACAAGTCTTTCCTAAAAGAAGAACAGATGAACAGTGAACATCACCTACTACACACTGAACTGTTCTAACACTTCGGTAGTTAGCACCGTTTTACAGTCTTAGTAAATGTATGATCTCTTCAAGATCCACAGGAGCTCTAGAACTAGTTGCACTACAATCTTACAGAAGCAAAACCATGCTTCTATTAGACAACCTACATTACTCTCCTTGTGAAAAAATATTAGTATTATTTAACAACTTCAATTTGCTCATTTAATGATTAGTAATGAGCTTTAGGAAAATAAAGTCACAAAGTGATAATAATACTAAGCTCCTCACATCCTTCTATGCTGCTTGCAGGTCCAGAAAGTCGGGACTAACTACTTCCAGATGTAAAAAAAGCTTTGCAGAATGTACAGATTCACATGTTTAAGAAGTTACATGACAAGAGCCCAGCAAACAGCTCAAGTAAGTCTAGTGACTTTGTTATCAGTCACTATTTGGAAAGTGATAAAGGAGCAAAACTGTGGCCGTTTGACCAAGTATTTTTATTCAGTATCTGGAGAGAAGTTTGTGGGGTTTCTTTAGAAACTCAATTGCCTTTTCTTCCTTATAAAGGCTTAAAGGCCTTCTGCTTTGCAGAAAAGAGAACAAACAAAAGCTATTGTACAAAATACTTTCTTAGCCTCATTAAATAGTGATCTATTTTTCAACTGTAATTTTCTTATTGATGTCCCACATACGTGACATTTCATTATGCACTTATGAAAGATCTTTCTTTTTGTGGCCCCCCCATTCCTTCCTTTTCCAAATCAAGCAGTTCTCATATGGGCTTTGCCACATAAGAAAGCAAGGGGACTTGGACAAGCTGCTCTTATGCACCCTTACTGTTAATACTTGGTATGTAGTTGTCTCCAAACTACAGGCACCAGACAACTCTGCCAGGACCTCATCACTTACGATTTCTGCTTGTTGCTTTCCATAATGTTGTCGGTCCTCAGCAAATTGTTTCATTTCTTTGTTGCGAAGATTCTCTGCTTCTTTTATCTGATTTAGAAGCTCTTCTTTCTCCTCCAGCCACTTTTTTCTATCAGTTTGATACTTAGTCTCACTTTCCTATTTCAAAGAAACCAAAAATGAAATAGTGAGTCATTAAGGAATAAAAGTCTTAAAAGCCAGGTCATCATTAAATAGACTTGTTTCTGCAAGATAACAGAAACATTAGCAGTTTTTACTACAGAATATTCCCAAAGGCAGGTATTGGATAATCATTAGTTCTTTTCCATTAAAAAATAATCATTTCCAGTATTTCTTATTCAGACTGGAGAGCCTCCATAAAACATCTCTTTTTCTTTATAAATGTTCACACAAGCTTTACAGAACTTACACCAAAAGTCAGTATAAGAAAAACTCTTTTAACTTAAAAACTTCTAACACTTTACGCTGCCTTGCAGCAGTTGTAGAAAAACTTGCAGCTCCTTTAGGGTTGAAAGACAAAGAAAAGCAACACAGTTTACACTGTAGGAGTAGTCTCCTTTCCTATCAAACCTACTGGCAGACATTCTCATATATAGGACAGAGCACCTGAGAAACTGCTTGGAAAAAATAAAAGTCTTTTAACCAAGGAAAATTAGTAGACCCGCAGCCCAACAAAAAAGGCTTCCTGGTGATAAAGTTAGATGATGATTTCGATAGCTTATATTAGTTGCCCGAGCAACTAACAGAAAACAGTTTTGACAAATACATTGTAAGTTACAATTTGCTTTGAGTTAGTATTCCTTTCTTGCAAACAACAATTGTATAAGCATACTCTGCTTATAGCACATTGACGTGGTATAGAATGAAGCAATGAATGTTCAACTTTCCCCTCTTCTTGAAAAAGTGAATTGGCTCTGCGCATTAAAAAAAATATCATGAATAAGCTTACTCAAGGTGAAGGAGGAAAGAAGTTCAGAACCATTCCACTAACAGAGTGAATGTAACCTATTGTATACTCACTTAGAAAACTCCCACTGCCAGCCCATTACTTTTATTTAAAAAAACAAACAAACATCAACAACAAAAAATAAGATCAGATGGGATAAGACAACTAACTGTTCAGAGGCCAGCAAAAGAAGCACTGCTCATGGCAGCATAATGTAGGGAAGGCTACACTTCCTATACTATGGGGGCATCAGTGATGCCATTCTTAACGTACCACAAAAAAGCTGCACCTGGTCCCTATTGCATGTTGCACTGCAGCTTTTACAGGAAGTTTCTGTAATCAATATAACAGTTTACTTTATCAAGTTACAACTTTGAAGTTAAGTTACCTCCAGCTCTTTTTGCAGCTTTATTAATTCTGTATTGTTTTCATTCAAATTTGCCTCATCACTTTCGTTGTTCTTTTGCTGCCAGTCACTATTGCTCTGGTATTCCAGTTCACTGTATTTGTGTTTCCATGCAATCAGTTCTACTCAATACACAAAATGAGGTTAGATAGCATATCATTTCAAATATATATTTGAAATACCACACCAATGACTTTTTACTAAAGCTGCTTCAGTTTTATCTGCTACAGACATAAAGAAATAACAGAAGCCTTTAACTACAAGAGATTTGTTGTTTACTATGGAACGTTAATGCCTAAGTAACAGTCACATGAAAATGGAAGTGGTTATCACAGTACGTCTAAACCCCTTTTGCATCCCTGCTCCCTTTCCCTGGAAAGATTACCTGAAGCTAATTTTTGGTTCTCTTCTAACTGAGCTTGAAGCATTTCATCTTGTTCAAGCTGCATTTCCTCTTGTTCTTCTAATGTCATCCGCATAACTTCAATTGTTCTATCCCTTGCACACAGATCTGAAGGTTTGAAAATTTACAGATGAACTCCCTACTAGCTCCCATTATTCTCAAATCAAGATTCTCCCATGACCAAAAGCTCTTTTAAAAGAAATAGAGCATCTCCATTGAAATATTTACATACAAATATATGCAGACATGTTTTAAAATCGAAACACAGAAGACTCAAAGTCATTAGCAATGTGACAACATTTACACGGATATTCCACACACACACACACACACACACAAATAATGGCTGACCGTCACATAGTTGGTCATAGTCTTTGGAGATATCTTCCATCCTCTCAGTTTCCACCAGCTCCTATATTTCATGTTGAAAGAAAAGCATACACAGTAAAAACAAGCAGAATCTTTAAGACAGCCTAGAATTAATAAGCTTTTCATATAGCATAAATAAGGACTCAAGCTGATATAAAGAGTTTATGGTAAGACATTTCAATTAACATATCGTGATGTCACTCAACAAGATCAGGTTACATGCATGTATTACATATGTATTTACTATGCAGATTATTGTATTTAAAGCAATCTGCCAATGCTCTGTAGTGACTAATTATTTGAATATCTTTCATGGTCTACCGCTAATTTCAGTTGGCCACTTTCATTTTGCTCCAATTTTTTTTTTTTTTGACCTTTTTCCTGTTGCTTGGAAAACCTGCATCATTCATTTAATAAAAAATAAGAGCATGAAAAATACCTGTTTAAGTTGTTGGATAGTATAGTCTTTATAATCCAGCTCATCCTTAAACTGGTTATTAATCCTTTCAAGTTCATCCATCCTGTTCCTGAGGGATTCCTCCACAGAACGCATCGTGGACACCTGTAATGTAAGCACAGCTCACGGTTCATTAAAAGACTTCTGTAATCCAACCTGGCCAAATACTTCTTTGTTAAATAAAGAGGAATTCACAAACAAGTGCTGAGTAGGAAAACGACAGCAAGTGCAAGGTTACCAAGGAAGACATGAATTCATTTTTAAGCTTCAATTTTCCACCCCAAGCACACCCAATAAACTTGCAGACTAAGATCCTGCAAAATGGGTTTTAAGATATCTTCTTGTTTAATAATTAAATTTTAACTATTAACATCACTGAAGCTGAAATTGAAGAAAAAAAATATACATGCTTATATTAAAGAGCCTCTGGAAATTAGTCTATTTCTCTTCAAGTAAATAGCATTCTTCTTCCCAGTTATCAGCGTTTTTTCACAAGACTTAGGTTTTAGGCTTTGGAGTTACAAACCTCGCTTTGTACTTGCTGAATTTGTTTCTTGGCATCAGAATGTTTGTCTTTTAGATCTGCATACTCTTCTTCTTTCCTCTGCAAATCTTTTTTCAAATTCAGTACAAGGGCAGAACTCTCAGAAAGAATATTTTCTAGCCTTATGTTAAAAATAAAGAGACAAAGAACATTACTGTTACACATCTCATGGAAACAGCAATTACAGCTTAATCCATGCCCTGCCTGTTGGTTTCTATTTGTAAATAGACTCTTAAATCTATCTAGACCAGTGACAAGATTTAAACAATTACTTTTGAATTTCAGCTTGCTTCTCATAATCAGATGCTGAAGCAATAAATTATTCAGATGCTATTCTGAGGGATGGACAACAAAACCACCAGAAATCCCCATATTATTCTTTATTTCCTTGCACACTCCTGTTTTCCCTTGGAACTCAAGTAGCATACCAAAGCATCCTAAAGTAGTAGTTTGGCCATTGATAAGCATGCAGATGCATTAAGTCGAAGGGATGTTCCCATTAACTATTTTTAACTCTAGTTCATTCTCAAAGGGCTCTAAGTTAACTCAGTGGTTACTTACGATTCTATACGTTGCACTTTCTCCATTTCACTCTTTTCCTTTTCCCGAAGAGAGTGTTTCATCTGCTCCAAGCTGTTTTTAAGCTGCAGAACTTCTTGAATCAGATTTGCTTCTTTGCTACTTAACTCTTCAAACTTTTTGTCTGCATTTGCAGACTTCTCCTGCAGAGTTGCTGTAACTGTCTCTAGATTAACAATAATAGATTCTTTTTCTTTAAGTAATTCATTGAGTTTTGACACATTGTCTTCAATTGTCTTGGAAGCCTCCAGGCGATATTCAAGCTCTCTTATTTTTACCTCACAGTTGGCAACTTCCTCCTGAAGTTTTGCAATCACTCTCTGATCTTCTGCAGTCTTTTCTTCAAACTCCTGAGTTTTCTTTTCTATTTGCTCATGTAACTGATTCACAAGATCTTCTTCCTGACTAGTGTGAGTTGTAATCTCACATAGCTTCATTACAAGTTGACGATTATGATTTTCAGCATTATTCAGTCCCGCCTTTAGGTTTTCATTGTCTTGAAGCAGTGCTTTGATGTGCTGACTTTTTTGTGAGGAAACATCAACAATACTTCTGCATACTTCCCAAATCCTTTCAAGACTATAGTTAAAGGAGAGGTCCTGCACAAGATCTGAGATGGAAGAAGTCTGTGACTGAATGCATGCAGAACTAATTTGAGATGTCCCTGGCTCATCTTTTTCAGAGTCTGAGGAATCCTTTACACTGACAAAGTCAGTACCGATGGCGTGAAACTCTAAGTGACATTTGTATAATTCATCTAATTTGGTCCGCATTTCTTTTACTTGTGACACTTTATCAATTATACATTCTTTGGCAACTTCTATGTTGTTAGTTGGGCATTTTTGTCTTCTAGTGTCATATTTATAGATTTCTGTTCATCCAGTTCAGAAGCAATTTCCCGATAGTCAGCTTGACCCTGCAGAATTTGTTCACGGAGGGCATCAGCTGTTTCTTCAGAAAAAGAAAGCTCAATACGCAGGCTTGTTACCTGCTTACTGAAATCTTCTTTTTTATTTTTTTCTCTTCTGCATTGTTCTTCAAGCACAGTTAAATGATGTTCCAAGATTTCAGTTCTTTCCCTCAGTGCTAGTACTTCCTTTCGGTACGCGGAGCACTTTTGTTTCATGTGTTCAATTTTCTTTTGCTCTACAGTGTTCTTTTTCTTTCTCTCATTTACAACTACTGTAAAACAAACAAACAAACAAACCAAAAAAAAAAAGGGAAAAGGAATGTAGCTCAGATTGATTAAAATCATTATTACACAGCAGTTCACAACACCAAGTAGCAACTTCTAAGTGAAACACTGTCGTAATATGCAAGCTATGCCCTCACATCACATAGTATTTGATACTAGTGAAGGAATTAAAGTCCTCTGAACACGTAATCAGGTGCCTCAGATTTCTATACAGAATTAACAGCAAAAGGTTTTCAGTCTGTAAGATCACTTTTACCATGGCACTACTCAAACCTTCCACTCCACACCAGTAGAAAATCTAATTAGATTTAAGAAACATGGGAACGAGATAGATAATTCACAGCTATATTCTTTCTATCTTCCCTGCTTCAGCAATCCCTATAAGGCAGCCAGGAATCACTCCATCTACATCTAAATGGTAGATAAACAGTTCTCTAAGAAATTTCATTCCAACTCACAGTCCTCTTACTTTTAAAAGAAAGATAAAACCCTGGACAAGTTGATCACTTAAGTGTTGATATCTGTCTCTCTTATTCAGTTGATCTCTAAACAAAATATGAGGATTCCTACTTCTGTCCACACTTACTCTTTTGTATATGAAGTTCACTCGTAAAGTTGTACAAATTTGCAGATTCAAGTTTCCATAAATATTCCATTAGCTTGGGGCTGTTTTTTTCTTTAACTGGTGAGCAATTAGCTAAAATCACATGCATTTTCTTTCTATCAAAAGCGACTTCTGCTGTATTTCATCATTGCTTTAGAATCCAGTTATGTCCATTCCATAATATGCATACTTTAAGTATTAAAAAAAATAAATATAAGTCAAGACTTACTAGGGATTGGGTCACCACAACAATATATTCAATGGTGATTCTTGTACAGTCCTTTTATTACTACAATGCAGAATTTTATAGTGCCCACGTGCAGCCTGCATTACATACAGATTCACATGTACTGCATGGAAACAGCCTCTTAACTCATCTAAGGAGTTTTATATACAGCCCTCAACTGATTTAAAAGTCATAATGAAGAAACAGCAGTGGCATATTCCACCCCAAACCAGGTTTTGGTTTTGATTGCTGCTCCCAGCAACACTAGTGAGGGGAATATGATTTATAAGTAATCTAAACACTTTATGCTGAAAACAACAAGCAAGCACTAAAGCAAGATAAATAAGACTAGGGAGAAGATTTGTAATGTTCAGTCTAGAAGCTCCTTACACAGGAAGTAGGGAAAAAGCATTATTACAGAGCATAGGAAACAAGACCTAAAAGCTCAGAGAATGGTGTAAAGACCCTGAACTTTAAGCTGAGATAACCTAGCATCTCCTAAAACACTTTTGCTCGTGCTACTTATATAACTAATTCTACAAAAGAACCAGCACAACATACCTGTGCTCATTGTTCTACTGTGTATATTTAACACAGCTAAAGAATATATATTAAGAGTTTTTTGAAATTGGACGCTATTAATACTCACAAATAGAAGAAAATTTTAACATGATTGAATACTCAGTACTTCTTAACCGAAAACTTCATGCTGACATTGTGACTATCAGCTACCCATTTTAATTCCTATGTGGAGCATTGCTGTCATTAATTTTTAAATGAGAGCTTTGGTCATATGATTAGAACAAACCCACTACTATTTGGAGTATGGAGGAGTCCACATCCCTCCCTCAGTCTCTGGTAAGATGCTTATATGTGATGCCATTCAGTGGTCACATTAGGATTCAATATTTATGCCAAATAAAGGCAGCAGGGACAAATCATCCAAGAACAGCATCTCATCCAAAGAAGGCCTTGACTTTCTCCCTTGCACATATTTTGCAAGAGGAATACAAGAAAGGAAGGGACTACAGCTAAGTTTTAGATTTTCCCTTCTACATTGTATATGCCTTCCGTAATTCTAGGAACACTGATGCTCAGCTGTGCCCAGAAGTGAAGTTAAATGCATCAGAGCTTATCCAAACCATTTTGCTCAAATATTGCCCATGAGCGAGCAATTAGCAGGTCGTCAACAATTTTGATAGTTGCTTCAGGAAAAACAAAACAAACAAACAAACAAAAGCACTTGAGCAGCTAATGCTACTCAGAAGATCAGCAACAGCAGTTGAAACAATCCTAAAGAAACTGCTTTAAAACTATTACCAAATCTGCAAGTTCATCAACAGATGAGGAAAAAGCAGCAAAAAAGTAAAAAAATAGTGCAAAAAACTTTTATTCTTAAGCATTCAAAAATGAACAGCATAGGACCTTCTGAAAAAGGGATATTTACATAACAGTTACTTCTATTTACAGTTTAACACAGTGGCTTTTCTCCTTATACCATAAGGTAACGCGCTTCACAGCCTTTTGTTTCCTATCCGGAATAGGAAGCAATTTATTGTTTTGGAAGACACCCTGTTCAAGGATGGAAGAAACTGTACCTTTCTTTGGAGGTGGCTCTTCCACAGTAGGCTTATCTTCATCATTACTGCGCTTTCTTCCCACTTCCAACTCAGTTTTCTCTTGTTTCAGTGCTTTAACTGAAAGCACTGAAAATTGGCTGCTTTCAGTTCCTTTATTAGTGTTCTCTTCTGCCGGTTCTGCTTTAATGGTAGTTAAATGGTAGGTAGTCTTTTCCTGTATTGATATAAGATCAGTTACATTGAAGCTTAACAAAAGGAGCACTTAAGTCTCAGTAATCTTCTGTAGACAAATATTTACACAAAACCATACAGCTAAAATATTTACCCGGTGACTCTATAGACATCAGTTACAAATTTCAATAGCAGACAGAACAAGTACACCTTCAGATAATGACAAGTGCAATACTCGGTAGAGTATACAAGGGAAAGCAAGAGCCTAGCAGGTTACAAAGTAAAAGACTTGCACACAATCAAGAGTTTACCAGTTTATCAAAGAATTTCCTGTTTCCAAGAAGTCAACAAAATTACAAACACGGTCAAAGAGCAAATGGTCAGCTCTCATACAAGTTCATCACATCACACTTCTGCTAAGCTGCTAAAATCACTTTCATCGTGACAGATAGAATCCAACCTTAAAGCTTAGTCAGCTCTGTCACGCATATTTTAGATTGTGTCCTTGACCACAAGTGAAGCTTCCTTACTTACAAGATGACAATTGTTAAGCCATGCTGGCACTGCCAAGGACTGATTATTCATCTTTAGTAACTTATGAAAAGAAAAGCCCCAGAAGTGTTCAGGCCACACAATCTCACAGATAGAGTTGGAGCCTTGTTCTTGGAAGAAGTAATAGGTGAGGACATGACTACTCATCACAGTCAGCTTTAACACCATGGAAATACTAAGTTGCAGTGATGCAGACAGTCAAAGACTAAGAAGGGTCAAGTTGCTAAGCTTACAAGGTTAGAGATCTGAGTGACAGAATTAACTATAAATGTTACTTCAGGCTACCAAACATCAAAAAATGAACAAAAACCACCAGAAGTGGTATGCACACATACTTAATCAAGCTAGTCTTCACATATTCAGTAGCTCGCAGTACATTAGTCAGGATAAAGTTTTATGGACTGCATAGAACGTGGAGATATCCTGACCATTCATACTCGTACTTCCAACTCTACTCAACATACTTTTACTGTTGCTCTTCCTCTGATGTAGGAGTGTGAGGCAGGAGTTAGTGGAACACACTGATATTTTTGTTGTTTGTGTTAACAACAACTACCTTCAGATAAATTTGAATTGTTTACAATTTCAAGCGAGTACCAGCTACATACAGAAAATCAGTTTTCCAAAAATGTGTTGATTACAAGCATAGAATTAGTGTTTTCCTTTTTTTGTATAAGGATACGGAGATGTGTAAAACTCACATAATCTTTTACTTTTTCTTCTAAATGAGATTTTAAGTCTTGTAGCTCTGTAATAATGTCATCTTTCTGCACCACGATGTCCATTAGCTCTCGAATCCTTTCATTTTGTGCATTCATTTTCTTGGAAATAAAAAATAAAAAAAATTCAGTCATCAGTTTCTAATGTAGTGTTAAGTAGCTGAATTACACAATGCATTAAAGGCAAATTCAGTTAAGCTAAGCTCGGTAAGAAATCTATTAATGGAGCCTACTGGAATAGCATTTTAAGCTACCACAAGTTGGTATTAAAACAATTTTACACAACATCTTGATAAAGTTACCTCAGTTGCTTCTTTAAGTTGCTCAACAGACTCATCCAATTTAATCACCTGCATTTCAAAGTCTGTAACACACAGAAAAGGTTGTATTACATAAGTAGCCAATAGATAGTTTATTAAGTAATCAATTTTTCCAGATATTCTAACGTTTAGGTAGCTTTTGAACAGATTAATTAATTTGCATGTGGTCTTCACTTATTGGGAGTGATTCAAAAGTTTTCTATATTTCTTGGAACGAAAACATTGCATCAACAAGACATAAAGAAGAGTAGAGATTACAATATAAAAGTAAAAATCAAGATATAGACATTTAACCCCATACTTACAAAAGCGTAAAGCTGCTAGTTGCAGTTTAAAGGAGGGGGGGAAAAAAAGAAAAGAAATAACCAAAAACCGTGGAATTGCTGAACCTGAATATACACAAGGAACAAACTATCACTTATCTACAGGCTATGGTTCCAAAGGTAGAACATCTCCTCTAATTCCTACTCAAACTGGTTATTTCTCTTTTAGATTAATGAACTATTTCTGTCTTCTACCTTTCACATCACATAACTCACCTCTGTTCTTCTGCATCAGCTCTTCTTCAGTTTTAAGTAGTTTGGTGTTTTTCTCTGTTAGCTCTTCTTTGGTCTCCATCAGTTCAAAGTTAGTTTTCTCCAGATGCTTTTCAAACCAGCCAATACCTTCCTTCGGGTCCTCCAGGGATACAATGGAACTATGTGCTGCCTCAGCTTGCTCTTTAATATCCATGACATCATAATGCACAGAATCAAGAATGCCCTCAGGATCAACACAGGTGTCAGGCACTATGCTATGTTCTCCACCCTGAAACGTAATTTATAATCAGTTAAAACTGGTGAATAGCTGACTACATAATAGCTGTTATTTCTACACATAGTCTGGATAGCCACTATGAAGACAGCCATACAAGAAGTTTTTAATTTCAGCTTCAAAACCCACCTCACAAATTCACATACAACATGACAGTGATTCGTATGGGGGGAAGATAAGTGGCATTCTAGTAACAGCTAATATATTTTATAGTATTTGATGACCACGCTCCCTTTTTTTTTTTTTTTTTTTTTTTTTAAATATTACCCCAGATTGATCTCCTTCAAATTTAACGTACAAGTTTGGACTCCCCTTTTCTTTGTATACAGCGTAAATTTTCATTTTGTGTTGCAGAAACAAGGAAAATGCCCAAATTCCCAAAGCTTTCTGAAACTGTTCTTAAGGCTCAGCAACTATTCCTGCTAGATGAAGAATAGATGTATCTTGCTCATCATACAGCAACACAGCATGCACTTCTTTGTAAACAGCCTTGTGTTTCTATAAGATGTGCCCATAACATTTAAATAGTAAAAAGGAAAATATTTAAGAAAAAAAAAAAGAAAAATATTGAAGAAAAAAAAAAAGAAAAATACCAGGGTGTCATGGTTTAATAATTTTGTAATTTTGCTATCAGTATTCCACATCATAACATCATATAAAGCATGAATAATTTTACTGCTCCCGAACACTTGCAGTATATTGATGATATTGTCGTGTGGGGCCATACAGCAGCAGAGATTTTCAAGAAAAGAAAACAGATAATCCAAATTCTTTTGCAAGCTGGTTTTGCCATTAAGCGCAGCAAGGTGAAGGGGTCTGCCCAGGAAATCCAGTTCTTAGGTGTAAAATGGCAAGATGGGCATCGACACATCCCAGCAGATGTGACTGACAAAATCACTGCTATGTCTCCTCCCACCAACAAGACAGAGACCCAATCTTTTCTGGGAGTAGTGGGCTTTTGGAGAATGCATGTCCCAAACTACAGCCACATAGTGAGCCCCCACTATCAGGTAACACGGAAGAAGAATAATTTCTCATGGGGTCCTGAGCAGCAGCAGGCTTTTGAGCAGGTAAAACAAGAGATAGCCCGTGCCGTGGCCTTGGGGCCAGTACGGACGGGACAGGATGTGAAGAACATCCTCTACACTGCTGCTGGAGAGAAAGGTCCCACTTGGAGTTTGTGGCAAAGAGCTTCAGGAGAAACCCAAGGCCAACCCCCGGGACTTTGGAGTCGAGCATATAAAGGGTCTGAGGAGTGCTACACTCCAACTGAGAAGGAGATCTTAGCTGTGTATGAGGGGGTTTGGGCTGCTTCTGAAGTAGTTGGGACAGAGGTTCAGCTCCTTCTAGCACCTCACTTGCCTGTGGCCCCCCTGTCATGGACACAGGTAGATTTTTGTTTAAACCGTGACAACTACCCAGAATGCAGCATAAGGGAATTTTTGCCTAGAACTCTGGAGGACTATCTGTAACTCAGAAAGGTCAGAGATAGAAAGTTCACACTGATTTCTGGGTCACCAGCCTCACCGTACATCAGCATTTTTGGTTTTTAAATGATACATAAAGTTCTCAATGGCACTGCTCTAGTCGGTAGCTCTTTCCCTTTCCGTGCAGCTTGCTCTGTGCATGGCTTGTGAACCGCTATTCAGGCCAGACAGCTGCAGCCCCAAAGACCTGCCATAAATGTACAAATTCTACCAGGATAATGTCTTGGTAGTGGAGAAACAGGATGCGCAGTCATATGGCTCTCACACATACCTTGTACAACCAGCTTGGCTCTGGACTGGGCATCACCAATGTCACAGGTGTACACGTCACTGTCACTTTTCTCCAGATTTTTTATGCACAGCTGCAGGTCTTGTCCTTTCTGTGCCCTCTTGTATTTCCTGCCAGGCCTGAGCTCAGCAATGCCTTTCCTCCATATGACGAAGGATGCGGCTTTCTCGCTCTGACATGTAAAAAGTGCACTTCCACTTTCTTCAATTTTCACATCTGAAAGTTCCTTGATAAAGTAATTAGGTTTTTCTGGAAGGAAAAAAAAAAGGATGTGGGTGTAGGACAAAGGGATTTGTTACCCCAACAAGTCCCAAGCATACAGAGGTGTCTTGAATCTCCTTTGCCCTCATTTCAGAATATCACATAGAGATGCAAAGAGTCTAAGAAGACCACAGAGTCCACCCATTTACATAGGTTTGATAATTCCAGTAGATATCTGGAAAGTTCAATACCATTATACATGCGCTGGTAGGATCTCATCTGATCAACTGCATATAGTTTTGATTACACATATTCAATATAGACTAATTCAGATTGCCATCTTTTCTTGGCTCACTAACAACCAAGATCATAGAACCATAGAATGATCACAGAATCATATAGTGGCCTGAGAAGAAAAGGACCTCAAAGAGCATCTAGTTTTAAACCCCCTGTCAAGGGGCCACCAACCACTAGACCAGGCTGCCCAGATCCACATCACACTGGAGAATCATTCGGTTTCCAGATTATTTTAAGGAAAAGATTTTAATCCATCATATTTTCTGAAAACTAAGAATTGATCCTGCTCAAGGAAAGAGAAGAGAAAAACATCACCCACAGGCTGCAGATATTTACCTCGACTTCTCTACATGCCATCCCCAGTGTGCTTTTCAACTCACCTTGCACAGTGACCCTGGCTTTTGTTATGGAGTCCTCTGTCTCACAGGGGTACTCCCCACTGTCCTTGGCAGTAGAGTCATGGATGATCAGAATGGCCCACTTCCCTCCTGCTGCAAGTCGTACTTCTGGCTTTTTCTGATTGCTTTGCCATCCTTGTACCACCTGATGTTCAAATCCGGTTTTGACAGCTCACAGCTCAGGCTGATGTCCTGCCCTGCTGCTGCTGTCTTATCCTCCAGCTGTTTTGAAACCTCAGTAGGTTTTCCTGGAAGAAAACATTGCTTTTTGAGTAACATACAGTTAGGGTAGGATGCCTCTCTCAAAATACATGCATCTACATGCTGGAGATAAGTTAGAGAGGCACTTGCAACAGACGCCATCCTACAGCCAGCAGTAATCTGCAAAGTACAGACAATAGAATTCCAGGCAGCATTTATTCTCTCTTAAATCTACCCAATTGAGGATGATGAACCATGTCTGAAAACTGCCTCTTTCTTCTCTCCACTCATCACACTGGGAGCCTCGGATGATGCTCTCAGATGCACATGTTCTAGATAGGAATTTGTTGTACAGCTAGATGATGTGAAGGCCATCCCTTCAGCTTATACTTAGAGGATATTTGCTCCCACAGTTCCCTCAACAGAGTATTCCTGATTTACTGTTAATGGAACAAGCTGTAGTGAGATGCCCATTTCCAACACTACCCCAGTGCTTTGGGTAGTTCTCACATTTGTGTAAAATGTTTCCTCCTTTTACTTATTTTTAAGAGAAATTCTCAGTGCTTCGAGGTTCAAGTAGAAGGTTGCTATTCACTTTAACCATATTATGAGTTAGCTCTCACGACAATCTTATCAGAAGACAGTTGAAGGAATCAGGCCCCAGAATCTCTCCCATCTCATTACCTTTCACAGACAGAGAGGCTTTGGAGGTTAGACCACGGGCAGTAAAAACGACTTCCCCAGCGTCAGTAGGAGTCACACTTTTGATAATGAGAGTATATTTCCGACTCACGTTAGAAGCTTTAAATCGCCCACCATTTTCCACTCTGCTTCCATTCAGTGTCCACTTGAACTCATCAATGCTTTCATGGGACAGAATGCATTCAAAAGTACAATCTTCTCCCTCCTGGATTTCAGTGTTTTTCAGCTGTTTGGTAATGCCAATATTCAGCTCTGGAAGGTAAGAGATACGTTAGTATGAGGTGTATATGGAGAAAAGGCATTTGTGACATATGTGAGTAGCAGTACTGGTGTTTTAACTCAGGATTTGCAGAACATGGCTGTGTTCCTTACTGATGTATTCTCTAAGACATTCTCCACTCAGAATTACCAGAAAGCTATAAAAAAAAAGAGACGTGAATCTCTTGTCTTTGCTCTGGAAGAACTACAATTAGAGCAGCCCAGTCCATGGAGCAGAATGAAGATTCAATGAGCTACAGAGGGAACAACCTAACAGAGAGGACAACTCTAGGATGCTGCGTGAGAAAAAGGGTTTTGCCTATGACAAGAAATTAAATGTTTCTATTAGCTAATTTGTTACCATCCTACCCCTACTGGTGTTCAAACCATTTCTCCATTTTAGGGATGTTTAGAAAGGAAATATTTCCAGGACATTCTTGATGTGTTTGGTGATTTTCATGGCAAAATGAGATACATTTACATCAAAAGCAATGGGAATTTTCCAGACATCACTGTGCTAAATTGCAGTAATACACTTCTATTGTAGAAACTATTAAGGCTCGTGGGGGAATAGGTGTAAGACATAGTGACCACACTGAATGTGCTTTCAGCACTCCTTTACTTTCCACAGTACTTACCCTGAATGCCAACCTTTGATTTGGCAACATCAGTGCCAATATCACAGGTATAGAAACCTGCATCTGACTTCTCGAAGTCATGGATAAGGGGACATAGGGTCTTCCCAGACTGTACCAGCTCATACTTGTTGCCAGAAGTGAGCAGAACACCGTCCTTCTTCCACACTGGTTTGACCTTCTCTTTAGAGACTTCGCATTCCAATTTAATCACACCCCGCTCCTCACCAAAAACATCATCCAAGGACTTCATGAAGACAGCAGGCTTCTCTGCAATTAAAAAGGCAAAACAGAACAATGTGATACAGAAGTTGAGACATTTCCAGTTACTTTCAGATTTTTAAAGAGGGATAAATAAATCTTTACCAGCACTGACGACACCAATATAGAACCTAAAGCGGTTTCATGTGTGTTGACTGAATGCACTTTATGGAATTCTGAACTAATCAGTAGGAGAATACAGGGAACAGGAGGGACAGCCTGCATTGCCGGTGGGTGGGACTGATATCATATGAAGTAATTGGGATGCAGCTCTTCTAAAGCTGGAGAGCTGGCACTGCCCTCACATGGAGCAGAGCTCATACAGCAGGCCACAGGATTAAGAGGATAAGCTGCTGAACACTTTTGATTTTCCTGTTTTATTGACTCCTTTTATCTATCTTCTATTTCACACATCAGATGTTTATACTGGGGAAAAAACTTCCACCAAATGCAAAAGAAAGGAGAAAGAGGAAATCCTTCAAACTCTGAGCGCATAGAGTAAAAGAGCTTAATTGCTGGGGAGAGCAGATTAGAATCACAGTATCCTTAGAATTGGAAGAGACCCTTAAAGGCCATCTAGCCCAGCTCCCCTGCAATAAAAAGGGACATTCACAGCTAGATCAGCTTGCTCACAGCCTGGTCATTAGTCATCCCAGAGGCAAAACACACACTGAATGATCTCTCCCTGCAGTCATAAATCCTTGGAGACAACAGCATTGACACTGCATGTTACTGAAGCATTAAAAGAAACTGCTCTTGTAACTCTCCTTGTGCTAAATAAAATGATGATAAAAAGCAATGGAATGCTTTGGCAGGACACCAAATCCATCCTCCTTCGTTGATATCTGCTGCAATGGAACCTTCCACTGGAAGAAAGCCTCTGATGACTTGTCACCCCAGAGAGGTCAGCTTTAGAAGCAGGATTGCTGCACAATAGAATGAACTGGAGCTCCTTAGCATCTCTTACATCCAGGAGGGGTGTGATCAGACCCACCTATCACCTTCAGGTGCGATTTCTGACACCTTGTCTGACTTCACTGTCACTGTGCCAGCATCCTCAGGCGTAACCTGCTTCATTGTCAGTGTGCAGCAATTGCCAACGTTCTTGATGTCATTGTAATTGTTGGTGTAAAGGAGGTTGCCATTCAGGAACCATTCCACGTCCTCGTCATTATGGGACAGCTCGCAGGAGAAGACAGCAGAGCTCTCTTCTTCAATTTCCACATCCTGCAGGTGCTTCGTTACTTCTACATTGCAGGCTGTGGGGAAACAAGGTGAACTGTTACCACTGTTACTATAAATCATACTGGGATGTGGTAGAATGGTTGGACTAGATGATCTTTGTGTAATCTTCTCAGTGAACATTATACGTTTATAAAGTTAGCAGGAGAGAAAGATTTAGAAGGAATGTAAAAAACCCTTACATTATCACCCTACTTACTCACGTCAGCATTACTGCACATGAACACTACACCTATCAGCTCAAAATGCCTTAAAACATCATTAAAAAATAATAGAAAGAAAGGAATGTTGTTAAGAAGTCAGACAATAAGATTGACAACCTGAAAAGAGCCCAGATCTTCTGATTCCCAGTCCAACATCTAAGTCAAACCATGACCTTCCCATCCCAATATCAAACTCCTCGCATTACGAAATGGAATAGAGGTTCAATGAAACACAGACATTGATAATTACTTTGGTTAAATACAGCAACTTAGCTCTGAACAACAAGTTTTCACCTAGTAAAGGTCTCTGTAGCTCAAATGTAATGACTCTACTTAGGAGAAATTCATTTTCCAGGAAGTTCTTGCCCTTATAATGGTAACAGTGGCAAAGCTGGGGACTGAACTCTTGAGTAGTGTGCTAACTCAAATGTCTCCCTTTTCTTTATCACACTTAACATCATATATATACCCTAACATTGTATATATTTAAAAAAAAAACCAAAACCCTGTGTTCTTTTCAAACAGCAAGAGAAAATGAAGAAAAAGTCAAGCTATGTCTTTTATCCCTCAACGTTCAAACACAAATCTGAAGTCTAAATGTAGAAAATCAACCTCCTAAGAAAATAATCTGTTTTACTTAGCAAAAGTAAATTCCAAAAGAGAAGCTGGATATTTTGTGGGCAGAAAGGTAGGTAGGTAGGAGTTTTTATTTCTGTGAAAGGTCCTGGTGGTGTTTAACTTCCTTGACATTAAAGCAAAGGATGTTAGCTCGTTTATAACATAATTTAATCAAAATCGTCATGAGAAGCATAATTACCTTTAACTGTAAGATGGGCACGAGATTCTGCCTTTTCTGCTACAGATTTTATTTCTGCTGCATCCTTGACTTGGACAAGTGTGTAAGTCAGCGAGTAGGTCTTTCCTGAAGCAGAGAACCACAGAGTCACTAAGGCTGGAAAAGACCACTAAGGTCATCTAGTCCAACCGCCAGCTCATCCCTACCAAACTGTGCTCTTGAGAGCAAACCCACAACTACACTTTGCTTCCTTGAGCAAAGAGCTCTGAGGCACATGGCCAGGCTGAGCATCATCCATCTGGTTTCACAGCATCACTGCCTGTTCTCTCATGTCAATGAAACCACCCATTCCCCCATGTCCACATCCCCACCAAAGCGTAATCTAAACATGGCTTCTACAAGGACTGACCGAATGTGGCTGTCGTCACCTTCAAAGTACCTGATACAGAAGGATCACACTCACTGTCAGACAAAACCTCTTTGGAGAGGTGAACTGACTGCCCTGTTCACCCCCACTTTGGAAATAACTGCACTCATTTCCTACCTGCTCCCAGCAGTGTGGGATGGTGGGATAGCATCACACTTCCCACACTAAGCATCCCACCATGTCACTTGTTCCACCCTAACCTCAGTCCCAAAACAAAGGGGGAACTCCCTTCTGAACCCTCTTCACTTCATTTCAGATGTCTTATATGCTTGATCTCCAACCCACCCCCCACTCAGGAGAAAGATCCCCCTCTTACACCCTACCATCTTGCTGCATTCTGATGTTGTCATCAGCCTTCAGCTTGTTGTCATCTTTGTACCACTGGGTCTGAACCTCATCATGTGAAATCTCAGACAAAAGATGCACTCCCATATTCATTCACTTCCACATCTTCCAGTGGTTTAACAATCTTGATATCTCCAGCTGTGAAACAGTAGAGATATATTTGTCAGGATATTTCCAGAACTGAGTGCAGCATCTTTTCCTTACACATATTTGCATAGAAAATAAGTAGGATTATGTTTTATTCTAAACCATCATCCATTCCTGAGTCATTTCCCTTTTCAACACACTCAATGCATTATTGCCCTTGAACTTAAAGACAGACTTACTAGCTACAATGGAGCTCCCTGCAAACAGTTTTCATGGAAACCAGAATCTCATTTATTCTAAAACCTTTCAAGCAAAATTAAGTATAGAAAAACAATAGAACTGAATGAATCTTTAAGGTCATTTAGTTCCAGTCCCCCTGCTATAGGCAGGGACACCTCCCTCCAGACCAACTCTTCTCCTCAGGGTCAAGGCTTCTCTCAAATCATTCTCCTCTAAGCCTGTGCCTGTGCTTGGGATTGCCCTGACCCAGGTGCAGGGCCTTGTACTTGGCCACACTCAAGTTCATGAGGCTGCCAAGGGCCCACCTCTCCAGCCTGTCCAGGTCCCTCTGAGTAGCATCTCTTCCCTCTAGCACATCAACAGCACCGCTCAGCTTGGTGTCATCTGCAAACTTGCTGAGGGTTCATTTGATTCCACTGTCCATGTTGCCTACAAAAATGTTAAATAACACTGGTCCCAACACCACCCTCCACCTGGACACTGAGCTATTGACTGCAGCTCTCTGAGTGTGACCATCCAGCCAGTTCCCTATCCTGCAACTGGTCCATCCATCAAAACCATTTTTCTCCAGTTTGGTGACCAGGATGTCATGCAGGACGGGATCAAATGCTCTGCATAAGTCCAAGTAGATGATGTCAGTTGCTCTCCCATTATCCACTGATGCTGTTACTCCATCATGAAAGGCCACCAAGTTTGTCAGGCATGGCTTGACCTTGATGAAGCCATATTGGTTACCACCAATCACCTCATCTTTATTTTCCAAACTATGCCAAGGAGAACTAGACAGAACTCTACAGTGTCGTGTCACTACAAACCTGTCTGAACCATTGGCTTCTCTGCATGCTCATCACTAGTCTCTCCTTAGCTTGTGTGCCCACAATGTATGGGGAATGTCAGCCACAAATCTTACCTAGGGGACATCTTTGCTTCAAAGTCCCTTGAACATCACACAATCCCTTTTAACTCTCCAGGTCTGCACTTATTTATGTCAGAATCAGACCATATTTCTGTGCTGCTATTTCCCTTTCCTTCTGAAGGGCCTGGATACAACTTGGATTAACCTCAGGAGCAGAGTTCCTGCATAAAACAGCCAGTACTGAAACAGCAACCCAACCTGGTTGCAGACTGAGAGAGAAAATGAGAGTTCACCGCCTGTGAATAATGAGACTTCTCTTATTTCCCTGGGAAGTAATGTCCACTTTTTTACTTTGACAGAGCTCCTTCCCATCCTAGAAGGGAAAATATCAAGTCAAATCTACATTAGTCCTTCCATCTCTGCACTGGGCAAAGGCAGCCTTCAGATCTATGCTTAATTCACCCACTCCCCTAGAATTAATGGAACTGTACTTACTGGAACATATGCTGAAGCTTAAGCACAGTGCAGTGTTTTCAACATGTAGGAATGGCTATAGAACATGCATAAATTCTGGCTGACATATGACAGCTTAAAGCACTGCAGAGGACTGTTAACAAGCTCGTTTGGACATCACCTTGAATAAATGACGTTATCCCCAAGTAAGGGAAGGAACAGCTGAGCACCGGGGAGGTACACAAAGTGCCAGAGCAAATTCTCACACTGTCAGGTGCAAAGAAAACTGAGATTTCACCCTAAAACCCAGTTCACAACAAGGCTACAAAATCCTGGCTGAGAATTTCTGAATGCTCACCAGTTGTTTCCAGCTCGAAGGTCATCTTCTGGCCAGCAGCCTCGCAGATGTATTCTCCAGCGTCTTTCTTCTCCAGCTGCTCCACAACCAGACGCCGTGTTTTGCCCACAGATTCCATTCTGAACTTTCTGGAGGAGGCAAGCAGTCTTCCATCCTTGTACCATTTTACTTCGGTTGTATCCTGTGCTACTTCACAGCTGAGGGAGGCACTTGCTGACAGGGCAGCACTCACCTCTTTCTGCACCTGCTCCTGGTTTATAAACACAGGTTTTGGCTCTGAGGGAAGAAAAGAAAAACAGAAGGACTGAAATGAGACCATCTTGCAGGTCTGTATGTACAGGTTGGAACAGGTTTAGGTTACCACTTGTGCCCAAACTAATAGCCTTCACTAGAGAATATCAGCTCTTCTGTTGAAACAAAGTGTCAAATCTAGGCAAGAAAGAACTTAGGAACTGAAGGAACCAAGAGTCCTTGAACACCAGTCCCATGGTTGCAAGTCACTATGCAAACATATTGAACCCAAAAGAACATCTGTCCTGCAGGCAACCAAAACCTGAGTTCCTTTTACTTAAGACCCACTGTGAAACATCAAAACACATAAACATGCGATAGTCAAACCACTGGCTGCCTTTTCATGACCCAGAACAGTACTCCTGGCTTCCTGAACAGACTCCTCATGGCCTCTACCATTGCCACAACTGTGACTGTCAAAGGCACAAAGGAAATATGCTCACCAACGCAGTCCTTTGTTCTTTGTGTGTGATTTGCAGATATCTATCTTACTTTGAGTTCTGGGAATAGTCAGCTCTACCAGGTCTCTTACTGTGAGTAGCAGACTCACCTATCCAGATGCAGCCTCCAACATAAAGGCATAGTAAAAAGGCAGTGTACTACTAGGAGAAGTTCCTGCTTCTCCTGCCACGAAAGCCTGCACGTACAACATGCACTCCAGCCTCACTGCACATACTTATCTTAGTCAAATGTTTCGGTGAACAAGAATTACAGTTTGGGATCTCAGGCACAGGAGAGATTTGAATAATATCTTGAATATTGCTTCCATTGTACATATATCAGTAATTATTATTCTACAGACAGACTGAAGCAGGTCTTTGTGCCATACTGAAACCAAATACTTTCTACAAACCCAGGCAGTCAAGTATAGGGAAAAAACCTCAGTACAGACTACTGCACCTGGATCACTGTATAATAGAAACTAGATTTTACTTTACTGTTCTGTATTTCAGACAACACCTGTCTTACCTGTGACATGAATCTTGAAGGTGAGTTTCTGGCCAGCAGCCTCGCAGCTGTACTCCCCTGCATCTTTCTTCTCCACCTGGCTCACCACCAGCCGACGCTGTTTGCCCTCTGACTCAGCCTTGAACTTCTTGCTCGAGGTGATCAGTTTCCCCTCCTTGTACCACTTCACCTCCGTCTTCTCCTGGGCCACCTCGCAGCTCAGCGTGGCATTTTCTGTTGGTGCAGCCTTCACCTCCTTCTGCACGTTCTGCTTGTTGATAAAAGCATCTTCTGCTTCTGGAATTTAAGGCAAACGGGCACATTTAAGACATGAATCTTTTCTACACAGCCTTCCCCAAATGCCCAAATTAGTCTTTGGACTGTACCGTTGAGGACAGCTTTCCCACTCACATTTCCTGACAGTGCTATGAACTGAATGCCAACATCTGAACTATATCAATTGCCAGTGAAGAACTTCCTCCCTGCCAGACCAAAACAGCTTAGATAGCCCTAAACTTGTTTTCATTTCCACCAGTATCATGTTCCAAAATCTTCAAAAATTAAAAAACACCCCTTTCCCCACTGTCCAGCAGCACACCAGCATACGCAGTCATTGAAAAGTCTGTTTCATACAAGGGGACAGGCATTAAATTGTCCAAACAAGCTGACAGCTGTAAGTTGCTTTGCCAGCAAAAGCCAGGTGAGGGTCAAGGTTAAATTCTGTTTGTGATTAAGTCATAGTGAGGAAATGTATTTTTCTCACCTACTTATTTCTGAAAAAAGTTCTAATATCTCCTGAGTTTTCATAGGCAGTAATAAAATGGTTTCCCCTATGGAATCATAGAACGGTTTGGGTATAGAAGGAAGCTTTAAAGATCATCCAGTCCAACCTCTTGCCGTGGTCAGGGACATCATTCACTAAATGAGGCTGCCCAGGGTCCCCATCCAGCCTGGCCTTGGACACTCCAATGATGAGTCACCCACAACTTCACTGGACAATCTGTTCCAGTGTATCACCACCCTCATCATAAAGAACTTTTCTCATGTCCAAACTGAGTCTACCCTCTTCACTTTTGAAACCATTGCCCCTTCTTATGTTGCTATAGACCCTGGTAAAAAGCCTTTTTCCACTTTCTTATCAGACTCTCCTAATAAATAGAATGCCTGTCTTCCTCCATTTCTGGAAAGAAAAGCACCAGCTTGAAGGCTTTCTATTTTTAAGCATTTCTTTTGTACCTGCTATAGAGAAGAAAACAAAAGAAAATACGGGAAAACCTTTTTAGTTCCAGGTTTCTTTAATTTAATAGAAACCACCAGTGCTGCCTTCTAGCATTGTGACCAAATGCTGTCTCTGAGACTATTTAGGAAGAAGCATTTGCAGGGGTGTGCTTGTGCCCTGAAGATATCTTTAATAACCTTTAATTTCCCCTGTAATTATTGACTTCTCATTTTGCTATCATTGCATCTACTTGAGATCCCCAGGGAAATTCCCGAATTATTTCCAGCCTGTCTTAAGCTGAGGCTACCCAAGTCCTCTGTGTTAATAGCTTCAGAAGGCAAACAGGAATGTACACAAACAGAATTTAAGCACCGTCTACATCACTGAATGCTGGGGTTGAATGTGTCAAACCACTTAAATTTCCCCTCCTTCTTTGTTGGAGGGTTCAATACAGTCAAAACAATGTCTCTCACCTGTAACATGAATCTTGAAGGTGAGTTTCTGGCCAGCAGCCTCGCAGCTGTACTCCCCTGCATCTTTCTTCTCCACCTGGCTCACCACCAGCCGACGCTGTTTGCCCTCTGACTCCACCCTGAACTTCTTGCTCGAGGTGATCAGTTTCCCCTCCTTGTACCACTTCACCTCCGTCTTCTCCTGGGCCACCTCGCAGCTCAGCGTGGCATTTTCTGTTGGTGCAGCCTTCACCTCTTTCTGCACCTTCTCCTTGTTGATAAAGGCATCCTCTGCTTCTGGAACTGGAAAACATTGGGTAAAATATATATTAGATATGAACAGCTTGTGACTAGAAGACATTAAAAGTTGCTTCTATGTTGTATTGGACCATTTTCTGGAGAAACTCTGCTTCACAGTGTTTATCACACATTATAATGCATCCTCAGCACAGTCCCTGTGGTCATCCCATCCCTCTGGGTAGTCTTTACTATCAGCTTGGACTCCTAATTTTCAGATTTCTTCTAATGAAGACAATGACAGATCTTCATCTGTCTGTCTTTTTGATATTGCTCCACTCTACACTGGATATCAGCCAAGTACAGCTCAATTATGAAGACCTCAAAATCAGGAAACCATAGAAATTTAAGAGCAGAAAACCATCTTTTGACTCTACCCTATGGTAATGATATAGCCCTTAATATGGTGAATACTTGGCCTACATTAGATTTTGTAGCTCGGTTTTATGCATAAAGCATGGTTTTGTACTCTCAGCAACCCCTGATTCTTCAGAGAACTGGCTGAGGTCATCTCCTCTTAATACCTAACACATATAGAAGAAAGTGTTTAAAGCCCACCTTACCCTTTGTGTCAACAAATGGAGTTAGCATCAGAAAGATAGCAAGTGTAATTTGTTAGGCATACACACTTCAGTTAAGGGGATTCAGTTAATCACTTTGCTAAGTGGGATCGATTGATACATTGAATCTTTTATTGATTACTTTAATGACTGTTTTATCTGATTCTCCTTTTACCAACAACTGGTTGCTGAGAGCATTCATGCTAGTTCCTATTTGAGGCGTGGGAGAACAGATAAACCCTAAATAAATGGGCTTCCATTTCTATTCCATGGTTTGCCCTACAAAAGGCTGTACAAGTGCAGAATATTTCTGACGCACTTACATCATGGACTTCTCTAGTGCTAGCCAGCTTGTAACAGCAGAGCAATTTTGAATAAGCTTCCTATGCTTGTTTGGGTCCCAGGAAAGATCCCAGGGTCCTGATGTTGATACCAAGACAGAGGCTCCAAGCATGAATGCAGGACTAGCAGGTGTGAGGGGGATTGACATTGCCTTTTATTTGCAGTGGAGAAATGGAAGACCACTCATTCAGATCATTCATGCAAGCATATTCAGGCATACCCAGCTCAGGTGACCGGGAAGGCTCCTGCTCCCCAGCAGTCATGGCAAACCCTTCCAGGACCTGTCCCCTATCTCCTTCCTCCCCGCTGTCACTCTGTGAAGCCTTCTGCTGCCATCCCTTTCCCTTCCTTCATGACTTTCTCCTCTGCATGCTGTCTGAATTCTGAGTGGCAGCAGCTGCCCAGGAGGGTAATTTCAGCTCAAGTTCCTGTGCTGCTGACCGTTGCAGTACGTGCAATCCCAGGATTCACACCACAGCTCTACCACCAGCACTGCAGTCCACTGAAGGCGAGGGAGCAGGGCAGCAAGCCAATGCAAGAATGCAGTTGATACACTCTACATTTGATCTCCCTGCTTGTACTGACTGTAGAAGCATCATTCTCTCCGCCCATCTTCAACAGCCCCTGTTTTGACTGATGATTTTCAGAGAAGGTTCAAGTTGGATGTTAAGAAAAACTTCTTCTGAAGAGGAGTGGTGATGTGGTGGCACAGCTTTGCAGGGAGGTGGTGGGGTCACCATCCCTGGAAGTGTTCAATAACCATGGAGATGTGGCACTGAGGGACGTGGGCAGTGTGCATGGTGGGATGGGTTGAGGCTGGATGTGGGGATCTTTGTGGTCTTTTCCAACCACAATGATTTGATGAAGATCAGAAGGCTTGCTTATTAGCAAGACAACAAGCATGGCCTAGACCAAAGAGGTGATGCAAAACTTCTCACAAATGCAATGGAGCTTTGGCCCACTTCAAATAAGGATTTCAGCATGCACCACAAATACTGAGATAATGAGATGGCAGAATCAGCCCTTTTTACTCTAGTTTTCTATAGGTTTCCAAGGTGTGCAGCACTTGTTTCTTTTAAGCAAGAAGGTCTAATCTGCATCCCGTAATGCTCAACACTCAGCACCTAACATTCAACATGTCCTTAAAATGGGATTGTTCTGTGCTACCAGTGGAACCCTGGGGTAGAGGAACCCTGAAAAGCTTTCTGAGTGCAGTGGTAAGAGGAGAAATTAAGACTCAGAAAGCCATTGCACTTTGGGAGAAGCTAGTAAGATGAGGATTTCTGTAGTGAAAGAGCCAACCACTCCAAGAGTACTCATAATCCCTCCTGACTTTCACACCACATCATTTTGCAGTGAGGGCTGGACTTGCACGTCATGTTACAGTGGTACACATGAGAAATACAGCAACAGTAGCTAGGCAAGCACTCTCCACGTATGGCAGAGGAGGAGGTATTACATTACCCTGTGCAGCCATGAGCTCATCCGGTCTGAAAGAGAACAGAAAACCTTTGGTTTCTGAGGCAAACAGCTAATAATAGCCCTCAGCTAGCAAAATTCAAGTGTAAAAGCACTACATTGCTGTGTTTTCTCCCTACACCTCTGCAATAAGACGTGGGCTGGCTTTGGCTGCTGAGGATTAACTTGGTTGATTCCAGCTGTTGCCATAGTCTTTCTGTCATTGTTCATATTTCATTTTCTCTGACAGATACCTCCCAAATCTACCCTGTCTGTAATCCACTCTTTGCTGAAACTGACAGTTTCCTGAGCCAAAAGCATGAGCGACACAACTCACGGAACAGATCCAAAGGCCCCAGAATCACATCCACGTGGTGTGGGAATAGTAAGAGCTGATGGTTTAGAGTCTACACCACAGGCAGCAGCAAAACTGTCTACTACAGGAGCAGAGATATATTGCACACCAGGGACTGAATGAGCAGAATGCCCCAAGATGGAGAGAGCAAAGACTGCAACCTTTACAAGGGAACAGAACGCAAGCTATGCCCTGCAAGGACACCAGGTCTGTGTGAGCAGAAAGGCAGTAGACTCCCAGTACAGTTGCTCCTCCACATAGCTGATCAAATGCCAAACCTTGACCAGGATTAAGCTCCAATGTGTTCACTGCCATAGGAAAGAAGAGGAGAAAACAGATTCCCTGTCCTGATCAGCTCAGAATACAAGACAAGAACTGTAAAGTTAACAGAGAACAAGCTGACTTATGAGCAAAAACCAGCAGAGTGCAGCTACAAATAAAACAGAAGACAAACCCTCGTCATCAGCCAGCTCACTAATGGTCACTCAGAATGCAGCTGATGTGCTCAAGGCTATCTGGAGTCTAAGTTAAAATTTACCAGATCTTGTGCAAAATATACTGACACCAGAGCAATCTCTACTGCAGCTGGAGTGAGAGATCTGCCTCCATGCTAAACTCTGAGACTAATGAGAAACGTACAATTAGAAAGGTATCAATGGATTCATGACTGGTCATTACATTTACAGAACATGGAACGAATGGTCGTCAACGTGGGATTCAACATGCCAAAGGCAAGTGCAATGCCTCTGACTAAAAGTTCTTAGGACACCAACAACCAAACCTCAGTGCAGCCACAGTAGAGAACTGTAACTACTACTGTTGAAATATCAACTGGTAGAGCAGTGTTGCACATTGTACAAATCACAGTTGGACATCCATGGACAGCTGATGATAAAAGTAGTCGTAGGGGAAGAGCTGGATGAAACACTGTTAAAAACAAATAATCATTTTAGCTGCACGTTTGTAAGCATTTCTTTTCATCCTCCCCAAAACAGTTTCATGGCAGAAT
The DNA here is from genome assembly GCF_054131305.1 of Coturnix japonica. Taxonomy (NCBI): domain Eukaryota; kingdom Metazoa; phylum Chordata; class Aves; order Galliformes; family Phasianidae; genus Coturnix; species Coturnix japonica. The sequence continues at coordinate 3,395,484 of NW_028188943.1, read as the reverse complement.
CAAGAGGACACATTCACACAGACGTTTCCACAGCCAGACTATGGAATAATCAAAGAATATCAACCAAAATGTGTTTCCTACCAGTTACATGAATCTTGAAGGTGAGTTTCTGGCCAGCAGCCTCGCAGCTGTACTCCCCTGCATCTTTCTTCTCCACCTGGCTCACCACCAGCCGACGCTGTTTGCCCTCTGACTCCACCTTGAACTTCTTGCTCGAGGTGATCAGTTTCCCCTCCTTGTACCACTTCACCTCCGTCTTCTCCTGGGCCACCTCGCAGCTCAGCGTGGCATTTTGAGTCAGTACAGCCTTCACCTCTTTTTGTACCTTGTCCTTGTTTGTAAACACGTCTTCTTTCTCTGCAGGGACATCACAACAGTCACACCGTTTTGCTGTAGTCTGCTGCAGAGCTTACTCCAGTTCCCCGTTTTCACTATACTTGCCCTTCACAGGGAGCATCGTGATGCCTCATTAAGACAGGAAAATACTTTCCCCTCTATTTTGCCTTGGGAAATGATAAGCATATCATTTCATTTCATATCATATCACATCATATCACAAAGCTAAACATTTCGCAGTCTGATAGCAGATTTGGACATGAGATTTAGAACACCTGCATGCACTGCTGAACCTCCTCCCTTATCTTTTTTTCTTCTCATGTCTCTCTACATTTCCAGTAAATCAGAAGGGAACGGCCCTCTAGAACAGGTTGCCCAAGGAGACTGTGGATGCTCCATCCCTGCAGGCATTCAAGGCCAGGCTGGATGTGGTTCTGGGCAGCCTGGGCTGCTGCTTGGCAACCCTGCACATAGGAAGAAGGGGGTTGGAACTGGATGAGCACTGTGGGCCTTTGCAACCCAGGCCATTTATGAGTCTGATTAGTGGCATTTTCCACCTCATTGTGTCATTCAAATTTTGTAACCAGATCTCTTCAAACACCTCCCCTTTTCTCACTCCTTGCATGCCTGGTGTGCTCTTGCACTGTAACCCTGCAGACACCAGCTGACTACAAGAGCTGCACAAGTTACCCTCCTTGCCTATTGTTTGTTGCAGTAATTCATTCCTGGATGGAAAAGCACATGTAGAAAAGTGTTGCTATGACACTAGATGACAAAGAAAGTCCTATAGCCAAAATGTTTTGCACCAGAGAGGCTGTCAGTTGATCCTCCAAATGCAAGACACACCAAATGAAGCGTTCCTTTATCTCTGGGATTCCAAGCATTTTCTCACCTCTGACTTTCACTTGGAATGTTGCTTTGTCATCTTTTGTTTCACAGCTGTAGCTCCCTTGGTCTTTCAGGGTCACATTTTTGACCATGAGCTTGCAGTGCGTCCCCTGGGAGATGATGGTTGTCCTCTGGTCCTGCTTCACCTCTGTTTGATCTTTCTTCCATACGACAGCTCCGCTTGCAGCTGACACCTCACACACCAGCTCCAGGTCTTCAGAAGGACTGACTGATATTTCTGGAGTCGTTTTGGACTTGCTGACAAAATTAATGGCTTCATCTGAAGAAAAAAAGAGGAAGTGGTTTACATCCTGACTCAGGCTTATTCAGCACAGCATTAAGATACAGTTAGAACTGATTATAATGTCTCTGCTCATTACATCTGGGGGATCGAGCTTCACCTCTGGAGGTACTCACATACAAACGTGTGCTTGATTCTCCTGTGTAAGGAAAGAGTAAGTTCTATGCAGACAGTTCTTATTTCTTTTAATCAATTCTGTATTCTGCACGTGTTCTTCTGAAGCTAAAATGAAGGCAGCTAAGTAACCTGTTTGCAATACATGAACAAACCTATTCAACACCTTGTCTCCAAGCTAACAAGCAGCGTTTGATGAGCACATCAGTATTTCATGCCCTTCATTCCATCCAGACAGAACCTGCCTGAGGAGCAAGCTGATGGCTGTCAGCTACAGGCAGACCTAGCTTAGTATTGCATTTCTTAGAGCAACAACTGTTGCTTTCAGTCACTGAATATAACAAGGCCAATTGCTATGCCAGGCACATTTATGACATCAGTGAACAAATAATTCGTTAAAAATTGTGACAGGAGACATCTATTCTTTTAAAACTAGGTGACCAAAGAAGAACAGTCCCTCTAGAGTCAAGCTGTGAAGAACTAATAGCACCAACCAATATCACATACATAGATTACTTCCCTGCCCTAAGACCATCTTGTGACCATTTGGTGCTCCTAATTAAGCCCTCTTGATGGCTTTTTTGTCTGAGCCATGTGACATTTTGTGATGAGTTACTGCTAGTGTTCCCTTCACCCTACACCAAAGTAGGAGGTATCCATTCTCAGGGAATCATGCAGGCTTCCTATGTATCTGATGCTCAGAGACAGCCCCAGAACTTTTTAAATCTTAGCTTAGCTCTCATCCGATAAAGTTCATCAAACAGTGCAACTTGTCCTTTGGGGATGCCTTTGTTCTGCATCAACCAGTTCCAATGGAGTCTTCTTGGCTTGTTTTAGATCAGTTTTTCAACAGATAAAGCCAGGGTCTTTGAATTACAAAGTGAAATTGCAGAATGCATGATTCTCAACCAAACAGAACAGGAGGTGGGATGCAGGGTGAATACCTGAGCCAACACCACCTGCAAGCAATCCTTCAATATCTTAGGAATCTCTAGCCCTCCCAAATCCAGTGCTGTGCTTGATCTATCATCTCTGCTGAGTTTTTAGCTAGCTGATGGTGAGCATCATGGTGGTGATGGGTGAGCAGTCATACTAGAGGGTCTTAATCAACCTTAAAGATCCTGTGATCAGAGGAACGTGAATGTGCTGTTAAAGGTCACAAGCGCTGTACTGCAGCATGAGCATACACAGCGAAAGGCTTTCAGTAGAGCTTCAGTTCATAAATGAGGACTGGGTTATGGAAAATAGGCTCAAGATAGAAACCAGAAAACAGATCTTAACGCCAGGTTCTGTGAATGCAACCAGCTGAATTTCACAGATCTTGAATTTCAATGACAATTTCTTGTGTTATTTTACCCTCCAGCTCCACCCTGAACAGGAACAGGTCAGTGACAAGCATTACTCCTCCAGGCTTGACCTAACAGTGCTTTACTTGTATTATGAGCTAATGGCTGTGCTTACAGCACGTCAGGGAGACACCTCAGAGATCACAGTGTCCTTCGGGTACAGCAGGAGACACTCAACTCTCCAAATGTGGAGTTTAATTTGTCCAAAGAAGGACAGGATTCCCATGCTAATAACTTAGGACCATTTCAGTCATAGGTTTAAAGATGATGTAAATGCTGAGGCAATACATGAACTAGATGAATGAAGCCCAGATGTCAGGGCTCAAGTCGTGACTCCAGCCCCAGCTGGAGCTAAGGCTGTCTTGAATTCATCACAACACAGTTAGATTATTTGCTCATACTGTGGATTTGCATAGGGACAACAGGAAGGTCAGAATTGCTTCAATAGAGCTATGCAATCTTTGTCCTAAATACTGGAAACCCACAGCGTTGGACAAATAAAATGAATTAAGTCTGAAGTGCTTTACATGGATTGTGATCCTATGTTTGCCTCACAAACTTACCTGAGACTTTCCAATCAAAAATCAGAGTGTCATCTCCAATTGTGTAGATGTATGTTCCCTCGTCTTCCTTCGTTACAGCTGAAGCCACAAGCTTATGCAGTTTCCTTTTATCTTCCATTGTGAATTTCTTACTGGTCGTGATTTCTTTGCCATTTTTGTACCACTTCACCATGACATTGGCTTCAGAGGTCTCAGAAACAAATTCAGCTTGTTTTCCAGCAACGGCCCTGATTACTCCTCCAGTTGTCTCTTTGATTACGAAGTTTGCCAGTGCTGAAACAAAATATGGACACACAAAATACATATGATGGTAAAGAACTGCAGGGACATTGGTGACCATGAGGCATTCATTTATCATAAGATCAAACGTGCACGTTTAATCCTAGTTCTAATTGCTAGATTCTAATTCAGAAGCTGGCAAATTGGCAGCTTTTATAAACCACATACCAGATTACCTTATCTCCACAAGTTGAAGGACATACACTGTACAGGGGACAGAGCCAAAGGAAGAAGCCCAAGGCTTCAAGAAAATGTCTAAAATAGGAAAACTGAGGAAAGAATTGGAACAAGCAAACTAGAAGGAAATCAATGGAGGGGGTATCTATTACTGCACTGTAACCCCCTGGCAAAGAAATCGAGCCTAAAAGATAGAGATATCACTTAGGACTGAAAAGAAAAACAGAATTCCTTTATGGAAATTAATTGGAGCGCAAAAGTTAGATGATAAAACTGGCCCCTATTAACACACAGTGGAATAATTCACTTCAAAGATTCAAAATCTCACCACTGTCTTAGCCAAAAGTTTAAGCCTAAGTCCACGGTCCTATTTTACTGAGGGTAATTGAGCTTGTTTTCCAACTTCTTGTTAACATATCATTTCAAAACAGCGCACACAACTGAGTTGGGTCTGTTGAGACAGCGCAGTCAGAGCTGCTAAAATCAAAGTCTGGATTATGCATGCATTTGTTCTGCAGTTCCAAGAACACGCATGTATAATACAAATTCAACAACGTTCTACAGAATGCCTGTATTTAGGAGCTCGAGAGCCAGCTGATGGACACTGGGATGACTGAGATCCTGTCAATACATTTAACTCCATCCTATCATACAGTCAAATTTCATTCATTTTTTCAGCAACTGTCTCTTATCATTGTAGTCCAGTCACCACTGCTGGATGTGAGCCCAACCACACAAAAGCAGCTGCTGGTTTTCACTGCAGATACTGCAGTAAGGAGAAACAGCCTCCGGACTGGACCAGCTGAGCGTGGCCCTACCAGGATTTGCTCCAAAGGTCTTATTACCAGTAGTGCTTCCTGATGAAATACATGGGGGTCCTCCTTTGATTCCAACCCCAACCCACCCCACCATGCCTACTGGTAACATCCATCAGGGCCACATCTCGACAGCTCCTGAACACCTCCAGGGATCCCACCACCTCCCTGGGCAGCCTGTGCCAGTTAATTCTGTGGGCAGACCTGCCAGTATGAAATATTATGCTAACATGACAAAGAGAGAGAAGAAAAGCAAAATTAAGACTAGCTGACAAGCCTTGGCAGGAAGTTCTGCTCTCCATCAATTTAGTCCCTGTGACTCTTCACAGGTGTTTTCTACATTTTGGATCACTGCTACAAAAAGAGCTGTTGACATCATCTCTTGTGGCCACCCTGACAGAAGAGCAGGAAGGCTGGGATGCTCTTTTTCCTATCTTTCCCTTCATTTCCTCTATATCTTAGGGACGAATCACAGCACAGAACACAGAAATCAAATGGCTCTATAAAGCAGATTGGCCAGTTCAAGTCAAAACAGCCACTGAAAACACCCCAGATGCTGTCTGACAACAGCTGGACTGTCGGGGAGTCAGGTGAATGCAGTCTGCTGGCCCTGGGCCGGAAGAGGACAGCCCAGAATGTCACATACCTTTCACTGAAAGCTGATAGAGCATTTTATCCCCCTCACAGATGCACTGATAACTTCCAGCATCATCCATGGAGACGCTGTGAATTTTCAGGGTGTGTTTCTCCCCCACAATTTGCAGTTCAAATTTTCCACTGGCTTTGAGCTCCTTCCCATCCTTCATCCACTCCACAGTAGCACCTGTGTCTGAAAGCTCAGCCTGCAGTTTGGCTTCCTCACGCAGCCGAGCGCAGATCTTTTCTACATCTTTGCTCTTCTTGGTAAATCTCACTGCAGCACCTGTCAGGAGCAAAGGCTGCGTTATTTCAATTTATATCAGGCTAACGTGGTCAATGTTTGCTGCAAGATCTCTGAAAAAGTATCACCTTCTGTTCCTGCACTCATCACTGTGTCAGTGCTGAGCAATTCAAGATATTTAATTTGGTCTTCTTGCCGGATTTACTAAGTAAAAATCAACCAAACATCTCCTTCTACTGATTAATAATGCTCTAAACATGCTTCTGCAGAGGTTTCCACCCAATGACAAACAGCTCCTCCCATCATGAATCTTTGTTCTATTTTGTCATGCAAAGCTGATTGATAGAGATATTATTGGAATGATTGCTCCCCTACTTCTAAACTATTCCAGTGCAATCAGAAAGGCTGTCTGAACCTGGAGCTGAAAGTACTGCTCTATGGTGATGCAGTGGTAAACATGGTGACTGAATGCACTGGCCAAGAGCTGTGAACTGCAGACATTCATCAGCTGGCATGAAGCAATCTGGTTCAGATACCAAGCAGCTGGGTAGATTGGCTTACCCTACACTCAGTGCTATCATGTTTAGGTCATTACCAGGACTCACGTCAGTCCATGGGATGCAATTTCAGGTATTTGGTACAGTCCGTGAATGCCTGCAGCCCCAGTTCTAATCATCAGATCACAGCAACTATGCCTTGACTGTAAGAGGAAAGGAGATGGATCAAAGCAAATACCTCTCACTCTCATCTTGCTGCTGACACCAACATTTTTGGCAACAAATTTCACTTCTGCTCCATCATCGTTCTTGGTGACGTTCTTTATGATTAGGCTGTGAGTAATTTGGGTTCTCTTGATGATGCAGGTCTCGCTTTCCTGTAAGACTTTACAGTTGAGGTACCAAGTGCCGCAACACGTTGTTGTAAGTTCAATAGTAAACATGGCATCCCCTCCAGGTACAGCTTCACCAGTTGTTAGGGGGCATTTCACAACCAGGACTGGTCCTGAGGAAGAACATGTAATGCTCTTTAGATGCAAGTCTGGTATCTCAATTAGAAATGGAAGATTAAATCATAGGTACATTTCTACTTCTCCCTTTGCATGAGTGCTGGAAGAAGCACTTCTGTGCTTAAGATCTGTTACAGAAAGATCTGCCTCTTGCACATGTGAGATATCAAAAGATAAGGATATTCATGTCTCTGTCACAGAAACAGAACTTGTATCACTTTACTGGTAGCTGGAGGTTGATAGGAGATAGGAGAACTAGGAATAAAGGAAAGCCTTTGGTGTGTTAATGCACTACTATCCTTAAAGTCAAAGGAAACATCTTTAGGGAACTAACACAGCTACTCATGGGGTTTTTGTGCTTACCAAGGTGCACGCTCCCTGGGAATTCCAGAGACGGGCTCTGTCCATGCGCATTGACTGCAGACACTCGGAACTGATCATCAGCCTCTTCAGACAGATTTACAGCCCCTGCACAGCTCTATATAACAGTCTTATAGAACTACCTCTAGTAGAAGCAATCTCCACACAGAGATCCTTTCCCAGCACACTCCGACACGGGGGGGGGGGCAAAACAGGGAGGGGGCCACATACACACACAGCACCGGGGGGGCCCGTATCCGACCCCCACCCATCCTTTAAAGGGGTGGGGGGTTTGTTTTAATGGGGGGGGGCCGAGACCACCTTCACCCCCCCCCCCCCCAGCCCTTAAAAGGGGGGTGTCCATTTTGGTGGGGGGGGGGGCAGTGACAATCCCCCCCCCACCCCATCGTTTAAAGGAGGGGGGGTCCGAGACCACCCCCCCACACCCCATCTTTTAAGGGGGGGGGTCAGGGGCTCATGGGGGGCAGCACAACGTGCACAACATTGGGGGAGGTCGGGCTTTAAAAGGGGGGGGGTTACAAAAAGCACAGCTCTCAACTATAGATGGGATTGGCGGGGGCTAAATCGATGGGGGGGGCCCCTTCATGCAGGGGGGGCACAGTGTAAGGCAGCGGCTTTGAGGGGGGGGGTTGGGGCTGTTTGGCCTTTGGGGGGGTTATTGTGTGCCCCACCCCCACCACCCCCACACACAATGGGGTGTTAATGGGGGGGGGGCTTAGATTAGTTGCGTTCCCTATAGCGCTGCCCCCCCCCCGTCATTAACCCCCCCGCTTTATCCTTACGGCTGAGCCCCCCCCCGACAGCGCCCCATTCATCTTGATGGGGGGGAGGGGGTTTGTCACACGATCCCGGCGCGGCTTACGGCAAATCGTCGACCCCACCCCCATCCCCCATAACCCCACCCGGGGGGGGAGGGGGCGATGTGGTGAGTGGGGGGGGGGTTCCGGAGTTGGGGGGTAGGGGTGAGCAAAGCGCAATATAGGGGGGGGGGGGTGTCCTATAACTGGAGGGCAGCGGCTGCACATAGAGCCCGCGGGGGTCGGAGAGCAGCACTTTGGCTGGGGGGGGGGGGGGGGGGGGTCCACGGGGTCCGGGGGTAATGCTGCCCCACCCCCTCCCCCACTGCCGACCCCCCCCCGCGTTGCCCCCCCGCCCCAACATCAGCTCCTGCGGCAGCTCCTCGTCGCTCTCCTCCTCCTCTTCCTCGTCTGGGGGGTCAATATGTGGAGGGGGGGGTCCCATCGGGCAGCGGCAGCTCCGCCGGCTCCGATTGGCTGAGCCGCAGTGCGCGGGAGCGGCTGTTGTGTGCCGGTCGGTGGAGGGGCGGCTCTTCATGGAGCTGCCCCGCAGCCAACAACAGCCTGAATGAGATCCTGGAGTCCCAGACGCTGGAGGATGAGCTGGGAAAGAGCAGAGGCTCCCCACAGAAGGGCAAATCACGTCTGATAACGTGAGTGTGGAGCACAGCCAGCCCCTTCCTCACATGTGTGGGGCTTCCATGTTCCTCTGTGCCCATTGCAGTGTGCCACCCCAATCCTGCTGCCCAGCCAGGAGTGGATGGGATGAGCAGGTTGGGATGCACAGAGCAGTGCTCAGACATTGCTGGGACATTTGTGCACTGCTGTTGAGCTTCCCTTTGTGCAGCAGGGGAGAGGATGGAGGTTTACAGGTGGATGGTTGTTCTTTCTATGGCATTGCACAGGTGGTAGAACCTTGTCCATTCCCAAACTTATTCCAGGGCATGCGGGAATTTGTGCAGTTGTAGTTCCTGAATTGTGCTATTTAAAACCCTCCTGTAAATGGGGATGTTTTGTAATGCCTGCTGGGGCTGCAGGCAGCATTGCCTTCCTCCTTAGGGGGCGGGTTTAATCACAAACCTCCCTATTTCCTCTCACAAACGTCCTACAAACCATGTCTGGGCAGTGCTGTCTCGGCCTGGATCTCAGCTCCTGAGACTGTCAGATGTGAAGCAGCAGCAGCTGGGACAGGGCTGGCTCTGTGTGCCCTCTGTGGGTCTGTGGGCACAGAGTGGGGCAGAGGGATGACTGTGAGAGGGAGGAATTGCCCAGCCACTAGAAAGAGGAAATCAGCTGAAAAGGGGAGATTTGAGAAGCACTGAGGCTGTGGCTGCTTTGACAGTAAGAAGAAACCAAGCTGTCACTGTGCAGATGGGAACTCCAGTAGGAGAGCTGTGGTGGCTTTACAGATGGCAGACAGCAGCTGGAGTGTAGAGCCAAGGGTAGGGGGGGGATCTTCCTCTTAGCAATGCCATGCAAAGAATGATGCAGACTCCTGCAGGGTCGGCTTTGCTGTGTGACCCTGGGTGGAAGCAGCTGGAAGGTCTCAGCCCTTCTGCATTATCCCAGGAGCTGGGGCAGTGCTCGGTCTCATCCCACCTCTGCTAATAGCAAATGCAGAATCCCTTATCTGAGTGCCCTTTTCTCTCATGTAGAGTCACCAACCCTGGGAAGTTCACAAAAAGTTTGGGTGTTGTGTTGAGGGATGTGATTTAACTGGGAAGTATTGGTGATGGTTGGACTGGATGATCATAAGATCATAAGATCATAAGATCATCCAGATCATAAGATCTGAGATCGTAAGATCATAAGATCATCCAGGTCTTTTCCAACCTTGAAAATTCTATGGAGTTGTAGCAGATTGTGGGGGTGTAGGTGTGGTATATATGTACACAGATGGGAATATCCGTATGGAAAAGATAGATCCATGTGTGTTCTGGGCTGCACTGAAAAAGGGGTGGCCAGCAGGAGAGGGAGGTGATTGCCCCCTCCTGCTCAGCTCTTGTGAGGCCATATTTGCAGCACTGTGTCCAGGCCTGGGAAGGATGTGGAGCTGTTGGGGGGGGTCCAGAGGAGGGCCACTGTGATGATCAGAGGGCTGGAGCAGCTCTCCTATGAGGAAAGGTGGAGGGATCTGGGCTTGTTTAGCCTGGAGAATGGAAGGCTGTGGGGAGACCTCATTGTGGCCTTTGAGTACTTGATTGGAGCGTATAAACCGGAGGGGGAATGGCTGTTTATGAGGGTGGACAGTGATAGAACAAGTGGGAATGGTTTTAAACTGAGACAGGGGAGGTTTAGGTTGGATCTTAGGTAGATGTTTTTTGCTCAGAGGGTGGTGACGCACTGGAACAGGTTGCCCAATGAGGTTGTGGATGCCCCATCCCTGCAGGCATTCAAGGCCAGGCTGGATTGTGGCTCTGGGCAGCCTGGTCTGGTGGTTGGCGTCCCTGCACATAGCAGGGGGTTGGAACTGGATGATCTTTGGGATCCTTTTCAACCCAGGCCATTCTATGACTGTACAGTTCCATACTGGAACAAATATAAAATGCTAACTATGTAAAACATGGAGTCAGACCTGTGTGATTTGTCCACACCAGGAGGTGATTAGAAAACAATTTGTAAACTATAAAGCTGCTTGCTGGAAAGGAAAAGAAAATAAAACTACAAGAAAAATGGAAATCATTTCTTCCTGAAAATAGGAAGAATAATGGACCTGACATGAAATTTGGGTGAAGCTGCCTGATTTTATGAAGCTATTCCCATTGTTTTCTTGGTGCTGTGTTTCCCAGATGAGTGGTTTCTGGCTGTGCTGCAGCACCAGTCTGCATGTGAACATCAATTCTATTCACCATCTGGGAAGATTAGGACTTCTCCCACCAGCACCACTGAATTACAGTTACTCAGTGGTTAAACAAAGGAATCCTTAAAGAAGGGTTTACAGCTGTCCTGTTGTCTGAAGTGCTTGGGGCATTCTGATGCTATTAAGCTCTATGTATTAACAAGTTAAAAAAGAAAAGGTAGGCATCTGATTGTTGTGACAGTTTCTAAGTGATTTGGAAAGCTGTACCACCCAACCACTCCTTCTATTTGATGGAGGTGACAAAGCTCAGTTTAATTTCTGACTGCTGTTTAAATTCTGAAGCTCGAGCTGGTTCCTGGAGCAGAAAAAGCTCGGAAGCTGTCCCTCCTACAAGCAGGCACCTCTGAGCAAAATATGACATCTCAATTTCTGATGGTAAGGTCAGGAGATCTGATTCCAGCGTCTAGCTTTCGGCTTCATGCTATGTTTGTGGGACCTTTGGCATCTAGCACTGACCAACAGCAACTGACAGGTTGGTAACAGTGCACCCCAAAGCAGTTATGTGTCTCTTTATGTTATGAGGGAAAATTGTATCACATTGAGATTTCCTATTTTTACTCTTTGCAGATCTAACTAGCTGCTGGAAGAATCCTGTACGCCATGTTCACACCATTTTCAATCAGCTGGATGAGTCTGTTGTTGGCATTTTAATACCATTGACCAGGCAGGCAATATGTATGGAGTATTTGGCTCTCTCTACAGTCATGAATATTTGAGTATCTTCAACATGTGGCTCATTGCTTCCATTTCAGGCTGCCCAGAGAAGCTGTGGGTGCCTGTCCTTGGTGTTGAAGGCGAGGTTGGATGGGTGATGGGCAGCCTGAGCTGGTTAGTGAGCAGCCAGCCCATGGCAGGGTGTTTAGAACTGAATGATCTTGAAGGTTTCTTCCAACCCAAGCTCTCCCGTGATCTTATGATTCTGTGATTTCATTCAGGTTTATTAAGATGAGATGAGTTCTCCTAAATGCGCTGTTCTCCATATGATTATAATTGGAGTCTAGATGGGTGACTGAAACCAGACACCAAACTTGCTGATGGCCAAAATGAAATGAAATCAATCCTTGACTGTGTCAGTAGTCTGTAACTAGAGCTTATCAGGTAATTCCCAGCCTCCTGCCTGTATCAGTGGCTGCACACAGTGAAAAAGTCTGATGGGATTTTAACCTCTAAAATGTTCCAAAGCAACCAGAGGGTCAATATATTCACTATGCAAATACCTGCAGGAATAAGCTTGTCATGTATGTCCTCAGGTACCACAGTAGTTAATGGTGGGACTCAGTAGGTCATGCTGAAAGTTGAGTCTGCTGATCTTGAAGGTCTTTTCCAGCCTACATGACCTTATGCTAATATTTCTGTATTTCTTTCTGATCAGCTCCCAGAAAACCTCCCACCCAGCCCCCAACTGACCCCGTGGTGAAAAATAAAACAGAAACCTCAGTGATGCTGGCATGGTCCCCTCCGAAGATGCACTGCCCCATTCCAATCAATGACTACGTCGTGGAATGCAAGAAACTAACTGGCTTCACCTGGGTGAGGTGCCACGAGTCTCATGTCCCCATCCCAGAGTTCACGGTGAGCAATCTGTCTGAAGAGGCTGATGATCAGTTCCGAGTGTCTGCAGTCAATGCGCATGGACAGAGCCCATCTCTGGAATTCCCAGGGAGCGTGCACGTTGGTAAGCACAAAAACCCCAATGGAAATGGGTCAGTGTGTGCTGAGCAGCTGTGTTGGTTCCCTAAAGATGTTTCCTTTGACTTTAAGGATAGTAGTGCATTAACACACCAAAGGCTTTCCTTTATTCCTAGTTCTCCTATCTCCTATCAACCTCCAGCTACCACTAAAGTGATACGAGTTATGTTTCTGTGACAGAGACATGAATATCCTTATCTTTTGATATCTCACATGTGCAAGAGGCAGAACTTTCTGTAACAGATCTTAAGCACAGAAGTGCTTCTTCCAGCACTCATGCAAAGGGAGAAGTAGAAATGTCCCTATGATTTAATCTTCCATCTCTAAATGAGATACCAGACTTTCATCTAAAGAGCATTAAGACATACATGTTGTTCTTCCTCAGGACCAGTCCTGGTTGTGAAATCCCCCCTAACAACTGCTGTACCTGGAGGGGACGCCATGTTTACTGTTGACCTTACAACAACGTGTTGCGGCACTTGGTACCTCAGTGGTAAAGTCTTACAGGAAAGCGAGACCTGGATCATCAAGGGAACCCAAACTACTCACAGCCTAATCATAAAGAACGTCACCAAGAACGATGATGGAGCAGAAGTGAAATTTGTTGCCAAAAATGTTGATGTCAGCACCAAGATGAGAGTGAGAGGTATTTGCTTTGATCATTCTCCTTTCCTCTTACAGTCAAGGCAGAGTTGCTGTGATCTGATGATTAGAACTGGGGCTGCAGGCATTCACGGACTGTACCAAATACCTGAAATTGCATCCCATGCAATTTCATCCCATGCAATCCCAGGACTGACGTGAGTACTGGTAATGACCTAAACATGATAGCACTGAGTGTAGGGTAAGCCAATCTACCCAGCTGCTTGGTATCTGAACCAGATTGCTTCATGCCAGCTGATGAATGTCTGCAGTTCACAGCTATTGGCCAGTGCATTCAGTCAGCAAGTTTACCACTGCATCACCATAGAGCAGTACTTTCAGCTCCAGGTTCAGACAGCCTTTCTGATTGCACTGGAATAGTTTAGAAGTAGGGGAGCAATCATTCCAATAATATCTCTATCAATCAGCTTTGCATGACAAAATAGAACAAATAAACATTCATTATGGGAGGAGCTGTTTGTCATTGGGTGGAAACCTCTGCAGAAGCATGTTTAGAGCATTATTAATCAGTAGAAGGAGATGTTTGGTTGATTTTTACTTAGTAAATCCGGCAAGAAGACTAAATGAAATATCTTGAATTGCTCAGCAGTGACACAATGATGAGTGCAGGAACAGAAGGTGATACTTTTTCAGAGATGTTGCAGCAAACATTGACCACGTTAGCCTGATATAAATTGAAATAACGCGGCCTTTGCTCCTGACAGGTGCTGCAGTGAGATTTACCAAGAAGAGCAAAGATGTAGAAAAGATCTGCGCTCGGCTGCGTGAGGAAGCCAAACTGCAGGCTGAGCTTTCAGACACAGGCGCTACTGTGGAGTGGATGAAGGATGGGAAGGAGCTCAAGGCCAGTGAAAAATAGGAACTGCACATTGTGGGGAAGAAACACACCCTGAAAATTCACAGCGTCTCAATGGATGATGCTGGAAGTTGTCAGTGCATCTGTGAGGGGGATAAAATGCTCTATCAGCTTTCAGTGAAAGGTACGTGACAGTCTGGGCTGTCCTCTTCCTGCCCAGGGCCAGCAGACTGCATTCACCTGACTCCCCGACAGTCCAGCTGTTGTCAGACAGCATCTGGGGTGTTTTCAGTGGGTGTTTTGACTTGAACTGGCCAATCTGCTTTGTAGAGCCATTTGATTTCTGTGTTCTGTCCTGTGATTCGTCCCTAAGATATAGAGGAAATGAAGGGAAAGATAGGAAAAAGAGCATCCCAGCCTTCCTGCTCTTCTGTCAGGGTGGCCACAAGAGATGATGTCAACAGCTCTTTTTGTAGCAATGATCCCAAATGTGGAAGAGACCTGTGAAGAGTCACGGGGATGTTTACTTAGCTGTCATTCCATGGTGGGCTTTTTCTTACACAGATGTAGAGAGAAACTGAACTTTCCCACGCAGGTCTCTGTTTTGCTGCAGGGTGTAGGTCTGATCTCTGAGATCCACACGCTGGGCCTTGATTGCAATAAATGAGAGCCCTTTGTTTGCTCCAGTGGAAGACTTTCCATTTCTGCAGTACCCTCTGCAGATGACACAAATGCAAATGCACCTTCTTCCCAGCAACAATTGCCTTTTTTTTTTTTTTTACACTGAGTATGCATGAGGCTCTTCATCATATTCTGCTGGCTTGTCACCCTTGTTGGTCCATGGAGAAACAACAAAGCCCTAGGGTAGTGTATGCACTTTGGCATTGGAGAGCCTACTTAATTGCTTCTTCTCAAAGAACGAACTGCAGAGAGACATGGAGACAGCTCCCAACAGAATTGAATAATGGGACTAAATTGATGGAGAGCAGAACTTCCTGCCAAGGCTTGTCAGCTAGTCTTAATTTTGCTTTTCTTCTCTCAGTCATGTTAGCATAATATTTCATACTGGCAGGTCTGCCCCAGAATTAATTGAATTAGCTGATGGACATTTCCATGTGCTTTGCACTGTAATGTGACTATCAAATGAGTAATCAATGCTGTTATTTTAAAACCTGTGTTGGCAAGCTGTAAGACAAACAACTGCTGTTGGTAGCTTGGTTACTGCAGAATCAGCTTTCGTGTATCTCATAGATAGGGAAGAGACCCTTAAGGGTCAGCTAGTTGGACTCCCCCGCAATGAACAGGGGCACCACAGCTCCATCAGGTGCTCTGAGCCCTGTCCAGCCTGACTTTGAACATCCTCAGGCTCACCAATCTTATACCCATGCCACACACTCGCAGTATTTCACCATTCAGCATCGCCACTTGTATCTTCTCTTGCTGTAAACCAGAGCTAGCTGGTAAATCATCTGCTGTGCGGGTCAGCTGTGTCTCTCCCATGGGCATCACGTGGCTGCTGGGAGGCTCTGAAGAGCTGCAGCCAGAGGTGTGTCACCCGCTGGGCCTCGTGCCCAAAGGAGCCCACAGGAAAGTGTTGTTGCAGTTTGTCATGCACTGCACTGCCATGAGACTTGACGTGCCAGACATCCTCTGACACGTGACCTCCTGCATCCAGGCAGGACATCTGAGACGTCTCCTTCAGCCTGACGTGGCTGCAGTTTCACACTGGTTTTACTAAGGAAGGAGAAGGCACGTGGATGAAACTCTTTTCCTGCTCTTCCTGGCATTAGCTCATAGTACAAGTAAAGCACTGTCAGGTCAAGCCTGGAGGAGTAATGCTTGTCACTGACATGTTCCTGTTCAGGGTGGAGCTGGAGGGTAAAATAACACAAGAAATTGTCATTGATATTCAATATCTGTGAAATTCAGCTGGCTGCATTCACAGAACCTGGCGTTAAGATCTGTTTTCTGGTTTATATCTTGAGCCTATTTTCCATAACCCAGTCCTCATTTATGAACTGAAGCGCTACTGAAAGCCTTTTGCTGTGTATGCTCATGCTGCAGCGCAGTGCTTGTGACCTCTAACAGCACATTCACGTTCCTCTGATCACAGGATCCTTAAGGTTGATTAAGACCCTCTAGTCTGACTGCTCACCCATCACCACCGTGATGCTCACCATCAGCTAGCTAAAAACTCAGCAGAGATGATAGATCAAGCACAACACTGGATTTGGGATGGCTAGAGAATCCTAAGATATTGAAGGATTGCTTGCAGGTGGTGTTGGCTCAGGTATTCACCCTGCATCCCACCTCCTGTTCTGTTTGGTTGAGAATCATGCATTCTGCAATTTCACTTTGTAATTCAAAGCCCCTGGCTTTATCTGTTGAAAAACTGATCTAAAACAAGCCAAGAAGACTCCGTTGGAACTGGTTGATGCAGAACAAAGGCATCCCCAAAGGACAAGTTGCACTGTTTGATGAACATTATCGGATGAGAGCTAAGCTAAGATTTAAAAAGTTCTGGGGCTGTCTCTGAGCATCAAATACAGAGGAAGCCTGCATGATTCCCTGAGAATGGATACCTCCTACTTTGGTGTAGGGTTAAGGGAACACTAGCAGTAACTCCTATCACAAAATGTCACATGGCTCAGACAAAATGCCATCAAGAGGGCTTAATTAGGAGCACCAAATGGTCACAAGATGGTCTTAGGGCAGGGAAGTAATCTATCTATGTGATATTTGTTGGTGCTATTAGTTCTTAACAGCTTGACTCTAGAGGGACTGATCTTCTTTGGTCACCTAGTTTTAAAAGAATAGATGGCTCCTGTCTATTACAATTTTTAACGCATTATTTGTTCACTGATGCCATAAATGTTCCTGTCATAGCAATTGGCCTTGGTATATTCAGTGACTGAAAGCAACAGTTGTTGCTCTAAGAAATGCAATACTAAGCTAGGTCTGCCTGTAGCTGACAGCCATCAGCTTGCTCCTCAGGCAGGTTCTGTCTGGATGGAATGAAGGGCATGAAATACTGATCTGCTCATCAAACTCTGCTTGTTTGCTTAGAGATAAAGTGTTGAATAGGTTTGTTCATGTATTGCAAACACGTTACTTAGCTGCCTTCATTTTAGCTTCAGAAGAACATGTGCAGAATACAGAATTGATTAAAAGAAATAAGAACTGTCTGCATAGAACTTACTCTTTCCTCACACAGGAGAATCAAACAGACGTTTGTATGTGAGTACCTCCAGAGGTGAAACTCGATCCCCCAAATGTAATGAGCAGAGACATTACAATCAGCTCTAACTGTATCTTAATGCTGTGCTGAATAAGCCTGAGTCAGGATGTAAACCACTTTCTCTTTTTTTCTTCAGATGAAGCCATTAATTCTGTCAACAAGCCCAAAACGACTCCAGAAATATCAGTCAGTCCTTCTGAAGACCTGGAGCTGGTGTGTGAGGTGTCAGCTGCAAGCGGAGCTGTCGTATGGAAGAAAGATCAAACAGAGGTGAAGCAGGACCAGAGGACAACCATCATCTCCCAGGGGACTCACCGCAAGCTCATGGTCAAAAATGTGACCCTGAAAGACCAAGGGAGCTACAGCTGTGAAACAAAAGATGACAAAGCAACATTCCAAGTGAAAGTCAGAGGTGAGAAAATGCTTGGAATCCCAGAGATAAAGGAACGCTTCATTTGGTGTGTCTTGCATTTGGAGGATCAACTTACAGCCTCTCTGATGCAAAACACTTCGGCTATAGGACGTTCTTTGTCATCTAGTGTCATAACAACACTTTTCTACATGTGCTTTTACATCCAGGAATGAATTACTGCAACAAACAATAGGCAAGGAGGGTAACTTGTGCAGCTCTTGTAGTCAGCTGGTGTCTGCAGGGTTACAGTGCAAGAGCACACCAGGCATGCAAGGAGTGAGAAAAGGGGAGGTGTTTGAAGAGATCTGGTTACAAAATTTGAATGACACAATGAGGTGGAAAATGCCACTAATCAGACTCATAAATGGCCTGGGTTGCAAAGGCCCACAGTGCTCATCCAGTTCCAACCCCCTTCTTCCTATGTGCAGGGTTGCCAAGCAGCAGCCCAGGCTGCCCAGAACCACATCCAGCCTGGCCTTGAATGCCTGCAGGGATGGAGCATCCACAGTCTCCTTGGGCAACCTGTTCTAGAGGGCCGTTCCCTTCTGATTTTCTGGAAATGTAGAGAGACATGAGAAGAAAAAAAGATAAGGGAAGAGGTTCAGCAGTGCATGCAGGTGTTCTAAATCTCATGTCCAGATCTGCTATCAGACTGCGAAATGTTTAGCTTTGTGATATGATGTGATATGATGTGATATGAAATGATATGCTTATCATTTCCCAAGGCAAAATAGATGGGAAAGTATTTTCCTGTCTTAATGAGGCATCACGATGCTCTCTGTGAAGGGCAAGTATAGTGAAAACGGGGAACTGGAGTAATCTCTGCAGCAGACTACAGCAAAACGGTGTGACTGTTGTGATGTCCCTGCAGAGAAAGAAGACGTGTTTACAAACAAGGACAAGGTACAAAAGGAGGTGAAGGCTGTACTGACTCAAAATGCCACGCTGAGCTGCGAGGTGGCCCAGGAGAAGACGGAGGTGAAGTGGTACAAGGAGCGGAAACTGATCACCTCGAGCAAAAGTTCAAGGTGGAGTCAGAGGGCAAACAGCGTCGGCTGGTGGTGAGCCAGGTGGAGAAGATGCAGGGGAGTACAGCTGCGAGGCTGCTGGCCAGAAACTCACCTTCAAGATTCATGTAACTGGTAGGAAACACATTTTGGTTGATATTCTTTGATTATTCCATAGTCTGGCTGTGGAAACGTCTGTGTGAATGTGTCCTCTTGATTCTGCCATGAAACTGTTTTGGGGAGGATGAAAAGAAATGCTTACAAAGGTGCAGCTAAAATGATTATTTGTTTTTAACAGTGTTTCATCCAGCTCTTCCCCTACGACTACTTTTATAATGAGCTGTCCATTGATGTCCAACTGTGATTTGTACAATGTGCAACACTGCTCTTCCAGTTGATATTTCAACAGTAGTAGTTACAGATCTCTACTGTGGCTGCACTGAGGTTTGGTTGTTGGTGTCCTAAGAACTTTTATTCAGAGGCACTGCACTTGCCTTTGGTTTGTTGAATCCCATGTTGATGACCATTCGTTCCATGTTCTGTAAATGTAATGACCAGTCATGAATCCATTGATACCTTTCTAATTGTATGTTTCTCAGTAGTCTGAGAGTTTAGCATGGAGGCAGATCTCTCACTCCAGCTGCAGTAGAGATTGCTCTGGTGTCAGTATATTTTGCACAAGATCCAGTAAATTTTAACTTAGACTCCAGATAGCCTTGAGCACATCAGCTGCATTCTGAGTGACCATTAGTGAGCTGGCTGATGACGAGAGTTTGTCTTCTGTTTTATTTGTAGCTGCACTCTGCTGGTTTTTGCTCGTAAGTCAGCTTGTTCTCTGTTAACTTTACAGTTCTTGTCTTATATTCTGAGCTGATCAGGACAGGGAATCTGTTTTCTCCTCTTCTTTCTTATGGCAGTGAACACATTGGAGCTTAATCCTGGTCAAGGTTTGGCATTTGATCAGCTATGTGGAGGAGCAACTGTACTGGGAGTCTACTGCCTTTCTGCTCACACAGACCTGGTGTCCTTGCAGGGCATAGCTTGCGTTCTGTTCCCTTGTAAAGGTTGCAGTCTTTGCTCTCTCCATCTTGGGGCATTCTGCTCCTTCAGTCCCTGGTGTGCAATATATCTCTGCTCCTGTAGTAGACAGTTTTTCTGCTGCCTGTGGTGTAGACTCTAAACCATCAGCTCTTACTGTTCCCACACCACGTGGATGTGATTCTGGGGCCTTTGGATCTGTTCCGTGAGTTGTGTAGCTCATTCTTTTGGCTCAGGAAACTGGCAGTTTCAGCAAAGAGTGGATTACAGACAGGGTAGATTTGGGAGGTATCTGTCAGAGAAAATGAAATATGAACGATGACAGAAAGACTATGGCAACAGCTGGAATCTACCAAGTTAATCCTCAGCAGCCAAAGCCAGCCCACGTCTTATTGCAGAGGTGTAGGGAGAAAACACAGCAATGTAGTGCTTTTACACTTGAATTTTGCTAGCTGAGGTCTATTATTAGCTGTTTGCCTCAGAAACCAAAGGTTTTCTGTTCTCTTTCAGACTGGATGAGCTCATGGCTTCACAGGGTAACGTAATACCTCCTCCTCTGCCATACGTGGAGAGTGCTTGCCTAGCTACCGTTGCTGTATTTCTCATGTGTACCACTGTAACATGACGTGCAAGTCCAGCACTCACTGCAAAATGATGTGGTGTGAAAGTCAGGAGGGATTATGAGTACTCTTGGAGTGGTTGGCTCTTTCACTACAGAAATCCTCATCTTACTAGCTTCTCCCAAAGTGCAATGGCTTTCTGAGTCTTAATTTGTCCTCTTACCATTGCACTCAGAAAGATTTTCAGGGTTCCTCTACCCCAGGGTTCCACTGGTAGCACAGAACAATCCCATTTTAAGGACATGTTGAATGTTAGGTGCTCAGTGTTGAGCGTTACGGGATGCAGATTAGACCTTTTTGCTTAAAAGAAACAAGTGCTGCACACCTTGGGAACCCATAGAAAACGACAGTAAAAAGGGCTGATTGTGCCATCTCATTATCTCAGTATTTGTGGTGCACGCTGAAGTCCATCTTTGAAGTGGGCCAAAGCTCCATTGTATCTGTGAGAAGTTTTGCATCACCTGGTTGGTCTAGGCCATGTTTGTTGTCTTGCTGATAAGCAAGCCTTCTGATCTTCATGGAGTAACTTAAGTAAGGATGGGAGAATGAAGGTATTGGGGAAGACATCCAGGCTTTAGCTACAGGGCATGCATGCAGAATCACAAAACAAAGGCCAGTCAGAGAAATCAGAGCTTCATGAGAATTAATGGGGTTGTTTCTACATGCCCACCCTATCTGCCAGTGTAAACCCTTCCAGTGAAAAAAAGGAAAGCTACATATAGGTGGGGAGAATTGCTGGTGAAATTATTTGTGATATTTTTGCTAATAATATGCTCAAAATCCTGGAGCAAGACTTAAAGTTAAGCAACGCACTCTATGTAAGTAGACTTACAGAAGGGAACCATAAAGCTTATGGAAGGGAACTGTCAAGCTAATCCACAGCTAAAACAGAGTAGAGACAAATTGCAGGAGCTTGTTTACTTTGCAGAAGTGTGAGCTTTAACCACTGCTGAGCTCCTAGTACAAAAGTCTGAACCAATGCAACAAACCAACCCGTCCATGTGGTACGAAGGAATGTACTGACACCACCAGAACACAAAATTCTATGGCTGAAAATACCCGCAAAAATCATCCAGCCCTTCTCCATTGCTCCAGGACATGCTCAGCTCTTTGTGCCCCAGATATTTCACTAACCTTTTCTGAAACCCACAGTGAAGGCTTCAAAGCCCCTCCAAATGACTTATCCAGTCATCCAGCCATTAAAAAGCTTTTCTGTTGTGTAACTTGCATCTTTGTCATTGCAATTTAAGTCCATTATTTCTGCACAGAGAACAGATTGTTTGCTTCCACTTTCTAAGAGCCTTTTATGTACTCAAAGCCTGCTATCAAGCCTTTCAGTACCTGTTTATGATCTACACAGCAGCAATTGGTGGCAGGGGCTTTGTAGACAAAAATCAGATAGACCTTAAATTCTGTCCTTGTCCATTCCGTAGCAAACACAACAAAAGGATGCAGGAAATAGGACAGAAGTACATGGCTACAGCTGAGGCACCATTAGCTTACTTGAAAGGAAAGCATCCATAGATAGATGCACTGTTGTGTTTTTATTTTTATTTTTTCTTTTAACTCTGACTGATTATAAAGAGATGCTTTGAAAGACGTGCTTTGTAGAGAAGAACAGATGGTAAGCAGGGAATAGGTTGCTAATGGCCTTACAGATGTAGAAAAACAGACTGCACCAGAGTGAGAATTTCCAGAGGAGAATCAGCTAAGAGCTTATGTCAATGACATGGCTGAGGGCTGCTGGGAAGACTGCCCTCTCTTTCACCTTATTTCAAGCATTACAATGGTGTCCAAGCCCAGGGCTGTATCTCCCTGCCCCCATGGCAAGTAGGGCTGGCAGTAGCCACTGTGATAATAGAGAAGACCTGAATCCAAGTTCAAATCACATCCAGTGTCTTTACAGACCTTGCAATCATTCCACTTACTTTCCACATTGAGCATTGGCTTGGGTCTTGTCGTCAGGACTCTCGCAGCAGTAAAAGCCCCTGTCTGCAAAGGAGATGTCCTTAACTATCAACATATGCATTGGGCTTCAATACAATGCTGTTCCTCATCCACTTGACTTCTGCAGGCTTGGTCAGCTCTACCTCCAGGGTCACTGTCTCTCTCTTCAACAGTTTTAGGCTCCAGTTTCTTCTTGAATGAGATTGAGGCCTCTGATAAATGAGAAGAAATAATAGTAAGAACACAGAGAATCCACAAAACAGAGTGACAGCCTATCAATGGGGCATTACAGCCCCTTACCTTGGACTCTGAGATTGGCTGTGCTTTCTACGCCCTCAGCATTGGCAGAGATTTCAGCTGCATCTTCCAGTGTCAGATTGGTGATGGTGAGGCTGTGGTTGGTGTCCTTCTGTGAGATCATGTATTTCTTACTGGCTTCAATCTTGACACCATTCCTGAACCAGGTGACCACAGCATCACTGGGAGAAACAGTGCACTTGAACACAGCCTCTTTGCCTTCTTCAGAAATCACGTTGTTGAGGCTCGTAGCAAATTTCACCACCCTGAGAGCTGATGGAGAAAAAGAAACCACTTAGGAGCACATAAACGATGTGTCCCTAAGTGTATGAGCTCCTTTATGTATGAGCACCTTCAAAGAGCCAACAGAGTCAATGATTTTATTGGAAGCTTCAGATTTTATGACTCGCAGGAAGTGATCACCATAACTCACACTCACATCTCCTGCCTGTAGAGGAGATCCTCTTTGCATCTACAAAGATGCAAGAAGAAAAGAGGCAAAGAAGGGGTAAAAAAAATCCCATCTTACATTTGGGATGCTTAATTCCAGCCTTGAAGGCTGATTTTACAGCTGTGCTCTTCAGAAGCAGTTGTTCCACAGCTATTTAGAGAGAAAGACGAGTTTTGTACTTGGTTGTTAACACAGAGAACAGCATAAACACACAAATAAACTCAGCTTTGCAGTGTTGTAATGGCTGATGAGGGAAGCCAAGGATCCTTCCACACTGTCAGCCTTCATTTCCAGAGACATACCTTTGGGGGTGATGGTAATGCTGCTCTTGTCATCTCTGGACTCACACAAGTACTCTCCCTCATCCTCAGCCCGGATCCCTCTTATTGTCAGGGTTCTTCTGACCCCTTCCTCATCAATCTGGAAACGTTTGCTGGGTTTGATCTCAACTGCTTTCCTGCGCCACACCACCTTCCCTTTGGCATGGCTCACTTCACAGCTTAAAGTGACACTGCCCTCACGGCAGGAGAAAGAGAGGAAAGGAGAAAGTATTTTAAATGCTATAAATCACAGAGAGATGCAGAATGATTTATAATCAATAAAACAAACAATTATCCTGTCATTGCCCAATATGCTGTCACGATGGCTTCAAGCACTGGCAAGAAAAATATAAATAATAATAATGTGCATGAAAAGGAACAAATCAGAAGCCTTCCCAGTGCCTGTTAAGTGTGCAATCCAGCAAAGTAGGGCTCCATCAAATCTAAGCTGAGGTCAGGGCTCTTGTTACACTCATCACTGTGCAAACCGAGAGACAATCCCTGCTCTGGCGTGTTTCAGCTTCAGCAGAAGCAACAACAGGGACTGTATTTTACTCAGTATGGCAGGTACTGGTGGTTGAGGACTATGATTAGCATCTGTTTCCACTGAATGCACAAGCTGAGGGTGAGATGCTCCCTTTCTTGGTTCAGGAAAGAAAATCCATGGACATCTGTTGAAGTATCTGTACCAAATTCAAACTGGTAGCAAAACTTCCACTGCTTTCACATAGAGCAGCTCTGATTTGCTATTTTATAGACACTGCTCGAACCAACATAATTCAGAATAGAAATACAGAACCCTTTTGATGCAAGCATCACTGGGGAGTGGCCAAGTGACAGCTCTGTCCCAGGACAAGCTCTCCCAAATCATTAAATGGCCTGGGTTGAAAAGAACCTCAAAGACCATCACATTTCCATCCTGGCAGTGCAGAGCTTCTGCCTCTTCCCCAGCCCTTACCTTGTGCTTCAGTGGAGTCTTGCCCACTTCCAGCTGCCCAAGTAGCTGACTAAAGGAAATATCCCCAAAAGGACATAATGCATCATTGAGAAGTTTAGAATGGCCTTGAGGTGGAATCATACCCAGCTGTCGCAGCACCAGTCCTTACGCCTGCAATTAGGATGCAGATACACCAGTGACAATCTCCTCCCTCCTTCCTGCACTCACAGGGATTCAGTCCCCACAGATCCTTGGCCAATGGCCCTGGATCCAACCAGACAGTTCACACCTGCAGTGTTGGCAAACAAGCCAGATGCATCCTTTTAGTAAAAGTTCACCACCACTGGACATCTCTCACAGCAAAATGGATGTTTTTGTACCAACACACAGCCTGCGTGCATCCTGAATGTTCCCCTGCTTGCCATGGAAGTCTGCCAGCCCAGCGGTGGGTCTGGGAGGCCAGCAGGGGAAAAGTTAATGCAATTGAAAGTAGAGAAGAAAAAGCATTGAACTTTTCAGTGGTATTTTTGTTTCATTTTTTAAATGCGGGTGGTTAAAACGATATATTTATAACAGCTGGAGGAGTTTTATGGCACTGTAAAATGCAGAGTTTTACAGACTTATAACCTGTTGTGTAAAGGGTGTAGGGGGGTGTTGCTATGGAAGAAAAATAGTGATGTCACGTTATTAGTGCTTTTGCCTCCTATGTACCTGGCTGCTAGAAAATTACAGTGTTTGCAATAGACATTACAAAGACAAACACCTAAAATTTGGAGCAAGAACCACGTGGTAACTTGTTAAAAAATGAGGCCCACCCACAGAAGCCACTTCTTTGTTTTTGCATCTCCCATGGCAGAGGAATAAAGAGGGCTTGATGCTTATGATCAACCCTGTGCTCACATGAGATGTGTTTCAAGCTTCGGTTCCTTTCTTTTCGTGCAGCCCATTGTAATGAAGAAGGTGGGCCAAGTCTTCTTGGATCCTCTGTGCAGACAGAGCTTCTTCCTCCTCCACGGTCCTTTGCAAACATGTCTTACTTGAGCACCATTCCCAACTCCTGCCAAAGGAGAGGGATCTGGAAAGGAGCCTCCTGGAAAAGAAGGGGGGCGAGAGCAGGGCATGGGGCTGACACCTGACTCCACACTGCCATACTTTGACATTTCCTGGGTACCCTGGTTGGGATCAGGGCTAGCAGTCTACATGTATGTAATCACATCTCTGTTGTGGAGAGAGTGGGCTAGAACACTCCAGACATCTGAAAATCCTTAAATAATACTTTTGCTTCCAGATATTAGCTGGCTTTCACAGAGCTGGCACCAGAATTGCTCTGCTGCGCTCTCAAGTGCATCCGTATCAAGGGGGTCCCATTTAGCTGTGCACAGCTCTATGCAAATATACAGGAACAATCTGCTGCTGAAATGTCTTAATAAAAAGCTGTGCCTCAGCTACTGAGCCTGTGGCTGAGTCCAGAAGAGTTTGTTGGGCTGTGCTCAGAGCATGTGGCAGTTCTGGGCCCAAGCTAGATTGTTTGCAAAAAAAAGATATTCTGCATTTATATACAGTTTTCTGCAAAGATTTCATGTCTGCTGTAGAGTTGTCAGCAATAAGTGGAAGCCTCAGCCCCTGGGAGCTTACACTGTAAACAGAAAGCAAGGGCAAAGAAATGATTCTTCATCCTCAATTTGCAGATGAGTAGCTGATGTATACAGGAACTAAATGTCTCCCTTAACATCTACAGTAAAGCTGTGAGTGAGCTGAGAACTTAACTTGGGCTTCCAGTGTCCCAGCCAAGTATTGTCTTTCCTCTATTTGCCACTTGCTACTTGGTATTTTACTTTCTTGGTAGAACAACCTTGCTCTAGGTTTGAAGCAGCGTGTCTGAAATCTTCCTTGGGGTCCAGACTGCACAGCACTTCTTGGCACATATTTCATCACTCAGATTTATCCAATCTGGGGGCATACTGTACCCTAACCTGGCACTGGTAATCACTCTTAGGTGGTAATGTTCCCATTCTGTTTTTTCTTTGTGGTATTCTAAAGCAATTGATAGCTTTTTTTGACATAGGTCTTGTGATTAGATCACTGTGCGGGCTACTTGCAGAGGTAACATGCTGTTGATGTTGATTACTGGTGCTGCTTATGGTGACTGCATCCCTTTCAACTGCAAATCCCAGGTGACCTGGAAAATGGTCTGGAGCATACCAAGACTGAGGTGCAATATGGGATAACTGGAGGTGATAATGTAGGATTAGTCATATGCCAGAGTGATTCTGTGTTGTACTGAATAGAAGCCAAATCAGATCTGTAGAGGGTGATCTGTTACAGGGTAGATGTCTTACAGCTAAGAAATAAATCATCTGTAATAATTCTTTTAGCAGCGTATACACGGGTATGCTTCGAATATTTATATCTGCCTACTTAGATTCATACTGTGTTTTTGATCAGGTGGCTCATTTCTTCCTCTTTCTATTCCTAAACTCTTCTGTCTTTCTCTGGTGTGCTGCAAAACAGATACCATGCTCCACTACAGTTTCATATCTGTTCTAGGTAAAGTTCTTACTTGCATATTGTTTCTAAATAAAACAGCAGGAGTGCTGTGGTCTGAAAGCAAGGATATACAGATGCTGTTGTTCTTCTTTGGTTTTAGAACCTCCTGAGCATCACCACTGACTGCATATAGGGCTCCCAGATGCTCTAAGGAGAAAGAACTGGAGACAATCTACTGTCAACAAGAAAAAAATAAACATACCTTGACCCATGCTCATGAGAAGTCAGCGAGAATAGCAGATACCCTCAGAGCTTCCATAAGAATTGAGTCAGATTGGTTACAGGAAGTATTGCATTTGAATGTAATGGGTCGGTCCCTTCATCTGACTGTACTTCAGGTCATCAGCCCACTGCAGCGCCTTCAAACAGGATCCACTTGAAGGCACTTCTGCAATTTCTTGTGTTTTCCACCATCTCTTGACCTCAGAAGAACTCTGAAGAAGAGGAGAGGAATCTAGGATCTAAAAATGGTCTCTGTGCAAGTATTGATTAAACCCAGAGGGACAGATTCTGGTGTGGTTTGGCAAGGTAAATCGGGAATAACTCTCTTGCAGTAAAAGTTGTCAGACTAAGTTATGCCCTTGAAGCCAAGAGCAAATGGAAGCAGCAGAGATTTTCTGCTAGCAGCAGACAGTGAGTGCAGGATGATAATGCCCAGCAACAAGCCTGTTTTGGACAGGCCTAGAGAACAGTGAAGATATCAGCCTCCATGGTTTCATTCTGTTTCTTTCCATAGAAGGGAGCTGAAGAGAAGAGAGTAAAGCTGCAACTTAAAACAAGTAAAGCAGAGCTGTAGCAACTGAAGGATCCCACTTCCTCCTGAGATCCGTGAATCAATCCTTGAAATTCAATTAAGAGGGTTTGGGGTTCAGTCTGTTAGCTCGGCAGCTGCCTGTCCCATGGGCATGGCCATCACAATGTGTCTCACTGTGCCTTGGCTTATCCTGGTGCAAAATAGGGATTAACACTGCCTGAATGAGAGAGGCACATAACAGCCCCTTTCAGTTCATTACTGTTTCTAAGGCATCTGTTGGGGTCTTAGAAGAAAGGGGAAAGGTATAATGCCAGTAAGTGCACAGGTCTATTGACATGAGTGGGAATGCTGCCATGGGATGCACAGAATCAGAGCTTTAAGGACCAACATTTTTTGACAACTTGTAACCCAAAGAGGGGGCTGTTTTTTTGCATGATAATTCCTTGGACCTATCTCTGAAGCCTTGTCACAAGATGAAACACTACCTTATAATACACAGCTGGAAATACCTTATCCCCTTATAGTTTTCTTCTCTTGCCTGATATTTCCTACAACGTCATGCACTATACTATATAGTAAATCTCTCCTCCATCAGACGGACAGATACAAAACAGAAAGTAATTTATTACTCTGTCCTATTATGCCTGTTCTCATAGAAACTAATTATTCTGCATTGTTGTATTAGATACTCTAAGAAAGACTACATTTTCTTACTTTTGGCTGATAAAAAAATTAAATCCATCAGTTTTCCTAAACACATTAGAGTTAAGACAGAATTTCTGGTTCTAATTATTAATCAGTCGGATTTGAGGACACAGAATATTTGACTTAAGCTCAATATATTCACGAACAATGTCCCAATATCACATTTTGTATTGAAACAATTTTTCACTTTATTAAAGTCTTAAGGAGAGGAACCCAAGCTGCAGCTCTCACTCAAGGTCATAGGAGCTTAATGCAGCCTCATCGGTGTAACAAAGCTTAAACATTATCTTCAACTTTACAGGCACTACAGGCATCTTCTTCCCTCCCCTCCGAGCCCCACGTTATGTCTTAGTGTTGTAGCAATGAGATAAGGGAGAGGGGAGCAATCCATCATGCCTGGAGCCGGGGTGGGAATATTTCTATGGATGGAAGAGAGACCAGGGGCATAGGGCTGAGCCAAGGCGAGTCCTGGAAGTTTTAATAGAGCTTCCTCTGATAATTTTATATACTTAATTCTTGAATTCAGTCATGATTGGGTGAGTTTCTACCTAAGCATCTCAACCATCTGCATGTACAGGAGTAAGCAAAGTAGAGCATGGACCAAATATATTCCTAAATCTGATGTGCTGGCAAGGGGAATTGGGGTTTCCACAGCCACCTCAGCATGTTCTGCTGGGGTGCAGTAGAGCTATTGGGGTGTGACACAGCACCTCAGGGCTGGAGGAGCCCTCCCACGTGGATTCTGCTTACATGAGTTAAAAGTTCTGCAGCACATTTCTGCACAGCCATAGGGGCACAGCTCTTCACACTACAGCTGTAGTTCTCCTTCATGCATTAGCAGTGCATTAGGTTTGTCATTGCCTTTTGCTGCATAAGCAGCTCTTGTGCTGAGGAAAGGGGGAAAGAATGGCTGAGTTTTCTGTTTGTTTAAGCCCTTGCTGTGTTTTTTTGGGGGGGGGGTTGGTTTTTTTCTTTGTTTTTGAAAAGTAAGGTTTTGTCAGCAGTGTAAGACTGGAAGATTCAGTGATGTCAAGAGAATCAGAAATAGCTTCAGTGTTTTCCACTCTTCATCCTGCACTGAGGTTCTGCAGGAAGAGAAAGGGTATTTGACTTTTCAAGACAGATCAGACAAAGGCTTTCGTCTAAGTCAGAATGAATTCTAGATACTCCAGTTTAGTAGTGGGTGACAGGTAACCTCCTCACTAAAGAGTTAGTAAGCTTTTAAAATATCTGTCCCTCTACAGATGATTTTTGTATGATGATGTCACAGGAAAGGGACTTCCAGCCATGTTCAACAAGGAAGTAGACCAGAGGAGAGAGGATCCGCCCTTGGCTTGCTCTTGGGGCTTAGCTTGAAGTCAGTGGGTGAGCACTGTCAAAAAGGCTCATGTAATTGGTGTTGCATTCCCCAGGGACCCAAGGATGCTTAATATGAGTCAGCCCTCCCATAGGCTTGGAACAACGCTCTATTTAATGCATACCTTCTCCTGAAGATGAACTCCTCCTGGCAGCCACTCCACTGAAGTTAGGAAGAATCAGATCTCTCGGGTCTCAGATTCTAATTAACCGTGCCGTGTTTGTGAACATCACTTGTGCAAACAATTATGGTACAGCCAGCAGCAGCATAAGGTAGGTACATGATCTGCAGGCACCCACATCAAATATTTGAATAAACTCACAGTAACATCACATCGAGCTCCATAACAATGTACTACACACACACATGGCCATGGGAGTGCTTTGTGAAGACTCTCAGTGTCCCAGTGGCAGTACAAAGATCTTGTCTTCCCCCTGAGATAGGAAGAGCCTTGTAATTCACTGTGCTACACTTGTGTTCAGAAGCACATTTCTGTCTATAACAAGTGTAAAAAAGAACCCCCACCACCCCGTGTCCCTTCAGGCTCCCCCCGCAGGAGCCCGCTGTCAATGTGGAACGCAGGGCATCAAGATTAATGGCAGAGTAATGCACACATGATGTCGTTTCCATTTTAATTCTAATCAGCATTTAGCACGGCAAGTGTCACTTTCATACAGCCCATGGAAGCTGACACTTTGTCACGGCTGTCACGCGCAGGGGGCTGTGGGTAATAGTCCCAAAGCTGGGGCCTTGCTCTGTTATTTTCTACTGGTAAAATATAACATTGCAGCAAATTAACTTTCATTTCAGTGTCACATGCTCTTCTCTAGCTGCTTGCTTAGCGCTGCTGACTCTGCAAGCCTCAGTGAGTAAGTGCTGGCAGTGGGGGGGGTGGTCGCAGCCTCCCTCAGCTTGCCAATGGCATGGAGATGTGTGTCACGGGCACGCCAGAGAAGGGAGCAGAAGAAGCTGGGCTGGAGCTGAGACATGTTTACAGCCTCTCCATCTCCACATTTGCACAAAATATTTTGCTGTTTCTCCTTTCCCTTCCTTCAGCATCTTGGAGACTCAGAAACGTGCTGTGAAGCAGCGAGACGCCATGCTCTGTGGTGAGCGCCTCGGCCTCCTCCAGGAGCCTTGTCTGTGATGCACTCATCCCACTGGGGCTCTTTAGGCCGATCCCGCCTGTGTGTTGTCTCTAAAGCTCTGTGCTGAACAAAGGCCGGGTGGCACGTGTTGTGTGTGCGACTTGCCTGGGCTCCCCGTGATGCTGCTGCCGTCAAACCTGCATTTCCTGCCACTTGCAGTGCACCGCCTCTGCGGATCTGCTGCTTGGTGGCACGTCTGTGACTTGCCATAGAGCTCAAGCTTTTCACCAGAGTCTGCAAGGAGAGAGGATCAGGTGTTGTGCTGATTTTGGGGTGCATACTTGAATGTTGCTCTGCTTTTCCAAACCCTCTGCTGAAATCCCTCATCTCAGCTGAGGCTGGGGGTGACGACTTTTTGCAGTGTTGTTTTTCTGGGTCTTCCTGTCCTTCAGTGTTCAGGACTTTGTTTATCCTCGTGACTACAAGCAATTGCTGAAGAGAGAGAGATGATTGTATTTCCCATTTCCTCCCCTTTTCTGCGGGCTCCCAGCTTTGACTAACTGTTCTTTTAAAAAAAATAAATACCCCTTGGGAACATGTGGACTGGAAACCAGGATCTCACGGCAGTGAAATGTGCCTGTGTAGCTTATATATGCTTCCTTTAAAATCCTTGTCTTGACTGCTGTTCTTCAGGGCAGATGATGATTTTATCTGCAGATGTCACCCCTGGAATGTTCACAAATTGTGTTCTTGGGTGAATTTTCAAAATAATCCCACAAGCTCGTTTCACTCTACAAAATACTTGACCTTGGTCTGTCATTTCATGCTTTCAGAGTGGAAAGGGAAGGGGTAGCCACTGATCTCTTGTCAGGATTGCCGGGATGGGGGAAGGCTCCGCACTGACATTTCTTTTATAGCCCTGTAGGACTTCTCTGTCACATTTACACTGGGACTGCTTTGCCAGAATCATTGCCCCTCAGACTTGTACTGTTCTCCATCAAGAGCCTGAGCTGCAGTGCTAAGTCATGAAGAGTCCCCATCATGATGCACACTCCCATGCCTGCCTCTCGTCATGCATCCCATGCGCATCCTGATTGTCATAGGCCCAGAAATGGGGCAGGGATGTCAAATGCAGTGTCTGGTATGTGGACAGACTGCATGATTTGCCCTCTTTTTCTATTTTCTTATTCCAGAGGAGGCAGCCTAATCTTACTGGCTAAAAAAACAAAACTACAACAGAATCCTCTCCCGGCCACAAAGCAGCATATCCAAGAGATTATTTTTTCCACTTTGTCATCGCTGTTGTAAAAAGCTTATCAACGGGATGTTTGCACTACACTTAGATTACAGGCAGAGTGTTCTAATGGATAGAACTCGCACTTAGGAGGCTTGAATTTTAACTCCATCTCTGCTACTGGCTTGCCACGTGCCTTTGCTAAAACCACAGTGTGACTGTTTTTCTTTCATTATTCAGTCATTAAGGTTATTCCTTTCTAGAGAAAAGCACAGTCTTGCTGCAGATACCAAGTCCAGTGCACTGGGGCTGCCCCACTCTTCATTAAATATTTCTTAGCAGTTCTGCATATGCAAGGTCTTTTGAGAGCTTGCAACCCAGCCCACAACAGAGGGGTTGGAAGCAGATGATCTTCAAGGTCCCTTCCAACCTAAACCATTCTATAGTTCTGAGACATCACAGCTGTCTTCTGGTGTAAGGGAGGTTGTCCCAGGCCTGAAGGAAGTCAGCAAGGAAGTTTTCCTGAAGGCTGTGACAGAATTGTGTTGCTAGATTAAGATCAGACAGTTCTAAGTGGTTATCTCCCTTGGCTTCCCTCCATTCTTCTGACATTGCTGCCTCCAAGGCATGAGTGCTTGATGTGCTTGTGAATCAGCTTCTGAGCCACTGCAGCTTTCAGCATAACGTGTTAAGGTAGAGTGGCTGCAGCCAGGTGAGGATGATAACCAGTACAGTAACCTGACTGAAATTTGTCACCAAACACAGTCATTTGATGACTGAAGGGAGAGCTTCCAGAATGAACGCGTGCCATATAGCATCACATCTATTCTTCTGATGTTGAGTATTGCTTCTGGTACTGCCATTCTTCAAAGCCTTAGTGTCCAGGTCCAGCAGAACTGAATTATTGTTGCTCTATTGGCATAAGATTGTTGTGAACAAGATCTGACGTCAAAAAACCTTTTCAAAAAGAGAACAGATTGACAACTTGAGCTGAACAACCCTGTTCCATGCTACTTCTGAGTCAGAACTGCCTTGATATTTGGAACAGCTTATGAAGATTGTTGCTTTGAGACAGATCTCCAGCTCTCTTTAGTGTGAATGAGGCTTTGCCAAAGTAACCTTTGGTTTCTGAGGCTTGTTTCAATGGCTGGAGCATCAGTGTCAGCTGGTACAAAAATAAACCGCACCTTTGAGTCTTGTATGAGACCTAATTGAAAGATACAGAGATGAGTTTTAAGATGAAGATGGAGTATTTTATATATGAGCTTTCAGACTTTTTCTTGTTTTTCTTGACAAGGATAGAAGAGCACCGTCAAAGGCTTCTGAGAAACATTTCTAAAGCACACATCTATCTATCTTCTTTCTTTCTTTCACGCTGTTTTCCCCTATACATGCCTGTCTACTACATATAGACTCATCGCTCTCGTGATTTATATTGCTACTTGACATCTTCAGTAGAAGTGCAGACTTGTAGCATGCACAGCTTGAGATGTGCTTTAGAAAGACCGAACTTGCAATCAAGGATAGAGCAGAGACTTCCACTTTTGCAGCTCTCCTGAGCAACCTATCTCCCCTATGTTTAAATATAGGCTAGTGGGAATTTCGGATAAAGCAGATACTATTAGGACAGGTTTCTATCACTCCATGCCACCCTACAGCAGAGAAGATGCACAGGGGAGACAGAAGAGAGCTGCATCTTCATGGCTGAGGTATCCACTGGCATGGCTGCTGAGACTGGCAGCAAGGAAGCCGTTCTGACCTGGCTGGGACTATTCAGAATACTGATGTACCTCACTGGAAGGCTGCTGCCTTTGCCATGGTCCTGGCCCTGCATGTTAGAGCCCTTTCCTCAGCTCTCTGTGTGGCCACTTCTCTCCTCAGAGACTACTGTAAACGGGGAGAGCTGCCTAAGTATTGGGAGTCCAGAAAAAATCAAATGAAAACCAGACAGAAGGAAAACAGGAAGTGAAGTGCAACTGCAGGAAGGAGTGGAGCTTGTTTCCAGAGGGGAGCACAGATCACTCTTCAGGGATGGGGACCAGGAAAAGAGGAAAAGTAAAGAGTAAAGAAGTAAGAGTAAGAAGTATAGCAATGGCTGAAGCAGTGTTATTAGGCAGGAGAAGGGCATACGTTCACTTGTGTCATGGAGATTGGATTCACTGCAATGCTGAAATAGCAAAACATTGCTTCCCCACGGCAGGAAAGGAACCACGGCAGCAGCCTCATCAGCACACCCTGCACAAAACAACCGGTACAAAACCTTCTCCAGTTAGCACCATTTTAAAGAACCTGCAAAGATATTTGTCTTCACTTCTTTGGCAGCCTCTTCAGCTCTTAGCAATCCCTATGGAAGAAAAAAAAACCCCTAGCTCTAAAAACAAAAACAAAAACTAACCCCCAGCAGACATCACAGGACTGGGATCAAGAGATAACAGCGGAGAATTCCTCTCCTGCATGCAGGGTAATTAAATGACACAGATAACCTTGTGCATGCCCAGAGAAAGTGTGTTTTCTTTCTGAAATCATATCAATCATTTAATTATCCCTCTTCTCACGCTGCCATTATCTAGAGCTAAAGGCTGCACAATTATTTCTTGATTTAAATTTTTAAACTCACTTTTTTTTCTTTCAAAGTCTGAGTTATCACTCAGTTAAATACACTCCTATGGCTACACGTAGGCACTCCAGCCCAGGTCTGACCTCCCAGCTTATTTTTTCCCAAGTTCTTGCATCCCATTTCTCATCACATTATATGCTAACAACTTCTTAGTGGCGTATGCAGCAAATTAATTGGTGTTTGTCACGCATGGCAAAGTAAGATGCTCAGAGTCACAGGGAGTAGGTCAGTGTCAGAGCCAGGGTTCGTTCCCGAGCTAATGATCTTTTCTCACTGCCTGCTTCTGTCTCACCTTGTTGCCCTCAAGAAACAAAATGGTCTTTAGGAGAGAATGACAGAAGGCTTGGAATGCAACTGGTATCTGGACAAAATAAGTTTAATTAGTATCTCAAATCAAAGGGAGAATAAAATCTCATTGTCTCTGCTCATGTGAATGAATACACTGTGAATACACTGGTATGGGTGTGCAGCAAACAGCACACCATGGGGTTTGGCTGCAGAGGACTGACTTTTATCAACATAAAGTGACTTCTAGGACACCTGAGGGTGTGCAGGGAAGAACTAGATTTGCATCATCTGTGTGGTGCAGGACTGAAAGGCAGGAAACCTCAAGGCAGGGCTGACTGAAGTCATCTGAGCTCTGCTGGATCACGGGACCCTCCTGTGACACGGCAGGTGGAGCTGTGAACATGTGAAATGTTTTAATGAGCTGGTTGGGAGCCTGGGGCTGCCATGGCAGGATGGGTCTGCAGGATGGGTCTGCAGGACAGGACCATCCACAGTTCTCTGCTCTGTGGGCTGGTTTCTCAGGATACAAGTTCCTAAGTTCCAAAACTTGCATGAAGCTCCAAGTTTGAAAACTTGCAATGCATGACAGAGTCCACTCATCTCTCCTCAGCCCATTCCAGAGCAAGGGACAGCTTGTCCCCCAGGATCTCAGTGCCAAAGGTGCCAAATCTTGCATCACCAAAAGCAGGATGGTGGGAGGCCATGAAGGAGCGTTGAGGGAAGCTGGAGTGATGGAGTGAACTTCCTGGGAATTAGGAGGAAATTCTAATTGGCTTTGACTGCAATTTGTGCCTTGACAGCCTGTGTCCCTCGCCAGCTGTTTTTCCTGCACTGAGTGCTCTGCTTGCTCTTGTTCACATTGCATTCCCCCGGAACGCTCTATTTCTTTTCTTATCCAAAGAGTCACCAGCTGGTGTTGTTGATCACCACCCCCAGCAGCAGGTGCAAAGGCCAGCACAGGCTTCACACAACACTCCTTCTCCTTCCCATTCTTTCTTAGCTCTAATGAAAACATTGTCATTTGAAATGAGCAGCTGGGAGTGGCAGCGATTCCAGTCTTTTCATTAAGGTGGTTAGGCAGATCATCTTCTCTATTCTATTCTTGCCCCATAGTCATGGCTCCATGCAGCAGTCTGTAATTCAGGCCTGGCCATGCTGAAGTGGAATATAGCAGCAGCTCTGTGCTCCAATCTTGAGCCTCCTCATATGATCTGCTACTGCCAAGTGTCTCCAGCCACTGCAGGCATGCAGCTGAGCTTTGGAAGGCTTCCTCCCACCATTTCCTGTCCCTGCAATAAGGGCACAAGTCCTTAAGCTACCAACCCTTCCCCACACAGAGCTGTTCAACAGTAGTGACCCCTTCCAGAGAGCTAACCTACCCGAGAACCTGTGTTTTAGAAGAACCATGATGGAAAACTGTCATGTGCCTTATGGAATGTTTATGGAGAACTGCTCCTGCAGTTAAGTAACTTGCTTGTATATACAGCAAATGAGCAGTGGGCTTGGATGCTGTGGGCTAACCACAGCGGAGAACCTTCCTGAAGCGATGGGGAGAGGGCAACCTGTATGTAGAGATCAGAGGATGCTGATCTAGATTGGTCCTACCTAACGTTAGGCACTTAAGACATTTCAACTGGAAATGTAATTGCCCTGAGTTCCTTGTAAAAGCAAGAGGCTGTCAAGGAATGGCTTTACGCTCTGGTGGTGTTTCTTTCTCCACTTACTGGAGAGGGAGCCTAGCATGGGAAGGTTTCTATTTCAGATGCTGAATTTAAGTGGGTGAAGTTGAATGTGACGAAACTGGGCTTTGGAAATCCACTGCTGCTTTCAGTGGGAGGCTTAAGGACCTCTTCTATCTGTCTTGTAGAAGGCATCATATTTCCATACAGTGTGTGTGTCTAAGGCAAAGAAGCTGAGTGTTTGACTGCTGCTAGGAGTAGACCACGCTGACCTTGTGAAGCACCGAGGTCTAAATATCCACAGTAAGCACACCTACAACCCACTCCTTCAGCATACAAATGTAACCTGCTTCACATGGCTTTTCCTCTCTCTGATGGATATGCTTTCCTTACCCTTTCCATTTCCATTATATCTATATCAGCATGCATGAGAGAGAGAAAGTGTAAATAGAGTCAGGGCACATGATAAAGAGCAGGGTAATACATTTTTTATTCCCACCAGTTAGGGATGACAGCGTCACATATTTACTGGCAGTGAGTTGTGGATGTTTGCTTCTAACAAATGTAAATCAGTGGTGTGATGCTGCTCCGTCCATCACTCGATATTTTCAGACCGTTCTGGAGTTGCTGAGGTTGTACCTGAAGTCACTGACATTATTAATAGGGGTGGCAGTGATAACAAGATGCTGTGATGCCTTATTTCCCAGTGGGGCTCCGTCCTACACAGTGTCTGCATTTTTCCAGCCCTTAACTTGTCTTTTTGCCCCTCTGGTGTTTGTGACATGACAACCTTCACTGTAAACATCTGAAGAGAAACAATGGTCATTTTCATCACCTCCACTTGGAGCTGCCCGCTTTGTCCTTCAGCCTTCAGAAGGGTCCTAGCAGCCTCTCCTTCTCTTCAGTCTCCTCCTTCAGAGGGCAGGGACAATAAACGGTCCTGCAGTCAGCCTCTCACAGTATTCTTGTGCCTGAGCACAAAAAAAGAAGGTGGAATCTCTCCATTTATGTCCGTATTTTAAAACAACGCTAGAAAAACCCCACCCGAAACAATTACCGGTCTCTACACCTATTCTCCCACTCTCCTTTGTTCCTGCACAGAACTTGTCAGCCTTAGACGAGCTGCAGGCAGGGAGGAGGGGTGAGGGAAGGCTGGGGGCTGGAGCCATTTAAGCTGTCACCAACTCTATCCGTGCATTTAAATCACTGACAGAATTACAATGCCACATATTGCAGTTCAAAAAACAACCAGCCCCAGAATTCCTATCAATGCAGCGTCCTTCCTCCAGGATAATGTACCTTCTAACTTTAGTATACGGATATACAAAGAGCAGGGCAGACTCGTAGGCTAGATAGTGTAGCAAGGATCTGTACACTGAACTTTCTTTCTGCAGCTGGGTAAATCAAATTCAAACAGCACAAGTCATTTATGCTCTGCTCCTTCTTTCTATTTAAATGGTTACTGCTGGTAAGCACCATAATAGTTAAGGATCTGTCAGCAATTCCAATACAAAGAAGAGCAATCACATCTTTAAGCAGACTCCCAGTGATGGGCTATAGACTATCAAACTTAAATAGATTCTTAAAATCCGAGCCGTTAGGGCAGGAAAATCTTTCAGCACTAATAGTGCATGACTGTTACCAGCAGTGAAGCCATCATGATAAGTGGTTTAGCCAGCGCTCCTCATCATGCCCTTGTGGCCACCCTCTTCAGGTCAGGTATCCCATCATCTCATCTGTGCCACTTTCAGAACTTGTCCCTTCAAGGCGACTGCAGTCAGGGACCTGTGGTCTGAGGGTTTGTGCTGATGCCTGTCTATCTGTCTGAATAGTTGGGTTTGCCTTACCAGCACTCTGTCTTTGCCTGCAATCACAGTGGCTGATCCTCGCAGAAGGTAAGGGACTGTGGTTAGTGCTGGCTAGCAGAAGTCTCCTTTAACTGTGATTTATAGAGTAATTGCCTGTCTGCAGCACATAGACACACTGTTGGACATGCCTTTGTTCCCCTTCAGTTCCTCCTGAATGCACTATATACTTACCAATATCCTCTCTCCCTGGGTTGCCCTTCTCAGAGACACATTCTTCCATTCCTTGGGAGTCAGATCAAAGCCAATAGCTCTGATTTTTTGCATGGACTTATGCTGCACCTTTACTGGATTCTCTGCAATTTATTTACATCTCTCTTGTGTTCTCAATACCAGCGTGCACGATACCAGCTCTTCTTGGACAGTCTGCAGCAAATCTATAGGGAATCATGCCATAAACAGAGCATGTGCTGAGTGACCTTTCTATTGCTATATTCCCCTGATTCTCAAGAATCCATTGCAAAAGGAATTCTTGAGATGGAGCTTGGGATGGGAACAGAAAGATGAGGGAAAGTAACTCTCTCATCTTCATTGACAGCCATTGGCAAGGAGGGACAGATCACAGATTCCTGCTAGTTATTGGGTGAGATGTGTAAGGGCTGCTTGATGTGTGCAGAGCTCAGAGCCTTGCTCTGGAGCACATAGCAGCTTTCACTGGTCATCCCACCCAAACTGGCCTCCCCTGGCAGAGGGATAATTACAGGCAGCTCGAGAGGAGGAGCCCTTTGACATGGCTGCCATCATTTCTGGGTGCAAACCACCCCGATGCTGTGCCATAGTGTTGTTCCACTTGGTCTCAACCTTTAAAAGAACCATCATTGGTACTCTCCATAACTGGTGGGATAACTGTTGCTGCAGCAGCAGGTTACATCTCTTTATGCTTGTAGAAAGTAAGGAATACTTCCTACCCTTTCTCTGTAGTCTTTTGTTTCTGGCTGCTTTGCTTATTGCTTCTCACTTGACACGTTCTGGTCATTTTTATTTTATTTAGTGAAGGCAATTGTTTTCCAGCAAAGCCATAGCGAGCAGGGGATGACAGGGTTCAAGAGAGAACAGTTCAGAAAGAAATGCATCACTGCTACAGCATATCCAGATTCCTTTCACCAAAACTGAAAGCTTTCCACAGCCAGTAAAAGCCCACATGAATACCTGTGTGTTTTAGGGACATCTTAAAGCATGAGTTTGTAACTATGAGCTCTGTTTATTTAGGTCCTAGGGCAGCACTATTGTTCCCCAGAAGTCAGAGGTGTTACATGGCACTGATCTCCTGAGTGTGGAAATGCAGCAGGAACCCCTTTGGCATTATTACTCTGCTGGGAATAGCAATTATTCAGCAGACAGAGCCATGAATTTAGCCTGCTGCATCAGCTCCCAGCAAGGCAGAACCTCAGTGCAGTCACCAAACAGGGCTGGAAGTGGCCTTGCATGCTTACAGGTACCCTTTCTAACACAAAGGACATGTAGTAATGCAGTATGGGCTATTTTGCACTCATCCTGTTTTTCCCAACCAGAGAATCTTCATTTCTTACTTCCCAAGGGGTGATTCAACTTGAAGCCATGTCCTTCTGAGCAAAGAGAGACATAGATTTTCCTGCTTTAAAATACTAAGCTGTGCTCACAAGAGAAAGCATTCTCTGTTCCTTGAGCAGGATTGTAATTCTTCTGTGGAGCCTGAGGGCCATGATTAGGAAGCCAGGATTGCTCTGCTCTCAGGGATCCTGCCATTGTCTTTGATTGCATGGTATTAACAGTAAATTATACCCTTTTGGAGACCGCATGTAAAAATAAAATAAAAAAAAGAAGTGTCAGAAGACAGAGAAAATATTGATTCCAGAGGTAGCGGAAACTATGGCTCGGTTCAATTAGAGCCTGGAAAAATAAAAACAAATGAGCTTTTGTGAGGGTGAAATGGGGACTACGTAAAGTGGACAGTGTTCCTCCCCATGGACCTATGGCAATTCCAAGTGACCCCACTGCAGGCAATGAAATGGCACCAGTTTAAGTAAGAATCCATCTTTAAGTTATTGAGAAGGAGATACAGAGCATGGATAGCAGGATTATTCTTAAGGTGCTGATGGACCAGAAGCCTGATTAATTGAAAGCACAATATAGGAATGAAAATGGAAGAAGCTGAAGGGTAAGACTGCTGTTAAGACCTCTCAGCTTTCCGATGCCATTTCTACTGAGCAGTGTCACCAGTCTCCAGCTCATTCTCAAGAACCAGCTCTGTCATTCTGTGCTGATGACGATACCATTGCAGTCAGCCAGCCTACAGTTTGACTGGTGAACTGGAATGACAACTAAACTTTGTTTCGCTCCAGTCTCTGGAGGCCTCCATGCAAAAGCCTGGGAGGTGCAAAATGGTAGAATGGTAATCACTAAGACTCTTTAAGCTTGAAGATGCTGAAAGCTGAGTATAGGTAGCCTGGAGAGATAGCAGGCTTGCAGGAAAAAAACAAAACATAACAAAGCATAAAACAGATGGCTTTTCTTTCATGGATTCGTGGATTTTAAAGCCAGAAGTGTGTATTAGATAGCTGAGGCTGGCTCGTCACATGGCTTAGGCCAAAGAATTTCACCCAAAAATTCAAGCCCATAACTTCTGCCTGAGCTAAAGAGTATATCCTCAGAGCACACATGCTGTGGATGCAATTCAGACCCAACAATTCTATGAATCTATTTATCTTTACCAGTTAGGGGATGTATGCCTGGCTGTCCCAGCCATGCCTGTTAAGGAGGCTAAATGAAGGTCACTGGGCAAAGACTGAGAAGGAAAAGAGCTTAGCAAAGCTTTGAACAAATATCCAGAACAATGACTGCAATTTAATACTTATCGGTGGACTGTCACAACAGTCATTGATTACAACACCCATTCCCTTGGTTTATTCTATCATTCTTCTTGGAGCACGGTTATATTGGAAGCTCAGCACATGAACACAACAAAAGCCCCACCCTTGCTTAATTTTAATCTTCCTCTCCCAGACTTTACCGTTCATAAGAGTTCACCTCTCAGATTCTCAGAATTCGACCTCTCTGACCCAAACAACCATTTTCCCACTCTTGTAAGTTGCCTGGAAGCTCTTTTTCACTTAGACTGATGTAGTTCATCTCTGCAGGGATTACTCAAAATTATGATGTGACATTCTATGAGAGAGCATTCCTTTCTTCTGCGCAGCATCAGCTATCGCTTCAATCCAAGGCAGACTGGCAATTGCATCCTCTTGCCTTGTAAGAGGAACAAGAAAACCCATCTCATAAATATGTGGATGAGAGGCTGGTGGAAGTGCAGGAGTTCCAGGGTTTTTTTTTGCCACATAGCGATTTAATTGGCACCTGGAATTAAGTTTTATTGGGATGGATTCAGATGACATTGGATAGGAAGGAGAAATTGTACATACTGCTCCTATGACATCAGTAGGGCCAGCTGGTGATGTTAACTGATATACAGGAACAGCTGAAACATTGCTAACTGTCTATCACAGAGTGCTTTTTGCCATGGGTTTTGCTTATCGCACACAGTGTGCAGCAGTGCCTGGAGCAGCCCCGGCCTTTACACTGCATGGTACTATTGACATTGCGAGTGATTTATAACAAAGCCAAACATGACACAGAAATAGGGTGGGGAAATTTATTAAGGGATATAATAAACATATGTATAATAATAATAAATAAATAAATATTATTATATCATAAAATAAACTATATAAATAATACTCCTGCGGCATCACTAGGGCTGGCTGGTGATGTGCCGGGCCCGACGTGTTACCCGGGAGCGGCTCCGGCCCTGGGCTGGCC
The DNA here is from genome assembly GCF_054131305.1 of Coturnix japonica. NCBI lineage: Eukaryota > Metazoa > Chordata > Aves > Galliformes > Phasianidae > Coturnix > Coturnix japonica. The sequence goes on along the minus strand of NW_028188943.1, from coordinate 3,353,397 downwards.
CTCGCCGCCTGGACCGGCTCGTGCGGCGTCTTCGGGGCTGGCTGCCGGTCTCTGCAGCCCGACGATGGAGAGGCGAGCGGCTTCGAGTCCGGGCCCGCGCTGGATGTCTGGATGGGCTTCCGTCGGCTGTTCTGGAAGCCCTGGAGGACCCTGGTGCTGCCGGTGTGGTGTAGCTGCAGCTCTGAGCACCTGGGCTTGCTGTCTGCCTGCTCCCAAGGTGTCTCTGGGGCCGGCTCAGAGATTCTGGGGCCCAGTGCCGCAATGGAGAGCGGCTTCTTGTCTGGGCCCGCAGTCCCTGCCTGCACCTGAGGTTGTATCCCAGTGCAGGGCAGCTCCTCGAGGACCGAGAGGTCCCCTGGCTGGCAGAGTCTGAGCTGCTGCTCTCAGCAATTGGGGCAGCATTATGGATTCTTCTACGGTGTCTTCTTGACTCATTAAAGGTGTTTTCATCCCTCTGTAGATGTGGCATGCCTCTCCTGCGGTCCGTCCTGCGCTGGATGGACAGGCCGCTGCTCTCAGGCACACAAGACTGGATAGCTGGCTCCGATGGTGCCTGTCTGGTGGTGATGGAGCTGCTGCTCTCTGTTGTCAAAGAGCTTTCGGTTGCCTGCAGTCCATGCTCGCTGGTGGTGTCGGAGCTGCTGCTCTCGGGTGTCAGGGAGCTCTGAGATGGCTGCAGTCCCTGCTGGCTGGTGGTGCCGAGGCCAGCAAGAGCTGAGCTGGTGCTGGAGGCTGTAAGGGAAGGCAGGAAGGTGAGCAGGATGGAATTCCAGCCATGGGGTGGAACTGGCTCCCGTTTATCCCGGGCTGGAGGGATTTGAGCAGGGCCGCTCTGAGCAGCCGCTGCCAGGCCTGGCCTGGCCCCAGCCCAGCAGCACGCGGCTGTTTGCCTCTTACAGGTGCCCTCTCCAGCACAGGCGTTGCACTCCCATTCGGTTCTGCTATCAATCAGGTAGGAGCAACGGCGGTGTGTGCCTCGTGCAGCACAGGAGCTGCAGAGGAGCAGCTGCCAGGGCCTGTGGAAAGCAACAGGTTGTGGCCGTGAGGACAAAGTGCCGTGAGCCAGGGAGTGCCCGGCACAGCTCTGGTGCTCAGTCTGTGCTCCCCCAGCCCGTGGTGAGGCTGCGATGCCACGTAGAGCCCCAGAGGGCAGCTGAGGACACTCACCCCTCTCCTGACCGCAATCTGCCATAGGGGTAAAGGCAGTTTCTGGCATGGCACCGTCGATACCAAACTGCCAGTGCTTCATAGGCGTTGTTCTCCTCCCATTCTTCAACACTGCCAGAGAAGGGAGGGAATGTGATGAGCGCTCACTGACCCAGAACTAAAACTAACCCATGAAATCCATCCCCATCCACCTTATCCCTGCTTCCCAATGACACTGAGGCCCATGTTAACGGCTGCCAAGGGCCAGGCCTTGCGGGGCAGTCCTTGGGCAGGCACAGCTCATGTGCCCTCACATCTCAAGAGCTGGATGAAAGACACCAACCTGTCTGGGATATGGATCCCCACAGTCAGCAAGTCTCGAAGAAACATCATTATGTCTCTGCAGTGGGGGCAGTGGAAGTTGAGAATCCCAGAGCTCAAGGCCATTCTCTGCAGCAGAAACACAAGCAGTGTGGGTGTGAGCCGGGCCTGGTTCTGCTGAGCGCCTGCGGTGCCCGCAGGGCGAGGGGAGGGCTCCTACCTGGATGCAGGCCCGGTGGAACCAGGCGTGCTGGCAGGCTGGGCATGACATGGTGCTGTACGACCTGCTGTCACCTACAGGCTCCATGCAGATGACACAGGTCGTGTCCGGCTCCGGTGCTGCCTGCACTGCCTGCTGTGGGCTGTGCTCCCTGCAGAAGGACCTGGGGGAAGATGGAAGGGATGGGCGAGGTGAGAAGGGCTGCCAGGAGGGCAGAGGAATGGGAAGGAGCCCCAGGCCTTGGCTCTGGCTCTGTCAGGCTGCTGGGAGGTGTCACAGCGCGTTCCTTGCTGCTTTGGCTGGTGCTGACAGCAGGGTTGGAGGCCCACAGGACACACCTGGCAGCTCTTACCTAAACTCCCCCAAGTACTGGGTGACACACTGGCCCTCGTAGGCGCAGGGGAGATGGAAGCTCCTCTCACATCCCGGCTCTGCGCAGGTGATGCTGGCCCCCAAACTGCCACAGACGAAGCAGAACTGGAAAGAGCAGAGCAGCCCCCATCAGCTGCAGGCTCAGGGCCTACGCAGTGGGCCCCGCACCTCTGGGCAGGGCTTAGGATGCGGGCAGGGCTGGGTGGCACTCTGCAGAGCTGCCTTGTGAACAGGGCTGGTCTGCAAGAGCAGGGATTTCTCCTGGAGCTGGGAGGAGGGGCTGGGATTGCTTTCTGGGGACCAGGCTGAGCTCTACTGGCACCAAGCTCCCTGTTCCGGTCCAGTGCTCACCGTCTGCTTTGCCTCCATCACTGTGCGTATCAGGTCTTCAAAGCAAAAACGTGCCTCATGATTATCTTGCGCGTTTTCACAAAGACCGCTGGCAAATCTCTGTACAGGAGGAAAGAGCACGGTCGAGTTAGGGCAGAAAGGAGGGAATCACTGATGGGAGGAAGGTGGCAGGAGACTCAAGGGAACTCACCGCACAAAATTCATGGTAATACAGTCTACGAATCCTCTTTCTGCGGCCAAGGATGTCCGAGTCTTCATCCTGTAGGCCACAGAGCACGCATGCTGGAGAGGAGAGAGTAACAGCAGTGAGCGCCTTGCAGGGCCAGGTGCCCCCGGGGGCTGTCCCAGGGGCTGCTCTGTGCCGGCTGTGCCAGCTGAGGGGCAGGGCCGCAGGCCGTGGATGCAGGGATACTTGGCTCTCACCTGGCTCTCCCAAGCCGCGCGTCGACCTCAACCAAGTGCAGAGTGTCTGTCCCATCACTGCTGGGCTTCGTCCTCTGCGTGCCAACCTATGGAGAAGCGGGACGAGGCTGAGCCCCTTCCTCCCTGCTCACCTCACCGGTTCGCACTGAGCTCGGCCTGAGCCCCACAGCCTCAGCTCTGATCCACAGCCAATGTGTCACAATGGCCGTTCCGTGCCACCCTCTGTGATGCCATCACACCTCACGGGGCTGAGGTCATCCAAGAATTGCATCAGAATTGAACGGCCATTGTGACATGTGGGCTGTGGAGCAGAGCTGAGGCTGCAGGGCTCAGGCCGAGCTCAGTGCGAACCGGTGAGGTGAGCAGGGAGGAAGGGGCTCAGCCTCGTCCTGCTTCTCCATAGGTTGGCACGCAGAGGACGAAGCCCAGCAGTGATGGGACAGACACTCTGCACTTGGTTGCGGTTGACGCGCACACAGGAGGCTGCTGGCTCGGGAGAGCCAGGTGAGAGCCAAGTATCCCTGCATCCACGGCCTGCGGCCCTGCCCCTCAGCTGGCACAGCCGGCACAGAGCAGCCCCTGGGACAGCCCCCGGGGGCACCTGGCCCTGCAAGGCGCTCACTGCTGTTACTCTCTCCTCTCCAGCATGCGTGCTCTGTGGCCTACAGGATGAAGACTCGGACATCCTTGGCCACAGAAAGAGGATTCGTAGACTGTATTACCATGAATTTTGTGCGGTGAGTTCCCTTGAGTCTCCTGCCACCTTCCTCCCATCAGTGATTCCCTCCTTTCTGCCCTAACTCGACCGTGCTCTTTCCTCCTGTACAGAGATTTGCCAGCGGTCTTTGTGAAAACGCGCAAGATAATCATGAGGCACGTTTTTGCTTTGAAGACCTGATACGCACAGTGTGGGAGGCAACACAGACGGTGAGCACTGGACCGGAACAGGGAGCTTGGTGCCAGTAGAGCTCAGCCTGGTCCCCAGAAAGCAATCCCAGCCCCTCCTCCCAGCTCCAGGAGAAATCCCTGCTCTTGCAGACCAGCCCTGTTCACAAGGCAGCTCTGCAGAGTGCCACCCAGCCCTGCCCGCATCCTAAGCCCTGCCCAGAGGTGCGGGGCCCACTGCGTAGGCCCTGAGCCTGCAGCTGATGGGGCTGCTCTGCTCTTTCCAGTTCTGCTTCGTCTGTGGCACTTTGGGGGCCAGCATCACCTGCGCAGAGCCGGGATGTGAGAGGAGCTTCCATCTCCCCTGCGCCCACGAGGGCCAATGTGTCACCCAGTACTTTGGAGTGTTCAGGTAAGGGCTGCCAGGTGTGTCCTGTGGGCCTCTAACCCTGCTGTCAGCACCAGCCAAAGCAGCAAGGAACGCGCTGTGACACCTCCCAGCAGCCTGACAGAGCCAGAGCCAAGGCCTGGGGCTCCTTCCCATTCCTCTGCCCTCCTGGCAGCCCTTCTCACCTCGCCCATCCCTTCCATCTTCCTCCAGGTCCTTCTGCAGGGTGCACCGCCCACAGCAGGCAGTGCAGGCAGCACCGGAGCCGGACACAACCTGTGTCATCTGCATGGAGCCTGTAGGTGACAGCAGGTCGTACAGCACCATGGTGTGCGCAGCCTGCCAGCACGCCTGGTTCCACCGGGCCTGCATCCAGGTAGGAGCCCTCCCCTCGCCCTGTGGGCACCGCAGGCGCTCAGCAGAACCAGGCCCGGTTCACATCCACACTGCTTGTGTTTCTGCTGCAGAGAATGGCCCTGAGCTCTGGGTATCTCAGCATCCAGTGCCCCCACTGCAGAGAGAGACGGACATTTCTTCGAGACTTGCTGACTGTGGGGATCCATATCCCAGACAGGTTGGTGTCTTTCATCCAGCTCTTGAGATGTGAGGGCACATGAGCTGTGCCTGCCCAAGGACTGCCTCGCAAGGCCTGGCCCTTGGCAGCCATTAACATGGGCCTCAGTGTCATTGGGAAGCTGGAAGCAGGGATAAGGTGGATGGGGATGGATTTCATGGGTTAGTTTTAGTTCTGGGTCAGTGAGCGCTCATCACATTCCCTCCCTTCTCTGGCAGATTTCCAGAATTCTACGACAACAACGTCTATGAAGCGCTGGCAGTTTGGTATCGACGGTGCCATGCCAGAAACTGCCTTTACCCCTATGGCAGATTGCGGTCAGGAGAGGGGTGAGTGTCCTCAGCTGCCCTCTGGGGCTCTATGTGGCATCGCAGCCTCACCACGGGCTGGGGGAGCACAGACTGAGCACCAGAGCTGTGCCGGGCACTCCCTGGCTCACGGCACTTTGTCCTCACGGCCACAACCTGTTGCTTTCCACAGGCCCTGGCAGCTGCTCCTCTGCAGCTACTGTGCTGCACGAGGCACACACCGCCGTTGCTCCTACCTGAGTAATAGCAGAACCGAATGGGATTGCAACGTCTGTGCTGGAGAGGGCACCTGTAAGAGGCAAACAGCCGCGTGCTGCTGGGCTGGGGCCAGGCCAGGCCTGGCAGCGGCTGCTCAGAGCGGCCCTGCTCAAATCCCTCCAGCCCGGGATAAACGGGAGCCAGTTCCACCCCATGGCTGGAATTCCATCCTGCTCACCTTCCTGCCTTCCCTTACAGCCTCCAGCACCAGCTCAGCTCTTGCTGGCCTCGGCACCACCAGCCAGCAGGGACTGCAGCCATCTCAGAGCTCCCTGACACCCGAGAGCAGCAGCTCCGACACCACCAGCGAGCATGGACTGCAGGCAACCGAAAGCTCTTTGACAACAGAGAGCAGCAGCTCCATCACCACCAGACAGGCACCATCGGAGCCAGCTATCCAGTCTTGTGTGCCTGAGAGCAGCGGCCTGTCCATCCAGCGCAGGACGGACCGCAGGAGAGGCATGCCACATCTACAGAGGGATGAAAACACCTTTAATGAGTCAAGAAGACACCGTAGAAGAATCCATAATGCTGCCCCAATTGCTGAGAGCAGCAGCTCAGACTCTGCCAGCCAGGGGACCTCTCGGTCCTCGAGGAGCTGCCCTGCACTGGGATACAACCTCAGGTGCAGGCAGGGACTGCGGGCCCAGACAAGAAGCCGCTCTCCATTGCGGCACTGGGCCCCAGAATCTCTGAGCCGGCCCCAGAGACACCTTGGGAGCAGGCAGACAGCAAGCCCAGGTGCTCAGAGCTGCAGCTACACCACACCGGCAGCACCAGGGTCCTCCAGGGCTTCCAGAACAGCCGACGGAAGCCCATCCAGACATCCAGCGCGGGCCCGGACTCGAAGCCGCTCGCCTCTCCATCGTCGGGCTGCAGAGACCGGCAGCCAGCCCCGAAGACGCCGCACGAGCCGGTCCAGGCGGCGAGGGCCAGCCCAGGGCCGGAGCCGCTCCCGGGTAACACGTCGGGCCCGGCACATCACCAGCCAGCCCTAGTGATGCCGCAGGAGTATTATTTATATAGTTTATTTTATGATATAATAATATTTATTTATTTATTATTATTATACATATGTTTATTATATCCCTTAATAAATTTCCCCACCCTATTTCTGTGTCATGTTTGGCTTTGTTATAAATCACTCGCAATGTCAATAGTACCATGCAGTGTAAAGGCCGGGGCTGCTCCAGGCACTGCTGCACACTGTGTGCGATAAGCAAAACCCATGGCAAAAAGCACTCTGTGATAGACAGTTAGCAATGTTTCAGCTGTTCCTGTATATCAGTTAACATCACCAGCTGGCCCTACTGATGTCATAGGAGCAGTATGTACAATTTCTCCTTCCTATCCAATGTCATCTGAATCCATCCCTGTGGTCCTTGTTCCAGTGATGTTCTTTCCTCTTCCTGAGTCTCTGGAAATCATCTGCATGGAAGGCAGACTGGAGCTTCCTATTGTACTTCATCCGAGTACTCCTTGAAAAGCAGGAGTGTACCTGTAGAGCAGAGGGAGCAAGGCTTTGAGATTATCTGGTCCTGCTCTGATCTGGAGGACAAACGAAACTGTTATCTCCCTCCTGGTCGTAGGAATAGAAAATGTGTTTTGTGTGACTGTTTATTCAAATGTACTTGTTATCATCAGTTATCTGCTGTATGATTCTGTTAATAGATATTCTCACATAAAAATTAGGGTAAAACGGTTGGGAAAGAAGGGTAGGAATTGCAGCAGGTGGTGAGAAGGAAGGAAGCACAAACGATCTGAGCATGATACATCCTTATGAAGCCTGCCTTTTATTTCCTGTGTTTAGAAAAAACAGTTCTCACTTGATGGCTTTTGTTCAATCAGTGAGAAAATGAGCTATAAAAGCAGAGATAGGGAGGAGTTAACCAGCTTCCAATTTAGTGTGTTACAATTTGCTTCAGTAATAATAATAATAATAATAAAAAAAAAGAACAATCCTGGGAAACATAATTTTATAAACGAAGACTAGTAAATCAATAAGTACTATATGACTAATCATTTGCTGTTTTCTTGGTGGAGGAAGGTAGAGCTGTGATCAGAAACCAAAAGCGATGCCCCCGGCTTCTCTGCAGTCCTGATAAATTCTGCTTTACTGTAATCCACGAGAAAGGAGATTTCCATAAAGAGTGTAAACTAATGCTGGTAAATGGCATTAGGGTCTCTGCCCGCTATTATTGATTAATTCTGTGGAAAGATAATGAAATCCATTTGATGTTAGATGAGTTAATTCTTAAAAAAAGCTGCATTTTTGGGCAACAAAGTGTTTCAGGCTGAGATGCAGAGGTCGGGGGTGACTTCATCACTGACACAGTCCCCAGCTGTGGTGGGACTTCATGTAACAGCTACTTAAGCATGGGTTTGACTTGAGGTTCATAGACAGTCCTGTGGGCTTCAGTAAGAAAGGTAGGTCCTTCCGTGCTGCTGCTGTGGGGCTCACGTTGGAACAGTTAGGGACAGACAGAAATAACACATAAAGCCTTTCCTTTGTAAGCACTTGAGCATCTTACCTGGTTTGGGGAGCAGCCTTAGAGCCTGCTGCACAGATACTGAGGAGGAGGCAGGGGCTGTGTCTTCTCCTAGGGAGCAGAACCTGTTGTTCTCTCTCCTGCATAGCTGTGGCCAACACGATAGCTTTGTCAGCTCTCATATGCTGCAGTTCACAATCCCCTCTGCTTCACCAGAGCAGTTTTTCAAAGGTTCATAGTGTAAAACACATCACTCAAAAGATGCATATTCACCTCTTTGAAGAGTTTTGTTTTTCACATGGCCCTATTAGCAATACACTTCCCCATATGACAGCAGGCTGAGCAGAGCTTACCATACGAGTGATGCTATCTAAGCACATCCAAACCCACGATTGCTTCTGAGCAGAGATGAAGAAATGGACATCAACAAAAGCAATTCTGGTTTGCCAGGAAGACCCGGTGTGTGATTTTTACCACATACCACACAGCAGGCAGGAGAAAACAAACTCCAGATTAGCTGAATTCCTTCTGCGACCGAACCTGTGTTTTTGAAAGAGCCTGCTTCAGTACACAAGTGTTTGTGGGAGATTAGTCCCTATTAACTAATAACCTTTGATTATGTTTATTCCCACAGTTTGTTTGCTCAGGTGTTTGTCACACTGAAGCAGAAATATGCTTTGGTGACACAGCTTGTTCATGGCTCAGCCTGCATTTTTGTGATTTCTTGGCACCTGAATGATGGATTACTATTTTCTGAGCGAATCCCTTCTCTGAAAGGCCTTCCATGCAAGGAAGGGCTCTGGGGTAATTAGAAAAACAATAACCTTGGCATACCCTCCTGATTTGTTTTTAATGAAATTAGGTGTGCAGAGGGTAGATGCTTCGTCCAGAGTCAAATAGTGAATAAGTGGCAGAACTGACATTCCTTGTTCCTGCTCCATGCCTCCAACAAGCAGTCCAGTCGGCTTCCCCTGCCTTCCAGGCTGTTGGGTGGTTAAAGGCTATCTGTCTGCTTGCTTTTTCATACAGAATTATAACAAAAAAAAGCCAACGTCATGTATGGGGAAGCCTTGCACTGACACAGACTGGATCAGATTAATTAACAGAATGCACACTGCGTCCTCAGCCAGTGCTCAGCAGCTCAGTTGTAGTAAACTGATGTTACCTTTAGAACAACCCTGTGAAGCATCATCTCCATAGGGATAAGGAAATATAAACAGAGTGAATGAAGTTATTTGTCCAAATCCACAGAGGCAATCTAGGACAGAGCTTTGGTCTCCTCTCTGTTAGACTGCACTGCACATCTCTGCCTGGGTGCTGAAAAAAAAGGGAGCTCCTGGACAAATGAGTGAGGAGCTTCCAGGACCTCAGCCTTGAATTTGGAAGATTCACATTTCTAAAGCTGTTGTCACTCTGGCAGCAATCCTTTGGAAAGGTAACATTACCTCTTGACAACTCGACGTGGGTGCAGTGCCTCTGCAAAACTGTGCTGTCCATGTAAGTGTGCACCAGGATATGTGAAGGAAGGCAGGTAATGTGGTAACAGAAATGCTGCACCAGCACACCTATGTCTCTAGAGAAAGGGCTTTTCTGGAGAAGATGGCACTAGATGCCCTTGTAAAAGGACAAGAAGTTCTGTGCAATGAGATGCACAGCCATTGCATTGCCTTGGCCTTAGCTGCAGGGGTTTGCCTTTAAAAAGGGGCTGAGGGGAATTCTGAACCTCTTGAAAGACAGCGCTAGGTCTTCATTCCCACTCTTCATTTCTAAACCCCTACACCTCTTATTTTTTTATTTCCTGGGCTATAACTATAAGCTGCCCGAATTGCTGGTTTTCAATCTGCTTCCCACTGGTCCCGTCGCAAAATCTGATAGACTAAATACCCTTTTCTCTGTAGAGCTGGTGCTGGGTTGAAAGTGGTGAAGGCTGAAGTCCTGCCTCGGTGTTTTGAGGTGGTGTTCCTCAGGTGACAGCGCTGCAAGCTTTCCAAACCATATTGCCACGGGAGTCACATTTGGGATCTGCTCCTTGTGGCATTTTTGTGGTGACACTCTCCAGCCAGTTCATCATCTGAAGGGAGAGAAACTGGACTCTCTTGTCTAAGAGCAGAAGGCTTTGCTGGAACTGAAGACCAGATAATGTACTGACAGGCTCACGTCCCTGTACAGGACCTGACTTTGCTGTCTTTCACAGAACATTTAAGGTAAGTTTAATGGACAGATTTCTCTATTAGTAGCTGGACTGGTACTGCCAGTTCTTTGAATCATAAACCAGGTGCAGTAATTACTGTCACACTGCTCTGTGTTGATTTTCTACCAAAGAGTATAAGACTCTTCTTGCCATTCCTACTTCCATCCCATCCATCTCTGATCAGATCAACGTGGCTGACTTTGCTTCTTTTCTGGGGTAAAAGCACATATCTTTGTAGATAGCTCAGATGCCATCTGTCAGAGGTAAATGAGGATGCCCACCTTTACATTTGCGAATGAAATAGTATTCAGGATGTTGGAGAGATGTGTGATGTTAGGGGGTAATGAAGTGAGGAGACTGCTATTGTGCCTCCATATATTAAGGTAATTGTGGCTGAAACAGGGGGGAGCAAAGCAGATCTAGGCTGAACAAATAAGTTCTCATATGTCAGCATCATGAGATGCAGCAGCTCCTATGCATCTCCACATGTCTGCCTGTTACAGGAACATGAAAATGTGTGCATGGCCACATAAACAAACACAAACACCGTGACACAGCAAAAAGTGCCTGCAAGAAGAGAGAGCTAAAAAAGACTGATGGAATGATAGCAGCATCCAAACTTCCTGCCAGGGTGTGCTGTGGGTGGCAGGATAAATCTATTTCTTCCCCTCTAGGAACAGCTGCCTGCTGGAGAGAACCAGGCAGTGTACTAGCTTAGCATTGCAGTTTATTAGAAGAGTTTCTTAATAAATGGGTCAGAGCGATAGAAGAGCCATTCCAGTGCTGAAAGCTGAGGAGCTGCTGTTCCTTGTTCATGGAGACTTGGTGGAAGAGGAAGCAGCTAAGAGACAGACTTTAGCCATGGGAGGGAAAAGGATAGGAAGCTGCATTCCAGTTGGTCCACAAGGAACATTTGTTGCTTGCAGCTTAAGGGATTTATTCCTTACTTAATGTGTTACAGCCTCAGGGAAGGTGGGAAGGATCACTCTGCTGCTTATCTGCCAGTGTATCTCTAAACTGGTGCTTGTTAGTATGGAGAAGCTGATAGCATCCCTCTGGTACACTCAGACTAGAGCTAGCAGTTGCTTGGAGTCTGTTCTCAGCCAAACCTTGTCTCCTCAGTGCTCACTGTTGCTCGGAGTCCTGTGTTTTCTGCCTTAAAAACTTTGGGCTACCTTGGCCATAATGAAGATGTCCTCGCTTGGGCTGAAGTCTGTTACCTCTCTGAGCAGCAGGTCTCTCTTGAAGGTCTTGACATGCTGCCTAATGTCTGGCTACACATAATGATCTACAGCATGATGAAACAAACGTCTCACTGCAAAAAAGGTGGGTGTTTGCTTTACTCGTAGAAGTCCCCACCCGTCTGGGGAAAGTCTAATGACATCAAAAGGGTTGGAGGACTGAATCACTGTCAGAGGCCTCCCTGTGCTCCAGTCCTACAAGGCAGCTCAGCAGAGCCCAGAGTTAGGAAAGAACCTCATAAGGGTTAAAAACATCCATCAGTGAGCACTGGCCCATGGCTGAGGCCAAGTCAGGCTCCAACAGTTGCTCTCACAGTCATCTTATTGCAGTGGAGTGGGTCAGGCATATCTCAGGCAAAGGTCTCCCACCCCAAAAGGCATATGCGAAAAGAGAAACCCTATGCAAAACATTGGTGCATCAAGCTTTCCTCAGTTTCCTTGTTCTTAGAAGTGTTTCTGGATCATTTCAATTCTTAAAAATTAAAATACTAAAGTAATACCAAAACAGTCATCAAGCATTCCCTGCACGAGAATATCTTTTAGTAAATAAAACACTTGGTAACTTTAGGTATCCCTTTTTATTTACTGCATGTGTGGTTTCCAGCAAATAAAAGTTCAGATGTGTTTTCAAGACAAAAAAGAGGTAGAAAAATATCGACAAAAATGTCATGGGCTCCTGACGAAGAAGAAATGGGTCTATTTCAGACCCTGTGAAAATGGAAGGAGACTTGAAATGTCATTCAAGATGGGTTTATGTGCCCAAAAGCTTTCCTCATTTTTTTCTTTCCCTCCAGCTATAATGATCGGTCTTTTAAAAGATATTAGCCTTATTGACATCCTTAGATGATCACAGCACAACCACCTTGCTGCCACAATCTCTAAATTCCAGCCTTCCTCCCCCTGCTCTCCCTCCTCCTCTGTGCACTGTGCCTGAGGATGCTCAGTCCTGACTCTGACCTCTGTTTGGGTAAATGCTGTCCCTGGTGTAGGGCAAGTCGCTGTGGTGCTGCTCTCAGAATGCCCTGTGCAGGCAGACTTGGTGGCTTCCTTACGCTGTGCTAACATTTCTGGTGATCCTCATAGTAAAACTTGGCAGATAACAGGGTTTTATACAAAGAGATGCACATTTCTGTGTAATTTTCTCCCTTTTGTTACTAATCATATCACTGCAAAACATAGTTTACAGCATTATAAATAGGATCTGTTGCTGGAGGGGATTGTACAGCTTCTGTCAACTTTTCAGCACCCAAATGTGAAACAGAAGCAATTAAATTCCGAGGGGAAAAAAGTAACAGCGTGGAACACATCAGAAATCAGGTCATGAATTCACACAGATGGGAAAGCCAGGAAGCAGAGGGAAAGCAGGATTTTGATTGACTCACCGTCAACAGTAAATGAGCCATTGGCGGTTTACTGTCAATTTTTTGCCTTTTAATCTTCAAGTTCCAGAGGTGATGGCACCCTCCTCAACCCACTGCTTGGGGGAGGGGAAGGAGAGGGAAGTGGGGCAGGAAAAGCCATGGCCAGAGTTCAGGTGAGAGCAGGGTCAGCATCACAGAGGGAGGAAGGCAGGTTTTTTTGTTCTCTAAATCTAATAAGCAGAGCTAAAATTAAACGATATCCAGGCGATACATTCATGAGCATTAAAAATATGCCACCCGAAAGGCATCCTGAGGTCTCCGCAGATTAAATAATAATAGCTTTGTGTTAGTAACTAGAGGTATTGGCCAGCTCCAAACCCCACAGTGGGAACTGCCATACAAACATAACTGAGTGCAATGCTTGCTCTGGGGAGGCAGGAAGGAGCAGACACCTCCCAGCTGAAGGCAAGAGCTTCTGTTTGCTCTTATAAAGCATCTGCTGAATTGCTTGTGAGGAAGGGGATGCAGTGCTCAAATCACTCCTCTCCTGTGTCAGCCCAGTGTCCTCCAGTGCAAAACCAGCTGCAAGCTGGCAGCGCACAGCAGGGCACTGCACAGGAGCTGCTTGCTAAGGCTGTGCCCAAAGGCTGTCCCAGACTCAATGGGATTTTGCAAACCACGTGTGTTTTTAGCATGTAGCAACTCAGTATAGACCTCCTTTTCGAGCAGCAGTGCAGAGCTTCTGAGAATGAAGCAATCAGTTATAAAAGTAACCTTGCAGCTAAGCTTCAAGGGGGAGTTCTGCAGGCCAGCAAATTTTTGCTGTTTATTCATTCTAGACATACTTACAGACTAATTCTCCTCTTACTCTGATTTTATATCAATTACTCACCATTGATTGAGTGGAGTTAATTTAAATTTACAGCAGTGTAAGTGAGGAAAAGCTGCTCATAATCAGCAGCAAGTTCATTTTGCCACCTTTACTCACCATGAATAGTACCTCACTCATTGAATAATCCTATAAATTCCTCTCGGGGTTTCTTGCAGAATAGGATATGTGATCCGAGTAAGGATGGCAAACACTTTTCATACTTTTCAAATCAATTACTCCAGCAGACTGGACTTGGTGATACAGCACCAGATTCTATGTGTACACCCAAGATTTATAGAGAAAAACGACCTGGTAATACTGTGTGTCCTGTAAAAAAGGAGCAAGGCCATGCCACGATTTAAACCCTTGAGTCAGAGCTGACACAAAGAATTCAAACTTAATCTGAGAGCCTCAGATGTTCAGCTATGCATTCTTCATAATATTCTTATGTGCAGATTTTAATGGCATTTCCTGCCTACTGCATGGCTTGGAGTTTGGGAGAGGTGTGATGTAAGAAAGGAGGAAAAACATTATCACAGCACTATTTGGGCAGACACCATTGGAACACTCTTTTCCATGAGAGACCATCCATTCACATTGTGTATTTTCATGTGCTTCGGAAGTGATTACTTGATTTCCTCTTACTGTTAGAAAAAGAAAATGAAATGGTATTAGAGCAGGGTAATACTTGCTAAATTTTTAACTGAGAAACCACATTCACAATGGCAGCCCTTATGCAGCCTATGCTTGTTGCAATGCTATGCTGAGATGGTAATAGCAGGGCAGCAAAGTCTTTGGATACAGCAAATGAGAACAAACCCAAATACAGCAGCCACAGATGGAGAAGTGAAAGACAAGAATTGCCTACCTCTGTAGAGCCTCAGGTAGGCAGGGACTGCCAGCAAGAGATGCCCTCAGCTCCACTGCCAACCCTTAAATGAGGTCTGGGAAGGGGTGAATCCTGCCTCCACCCCTTCCAGTTATTCAGCTGCACTGCTTGCACCTGAGCTCTCCTGGGTTGGCCCTGCCTTCCCACCTGCTCCATCACTGTTTCAGACCATGACTGAGCATTTCCACAAGGGATTTCCCTGAATGAGACCAGCTTCATTAAGGGCTGATGAACTCAGAATTCCTCAGTAGTGGATCAGTTTTACATTTCCTATGTTAAATCAAAGCTTAGAAACTTAAGAATTAAGTTATATGTTTTTGTTTTTACCAGAACAATTTTGTTATCACTCAGGAGACATAGAGAAATGTATAAAATAATTAACCACACTTATTAATCATTTGAGAATGATTTATCTTGAAGACAAACACTCAGTAAGCAGAAATTATATTAAATTCTTAATCAAACAAAATAGAAGCTTAGAACAAAAGCCCTTTTATAGGGTTATCTGATGTGATCTACAGTAGGAGATAGGATCTGTGCCTCTGCAGAGGATTGTGTATTCTTTCTGTTGAGCCAGCCATTTTGCCAGGGGATAGGCCTAAAACTGTATGTTTTTCTTGCTTTGCCAATCCAAAGGAACAGGAAAGGATGCAGAGATCAGGAAGCAGCAGAGCTGATGTCAAGAACAAGCTCAAGAGGCATGGATTGATTTCCTTCAGTTTAAGTCCTCGGCCCTACAGCAGGATCTGTTATCACTGTGATACAGGGTGGATATGTGTCCATGCACTCAGGTACGTTGCCAATTCTACTATCATGATTCAGACCCTGTTGTTACTGAGGAGGTGGAGAGGGAATCTCCCCCAGTGTAGGTGGAAGGGCGGCAGCTGGACGTGGTGCAGACACAGCCCTGGTGATGGCTGAGACCAGAGGTCAGGATTGCACAGCCTGTGCCTGGCTCTGCACGTTGCGTGACAAATGGAAATTGCTTGTCTCTACCTGACTGCATGTGTTTCCACTTGATGGGTTTTGTATTTACGTGTCTACATTGGAGGAATGTGCAAGTATGGAAGCGCAGAAATTTTCAGGACCTGTAAGCAACCTGGCTTCTTTGATTTCTTCTTTTAAAAATAGTTCTGTGATTCTTTTCTAACAGGAAAAAAAAAAAAAAAAAAAAAAAAAAAAAAAAAGCATTCTTTCAGCAAAATGAATAAGAGACACAAAGATGTTTTGATATCTGAGATGACTCCATATCAGTGAAGCCATCTCATGAGTCTCATGGTGATACTGCTGGCCACACACACTTGGCAATGAGCAGCTGAGCCAACCTTAGTTCTATATCAAGCCCAGGGAATGGTAGGGCAATTTTAGTGTGTGCAGGGCAAAGCAGGTGTTCTGTGGCATGGACAAGGCAGCAGATGTGACCAATAGGTGCATCCATAGATGTTTGTGTGGTTTGTGGTGGGCAAATCAGGAAAATGCAAATAGGAACTTGTTTACATTTGCTATTGATCTGTTAGATTATTTATTTGACCTTCTGCTTCAATTCATTGCCACTTACAGTCCTGCCTACTTAGACTGTAAACCTTTCAGGAAAAGGATTATTCCTAGCCTGGAGGCTTCTTGATATTGCGTGAATCCCCAGGTGATTCTGTGATAATAATAACAGTCAAGAAGACAGGAAAAAAAAGGTTTTAAATGCACTGTGGTAAATGCTTGCAAGGGAAGATTCATGGAAACACCAGAAGAAATGGGGTAACCTTGATATGGATACGTCTAAACTAGTAACTAAAAGAGTTGGAGAGAAAGACTGGGGAAGGACCATATAACCAACAGGCAGACAACTGAACTATATTTAAGATGGTCGTTTTTAAAAGGAAGCTTATGGAAGGGAATTTTGCTCTAGTTACAGGCAAAACAGTGGGAACTAGACTCAAAGGGCCAAATAACTCCCATCTCTGGTCTGGTGTCCAGCATACACAGGGAAAGGACACAAAGTCAGCAGCCTGTGTGATAAGAGCATCCCAAGTTCTTGCATCCCCAGGTCTTGCCATTGCTTTCCCTAGAGATGCTAAGAGCCGCTCTGAATTCCCTGCTGAGACCCTGACCTCTTGTCCTGCAGATTACACAGCTGGTTGGCTAAAACCTCTCTGGCACAGACAGCGTTCCCAAGGAATACACATGGATCTCTGCTCAGGAGCAGAGGGAGGCAGAGAGGTACAGAGAGCCCTTGGAGGCTTTCATCTGCCTTGTCAGCGAGTCTGGCTATTTCTCCCTGGCTGCAGAAGCCAGCTATGATTTAAAGTGAGTTATCAGCTTGCCTCTAATCATATTTCAGTAGTTTGCTACTGTTAATAGCTTCCAATATAGCTGATATCCAGAGGAATTCTGGACCCAGTCCTGACTGTGATACTGCTCAGGGTAACAACTCCATGCAGACAATTGCTGTTATACAGACATTTCCAAAACTGCAAGGGAAGCTCCATAACTCAGCAAACACCAAATGCAAAGTTAGCAAACACAAACCTGAGTCTTCTCTTGGGTATCCAGTGCCATCTTTAAACCCAACCTTTACAAAGCAGCAATGTTTGAGGTGGTGCACAGAATAGGTGGAGCTTTATGAACAAACAGCTAGTCAGTATTTTATTTCCTTCTCATTGTTTGGCATATGGCTGCAGGCTTTGCTTGCTGGACACAATTCAAACCATACTCTGGAGAGAAGATCATTAATTTTGTCAGAGTGGGTTTTTTGGGGGGGTCATAGCAGCAAGCTGCCAACTAACTTAGTTGCACAGCATCTCAGGTTGGTGCGGGCAGATGATGGGTTTGGGTTTCTGTTTGGGAGGCAGGGATGTTACAGTAGGGAATTTCCTAGTTTTGTGCTGCTCAATTTAAATCCCCTATGTCTAATTTTTAGGTCCGACTTAGCGTTATGAAGCATCTCTCATTTTAACCATTTATTTTATCCATTAGTTTTGGTTGGAGTCAGGGACCGAGAACACAGGGCCAACCCAATGGGTGGGTGATCTCTCCTGGTGCTTGGTTTAATCATTTTGCTTAGTACTGGGAAAATCCATCCCTCTAGACATTCAGGCATGGATTGTAGACATGAAATGTAGACATTCAGCAACATCAGCCTTGAGACCTTCCTCTTCTTTCTTTGCAGTTCCTGGTATTTGCTGTACCTCTTCATCCCTGCAATAGACAAGTAGAGATCCTATGGAAAACATCCACTCTCAGTCAAACATCTTGCTCTTCTGAAGCATAGGTCTGCCATGTGCAATGTGTGAATCAGGCTTCTGCCTGCAAATAGTATGTGATAGAACAGGAAGGGACCAGATTGCTAGAAATATGTGCAAAGGAGCTGGATTTGCTAGGTCTTCATGTTACATTTGCACCTGCTATTTCCTGCCTTCTAAATACATGACATTTCAGTATCAGCAATTTCTTCAGGGCTTTGCTTCTCTTATGTATGCTTGTGCACGTATATGTGCATAAATTCATTGGGGGTTTTTTTTGTTGGTTTTTTTTGTTGGTTTTTTTTTGTTTTTTTGTGGTTTTTTGTTTGTTTGTTTGTTTGTTTTTGTAAAAGCAAACTGAAACTTCAGAAATTCCATCGTGTGAGTTGAGCTTCATTCCTTCATGTGATTCATTGGTTACATGGGAACATTTATCCAGACTGTATAGACTTCTACCATCCGGGCTGTGGGAGTACCTGATAGCAGGAGTGCGTGGTTATCCTCCTTGTAGGTCAGCTGAAGGTCCACGCTGAAGGACAAGGCACTTGCAGGCACGTAAGCTGAAGAACAGAATGCAGAGTCCACGGAAACTTGCCGCCCATCAACGATAAGAAAGAAGAATGGACTCCTGTTGTAGAAGATGGGAGAGTGAAACAGATGCCTCGGCTCAACAAAACACCAGTACGAGCTGGTTTGGACTACCCCCCACTAAAAGGTTGGAAGTTCACAGCGGGGTAGACTACTAGCCTTCATCCAATGACCACTGGAGACCCCCACCCCATTTTTAGGACGCATGTTCAAGAGAGTCGGACAATATGTTAATAATTTCTCAGAATTCCAGGCCATTTCTGTGAAACGTAATGAATATGTAAATGTTCTGTCTGTAAATATGTACCTAGAGCTTTTCTTGGAGTGCGAGTCCTCTTGGAGGAGGAGATATCCCCCTCGCATCTGGCGCCATGACGAGCATAGCTGCTTTATAAGCTTACGTGGGTTATAGAGTTTGATTCCGCATGTCTATTCACTATGTCCCTTCACTATTAAGAGGACAAAGAACTTCTGGCACAGAAAGATGCCCACCTGCAAGGCCCAAATGTCATGCTTCTTCCTTCCTCGCTCTGCTTGGTAAAACTCAGCGTGGGGCTCATTTGGAAGGAAGGTTTGGTGTTTGGATTTCTCGGGCAGTCGTCACCTAAAGCCTGGAGTGCCTGCGTCAACTGTGGCGGTGCAACTCCCGCACCCCACATTCTCCCCCTTCTCTCAGGCCTCTCGGTGCACCTCTTCTCCTCAGACAAGAAGTGGAGGCTCTCCCCTTCCCTCGTCCCTGCTCGCTTCTGGGTAGCACGGGGCGATGGATCGGAACATCAGGGGATGCCCCCGTTGCATCCGACTCCTGGCTTTGCGCCCCATTGCCCAGGAACAGCCTCTCCCGACAGGAAGGGCTGAGATGGCTGTGCTCGTGCGGCCCGGAGAAGGCTCTGGGGAGACCTGATGGCGGCCTTCTCATCCTCGGAGGGAGCTCACACACGGAGGGACCGCGACTTCTTACGCGCCCTGACAGTGTCCCAGCAGCGGACTCGTCGCCCTGCGCACACCAAGTCGGTCATCGCCGCGTCCTTATGTACAGAGTGCAGGCCGAGGCGCTCGGCGGCTTCCATAGAAGGACGCAGTGTTTCCCGATGAGGGCCCTGGCACACGCCGCCCCAAGCAGCAGCGGACACCGGGCGGCACCGCCGGACCACACGAACGCGCAGCAGGCACAGGCTCCGGCCCTGCACGGCCTCCTGCACGCCCCTCCCCTCCACCCCTCCTATTGGCCAGCCCTTCCCCATTCAGCCATCTGATTGGTTTTCAC
This sequence comes from Coturnix japonica, assembly GCF_054131305.1. Lineage (NCBI taxonomy): Eukaryota > Metazoa > Chordata > Aves > Galliformes > Phasianidae > Coturnix > Coturnix japonica. The sequence goes on along the minus strand of NW_028188943.1, from coordinate 3,334,018 downwards.
TGCTGCCTATTATTGGCGCGCCCTTCATCCGGCGCGTGGAGGCGTGACGTCACTCGACACGACGCGCCGCGCGGTGGATGGGGGTGAGTGTCACATGACCCGGGGCCACGGCGGTGCGGGGCTGAGGGGAGTGAGTGGTTGCGGGGCTGGCGGTGCGTTACGGGGCGTGGGGGGTCCCGTAGGGCTGGGAAGGGACTGCGAGGCGTTCCGATGGAGCTGCGGGTGCCTGGACGTGTTTGGGGTCCGCGTGGGGCTGGGAGGGGGGCGGGGAAGCGGGGGGTCTCGTGAGGCCGGGGGAGCGCGTGGCTGTTATGCGGGGCTGTTATGCGGGGTATTCCCCTGAGACTCGGGAGAAGGGGCCGGGGGTCTCCGTGCCCGACAGGGCTGTTCTCCCCGTGATTCCCCCTCCTCCCTTTCGTTCTGCTCTTGCAGACCATGGCTGCCCCTCTGTCCCCCACGGTGGTGCTGGGCGAGGCCTCGGAGAGCGACTCGGAGCCAGAGCCGGGGGGGACCGCAGCCGGGACCCGTGCGGTGGGGCTGAAGGTTCCTGGGGAGGCGTCGGAGACTGAGGAGGAGGAGGAAGAGGACGGCGTGTCCCGAGTGCCACTGCCGGGGGTGTCCCGGGGGGGCACCTCACTGCTGCAGCAGCGGCTGGGGGCGGGAGAGGGGCGGCTGCGGGGTGCGATGGCTGAGGCGCTGGGACGCGGTTTCAGTGGGGCTGCGCGGCTGCTGGAAGGCCACGAAAAGGGGGAAGCGTGTGTTTGTGTGTGTGTGTGTGCGTGAGTGTGTGCGCGTGTGTGTGTGTGCACGTGCGTGTGTGCGTGTGTGTGTGTGCGCGTGCATGTGTGTGTGCGTGTGTGTGTGTGTGTGAGAGTGTGTGTGCGTGTGTGTGTGTGTGTGTGCGTGTGTGTGCGCGTGCATGTGTGTGTGCGTGTGTGTGTGTGTGAGAGTGTGTGTGCGTGTGTGTGTGTGTGTGTGCGTGTGTGTGCGCGTGCATGTGTGTGTGCGTGTGTGTGTGTGTGAGAGTGTGTGTGTGTGTGTGTGCGTGTGTGTGTGTGTGTGTGTGTGTGCGTGTGTGTATATGTGTGAGTGTGTGTGCGTGTGTGTGTGTGCGTGTGTGTGTGTGTGTGTATGTGTGAGTGCGTGTGTGTGCGTGTGTGTGTGTATGCGTGTGTGTGTGTGTGTGCGTGTGTGTGTGTGTGCGTGTGTGTGTGTGCGCATGCATGTGTGTGTGCGTGTGTGTGTGTGTGAGAGTGTGTGCGCGTGTGTGTGTGCGTGTGTGTGTGTGCGCGTGCATGTGTGTGTGCGTGTGTGTGTGAGACTGTGTGTGTGTGCGTGTGTGTGTGTGCGTGTGTGTGTGAGACTGTGTGTGTGTGTGTGTGTGTGTGTGTGCGCGCGTGTGTGTGTGCGTATGTGTGTGTGTGCGTGTGTGTGTGCGTGTGTGTGTGCGCGCGTGTGTGTGCGTGTGCTTTTGTGTGTGTGTGTGCGTGTGTGTGTGCGTGTTCGTGTGTGCGTAAGTGTGTGTGTGTGTGCGTGTGCGTGTGTGCGTGTGTGTATGCGTGAGTGTGTGCGCGCATGTGCGTGTGTGTGCATGACTATGGAAAAAGAAAAGATGATACAAATGGGAATTTGGGAAAATGAAATGGGAAAATGGACATTATCTGATGGATGGGTGGTTTTACCAAAATCAGTAGCTATGAGGGTGTTACGGAGGTTCCATGTTACATTGGGGTACTCAGGCCTTAGTGGATCAGTTTGCCAATAATTATATGTGTACAGGGCTACATAACATAGCAAAGGGGATTGTTAATGGATATATGACTTGCTGGAGGGTGAATGCAAAGAATATGAGAAAAAGAATCCCAGGAGGGCGAGAATTGGCTTATCAACCCTTCGCAAGGATCCAGTTGGACTTTACTGAACTCCCTAAAACTGGGAGATATAAATATTTATTAGTGATTGTAGACCATCTTACAAACTATGTTGAGGCATTCCCTAAAGCACAAACAGTAGTGAAGGTACTATTAGAAAATATAATTCCTCGATATGGAATTAGAGAAGCAATAGATTCTGACAAGGGACCTCATTTTGTGTCAAAGGTTACACATGACACAATGAAAATTCTAAGGATTAAATGGGAATATCATATTCCTTGGCACCCTCAGAGCTCTGGTAAAGTAGAATGAATGAATGGGGAAATTAAAAAACAACTTAGAAAATTAATGATAGGAACTAAGACATCTTGGATAAAATGCTTGCTGTTAGCTCTGTTAAATATATGTGTGAAGCCCAGAACTGATCTGGGAATTTCACCTTTTGAAATGCTGTATGGTATGCCCTATAATTCTTGAAATACCTCTTGGTCACCCCCATTTACAAGATGATCAATTAAAATCTTATACAATTAATGAATGGGTGCAAGGAACTACAAGAAGGATCTGATTGCACAGCAGTCCCCATTGGAGATAGCAATCCATAGGATACAGCCAGGGGATGGGGTCCTAATAAAAACTTGGAAAGAAGCTACACTAACACCACAAGGGGAAGGTCCCTATGTTGTTTTATTTACTGCAGAAACAGCTATTCGAACCGCAGAGAGAGGATGGACTCATGCCAGACGTGTTAAAGGACCCATCGGTGACGAGAAGTGGGAGGTAGCTCCCGGGAGTGACGACTTGAAACTCACACTGCGACAAGCCCAATGGGTATTCCAGGTAAAGGCTTCCCCTGAAGAACACTACTGCTGCTGAGAAGAACTAAAAAAACCCCTCGTAGCTGGTTGCAACCCAGTTGACGAGTGAGGCAGAGGAGTGAACTGTGGGGAAAGATGGGCCTTAGGGGTATCCATTGGTACTTGGGGATTCTCACAGTGATCACATTTTGTATAGCAGCACAGCGCCACCCACACCAAGCTTCCTTACATCCCTGTGTGACCTGGTACCTATACAGCCCAGTCTAAACCAAAAGGGTTACTATTTTTGCCTAAGCTCAAACCCAGGGAGGGGATACTGTAACCACCCAGGCTCATATTACTGTGCCTATTAGGGATGTGAAACTATTGCCTCAGATTGGGCACCTGGGGCTGGGCAGGATAAATATCTACAAGCAGGGCATGGACCCTATGGGTGCATACCTCCTAACCGAAACCCACAGTTGGGAAGATGGGCTGGGTGGGGATTAAAGACAGAGAGAGAGAGAGAAACATCTGCCAGCAACTATGGATAAGTGTAACAAATCCAGATAACCCAGTGTGGCTGTTAGGGAAAATATGGGGTGTAAGTGACTTGCGGAATCAAACTCTATAACACATAGATGGGTTATAAAGCAGGTATGTTTATTCCAGCGCTGGGTGCAAGCGGGATAGCTCCACCAAACTTGCACATGGACTTGTAAAATCTTGACACAGATATAGGTACATCTCATACATAGTCAATGATTTCTCAGAATTCTGATAAATATTCAATAGTTGTTTAGCATGCAGACCCCCTCTTGTTCTTATCAGGGGGATGCAACTCCTCTTCTGGTATTTACAACATCTATTCTCCTCCTTGCCTGATGTCTTCTGTGAGGTCTCACTCCTTATCTGCATCCTTCCTGCTCTCCCAGGCCCCTTGTTTCCTTTAAACAAAGAGGGAAGGAAGGGAGGGGTGCTCTGGGGGGGGAATGGGAGGGGTGGAGGAGGGTTGATGTCAGACTGTGAAATCAATTTTTTTAATCTTAATTCTGCTTCAGAAACAACATCTGATTCCCATGCTCTCTGCTTGGTATTTTGTCTTTTGATGCAAACACGTAAGCCACATTGGTGCCTGGTTCAGCAGTTCAGCTTCCTTTGCGCCCTTTGCCTGGTTGTAGGGAAGGTGGCAGGCTCTGATTCAATGAGGGTGTTGTATGGACACAGTATTTATCGCCATGTATCCAAAGGTGCAACAGTTTCTGGAGACCCGGGTGGGATCCTATAGGTGATGGTTCTCTCGCCACCAAGCATCCAGTTGCCAGCAGTGGGTGAGTTCACTGGGACTTTGGGGATGGGAGGTGCCAATTAGCAAGCCTTCAATATCTGCTACTAAAATCAGGCTTGGAAGCACGTTACACGTGGGAAATACACTTGGTGCAGGAAAGGGGATTTCCTTAGCCATCAAAAAAAGATGAAACTGCAGATCTATCAACAAAAATGTAAGCACGTGACACTTGACTTGGCGGGTCTGTGGGAAGGTCAGCTTCTCCGTGTTTGTATTTCAGCCATCATCCTCCACACTGGAGAGGATTTATCCGCTTGGCTTGCTTAATTGCAGCACGTTTCACACGCGTGGATAACCTGTGCATATTGCGTCACTACCTCTGTGGCCTGAGGTGGTGCACCAGGCTGGAAATAAATAATGCCTTCTTGGGGTTGTTGAAGCTCTGCAAAAGTTTGCCAAGCAAAGTTGTGGATGCTCCATCCCTGGAGGTGTTCAAGGCCAGGCTGGATGGAGCTCTGGGCAGCAAGACTCTGTGGGTGGCATCTCTGCCCGAGGCAGTGGGGCTGGGGTTCTGAGTTCTTCACTGTCCCTTGCAAGCCAAGCCATTCTATGATTCTGCATTTCTATGATGTAAGCACCAGCCCCACAGCCCTGGTGCAGTGCATCACAAGAGCAGCAGCCTGCGGGGAGCCGCCACCCGGAATCACAGAGATGTGAGGTCACAATGCCCCATCCTATGACTGTGCTGAGCTGCGTCATGAGCTCACAAGGCCTGGCTGCAGGCTTGGCTCAGTGCGACACTCACTGTGGCTGCAGCGGTGGTGTTGGAAGCGTGGTGCAAGTGTGGGGGCGGCCATGGACCCTGCCCGCCTTGTCCTCTTCCTCCTATTGGTGGCCATGAGTTTCCAGGAGAGCTGTGCTGCTCCGTGGCGAGCACGGGGAGCAGGTGAGTGGGTAGAGATGGGACCCAAACTGAGCAGCGCTGGGAGCAAGAAGTCAGGCTGTGTCCCCACGGCCCTGTAGTACACTTGCCTGGGGCCTGCCTTCCATGGGGGTGTTGCTGGGTAGGGGGTGATGGGCAGCACTGCAGGAGCCGGGCAAGAGCCCGTGGCTGCGCTGCTCCCCAGGGCTGGCTCCAGCCATGCCAGGCTGTAGCTCTGCTAATTGCTGGCTGCAGCACAGCCTTCGTCCTGGGAGATGCCCGGGGAGAGTTCAGAAGAGGCGTGCTGGGCATGCATGAGCATTTCTGCTTCAGGCTCATGGCACTACCCAGTTTCCAAGCCAGAGCCCCAGTCCACAGCCCAGGGGAAGAGACAGGTGTGCTTTCCTCCAGTGCCTCAGTGTGACCTTGCTGTCCATCAGAGGCCTCCCAGTAAGAAAGCCCTGGGGGGCTGCATCTTCCACGTAATCTGTGAGAGATGTGGCACGTGGCCCGGAGAGAGCACTGCATACGCTGCCAGGTGCCAGCCTACGGGTCATCCCGTCCACCCTGCAACTTTGGAAATCATGACCTGAGTTATTCTCCCATGCCCCACATCCAGTTACTGAGGGAGAAGGAGATCACACCATATAGTGTATATAAGTGGGAACTTCTCTCATCTGTTCTTGATTCTAGATGATGAGCTTCGTGCTCCCTTTCCGGATGCTCCTTTGGATCCGGACTTCATGCCTGTGCCTGGGGGACAACCCAGGGGTAAGTTGTGAGTGTCTGTTTCCTTGCAGACTGAAACGTTCATGCTCTCAGGCTTCATTTCCCCTGTATGCTCTGCTCTGCTACTCAGTTGATGCTGTAGTGTGTGACTAAAACTTTTCATGGGTCTTTGGTTGCAGAAGTGCCCCCAGTGTGGGCCTTGCCCGGTCATCGGTTTCCTCCTGTGCTGGAGCCCAGCTGGAATCCCAGCAGTGAGTACTCTGTCTTCACTGGCTTGGCTGACTCGCCGCTGATCTTCAGATCTTCATGCACATGATATTTAACTTCATACATTCTGTTAAGGTCCGGAAAGAGAAGAGGATGAATCCAAACAAGGAAAATACTCTCAGGGCTCATCCCGTCTCCTGAAGCGACTGCTGAAGGAAATGGAGAAGGCAGAGCGTGGTGGGTATACTTCAGTCTGTTCACTGTGGGACCTGGGAAGCTGAGGTGTGATATACAGGTGTGGGCAGGCTGTAGCCTGCACAGCAGGAAGGGATGGGTCAGAGCCGTGCTGCAGCCGTGTTCCATGTATCACCTTGCAGGTGCTGTCAAGCACCAGAGCTGGTCTGCTGCCAGATGGTCTGCATCCAGCCAAGACCCAGAGGCAGCTGCTCCCCCAGCACAACCATTACTTGTCAGAGCTGCTTTGTGCAGTCATTGGCACCCAGATGGCAGCAAGTGGCAAAGTGGCAAGCGCTGTGCTTCTGTTCATCCAAAGCCCTCCGTGCAGCTGAGCAAGTTCAAGGCAGGAGGAGCATCCCGAGCAGGGTTGGCTGCCTTTGCTAATGCTGGAAATGAGGTGGAGATGCTAATTCTGAAGGCTTGGACTGTGTGTTAGAGCTTGGATTTCAGCCTGCAGCTACCTGGCTGTGACGGGCTGGTGACAGCACAGAATGTGAGGGCCTTGCACAGGAGCTGATTCCTCAAGAGGTGTGAGGGAGTCAGCATTGTCCAATAGCTGGGAGGGCCCAAATGCCCTTGGGTAACAGAGGGGCTCACAGTGTACTTGGGGGGGGCCCTGGACTTTACCTGAGTTCAGGATTGGAGAAGCTCAGTTTTTGATGAGGGCACGTGACATCCCAATCCTACTGCCCTGCTTTCTTTCTAAAGGAACGGACCAACAAAGTGAGCGGGATGCACTCCAGGAAGGTGGATATCCCACACTGCCAGTCCCGGATGCGCTGCAGGAAGGTGGATATCCCACACTGCCAGTCCCGGATGCGCTGCAGGAAGGCAGATATCCCACACTGCCCGTCCCGGACAGAGGAATGCAGGCAGCACCAACCAGCATGCCAGGTAATTTTTGTCCCATGATCATACGGTGTCACAAACCAGAGTCACTGCGTGCCTGCAGGCTCTTGCTGCCAGCTCTTGCACACCAGGTCAGCAGCCAGACCTGAGCGTGTGAGCATAGAGCACATGTAAAAGAAGCAGGAGTGTTTCTCCCCTGGGCTGGCTCTGGCTGTGCCCTGTGCTGGCTGAAGCCTGACCTTCAGCCTGGGGAGCGTCCCACAGGGGGAGCTCAGGACACGCATGCCGGGAAAAGCGTGAGGGATTCTGCTCTGTAGCTCTCCCCACGGACCAAGCCCAGACCCCAGAGTACAGCCCCAGCTCTCGGCCCAGAGGAGGACACGGTAGTGCCTGTGCAGCCTCTCCGTACCCAACGAGAGGTGGAAGCAATCCTTCTTGTCCTCCGGTGATTCGGCACCAGAGACGGAGGCACCCACTGACAAAATGACCTCTTGGGTCCATGAAGCACACTGAGAGATTATCTGTAGCGCAGCTGAAGGTAACGTGGGACATTGTCTCATTTCTTCCAGGGATGAACACAGGCAAAAGCACAGAGGCTGCTGCTGACACATCTGTGCGGAAGCGCCACATTCCGGTGACGGTCTCAGCGATGCTGCTGCCTGCACTGGTGCTGGCCGTTGGTTTTGGGATATGGGTGCTCAAAGACTACCTGTGAGTTGGCCTTTCCCCAGAACACCTTATTGCTGCATTTGGCAATGAAGCATTTGTGGTGCCAGGATCCTGGACGGCCAAATCAGCCGCTGGCAGTACACTGCCAGGACTTAGGTTGCAAAGTCTTTCAAGTTTCCCCTTATTTCCTGTCAGTGAGTAGTGCTTTCTGAAACTCATTCTCACAGAGCACGCAAGAGGGAAAAGAGAGCAGCAGAAGCAGCAGATGGAGCTGGGGAAGGCAACGAGACAGACTGTGACCCAGTCAAACAAGAATCTCCGTAATAGCTCCAGTCCGTTCCATTCTGCCATTGAAGAGGCCCGAAGTCTTCAAGGTCATCTGGAAGACCTGGAGCTTGAACTGAAAGCCATGAAAGAGATCCTTGGGAACAGTCCTGAGTGCTGCCTTCTGTCAGAGGATGGCCCTGAATGTGAGAGCAGAGCTTTTGTCCTTCATCCTGCGTTCTCCAGGACAGGTATCACCAGCAGTTTGAAGATTCTTAGCTCGACACAGCTACATTCCTGTTGAGGGTCCTAATGAGGACCCAGAAAACGAGCTTCCTCTGACTGCCGGACAAAACGTAATGTCTTTGGAGATGTGGGTGAGAATGGCTGGTTTCAGGGAGAGCTGACAGATGGCACAAGAGGACTGGTCCCTTCCAATTTGATTGCGGAGCTTTCAGATGATGAACTGGATACACCTGGAGATCCTGTCAGAATTCCTGCATTGCTCCATCTGCAAGACTACCATTGCTCCACTCAATGGAACAACTCGATGTTGAGCAGAATGTGGTTGAGCTCCTTCGGGAACTCTCTGAGGCGACTGACAGCGGAACTGCAGAGCTTTATTGTATATTAAAAATAACCAAACAACTGTCCCCTCCCTCTCCCTTCCCGTCGCACCCCTCCCCCCCCTCCCCCCCCCCCCCCAAAAAAAAAACAAAAAAAAGACAAAAAAAAACCCCAAAAACCCTAAAAAAACAACAAAAAACAACCCACCCCCAATAAAACAAAAAACCAAAACCAATTAAAATCTCAACGCTGTTCTTTTTCTGGGATACACTGAGGTGATGCTTCTTCTAGCTTAGACTTTGCAATGAGTTTGTGTCACGGAGTTCTCTCTAGAGCTCACTCGGTGACAGTGGGAACAAACCCAGGGAGAGAAGGAACAAAGAACCTCCCCTCTCTAACAGCGCGGTGCGGCGCGGCCGAGAGGGGAAGAGAAGGGAGATTGTGAATGGGTCTAGGAGGGAAAAAATGAAAAAAAACCAACGATCTGAGAATGAACAGCAGTTTAACGAACCCAGTGACACTAAACAACAACGATGTTGCAGAACGGCGGGAGAAAAGCAGACGACCACACCTGTCATTGACATGATCAGCGAATCTCGTTTATTCCTTGCCTGCGTGTACCTTTATAATACGGATAATTAGCTCATACATATTGCAAAAGTGGAGCTCATCATTGGTTCCCAATTACATACCATCCCCGAGTATCTTAACAGCTTGTCGTTATCATCCTGAAAGATACTCCCTTGCTGAGTTCCCAGAACCATGGCTAGTTTCTAACCATCACAGGGCATCCTGATGTTCTCACTGTCCTTGCAGGTGTTATGGCTGCTTGATTAACCGCACCGTGTTTACGACCCTTCTCAGCTAACTAGCTGTAAAAAACACTCTCTACAGGACCCCACAGATTACCTTCAGAATTCAACAGTTAGTTCTGTTTCCTTTCTGAGTGCATAACAACCTGAGCAAATGAATTGAATGACGTGGCTTGTTAGTCTGGTACAAACTCTGCTGTACACTGGAACTTGGTCCATTTGTAAGCAGGACTTTGTCCATCTCTGCAGGACAGCAGAAATCCCTTTGTGCTAATCATGATGCCAAGAAGCAGAATGCGGCAAATGGCAGATGATCCAACTGCTTCAGGTGTTCATTGCCTTAAAACTGCGAATAATTTTGGACTGAGAGTTTGTAAGCAGAACGGAGCTCTTAAAGCTGTCAGAGATTATTTCTGCACTGTTCAGTTCTATCTGCATAACATACACAGGATCTCAGAACTGCGTTGCTTGAACTGGTGGAACTTGTTGAAGTGAACTGGGATGAGCAAGTTTTAGAACTTAGTCAGAGTGCTGTAAAAAATGGATAATCTCATGAGTATTAAGGTACAGGATTGCTATTTCTGCACTGAATTTGTTTTTATTTTACATGGCTGTGATCTGAAAGTTGCTTGAAACGCAGGCACCTAGGCACTGTTGTGTAACTGAATTTCACACATGATAGGTCCTGAAATATCCTGGAATCTAAAACTCTGACTTCTTTTAAGTCTGCTGCTTGAGTATAATCAGGGTCATAGTGTCTGTGTGCAGTGTTTCTTTCCCTGCAATGCTCCACATCATTTCATTTTGGGAATATTGAAGGAAATGGACTATATGCCATAACTGTTGTTAGAACAAAGTATGTCTGGTGTGATCTTATGCATAGGTTCTGTAACTGCTCTTCACAGCTCAGGTGTTTGACCTTCCTTTTAGTGAAGTGATGAAATACTGCTGGTTTCTATTTGTGCTTCTAGACACCTTGAAGCTCTTAGGAAGAGAACAATTGTCTCCAGTTCTTTTCAATGATATCAGTAACAGCTCGAGTGCTGCTGCCCACTAGGTAGACCCAAAGAAGCAGATTACAGTGAAACAACACACGAGCTGGACCTGCACGAGGATCACTTGCAAGACAGTGGCTCTGTTGCTTGAAGCCTATTTGCTTCTTCCTGCCGCCACTCTATTACCAAATATCAACAACCTCTTTCATGATTCAACTTGCAAACGTTTGACACTAACCCTTGTGTTTCTATGCCTTCCTAGGTGATTCGAGCCCTTGTCAACCCCAGAGATCCAAACCAAGTAGTGATGTGCAGTGTGTTTCCATCAATGGAGAGTTCTTATTAAGCACGAATCGCTGCAATTCGGATGACAGCCTTCCACATGGTAACAGTGATGGACACAAGGGGCTCATCCACGTTCATGCTCTCATATCTCCTGGCTCTGCTGAAGATGCTGACCTGAGCCTGCCAGACACAGCAGTCGCCTGCCTGGATTGTGACCCAGTGCCTTTGCAGTGCTGCCCATCCCAAGCACAGCCCGAGTGCCCCAGCAGCAGCACCACCATGCAGGAGCAGGTCAGCATCAGTGAGGTGAAGCTGAGCATCTTGGGTGGGGACTTAGAGTCAGGCTGCCAGTCCCAGGCACCAGGCAGCAGCACCAGCTCTGAGCCACTCTCATCTTGACAAGAGGAGTCCCATCTTCACCCTTGACCTCTCAAGCCCTCCTGTCTTTTATTGAATAAAGTCACTCTCATGCTCAGTCATCGCCTTGACTGCATTCTGAGCCTTCATTCACAGGGATTGGGATGAATGCAACAAACAGCAAGGCAGCTCAGCTTGCAATGCTATGGCTGTGGGGTTCGTGCAGGCAGAGCTCTGGGTTCCCATTTTGCCTGGCTTTGGGATGTCTGCAGCAAGATCTCTACCATTTTGTATGGGAGCAAATAATCTCTAGCATCCAGGTTGCTGCTCATGATAATCCCAGTCTTCCTGGCTGTCACTTTGTGATACTTTTCAAAGCCTTTTGATACTCTCTGATGCCTTGGCTGCTCCCTAACACCTCTGTCCTCCTGCCATGTTGACTCATGTCTCCCACTTTTAAGCTGGCTTTGCAGATCATCTCCAGCCCTGTCATCATCACGCTGCAGCAGGAGGTGCTCACCTGGCCCAGTGTCTGGCAGTACTGCTTGTTCTGCAGATGAGCAGCTGCCTCCTCATCTCTTCAGCTACAGTAGTTTTTCTCAGGGCAGTTAGATGCAGTCATGCTGCTCTGGATTTGGTGTGTTAAATCCATGCTGCATGGCAGCAGTCAGTGCAATACAAAGGTGTTCTGTGTGCCACAGCATTTCTCCAGGGGCTGCCAAAGGTAGAAGCACAACACAGCACCATCCTTCTGACAGTAATGTCTGTGAGTGTTAGACATGTGAGCACTGCATCATCCCCAGCGTGTCAGTGCTTTTCCACACCAACCTGACTCTCACACTCTGCACTGAATGTAACTCTGCTCTTGTGGAGACAAATGCTTTCTGTCACATCCTCCATCCCTGCAACCATTTGCCGGTAGGCAGCTCTTGCAGAAGAATCAAGCAGCAGAACCTTTTGCTCACCCTACAGCATGCAAATGCTATGAAAGCAGAAATAACCTGGCGTGCTCTGGGTCTGCAAGGCTGCACAGATGGGAGAGGTAGATTCTGTTTTTGCAGTGGAGGTTTCCAGTATTTTCAGTACATAGTGTAGGCCCTAACTGAATGTATAACCCTCTTGTAAAACAGCTGTATAAGTAGTTTTTGCACCAAGAAAGTTGCTGAACAGAGTTAAGTTCAGACTGGGGGAGTTCTGACATGGGGAGAATTGAGACAAGCACAAGATAAATACACAGGGTGGGTAGAGCCCAGCACAGGACAGAATGAATGTACTGACTTTTGGAAACATCGCCCTTCTCTCTCTGCAGAAAAGTACAAGGCAGACCTAAAAACAAGAGGTTGGTAATTGACCTTATATGGAAATGAATCCTAGCAACAGTCTTGAGGAGTCTGTGAGCCTGAGATGCTCAACCAATGAGAGCCATGACAGTATTATTTGCATTGGGTTTAGGGCATAGAACAGAATTGATTTCACTGACTGGTGTGCAGTTTCTCCCTTGCCAATAGGGGATGTGCGCGCAGTATTGCAATGATGAATAAGCACTGCTGCTATCGCTGCCATCTTTGCCTAACTAGAAATCTTTGACTTTGAGAGTTTCTCACACAAGGGGAGAGGGTAAGAAAGTAAAGAGGCACAGAAAACTAAGGGAAACTGCTCTTCTTATCTATAAAAATTGATACAATTGATGCTGTCGTGCATTTATTTATTTATTTTTAATTTTTTGCCAATGTCAGTTAGATTGTTTTAAAATATCCACACACCAAAATCTGACTACGAAGCAAATTTAATGAAAATGAAATGAAGGTGAGTTAGCGGAAAGCACAAGGCCATATTATATTAGGCTCTAGCAAATTTACAGGCAGTCACTGCACAAAGAGGTAGATCTGAGTTGCACATTATATGATTCCCACAAAGATTAATGAAATCTGAAGCTTTCAATGTATTTTTTTAATTCTTTTTTCATTTCATTTTTAAACACCTGACCCAGACCCCAACCCTCACAGGAGCTGTAAAGATAACAGCACTAACCCGCAATGTAACTCTAATCCTAACCCTTACCCTGATTCTAAAATTGTCTCTAACTCCAAATGTAACAACAAAAATGATGCTAGAAGTTTGTAGCAAAAGGAACCTTTACCCTGATCATAATCCAAAAAAAAAAATCATTATGGTAACAATAATCTTTACCTTAAGAGTAATATTAATCAGAGCCCAGATGATGCCTGCATCCAATCAGAAGCATGCTTTGTATTATTTAAGAGTTGTATTTTTTCCAATGAACTCTCTCTATTATCACGTTTATAAAGTAACAGAGTCTGTTCTTTTTCTCCTGACACTATGCCTTACTCCTGACATCCCCTGGAAATGACCCAGATAGGGCACCATCAAAGTAATGCTAATAGTAATGTCAATCCTAAGGGTATCTCTAGCCTCAGTGTTAATGGGACGCTAACAACAATCCCAACAGCCTTAAACATTCTGGTGGTGTGAAAGAGGTGCTGCCTTGCACATGCTGGGCAGTCCCATTGCCTGTTAAATGCAGGCGGCAGGGTAGAAACATGATGCCCGTGGTCAGAATGCCCTGTGGCAGATCCTGGCACCGGAGAACTGACCGGAGAACCATGAGAGAACTGACAACAAATCACTCGACATCAGAACTGACCCAGTGGTTATTTACAAGCCTTGGGTGACCCAGACAGGATCTCAGAGTGGTGAATGTAGGTACAGAAGTTGTTACTACTCTGTTTTCTTCTAAAAGCTGCTCAGCTGCTTTGCGTTTCAGACCATCCCTGGCTTCACTGTGTGCATCTGTCCAATTGATACCAGGTGGTTTTTTTTCATCTCAGAAGTTGGGGGGGGGGGGGGCGGGGGGAGGAAAGGGACATCAATTCAATTACTCATTTATTTATTGACAGAGATTCACGTTTGCTACGTTTGGAGAAGTTTTTATTTGTTTGCTGTGGTTTGGTTTTTTCTTTTTTTCTTTTTTTTTTCCCCTTCCCTCCTCTTCCATCTTTGTGTTCTTCCCCTATAATCAAAAGAGAACGGATCCCCAGGGTCTGTCCCGCAGACGTTCTTTCCGTGGTCTCTGCTGCCACCTGCTGGCCAATACACGGAACTGCCACTGTTGGGCGTTTGGTGCAGCAGGAAGCACAACGCAGATCTGAGTTCTGACCGGTCTACGCAGCAAATCCGCCAATCTTTATTGTGATAAGTCCTCCAGACAAGAGCATAAAGTCTTTGCCTGAGGGCAGGGTGAGTAGTAATGGATGTCAGTTTTGAAATTTCCGGTCCATTCACCACAGCGCTTTCTGTCTCCATGTCCCATAACCAGAGCAGCTATGCTGGCATGCTCTCTTGGTTTCTGTCTAAACCACTGTACTATATCCATCAGTTCAGCTGCTGTATTATGGGCAGCAGGGTTTGGGGGGTTGGACACTGGTCAGGGCACTCCCACCAACCTATCCTGTAATTTTTTTTTTTCATTTTTGGGTTACAATCAGTCAGATCTCAAATAGATCTAGTCCAAATGGAACCTCAAAATCTGACCTTTTAGTGCCTTCATTTACAGAGTCCATTTTATACAGATTCCCTTGTACAGGGCCCCCATGGTCCTCCAGAGAGTTGTTACTGATCTTCCATAGGAGAATGATTGAATTAGGTTTTTTTCCCATCAAAACTGCCACCTGTCTTTCCAATTTTTCAACACTATCATTCAATAGCTGATTTGCATCAGCCTGAGCCTCTTCAGTTATGTTCAGACAGTTCAAGGCCATTAAAAGTGGCCATGCCACCATGAACGCAGCTAACTGTCATTCTCAAGTTGTAAGTATGTCTTTTCTAAGACCATGGAAATACTCAGTCAGGTGGGCCAGGGACTCATGGACCCTCCCTCCGTCCCACACAGGGCCCCATTTTTCAGTGACAGAAGCAGTGCTGCATTTTGAGGATCCTAGGAATCCCAGGACATGCCCTGACAAAAGGTCATTCAAAGGGGTAGTCTTTCCCCATCCAAACCACCCCATTGATATTCACAGAATCACAGAATTGTAGGGGTTGGAAGGGACCTCCAGAGACCATTGAGTCCAACACCCCTGCCAAAGCAGGCTCCCTACACCATGTTGCACAGCTCGGCATCCAGGCAGGTCTTGAATATCTCCAGAGAAGGAGATTCCACAACCACCCTGGGCAGCCTGTTCCAGTGCTCTGTCACTCTCACCATAAAGAAGTTATTGCACACATTAGTGCAGAACTTCCTATGGTCCAGTTTCTGTCTGTTTCCCCTTGTCCCTCCTCCACAAACTGCTGAAAAGAGTCTGGCCTCACCACTATGGCTCCCACAACTCAAATATTTATAGACCTGGATCAAGTCCCCTCTCAGCCTTCTTTTCTCAAGGCTAAACAGACCCAGTTCCCTAAGTCTCTCCTCATAGGGGAGATGCTCCAAGCCCTTCACCATCTTTGTGGCCCTCCACTGGACTCTTTCTAAGAGATCCCTGTCTTTTTTGTACTGGGGTGCCCAGAACTGGACACAGTATTACAGATGAGGCCTCACCAGGGCAGAGTAGAGGGGGAGGATCACCTCCTTCGACCTGCTGGACACGCTCTTTTTAATGCACCCCAGGATGCCATTGGCTTCTTTGGCTACAAGGGCACACTGCTGGCTCATGGTCAATCTGTCGTCCACCAGGACGCCCAGGTCCCTCTCAGCAGAGCTCCTCTCCAGCAGCTCTTCCCCCAGCCTGTACTGGTGCATGCAATTATTTCTACCCAGGTGCAAGACTCTACACTTGCTTTTGTTAAACCTCATCCGGTTTCTTACTGCCCAGCTGTCCAGCCTGTCCAGGTCTTGCTGAATGGCATCACAGCCTTCAGGTGTGTCAGCCAATCCTCCCAACTTCGTGTCATCAGCAAACTTGCTGAGGGTGGTCATTGATGAAGATGTTGAACAAGACCGGACCCAGCACAGACCCCTGGGGGACGCCGCTAGTTACAGCCCTGCAGCCAGACACTGCACCGCCAACGACAACCCTCTGCACTCTGCCATTCAGCCAATTCTCAGCCCACTTCACTGTCCAGTCACCTATCCCATACTTCCTCAACTTTGGTATAAGTATGTCATGGGAGACTGTATCAGTTATAGAGGTTATAGAGTTCAATTCCTGTAGTCAGTTTGGCGGACCAGGTGGGACCAGCTCTGTTCGCTGCAGGACCAGCTGAGAGGGAGACACTTTTGGCGCACCCTGAGATTTCTCTGAAGGACTCCCTTCCTCACCTGATCACTGCAGGGACAGACAAGGACCACCCATAGGTGGACCAGGTATGTGTATGGTAAGTGGAGCCCATATGTCTTGAGGAGACATCCTACACAGTTTACAGCCATACGTGCTGCTCCCAGGGAGGTGAGCTCATGGCTTTGGTTGCCAGCTGGGGTAGGAAGACTCCTTGGGTGAGTTCCTATGAAAGGGAACTGTATGTCATATGAATGGAAACAAGAACAAATACTCTCTCCCAGGTGGTTGGCAATAGGAGGGACCTAGGTTGGTCTCTCCTACGGGTATGGGATATAATGGATAGCCTGTCAAATGGTAGCCTGGGTTCTCCAAGTTGTAATCACAGGGCTTATAGGTTGTATGTTCAATATTATCATCTGCTTTGGTACCGTGTGTCAAGACAACTCTGGGAAAAACATTAACGTATGCAACTGGTCAACCAGAGTATGAGTGTTATTAAGATTCCAGCTAGAAAAAGTTGTCAGCATTGTGTAGTATGAATTAACCATGGTTTTTGATCTAAATGTCAGAGTGAGTGTGGTGTGAGTGAGACACAGAACAGCTGCAGGGTGAGTGCCGAGTCCCGACCCGTGTTTCCTTCCTCCTGTGAGGGAAATGGCCAGACACGGACAAAGTGAAAGACTGTGTTGTCTGTCCACTCATATGTACTTTCTGCTTGTATGTAAGAAGATGGGAGTTTGTACTCTGTGGATTAGTAAGATGGTCCTGAGGAGAGGTGTACATTCCACCCGACCAATGAGTGTCAACCCATTTATGTAATACTATGTACTGCTTGTGAGGAAGTCTGTGAGGGAGGTGGTTCAATCAGTGCTGGTTCTGTGGCACAGTGTTTATAACTGAAGAATACAGACTGTATTAAGGGAGTTTATGTGAACTGAAGAACTATTGTTTGACAAACTGTTTTGATGGTATAAGAAAGTGTAATTGTTAATTATATATGAAAGTGTACTTGAGGGAATGTGGAAGTTTATCTGAGCATAGAAACAGAGGAAGCATTTACAGAGGAAAAAGGGTTAAAGCGAGTTTACCTGCACTGACATGAGAGCAACACCCTGCACCGCTGCCCTGTGAGCTGAGCAGAGCAGAGACACAGTCCCCATGTATCAGGTAGTGTTATTCTGCTTACCAAATGAATGAGTTCACTACAGAAGAGGCAAATCTTCCCCTCTGCTCCATCTGTGGCATACTCTGGAGTTCAAGGCATTGCAAAGCTATGGCACATCTACTTTCTTTCAATGATGACACCTTAGTGTGCTCTGGGCTCTCATTTCAATTGCATCTAAAGAAGTCTAGGGTCATGCCAGCTGACAGGAAGCTGGCAAATGTTGTCTCGTTGTAAGGAAGAGCAAGAAAGATGACATGGGCAATTATGGACCTGTCAGTCCAGAGCCTGGTAAAATTATGGAGAAAATGATGGTGGGAGTTTTGGAAAAACAGCTGAAGGACAATTCTGTCATTGATCGCAGCCAACACAAGTTTGTGAGGCGAAGGTCCTGTTTAATTTAAGCTCATTTTGTGACACAGTTATCCGTTTAGTTGACCAAGGGAAGCCAGTTGATGTAATCCTTGAGGATTTCAGTGGAAATTTTGATAATGTTTCTCACAACAACCTTCTGGACAGAATGTTCTGCATATGGCTAGACAGAAACACAATGTGGTGGGTGAGCAGTTGGACAGTAGGTCAGTCCCAAAGGATTATAGTCAGTGGGTTCCATCAGGCTGGTAGATGGTCACTGTCAGAGTTTCCCAGGGTTCCATTTGGGGGCCACTTTCCTTTCATGTTTATGCAGATGACTTGAATGCAGGACTAGAAGACGTTCTGAGCAAGTTCTCTGATGAGACCAGATGAGGAGGTGCTGTTGCCTCCACTGAGGGTGGAGAGGACTTGCAGAGAGATGTGGACAAGTCAGAGAACTGGGTACCAGTTGGTACTAAGCACCAAGTGCATAAAGTATAACAAGAACAAGTGCCTGATTGTGCACCTGGGTAGGGGCAACCCTGGACATACACACTGACTGGATATGGGACACTGGAGAGAAGTCTGACTGGAAAGGGTTGGGGTGCTGGTCAGCATCACACTGAATGTGAGTCAGCAGTGTGCCAAGGCAGCCAGGAAAAACAACAGTCCCCTGGAGTGCATGAAGCAACTTATTGCCAGCTGGGTGAGGGAAAGGATCATCCCTCTCTGCTCTGCATTGCTACAGCCTCACTAGCAGCACTAGGTGCACTTCTGGGCACCGCAGAACTTAAAGGACATCAAACTCTGGGAGAATTTGCAAAGGAGGGCACTGGAACTGAGAGATCTGAAGTTCAGAGTTTCACTGGGATTGACTGCTTGTTCAGACTGGGCCCTTCTCACATCCCTTCTCACATCCTGCAATGAAACATAGGTCTCATATGGGACATGAAGCTCACAGCGTCCTTGCACCACATGTAGAGCCTGGGATCTTCTGTCCCCATGTCTATCATTTAACATCATACAAAATTCCAACCCATTGCCCCAGGAAATGCCCGGAGCCAACATGAGATACAGGACCTCTCTACCACTGGTCTTGCAATCAGGGCTTGACCTGTCTGCTTTGTAAGGCAAAGGAGAGGTTTCTTAGCATGCCAGTGCCTTTGCCTGCCTGTAGTCATGGCTTCCAGTTATCTTCTCTAACAAGTCCCTTGGGAAGCTTGCTTGTTAATGTTCCTCACTGGGCCCATTAATACTCCAAGAAACTTCACTGTTACTTCTGACTTTGTCTTGTTGAGCACTTTGTGCAAACTTCTCTCTGCACTGGAGGCTGATGAACTCAGCATCAAATGCGCCCTGGGGCCATTATAACCTAAAGAATCTCCTGTGCCTTATGCCATCTTGTTATCTTCTTCAGGTTATCAGAACTTGTTCAGCAAAAAGGAGGGATATCTGGAGAGAGCTTAAAGAATCCATTATAAATTTATTGTCTATTTATTTATAGCTGGGTTTAAAGCAGCACTGTGCAACTGATACCAATCCAGGATGTCCCAATGAGTTCTGTACTGTTACTGTGTTGACAAAGGTCCTTCTCAACCTCCCCACCCAATTTCTGCTCACAATGGACCTATGGGACTTGCATCACTTTTCTTCACATCACTCTTCTCCTCTGCATTCATCTGCTCAGTGTTAAAACTGCTTTGCACCAACTCCCACTGGCTTTCCTCAGAGAACCAGCTGCACGTGAAAAGGAAAGATTTCTCTTTTTTATCTGGCCAGCAAATGGAAAGAAAGGTGATGCAGTTGAATGAACAGTAAAACACAGTGATCAACTGCATGCCATGTTCAAGCTGCATCTATTGAAGTTTGTCGTTCATATGGAATACTTTTAAAAGAAATGATTTATACTGAGGTAGGATAGGATAGATTGAATCACAGTGAAGTAGTTGACAACAGAGGCCATCAGACTCTGGGAGATGGAGCAAATTCCAGTAATCTCCCTGGGATAGATCAGCCAGGTAGTTGAGAGGTATCAACTTAAAACTGAACAGGACTTGTGAGTATTTCACACATTGAGACGGGTTAACACATTCTCACTGATTCTCAGAATTTGGGGAGATGGAACAAATTCCAGTAATCCCCCTAAAAGTCAGAAATCAGACAGATAATTGGGAGGTATCTGACTGAACAAAGAGCAAGGGATGGAGAAATCTGGAGGGCAGTGGGAGTAGTGTGTGCCCAAATGGCCTGCTGAAAACATGCCCTTAACCATGGCCATTTATTTAGGAGAGCTGAAAAAACTTGGAGGATGAGGCACATCAAATAGGCAGCAGGGAAGAGTAGTGCTGGGCACCGGGCTATAGTCACAGGGCATTGGCACTGGCACCGCTGTCTGTGTCTCTGAATCTGAAGACATTTGTGTCCAGCGAACACAGTTCTGGAAAACATTGTAGTTTCAGTAAAAGAAAAAAAAAGACATCAAATCACCTCAAAGATTCATATTTACAACTTAAAATGGAACAAGACTCATGAGAATTTTTCATGTTTAGAAGGGTTAACACATTTTCATTGATTTCCATCTTTGTCTTCAATTATTTGTTTCAGTTTTATTGACATTTATGATCAACTATTAAGCTTACAGCCTCAAAATAAATAAATTAATAAAAAGAGATACATTTGCATCTTGCACATGGCCTGATGCCCCTTTGACCTTCACAGTTCCCACAAGTCCTTCCATGACAGAAAGTATGAGATCCAGCAGAGCACCTCTCCTCTTTGGTTCCTCCATGGCTTGGTCAAGAAGCTGCCATCTGTGCTCTCCATGGATCTGCTGGATGGCACATGCCCTGCTGTGCTGTCCCTGCCGCAGATAATGGAGTGACAAAGGCCCCCAAATGGGACAAGGGACAGACAACATCAGATTCCCATCTGTCTGCAGAGGGCACCTTCCATTGACTGTCCCTGATCAGGAAGACAGGAAAAGACACTGATGGTCTCCTCTGTTGGCCATTTCCATTAGTTCTGACCTGTCTGCTCTTCCATCCCCAGGCAGAGCTCAGTGCACTCTCACAGAGGGCATTCACCCTTCTTTATCTCCTCGCCCATCCATCCTAAAGACTCGGTATCCCCCTTGTGCTACAGTGCAGTTGTGGAAGCCATTCAACTGTGTCCCCGTGGTCCAAACAGGAGCTCAGGCCAGCAGCTCTACCAAGATTTCTAGCTTCTTGTGTGTTGGTGTTTGCATTAGTGCAAAACCACAGAAGTAAACATCTTAATTGAAAAGCATCACTGGACATAGCCTGACTGGATAGCTCATCTATGGTATCAGTGTGCAGAAGGTGGCACACAAACATTAGACCGATTGTGGGCCTTGGAGTTGACATAGCAACATGGTCACATCATGGGCATGGCTTTGCTGAAGGCCCTGTGCTGCACTTGCAGCTGCATGTGAATTCACCGGACAGCCGGTGCTATCCCCTCTCTGGCCCTCAGCTGATGCCCAGGAAGGAGGTGTCTATCTCAGGGACTTCCCACACGGTTTACAAGCACTGGCACACATCAGGAGCAGCCCAGGCACCTTGGGCATCACCCAGTGTCTGTGTGTGAGCAGCTGCCTCCCTGCTGAAGGACCGAGGACTCAGAGCAGGAGCTCACATGCAGGCAACTCCTTGTGCACTTCTGAACTGAACCAGAGAAATCCCAGCTCCTGTGGGTGTGTAGGGAGCTGAATCTCATTTCAGCTCCAGGATTTCTGTCAAGGGATGAGACTCCTGCACTGCCTCAGCTGGATCACTGTCCTGCACAGGGAAAGTCCAAACCTCCCCGTCCTCATCTGGGTGCCCTTTGTGCTTCATCAAACTAACTCTGAAAGTACTCGTTATATATCTCCAATCAGTCACTGACCACTGGACATGTGGTGGTTAATTGAGCGGATTTCAAAGCACAGTCATGATGCTGTTGTCTTTCATGAGTTGTTGGTCATGAGGACCCAGGGACATGTCAGGGGAGATGAGTGGGAAGGATAAAAATGACATCATCTGCTGCTTGCTTGTCCTGGCACCTGGGACACAGGGAGCTCATAAAAGTGTGCAGGGCTGCAGAGAGACAGCTGTGCCCAGGAGCAGCTCTTGTGCACAGCACAGCCTGCAGGTGACAGAAGGAGAGGAGAGAAACTGGAGAGAGCTTGCAGGATGTCTGTGGTGTGAGAGGGCTTAGAGCTCACTGCAAGAGGTTTGCTCACAGACCATGACAGGGTAAGTCTCACTACAGACCATGCAGACGCTTTTCATAGAGGGTTAACTTAATCTGTGACATCCAGTAGCAGATCTGTCTGCAGGCACTGCATATTCCTTTACTGTGTTAATAGCCTTCTGCTACAGCTGAGGGCTTCGGTGCTGCAGCATCAGAGCACAGCCCTGAGGGCTGCGTGTCCCAGCACGGCTGCAGGCTGTGCAGCCGGGGCTGCAGGCGGGTGCCCAGGGCTGTCCTGCAGAGCAGGGTCCCTGCTGTGCCCCAGGGGCTGTGTGCCGGGTATGGGACTCTGCCGCCTGCCAGGCTCAGCACTCAGCCTGCCCGGGGAGCTGCCCAGGGGAGACGTGTGGGGGGAAGGAGCCCCCCGGCAGGGCTTGTGCTGCCACAGCTGCTGCCTGGGGCAGGGGGATCACAGATCAATTGCACAACTCTGTTTTCTAGGGCCCTTGGAAGAGGAGATCCAAGGCAGGGGATTCCCATTTCTTGTTCTGAGGCAAAACGAATTGGAGGCAGAAAGTAGCTGTCACACTTCTGAGAATTTTGCATCCATCAGTTGCTTCTTTTGTGAACAGTCATACGTTTTGTGCTTCCAGTCTCCCATTTTTTGAAGGATGGAACCAATTTTAATTATCATCATTTTCTGTAGGTATGAATAATTCACTTTAGCTGCAAACAGGCAGCTTTTTCTAACTGAAGTTGAATGGCACAGAGGCTGCTTTTGGGGCACTAAGAGCAGTTGGGGTAAAGATACGAGACAGGAAACAGATGAAAATATCCAGGGAGACAGGATAAGGTAAGAAAGTAAGAGGAATGGTTAGAGCTCCAAATGCTTCTTCTGCCTAAGGAATGCTGAACAAAATGAAATTAAATGCAAGTAATGGTGCTAAATGTACACTGTTGTAGGAGAAAGAAAACATTTTATATTATTGCAGGAGGAGTGTCTCTGAGAATGGTCTGGACTTGTCATTATCTTCTGCACTCTGAACAGGACTCCAAGCCCAACAACAGCAGATGCCCAACAGCAGCTCCATCAGCGAGTTCCTCCTGCTGCCGTTGGCAGACACGCGGCAGCTGCAGCTCCTGCACTTCTGGCTCTTCCTGGGCATCTACCTGGCTGCCCTCCTGGGCAACGGCCTCATCAGCACAGCCGTAGCCTGCGACCGCCGCCTGCACACCCCCATGTACTTCTTCCTCCTCAACCTGGCCCTCCTTGACCTGGGCTGCATCTCCACCACTCTCCCCAAAGCCATGGCCAATGTCCTCTGGGACACCAGGGCCATCTCCTACACAGGATGTGCTGCACAGCTCTTTTTCTTTTTCTTCTTCCTCTCAGCAGAGTATTCCCTTCTCACCATCATGTCCTATGACCGCTACATTGCCATCTGCAAGCCCCTGCACTACGGGACCTTGATGGACAGCAGAGCTTGTGCCACCATGGCAGCAGCTGCCTGGGGCGCTGGGGTTCTCCATTCCCTGCTGCACACTGCCAGCACGTTTTCACTGCCTCTCTGCCAAGGCAATGTTGTCAACCAGTTTTTCTGTGAAATCCCTCAGATCCTCAAACTCTCCTGCTCAGAATCAAATCTCAGGGAAGTTGTGTTTCTCTTTTTTGGTGTCAGTTTAGCCTTTGGGTGCTTTGTTTTCATCGTTGTGTCCTATGTGCAGATCTTCATGGCTGTGCTGAGGATGCCCTCTGAGCAGGGACAGCACAAAGCCTTCTCCACGTGCCTCCCTCACCTGGCTGTGGTCTCCCTGTTTCTCAGCACTGGTGCTTTTGCCTACCTGAAGCCCCCGTCCATTTCCTCCCCACTCCTGGATCTGACAGTGGCACTTCTGTACGCAGTGGTTCCTCCAACACTAAACCCTATTATCTACAGCATGAGGAACAGGGAGATCAAGCACGCTCTCAGGAAGGTGTTGCAATATGCACTATTCCAGCTACAATAAAATGCACAACTTCCTCAATAGGATTCCCAGTGATGGTTCTTTATGTTTTATGCATCTTTATTTGATTATGTGACATATAGGAATGTGCAAAAAAAAATGTTATTGAACTTATAAATAAAAATGTATTTAAATTCTTTCCTACCTAATTTCCATTTTCTCACTCCAAGAACTCATGTAAACATGGAACCAGATTCCCTGAATATGTTATAAGATACCTAAAAAGCTTTCAAAATAGACTTACTTAGCTTTTCTTTCTTCCTACTTTGCCTGGATTTGGGGAGGTACAGCCACAGACAGCAGCACAAAGTGCTCTTTTCATTCATGTGCTCTTTCCAGTGCTGCAGTGCTCTTGAGTCCTCTCATTTGTGCAGTCCTGAAGGTCTTGTGTGTCTCACGACAGTCCTGTTGTCTCTACAGCAGCAATTCAGGGCTGCAGTCAGTAGCCGGCAATATGAACAGGTCTGTCAGAGCTGGTCTCCTTGCTGGCACTGCCATAACAAGAGGGCTGCTTCAGAGCAGGTCCAGAGAACTGGAGGCCTCTTTCAAAGCTGATGTAAGGAATATACCTCAGGAGCTGCTCCCTGAGAAGACATCAAGATATTCTGATGCATTTCACTGACTGGCAGGGATAGTTTCAGAAGTCCCAAGGAGATCTGTAAGGGACTCAAGGCAGTGCTGAGGTTTAGAATCTGTGGTCTAAGGTCAAGATAAAAAGAAAATGATTATAAATATGATAAATGCATATATGCATATCTTATATATATAGTATATTTTCACATATATACAATATAGGCAGTGGCTAACGTGTGCATGTACTAATACATATACATATGATATATAGATGATAATAGTTTATATGCATATCTGTTTGCAAGTCTAGGACCTGTTGCAGGGGTTTTAACAGCCTCAAGGTTCACTGTAGGAACTGGAGAGGCTGTTTTCCTACTGCAGGAGTTGGAGCAACTGCAGAGCTCATTGCCAGAGCTGAAATCACCATAGGACCTTTGACTGAAGTTGGAGCAGCCACTGTGCTCATTGGAGGGGTTGGAGGGTTACAGGGCTGTACCTCCTGGCACAGTGCACCTCACTTGGGAGGAATTTGTTTCATTTTCTTATAGCAATACTTGGAACAGCTACAGAACCTGTAGCAGGAGTGACTGCAGAGCTCATTATGAGGGGTGGAGTGGCAGCGGGATCTGTCAGCAGATCCAGCGATCTTCCCATTGATGATGCTGAAGAATGTTAAACACAGCTCAGTAGGTGTGGGCCAGGCCCTGGCACACTGCAGTAATTTGTGCCTGTTTGAGATCTCCAGGGTTTCATCAGACCTTCCCCCAATATTCTACCAGTTTCTCAGGATCCTGCAGTTGCTCAGAGATGAAGTTCCAAAGCCCTGGGGGTGCCCACCGCTCCAGGCAGCTGCCCAGACCGTCCCACACCCTCTGCCATGCAGAGCCTTCTCACCTTGGGGCAGATCTCTCAGTGATATTCCTGAATAATTGTTTAACCTCAATCATAGATTCATAGAATCACCAAGGTTGGAAAAGGCCTAAAAGATCATCCATTCCAACCGTTCACCTATTAACCAATAGCTCCCACTTAACCATGTCCCTCAACACAATATCCAGTCTCTCCTTGAATACCTCTGGGCTCCCAGAGACGACAGTGTAAAATGTGTAATTCCTAATCATACCAACAATATTACTTCCAAAACCCAAAGATGACCGCAGAGCTGAATGTGCACAAAAATTCACTTTGTCAGCTGCCAATTTTATCGTGGTACAAACTGAGGTCAAACAGCATAGCAAAATAAATACCCTAATCCAGCATCCAAGCACCAAGTAAAGAGCTGTGCAGTGAAGCTTCATGAGAAGACTCAACAAGCTCCATACATAGGGAGCACATCCACACATATCAGCACCATGGCCTGCACTTCTCCAGCTCCCACAAAGCCCTGAGTTATCTCGCTCTGGACAGATGTTTACAGCTGCTGCTAAGCAGTGTTGTACGGAGCCAAGGCCATGGTCAGTGGAGGGCACATGGAGCTGGGAGGGAACAGAGTGAGGACAGCTGACTGAAAGTGGCCAAAGGGACGTTCTCTATCAGCTGACAGCAAGCAGAAATTGTATTGAAAGGGGTGGGAGTTCATCTCAGTCTCTTCACTGCCCAGGGCCCAGCTGAGCATCAGTCTGGTGGTGCTGAGCAAGTGCTTGTGCATCAGTTGTTACATACGATTCCATATCAACGGATATATAGTGATAACTATTACTCCTCTCCTTTTATCTCTCTTAGTAAACTGTTTTGTTACAACCCAGAAGTTGTATTTTTTTTTCCCAGTTCTCATCCCCATCCCACTGGGAATTGGGCAGTGCACAAAGCACTGTGTGCTGCTGAGCCACATGTTGGGTTCAACAACCACTGTCATTTTGGTGCCTGATGTGAGGCTCCAAGGGTTGTGGTAACAGCACATCTGTCCAGAGTGGACAGGGCTTTGTGGGAGTTGGAGATGTGCAGGCCATGGTGCTGATAGTTTCCCTATTTGTGAAGCTTGCTGAGTCTTCTCATGAAGCTGCATTGCACAGCTCCTTGCTTGCTGCTTGTTTTCCCTGCTGCATTATTTGTCAACTCTGGATGCTGGATTAGGGTATTTATTTTGCTATGCTGTTTGACCTTAGTTTGTACCACGATAAAATTGGCAAAGTGAAGTTTTGTGCACATTCAGCTCTTTGGACATCTTTGGGTTTTGGAAGTAATATTGTTGGTATGATTAGGAATTACACATTTTACACTGTCGTCTCTGGGAGCCCAGAGGTATTCAAGGAGAGACTGGATATTGTGTTGAGGGACATGGTTAAGTGGGAGCTATTGGTAATAGGTGAACGGTTGGATTGGATGATCTTTCAGGACTTTTCCAGCCTTGGTGATTCTATGATTCTAGGATTGAGGTTAAACAATTATTCAGGAATATCAGTGAGAGATCTGCCCCAAGGTGAGAAGGCTCTGCATGGCAGAGGGTGTGGGACGGTCTGGGCAGCTGCCTGGAGTGGTGGGCACCCCCAGGGATGACTTCTATAGATGCAATTGAAATGAGAGCCCAGAGCACACTAAAATGTCATCATTGAAAGAAAGTAGATGTGCCATAGCTTTGCAATGTCTTGAACTCCAGAGTATGCCGCAAATGGAGCAGAGGGGAAGATTTGCCTCTTCTGTAGTGAACTTATTCATTTGGGAAGTAGAATAACACTACCTGATACATGGGGACTGTGTCTCTCCTCTGCTCTGCTCAGCTCACAGGGCAGCGGTGCAGGGTGTTGCTCTCATGTCAGTGCAGGTAAACTCACTTTAATCCTTTTTCCTCTGTAAATGCTTCCTCTATTTGTATGCTCAGATACACTTCCACATTCCCTCAAGTACACTTCCATATATCATTAACAATTACACTTTCTTATACCATCAAAACAGTTTGTCAAACAGTACAGTTCTTCAGTTCACATAAACTCCCTTAATACAGTCTGTATTCTTCAGTTATAAACACTGTGCCACAGAACCAGCACTGATTGAACCACCTCCCTCACACACTTCCTCGCAAGCAGTACATAGTATTACATAAATGGGTTGACACTCATTGGTGGTGGAATGTACACCTCTCCTCAGGACAATCTTACTAATCTACAGAGTACAAACTCCCGTCTTCTTACATACAAGCAGAAAGTACATATGAGTGGACAGACAACACAGTCTTTCACTTTGTCCGTGTCTGGCCATTTCCCTCACAGGAGGAAGGAAACATGGATCGGGACTCGGCACTCACCCTGCAGCTGTTCTGTGTCTCACTCACACCACACTCACTCTGACATTTAGATCAAAAACCATGGTTTATTCATACTACACAATGCTGACAAAGTTTTCTAGCTGGAATCTTAATAACACTCATACTCTGGTCGACCAGTTGCAAACGTTAATGTTTTTCCCAGAGTTGGCTTGACACACGGTACCAAACACTTAAAGCAGATGATAATATTGAACATACAACCTATAAGCCCCATGATTACAACTTGGAGAACCCAGGCTACCATTTGACAGGCTATCCACTATATCCCATACCTGTAGGAGAGACCAACCTAGGTCCCTCCTATTGCCAACTACCTGGGAGAGAGTATTTGTTCTTGTTTCCATTCATATGACATACAGTTCCCTTTCATAGGAACTCACCCAAGGAGTCTTCCTACCCCAGCTGGCAACCAAAGCCATGAGCTCACCTCCCTGGGAGCAGCACGTATGGCTGTAAACTGTGTAGGATGTCTCCTCAAGACATATGGGCTCCACTTACCATACACATACCTGGTCCACCTACGGGTGGTCCTTGTCTGTCCCTGCAGTGATCAGGTGAGGAAGGGAGTCCTTCAGAGAAATCTCAGGGTGCGCCAAAAGTGTCTCCCTCTCAGCTGGTCCTGCAGCGAACAGAGCTGGTCCCACCTGGGCCGCCAAATTGACTACAGGAATTGAACTCTATAACCTCTATAACTGATACAGTCTCCCATGACATACTTATACCAAAGCTGAGGAAGTATGGGATAGGTGAGTGGACAGTGAAGTGGGTCGAGAATTGGCTGAATGGCAGAGTGCAGAGGGTTGTCGTTGGCGGTGCAGTGTCTGGCTGCAGGGCTGTAACTAGCGGCGTCCCCCAGGGGTCTGTGCTGGGTCCGGTCTTGTTCAACATCTTCATCAATGACCACCCTCAGCAAGTTTGCTGATGACACTAAGTTGGGAGGATTGGCTGACACGCCTGAAGGCTGTGCTGCCATTCAGCGAGACCTGGACAGGCTGGAGAGCTGGGCAGTAAGAAACCGGATGAGGTTTAACAAAAGCAAGTGTAGAGTCTTGCACCTGGGTAGAAATAACTGCATGCACCAGTACAGGCTGGGGGAAGAGCTGCTGGAGAGGAGCTCTGCTGAGAGGGACCTGGGCGTCCTGGTGGACGACAGATTGACCATGAGCCAGCAGTGTGCCCTTGTAGCCAAAAAAGCCAATGGCATACTGGGGTACATTAAAAAGAGCGTGTCCAGCAGGTCGAAGGAGGTGATCCTCCCCCTCTACTCTGCCCTGGTGAGGCCTCATCTGGAATACTGTGTCCAGTTCTGGGCTCCCCAGTACAAAAACGACAGGGATCTCTTGGAAAGAGTCCAGCCACAAAGATGGTGAAGGGCCTGGAGCATCTCCCCTATGAGGAGAGACTTAGGGAACTCGGTCTGTTTAGCCTTGAGAAAAGAAGGCTGACAGGGGACAGGATCCAGGTCTATAAATACCTGAGGTGTGGGAGCCATAGTGGTGAGGCTGGTGTCTGTTCAGAAATGCGTGGGGACAGGATTAGGGGTAATGGGATGAATGTACAGCATAGGAAGTTCTGCACTAATGTGTGCAATAACTTCTTTATGGTGAGGGTGACAGAGCACTGGAACAGGCTGCCCAGGGTAGTTGTGGAATCTCCTTCTCTGGAGATATTCAAGACCTGTCTGGATGCCGAGCTGTGCGACGTGGTGTAGGGAACCTGCTTTGGCAGGGGGGCTGGACTCAATGGTCTCTGGAGGTCCCTTCCAACCCCTACAATTCTGTGATTCTGTGAATATCATGGGGTGGTTTGGATGGGGAAAGACTACCCCTTTGAATGACCTTTTGTCAGGGCATGTCCTGGGATTCCTAGGATCCTCAAAATGCAGCACTGCTTCTGTCACTGAAAAATGGGGCCCTGTGTGGGACGGAGGGAGGGTCCATGAGTCCCTGGCCCACCTGACTGAGTATTTCCATGGTCTTAGCAAAGACATACGTACAACTTGAGAATGAGAGTTAGCTGTGTTCATGGTGGCATGGCCACTGCTGATGGCCTTGAACTGTCTGAACATAACTGAAGAGGCTCAGGCTGATGCAAATCAGCTATTGAATGACAGTGTTGAAAAACTGGAAAGACAGGTGGCAGTTTTGATGGGGAAAAAACCTAATTCAATCATTCTCCTATGGAAGATCAGGAACATCTCTCTGGAAGACCATGGGGACCCTGTACAAGGAAATCTGTATAAAATGGACTCTGTAAATGAAGGCACTAAAAGGTCATATTTTGAGGTTCCATTTGGACTAGATCTATTTGAGATCTGACTGATTGTAACCCAAAAATGAAAAAAACAATAAATAAATGCAGGATAGGCTGGTGGGAGTGCCCTGATCAGTGTCCAGCCCCCCAAACCCTGCTGCCCATAATACAGCAGCTGAACTGATGGATATAGTACAGTGGTTTAGACAGAAACCAAGAGAGCATGCCAGCATAGCTGCTTTGGTTATGGGACATGGAGGCAGAAAGCGCTGTGGTGAATGGACTGGAAATTTCAAAACTGACATCCATTACTACTAACCCTGCCCTCAGGCAAAGACTTTATGCTCTTGTCTGGAGGGCTTATCGCAATAAAGATTGGCGGATTTGCTGCGTAGACCGGTCAGAACTCAGATCTGCGTTGTGCTTCCTGCGGCACCAAACGCCCAACAGTGGCAGTTCCGTGTATTGGCCAGCAGGTGGCAGCAGAGACCACGGAAAGAACGTCTGCGGGACAGACCCTGGGGATCCTTTCTCTTTTGATTATAGGGGAAGAACACAAAGATGGAAGAGGAGGGAAGGGGAAAAAAAAAAAAAAAAAAGAAAAAACCAAACCACAGCAAACAAATAAATACTTCTCCAAACGTAGCAAACGTGAATCTCTGTCAATAAATAAATGAGTAATTGAATTGATGTCCCTTTCCCACCACCCCCTGCCCCCCCCCCCCCCCTCCCCCCAACATCTGAGATGAAAAAAAATACCTGGTATCAATTGGACAGATGCACACAGTGAAGCCAGGGATGGTCTGAAACGCAAAGCAGCTGAGCAGCTTTTAGAAGAAAACAGAGTAGTAACAACTTCTGTACCTACATTCACCACTCTGAGATCCTGTCTGGGTCACCCAAGGCTTGTAAATAACCACTGGGTCGGTTCTGATGTCGAGTGATTTGTTGTCAGTTCTCTCATGGTTCTCCGGTCAGTTCTCCGGTGCCAGGATCTGCCACAGGGCATTCTGACCACGGGCATCATGTTTCTACGCTGCCACCTGCATTTAACAGGCAATGGGACTGCCCAGCATGTGCAAGGCAGCACCTCTTTCACACCACCAGAATGTTTAAGGCTGTTGGGATTGTTGTTAGCATCCCATTAACACTGAGGCTAGAGATACCCTTAGGATTGACATTACTATTAGCATTACTTTGATGGTGCCCTATCTGGGTCATTTCCAAGGGATGTCAGGAGTAAGGCAGTGACAGGAGAAAAAGAACAGACTCTGTTACTTTATAAAAGTGATAATAGAGAGAGTTCATTGGAAAAAATACAACTCTTAAATAATACAAAGCATGCTTCTGATTGGATGCAGGCATCATTTGGGCTCTGATTAATATTACTTTTAAGGTAAAGATTATTGTTACCTTAATGATTGTTTTTTGGATTATGATCAGGGTTAAGGTTCCTTTTGCTACAAATTTCTAGCATCATTTTTGTTGTTACATTTGGAGTTAGGGATGATTTTAGAATCAGAATAAAGGTTAGGAACTTTCAGATCACAGCCATGTAAAATAAAAACAAATTCAGTGCAGAAATAGCAATCCTGTACCTTAATACTCATGAGATTATCCATTTTTTACAGCACTCTGAATAAGTTCTAAAACTTGCTCATCCCAGTTCACTTCAACAATTTCCACCAGTTCAAGCAACGCAGTTCTGAGATCCTAATTATGTTATGCAGATAGAATTGAACAGTGCAGGAATAATCTCTGACAGCTTTAAGAGCTCCGTTCTGCTTACAAACTCTCAGTCCAAAATTATTCGCAGTTTTAAGGAAATGAACACCTGAAGCAGTTGGATCATCTGCCATTTGCTGCATTCTGCTTCTTGGCATCATGATTAGCACAAAGGGTTTTCTGCTGTCCTGCAGAGATGGACGAAGTCCTGCTTACAAATGAACCAAGTTCCAGTGTACAGCAGAGTTTGTACCAGACTAACAAGCCACGTCATTCAATTCATGTGCTCAGGTTTTTATGCACTCAGAAAGGAAACAGAACTAACTGTTGAATTCTGAAGGTAATCTGTGGGGTCCTGTAGAGAGTGTTTTTTACAGCTAGTTAGCTGAGAAGGGTCGTAAACACGGTGCGGTTAATCAAGCAGCCATAACACCTGCAAGGACAGTGAGAATATCAGGATGCCCTGTGATGGTTAGAAACTAGCCATGGTTCTGGGAACTCAGCAAGGGAGTAGCTTTCAGGATGATAACAACAAGCTGTTAAGATACTCGGGGATGGTATGTAATTGGGAACCAATGATGAGCTCCACTTTTGCAATATGTATGAGCTAATTATCCGTATTATAAAGGTACATGCAGCCAAGGAATAAACGAGATTCGCTGATCATGTCAATGACAGGTGTGGTCGTCTGCTTTTCTCCCGCCGTTCTGCAACATCGTTGTTGTTTAGTGTCACTGGGTTCGTTAAACTGCTGTTCATTCTCAGATCGTTGGTTTTTTTTTTCATTTTTTCCCTCCTAGACCCATTCACAATCTCCCTTCCCTTCCCCTCTCGACCGCGCTGCACCGCGCTGTTAGAGAGGGGAGGTTCTTTGTTCCTTCTCTCCCTGGGTTTGTTCCCAGGTTCCCACTGTCACCGAGTGAGCTCTAGAGAGAACTCCGTGACACAAACTCATTGCAAAGTCTAAGCTAGAAGAAGCGTCACCTCAGTGTATCCCAGAAAAAGAATAGCGTTGAGATTTTAATTGGTTTTGGTTTTTTGTTTTATTGGGGGTGGGTTGTTTTTTGTTGTTTTTTTAGGGTTTTTGGGGTTTTTTTTTGCCTTTTTTTTTTTTTTTTTGGGGGGGGGGGGGGGTGGGGGGGGTGCGAGGGGAAGGGAGAGGGAGGGGACAGTTGTTTGGTTGTTTTTAATATACAATAAAGCTATGCCGTTCCGCTGTCAGTCGCCTCAGAGAGTTCCCGAAGGAGCTCAACCACATTCTGCTCAACATCGAGTTGTTCCATTGAGTGGAGCAATGGTAGTCTTGCAGATGGAGCAATGCAGGAATTCTGACAGGATCTCCAGGTGTATCCAGTTCATCAACTGAAAGCTCCGCAATCAAATTGGAAGGGACCAGTCCTCTTGTGCCATCTGTCAGCTCTCCCTGAAACCAGCCATTCTCACCCACATCTCCAAAGACATTACGTTTTGTCCAGCAGTCAGAGGAAGCTCGTTTTCTGGGTCCTCATGAGGACCCTCAACAGGAATGTAGCTGTGTCGAGCTAAGAATCTTCAAACTGCTGATGATATCTGTCCTGGAGTATGCAGGATGAAGGACAAAAGCTCTGCTCTCACATTCAGGGCCGTCCTCTGACAGAAGGCAGCACTCAGGACTGTTCCCAAGGATCTCTTTCATGGCTTTCAGTTCAAGCTCCCGGTCTTCCAGATGACCTTGAAGACTTCGGGCCTCTTCAATGGCAGAATGGAACGGACTGGAGCTATTACGGAGATTCTTGTTTGACTGGGTCAGAGTCTGTCTTGTTGCCTTCCCCAGCTCCATCTGCTGCTTCTGCTGCTCTCTTTTCCCTCTTGCGCGCTCTGTGAGAATGAGTTTCAGAAAGCACTACTCACTGACAGGAAATAAGGGGAAACTTGAAAGACTTTGCAACCTAAGTCCTGGCAGTGTACTGCCAGCGGCTGATTTGGCCGTCCAGGATCCTGGCACCACAAATGCTTCATTGCCAAATACAGCAATAAGGTGTTCTGGGGAAAGGCCAACTCACAGGTAGTCTTTGAGCACCCATATCCCAAAAAAAATGGCCAGCACCAGCGCAGGCAGCAGCATCGCTGAGACCGTCACCGGAATGCGGCGCTTCCGCACAGATGTGTGAGCAGCAGCCTCTGTGCTTTTGCCTGTGTTCATCCCTGGAAGAAATGAGACAATGTCCCACGTTGCCTTCAGCTGCGCTACAGATAATCTCTCAGTGTGCTTCATGGACCCAAGAGGTCATTTTGTCAGTGGGTGCCTCCTTCTCTGGTGCCGAAGCACCGGAGGACAAGAAGGATTGCTTCCACCTCTCGTTGGGTATGGAGAGGCTGCACAGGCACTACCCGTGTCCTCCTCTGGGCCGAGAGCTGGGGCTGTACTCTGGGGTCTGGGCTTGGTCCGTGGGGAGAGCTACAGAGCAGAATCCCTCACGCTTTTCCCGGCATGCGTGTCCTGAGCTCCCCCTGTGGGACGCCCCCCAGGCTGAAGGTCAGGCTTCAGCCAGCACAGGGCACAGCCAGAGCCAGCCCAGGGGAGAAACACTCCTGCTTCTTTTACATGTGCTCTATGCTCACACGCTCAGGTCTGGCTGCTGACCTGGTGTGCAAGAGCTGGCAGCAAGAGCCTGCAGGCACGCAGTGACTCTGGTTCGTGACACCGTATGATCATGGGACAGAAATTACCTGGCATGCCGGTTGGTGCTGCCTGCATTCCTCTGTCCGGGACAGGCAGGGTGGGATATCCGCCTTCCTGCAGCACATCCGGGACTGGCAGTGTGGGATATCCACCTTCCTGCAGTGCATCCGGCTCACTTTGTTGGTCCATTCCTTTAGAAAGAAAGCAGGGCAGTCGGATTGGGATGTCACGTGCCCTCATCGAAAACTGAGCTTCTCCAATCCCAAGCTCAGGTAAAGTCCAGGCCCCCCCCCAAGTACACTGTGAGCCCCTCTGTTACCCAAGGGCATTTGGGCCCTCCCAGCTATTGGACAATGCTGACTCCCTCACACCTCTTGAGGAATCAGCTCCTGTGCAAGGCCCTCACATACTGTGCTGTCACCAGCCCGTCACAGCCAGGTATCTGCAGGCTGAAATCCAAGCTCTAACACACAGTCCAAGCCTTCAGAATTAGCATCTCCACCTCATTTCCAGCATTAGCAAAGGCAGCCAACCCTGCTTAGGACGCTCCTCCTGCCTTGAACTTGCTCAGCTGCACGGAGGGCTTTGGATGAACAGAAGCACAGCGCTTGCCACTTTGCCACTTGCTGCCATCTGGGTGCCAACGACTGCACAAAGCAGCTCTGACAAGTAATGGTTGTGCTGGGGGAGCAGCTGCCACTGGGTCTTGGCTGGATGCAGACCATCTGGCAGCAGACCAGCTCTGGTGCTTGACAGCACCTGCAAGGTGATACACGGAACACGGCTGCAGCACGGCTCTGACCCATCCCTTCCTGCTGTGCAGGCTACAGCCTGCCCACACCTGTATATCACACCTCAGCTTCCCAGGTCCCACAGTGAACAGACTGAAGTATACCCACCACGCTCTGCCTTCTCCATTTCCTTCAGCAGTCGCTTCAGGAGACGGGATGAGCCCTGAGAGTATTTTCCTCGATTGGATTCATCCTCTTCTCTTTCCGGACCTTAACAGAATGTATGAAGTTAAATATCATGTGCATGAAGATCTGAAGATCAGCGGCGAGTCAGCCAAGTCAGTGAAGACAGAGTACTCACTGCTGGGATTCCAGCTGGGCTCCAGCACAGGAGGAAACCGATGACCGGGCAAGGCCCACACTGGGGGCACTTCTGCAACCAAAGACCCATGAAAAGTTTTAGTCACACACTACAGCATCAACTGAGTAGCAGAGCGTACAGGGGACAGGGCCTGCAGACACAAGAGTGATCAGACACAGGTGAGGAGAGCTTCCGGCACATGTGGGGGCCTCCTTTTCCCTGAGTGACCTGTAGGGTCTGGCGGTGGCTGGGGAATGCCACAGCCCAAATACAAAGGTCTGGGCTCCCTCAGCTGCAGAGGGGCAGCGGTAACCTTCCCACTGAAATGTTGCAACTCTCCGAGAGAAAAAATACTCATGGCTCATCTGTGCAAACCCTTCCGGGCACAAACAGGCTTGGAAGACCTGGAGAGGATCTCCAGTAAAATTGCACCCAGGTAAACCATGAGAGCATGAACGTTTCAGCCTCCAAGGAAACAGACACTCACAACTTACCCCTGGGTTGTCCCCCAGGCACAGGCATGAAGTCCGGATCCAAAGGAGCATCCGGAAAGGGAGCACGAAGCTCATCATCTAGAATCAAGAACAGATGAGATAAGTTCCCACTTATATACACTATATGGTGTGATCTCCTTCTCCCTCAGTAACTGGATGTGGGGCATGGGAGAATAACTCAGGTCATGATTTCCAAAGTTGCAGGGTGGACGGGATGACCCGTAGGCTGGCACCTGGCAGCGTATGCAGTGCTCTCTCCGGGCCACGTGCCACATCTCTCACAGATTACGTGGAAGAAGATGCAGCCCCCCAGGGCTTTCTTACTGGGAGGCCTCTGATGGACAGCAAGGTCACACTGAGGCACTGGAGGAAAGCACACCTGTCTCTTCCCCTGGGCTGTGGACTGGGGCTCTGGCTTGGAAACTGGGGAGTGCCATGAGCCTGAAGCAGAAATGCTCATGCACGCCCAGCACGCCTCTTCTGAACTCTCCCCGGGCATCTCCCAGGACGAAGGCTGTGCTGCAGCCAGCAATTAGCAGAGCTACAGCCTGGCATGGCTGGAGCCAGCCCTGGGGAGCAGCGCAGCCACGGGCTCTTGCCCGGCTCCTGCAGTGCTGCCCATCACCCCCTACCCAGCAACACCCCCATGGAAGGCAGGCCCCAGGCAAGTGTACTACAGGGCCGTGGGGACACAGCCTGACTTCTTGCTCCCAGCGCTGCTCAGTTTGGGTCCCATCTCTACCCACTCACCTGCTCCCCGTGCTCGCCACGGAGCAGCACAGCTCTCCTGGAAACTCATGGCCACCAATAGGAGGAAGAGGACAAGGCGGGCGGGGTCCATGGCCCCCCCCACACTTGCACCACGCTTCCAACACCACCGCTGCAGCCACAGTGAGTGTCGCACTGAGCCAAGCCTGCGGCCAGGCCTTGTGAGCTCATGACGCAGCTCAGCACAGTCATAGGATGGGGCATTGTGACCTCACATCTCTGTGATTCCGGGTGGTGGCTCCCCGCAGGCTGCTGCTCTTGTGATGCACTGCACCAGGGCTGTGTGGGGCTGGTGCTTACATCATAGAAATGCAGAATCATAGAATGGCTTGGCTTGCAAGGGACAGTGAAGAACTCAGAACCCCAGCCCCACTGCCTCGGGCAGAGATGCCACCCACAGAGTCTTGCTGCCCAGAGCTCCATCCAGCCTGGCCTTGAACACCTCCAGGGATGGAGCATCCACAACTTTGCTTGGCAAACTTTTGCAGAGCTTCAACAACCCCAAGAAGGCATTATTTCCAGCCTGGTGCAACACCTCAGGCCACAGGGGTAGTGACGCAATATGCACAGGTTATCCACGCGTGTGAAACGTGCTGCAATTAAGCAAGCCAAGCGGATAAATCCTCTCCAGTGTGGAGGATGATGGCTGAAATACAAGCTGAACTGCTGAACCAGGCACCAATGGGGCTTATGTGTTTGCGTCAAAAGAAAAAATACCAAGCAGAGAGCATGGGAATCAGATATTGTTTCTGAAGCAGAATTAAGTTTAAAAAAATTGATTTCACAGTCTGACATCAACCCTCCTCCACCCCTCCCATTCCCCCCCCAGCGCACCCCTCCCTTCCTTCCCTCTTTGTTTAACAAAGGCTTTGAATAAAATCATCATATCAATACTACAATTGCTGGCCTGGGATTATTATCACGTCTTTCGGGTTCCTGGACAGGAGAGGTGCACCCCACTGATTTCAGCAGTCCTGCCTGGGTGGTGAGGTGACTTCACAGAATCACAGAATCACAGAATTGTAGGGGTTGGAAGGGACCTCTAGAGATCATCGAGTCCAACCCCTTTGCCAAAGCAGACTCCCTACACCATGTCACACAGGCAGGCGTCCAGGCGGGTCTTAAATATCTCCAGAGAAGGAGACTCCACCACCTCCCTGGGCAGCCTGTTCCAGTGCTCTGTCACCCTCACTGTAAAGAAGTTCTTCCGCACATTTGTGCGGAAATTCCTATGCTGTACTTTCATCACATTACCCCTAGTCCTATCCCCACGCACTACTGAAAAGAGACCATCCTCACCACTATGGCTCCCACACCTCAAATATTTATAGACCTGGATCAAGTCCCCTCTCAGCCTTCTTTTTTCAAGGCTAAACAGACCCAGTTCCCTAAGTCTCTCCTCATAGGGGAGATGCTCCAGGCCCTTCACCATCTTTGTGGCCCTCCGCTGGACTCTTTCCAAGAGATCCCTGTCTTTTTTTGTACTAGGGAGCCCAGAACTGGACACAATATTCCAGATGAGGCCTCACCAGGGCAGAGTAGAGGGGGAGGATCACCTCCTTTGACCTGCTGGACACGCTCTTCTTAATGCACCCCAGGATGCCATTGGCTTTTTTGGCTACAAGGGCACACTGCTGGCTCATGGTCAATCTGTCGTCCACCAGGACGCCCAGGTCCCTCTCAGCAGAGCTCCTCTCCAGCAGCTCTTCCCCCAGCCTGTACCGGTGCATGCAATTATTCCTCCCTAGGTGCAAGACTCTACACTTGCTTTTGTTAAACCTCATCCGGTTTCTTACTGCCCAGCTCTCCAGCCTGTCCAAGTCTCGCTGAATGGCAGCACAGCCTTCAGGCGTGTCAGCCAATCCTCCCAACTTTGTGTCATCAGCAAACTTGCTGAGGGTGGTCACTATCCCCTCATCAAGGTCGTTGATGAAGATGTTGAACGAGACTGGACCCAGTACAGACCCCTGGGGGACGCCGCTAGTTACAGGCCTCCAGCCAGACACCGCACCGCCAACGACAACTCTCTGCTCTCTGCCAGTCAGCCAATTCTCAACCCACTTCACCGTCCACTCATCTATCCCATACTTCCTCAGCTTTGTTATAAGGATGTCATGGGGGACAGTATCAAAAGCCTTACTGAAATCAAGGTAGACTACATCTACCGCCCCGCCCCCTGTCCACCCAGCTAGTGACATCTTCATAAAAGGCCACCAGGTTGGTCGAGCATGACCTCCCCTTGGTGAACCCATGCTGAGGACTGCTGATAACCTCCTTATCACCCAGTTGTCTGGAGATGGCATCCAGCACAAGCTGTTCCATCACCTTCCCTGGGACAGAGGTGAGGCTGACCGGCCTATAATTGCCCGGGTCTTCATTCTTGCCCTTTTTGAAGACTGGACTGACACTGGCCGTCCTCCAGTCTTCAGGCACCTCCCCAGTTCTCCAAGATCTCTGATAGATTACAGAAAGCGGCTCAGCAACGACCTCCGCCAGCTCTCTCAGCACCCGCGGATGCACCCCATCAGGTCCCATGGATTTATGGACCTTAATGTTTCCTAGGCACTCACAGACCACCTCTTCCCCGACTAAAGGGAAATCTCCCATTCCCCGGACTCTCTCATCAACCTCCAGGGTCTGGGATTGCTATTGCTGAGGGAGAGTCCTTTCACTAAAGACAGAAGCAGATGATCCTGCGGGGTAAAAGCCCACAAAAGGCAAACCACAATTAATATCGAGACCCTGTTGCTTTTGTTGCAGAAAATACCGCGGTTTAAATGTGATAATGATCCAGATTAGAGAAACAATAGGGTTGTGTTACCTCCGCTTTAACATGTTAACTTTACGAAATTTGTTTTTGAACCATTGCTCCCCCTCCTCGTGTGTGTAGGAACATAAGGGAAAGAGATACCTAAGAAAATCTCTTAGGATGTATATTGGCATATCAGAGGGATATTGCTGGGGAACCGGGAGGGAATCTAAGCAAGAACACCGTCATCAAATAATGTAATCATTGGTGGTTAGTATATAAGTTGGAGGATGGGTTAAAATGATCCCAAAACCAGGAAAAAGGATAGGGAAAAGATGTTTAAATATTGTGTTAGATATGGCCTAGAGATCCACTACAGGGAAAATCAATATTTGGCCAAAATATGGATCTGATGAAGGTTGGGTTTGTCAGATCTCGAATTTATATGTAAAGAACAAAACCCCTTTTCAAAGGAGGAATCAGAATATGCTGCCTGTTGGATACAAGAAATCAGCCTGTTATTAGTAAAAAGAAAAAGGCCTGGACCAGGAAGGAGAGGAATTAGAAAAAGGAACTAATCAATGGGACCCTCCTGAGAATCTCCCCCCCATATAACCCCAATGTAGCACAAAGGGAGAGAGGCAGTGCCCCAGTAAGAGGAAATGGTAAAGCACACAGGGACATTTCACAGAAAAGAGGGGCATGCTGGGCTCAGGAGAGAATTAAAACAATGTAAAAGGGACATAAAAATTTCTCCTATCCCAGACACTAGCTGTACCAGCACCTCAGTGTACCCCTTATGGGAGGTCCCATTGGGACAAGGACAAATATGCTATGTAAACTCCCCACTCACTAGTGGAGAAATTAGAAATTTTAAGAAGGAAATGAAATCTTTAATTGAAGATTCTATAAGAGTAGCAGAACAATTAGATCAATTTCTGGGGCTTTCAAAACTTTGGTCCCATCAGGACCCCCTGGTAAATATAAAAGTGGGACCTGAGGGGGAAGAAGTTGTGGTTTTAGTTGATACTGGGACAGCTCGTTCATCACTGGCCCGTAAGGTGTCAGGACTCAAATTAACAAATGAGGCCTTAAAGATAACAGGGGTAGAGAGAACCGGGATGACAGTACCACTTTTTGAGAATACTGTATTAAAACTAGGGGATAAAGATGAAATTGGGAATCAAGAAAAACATGAAATAAGGCCATAAAGATAAGGGTGGAACAGCCCAAGGAACTGAATGATATGGATTGCTAAGGGAAAGTTATATGGTATTAAGGGTGTTTGTGGAAACTGAAAAATTGTACTGTTTGATCTGTGGGTTTTGAAGGGAATGGGACAAACTGCTTTGATGGTATAAGAAAGTGTAATTGCTATTGGTATACAGAAGTATAATTGAGGGTGTGTCAAAGTGTAACTGAAGGTACAAATAGTAAAATTGTGTACAAAGGAAAAAGAGTTAAAGAGAAAGTGAGTTTATGTGTGCTGGTATGAGAGCAACCCCCTGTATTGTTTCCCCCCCCTTGCAATAACTCTTGGAGTGAGAGAGAGCCGGGTACGGAGACTGTTGCTGTAAGCAGCAAAGGGGGGAGGTGGGGAGGAGGGGGCAATGGAAGTGAGAATAGCCTTCATGTGCAGAGGTGTAGGAAACCTGAAATCCCAGTGTTAGCACTGGACACCTGGAGAGAAGGAGGTGAAACTGAAATAGGATGTTAGTAGTTTTTGTAATGATGAGAGTTTGGAAAGTGAGAAAGTTTGGGACAGACACAGGCTGGAGGAGTAAGGACTGGCAAGGTATAACAGGGATGTCAGGACTGAAAAGAGGTGAACGATATGAAAACAAAACAAAACTGATTGACAAACAGATAGTAAGGGAATTGGTGATAATAACAGCTGTTACTGTTGTGGTGCCAGAATAGGGCCGTAGGACCCAGAGATCCCCTCAGGGAGAGGTGGGGGGAGTGGGGGCTTGAAGTGCCCAGGGAGGGCTCCGCCCCACTGAAAGGAAAGCAGTGTGCAAACTGCAACGGGAAATTGCATCTAGGGAAGCAGGATAAAGAGATTTATTTTCTGGTGGATATGGGTGCTTCTTACTACTCATAGATGGTTTTGTAACAGTAATAGAAGCTACTGCCCAACAAGAAAAGGTTTACGTTTTTTTTGGATTAATTAAATATAAACTAAGTAGGAATACAGAAATTCTTGTACTTGCCAGGTTGCTCTGGCAAGAAATTTAAAAAAACTGGAGCTAAAGGTCCAACAATATTGACTGTTTAAAAACTGTAAGTCTGACATTAACACAAATGGGGAAAAACAATGTTGTACCCCAGGAGTCACAGCAATATCAAACATGATGCACTTAGGGGTGTGGGCATCAGGGCCAAACATGAAGCCCTGAATAGAAGTTAAAAGCAAGAGATTGCCCAGTCAGGGTAAAGTGGTACCCTATAAGGATACATAACTGTAGAAGGATAGAAGACTTTCTGGAGTTTGGACTCCAATTTTGCAAAAATTTTTGATAGCAAGTGCTGTAGTTTGGTACAACACTTGAAGGCAAGTAATAGAATTGTTAAATGCATACACTCAGTGGTGGCAAATCCATGCACTTTATTAACCCAGTTAAGGAATGAATAGGTGGAGTTTACCTTCTGGATTTGAAGGATGTTTCTTCTGCCTGCTTTCTGTATCACGGCTTTACAAGTCGGTGTGCAGGTTTGGAGGAGCTATCCCCCTTACACCCGGCGCTGCGCAACGCTGGAATAAACATACCTGCTTTACAACCCATCTCTGGATTATAGAGTTTGATTCCGCAAGTCAGCTAAACATTTGTGGTTGGTTTTTCTTTTCCCTAAACAAAGCAACCTGTTTTCTGCACTTGCTGTGCCTTACGAAAATGCACAGAAATTAGGCAAGCCTGAGACTCACCAAACACCACATGTGACATTTTGTAAAAGGTCAGTTTTGCAGCAGAGAACCACATATAATTATACCAAGTGTGCAACTACTTTTCCCATGCAGCAGCAGGCAGCAATGAGGCTGTTCTCATAATAAAAATACCATTTGAGAAGTAGTGTAATTAAGTGTATATCATGATGTACCCAGTAGCAACGAGAGCTCTATTAACAGCTTCTGGAACAAGTAGATCACTCCCATGCCTTGCAATGACTTTGCCTCCAATATCGCATGGCTGATAAATTGCAGTCTTCTGGATATGAAATATTTGCAAGTAATTTGCAAACTGCAGCTAATCAGAACCGTCTTCCATATTGTCACCAACCACTTCAGGCAGCATTGTTCCATTTTGACATCTGGCTATGAGGCATTCATGCACGGCATTCACATACATAGGTCAATAAATAGGAGGGAGGGTGATTTCAAGTACTTATGCTTCCATCAGTTTCTTCTGTGTACCTGTGCAGTAGCTGCCCATCTCACCTGGTAGGTACGAATGCTGTTTTCTACTCCAGGTCAATAAAAGCCTCCATGTTGACATCCACATGCAGATTTGTCCAGATAACACCATGGAGAAAAGCTTCTAAAAGTCAGTTCAAGTTTTTAATGAGATTGTTGAGCATAAAACCACATGATCCCCATGATTTTTCACAGATTGTTTTCTGCAAACCTGGATCTCACAAGCCTACAAGCAAGGAGAAAGCTTATCGGCACAGCAACAAATAGTACAATTGTGGGTTTTTTTAAATACAATCAGTATATTGTTCTATCACCAGCTGCTTTTAAGGCAATTCACTCTCATCAAACTCTCAAATATTCACCCAAGTCGGCTTTCATCCATGTTTTTACCTCCTGAGCAATTGAATCTATAGGAACTATTGGACTTGGAGACAACACAAGGACATACTGCCAGCTGAGAACCT
This sequence comes from Coturnix japonica, assembly GCF_054131305.1. Classification (NCBI taxonomy): domain Eukaryota; kingdom Metazoa; phylum Chordata; class Aves; order Galliformes; family Phasianidae; genus Coturnix; species Coturnix japonica. The sequence goes on along the minus strand of NW_028188943.1, from coordinate 3,290,764 downwards.
TTCAGCTAATTCATCCAACAGCATCTAAAGGTTCGAAGCTCACTGAGGGGGAGAACAGTATTTGGGATATTAGAATTCCCCCCAAATGTATTGGGTTTATTTTTCTAAGTTTATTAATTTAAAGCTGAATTTGCACAAGTGAGGGAAAGCACCTTTCTTCCACATTGAGGAATTGGCACCATCTTCTCTCCAAAGAAAATTCTTTAAAAAGATCCAAAAATTAAGTATACATAAATATTAATGTGTATTCATGCTCTTCTCTCTGCCAGAGTTCTGCTAAGTACACCAGTCACGTGAAAAAAGCAAGCCAGGCCATCCTGAACAAGTACAGTTATTACTGCACAATGGGTAAATAGCAATCAGTCCTAGAGATACTGTTCCTATACAGGGGAGGCAAGACAAAAATAAATAAACCCTTAACCACAATAAAATCCAAGCCCAGTTTAAGAAAGCTTGTATTTATTTCAGCCTCAGTGGAGTCAGTTTGAAACTGTCAGAGAGACACTGTACACCTATATACAAATTTAAGAACACAACGGAGTAACTGTTACTGTTTATTAACAACCAGTTTTAATAATACGATAAAAGTATGTCCTGAGAAAGGGGAACAAACATGCTTCTTCAAGGTTTTTTAGCTGTTCTGGATCTCAGCCGTCGCTTGATGATCAGATGATCACTTTCCTTCTTTTGTTCCTCAGATTCCTGAAGAAAACATTTCAAAAGTTACTCATCTTTTCGCACAAGACTGACAAGCTCTTCTTGACACACGCAAACATATTTCTTCCCCTAAATGGATTTCAGAATGGCGTTTGCTTATTATATTTTATTCAGAAAACTATGGGATACCGAGATCATTTTAATGCAGCTTAATCAGAAGGAACAAATATGGAGAATGTACAAAATCCTGTTTATCTTAAAAAAGCACACACATCTGAGGAAAGCCTGAAGGCAGCTTTCATTTTGAAATACTTGTTTTCAAAAGAGTATTATAATACTTGTTTTGTGAAACATGAAGCGTTCAGAAAACATTTTTAGCCTCAATCCCTGTAGCTATGACTTGCCCAGAATTTCAGTTCTTGGTTCAGTTCCATGTTCTCAGAACTACAGTGAGAGAAGAAATTGTCTCATCTTCTTCATCCTCTAACAAAAAAAATATAACATTTTGGTTTCTGCCCCTATCATTCATCAAATCATCAAAAAATTCAGAGGGATATTACAGTATGGGCAAATGATCACTATGCTGAACAGAAAAAGGACTCTAATATAATTAAAAGATGCAGTTCCAACAGAGCAAGAATGTTCTTAGCACAATAGCTGCCGACAGAGTCATGAAACTGGCACATCAGATCCTTTGCAAGTTGGCTTAGACAGGAGATCATAGTTTAAGCATACCTAAAAAGCTGTCTAAGTTGTGCTCTAGAAAAGCGTGTAGTAGAATAATCCCACTCCGACACACTGAAATTATCTATGATTCCAAATTAGAAGACATCTCCGTGATTGCTACATCACCTACTTAGTAAACTGTAAGCCAGCCAAACACAGAGATCTTTGAGGACAAAATAAAACAGAACAGCAGGAAGACCAACAAGAATGACTTGATAGAATAAAGAAATACCTCAGTACTTTCAACCTCCTCCTGCAAATAGATGAAACCTCCAGTCTGTTTGGACTCCTTAGTAGTTTATTTTAAGCCAAGACTACAGTATAATCGCTTACCGAAGAAGCAGGTATATCTAGAGGGCCAGAAACGACAGTTGAATACAGCTTCCTTTTGCATCGTTTTGGCTTGGTCTCTCCTTCTACGAGACTTTCAGGTTCGTTTGATTTAGGAGAACTTACTGCTGACATCAGCTTCTTGGCTAGAAGAAATTTGTTTTGATACATAAACCAATCAACTTACTGGTTTTGTGAGTCTTTAAATCACTGAATGCAAAAAAAGCTTCGTAACAAACTTGGTTTATAAATGACACGTAAAATTTAAGTGAAAATACTCAGAAATTGTATTTGTTCATCGAGGCTCTTTATTGCTTCTATAGCTGAAACAGTTTATAGCTTCAGGTACGGCAGCTTAAAGCACGCATTAAAATGGAGTATGAAAGACAATCATGGCTCAGAAGTCGCTGGAAGTCAGAAACTTCAGCAGGAGTTAAACAACAGGCCTAACTTTCGTGCTGACAGAAGCACAAGACAGAACCAACTTTCTCTGTATACTTGTAGGTTTTCACAAATGTAATAATGAATCTCTGAAGAGACGAATAAATGCATTTACTTCATAAATCAAAGGACAACTTAACATGGCAGACAAGTCTCAGAACACATACATTAATAGCCTACAGCAGAAACAAGCCATTCTACAATGTCTAGAAAACATGGAATAAAACTTATTCTACACCAACCTTTAGAGTGTATAATAGAAGGAGAGCTTTGAATAAAATCTCCAACTTTTTGCAGTGTTTCATCCTTCTTTTTAGTCAGTCTTGAAGCATGTACTCGCTTTCTCAGGAAGTAGTCTTTTCCGGATTTCTGTTCAACAGAGATGTGAACATGTGAAACAAGAGCATTGTTTAAACTTCATTTTAGTTCAACGTTATTTTAAGTTGACATTTTGAGCTTTACTACTGACACCTCTGTTCATTATGCTGATGATACCACAACGGCAAGTAATGTAGACAATTTTATACCCTTTAGGGAGTTGTCAAAATCTCAGCTATTTCAAGGCATACGTTTCTTACAGTTTCTTAATAAGGCAGTAGTTTCTTTAAAAGTAGCTCCCAAGCTGTGGAGTTGTTTCTTACATAAGCTGTTCTAATTACATAAAACAAACAAACATACAAAACAGAAGACAACAGATGGGAAAAATCTACTACTCATACTCTGACCATGCCAAGGATACTGCTATCACATGTGAACATCTGTTTTTAATAACTGCCATGCATATTAATGATATGAACCTTAGTTTAATACAAGGGCTTCACTTACAAAAGCACACGATAATACACTAAAGCTTCTCTTCCCAACTATTCAGTGTGCAATATCCTTCCCTCCAAATCATTACACAGTACAGCCATTACACGCTCTGGGGACAGACTGACTTGCCCTTTGGTTAGCTTATGGAATTTAATAGGAAGAGCTCATAAGCATGTAAGATTCCCATTCAGGTATACACATAAGGATAAGACACTGCTTCTTTCGTGTGACCACACAATTACAGGAAGTCCCAAGCTAGCTTCAAAACTAGAACAAAAACCAACCATTTTCTCGTCACTTGCAGAGGGTGAATTAAAAGCCATGACAGATTTTGTATTTTTCGTGTTCTCACTTTTCACAAAATCCTGGGAAAATAAGACAAGTTTCAGCCATGATTCTTTTGGAAAGAACAATTGATGTCACAAAAGTGAACACTTTAAACACTTTTGCTAATAGTAGGGAAGTATCTGCTAGTGGTAACTATTCCACTGTAAATCAAATAATAAATAAGCATTCAATTATAAAAACAGGACATTAAGATATCAGTATTAGACATCTCATGATGTCTAAAAAGCTGATTTATGTCTACAGGTTTCAAAGAAAATACACAATGGAGTTAAGAGAAATTCCCTTCTCTTAAACCATTATCACTGAGCTTGGCTATTAGTTTTGTTCATTAAAGCAGTTCATTGATTAAATTCTTCAACTACTTTACTGAGGTAGAAATAGCATTTTTTTAATGCTTAAATGAGAATGGTAAAAAGGCATCAGATATTTTGTTTTCTGTTGGGTCTAGGTCATACCTCATCCATGTCATCACTTCTTTTCTTTTTTGCCTTAGGCATTTTCACTCCTAAAGGTATCATGCTGCCGTGCTGCTTTATCTCCAACTTATCAGGTTGCAGAGGTGTCAGTGGGATTTCCAGCTCCGGTTTTGGGAACCGGCTAGTTTTGCCATTTTCTGCGGACACTCCAGAAGAGTCGAGGACAGTTTCCAAATGCTCCTGATAGCACAGAAGAATTTTAAGTGCAAGTGTTAAGGTAGCCATGAGATTAAAAAGCTATAAAGCATCTGGAAAAGGATATGTAAGCATTCGATTTTCCTGCTGTAAGAACACTTGTAACAGAAGGAGTCTATTTCAGTTACAGCAGAGTTTTACCCTTCTTTCCTAGAACTTGTTACATTTAAAATTATTTCCAATCTATGATCACAAAAAGAGTTCTCCATGTTAAACTGAGCCTGATACTTTACAAGTCATTTTTTCTCAAGGGCACAGACAACTACACTTTTTTTTAATAGAGAATGGTGGTAGAACTGACACGATTTTCTTCATCTCAACTCTGCTGCATCAGAACTGGGCAGGAACAGGAGCATTTGATTCAAGTGTTCGATTAACTTCCAGCTTAATCTTAGGGAATTTGCCCTTCCTCTTCTACACTAGAGATGTTATTTACATAAGTAAGGTCCAGCTGGCAAGGTGCAAGCCCAGTACAAGTCATTAAAGAACTCCATTGCTATCTTTTCCCTGGAGAGAATACAGACATTCAAGCAATGACACCGTACTTAAGCTGAAGGCTATCATGTACCTGCTCATGGTCAAATGGCAGCAAATGCACAGCTAAGTGACAGGGAAATGTCAGTATGCATTTCCCCAGCAGCACTTACTGTCCACAATCCACCCAATCCTGTTTTTCTCAACAGGAACAACAAAGTCAGAACTGAGATCACCTGGACTCCTCCTTCTCTATGGCAGGAATTCAGCTAGCATATCAAAAATGAGTTCAGATGCTGGTTGAACACATGGAAGACAGGCTGCTGGGGACATCAGAAAATGGGAGATGGCTGCTTCTACTGCGGCTAGTAACTAGCAAACTCCAGTGTCCCAAACACAGACTAGCAGCTTTTACTACTTACACTGTTCCGACCCCCTGAGGGGAGTCTTCTTCCTCTCAAAAAGTTACCAAAGATTGTAGAAAGACAAAAAGTAGTCAGAGCCACTTTATCAGGCTCTGCTAAGAATCTGAATGGAGTATCACCACCCACTGTATTTCCAAGAATTAAGTTGGTTAATAAATACTTTGTTTTTAAAATATATGTAACTGCTATTTTATGAAAGTTAGCAATTAAAAACTTATATAGGAATGATTAACATCATCTGCTAACAAAACAATGTCCAGAAATCCTGCAGAGGAAGAAAATAAGTTCAATTTGCTGTGCCCGTTTCAGTGGCTCCATGAATTTTTTCCAAGTAACTTATCTAATCATGAGCCACTTCATAAGCATTAACATGAGGAGAGTTTTCAACAGCACCTGACAAAAATTCATCACACAATTGTTTCAACAGCTTTTATTCCTATCAAAGGCTATAAAAACAGGTGATCTGATCACCTTGAAAGGGATAAATAAATTAAAACTTGGGAATTGTTTAGAGAACATGAGATCTTTTCCTACTCATTCCTTATCAAAAGCAATACAATCACAACATTTTCAGATCTGAAGTTTCATACTAACCTCAGATTCATTTAATGAAGTGAGGCTCCTAGTACATGGACGTGACAAATAATTGTCTTCAGCTTTGCATCTTAATGGAATACTTTCTCCAGTTTTAGTTTTGCTTTGTTGTTTCCTAGGCTGTAAATATTTAAAAGGAGTAAAGATTAGGCTATGCATTAGACCTCCAAAATATCTCGAGTTTTCTAAAGTTACAGTGTAAAACCTCAAGCTCAGACGCCACATGAACACGTAAGCTGAAACACAGCACAAGTGTGGGAAGGTAGTAACATCTATTCATTGTGTGATCTTCAGATACACCCTACTGGGTCTCACTAACAGTCTCAGGCAGTATTCTGCCTCCAAAAGAGAGAAAGCGAGACATTATTTAGGGACAAAATCTGTAACGCTGGTCGTTTTGTCATCCATACCCCCCATACTCTGCACGCTCACAGCTGCTATGTTAGAACACCAAAGGCTAAACCTCTGCCTAATCTTCAGCATCCACATACGAATACATGGAAAACTGCATGGAAAAGTTCCATAATGTACACAGAGAGATGGTGTTCTAGTAAATAAAATAGTTTTGAGAAGATGAGAGCTCGTGTTTGAGTGGAAGACAAAAAGAACCAACAAGTACTCATCACTGAATATGTAGTTAAAGGACTATATGCTAAGAAAAATGATTCCAGCTCCAGTATCTCCTAGGAAAACAGAAGAACAAAAAGGGGTTAACAAGATGTTAAGTACTGACTTTCTATAAATATAATCATACCTTTTCATTTACAGAGTCATTCCTTCTACTTTGTCTTCCTTCAAGTAAAGGTATTTCTGGCAAACACTGAGGGCTACTGTGGTTAATGCGTTGTTTTAATTCCTTTATAAAGTCATCTTTGTCAGCCAGTTCTTTTCTTAACTCTTCTATCACAGTTGCATTATCCTAATAAACAGTAAAAACTGCTGAGTTGTGGGATTGGCAAAAGGAATTAACACACACAAGCAGTATTGCAATTACTTAGTAGCATCAGTTTTAGAATTGCAGGCTAGAACACTTAACTATTCAAGAACAGTAACATTTCACGGATTTGTACGGTCAGTGTTACAAGTGCAGTAGTCACAGAATTGCCTGGGAAGTTGTAATACAATATATTTTGATTCTTCTATTTTACTTATGTGCTTCAGCCTTCATCTCTCTTAAGATATAATAACCCGAGCTTTTATTTGTTCCCAAATCCTCGGTACTGTGAGAAAGTCGGCAGTTGTAGGGGAAGTTTTGCTATGAGAACATCTTTCTTCTCAGAGAAAGTGAATCCAAACATTCTCAAAAGAGCACAACTCATTTAGTCTTCTGTTTAGCTTCTGAAATTCTATGCTACGGCTTAGATTGGCTATCCTGATTAAAAGCTGGATGTTGAAATAAGAAATGCAACTTCCAGAGATCATCCCCCCTCTGCTTTTTGATGCTTCCCTTAATCTCTCTCCACGTCCCCTTCTGTCTTTTCATGCCATTGTAGATACTACCTCAGAGAAAGCAAAGAAAGTAAGAAACCTGAGACAGAACTACTGTCTGAGTATTGAGCCTAGCTTGGGATCCGGAAATGCTGTGAATTATCAGAAAAAGCTACAGATGTCCAGTCTGATTGTAGGATAATAAGCATCAAACTGACATCTGCTTATCTGAACTACTGAAAAAATTGAAATTTTAGTAATTAACAGAAATTCTGTTTCTGAAGAACAAAAATAAAAGCTGGTGCTTTTTTTGGTTAGTTGCACATGATGTCAATACGACAGTGTTCAAGAACAGAAGCACACCCAGAATACAAAGAGCAGGTACAGGAGTCTTATAGAATTTATGGGTAGCTAATCAGGTATGAGGAAAGGAGAGCTGACCTTGCTTGAATCCTTTAAGGCAGATTGTCTCAGTTCTGCTATTTCTGTCTCTTTTTGTATGGCAATAGAAGCCAAAGTTTTGAGCTGTTCTTCCAAAGCTTCTACTAACTGATCTCTCTCCTCACGCCACTTTTGAAGATTATGGTCCTTTTCCTCCAGCTCCTATATTTCATGTTGAAAGAAAAGCATACACAGTAGAAACAAGCAGAATCTTTAAAACAGCCTAGAATTAATACGTTTTTCATATAGCATAAATAAGGACTCAAGCTGATAAAAAGAGTTTATGGTAAGACATTTCAATTAACATATCGTGATGTCACTCAACAAGATCAGGTTATATGCATGTATTACATATGTATTTACTATGCAGATTATTGTATTTAAAGCAATCTGCCAGTGCTCTGTAGTGACTAATTATTTGAATATCTTTCATGGTCTACCGCTAATTTCAGTTGGCCACTTTCATTTTGCTCCAATTTTTTTTTTTTTTGACCTTTTCCCTGTTGCTTGGAAAACCTGCATCATTCATTTAATAAAAGTTAAGAGCAAGAAAAATACCTGTTTAAGTTGTTGGATAGTATAGTCTTTATAATCCAGCTCATCCTTAAACTGGTTATTAATCCTTTCAAGTTCATCCATCCTGTTCCTGAGGGATTCCTCCACAGAACGCATCGTGGACACCTGTAATGTAAGCACAGCTCACGGTTAATTAAAAGACTTCTGTAATCCAACCTGGCCAAATACTTCTTTGTTAAATAAAGAGGAATTCACAAACAAGTGCTGAGTAGGAAAACGACAGCAAGTGCAAGGTTACCAAGGAAGACATGAATTCATTTTTAAGCTTCAATTTTCCACCCCAAGCACACCCAATAAACTTTTAGACTAAGTACCTGCAAAATGGGTTTTAATATATCTTCTTGTTTAATAATTAAATTTTAACTGTTAACATCACTGAAGCTGAAATTGAAGAAAAAAAATATACATGCTTATATTAAAGAGCCTCTGGAAATTAGTCTATTTCTCTTCAAGTAAATAGCATTCTTCTTCCCAGTTATCAGCGTTTTTTCACAAGACTTAGGTTTTAGGCTTTAGAGTTACCACGGATACCAATGGCAAGTCACCAGTAACTTAGAGATAATAACAAGTCCCCTCCAGAGGCAGATTAGCTATTCTCTTCACAAACCTTATTCCAGACTACCAACCAACTTTACTTTCCTCTCTTCATTATCTATGCGAAACCATGTTTTAACTTCTGGTCCCCTCTAGAGCTTCAATGGCAACTTTACCTAAGATTTGCTGCTAGCCACACTAGTGTGAAATTTCCAGCTTCATAGTTAAAGTTTGAGAAGTTTTAACAGCAGAAAGCCAAGCATAATCTTACAGAAAAAAATATCTCAGTTGACTACAAACCTCGCTTTGTACTTGCTGAATTTGTTTCTCGGCATCAGAATGTTTGTCTTTTAGATCTGCATACTCTTCTTCTTTCCTCTGCAAATCTTTTTTCAAATTCAGTACAAGGGCAGAACTCTCAGAAAGAATATTTTCTAGCCTTATGTTAAAAATAAAGAGACAAAGAACATTACTGTTACACATCTCATGGAAACAGCAATTACAGCTTAATCCATGCCCTGCCTGTTGGTTTCTATTTGTAAATAGACTCTTAAATCTATCTAGGCCAGTGACAAGATTTAAACAATTACTTTTGAATTTCAGCTTGCTTCTCATAATCAGATTCTGAAGCAATAAATTATTCAGATGCTATTCTGAGGGATGTACAACAAAACCACCAGAAATCCCCATATTATTCTTTATTTCCTTGCACACTCCTGTTTTCCCTTGGAACTCAAGTAGCATACCAAAGCATCCTAAAGTAGTAGTTTGGCCATTGATAAGCATGCAGATGCATTAAGTCGAAGGGTTGTTCCCATTAACTATTTTTAACTCTAGTTCATTCTCAAAGGGCTCTAAGTTAACTCAGTGGTTACTTACGATTCTATACGTTGCACTTTCTCCATTTCACTCTTTTCCTTTTCCCAAAGAGAGTGTTTCATCTGCTCCAAGCTGTTTTTCAGCTGCAGAACTTCTTGAATCAGATTTGCTTCTTTGCTACTTAACTCTTCAACCTTTTTGTCTGCATTAGCAGACTTCTCCTGCAGAGTTGCTGTAACTGTCTCCAGATTCACAATAATAGATTCTTTTTCTTTAAGTAATTCATTGAGTTTTGACACATTGTCTTCCATTGTCTTGGAAGCCTCCAGGCGATATTCAAGCTCTCTTATTTTTACCTCACAGTTGGCAACTTCCTCCTGAAATTGTGCAATCACTCTCTGATCTTCTGCAGTCTTTTCTTCAAACTCCTGAGTTTTCTTTTCTATTTGCTCATGTAACTGATTCACAAGATCATCTTCCTGACTAGTGTGAGTTGTAATCTCACATAGCTTCATTACAAGTTGACGATTATGATTTTCAGCATTATTCAGTCCCGCCTTTAGGTTTTCATTGTCTTGAAGCAGTGCTTTGATGTGCTGACTTTTTTGTGAGGAAACATCAACAATACTTCTGCATACTTCCCAAATCCTTTCAAGACTATAGTTAAAGGAGAGGTCCTGCACAAGATCTGAGATGGAAGAAGTCTGTGTCTGAATGCATGCAGAACTAATTTGAGATGTCCCTGGCTCATCTTTTTCACAGTCTGAGGAATCCTTTACACTGACAAAGTCAGTACCGATGGCGTGAAACTCTAAGTGACATTTGTATAATTCATCTAATTTGGTCCACATTTCTTTTACTTGTGACACTTTATCAATTATATATTCTTTGGCAACTTCTATGTTGTTAGTTAGTTGGGCATTTTTGTTTTCAAGTGTCATATTTATAGATTTCTGTTCATCCAGTTCAGAAGCAATTTCCCGATAGTCAGCTTGACCCTGCAGAATTTGTTCACGGAGGGCATCAGCTGTTTCTTCAGAAAAAGAAAGCTCAATACGCAGGCTTGTTACCTGCTTACTGAAATCTTCTTTTTTATTTTTTTCTCTTCTGCATTGTTCTTCAAGCACAGTTAAATGATGTTCCAAGATTTCAGTTCTTTCCCTCAGTGCTAGTACTTCCTTTCGGTACATGGAGCACTTTTGTTTCATGTGTTCAATTTTCTTTTGCTCTACAGTGTTCTTTTTCTTTCTCTCATTTACAACTACTGTAAAACAAACAAACAAACAAACAAAAAAGGGAAAAGGAATGTAGCTCAGATTGATTAAAATCATTATTACATAGCAGTTCACAACACCAAGTAGCAACTTCTAAGTGAAACACTGTCATAATATGCAAGCCATGCCCTCACATCACATAGTATTTGATACTAGTGAAGGAATTAAAGTCCTCTGAACACGTAATCAGGTGCCTCAGATTTCTATACAGAATTAACAGCAAAAGGTTTTCAGTCTGGAAGAACACTTTTACCATGGCACTACTCAAACCTTCCACTCCACACCAGTAGAAAATCTAATTAGATTTAAGAAACATGGGAATGAGATAGATAATTCACAGCTATATTCTTTCTATCTTCCGTGCTTCAGCAATCCCTATAAGGCAGCCAGGAATCACTCCATCTACATCTAAATGGTAGATAAACAGTTCTCTAAGAAATTTCATTCCAACTCACTTTCAAAAGAAAGATAAAACCCTGGACAAGTTGATCACTTAAGTGTTGATATCTGTCTCTCTTATTCAGTTGATCTCTAAACAAAATATGAGGATTCCTACTTCTGTCCACACTTACTCTTTTGCATATAAAGTTCACTCATAAAGTTGTACAAATTTGCAGATTCAAGTTTCCATAAATATTCCATTAGCTTGGGGCTGTTTTTTTCTTTAACTGGTGAGCAATTAGCTAAAATCACATGCATTTTCTTTCTATCAAAAGCAACTTATGCTGTATTTCATCATTGCTTTAGAATCCAGTTATGTCCATTCCATAATATGCATACTTTAAGTATTAAAAAAATAAATATAAGTCAAGACTTACTAGGGATCGGGTCATCACAACAATATATTCCATGGTGATTCTTTTACAGTCTTTTTATTACTACAATGCAGAATTTTATAGTGCCCACGTGCAGCCTGCATTACATACAGATTCACATGTACTGCATGGAAACAGCCTCTTAACTCATCTAAGGAGTTTTATATACAGCCCTCAACTCATTTAAAAGTCATACTGAAGAAACAGCAGTGGCATATTCCACCCCAAACCAGGTTTTGGGTTTTGACTGCTGCTCCCAGCAACACTAGTGAGGGGAATATGATTTATAAGTAATCTAAACAATTTATGCTGAAAACAACAAGCAAGCACTAAAGCAAGATAAATAAGACGAAGGAGAAGATGTGTAATGTTCAGTCTAGAAGCTCCTTACAGAGGAAGTAGGGAAAAAGCATTATTACAGAGCATAGGAAACAAGACCTAAAAGCTCAGAGAATGGTGTAAATACCCTGAACTTGAAGCTGAGATAACCTAGCATCTCCTAAAACACTTTTGCTCTTGCTACTTATATAACTAATTCTACAAAAGAACCAGCACAACATACCTGTGCTCATTGTTCTACTGTGTATATTTAACATAGCTAAAGAATATATATTAAGCAGTTTTTGAAATTGGTCGCTATTAATACTCACAAATAGAAGAAAACTTTAACATGATTGAATACTCAGTACTTCTAAACAGAAAACTTCATGCTGACATTGTGACTATCAGCTACCCATTTTAATTCCTATGTGGAGCATTGCTGTCATTAATTTTTAAATGAGAGCTTTGGTCATATGATTAGAACAAACCCACTACTATTTGGAGTATGGAGGAGTCCACATCCCTCCCTCAGTCTCTGGTAAGATGCTTATATGTGATGCCATTCAGTGGTCACATTAGGATTCAATATTTATGCCAAATAAAGGCAGCAGGGACAAATTATCCAAGAACAGCATCTCATCCAAAGAAGGCCTTGACTTTCTCCCTTGCACATATTTTGCAAGAGGAATACAAGAAAGGAAGGGAATACAGCTAAGTTTTAGATTTTCCCTTCTACATTGTATATGCCTTCCGTAATTCTAGGAACACTGATGCTCAGCTGTGCCCAGAAGTGAAGTTAAATGCATCAGAGCTTATCCAAACCATTTTGCTCAAATATTGCCCATGAGCGAGCAATTAGCAGGTCGTCAACAATTTTGATAGTTGCTTCAGGAAAAACAAAACAAACAAACAAACAAAAGCACTTGAGCAGCTGATGCTACTCAGAAGATCAGCAACAGCAGTTGAAACAATCCTAAAGAAACTGCTTTAAAACTATTACCAAATCTGCAAGTGCATCAACAGATGAGGAAAAAGCAGCAAAAAGGAAAAAAATAGTGCAAAAAACTTTTATTCTTAAGCACTCAAAAATGAACAGCATAGGACCTTCTGAAAAAGGGATATTTACATAACAGTTACTTCTATTTACAGTTTAACACAGTGGCTTTTCTCCTTATACCATAAGGTAACGTGCTTCACAGCCTTTTGCTTCCTATCCGGAATAGGAAGCAATTTATTGTTTTGGAAGACACCCTGTTCAACGATGGAAGAAACTGTACCTTTCTTTGGAGGTGGCTCTTCCACAGTAGGCTTATCTTCATCAGTACTGCGCTTTCTTCCCACTTCCAACTCAGTTTTCTCTTGTTTCAGTGCTTTAACTGAAAGCACTGAAAATTGGCTGCTTTCAGTTCCTTTATTAGTGTTCTCTTCTGCCGGTTCTGCTTTAATGGTAGTTAAATGGTAGGTAGTCTTTTCCTGTATTGATATAAGATCAGTTACATTGAAGCTTAACAAAAGGAGCACTTAAGTCTCAGTAATCTTCTGTAGGCAAATATTTACACAAAACCATACAGCTAAAATATTTACCCGGTGACTCTATAGACATCAGTTACAAATCTCAATAGCAGACAGAACAAGTACACCTTCAGATAATGACAAGTGCAATACTCGGTAGAGTATACAAGGGAAAGCAAGAGCCTAGCAGGTTACAAAGTAAAAGACTTGCACACAATCAAGAGTTTACCAGTTTATCAAAGAATTTCCTGTTTCCAAGAAGTCAACAAAATTACAAACATGGTCAAAGAGCAAATGGTCAGCTCTCATACAGGTTCATCACATCACACTTCTGCTAAGCTGCTAAAATCACTTTCATTGTGACAGATATAATCCAACCTTAAAGCTTAGTCAGCTCTGTCACGCATATTTTAGATTGTGTCCTTGACCACAAGTGAAGCTTCCTTACTTACAAGATGACGATTGTTAAGCCATGCTGGCACTGCCAAGGACTGATTATTCATCTTTAGTAGCTTATGAAAAGAAAAGCCTCAGAAGTGTTCAGGCCACACAATCTCACAGATAGAGTTGGAGCCTTGTTCTTGGAAGAAGTAATAGGTGAGGACATGACTACTCATCACAGTCAGCTTTAATACCATGGAAATACTAAGTTGCAGTGATGCAGACAGTCAAAGACTAAGAAGGGTCAAGTTGCTAAGCTTACAAGGTTAGAGATCTGAGTGACAGAATTAACTATAAATGTTTTCAGAGCTACTTCAGGCTACCAAACATCAAAAAATGAACAAAAACCACCAAAAGTGGTATGCACACATACTTAATCAAGCTAGTCTTCACATATTCAGTAGCTCGCGGTACATTAGTCAGGATAAAGTTTTATGGACTGCATAGAACGTGGAGATATCCTGACCATTCATACTCGTACTTCCAACTCTACTCAACATACTTTTACTGTTGCTCTTCCTCTGATGTAGGAGTGTGAGGCAGGAGTTAGTTGAACACACTGATATTTTTGTTGTTTGTGTTAACAACAACTACCTTCAGATAAATTTGAATTGTTTACAATTTCAAGCGAGTACCAGCTACATACAGAAAATCAGTTTTCCAAAAATGTGTTGATTACAAGCATAGAATTAGTGTTTTCCTTTTTTTGTATAAGGATACGGAGATGTGTAAAACTCACATAATCTTTTACTTTTTCTTCTAAATGAGATTTTAAGTCTTGTAGCTCTGTAATAATGTCATCTTTCTGCACCACGATGTCCATTAGCTCTCAAATCCTTTCATTTTGTGCATCATTTTCTTGGAAATAAAAAATAAAAAAAATTCAGTCATCAGTTTCTAATGTAGTGTTAAGTAGCTGAATTACACAGTGCATTAAAGGCAAATTCAGTTAAGCTAAGCTCGGTAAGAAATCTATTAATGGAGCCTACTGGAATAGCATTTTAAGCTACCACAAGTTGGTATTAAAACAATTTTACACAACATCTTCTTGATAAAGTTACCTCAGTTGCTTCTTTAAGTTGCTCAACAGACTCATCCAATTTAATCATCTGCATTTCAAAGTCTGTAACACACAGAAAAGGTTGTATTACATAAGTAGCCAATAGATAGTTTATTAAGTAATCAATTTTTCCAGATATTCTAATGTTTAGGTAGCTTTTGAACAGATTAATTTATTTGCATGTGGTCTTCACTTATTGGGAGTGATTCAGAAGTTTTCTATATTTCTTGGAATGAAAACATTGCATCAACAAGACATAAAGAAGAGTAGAGATTACAATATAAAAGTAAAAATCAAGATATAGACATTTAACCCCATACTTACGAAAGCGTAAAGCTGCTAGTTGCAGTTTAAAGGAGAGGGGGAAAAAAAGAAAAGAAATAACCAAAACCCGTGGAATTGCTGAACCTGAATATACACAAGGAACAAACTATCACTTATCTACAGGCTATGGTTCCAAAGGTAGAACATCTCCTCTAATTCCTACTCAAACTGGTTATTTCTATTTTATATTAATGAACTATTTCTGTCTTCTACCTTTCACATCGCATAACTCACCTTTGTTCTTCTGCATCAGCTCTTCTTCAGTTTTAAGTAGTTTGGTGTTTTTCTCTGTTAGCTCTTCTTTGGTCTCCATCAGTTCAAAGTTAGTTTTCTCCAGCTGCTTTTCAAACCAGCCAATATCTTCCTTCGGGTCCTCCAGGGATACAATGGAACTATGTGCTGCCTCAGCTTGCTCTTTAATATCCATGACATCATAATGCACAGAATCAAGAATGCCCTCAGGATCAACACAGGTGTCAGGCACTATGCTATGTTCTCCACCCTGAAACGTAATTTATAATCAGTTAAAACTGGTGAATAACTGACTACATAATAGCTGTTATTTCTACAGATAGTCTGGATAGCCACTATGAAGACAGCCATACAAGAAGTTTTTAATTTCAGCTTCAAAACCCACCTCACAAATTCACATACAACATGACAGTGATTCGTATGGGGGGAAGATAAGTGGCATTCTAGTAACAGCTAATATATTTTATAGTATTTGAGGACCACGCTCCCTTTTTTTTTTTTTTTTTTTTTTTAAATATTACCCCAGATTGATCTCCTTCAAATTTAACGTACAAGTTCGGACTCCCCTTTTCTTTGTATACAGCGTAAATTTTCATTTTGTGTTGCAGAAACAAGGAAAATGCCCAAATTCCCAAAGCTTTCTGAAACTGTTCTTAAGGCTCAGCAACTATTCCTGCTAGATGAAGAATAGATGTATCTTGCTCATCATACAGCAACACAGCATGCACTTCTTTGTAAACAGCCTTGTGTTTCTATAAGATGTGCCCATAACATTTAAATAGTAAAAAGGAAAATATTTAAGAAAAAAAATATATATATTTAAGAAAAAAAAAAAGAAAAATACCAGGGTGTCATGGTTTAATAATTTTGTAATTTTGCTATCAGTATTCCACATCATAACATCATATAAAGCATGAATAATTTTACTGCTCCCGAACACTTGCAGTATATTGATGATATTGTCATGTGGGGCCATACAGCAGCAGAGATTTTCAAGAAAGGAAAGCAGATAATCCAAATTCTTTTGCAAGCCTGTTTTGCCATTAAGCGCAGCAAGGTGAAGGGGTCTGCCCAGGAAATCCAGTTCTTAGGTGTAAAATGGCAAGATGGGCATCGACACATCCCAGCAGATGTGATTGACAAAATCACTGCTATGTCTCCTCCCACCAACAAGACAGAGACCCAATCTTTTCTGGGAGTAGTGGGCTTCTGGAGAATGCATGTCCCAAACTACAGCCACATAGTGAGCCCCCTCTATCAGGTAACACGGAAGAAGAATAATTTCTCATGGGGTCCTGAGCAGCAGCAGGCTTTTGAGCAGAGAAAACAAGAGATAGCCCGTGCCGTGGCCTTGGGGCCAATACGGACAGGACAGGATGTAAAGAACATCCTCTACACTGCTGCTGGAGAGAAAGGTCCCACCTGGAGTTTGTGGCAAAGAGCTTTAGGAGAAACCCAAGGCCAACCCCCGGGACTTTGGAGTCGAGCATATAAAGGGTCTGAGGAATGCTACACTCCAACTGAGAAGGAGATCTTAGCCATGTACGAGGGGGTTTGGGCTGCTTCTGAAGTAGTTGGGACAGAGGTTCAGCTCCTTCTAGCACCTCGCTTGCCTGTGGCCCCCCTGTCACGGACACAGGTAGATTTTTGTTTAAACCGTGACAACTACCCAGAATGCAGCATAAGGGAATTTTTGCCTAGAACTCTGGAGGACTATTTGTAACTCAGAAAGGTCAGAGATAGAAAGTTCACACTGATTTCTGGGTCACCAGCCTCACCGTACATCAGCATTTTTGGTTTTTAAATGATACATAAAGTTCTCAATGGCACTGCTCTAGTCGGTAGTTCTTTCCCTTTCCGTGCAGCTCGCTCTGTGCATGGCTTGTGAACCGCTATTCAGGCCAGACAGCTGCAGCCCCAAAGACCTGTAATAAATGTACAAATTCTACCAGGATAATGTCTTGGTGGTGGAGAAACAGGATGCGCAGTCATATGGCTCTCACACATACCTTGTACAACCAGCTTGGCTCTGGACCGGGCATCACCAATGTCACAGGTGTACACGTCACTGTCACTTTTCTCCAGATTTTTTATGCACAGCTGCAGGTCTCGTCCTTTCTGTGCCCTCTTGTATTTCCTGCCAGGCCTGAGCTCAGCAATGCCTTTCCTCCATATGACGAAGGATGCGGCTTTCTCGCTCTGACATGTAAAAAGTGCACTTCCACTTTCTTCAATTTTCACATCTGAAAGTTCCTTGATAAAGTAATTAGGTTTTTCTGGAAGGAAAAAAAAAAGGATGAGGGTGTAGGACAAAGGCATTTGTTACCCCAACAAGTCCCAAGCATACAGAGGTGTCCTGAATCTCCTTTGCCCTCATTTCAGAATATCACATAGAGATGCAAAGAGTCTAAGAAGACCACAGAGTCCACCCATTTACATAGGTTTGATAATTCCAGTAGATATCTGGAAAGTTCAATACCATTATACATGCGCTGGTAGGATCTCATCTGAGAAACTGCATATAGTTTGGATTACACATATTCAATATAGACTAATTCAGATTGCCATCTTTTCTTGGCTCACTAACACCCAAGATCATAGAATCATAGAATGATCACAGAATCATATAGTGGCCTGAGTAGAAAAGGACCTCAAAGATCATCTAGTTTCAAACCCCCTCCAAGGGGTCACCAACCACCAGACCAGGCTGCCCAGATCCACATCACACTGGAGAATCATTCAGTTTCTAGATTATTTTAAGGAAAAGATTTTAATCCATCATATTTTCTGAAAACTAAGAATTGATCCTGCTCAAGGAAACAGAAGAGAAAAACATCACCCACAGGCTGCAGATATTTACCTCGACTTCTCTACATGCCATCCCCAGTGTGCTTTTCAACTCACCTTGCACAGTGACCCTGGCTTTTGTTATGGAGTCCTCTGTCTCACAGGGGTACTCCCCACTGTCCTTGGCAGTAGAGTCATGGATGATCAGAATGGCCCCAGTTCCCTCCTGCTGCAAGTCGTACTTCTGGCTTTTTCTGATTGCTTTGCCATCCTTGTACCACCTGATGATAACAGATCCTCCTGGACAACATGCTTGATCACATAAAGAACAAGCATGTGATCCGAGACAGCCAGCATGGCTTCACCAGGGGAAGGTCATGCTTAACTAATCTTGTGGCCTTCTATGATGGAGTGACGGCCTTGGTTGATGAAGGGAAGGCGACCGATGTCATTTACCTGGACCTGAGCAAGGCCTTTGACATGGTCCCGCACCACATCCTCATCTCCAAATTGGAGGGAGGTGGATTTGATGGGTGGACAACTAGATGGATAAGCAATTGGTTGAAAGGCCGCAGACAGAGGGTGGTGGTCAATGGCTCTATGTCCAGGTGGAGGCCGGTAACGAGCGGTGTCCCTCAAGGGTCTGTCTTGGGACCGGTGCTCTTTAACATCTTTATTAATGACATTGATGAGGGAATTGAGTGCACCCTCAGCAAGTTTGCTGATGACACCAAGCTGAGTGGTGCAGTTGATACGGTGGAGGGAACGGATGCCATTCAGAGGGACCTTGACAGGCTGGAAAGCTGGGCTCGGGTGAACCTAATGAGGTTCAACACGGCAAAGTGCAAGGTTTTGCACTTGGGCCGGAAGAACCCCAGGCACCTGTACAGGCTGGGAGGAGTTGTCCTTGAGAGCAGCTCGGCAGAGAAAGACCTAGGGGTCCTGATAGATGAGAAACTTAACATGAGCCAGCAGTGCGCTCTGGCAGCCCGGAAAGCAAATGGGATCCTGGGCTCCATCAGGAGAGGGGTGGTCAGCAGGGATAGGGAGGTGATCGTCCCTCTCTACTCTGCTCTTGTGAGGCCCCATCTGAAGTACTGTGTCCAGGTGTGGAGCCCTCGGTACAAAAAAGATATGGAGATTTTGGAAAGGGTCCAGAGGAGGGCCACAAAGATGATCAGGGGGCTGGAGCACCTCCCCTATGAGGACAGGCTGAGGGAGTTGGGTTTGTTCAGCCTGGAGAAGAGAAGGTTGCGGGGTGACCTCATTGCAGCCTTTCAGTACCTGAAGGGAACTTACTCCCAGGAGGGGAGTAAACTCTTCGAAAGGGCTGATAATAGCAGGACTAGGGGAAATGGTTTTAAGTTGAAAGAGGGAAGATTTAGGTTGGATGTTAGGGGAAAGTTCTTTACTAGAAGGGTGGTTAGGTCCTGGAACAGGCTGCCCAGTGAGGTTGGGGATGCCTCGTCCTTGGAGGTGTTCAAGACCAGGTTGGATGGGGCCCTGGGCAACCTGATCTAGTAAAGGCATATGTTTGGTGGCCCTGCCAGGCAGGGGGGTTGGAGCTACATGATCCTTGAGGTCCCTTCAAACCCGGGTAATTCTGTGATTCTGTGATGTTCAAATCCGGTTTTGACAGCTCAGAGATCAGGCTGATGTCCTGCCCTGCTGCTGCTGTCTTATCCTCCAGCTGTTTTGAAACCTCAGTAGGTTTTCCTGGAAGAAAACATTGCTTTTTGAGTAACATACACTTAGGGTAGGATGCCTCTCTCAAAATACACGCATCTACATGCTGGAGATAAGTTAGAGAGGCACTTGCAACAGACGCCATCCTACAGCCAGCAGTAATCTGCAAAATACAGACAATAGAATTCCAGGCAGCATTTATTCTCTCTTAAATCTACCCAATTGAGGATGATGAACCATGTCTGAAAACTGCCTCTCTCTTCTCTCCACTCATCACACTGGGAGCCTCGGATGATGCTCTCAGATGCACATGTTCTAGATAGGAATTTGTTGTACAGCTAGATGATGTGAAGGCCATCCCTTCAGCTTATACTTAGAGGATATTTGCTCCCACAGTTCCCTCAACAGATCATTCCTGATTTACTGTTAATGGAACAAGCTGTAGTGAGATGCCCATTTCCAACACTACCCCAGTGCTTTGGGTAGTTCTCACATTTGTGTAAAATGTTTCCTCCTTTTACTTATTTTTAAGAGAAATTCTCAGTGCTTCGAGGTTCAAGTAGAAGGTTGCTATTCACTTTAACCATATTATGAGTTAGCTCTCACGACAATCTTATCAGAAGACAGTTGAAGGAATCAGACCCCAGAATCTCTCCCATCTCATTACCTTTCACAGACAGAGAGGCTTTGGAGGTTAGACCACGGGCAGTAAAAACGACTTCCCCAGCGTCAGTAGGAGTCACACTTTTGATAATGAGAGTATATTTCCGACTCACGTTAGAAGCTTTAAATCGCCCACCACTTTCCACTCTGCTTCCAGTCAGTGTCCAGTTGAACTCATCAATGCTTTCATGGGACGGAATGCATTCAAAAGTACAATCTTCTCCCTCCTGGATTTCAGTGTTTTTCAGCCGTTTGGTAATGCCACTATTCAGCTCTGGAAGGTAAGAGATAGGTTAGTATGAGGTTTATATGGAGAAAAGGCATTTGTGACTGACATGAGTAGCAGTACTGGTATTTTAACTCAGGATTTGCAGAACATGGCTGCATTCCTTACTGATGTATTCTCTAAGACATTCTCCACTCAGAATTACCAGAAAGCTATAAAAAAAAAAGAGACGTGAATCTCTTGTCTTTGCTCTGGAAGAACTACAATCAGAGCAGCTCAGTCCATGGAGCAGAATGAAGATTCAATGAGCTACAGAGGGAAAAACCTAACAGAGAGGACAACTCTAGGATGCTGCATGAGAAAAAGGGTTTTGCCTATGACAAGAAATTAACTGTTTCTATTAGCTCATTTGTTACCATCCTACCCCTACTGGTGTTCAAACCATTTCTCCATTTTAGGGATGGTTTGAAAGGAAACATTTCCAGGACATTCTTGACGTCTTTGGTGATTTTCATGGCAAAATGAGATACATTTACTTCAAAAGCAATGGGAATTTTCCAGACATCACTGCGCTAAATTGCAGTAATACACTTCTATTGTAGAAACTATTAAGGCTCATGGGGGAATAGGTGTAAGACATAGTGACCACACTGAATGTGCTTTCAGCACTCCTTTACTTTCCACAGTACTTACCCTGAACGCCGACCTTTGACTTGGCAACATCAGTGCCAATATCACAGGTATAGAAACCTGTATCTGACATCTCGAGGTCATGGATAAGGAGACATAGGGTCTTCCCAGACTGTACCAGCTCATACTTGATGCCAGAAGGGCGCACAAAACCGTCCTTTTTCCACACTGGTTTGACCTTCTCTTTATAGAGACTTCGCATTCCAATTTAATCACACCCCGCTCCTCAACAAAAACATCATCCAAGGACTTCATGAAGACAGCAGGCTTCTCTGCAATCAAACAGGCAAAACAGAACAATGTGATACAGAAGTTGAGACATTTCCAGTTGCTTTCAGATTTTTAAAGAGGGATAAATAAATCTTCACCACTACTGACGACACCAAGATAGAAACTAAAGCGGTTTCATGTCTGTTGACTGAATACGCTTTATGAAATTCTGAACTAATCAGTAGGAGAATACAGGGAACAGGAGGGACAGCCTGCATTGCCTTGGGTGGGACTGATATCATATGAAGTAATTGGGATGCAGCTCTTCTAAAGCTGGAGAGCTGGCATTGCCCTCACATGGAGCAGAGCTCATACAGCAGGCCACAGGATTAAGAGGAACACTTTTGATTTTCCTGTATTATTGACTCCTCTTATCTGTCTTCTAATTCACACATCAGATGTTTATACTGGGGAAAAAACTTCCACCAAATGCAAAAGAAAGGAGAAAGAGGAAATCCTTCAAACTCTGAGCGCATAGACTAAAAGAGCTTAAT
The DNA here is from genome assembly GCF_054131305.1 of Coturnix japonica. Lineage (NCBI taxonomy): Eukaryota > Metazoa > Chordata > Aves > Galliformes > Phasianidae > Coturnix > Coturnix japonica. Next base: position 3,268,672 of record NW_028188943.1, on the reverse strand, counting down.
TGCTGGGGAGAGCAGATTAGAATCACAGTACCCTTAGAATTGGAAGAGACCCTTAAAGGCCATCTAGCCCAGCTTCCCTGCAATAAAAAGGGACATTCACAGCTAGATCAGGTTGCTCACAGCCTGGTCATTAGTCATCCCAGAGGCAAAACACACATTGAATGATCTCTCCCTGCAGTCATAAATCCTTAATTCCATAAATCACTGGAAGAAAGCCCCTCATGACTTTGGGGGCTATCTGAGCCCCAGAGAGGTGAGCTTTAGAAGCAGGATTGCTGCATAACAGAATGAACTTGAGCTCCTTAGCATCTCTTACATCCAGGAGGGGTGTGATCAGACCCACCTATCACCTTCAGGTGCGCTGACACCTTGTCTGGCTTAACCTGCTTCATTGTCAGTGTGCAGCAATTGCCAACGTTCTTGATGTCATTGTAAGTGTTGGTGTAAAGGAACCATTCAGGAACCATTCCACGTCCTCGTCATCATGGGACAGCTCGCAGGAGAAGACAGCAGAGCTCTCTTCTTCAATTTCTACATCCTGCAGGTGCTTCGTTACTTCTACATTGCGGGCTGTGGGGAAACAAGGTGAACTGTTACCACTGTTACTATAAATCATACTGGGATGTGGTAGAATGGTTGGACTAGATGATCTTTGTGTAATCTTCTCAGTGAAGACTATACATTTATAAAGTTAGCAGTAGAGAACGGCAGAAATCAACCTCAAGAAGAGAAATCTGAGGTGAAATAGGACATGGAAGAGGTCACCCTCCCTGCTCATACCTTCAGCTGTCAGCGTGGCCTCAGTCTCTGCAATTCCTGCCTTGCACTTGTACACATCAGCATCATCGGGCTTCAGCTTCAGAATCTTGAGCTCTGCTGAATGCTTATCCCTCTTGATCTTGTACTTCTCAGAGGGCTTGATGAGTGTGTGGCCCTTGAACCATTTCACAACCTTTGGAGAAGGCCTGAAGTCACAGGACAGGATGACAGAATGACGTTCCAAAGCTGTCTTGCCCTCCAACTTCCTGGTGATTTGTATATGGTAATCTGCAAAGCAGGGGTGGAAGAAAAGAAAGGATGAGGACAATTGGAAGAAGAGGAAAGTCTCTTGCATGTATTCAATTCCAATTAATGTCATGTCCACAATGGTTTTTTGAACCACTCCAAACATAAAACAAATGATTGTCTATAGGGAATGCCATTGACTACATTTCTATAAAGTAATACTGTATATTATCTACCAAATGCAAGGTCCAGCTCTTGTTCTGTGCTTATTAATTTGCTCCCATTTGTTGAGGCTTTTATTCAAATAAGAGTGAGTTGAAAATATAACAAGTACTTTAGGATGTGAATGGAGACTCTTATGCTGGGGACAACAGCAGATAAAAAGCCTGCAAGTTTCTTTCAGATGAAATCAATGACAAACTGCATCAAATTTAGGTGCTACCAAACTTAACCTTCTCTAGTTCAGAAATACAATTAATTTCACCTGATTTGACTTCTTTGGTATAGCCAAGGACAAAACCTCAGCTCTGTAGATCTGAATAGTAAGCACATCACAACTATTCAAACAGATCTTTTACTGAGATGCAGCTGTCTCATTTAGTGTCCAATGACTTTGAACTGGAAATGGAGCAGACCCTCCAGACACACACACAATATTTCAAAGACCCCAGTGAAGGGAGACTGTACGTTAATTAATTCTTCATCTTCATGATGTAAACCAAGCCAGGATATGTTACCTCTGACAAGCAGATTGGCTGTGGATTTTGATTTGCCAATTGAGAACTGAATGGTGCTTGTCATATCAGTGGTGGTTTTCGGTATGGTCAGCTGGTGGATGGTGCCTTCTTGCTGCATAATCAAGTTTCTGCCAGCCTGTAAGACTTCCCCACGTAGATACCACTTGGGAGGTTTCACAGAAGGAATGGATATCTCGCATTCAAACTTGGCTTTTTCAGGCTCAGTCACATCCTCATCACACAGCTCCTTTACTAGACTAATGGATTGCTCTTTAAGAAGGATGGAACAAGAGAAAGCAGAGATGTAGAAGGAATGTAAAAAACCCTTACATTATCACCCTACTTACTCACATCAGCATTACTGCACATGAACACTACACCTATCAGCTCAAAATGCCTATAAAACATCATTAAAAAATAAAGAAAGGAATGTTGTTAAGAAGTCAGACAATAAGACTGACAACCTGAAGAGAGCCAAGATCTTCTGATTCCCAGTCCAACATCCAAATCAAACCATGACCTTCCCATCCCAATATCAAACTCCTCGCATTACGAAATGGAATAGAGGTTCAATGAAACACAGACATTGATAATTACTTTGGTTAAATACAGCAACTTAGCTCTGAACAACAAGTTTTCACCTAGTAAAGGTCTCTGTAGCTCAAATGTATTGACTCTACTTAGGAGAAATTCATTTTCCAGGATGTTCTTGCCCTTATAATGGTAACAGGGGCAAAGCTGGGGACTGAACTCTTGAGTAGTGTGCTAACTCAAATGTCTCCCTTTTCTTTATCACACTTAACATCATATATATACCCTAACATTGTATATATTAAAAAAAAAAACAAAACCCTGTGTTCTTTTCAAACAGCAAGAGAGAATGAAGAAAAAGTCAAGCTATGTTTTTTATCCCTCAACGTTCAAATACAAATCTGAAGTCTAAACGTAGAAAATCAACCTCCTAAGAAAATAATCTGTTTTACTTAGCAAAAGTAAATTCCAAAAGAGAAGCTGGATATTTTGTGGGCAGAAAGGTAGGTAGGTAGGAGTTTTTATTTCCTCATGGTGTTTAACTTCCTTGACATTAAAGCAAGGGATGTTAGCTCATTTATAACATAAGATAATTTAATCAAAATCGTCATCAGAAGCATAATTACCTTTAACTGTAAGATGGGCACGAGATTCTGCATTTTCTGCTACAGATTTTATTTCTGCTGCATCCTTGACTTGGACACGTGTGTAAGTCAGCGAGTAGCTCTTTCCTGAAGCAGAGAACCACAGAGTCACTAAGGCTGGAAAAGACCACTAAGGTCATCTAGTCCAACCGCCAGCTCATCCCTACCAAACTGTGCTCTTGAGAGCAAACCCACAACTACACTTGGCTTCCTTGAGCAAAGAGCTCTGAGGCACATGGCCAGGCTGAGCATCATCCATATGGTTTCACAGCATCACTGCCTGTTCTCTCATGTCAATGAAACCACCCATCCCCCCACGTCCACATCCCCACCAAAGTGGAATCTAAACATGGCTTCTACAAGGACTGACCGAATGCGGCCACCGTCACCATTAAAGTACCTGAGACAGAAGGATCACACTCACTGTCAGACAAAACCTCTTTGGAGAGGTGAACTGACTGCCCTGTTCACCCCCACTTTGGAAAGAACTGCACTCATTTCCTACCTGCTCCCGGCAGTGTGGGATGGTGGGATAGCATCACACTTCCCACACTAAGCTTCCCACCATGTCACTTGTTCCACCCTAACCTCAGTCCCAAAACAAAAGGGGAACTCCCTTCTGAACCCTCTTCACTTCATTTCAGATGTCTTATATGCTTGATCTCCAACCCACCCCCCACTCAGGAGAAAGATCCCCCTCTTACAACCTACCATCTTGCCGCATTCTGATGTTGTCATCAGCCTTCAGCTTGTTGTCATCTTTGTACCACTGGGTCTGAACCTCATCGTGTGAAATCTCAGACAAAAGATGCACTCCCATATTCATTCACTTCCACATCTTCCAGTGGTTTAACAATCTTGATATCTCCAGCTGTGAAACAGTAGAGATATATTTGTCAGGATATTTCCAGAACTGAGTGCAGCATCTTTTCCTTACGCATATTTGCATAGAAAATAAGTAGGATTATGTTTTATTCTAAACCATCATCCATTCCTGAGTCATTTCTCTCTTCAACACAGTCAATGCATTATTGCCCTTGAACTTAAAGATAGACTTACTAGTTACATGGAGTTTTCCATGAAACTTCTGGTTTCATGGAAACCAGAATCTCATTTATTCTAAAACCTTTCAAGCAAAATTAAGGGTAGAAAAACAATAGAACTGAATGAATCTTTAAGGTCATTTAGTTCCAGTCCCCCTGCTATAGGCAGGGACACCTCCCTCCACACCAACTCTTCTCCTCAGGGTCAAGGCTTCTCTCAAATCATTCTCCTCTAAGCCTGTGCCTGTGCTTGGGATTGCCCTGACCCAGGTGCAGGGCCTTGTACTTGGCCACACTCAAGTTCATGAGGCTGCCAAGGGCCCACCTCTCCAGCCTGTCCAGGTCCCTCTGGGTAGCATCCCTTCCCTCTAGCACATCAACAGCACCGCTCAGCTTGGTGTCATCTGCAAACTTGCTGAGGGTTCATTTGATTCCACTGTCCATGTTGCCTACAAAAATGTTAAAGAACACTGGTCCCAACACCACCCTCCACCTGGACACTGAGCTATTGACTGCTGCTCTCTGAGTGTGACCATCCAGACAGTTCCCTATCCTGCAACTGGTCCATCCATCAAAACCATTTTTCTCCAGTTTGATGACCAGGATGTCATGCAGGACGGGATCAAATGCTCTGCACAAGTCCAAGTAGATGATGTCAGTTGCTCTCCCATTATCCACTGATGCTGTTACTCCATCATGAAAGGCCACCAAGTTTGTCAGGCATGGCTTGAATTTGAGGAAGCCATATTGGTTACCACCAATCTCCTCATCTTCATTTTCCAAACTATGCCAAGGAGAACTAGACAGAACTCTACAATGTCGTGTCACTACAAACCTGTCTGAATCATTGCCTTCTCTGCATGCTCATCACTAGTCTCTCCTTAGCTTGTGTGCCCACAATGTATGGGGAATGTCAGCCACAAATCTTACCTAGGGGACATCTTTGCTTCAAAATCCCTTAAACATCACACAATCCCTTTTAACTCTCCAGGTCTGCACTTATTAATGTCAGAATCAGACCATATTTCTGTGCTGCTATTTCCCTTTCCTTCTGAAGGGCCTGGATACAACTTAGATTAACCTCAGGAGCAGAGTTCCTGCATAAAACAGCCAGTACTGAAACAGCAACCCAACCTGGTTGCAGACTGAGAGAGAAAATGAGAGATCACCAAAGTCATGGGACAGGACAGATGTTCATGTTCATGCTAACACTGAACCCAAGTGGCCACATGAGGACAGCATCTAGTAGGAAATCAGAAAAAAAGCATCCTTTCAGACGTCCCTTGGGAAGGTGGCATCTACCAGGGCACAGCAGACCCGTGTGTTCAGTAACCAGTCTGATGCTTCAGAGCCCGATGATGAGCTACAAACTGGGGCTTAACCAATGCAACACATGGAGGGAAAATCTGTCTTGAGGATAAAGAAGAAAGAGAAAGGTATCCAAAAGGACTAACCAAGAAGTGCCAAACTGCCCATGAAGCATTTCTTCCTGTGGTGCAAAATACCACAAGAGGATTTATTTGCTCTTTCAGTTAAACATACCATGAACCTTTAGGGTAGCTGATGTCTTGTCTTCAGCTGCTTGGCACGTGTATGTTCCCTGATCTTCAAATTCACACTAGTGAATAATAAGACTTCCCTTATTTCCCTGGGAAGTAATGCCCACTTCTTTTCCTTTGATGGAGCTCCTTCCCATCCTAGAAAGGAAAATATCAAATCAGATCTCCATGAGTCCTTCCATCTCTGCACTGAGCAAAGGGAGCCTTCAGATCTATGCTTAATTCACCCACTCCCCTAGAATTAATGGAACTGTGCTTACTGGAACATATGCTGAAGCTTAAGCACAGTGCAGTGTTTTCAACATGTAGGAATGGCTATAGAACTTGCATAAATTCTGGCTGACCTATGACAGCTTAAAGAACTGCGGAGGACTGTTAACAAGCCCATTTGGACATCACCTTGAATAAATGACGTTATCCTCAAGTAAGGGAAGGAACAGCTGAGCACCGGGGAGGTACACAAAGTGCCAGAGCAAATTCTCACACTGTCAGGTGCAAAGAAAACTGAGATTTCACCCTAAAACCCAGTTCACAACAAGGCTACAAAATCCTGGCTGACAATTTCTGTGTTAGAGTTGAAGCTCAAGACTGTACTCCAACCAACAATATTTTGTGCAGCATGACCTCAGGAGTTCACAATAAACCCAAAACAAACTTCCATTTAAACTTGATAAATGAACTCAGGACATAATAACAAAGAGTGCTGATCTGGGCAAGTAAAAGACCATAGAGAAAAGAGAGCAGTGCAAAAGCTATCAGGCAAAAGCTCAGACTCGCATCCCTTGGAAGTGAAATTAAAGGCTCTCATTCATTTCCAGAGAAGTCAGAAAGGAAAATTCCATTACATGCCATACCTTGAACCACTTGATGTCCACCTTGGGCCTGGACAGCTCACACTCAAATGTGACCTTGTCCTTCTGAGTGATGCTAATGTCTGCCAATGGTTTGCTGATTTACAAAGGCAATTCTGAGAAGTAGAAAGAAGGATGTGTATTTAGTTGGGAATGAGGTCTCTAGGAGCATCTGGCATAATGAATAATGAAAGGCAGTGCCTACTCTCCATGCTTATTAGAGCTTGAAATTAACAACAATAAAACCTGCAGTTTTGAGCCCATTATCATTACTTGTGCTAGGGACAATCATGTTACAACAATTCTCTTCATATTTGAGGGATACTCTAGTGGCAATGGCCCAGTGCAAAACATTCTTTGCAGCTGGAAGGGAAGCTGGTTCTGCTGTTCAAGTAATCTGGGACAGGAGCAGATAATGACACCTTGCACCAACCAATACCTGTCACAGTGAGCCTCCCCGATGAATTAATGCCTTCTGCTTTAAAGGAAATGAGTCCTGCATCTTCAAGGGTCACAGAAGAAAGTGTCAAGGAATGTTTCTTCCCCTGGACACCCATCGTGAAATTTGGTGCAGGCTTCAGCCGCACGCCGTCCTTCTGCCAAGACCCTTCCACATCCTCATGGGACACCTCCACCGAAAAGGTGACAGTTCCCTTCTCAGGGAATTCCAGGGGCTGCAGACCTTTCACCAGCTTCATCTGCCGCACTGAAAGACAACGGGGAGAGGTTGGAGATCTCACACCAGCAGCTGAAAAATAGAATCATCAAAGGAATCAGAGAAAGGTTTAGGTTGGAAGGGACCTTTGAGATCACCCAGTTCCAAACCCCCTGCTCTAGGCAGGGATGCTTCCCTCTACACCAGATTGCACAAAGCCCCATCCAGCCTAGCCTTGAATGCTTGAATAGCATCAGGACTTCCAAAACAAGTTACTTCCCTCTTCCTCTCCCAGGTACAGTATCTGCTAATTAAGCAACAGCCTTTGCAAAGAAGAAAACTTGTTCATAACCAGGTCCATGGGTGCTCTTAAATGGATCCTTCCAGATGGAAAAAACATTTCAGGTGGCCTCCTAGATTTTACCCCTTTTTGTGTTGCACACAAGACTGAAAAAAAAAATAAAAATTTACTTTTGCAAAGTTCTTCTTGTCATAAGGAAACAAACATTTGGGGAATGGCAGAACCAGGTAAAGTTTACCTTCACGTCAAGAAATTTGAAATATCACTCACATGTTCTTGGTGTGGTGTTTCTGCTATAATTATTTGGACTAATTAAGCTTTTCCCTGATGAAAGCCTAGAAGTATATCACAAGAAGGACCAACTTACCCATGACCTTTTATTTGTCTTACTCAAGCATCTCCTCCTGACCATAACTGACAATAAAATATTCAGCCAGACTACAGGTTTGAGCAGCTGGGTTGTTTCTAGGATCTCCTGCAATCTTAAGCTTGGAACACACACTTGTCTTTTGACTAAGTGTCTTTTATAGTGCACTAAAACAACAGGTTTTCACATGGCTATTCCTCATTTACCTTGCTCTGAAATCATTCTCAAACCATGCGGGATCAGTCCAGGAAGAAGGGGAGGAGAGGGGAAGGGAAAGGGGAAGTCCATGGTCCACTAAAATCAGGCTTCTTAGCCTAAAGCTCAACAGCAAATAGCAGTCCACTTCCCCACATTGCTAGACTCCGAGCATTTAAAGAACATCAGCTGACCTCATTATGAGCTCTAACATAGCCAAAGGAATTCATATATTCAAATATTCTCTTGAGTGATGAGAAATATGGAGCATAACTTCAGACTTCTGCTGTTAAACTCTCACTTCTATCATAAACCAGGGTAAGAGTTCAATGCTGTTTTAGATGGAGGACTCATATTTTAAATAACTCATCTCATTAAGGCTTGGATTCCCTGCTACAATTAGCTAAATTCCAGTTTGGATCATGCTTCACCTTGGATCACTTAGGGCTTCAGCCACTTATTGGAACTAACTTAGTTTGTCTACAGAGAAGCTGTTTTCTATAGCAACAATAAGCTGTGATTGCAACTGGATGTCGGGAGAGCACAAATCCCGCAGTTATCCTGTACCAACATCCTCTCCTTCCATCAGAACAGCAAGTTTTTAAACCAGACTCATGCAAGCTTGCATGACACACCTTGTGCAAAACTGTTGGCAGCCATCAGGACAGCCAGTTGCTTCCTGTATAGACACTGTTCCATCAGTTTTGGTTTTTTGTCTCGCTAGAACAACAGCCAGTGTCTGAAGACTCCCACAACTGAAGCAACCACGCTGATATACCACAGTCACTGGAGGTGCTCAAGAGCCACGGGTATGTGGCACTGGGGACGTGGTTAGTAAGTCCAGTGAGGGCGAGCTGGGGTTGGACTCAGCTATCTCAGTGGTCTTTTCCAGCCTTGGGTGCAACTTGTAAGAGGGAATGAAGCAGCAAACTGCCCAGCACTGAGCTGCATTCTTCTGACACGTGGTATTAATGAACTGCTGTATTTCCCTATCTTCGCTGGAGCTATTCATCTAACCTAACTGAAACAGTAAGCCTGAACCTAGATATAAATCAGGATCATAGTCACCCATGGTTGCTTATATATTCAGAAAGACACCCTAGAGGGTAATTCAGTGCATCTAGAAATTCAAGTAGAAGTTCCTTAGTCAAAAATATTCCACAGCCACATTTTCACCTCGCTAACACTACATTAAAAAGGAAAATCAAATTAGTGGTGTGGGTCATTGATATTGTTCCAGGGGGAATTGTGGCTGTCCCATGCCCACAGGGTAGAAGACAGCCAGTCTTCCTCTAAGCCACATAAACAGCTGCTTAGGGCTCCCAAAGCGAATGCTCACCAGTTGTTTCCAACTTGAAGGTCATCTTCTGGCCAGCAGCCTCGCAGATGTATTCTCCAGCATCTTTCTTCTCCAGCTGCTCCACAACCAGACGCCGTGTTTTGCCCACAGATTCCATTCTGAACTTTCTGGAGGAGGCAAGCAGTCTTCCATCCTTGCACCATTTTACTTCGGTTGGATCCTGTGCTACTTCACAGCTGAGGGAGGCACTTGCTGCCAGGGCAGCACTCACCTCTTTCTGCACCTTCCCCGGGTTTATAAACACAGGTTTTGGCTCTGAGGGAAGAAAAGAGAAAGTATTGACTGAGGGACCGAAATGAGACCAACTTGCAGGTTTGTACAGGTTGGAACAGGTTTAGGTTACCACTTGTGCCCAAACTAATAGCCTTCACTAGAGAATATCAGCTCTTCTGTTGAAACAAAGTGTCAAATCTAGGCAAGAAAGAACCTAGGAACTGAAGGAACCAAGAGGGTCCTTGAACACCAGTCCCATGGTTGCAAGTCACTATGCAAACATATTGAACCCAAAAGAACATCTGTCCTGCAGGCAACCAAAACCTGAGTTCCTTTTACTTAAGACCCACTGTGAAACATCAAAACACATAAACGTGTGATAGTCAAACCACTGGCTGCCTTTTCATGACCCAGAACAGTACTCCTGGCTTCCTGAACAGACTCCTCATGGCCTCTACCATTGCCACAACTGTGACTGTCAAAGGCACAAAGGAAATATGCTCACCAACGCAGTCCTTTGTTCTTTGTGTGTGATTTGCAGATATCTATCTTACTTTGAGCTCTGGGAATAGTCAGCTCTACCAGGTCTCTTACTGTGAGTAGCAGACTCACCTATCCAGATGCAGCCTCCAACATAAAGGCATAGTAAAAAGGCAGTGTACTACTAGGAGAAGTTCCTGCTTCTCCTGCCATGAAAGGCTGCACGTACAACATGCACTCCAGCCTCACTGCACATACTTATCTTAGTCAAATGTTTAGGTGAACAAGAATTACAGTTTGGGATCTCAGGCACAGGAGAGATTTGAATAATATCTTGAATATTGCTTCCACTGTACATATATTACTAATTATTGTTCTACAGACAGACTGAAGCAGGTCTTTGTGCCATACTGAAACCAAATACTTGCTACAAACCCAGGCAATCAAGTATAGGGAAAAAACCTCAGCACAGACTACTGCACCTGGATCACTGTATAATGGAAACTAGATTTTACTTTACTGTTCTCTGCTGTATTTCATACAACACCCGTCTTACCTGTGACATGAATCTTGAAAGTGAGTTTCTGGCCAGCAGCCTCGCAGCTGTACTCCCCTGCATCTTTCTTCTCCACCTGGCTCAGCACCAGCCGACGCTGTTTGCCCTCTGACTCCACCCTGAACTTCTTGCTCGAGGTGATCAGTTTCCCTTCCTTGTACCACTTCACCTCCGTCTTCTCCTGGGCCATCTCACAGCTCAGCGTGGCATTTTCTGTTGGTTCAGCCTTTACCTCCTTCTGCACCTTCTCCTTGTTGATAAAAGCATCTTCTGCTTCTGGAATTGAAGGCAAATGGGCACATTTAAGACATGAATCTTTTCTACACAGCCTTCCCCAAATGCCCAAATTAGTCTTTGGACTGTACCGTTGAGGACAGCTTTCCCACTCACATTTCCTGACAGTGCTATGAACTTGTATTGGCAGTAACTATGCTGGTACTAACAAGGATAGCAATTACAAGCAAAATGGTAGAAATACAGAAGATATAAGGAAAAGGGAACTCACCAGAACTGAGGCAATCCTCCCTGGCGAGCGATCTCCAAGAGATGCCGCCTCAGTGAGGGTCAGCCCTTAAATGAGGTGTCAGAGGAGGTGGAGTTGAACTCCACCCCTCCAGGGAGCACAGCTACATAACTTTCACCTGTGCTCCCACAGCTGACCCCACACTTGCCTCAGCTGATCAATCAGTGGTTCACATTGTGATCTCCCATACACTCCACCCCTTCACAACGTGAACCAATGATTAGGTGAGTTCCCCTTATTACAGAGACCCAATCACGACGCTGATACAATCTCCCGTCGCATTAGATGTTGATATTATTCAAATGATGATGATTGGATGGGTGTTTATGATCTTCCATGGGCCAGTGCTTGATAGATGTTACCGGAGACAAATCATCTTGAAGTGCAGGTCCGTCTGCGTTTCATCAGTCCAGAGTAATGGTCCTAGAGGCTTAGAATCAATCTTAAGGGGAGTAATATAGATGTTTCAAGGGTACTAGGAGGGGAAGATCCGCCCTCCAGGGCAAGATACAGGCCGTATTCTTATCTTGGGTCAATACTTCTGCTTGTACTGGATTATGTCCCGGCCTCCGATACCATACCCTCTGGCCAGATATCTGTGGCTGTATAACTATATCTGGCACCAGAGGAGGAGTCTTGATCTGCCATAGGGACATAATAGGTGTTCCTTTAGCAATAAAGGCCGGAGTATTGACCACGATGTCAGTAGGCCATGTACCTATCACCGAGGGGGTGACTGAACCTCCCACCTCCAATAATCTCCCCGAAGGTGCAAGTAGGCCACACCATTTGGGTCCTACCTGCACCTTCCAAGGCCAATTTATCTTATGGATTCCCGGTTCTAAATTCTCAGGGGCAGGGAGCAGAAGATTATTTTCAGTACCAACCTGCGGTTTTACCTTATTATCGGTGCCTGTAATTTGGATCCTAAGAGGGGAGGCCCATATAGTTTGTAACATTTTCAGGGCACTGGGTCTGCCATCCCGAGGTCTTTCATTCAGGTCCCGCACGGTTTCATATAATCTTTTTGTCCACCCCTGCAGGGACTGAGAGTCTGTCTTCAGGGCAGCCTTAAGGATACCATTATAACGTTCAATAAGGCCTGCCCCTGTTGGGTTATATGGCAGGTGGAATCGCCATTCAATGTTGTTTTCTTCTGCCCAGCACTGTATCATCGCTCCAGTGAAGTGAGTCCCTTGGTCACTCTCGATAACTTGAGGTGTCCCGTATGCAGACATCAGTTTAGTAAGTGCCTTAATTGTGTATGCTTGATTTGCCTTTGGTACAGGATAGGCTTGCAGCAGTCCACTTACAGTGTCAACACAGGTCAGGGCATATCTCGCCCCCTCAGACCGAGGGAGGGGCCCAATGTAGTCGACCTGCCATCTCTGAAGAGGACTATATCCTCTAGCAATGTGGGATGTTGTTTCAGGCAACGGTCTCGGTCTCATCTTTGAGCAAGCATCGCAATCCTGACATGCTTGAACGATATCAGATAGTTGTACAGGCAGCCCCCATGCTTTAGCAGCTGCCCACATTATCTTCTGTCCAGCATGCCGTAGCTTCTGATGTAACCAACGGGCAATATTTTCAGATTGTGAATTCTCAATCCATCGGATTCGGGCCAGTGTGTCAGCTTCATCATTTCCTGGTGACTGCAAGGGTTGATGACCAGAGACATGGTAGACACATACTGTCCTGTGTTTGACCGTATTCCAAATGTCTACCCACACGTCTTTACCCCAAATCGGTCGGGCGTGGATAGTCCATTCCTGGGTAGCCCATTGCGTAAACCACAGAGTGAGCCCCCGGTACACAGCCCAACTATCTGTACAGATGTTCAGGACGCCGTCACCAGGTTCTTTAGTTATAACCATCCACACGGCTCCCAATTCTGCCCATTGGCTGCTTTGACCATCCCCCTCATCAAACCAGATGGTCTCAGTAGAGGGATGGTATGCTATTGCTCGCCACTTGCTCGGGTTGCCTCTGCTGGACCCATCCATATACCAGGCATCTTCAGGAATAGGATATCTTCCTTCCTGAACGGGACTCTTCTCTGGTGGAGCAACCATCGGTTCTTTTGATGTATCACTGTGATACGTCACTGGGCCTAGGATCTTCTGTAGTTCTTCTTTAAGTGGAGATGAAGACAGACTGCTTCTCTGGCTTAGATAGGCGACCCATCGTGCCACCGTTTGTGCTTGGGCCACCCCCGTCTTAGGAAGGTGAGTCAAATCTCTCTCCCACCCCTGGATTGGTAATGAAGTCTTAACTATGACCTCTGCTGTTTGCGTTATCGGCTCTACTGCTTGTAATGCCGAATAGGCAGCCAATAACTGTTTCTCAATCATGCTATATCGTTCTTCTGCTCCGTGCCAAACCTGAGACCAGAATCCAATGGGGGTTCAAACAGAACTCTGGCGTTGCCACAGGCCCCAGCCAAAACCATCTTGAGTAACATGAACATCTAGTTCAGCTGGGAGGGTCGGATCAAATATACCCAACGCCTGAGCTTGTTTAACTGCCAGTTTTGCCTGTTGGAAAGCATCCTGTTCTATCTTTCCCCAATTCCATGATTGACCCTTCTTTGTAAGCTTATATAATGGCCTTAATAGCTGAGCTAAATGAGGTATAAAGGAGCGCCAATACCCCAATATACCCAAAAATTCTTGCAATTGTTTTGATGTTGTAGGGACTGGAAACGCTTGGACTTTATCTACTACCGCACTGGGTAGTACTTTGGTTTTCCCGGACCAAATTACTCCCAGGAATTTTACAGATAGCCCCGGACCTTGCACCTTCTGTGGGTTTATAGCCCACCCTCTTTTCTGCAGATAAGCTATCAACAAATCTGCTGCTTGTCTCACCGCCTCTAACGAATCGGATGTTAACAGGAGGTCATCAATATAATGATATAAATTGACATTATTTGGCTTTTCCCACTTAGCCAGATCACGTGCCACTAAATTATGACAAAAAGTGGGCGAATGTACGTACCCTTGGGGTAGGACCTGGAAAGTCCATTGCCTCCCTTCCCATGTAAATGCAAACTGATCTTGCGATTCTTCACTGATTGGAATACTGAAGAATGCATTCGCCAAATCCAAGACACAGTGATATGTTTTGATTTCCCTGCTTAGTGTGTCCATTAGGGAGGCAATATTGAGTACAGCCGCATGAACAGGTGGCGTGACCTTATTTAATTCCCTATAGTCTACTGTCATCCTCCATGTTCCATCCGGTTTTCGCACTGGCCATATTGGGGAGTTATATGGGCTATGTGCAGGCCTTATAATACCCACTCTTTCTAATTCCTGCACCGTCTTTGTTATTTCATCCTGCCCACCCGGGAGTCTGTACTGTTTCACATTAGTAATCCGGCGTGGCTTCGGCAAACAAATAGGCTCATGTTTTGCATGGCCTCTCAATATTGTCTGGATTGCCCGGATACTAATGCATCTCTGCCGCAACCGGAACTCTCCCACTGTTGTATGGAGAGCCAGACCCCACAGGATATCAATTCCTAATATATACTCTGGAATTGGGGCAATGGATACCTTGTACTCCCATGGTGGAAGACGCCCAACCCCCAATTTTACCCAGGTTTGGGTGACCGGAATGGTTTGTCCCCCAAAACCTCCAATCATCACTCTATTACCTTTAAATTTAGTTGGGTCTCCATATATTATAGATGTCTCTGCCCCGGTATCAACTAGGGCCATAACCTTCTGTATATTCTTTTGGGACCAGTATATCGTCAGTTCCACATAGGGCCTCCGGTCCCGTCTAGAGGCCCTAGGAGGACTGACATCCCTCGTCAAGCCATGAACTGAGCCAGATTCAAGTTTTTTACCTCCGATACCTCCGGTGTCATAACCCGAGGCACCTGAGGTGGCTTCTTTTTCCTATTTGGAACTATAAAATCTTCTAAATTCCATGTTGTTGTTGGTCGCCGCTCTATAAATCTTATCCCTGGCCTTTTGGGTTTATTCTGAAATTTTTGTTCATCCTTCAGTTGCTTCCACAACTGAAGGAGAACCTGATTGGGCTGCCCATCAATTTTTGAAAACTGAACGCCTGCTCGGAGCAGATCATTAAACATTTGTTTCCGGGATACCCTAACAGGTCCTGCCCGAGAAGTTCGCGGGGCCGATCTTCTGGCTCGCACTATTGGAAAAGCCTCGGCATCCTTAATCACCCTGATATTGCGCTTAGCTCGTAAACGCTGTTTCTCCGAGGTCTGCTACCAATTGGGCGGCTTGTTGGACTACTGCCTCTGCGGATACTACTGGATTAAGTATGGAAACCAAGGTTCCATACATATGAGAGGGTGCTTGCTGTAAAATTAGGTCCCTCATTCCCGCAGAAAATTTAACCATATCAGGGCTATCGAATGTGTCTTCGTAGATAGCCTCTTCCATAGAAGACCACATCCCTGTGTTTACTGGCATGTCAGTTTTATTTGTCCACACCATGCGGCAAGCAGCCATTATCCATTCTACAATTGAATGGTTTTCTTCAGGGAACTGAGTCCCAGCATACAGTCTCTGCCGAAGGGCAGGATGTATTGTTATTGTGGCCAACTTAGATACTTCAGGGCCACTAACCAGTACACTATCTGCCCCTGAATCCCATAACCATAATAACCAAGCCGGAACACTTTCCCTTGGCCTTTGCCTAAATCGTTGCACTAGGTCCATGAGTTCAGTAGGTGTATATGGACGGGCTGTTACATGTAAAACAGATTCGGCAGGGGGCCATTGATCAGGAGGCACTCCTGCTGGTCGATCTTGAATTTTCTTTGTTTTTTGAGTTATTACTGGACGGACTTCTAGTGAGCCCGTCTCAGATGGTTTTTCTAGATCAGATTTAGTGATCTTATTTTGATTCATTTCTTCAGGATCCTGATCGTCATTAAATGAAATGTATCTAATTTGAGGGTTGGAGGAAGAAAATGACGGTTTTTTTCCCGTCAATAGATTGATCTCACCCTCCAATTTTTCAATACAGGCCTTTAACAATTCATTTTCACATGCAATGTTGTTTGATTTTATCTCTGCCAGATTTAAGGCATTTAATAATGGCCAGGCTGCCATAGATGCAGCCATTCGCTTTTCTTTCGTAATTAAGATATCTTTTTGTAGTCCTAGAAAGTAATCAGTTAGACAATAGGCGTCCATGTTATTTGGTACTCTTAAAGGGCCCCATTGTTCAATAATTGTTGCTAACTGGTAATATGGGGATGCCTCAAAACCTGGAATTTGTCCAGGAAGGCATGTCCCTAAGGGGGTGGTCTTCTCCCCCTTGTACCAATTAAAGATTTTCCATACAAAGGACATATTCTTTTTCCCTAATATTTCTAGATGCCAAGTCAGTGGCTCCTGGCTGGCTCGCCAAATGTATTGGCAGTAACTATGCTGGTACTAACAAGGATAACAATTACAAGCAAAATGGTAGAAATACAGAAGATATAAGGAAAAGGGAACTCACCAGAGCTGAGGCAATCCTCCCTGGCAAGCGATCTCCAAGAGATGCTGCCTCAGTGAGGGTCAGCCCTTAAATGAGGTCTCAGAGGAGGTGGAGTTGAACTCCACCCCTCCAGGGAGCACAGCTACATAACTTTCACCTGTGCTCCCACAGCTGACCCCACACTTGCCTCAGCTGATCAATCAGTGGTTCACATTGTGATCTCCCATACAGAACTGAATGCCAACATCTGAACTATATCAATTGCCAGTGAAGAACTTCCTCCCTGCCAGACCAAAACAGTTTAGATAGCCCTAAACTTGTTTTCATTTCCACCAGTATCATGTTCCAAAATCTTCAAAAATTAAAAAACACCCCTTTCCCCACTGTCCAGCAGCACACCAGCATACGCAGTCATTGAAAAGTCTGTTTCATACAAGGGGACAGGCATTAAATTGTCCAAACAAGCTGACAGCTGTAAGTTGCTTTGCCAGCAAAAGCCAGGTGAGGGTCAAGGTTAAATTCTGTTTGTGATTAAGTCATAGTGAGGAAATGTATTTTTCTCACCTACTTATTTCTGAAAACAGTTCTAATATCTCCTGAGTTTTCAGAGGCAGTAATAAAATGGTTTCCCCTATGGAATCATAGAACGGTTTGGGTATAGAAGGAAGCTTTAAAGATCATCCAGTCCAACCTCTTGCCGTGGTCAGGGACATCATTCACTAAATGAGGCTGCCCAGGGTCCCCATCCAGCCTGCCCTTGGACACTCTAATGATGACTCACCCACAACCTTCACTGGACAATCTGTTCCAGTGTATCACCACCCTCATCATAAAGAACTTTTCTCATGTCCAAACTGAGTCTACCCTCTTCACTTTTGAAACCATTGCCCCTTCTTATGTTGCTATAGACCCTGGTAAAAAGCCTTTTTCCACTTTCTTATCAGACTCTCCTAATAAATGAACGCCTGTCTTCCTCCATTTCTGGAAAGAAAAGCACCAGCTTGAAGCCTTTCTATTTTTAAGCATTTCTTTTGTACCTGCTATAGAGAAGAAAACAAAAGAAAATACGGGAAAACCTTTTTAGTTGAAGGTTTCTTTAATTTAATAGAAACCATCAGTGCCGCCTTCTAGCATTGTGACCAAATGCTGTCTCTGAGACTATTTAGGAAGAAGCATTTGCAGGGGTGTGCTTGTGCCCTGAAGATATCTTTAATATTCTTTAATTTCCCCTGAAATTATTGACTTCTCATTTTGCTGTCATTGCATCTACTTGAGATCCCCAGGGAAATTCCCAAATTATTTCCAGCCTGTCTTAAGCTGAGGCTACCCAAGTCCTAAGTGTTCATAGCTTCGGAAGGCAAACAGAAAAGCACATGAATGAAACAGAATTTAAGCACTGTCTACATCACTGAATGCTGGGGTTGAATGTGTCAAACCACTTAAATTTCCCCTCCTTCTTTGTTGGGGGGTTCAATACAGTCAAAACAATTTCTCTCACCTGTGACATCAATCTTGAAGGTGAGTTTCTGGCCAGCAGCCTCGCAGCTGTACTCCCCTGCATCTTTCTTCTCCACCTGGCTCACCACCAGCCGACGCTGTTTGCCCTCTGACTCCACCCTGAACTTCTTGCTCGAGGTGATCAGTTTCCCCTCCTTGTACCACTTCACCTCCGTCTTCTCCTGGGCCACCTCGCAGCTCAGCGTGGCATTTTCTGTTGGTGCAGCCTTCACCTCCTTCTGCACCTTCTGCTTGTTGATAAAGGCATCCTCTGCTTCTGGAACTGGAAAACATTGGGTAAAATATACATTAGATATGAACAGCTTGTGACTAGAAGACATTAAAAGTTGCTTCTATGTTGTATTGGACCATTTCCTGGAGCAACACTGCTTCACAGTGTTTATCACACATTATAATGCATCCTCAGCACAGTCCCTGTGGTCATCCCATCCCTCTGGGTAGTCTTTACTATCAGCTAGGACTCCTAATTTTCAGTTTTCTTCTAATGAAGACAATGACAGATCTTCATCTGTCTGTCTTTTTGATATTGCTGCACTCTACACTGGATATCAGCCAAGTACAGCTCAGTTATGAAGACCTCAAAATCAGGAAACCATAGAAATTTAAGAGCAGAAAACCATCTTTTGACTCTACCCTATGGTAATGATATATCCCTTAATATGGTGAATATTTGGCCTACATTAGGTTTTGTAGCTCGGTTTTATGCATAAAGCATGGTTTTCTACTCTCAGCAACCCCTGATTCTTCAGAGAACTGGCTGAGGTCATCTCCTCTTAATACCTAACACATAAAGAAGAAAGTGTTTAAAGCCCACCTTACCCTTTGTGTCAACAAATGGAGTTAGCATCAGAAAGATATCAAGTGTAATTAGTTAGGCATACACACTTCAGTTAAGGTGATTCAGTTAATCACTTTGCTAAGTGGGATCGATTGATACATTGAATCTTTTATTGATTACTTTAATGACTGTTTTATCTGATTCTCCTTTTACCAACAACTGGTTGCTGAGAGCGTTCATGCTAGTTCCTATTTGAGGCGTGGGAGAACAGATAAACCCTAAATAAATGGGCTTCCATTTCTATTCCACGGTTTGCCCTACAAAAGGCTGTAGAAGTGCAGAATATTTCTGATGCACTTACATCACGGACTTCTCTAGTGCTAGCCAGCTTCTAACAGCAGAGCAATTTTGAATAAGCTTCCTATGCTTGTTTGGGTCCCAGGAAAGATCCCAGGGTCCTGATGCTGATACCAAGACAGAGGCTCCAAGCATGAATGCAGGACTAGCAGGTGTGAGGGGGATTGATATTGCCTTTTATTTGCAGTGGAGACATGGAAGACCACTCATTCAGATCATTCATGCAAGCATATTCAGGCATACCCAGCTCAGGTGACCGGGAAGGCTCCTGCTCCCGAGCAGTCATGGCAAACCCTTCCATGACCTGTCCCCTATCTCCTTCCTCCCCGCTGTCACTCTGTGAAGCCTTCTGCTGCCATCCCTTTCCCTTCCTTCATGACTTTCTCCTCTGCATGCTGTCTGAATTCTGAGTGGCAGCAGCTGCCCAGGAGGGTAAGTTCAGGTCAAGTTCCTGTGCTGCTGACCGTTACAGTACGTGCAATCCCAGGATTCACACCACAGCTCTACCACCAGCACTGCAGTCCACTGAAGGCGAGGGAGCAGGGCAGCAAGCCAATGCAAGAATGCAGTTGATACACTCTACATTTGATCTCCCTGCTTGTATTGACTGCAGAAGCATCATTCTCTCTGCCCATCTTCAACAGCCCCTGTTTTGACTGATGGTTTTCAGGGGAGGTTCAAGTTGGATGTTAAGAAAAACTTCTTCTGAAGAGGAGTGGTGATGTGGTGGCACAGCTTTGCAGGGAGGTGGTGGGGTCACCATCCCTGGAAGTGTTCAATAACCATGGAGATGTGGCACTGAGGGACGTGGGCAGTGTGCATGGTGGGATGGGTTGAGGCTGGATGTGGGGATCTTTGTGGTCTTTTCCAACCGCAATGATTTGATGAAGATCAGAAGGCTTGCTTATTAGCAAGACAACAAACATGGCCTAGACCAACCAGGTGATGCAAAACTTCTCACAAATGCAATGGAGCTTTGGCCCACTTCAAGTAAGGATTTCAGCATGCACCACAAATACTGAGATAATGAGATGGCAGAATCAGCCCTTTTTGCTCTCGTTTTCAATAGGCTTCCAAGGTGTGCAGCACTTGTTTCTTTTAAGCAAGAAGGTCTAATCTGCATCCCATAACGCTCAACACTAAGCACCTAACATTCAACATGTCCTTAAAATGGGATTGTTCTGTGCTACCAGTGGAACCCTGGGGTAGAGGAACCCTGAAAATCTTTCTGAGTGCAATGGTAAGAGGACAAATTAAGACTCAGAAAGCCATTGCACTTTGGGAGAAGCTAGTAAGATGAGGATTTCTGTAGTGAAAGAGCCAACCACTCCAAGAGTACTCATAATCCCTCCTGACTTTCACACCACATCATTCTGCAGTGAGGGCTGGACTCGCACGTCATGTTACGGTGGTACACATGAGAAAATACAGCAACGGTAGCTAGGCAAGCACTCTCCACGTATGGCAGAGGAGGAGGTATTACATTACCCTGTGTAGCCATGAGCTCATCCGGCCTGAAAGAGAACAGAAAACCTTTGGTTTCTGAGGCAAGCAGCTAATAATAGCCCTCAGCTAGCAAAATTCAAGTGTAAAAGCACTAAATTTCTGGGTTTTCTCCCTACACCTCTGCAATAAGACGTGGGCTGGCTTTGGCTGCTGAGGATTAACTTGGTAGATTCTAGCTGTTGCCACAGTCTTTCTGTCATCGTTCATATTTCATTTTCTCTGACAGATACCTCCCAAATCTACCCTTTCTGTAATCCACTCTTTGCTGAAACTTCCAGTTTCCTGAGCCAAAAGCATGAGCTACACAACTCACGGAACAGATCCAAAGGCCCCAGAATCACATCCACGTGGTGTGGGAACAGTAAGAGCTGATGGTTTAGAGTCTACACCACAGGCAGCAGAAAAACTGTCTACTACAGGAGCAGAGATGTATTGCACACCAGGGACTGAAGGAGCAGAATGCCCCAAGATGGAGAGAGCAAAGACTGCAACCTTTACAAGGGAACAGAACGCAAGCTATGCTCTGCAAGGACACCAGGTGTGTGTGAGCAGAAAGGCAGTAGACTCCCAGTACAGTTGCTCCTCCACATAGCTGACCAAATGCCAAACCTTGACCAGGATTAAGCTCCAATGTGTTCACTGCCATAGGAAAGAAGAGGAGAAAACAGATTCCCTGTCCTGATCAGCTCAGAATACAAGACGAGAACTGTAAAGTTAACAGAGAACAAGCTGATTTATGAGCAAAAACCAGCAGAGTGCAGCTACAAATAAAACAGAAGAAAAACCCTCGTCATCAGCCAGCTCACTAATGGTCACTCAGAATGCAGCTGATGTGCCCATGGCTATCTGGAGTCTAAGTTAAAATTTACCGGATCTTGTGCAAAATATACTGACACCAGAGCAATCTCTACTGCAGCTGGAGTGAGAGATCTACCTCTGTGCTAAACTCTCAGACTAATGAGAAACGTACAATTAGAAAGGTATAAATGGATTCACGACTGATCATTACATTTACAGATCATGGAACGAATGGTCGTCAACGTGGGATTCAACAAGCCAAAGGCAAGTGCAATGCCTCTGACTAAAAGTTCTTAGGACACCAACAACCAAACCTCAGTGCAGCCACAGTAGAGATCTGTAACTACTACTGTTGAAATATCAACTGGTAGAGCAGTATTGCACATTGTACAAATCAAAGTTGGACATCCATGGACAGCTGATGATAAAAGTAGTCCTAGGGGAAGAGCTGGATGAAACACTGTTAAAAACAAATAATCATTTTAGCTGCACGTTTGTAAGCATTTCTTTTCATCCTCCCCAAAACAGTTTCATGGCAGAATCAAGAGGACACATTCACACAGACGTTTCCACAGCCAGACTATGGAATAATCAAAGAATATCAACCAAAATGTGTTTCCTACCAGTTACATGAATCTTGAAGATGAGTTTCTGGCCAGCAGCCTCGCAGCTGTACTCCCCTGCACCTTTCTTCTCCACCTGGCTCACCACCAGCCGACGCTGTTTGCCCTCTGACTCCACCTTGAACTTCTTGCTCGAGGTGATCAGTTTCCCCTCCTTGTACCACTTCACCTCCATCTTCTCCTGGGCCACCTCGCAGCTCAGCGTGGCATTTTGAGTCAGTACAGCCTTCACCTCTTTTTGTACCTTGTCCTTGTTTGTAAACACGTCTTCTTTCTCTGCAGGGACATCACAACAGTCACACCGTTTTGCTGTAGTCTGCTGCAGAGATTACTCCAGTTCCCCGTTTTCACTATACTTGCCCTTCACAGGGAGCATCGTGATGCCTCATTAAGACAGGAAAATACTTTCCCATCTATTTTGCCTTGGGAAATGATAAGCATATCATTTCATATCACATCATATCACATCATATCACAAAGCTAAACATTTCTCAGTCTGATAGCAGATTTGTACATGAGATTTAAAACATCTGCATGCACTGCTGAACGTCCTCCCTTATCTTTTTTTCTTCTCATGTCTCTCTACATTTCCAGAAAATCAGAAGGGAACGGCCCTCTAGAACAGGTTGCCCAAGGAGACTGTGGATGCTCCATCCCTGCAGGCATTCAAGGCCAGGCTGGATGTGGTTCTGGGCAGCCTGGGCTGCTGCTTGGCAACCCTGCACATAGGAAGAAGGGGGTTGGAACTGGATGAGCACTGTGGGCCTTTGCAACCCAGGCCATTTATGAGTCTGATTAGTGGCATTTTCCACCTAATTGTGTCATTCAAATTTTGTAACCAGATCTCATCAAACACCTCCCCTTTTCTCACTCCTTGCATGCCTGGTGTGCTCTTGCACTGTAACCCTGCAGACACCAGCTGACTACAAGAGCTGCACAAGTTACCCTCCTTGCCTATTGTTTGCTGCAGTAATTCATTCCTGGATGGAAAAGCACATGTAGAAAAGTGTTGCTATGACACTAGATGACAAAGAAAGTCCTATAGCCAAAATGTTTTGCACCAGAGAGGCTGTCAGTTGATCCTCCCAATGCAAGACACACCAAATGAAGCGTTCCTTTATCTCTGGGATTCCAAGCATTTTCTCACCTCTGACTTTCACTTGGAATGTTGCTTTGTCATCTTTTGTTTCACAGCTGTAGCTCCCTTGGTCTTTCAGGGTCACATTTTTGACCATGAGCTTGCGGTGCGTCCCCTGGGAGATGATGGTTGTCCTCTGGTCCTGCTTCACCCCTGTTTGATCTTTCTTCCATACGACAGCTCCGCTTGCAGCTGACACCTCACACACCAGCTCCAGGCCTTCAGAAGGACTGACTGATATTTCTGGAGTCGTTTTGGGCTTGTTGACAGAATTAATGGCTTCATCTGAAGAAAAAAAGAGAAAGTGGTTTACATCCTGACTCAGGCTTATTCAGCGCAGCATGAAGATACAGTTAGAACTGATTGTAATGTCTCTGCTCATTACATTTGGGTGATCGAGTTTCACCTCTGGAGGTACTCACATACAAACGTCTGTTTGATTCTCCTGTGTGAGGAAAGAGTAAGTTCTATGCAGACAGTTCTTATTTCTTTTAATCAATTCTGTATTCTGCACATGTTCTTCTGAAGCTAAAATGAAGGCAGCTAAGTAACGTGTTTGCAATACATGAACAAACCTATTCAACACTTTATCTCTAAGCAAACAAGCAGAGTTTGATGAGCACATCAGTATTTCATGCCCTTCATTCCATCCAGACAGAACCTGCCTAAGGAGCAAGCTGATGGCTGTCAGCTACAGGCAGACCTAGCTTAGTATTGCATTTCTTAGAGCAACAACTGTTGCTTTCATTCACTGAATATAACAAGGCCAATTGCTATGCCAGGCACATTTATGGCATCAGTGAACAAATAACTCGTTAAAAATTGTAATAGACAGGAGACATCTATTCTTTTAAAACTAGATGACCAAAGAAGAACAGTCCCTCCAGAGTCAAGCTGTGAAGAACTAATAGCACCAACCAATATCACATAGATAGATTACTTCCCTGCCCTAAGACCATCTTGTGACCATTTGGTGCTCCTAATTAAGCCCTCTTGATGGCATTTTGTCTGAGCCATGTGACATTTTGTGATAGGACTTACTGCTAGTGTTCCCTTAACCCTACACCAAAGTAGGAGGTATCCATTCTCAGGGAATCATGCAGGCTTCCTCTGTATTTGATGCTCAGAGACAGCCCCAGAACTTTTTAAATCTTAGCTTAGCTCTCATCCAATAATGTTCATCAAACAGTGTAACTTGTCCCTTGCCTTTGTTCTGCATCAACCAGTTCCAAAGGAGTCTTCTTGGCTTGTTTTAGATCAGTTTTTCAACAGATAAAGCCAGGGTCTTTGAATTACAAAGTGAAATTGCAGAATGCATGATTCTCAACCAAACAGAACAGGAGGTGGGATGCAGGGTGAATACCTGAGCCAACACCACCTGCAAGCAATCCTTCAATATCTTAGAATTCTCTAGCCATCCCAAATCCAGTGTTGTGCTTGATCTATCATCTCTGCTGAGTTTTTAGCTAGCTGATGGTGAGCATCATGGTGGTGATGGGTGAGCAGTCGGACTAGAGGGTCTTAATCAACCTTAAGGATCCTGTGATCAGAGGAACGTGAATGTGCTGTTAAAGGTCACAAGCGCTGCGCTGCAGCATGAGCATACACAGTGAAAGGTTTTCAGTAGAGCTTCAGTTCATAAATGAGGACTGGGTTATGGAAAATAGGCTCAAGATATAAACCAGAAAACAGATCTTAACGCCAGGTTCTGTGAATGCAGCCAGCTGAATTTCACAGATATTGAATATCAATGACAATTTCTTGTGTTATTTTACCCTCCAGCTCCACCCTGAACAGGAACATGTCAGTGACAAGCATTACTCCTCCAGGCTTGACCTGACAGTGCTTTACTTGTACTATGAGCTAATGCCAGGAAGAGCAGGAAAAGAGTTTCATCCATGTGCCTTCTCCTTCCTTAGTAAAACCAGTGTGAAACTGCAGCCACGTCAGGCTGAAGGAGACGTCTCAGATGTCCTGCCCGGATGCAGGAGGTCACGTGTCAGAGGATGTCTGGCACGTCAAGTCTCATGGCAGTGCAGTGCATGACAAACTGCAACAACACTTTCCTGTGGGCTCCTTTGGGCACGAGGCCCAGCGGGTGACACACCTCTGGCTGCAGCTCTTCAGAGCCTCCCAGCAGCCACGTGATGCCCATGGGAGAGACACAGCTGACCCGCACAGCAGATGATTTACCAGCTAGCTCTGGTTTACAGGAAGAGAAGATACAAGTGGCGATGCTGAATGGTGAAATACTGCGAGTGTGTGGCATGGGTATAAGATTGGTGAGCCTGAGGATGTTCAAAGTCAGGCTGGACAGGGCTCAGAGCACCTGATGGAGCTGCGGTGCCCCTGTTCATTGCGGGGGAGTCCAACTAGCTGACCCTTCAGGGTCTCTTCCCTATCTATGAGATACACGAAAGCTGATTCTGCAGTAACCAAGCTACCAACAGCAGTTGTTTGTCTTACAGCTTGCCAACACAGGTTTTAAAATAACAGCATTGATTACTCATTTGATAGTCACATTACAGTGCAAAGCACATGGAAACGTCCATCAGCTAATTCAATTAATTCTGGGGCAGACCTGCCAGTATGAAATATTATGCTAACATGACCAAGAGAGAGAAGAAAAGCAAAATTAAGACTAGCTGACAAGCCTTGCAAGGAAGTTCTGCTCTCCATCAATTTAGTCCCATTATTCAATTCTATTGGGAGCTGTCTCCATGCCTCTCTGCAGTTCGTTCTTTGAGAAGAAGCAATTAAGTAAGCTCTCCAATGCCAAAGTGCATACACTGCTCTGGGGCTTTGTTGTTTCTCCATGGACCAACAAGGGTGACAAGCCAGCAGAATATGATGAAGAGCCTCATGCATACTCAGAGTAAAAAAAAAAGGCAATTGTTGCTGGGAAGAAGGTGCATTTGCATTTGTGTCATCTGCAGAGGGTACTGCAGAAATGGAAAGTCTTCCACTGGAGCAAACAAAGGGCTCTCATTTATTGCAATCAAGGCCCAGCATGTGGATCTCAGAGATCAGACCTACACCCTGCAGCAAAACAGAGACCTGCGTGGGAAAGTTCAGTTTCTCTCTACATCTGTGTAAGAAAAAGCCCACCATGGAATGACAGCTAAGTAAACATCCCTGTGACTCTTCACAGGTCTCTTCCACATTTGGGATCATTGCTACAAAAAGAGCTGTTGACATCATCTCTTGTGGCCACCCTGACAGAAGAGCAGGAAGGCTGGGATGCTCTTTTTCCTATCTTTCCCTTCATTTCCTCTATATCTTAGGGACGAATCACAGGACAGAACACAGAAATCAAATGGCTCTACAAAGCAGATTGGCCAGTTCAAGTCAAAACAGCCACTGAAAACACCCCAGATGCTGTCTGACAACAGCTGGACTGTCGGGGAGTCGGGTGAATGCAGTCTGCTGGCCCTGGGCCGGAAGAGGACAGCCCAGACTGTCACATACCTTTCACTGAAAGCTGATAGAGGATTTTATCCCCCTCACAGATGCACTGACAACTTCCAGCATCATCCATTGAGACGCTGTGAATTTTCAGGGTGTGTTTCTTCCCCACAATGTGCAGTTCCTATTTTTCACTGGCCTTGAGCTCCTTCCCATCCTTCATCCACTCCACAGTAGCACCTGTGTCTGAAAGCTCAGCCTGCAATTTGGCTTCCTCACGCAGCTGAGCGGAGATCTTTTCTACATCTTTGCTCTTCTTGGTAAATCTCACTGCAGCACCTGTCAGGAGCAAAGGCCGCGTTATTTCAATTTATATCAGGCTAACGTGGTCAATGTTTGCTGCAAGATCTCTGAAAAAGTATCACCTTCTGTTCCTGCACTCATCATTGTGTCAGTGCTGAGCAATTCAAGATATTTCATTTAGTCTTCTTGCCGGATTTACTAAGTAAATTCAACCAAACATCTCCTTCTACTGATTAATAATGCTCTAAACATGCTTCTGCGGAGGTTTCCACCCAATGACAAACAGCTCCTCCCATCATGAATATTTATTTGTTCTATTTTGTCATGCAAAGCTGATTGATAGAGATATTATTGGAATGATTGCTCCCCTACTTCTAAACTATTCCAGTGCAATCAGAAAGGCTGTCTGAACCTGGAGCTGAAAGTACTGCTCTATGGTGATGCAGTGGTAAACTTGCTGACTGAATGCACTGGCCAATAGCTGTGAACTGCAGACATTCATCAGCTGGCATGAAGCAATCTGGTTCAGATACCAAGCAGCTGGGTAGATTGGCTTACCCTACACTCAGTGCTATCATGTTTAGGTCATTACCAGGACTCACGTCAGTCCATGGGATGCAATTTCAGGTATTTGGTACAGTCCGTGAATGCCTGCAGCCCCAGTTATAATCATCAGATCACAGCAACTATGCCTTGACTGTAAGAGGAAAGGAGAATGATCAAAGCAAATACCTCTCACTCTCATCTTGCTGCTGACATCAACATTTCTGGCAACAAATTTCACTTCTGCTCCATCATCGTTCTTGGTGATGTTCTTTATGATTAGGCTGTGAGTAGTTTGGGTTCCCTTGATGATGCAGGTCTCGCTTTCCTGTAAGAATTTACCACTGAGGTACCAAGTGCCGCAACACGTTGCTGTAAGGTCAATAGTAAACATGGCATCCCCTCCAGGTACAGCAGTTGTTAGGGGGGATTTCACAACCAGGACTGGTCCTGAGGAAGAACAACATGTATGTCTTAATGCTCTTTAGATGAAAGTCTGGTATCTCATTTAGAGATGGAAGATTAAATCATAGGGACATTTCTACTTCTCCCTTTGCATGAGTGCTGGAAGAAGCACTTCTGTGCTTAAGATCTGTTACAGAAAGTTCTGCCTCTTGCACATGTGAGTTATCAAAAGATAAGGATATTCATGTCTCTGTCACAGAAATAGAACTTGTATCACTTTAGTGGTAGCTGGAGGTTGATATGAGATAGGAGAATTAGGAATAAAGGAAAGCCTTTGGTGTGTTAATGAACTGCTATCGTTAAAGTCAAAGGAAATATCTTTAGGGAACCAACACAGCTACTCAACTCACACTGACCCATTTCCATTGGGGTTTTTGTGCTTACCAACGTGCACGCTCCCTGGGAATTCCAGAGACGGGCTCTGTCCATGCGCATTGACTGCAGACACTCGGAACTGATCATCAGCCTCTTCAGACAGATTGCTCACCGTGAACTCTGGGACGGGGACATGAGACTCGTGGCACCTCACCCAGGTGAAGCCAGTTAGTTTCTTGCATTCCACGACGTAGCCATCGATTGGAATGGGGCAGTGCATCTTCGGAGGGGACCATGCCAGCGTCACTGAGGTTTCTGTTTTATTTTTCACCACGGGGTCAGTTGGGGGCTGGGTGGGAGGTTTTCTGGGAGCTGATCAGAAAGAAATACAGAAATATTAGCAGAAGGTCATGTAGGCTGGAAAAGACCTTCAAGATCAGCAGACTCAACTTTCAGCATGACCTACTGAGTCCCACCATTAACTACTGTGGTACCTGAGGACATACATGACAAGCTTATTCCTGCAGGTATTTGCATAGTGAATATATTCACCCTCTGGTTGCTTTGGAACATTTTAGAGGTTAAAATCCCATCAGACTTTTTCACTGTGTGCAGCCACTGATACAGGCAGGAGGCTGGGAATTACCTGATAAGCTCTAGTTACAGACTACTGACACAGTCAAGGATTGATTTCATTTCATTTTGGCCATCAGAAAGTTTGGTGTCTGGTTTCAGTCACCCATCTAGACTCCAATTATAATCATATGGAGAACAGCGCATTTAGGAGAACTCATCTCATCTTAATAAACCTGAATGAAATCACAGAATCATAAGATCACGGGAGAGCTTGGGTTGGAAGAAACCTTCAAGATCATTCAGTTCTAAACACCCTGCCATGGGCTGGCTGCCCACTAACCAGCTCAGGCTGCCCATCACCCATCCAACCTCGCCTTCAACACCAAGGACAGGCACCCACAGCTTCTCTGGGCAGCCTGAAATGGAAGCAATGAGCCACATGTTGAAGATACTCAAATATGCATGACTGTAGAGAGAGCCAAATACTCCATACATATTGCCTGCCTGGTAAATGGTATTAAAATGCCAACAACAGACTCATCCAGCTGATTGAAAATGGTGTGAACATGGCGTACAGGATTCTTCCATCAGCTAGTTAGATCTGCAAAGAGTAAAAATAGGAAATCTCAATGTGATACAATTTTCCCTCATAACATAAAGAGACACATAACTGCTTTGGGGTGCACTGTTACCAGCCTGTCAGTTGCTGTTGGTCAGTGCTAGATGCCAAAGGTCCCACTAACATAGCATGAAGCCAAAAGCTAGACGCTGGAATCAGATCTCCTGACCTTACCATCAGAAATTGAGATGTCATATTTTGCTCAGAGGTGCCTGCTTGTAGGAGGGACAGCTTCCGAGCTTTTTCTGCTCCAGGAACCAGCTCGAGCTTCAGAATTTAAACAGCAGTCAGAAATTAAACTGAGCTTTGTCACCTCCATCAAATAGAAGGAGTGGTTGGGTGGTACAGCTTTCCAAATCACTTAGAAACTGTCACAACAATCAGATGCCTACCCTTAATTTTTAACTTGTTAATACATAGAGCTTAATAGCATCAGAATGCCCCAAGCACTTCAGATAACAGGACAGCTGTAAACCCTTCTTTAAGGATTCCTTTGTTTAACCACTGAGTAACTGTAATTCAGTGGTGCTGGTGGGAGAAGTCCTAATCTTCCCAGATGGTGAATAGAATTGATGTTCACATGCAGACTGGTGCTGCAGCAGAACCAGAAACCACTCATTTGGGAAACACAGCACCAAGAAAATAATGTGAATAGCTTCATAAAATCAGGCAGCTTCACCCAAATTTCATGGCAGGTCCATTATTCTTCCTATTTTCAGGAAGAAATGTTATTCTTCTGTTCCCTTATTCTTGTAGTTTTATTTTCTTTTCCTTTCCAGCAAGCAGCTTTGTAGCTTACAAATTGTTTTCTAATCACCTCCTGGTGTGGACAAATCACACAGGTTTGACTCCATGTTTTACATAGTTAGCATTTTATATTTGTTCCAGTATGGAACTGTACAGTCATAGAATGGCCTGGGTTGAAAAGGATCTCAAAGATCCCAAAAATCATACAGAATCACAGAATCCTTCTGCAAAAGAAAACACAAAAGCTACAGGGACTTGGAACTACTTTGTATATCGAGATCAGAAGGAACTGAGAAGTTATCAAGTACAAAGAACTTACTTTTCCAGATTGCCTTTTCCAGACTGCTGTTCCAGCAGTGACAACAAGCGCAGGCAGCC
Source organism: Coturnix japonica (assembly GCF_054131305.1). Lineage (NCBI taxonomy): Eukaryota > Metazoa > Chordata > Aves > Galliformes > Phasianidae > Coturnix > Coturnix japonica. The sequence goes on along the minus strand of NW_028188943.1, from coordinate 3,238,111 downwards.
CGGAGGACATGGCAGACATCGATGATCGGCTGGCATGGATCAGCGAGGATGAGTTTGGGCACAGCACAGCTGGCAAGAGATGCTGGGGTGGCTGCAGCAAGACAAGAGCTCCTCCAGCCTGAAGATCTCCATCACCAGAAGAGAAAGGACAGGGTGAAAGTAAGGAAGACGCGCAGATGAGAAGAGCAGAAAGGGAGATGAGGAGGGAACTTGGTGGGGTGGCAATTCTGGGGGAGAAATTGTACTCTGGTAATGTTACACTCTGAAATTCAGTGTTGCAATTTGGAGGAAGGAATTATTGGGGTGGGAATCTGGGGGGCCGTTGTAATACCAGAAGTATTTTACAGAGCAGCAGCCATGCATCAAGAGAAGGGCTTCACAGAGCAGCAGCTGTGGAGGGAGAAACAGCATGAGAACCAAGGACACCTCTAGGAAAAGAATGAGTAGCTCGCGGCTTTCAAGGGGGTCTTTGACCAGGGGTTGTTATTGCGGTAGCTTTCCTCCAATTGGTGTCTGTGGTTTTTAAATGCCCTCGTCTGTCTGCTATAAAAGCATGGCTTTTCGGGCAGTCGATGGACGCAGCCATATTTAACCATACTGCTGTCTGGCTGTTTGTCCTAGCGCGCTGACCTTTTGCCTTCAGGTTTGCCAACTACTGTCTCAGGAACGAGAGTTATTAGGCATTATCCAGGTTATCTTGTGCTTCTACTATGTTAATAGATTGGATGTGAATCCAATGGGATCTGATGTTACCAGTGGTGCTGGAAAATGCGGCAATAATCATTGAATGTATTAGTAATGCTCGGTTATGATGCTATTACCTCTCTTATATCCAACTAATTTGGATTTTTCAAATATGACCACGCATCACTTGAGAGGAAGGCACACGCTCATAGAACTGAATGGGAGAGTTGATTTCATTTTCCAAGCAGGTGTTCCACTTGGGCTCAGTATCATGCACTGGCCACGTGGATATGGAGTACAACTGGAAGAAATCCCTCAGACCCTGAATGCAGGAGAGAATGCGTGGTGGGTGAGAGAGGAAAGGTGCACTTTGAAGCAGGGGACGCCCTGCTGGCACTGCCTGTCGCATCCACCACCAACACGGTTTGCTCTTTATCCTGCTCCACAGCTGCTGCTCTGTCAAGTCCTTCTCTTGATCCATGGCTGCTGCCATTCTTCTTGGATTACAACAGGGGGCTGGGAGGTTTTTGGCAGAGGGAGGGAAGTCGACTGGGGGTGGGATTTTGAGGGGGTGGGATCAGAAAGGATTGTTAGGGTGGGAAATGGTTGGGAATACTGTCATTTCTTGACTGTTTGCTATGTTCAATTATTAAATGTCTTTGCCATATTTCTGCCTGCCTGCGGCCGTTCCTTCAGTTACAAAGTCCACCTCCCCAGGCCCCCGGGCCCACCTTCAGGGCAATGTGAAAGGGCAGCAGAAAGGGCAGTGTCCCAGATCTGCCACCACCATTGGACCCATCCCTCCCCTCCTCAGTCAGTTCTGCGTGGGAATGGAGGGATGAGAAAGGGGGATGGACGGGAATTCTGGAAGAGCTGAGTGGCTCAGCCTGGAGTGGAGGAGGCTCACTGCCATCCCAGACACAGCCATCAGTCCCCAGGTGCAGAGAGGACTGAGCCAGGCTGCACCCTGCAGCACCCAGCAGCAGGATCCCAGTCTGAGGCCTGCCTAGGTCGTGTGGCTGCGCTGCAGGCTGAGCTATGGAGAAAGCCCCACTTGGAGATTTCTTCGCTCCCTGAATGTTCCCCCCTTTCTCCATCTTGCTCTGCTCCATCCCCAGCCGCAGCCCGGCGTCCCCGACATGTTGCTGTGCTTGCAGAGCTGGACTTGGCCCTTGACCTGTACAGGCCCCTGTCCCCACCTGTCGGATATCCACCTTGCCTTCTCACCCCTCTCTCTAGATCCAGTTCATGCCCCATCTATCTCACCTCCATGTCCCACCTACGTCCTCTCTACGTCTTTTGGTCTCCCCCAAACCACCCTCACGGTGCCTTACCTCCTGGCAGGCTCAGGGAAGGAGCACCCGGTGCCCTGAGCCCACAGGCCCAGCCCTGCACAGCACTGCACACAGCACTGTCATGGCGGCGCCCGGTGCTGCCGCACAGCATCCTGGGAGTGGTAGTTCCTGCGGGGCCTGCAGCTCCCAGCAGGCCCTGCAGCTCCCAGCAGGCCCGGGCGAGGGCAGAGGGGAGCAGTGCTGTCAGCCGGGAGCTCACCCAGAGAGCCCGATGTTCGGAGCACTTCACACCAGGAACTTTGGACTCGGCTGCTTCTGTCCACAACGTCCCTGAGCTGCTCAGGAAGCACAACTGTCTCACCCTCTGAGAGCTGGGCTGTGCAAAGGAGGCTGCAGTTGCAGGCTCAGCTCTGCCCTGTTCCAGCAATGCACTTCCTTACAACTGGAGCACTGTCACGCTTGCTTCTTGCTTCAACGGAGCAATCGCCCACCGCTTTGCACACCTCTGTGCTCGTGCAAATGGCCACCACCCCATCCCTGCACACACACACACACACACACACACACACACACACACGTACCACCCCATCCCTGCACACACACACACACACACACACACACGTACCACCCCATCCCTGCACACACACACACACACACACACACACACACACACACACACACACACGTACCACCCCATCCCTGCACACACACACACACACACACACACACACACACACACACACGTACCACCTCGTCCTTGCACACCCTCCCACATGCGTGCACAAATCTCTGCAGTGCATGGACACACCTGTGCACACCCACGTGTGTGCAGCCCCAGCACTGCCCACAGCTCCGTGCATGCTCATTTGTGCATGAAGAGGAACGTCTCAGTGGAAGCGTGGCTGTTCCTCCCCTCTGACGGGGCTGGTGTGGGACAGAAGAGGAAAGCAGAATGCGGCCACATTTTCCTCGTGGCTCCTAGTTCCTGTCTTACCATGGGAGACAAGATGAGCAACTCTCCCTCTCTGTGATGCTTAGCTCTGTACCTCTGCCATCATCTCTATACTCAGATGCTCCTGCATGTATTGCTGCACACAGTTAACCTGCAGGTCCCAAAGGAATCCTTGGCTGCTCTCCCTCACCTGGAGGTTGCAGGGTGCTGGGCCTCCTGCCTGTACCTCCTTCCAGGTGTCATTTGCCAGACCCTGTATGTCCAGCTGGTTGGAACTGCAGTCAACTAACACAAACAAGGTGTATGAAAGTAGTCTTTCCGTTTCCCAGGCATTCATCTTTATAAAAACACGTTGTGCTGTGAAGCACAGCAGGAAGCAACTCAACTGTGCAACAAATACTTGGAGCCTTGTTTCATCCCTCCCTAACCTCATTGAAAGGCTGACTGACACCTGCTTGCCAGCGGTGACTGTGGGTCTTTCCTCAGAGTCCAGAGCACATTAATCTCTTTTGAAACTCACACTCATTCATGTTTCTTTTGTAGTTGCTGTTGCATTCATCAGGAAGGAAATGCACTGCACTTATTCTGCTGCATGTGCAGGCTCACTCTGCAGTGCCCAAGATGCCTTCATGAGGAGGAAAGGCAGCAAAGCCCTCTGCGAGCAGGGCCATGGAATCGTATGTCTACGGCATCACATCTCGGCAGAGCACTCACTGCGCCTGCTCCTCCCTGCTGAAATACATGGCCATCTCCACAAAGCTTGAGTCTCCTGCAAGCAAGCAAGAAACTCCAGTGCCAGTGGCTTTTCTGTCCCCGGCACACAAATGATGGCTGAGAGCATCTCGCTGTCTCCCTGCGCTCCCATCTCTTGCCCCTTGCCTTCTCCAAAACCTTCCCTGGAGAACCAGGTTGATCAAGTCCATGCTCATCAGCAGCTCCCACAGGTACTGTTCCAGCTCTTGCTGTCTTTTTGGCCTTCTCATCCACCGGCATCCCTCTGTCTGAGTCTCACCAGCTTTGTCACCAGAAGAGATTTCAACACTCGAGAATGAAGAACGCACATCTGGCTCCACGGAATGTAACTCTCCTGTCTCCCAGAGATCCACGCCCTCTGTGTGCCATCTCACCTGGTCGTGAGCGTCACTCACAGCCAGCCAGAAAAGCAAGCAGAGGCTGAGACCAAGGAACCCCTCCCTGATGTGCAGCTCTCTGACAGTTTCTCTTTACACAGAGTGCTGGCCGCAGCCGTGTGCATTATCACACACACTTGTATGGGCAGTTGGTGTCTAGATGTGAAGGAGACTTGCTAAGTGCTCTGCTGACATGTAGGGACAGAAAGAAAATTTGAATGGGGAGCTGGAGCATGTATATAAAGGATGTACGGACCTACAGTTAAGGATGTGGATTTGCATCTGAGTCCGTGCCTGCAGACGATGCAAGCGCTATGCATTGTCACCCAATGGAAATGATCAAACAGCTGCTTTGGGACAGACTGTCTGTAGGGCTCAGGAAGTGTGGCCTTCCAAGGTACTTCAGGTGTCCCAAAGAACAGAGGCAAGCAGTGATGATTCCTTTCTCTCTTGATTCTAATACTTGTAGGTAGAGCACTTGAGAAAGACTTTGGAGGCTTTCCTCAGCCTCTACCTTTCCTTGTACCTTTACAAGAGCAGACTGTCTAAAAACAAGAAGACTGGACACAGATTTTGGGTTTGGTTATTTTTATTAGTTTTTTAAAAAATATTATAATATATATAATATAATATTATTTATTATTTTATTATATTATATATATTATGTATATAATGTATATTATGTATATTATAATATATATTATATAATCATATATTATAATATATATAATATATAAATAATATATAAATTTTTAAAAGTTGTTTTGGTGTTTTTGGTGGTTTTTGTTCTTTTAGTCTAGTCCAATGTAATAAATTTTCAGTCTTACAAGGGATGAATTTTTAAGGCCTTCCTGCTGATGGACCACACTCCACTTGAACGTCAAGTGGAGCATGAGGTAGCCTTCATCCAGAAAGGTGGAATCTTGATGGGATGTTGCTGTCTTATGGAGAGGAATCTCGGCGTCCCCAAGGCTGAGCCAACACACGGACACAGATTTCTGGATGGTGACCATAACTTTCTGCCCCTGCTCCTGCTGCCTGGTCTCTCTTCGTCATCGGTATCCAGCAGGAGATCACGAAGCCCTGGAGGCACGGTGGTATCCAGGTCATCATCTGAAACTTCTTCCACCAGATTGGAAGGGACCAGTCCTCTTGTGCCATCCGTCAGCTCTCCCAGAAACCAGCCATCCTCATCCATGTCTCCACAGATGTAAACGTATTGTCCAGCTGTCAGTGGAAGCTCGTTTTCTGGGTCTTCATTAGGGCCCTCATAAGGATTTTGTAGCTGTGACGAGCTAAGAATCTTCGTTTTGGTGGTGATGGTCTGCGAAAATGTAGATGCAGACTGCCACTGGCCACACTTCTGACTCCCCTGGCTTTTCCTGGGGATCGGGGCATTCCTGTTTGGGATTTCTGTGTGGCCTCAGCTTTTTCCCCATCTCCTGGAGCTGTTTGCATTTTTCCTCCAGACGCTTGCTGAGCGCTCCAAGCTTGATGTCAGCCTGCTGGAGGTCTCTCAGCAGGTGGTTCTGGGCCTTCAGGGCCTGGCAGTGACTCTCCAGGTTGCTCAGGGCTTGTTGGAGGTAGCTGCACTGCTCCAGCAGCTTGCTGCTTGTGCTGCCTGGGAACCCTGGGTCTTCCTTGGCCATCTCATTCTCCTTTTCCAGATGCTGTCCCTGCAGCTGGTTGATGTCCTCTGCCTTCTCTGTGGCCTCTTTGGATGCGGAAGAGGCCTCCTTGAGCTGCCGGACTCTTTCCAACAGCTGCTGGGTACGGAGGCAGAGCGTACGCGTCTTGTCCTTGAGCTGCTCTACCTTCTCCCACATCTGCTGAGAGCTGCTGCTCCTCAGCAGGCAGCACTTCTCTCCAAGGAGGCTGCACTGTCTATGCAGCTCCTTCAGCGTACTCAGCAGGTGGGTGTTCTGCTCCTGCTGCTCTCTGTGCTCAGGTGGGCAGGCCTCTTGTTGCTCTGCAGCCTCCTTTTCCAAATGCTGTCCCTGCAGATGGTTGACCTCCTCTGCCTTCTCTGTGGCCTCTTTGGATGCGCAAGAGGCCTCCTTGAGCTGCCAGACTATTTCCAGCAGTTGCTGGGTACGGAGGCAGAGCGTACGCATCTTGTCCTTGAGCCACTCCACCTCCTCCCACATCTGCTGAGAGCTTCTGCTTTTCTCTTCAAGGAGGCTGCACCGTCTCTGCAGCTCCTTCAGCTTACTCAGCAGATGGGTGTTCTGCTCCTGCTGCTCCCTGCGCTCAGGTGGGCAGGCCTCTTGTTGCTCTGTAGCCTGAACACCCACCTCTGCTACAGCCCGATGGCAGGCCCTGGCCCTGTTGAAGAAGACGCGTGGCTGCCCCTCCACGTGCTCCAGGATGTACTGCAGGAAGCGTCTTCTCTGCTCCTGCAGCTCACACTGGAGGCGCTTGCTCTCCATGGCCTGCTCTGCACGGGACTTCCAGCAGAGCTGCCGCTGGACTTCCTGCTGCATTCTGCGGCCCGCTCTGCTGCTGTCGCACCTCAGCAGTGTCTCCGCCAGCTGCCGCTGCAGTTGCCATGCCTGGCGGATGGTGTCATTGCACTGCTTCTGCAGCAGCTCCTGCATCTGGTGCAGCTGGGCCTCCTTCTCCTGCAGCAGTTGGCAGATCTCTGCTTGCCACTGCCTCAGGCTCTGCTCCCACAGGCGCTGCAGCTTTGACACCCGCACCCGCTCCCACTTGGAGCGCAGTTTGTCGGCCAGCAGCTGCCGCTCCTGCTCTGCCGCCTCCTGCCGCTCACGTCTCTCAGCAGCACAGCGGCGCTGCAGCTCCTGGGAGCGGAGCCGCTCGCCCTCCAGCTGGGCCTGCAGTGCCTTCAGCTCCTGCCTCTTCTCCTCCCGCTGCGCAGGGCAGGTGGGGGGCTGTGCCGGGCCCCGGCGGGGAGAGGGCCGGCTGCCCGGGAGCCCCAGGTCTTCCTTGGCTGTCTCTGGCACCTAGAACCAGAAAATCATAGAATAACAGAATGGTTTGTGTAGGAAGGGGCCTTCAAGACTCTCCCGTTCCAAGCCCATGCCAAGGGCAGGGACAGCTTCCACTAGGACAGGTTGCCGAAAGGTGCGTCCAGCCTGGCCTGGGGCACTGCCAGGCGTGTGGCAACCACAGCCTCTCTGGGCAGCCTGTGCCAGCACCTCTGCCCCCTCATGGTGCCCCATCTTTCTTCTTATATCTCATCCAGACAAACAGTCCCTCACCAGTTTTCCCCTCTTCTCTTTCAGGCACTGGAGGGCCGCTCTGTGGTTTCCCCAGAGCTTAAACTCCCCAGGCTGAACAATCCCCACTCTCTCAGTGTGTCATCTTACCTGGACCTGAGCGTCCTTCACGGCCGGTTGACTGGAGCCCTGCTCTGCACGGTGGCGGTGCAGAGCTCCCTGTTTTTCCTGGGAGCAGGACATTGCATTACGGAGCACGTCTGCCCAGCTCCCCACGATGTAAAAGGTGAAGAGCTGCCTCTCCAGCTCCAGCTGACGCTGGAGGTGGCGGATGCAGGCAGGCTGCTCACCATCCGTCTCACAGCACAGCTTGCTGAGGACGTCCTGCAGCTGGGCATGGGCCGCCTCGCTGCTGGGGGGGTTCCTCAGCACCTTGGCCAGCTGCTGCTGCAGCTCCCGAGCCTGGCGCAGGGCTGCATCGCAATCACGCTGCAGCTGCTCCTTTGTCGCGCGCAGCTCGGCCTCCTTCCAGAGCAGCAGCTGCCGGGTCCCCGTCACCCGCTGCCGCTGCACCCACTCCTTCAGCTGCTGCTCTTCCTGGGCCTGCTGCTTCTCCCAGGCACAGCGCAGTTGGTCGGTCAGCAGCTGCCGCTCCCGCTCTGCCGCCTTCTGCAGTTCACATCTTTCGGCAGCCCAGCGGCGCTGCAGCTCCTGGCAGTGGAGCCGCTCGCCCTCCAGCTGGGCCTGCAGCACCTCCAGCTCCCAGCTGTTCTCCTCCTGCTGCGCAGCGCAGGCTGGGGGCTGTGCTGGGCCCCGGCGGGGAGAGGGCCGGCTGCACTTGGCTTGTCCCCGTCCCGCAATGCCTCGCAGCATGGCCATGGGAATCTTAATAGATCTTCGGCTTCCAAAAGCTGTAGCCAAAGGCCACCAACAATCACTCTCACTCGTGGGATCTGCAAGGACAGATGCCCCTGACCCCGTAGCGCCCACTGCCTCTCGTCCCTGTCGCAAGGGTGTGCAGACAGTGAATGCCTTGGGGGTGCTGCGCCAGCACCTTCTGTGCTGTGTGCTGGCCCAGCTCATAATGGAGGGCGGGGCAGTGACCTTCAGTGCTATTGGACAGTGGGGCCTTCTGGCCCAGCTCATAATGGAGGGCGGGACAGTGGCCTTGAACGCTATGGGGCAGTGAGACCCTGTGCCCCCAGCACATCATGGAGGGTGGGGCAGTGGCCTTCTGCGCTGTGGGGCAGTGCGGCCTTCTGGCCCCAGCACAAAATGGAGGCTGGGCAAAGTGGATTGAAGCGGTGTTGGGCGGAACCGCCTCCCACAGTGCTGGGCTACGTGGACTTCTCTGGCACTGGAGAAGAACAGCAGCAGGCCACCCGTCTCATTGTGATCTCCATTTAGATGGCAATAAAGGAAACATCTCACCATACCTATGAGCTAGTTAAGTTAAAAGAACCTGGTTGCCGGTGTACCCTGCTCAAGGAGCTGCTGGAGCAGATGGCCAGGCTGCTGCAAGAAATCAGCAGCCTGAGGAGCTCTTGGGAATCTTTGAGGGAGACAGGTAGGGGGAGGTGTGAGCCTACTTCCACTGCAGACAAACAGCCTCATCCTAAGTCCCAGCGAGTGGGAGGAGCCAATCCAGCTGCTCAGCTGCAGGTCAGAGACCTAGACAGCCCACGATAGGAAGGGGGCTGGGCCCTCGTCTCTGCTCAGAACAGAAGGAAGCGTCTGCCCCCAAGCTCCACACAATACTGCCAACCTGTGCAGCATCCCCTACAGCGTCCCTGAGTAATAGATTCCAGGTGTGAGAGGTAGGTTGTGTTTTTGCAGCATAAATTGTCAGTATTTCTGTATGTAGCATAGGAAAAGTTGCCTTTCACAAAGAAAGCTTCCGAACAGAGTAAACTTGAGACTAGGGCATTCTGACCACAGTAAAATTGGCATAGGCACCAGGTGAGGTAATTATGTAGGGCAGGGGCAAAAAGACAAAAAATGGACACAAAATGTACACAAATCAGACAAAGGATTAGACAAAAAATAGAGAAAAGAATTGTATTAAGAAAGTAAAAAGGAAAAGAATTGGACAAAAAAATTGGAATAAGAAACTTAAAAGGACAAAGAATTGGACAAAAATGGGAGAACTTGAAAGGAAGAGAACTGGACCTGCAGCTTCATCACAGAATCACATAATTGTAGGGGTTGGAAGGGACCTCTAGAGATCATCGAGTCCAACCCCCCTGCCAAAGCAGGCTCCCTACACCATGTTGCACAGCTCGGCATCCAGGCGGGTCTTGAATATCTCCAGAGAAGGAGATTCCACAACCACCCTGGGCAGCCTGTTCCAGTGCTCTGTCACTCTCACCATAAAGAAGTTATTGCACACATTAGTGCAGAACTTCCTATGGTCCAGTTTCTGTCTGTTTCCCCTTGTCCCTCCTCCACACAATGCTGAAAAGAGTCTGGCCTCACCACTTTGCCCCCCACACCTCAAATATTTATAGACCTGGATCAGGTCCCCTCTCAGCCTTCTTTTCTCAAGGCTAAAAAGACCCAGTTTGTTTAGTCTCTCCTCATAGGGGAGATGCTCCAGGCCCTTCACCATCTTTGTGGCCCTCCGCTGGACTCTTTCTAAGAGATCCCTGTCTTTTTTGTACTGGGGAGCCCAGAACTGGACACAATATTCCAGATGAGGCCTCACCAGGGCAGAGTAGAGGGGGAGGATCACCTCCTTCGACCTGCTGGACACACTCTTTTTAATGCACCCCAGTATGCCATTGGCCTTTCTGGCTACAAGGGCACACTGCTGGCTCAAGGTCAATCTGTCTTCCACCAGGACGCCCAGGTCCCTCTCAGCAGAGCTCCTCTCCAGCAGCTCTTCCCCCAGCCTGTACTGGTGCATGCAATTATTTCTCCCTAGGTGCAAGACTCTACACTTGCTTTTGTTAAACCTCATCCGGTTTCTTACTGCCCAGCTCTCCAGCCTGTCCAGGTCTCGCTGAATGGCAGCACAGCCTTCAGGTGTGTCAGCCAATCCTCCCAACTTCGTGTCATCAGCAAACTTGCTGAGGGTGGTTGTTGATGAAGATGTTGAACAAGACCGGACCCAGCACAGACCCCTGGGGGACGCCGCTAGTCACAGCCCTGCAGCCAGACACTGCACCGCCAACGACAACCCTCTGCACTCTGCCAGTCAGCCAATTCTCGACCCACTTCACTGTCCACTCACCTATCCCATACTTCCTCAACTTTGGTATAAGTATGTCATGGGAGACTGTATCAGTTATAGAGGTTATAGAGTTCAATTCCTGTAGTCAATTTGGCGGCCCAGGTGGGACCAGCTCTGTTCGCTGCAGGACCAGCTGAGAGGGAGACACTTTTGGCGCACCCTGAGATTTCTCTGAAGGACTCCCTTCCTCACCTGATCACTGCAGGGACAGACAAGGACCACCCCTAGGTGGACCAGGTATGTGTATGGTAAGTGGAGCCCATATGTCTTGAGGAGACATCCTACACAGTTTACAGCCATACGTGCTGCTCCCAGGGAGGTGAGCTCATGGCTTTGGTTGCCAGCTGGGGTAGGAAGACTCCTTGGGTGAGTTCCTATGAAAGGGAACTGTATGTCATATGAATGGAAACAAGAACAAATACTCTCTCCCAGGTGGTTGGCAATAGGAGGGACCTAGGTTGGTCTCTCCTACGGGTATGGGATATAGTGGATAGCCTGTCAAATGGTAGCCTGGGTTCTCCAAGTTGTAATCATGGGGCTTATAGGTTGTATGTTCAATATTATCATCTGCTTTAAGTGTTTGGTACCGTGTGTCAAGACGACTCTGGGAAAAACATTAACGTTTGCAACTGGTTGACCAGAGTATGAGTGTTATTAAGATTCCAGCTGGAAAACGTTGTCAGCATTGTGTAGTATGAATAAACCATGGTTTTTGATCTAAATGTCAGAGTGAGTGTGGTGTGAGTGAGACACAGAACAGCTGCAGGGTGAGTGCCGAGTCCCGACCCGTGTTTCCTTCCTCCTGTGAGGGAAATGGCCGGACACGGACAAAGTGAAAGACTGTGTTGTCTGTCCACTCATAAGTACTTTCTGCTTGTATGTAAGAAGACGGGAGTTTGTACTCTGTAGATTAGTAAGATTGTCCTGAGGAGAGGTGTACATTCCACCACCAATGAATGTCAACCCATTTATGTAATACTATGTACTGCTTGTGAGGAAGTGTGTGAGGGAGGTGGTTCAATCAGTGCTGATTCTGTGGCACAGTGTTTATAACTGAAGAATACAGACTGTATTAAGGGAGTTTATGTGAACTGAAGAACTGTACTGTTTGACAAACTATTTTGATGGTATAAGAAAGTGTAATTGTTAATGATATATGGAAGTGTACTTGAGGGAATGTGGAAGTGTATCTGAGCATAGCAATAGAGGAAGCATTTACAGAGGAAAAAGGATTAAAGTGAGTTTACCTGCACTGACATGAGAGCAACACCCTGAACCTCTGCCCTGTGAGCTGAGCAGAGCAGAGTGGAGACACAGTCCCCGTGTATCAGGTAGTGTTATTCTGCTTACCAAATGAATGAGTTCACTACAGAAGAGGCAAATCTTCCCCTCTGCTCCATTTGTGGCATAATCTGGAGTTCAAGGCATTGCAAACCTATGGCACATCTACTTTCTTTCAATGATGACACCTTAGTATGCTCTGGGCTCTCATTTCAATTGCATCTATAGAAGTCTAGGGTCATGCCAGCTGACAGGAAGCTGGAAAATGTTGTCTCGTTGTAAGGAAGAGCAAGAAAGATGACATGGGCAATTATGGACCTGTCAGTCCAGAGCCTGGTAAAATTATGGAGAAAATGATGGTGGGAGTTATGGAAAAACAGCTGAAGGACAATTCTGTCATTGGTCGCAGCCAACACAAGTTTGTGAAGCAAAGGTCCTGTTTAATTTAAGCTCATTTTGTGACACAGTTATCCGTTTAGTTGACCAAGGGAAGCCAGTTGATGTAATCCTTGAGGATTTCAGTGGAGATTTTGATACTGTTTCTCACAACAACCTTCTGGACAGAATGTTCTGCATATGGCTAGACAGAAACACAATGTGGTGGGTGAGCAGTTGGCCAGTAGGTCAGTCCCAATGGATTATAGTCAGTGGGTTCCATCAGGCTGGTAGATGGTCACTGTCGGGGTCCCCAGGGTTCCATTTGGGGGCCACTTTCCTTTCATGTTTATGCAGATGACTTGCATGCAGGACTAGAAGATGTTCTGAGCAAGTTTGCTGATGAGACCAGATGAGGAGGTGCTGTTGCCTCCACTGAGGGTGGAGAGGACTTGCAGAGAGATGTGGACAAGTCAGAGAAGTGGGTACCAGTTGGTACTAAGCACCAAGTGCATAAAGTATAACAAGAACAAGTGCCTGATTGTGCACCTGGGTAGGGGCAACCCTGGACATACACACTGACTGGATATGGGACACTGGAGAGGAGTCTGACTGGAAAGGGTTGGGGTGCTGGTCAGCATCACACTGAATGTGAGTCAGCAGTGTGCCCAGGCAGCCAGGAAAGCCAACAGTCCCCTGGAGTGCATGAAGCAACTTATTGCCAGCTGGGTGAGAGAAAGGATCGTCCCTCTCTGCTCTGCATTGCTACTGCCTCACTAGCAGCACTAGGTGCACTTCTGGGCACCGCAGAACATAAAGGACATCAAACTCTGGGAGAATGTGCAAAGGAGGGCACTGGAACTGAGAGATCTGAAGTTCAGAGTTTCACAGGGATTGACTGCTTGTTCAGACTGGGCCCTTCACATATCCCTTCTCACATCCTGCAATGAAACATAGGTCTCATATGGGACATGAACCTCACAGCGTCCTTGCACCACATGTAGAGCCTGGGATCTTCTGTCCCCATGTCTATCATTTAACATCATACAAAATTCCAACCCATTGCCCCAGGAAATGCCCGGAGCCAACACGAGATACAGGACCTCTCTACCACTGGTCTTGCAATCAGGGCTTGACCTGTCTGCTTTGTAAGGCAAAGGAGAGGTTTCTTAGCATGCCAGTGCCTTTGCCTGTCTTTAGTCATGGCTTCCAGTTATCTTCTCTAACAAGTCCCTTGGGAAGCTTGCTTGTTAGTGTTCCTCAGTGGGCCCATTAATACTCCAAGAAACTTCACTGTTACTTCTGACTTTGTCGTGTTGAGCACTTTGTGCAAACTTCTCTCTGCACTGGAGGCTGATGAACTCAGCATCAAATGCGCCCTGGGACCATTATAACCTAAAGAATCTCCTGTGCCTTATGCCATCTTGTTATCTTCTTCAGGTTATCAGAACTTGTTCAGCAAAAAGGAGGGATATCTGCAGAGAGCTTAAGGAGAAAGAATCCATTATAAATTTATTGTCTCTTTATTTATAGTTGGGTTTAAAGAAGACATTAAAGCAGCACTGTGCAACTGATACCAATCCAGGATGTCCCAATGAGTTCTGTACTGTTACTGTGTTGACAAAGGTCCTTCTCAACCTCCCCACCCAATTTCTGCTCACAATGGACCTATGGGACTTGCATCACTTTTCTTCACATCACTCTTCTCCTCTGCATTCATCCGCTCAGTGTTAAAACTGCTTTGCACCAACTCCCACTGGCTTTCCTCAGAGAACCAGCTGCACATGGAAAAGGAAAGATTTCTCTTTTTTATCTGGCCAGCAAACGGAAGGAAAGGTGATGCAATTGAATGAACAGTAAAACAGCGATCAACTGCATGCCATGTTCAAGCTGCATCTATTGAAGTTTGTCTTTCATATGGAATACTTTTAAAAGAAATGATTTATACTGAGGTAGGATAGGATAGATTGAATCACAGTGAAGGAGTTGACAACAGAGGCCATTAGACTCTGGGAGATGGAGCAAATTCCAGTAATCTCCCTGGGATAGATCAGCCAGGTATTTGAGAGGTATCAACTTAAAACTGAACAGGACTTGTATTTCACACATTGAGAATGTTTAACACATTCTCATTTATTTATATCTTTGTCTTCAACTCATATTTTTAACTTTTACTGACATTAATGAACATCTTTTAGACATTGTGCTTTAAAAAAATTAAAAAGAAAGACAATAAGAAAAAGAAGTAAAAGAAGGAAAAGAAAAATAAGATAAAGAAAAATTTAAAAAAAAGTAAAAGAAACAGAAAAAAAAGAAAAAGAGAAAGGAAGAGGAAAAGGAAAAGGAAAAAGAAAGAGAAAGAGAAAAAGAAAAGGAAAAAGAAAAAGAAAAAGGAAGGGAAAAAGAAAGAAAAAGAAAAAGAAAGAGAAAGAGAGAAAGAAAGAGAAAAAGAAAAGATAGGAAGGGATAGATAGAATTATGGTGAAGGATTTGACAACACAGTCAATCAGACTTTGGAGAGACAGAGCAAATTCAAGTAATCTCCTTGAAAGTCAGAAATCAGACAGATAATTGGGAGGTATCTGACTGAACAAGGATGGGGAAATATGGCAGGCAGTGGGAGGAGCGTGAGTCCAAATGGTCTGCTGAAAACATGCCCTTAACCACGGCCATTTATTCAGGACAGCTCCAGACACCTGAAAAATGAGGGACATCAAATAGGCAGCAGGGAAGAGCAGCGGTGGACGCTGGGCTTTAGTCGCAGGGCAATAGCAGTGGCACCACTGATGGTGTCTCTGTACCCGAAGGCATTTGAAATATAGGAAAAAAAAAAAAAAGAAAAAAAAAAGACACAAAATCCCTACAAATTCTCATATTTACAACTAAAAATGGATTAAGACTCATGAGAATTTCTCATGATGAGAAGAGTTAAAACATTTTCATTGAATTCTTTGTCTTCAATTCTTTGTTTCAGTTTTATAGACATGTATGTTCATCTTTTAAGCTTACAGCCTCAAAACAAACAAACAAACAAATAAATAAATAAAATTAGATCCATTTGTCCTTGTGTACATCGGAGCTGAACCAGAGGAATCCCAATGATACTGTGTGTCCATGGGGAGTTGAATCCCATTTCAGCCCCAGGGTTTCCAATTAGGGATGAGACTCCTGCACTGCCTCAGTGAAATCACTGCCCTGCACAGGGGTAGTCCACCTCTCTCTGTCCTTGCCTGTATGCCCATTTTGTTTCATCACAGGATCTCAGGTTTCAGGTCTGGAATCAGTCACTGACCACTGTACATTTGGTGTTTAGTTCATCAGATTTCAAAGTACAATCATGATGTGGCTGTTTTCCAGGATCATGATGCTGTTGTTTTCCAGGATCTGTTGGCCAAGAGGACACAGGGACATCTCAGGGGAGACGCGTGGGAAGGATAAAGTATGACATCCTCTGATGCTGAGCTGGGCCGGGCTCCTGGGACACAGGGAGCTCATACAAGTGGGCAGTGCTGCAGACAGACAGTTGTGCCCAGGAGCAGCTCTTGTGCACAGCACAGCCTGCAGGTGACAGAAGGAGAGGAGAGAAAGGGGAGAGAGCTTACAGGATGTGTACGGTGTGAGCAGACTGTGGGCACACAGCAAGAGCATTCCACGCAGACCATGAAAAGGTAAGTCTCACTGCTGACCATGCAGCTTCTTTTCATAGAGGGTTAAACAAACCAGGGACATCCCGTAGAAGATCTGGCTGCAGGCACTGCATGTTTCTTTACTGTGGAAAAAGCCTTCTGCTCCACCCGAGGGCTTCCATGCTGCAGTGTCAGAGCACAGCCCTGAGTGTCTGCACTCAGCCTGCCCGGGGAGCTGCCCAGGGCACTGAGGGGAGTTGTGTGGGGGGAAGGAGCCCCCCGGCAGGGCTTGTGCTGCCACAGCTGCTGCCTGGGGCAGGGGATCACAGCTCCACTGCACTACTGAATGTTTGTGAAGGCCCTTTGAAAGAGGAGAGCCAAGGAAGGGATTTTCCATATCTTAATCTGAGGGAAGGCAGAAAGGACTGGAGGTGGAAATCTAATAGAGGCTGTAAAATTTAAAACACAGCTATGTTACTCCCAAATATTTCTTTAATCGATTGCTTGTTTTGTGAACAGCCACACAGGTTGTGCTTTCAGCCTCTCGTTTCTAAAAGGAAAGAATCAGTTCATGTTTTTCTTGTTTTCTGCAGACTTGAATAGTGCACTTATCCTGCAAACAGGCATATTTGACTAAAACATATTGAAGTGCAAAGAGGCTGGGGTTGGGGGCAATAAGAACAGTTGGAGTGAAGATATGAGACATGTAAACAGTTACCAAGAGGAAAATATTCAGGAGTCTGGGATATGATTATGAAATGAGAAAAAGTAAGAGCTCCTTAATCTTCTATTTCTTCAGGGATGGTGAAGCTCATGAATATAAATTCAAGTTATGGAGTTAAATGGAAATTACCCAAAGGTAAATGAAAACATTTCACAGTACAGCAGGAGGAGTGTGTCTGAGAATGGTCTGGACTTGTCATTATCTTCTGCACTCTGAGCAGGACTCCAAGCCCAGGAACAGCAGATGCCCAACAGCAGCTCCATCAGCGAGTTCCTCCTGCTGCTGTTGGCAGACACGCGGCAGCTGCAGCTCCTGCACTTCTGGCTCTTCCTGGGCATCTACCTGGCTGCCCTCCTGGGCAACGGCCTCATCAGCACAGCCGTAGCCTGCGACCGCCGCCTGCACACCCCCATGTACTTCTTCCTCCTCAACCTGGCCCTCCTCGACCTGGGCTGCATCTCCACCACTCTCCCCAAAGCCATGGCCAACGCCCTCTGTGACACCAGGGCCATCTCCTACACAGGATGTGCTGCACAGCTCTTTTTCTTTACCTTCTTTCTCTCAGCAGAGTATTCCCTTCTCACCATCATGTGCTATGACCTCTACGTTGCCATCTGCAAGCCCCTGCACTACGGGACCTTGATGGACAGCAGAGCTTGTGCCACCATGGCAGCAGCTGCCTGGGGCACTGGGGTTCTCAATTCCCTTCTGCACACTGCCAGTACGTTTTCACTGCCTCTCTGCAAAGGCAATGTGGTCAACCAGTTTTTCTGTGAAATCCCACAGATCCTCAAGCTTTCCTGCTCAGACTCCAACCTCAGGGAAGTTGTGTTTCTCATTTTTAGTGCCAATTTATTCTTTGATTGCTTTGTTTTCATAGTGGTGTCCTATGTGCAGATCTTTGTGGCTGTGCTGAGGATGCCCTCTGAGCAGGGACGGCACAAAGCCTTCTCCACGTGCCTCCCTCACCTGGCCGTGGTCTCCCTGTTTGTCAGCACTGCCGCTTTTGCTTACCTGAAGCCCCCGTCCACTTCCTCCCCACTCCTGGATCTGACAGTGGCACTTCTGTATGCAGTGGTTCCTCCAACACTGAACCCTATTATCTACAGCACAAGGAACAGGGAGATCAAGCACGCTCTCAGGAAGTTGCTGCAGTACACACTATTCCAGCTTCCATAAAATGCACAACCTCCTCATTGGATTCCCAGTGATGGTTCTTTATGGTTTATGCCTCTTTTGTTGTTTGATTGTGTGAGATATAGCAACGTGCAAAAAAAAAAAAGAAAAAAATATTATTGAACTTATAAATAAAAATATATTTCATTTCTTTCCTACCTAATTTCCATTTTCTCTATCCAAGAGCTCATGGAAACATGTAACCAGATTCCCTGAATACATTTTAAGGTACCTAAAAAGGTTTTAAAATAGACATTTGCTTAGCTTTTCTTCCTTCCTACTTTGTCTGGATTTGGGGAGGTACAGCCACAGACAGCAGCTCAACGTGTTCTTTTCATTTCTGATCTCCTTACACCGCCACAGTGCTCTCAAGTCCTCTCATTTGTGCAGGCCTGAAGGTCTTCTGTGTCTCACGACCGTCCTGTTGCCTCTACAGCAGCACTCCAGGGCTGCAGTCAGTAGCCAGCAATATGAACAGGTCTGTCAGAGCTGGTCTCCTTGCTGGCACTGCCATAACAAGAGGGCCCCTTTAGAGCAGGACCAGAGAACTGGAGGGAGGCCTCTTCCAAAGCTGGTGTAAGGAATATACCTCAGGAGCTGCTCCCTGAGAAGACCTCGGGATCTTCTGGTGCTCTTCAGTGTGTGACCGGATCAGATTGAATAGTCCCAAGGAGATCAGTAAGAGACTCGGGGCAGTGCTGTGGTTAAAGGTTTATGGGTTGAGATAAAGAGAAAAGAGGAAAAAAAAAAAAAAAAAAAAAGAGAGAGAGAGAAGAAAAAGAAGAAAAAGAAGAAGAAAAAAGAGAAAAAGAAAAGGATAATAGTTTTGACAAATGTATTTATACATATATATTTATTATATTTTCACACATATACAATATATGCATTTGCAAACATATATGAAGTAATTCTTATGTTTTTCTGTTTGCAAGTTCAGAACTAGTTGCAGGGGTTTTAACAGCCATAGTATTCACTGTAGGAACTGAAGTGACTGTTGGGCTGTTGCAGGAGTTGGAGCAACTGCAGAGCTCATTGCCAGAGCTGGAATCACCGCAGGACCTGAGATTGAAATTTTAGCAGCCACTGTGCTCATTGGAGGGGTTGGAGTGACCACAGGGCTGTACCTCCTGGCACAGTGCACCTCCCTTGGGAGGAATTTGTTTCATTTTCTTATAGCAATACTTAGAACAGCTACAGGACCTGTGACTGCAGAGCTCATTATGAGGGGATGAATGACAGCGGGATCTGTCCAGAGCATGGAGCAAACGCAGGACATATGGCAAAACCTTGGAGCTGCTGCAGGGTCTGTGCCAGGAGTTGCAGAGGCTGCAGCACTGTCAGCATTTCCAGCTCTCTGGATCTGGCACACTGCAGTCATGTGTGTTTCTTGGGGGCTACCAGAGCCACAGCAGACCTGCCCCCACTATTCTACCAGTTTCTCAGGATCCTGCAGTTGCTCAGAGATGAAGTTCCAAAGCCCTGGGGGTGCCCACCACTCCAGGCAGCTGCCCAGACCATCCCACACCCCCTGCCATGCAGAGCCTTCTCACCTTGGGGCAGATCTCTCACTGATATTTCTGAATAACTGTTTAATCTGAAACATAAGCTGAAACACATTAATGACACATAACAGTGGGAGTGTGCTGGCGTGAGCACCCCACGGATAGTGAAAATTTTCAAGAGCTATTGGAACTAGCTGTCAATCTCCAGGACAAAAAGAAGTGCGAGTGAGTCTGAGGGACTACTGGAAAGTGTCATCCCTTCTCTCCTCCGTAGCAAGACTCCCTGAGGAGTCCAAGTCAAGGGTGTAATTACTAATGTTATCAACAGTATAACTTCCATAACTCAAAGATGACATCAGAGATGAATGTGCACAAAACTTCATTTTGTCAGCTGCCAATTTTATCATGATATAAACCAGAGTCAAACAGCATACCAAAATAAATACCCTAATCCAGCACCCAGAGCTGGCAAACAGTACAGCAAGGAAAACAAGCAGCAAGCAAGGAGCTGTGCAATGCAGCTTCATGAGAAGACTCAACAAGCTCCACAAATGGGGAAACAATCAGCATCATGGCCTGCAGTTCTCCAGCTCCCACAAGACCTGTGTTAACTCACTCAGGACAGATGTGCTGTTATCTCAATCGCTGGAGTCTCACATCGGGCACCAAAATGATGGTGGTTGTTGAATCCAGCATGTGGCTCAGCAGCACACAGTGCTTTGTGCACTGCCCCATTCCCAGTGGGATGGGGAAGAGAATTGGGGAAAAAAAGTACAACTTGTGGGTTGTAACAAAGCAATTTGAAAAAAGAGATAAAAGCAGAGGTGTAATAGTTATCACTATATATCCATTTATATGCAGTAGTAACAACTGATGCACAAGCGCTTGCTCAGCATCACCAGACTGATGCTCAGTTGGGCACTGGGAAGAGAAGAGAGTGAGATAAACTGCCGCCCCTTTCAATACAATTTCTGCTTGCTGTCAGGTGCTACAAAACGTCCCTTTGACCACTTCCAGTCAGCTGTGCGCAGTCTGTTCCCTCCCAGCTCCTTGAGCCCTCCACTGACCATGGCCTTGGCTCTGTACAATGCTGCTTAGCAGCAGCTGTAAACATCAGAGTGTTATCACCGTTGTTTTTCTCTTAGAAACAAAAAACTGCACCATAGTAGGCAGCCTGAAGAAAACAATTCCATCCCAGCTGTAACTCAGATACCTGCCTGTCCCCCTCCTCCTCTTGTCCTTCCTGATCAGGAAGCAAGGAACAGAATCTGCTGCTCTCCTCTCTGAGCCCTTTCCATCAGTTCTCAGCTGGCTCCTCTGCCATCCCCAGGCAGAGCTCAGTGCACTCTCACAGATGGCAGCAGCCTTTCCTAATTGTTCTTGGCCATCCATCATAAAGAATTGGTATCTGCTCTGCTACAGTTCAGAGGTGAGAACCATTCCACCATGTCTCTGTGAGACAAACAAGACCCTAGGCCCGCAAAGGCACAGAGATTTGGAGTTCGCTGAGTGAATGTTTGCGGTTGTCTCATTAGCGTAAAGACTCTTCAGAAAGCATCCCCTAACAGAAGCATGTTTTGATTTAGCCTGTCTGGGTCTTGCATCTACACTGTGGTACTGGTGTTCAGGGCCTTGCTCAGAAGCAGAAGCCTGCATGAAAGGAAGTGCTCTGTGGTTTTCTCTTGAGTTGTCCTGTTTATTTCTCATGCTACCCGCACTGGTCTACAGGCAATTTTGGGCAGCAGCAGGTTGGGGTTACCCCCAGAGGGTACACAGTAAGATTTAGGATGGGGTATTGGCAGTAAGACCTTCTCTGAGGAATCCTCCCACAGTCCTATGGAACAACTCAGAGGCTTTCTCTGCAATCTCCAAATCCAACATCATCCCTCAGCCCTTCTCTGTCACATCCAGTTCCCCACCCTTCCCCATTTGGACCTGGTTTAAAGCCCTTTAATCAATCAGTGCAGGAGCATTTCAGATGGGGTCATGGAGGATGCAGACTGCCATTCTTGGGGTGGCCATTTTCCCAGGAGGGCATGGTGGGAGGGCTTTGTCCCATCTGGTTCCACCAACACTTGTATCCACCCAGCAGAAGGCTGTGCCCTCTGTGTCCCACTTGAACTCTGCATGGAGCTTACAGTTGGCAGTGACATGGCTGAGAAGCTCTGGGCATGGATTAAGGGACAGGGAAGTAATGTGCCTTCCTAACTTCCTCCCTGCATACCTTAGCAACTTCCTTGTAATCTCCCCAAGTATCCTGTCCCTTCTTCCAGAGGGCGTAGATTCTCTTTTTCTTCCTGAGTCTCAATAGTTTTTCTCAGTTCATCTGCACTGGTCTTCTTCCCCTATGGCTCACCTGATGGCATTCAGGGACAGCCTGATCTCGTGCCTTTAAGATTTCCATCTTGAGGAGTGTCCAGGCTTCCTGGACCCCTTTACCCATAAGGAGCGACTCCCAAGGGACCTGTGCTACAAGTGTCCTGAACAGGTCAAAGTCCGCCCTCTAGAAGTTCAGGATAGTAGTTTTGCTAGTCACCCTTCTGACATCTCCAAGAATAGAGAATTCTACCATTTCATGGTTGCTCTGCCCAAGACAGTCCCCAACCTTCTAAACTCCAAGCACTCCTTCACTGTTAGTGAAGAGCAGGTCTAGCAAGGAACCACACCTGGTAGGACTTCATACCAGCTGAGTAAGGAAGCTGTCTTGCATGCAATCTATAAACCTCTTGGACTGATTCCTCTGCTATTTATTATATTCCCAGCATATATCAGAGAAGTTGTAGTCTCCCAAGAAAATGAGTGCTGGCAATCTTGCGACTTCAGTAAGCTGCTCATAGAATGCCTCACCCATCAATTAGGCGGTCTATAAGAAACCTTTAGCAAGATGTCACACTTACAGGCCTTTCCCCTGATCCTTACAAACATGCACTTCATTCTGAAGCCCAAGCTCTTCAACATCAAAACTCTCTTCAATATAAAGGGCCACACCACCACCCTTCCTTCCTCATCTATCCCTTCTGAAGAGCTTGTAACCATCCATCACAGCACTCCAGTCATGGCAGTGGTCCCACCATGGGTCGGTAATAGCAACTAGGTCATGGTTTTTCGGATGCACAGTTGCTTCCAGCTCCTCCTGCTTGTTGACCAAGCTGCGTGCGTTGGTGTAGACGCACTTCAGCTGAGGCATCTGCCTCTCTCCCAGTTCAAACAGCATTTCCCTAGGCTTATATCTGGTAAGCCCTGTTTTGTCCCCTCCCCCATCGTAGCTAGTTTAAAGCTCTTTCGATAAGCCCCGCTACCGTCTGTGCTAGGATTCACTTCCCCCTTTGAGACAGTTGGGTTCCATTCATGGATAACAGACCATGGGCCAAGTAAACTGCCCTGTGATCAAAGAACTCAAAGTTTCTGGCTCAATACCAGTCTCTGAGACAACTGTTCATTGCTTTGCTTTCCAAGCCTGCTCCGTGTCCCTCACTGCCACCGAAGGTATAGAACAAAAAATCACTTGATCTCCCACTCTGTGAACTAAATGGCCTAAATTCCTGAAATCTCTTTTTATAGTTTGTAGTCTTATCTAAGAAATTTCATCACTGCCCACCTAAACTATGAGTAGTGGAAAATAATCAGTGGACCTAACCAGCATTGGGAGTTTCCTTGTTATGTCCCTGACCTGCAGCCAAGAAGGCAGCAGACTTCCTGACAACTCAGGTCCAGTCTGCAAATGGGGCCCTCTATTCCTCTGAGAAGGGAGTCACCCACCACGACCACCCTTCTTTCTTTCATGGCAGAGGAAGTCACAAGGCTTGGTAGTGACTGCCTTGCATTAGGTTCCCTCCTAGGCAGATCCTCCATTGCCTCCCTATTCTTATCTCCGTCAGATTTCAGAGTGTCAAACCTGTTGCTTAGAGGGAGCAGGGGTCGAGGGCTAGGCAGGCATGGGGGGGCTCCTGTGACGTTGAGTTGGGACTCTCTTCCAACCCTCCTCATCAGTCAGGTCTGCCTGACTGTGACAGGGCAGGGAGTCAACCACTTTTCTGGGGGTATCTGCCTGGCAGCCTTCCCTCGGGGATGCCAGCAAGTCACTCCACCAGCCCATCTCCCGATCACACACCCTGATGGTAAATTGTGAGTAAAACCTTGAGTAAAGTGAGAGTTCACCTAGTGAAAAGTATGAGTAGAAACATGGATTGACGTGAGGGTAAACCCAGAGTAAACCCAGGATCCCATCCAGCGGGCATACACAGCCTCTGAGGGCAACTTTTTCCAGTGTTGCTGTGTAAAAAAATAGGTTCCTCACATCTAACCTATGTCTCCCCTTTTTAATTTAAATCCATTTCCATTTGTCCTGTTATCATCAGACCATCCCATCCTTATTCTAGTGTTAGGCATCTCATCCTCAGATGGAAACCCTGGGGCTGAATTGGGATCAGTTTTTCAAAGAACCACGGGAGTTGCAAGTTCACCTAGCTGAGTTCAGATGTGCACAGTGAGGTGTCTGTGTGTGAGTCCCTCATCTGAATCCTTGGTTTTTATTCCACAGGGACTGCACTGCTCATACACAGACTCTCAGTGATGCCCAAGGTGCCTTGGGTGACCCTAGTTTTGTGCTAGTGCTTGTAAACTGTGACGGAAAATCTATGAGATAGACACCTCCTTCTGGAGCATCAGCTGAGGGCCAGAATGGAGGTATTCTTGGCCATCCTAAATACCACCTCAGCCGCGTGCTTAGGGCACCCAGTGTGTCTTTTGCACCTGTCCCCATGGAGTATGTAGTGATATTCAGCTTATCAAAAGGATGAGCTCAGAACAGAAGAGGCAGATCTTCCTCTCTGCTCCATCTGTGGCATAGTCTGGATTTCAAGGCATTGCAAAGCTATGGCACATCTATGTTCTTGCACTGATGACACTTTAGTATGCTCTGGGCTCGCATTTCAATGGCATCTAATAAATCTAGGGTCATACCAGTTGACAGGGAGCTGGCAAATGTTGTCTTATCGTAAGGAAGAGCAAGAGAGATTACAGGGGGAACTATGGACCTCTCAGTCTGACACCAGTGCTTGATAAAATTATGGAGAAAATGATGGTGGGAGTTATGGAAAAACACCTGAAGTACAATTCTGTGATTGGTCACAGACAACACAGTATTCCGAGGGGATGGTCCTATTTAATTTCAAGTCTTTTTATGACACCTTTATCCATTGAGCTGAACAAGGGAAGGCAGTTGATGTAATCCTTGAGGATTTCAGTAGAGCTTTTGATACTATTTCTCCAGCACCCTTCTGGACAGAAATTCCTGCATACAGCTAGACAGAAACAGAACGTGGTGTGTTGTAATACAAGAAGAATTTTACAGAGCAGCAGCCATGGATTGAGATAAGGAGTTCACAGAGCAGCAGCTGCGGAGCAGGATAAACAGCATGAGAACCAAGGACATCTCTAGGAAAAGAATGAATGGCTCGTGGCTTTGAAGGGGGGTTATAGGGTTGTTATTGCAGTAGCTTTCCTCCAATTAGCGTGTGTGATTTTTGGACACCCTTGTCTGTCTCCTATAAAAGCATGGATTTTCGAGCAATAAATTGATGCAGCTATACGTAACCATATTGGTGTTTGTCTGTTTGTCCCAGCACGCTGACATTTTGCCTTTCAGGTTCACCAGCAGTGGTGGGTGAGCAGTTGGCCAGCAGTTCTGTCCCAAAGGATTATAGTCAGTGGGTTCCATCGGGCTGGTAGATGGTCACTGTCAGAGTTTCCCAGGGTTCCATTTTAGGGCCAGTTTCCTTTCATGTTTATGCAGATGACTTGAATGCAGGACTAGAAGATGTTCTGAGCAAGTTTGCTGATGATACCAGATGAGGAGGTGCTGTTGCCTCCACTGAGGGTGGAGAGGACTTGCAGAGAGATGTGCATAAGTCAGAGAAGTGGGTACCAGTTGGTACTAAGCACCAAGTGCATAATGCATATCAAGAGCAAATGCCTGATTGTGCAGCTGGCTATGGGCAACACTGGACATACACACTGACTGGATATGGGACACATAAGAGAGGTCTGACTGAAAAGGATTGGGGGTCCTGCACAACATCAAATTGAACGTGATTCAGCAGTGTGCCCAGGCAGCCAGGAAGGCCAACGGTCCCCTGGAGTGCATAAAGCAATTTATTGCCAGCTGGGTGAGGGAAAAGGTTGACCCTCTTTGCTCTGCATTGCTACTGCCTCACTGGAGCACTGGGTGCACTTCTGGTCACCGCAGAACATAAAGGACATAAAACTATGGGAGAGTGTGCACAGGAGGGCAGTGGAACTGAGAGATCTGAAGTTCAGAGTTTCACTGGGACTGACTGCTTGTTCAGACTGGGCCCTTCTCACATCCTACATCCTGCAATGTGACACAGGGCACATGTGGGACATGAACTTGACAGTATCCTTGCACAAAATGCAGAGCCTGGGATCTTGCATTCCCATGTCATTCATTTAACATCATATAGACTTCCAACTCACTGCCCCAGGAAGTGCCTTGAGCCAACATGAGAGACAGGATCTCCCTACTTCTGGTCTTGCAATCAGGGCTTGACCTGTCTGCTTCGTAAGGCAAAGGAGAGGTTTCTTAGCATGCCAGTGCCTTTGCCTGCCTGTAGTCATGGCTTACAATTATCTGCTCTAACTAGTGCTTTGGGAAGCTTACTTGGTAATGGCCCTCAGTGGGCCCATTAGTACTCCAAGAAACTTCACCATTACTTCTGACTTTGTCTTGTTAAGCACTTTGTACAAACTTCTCTCTGCACTGGAGGTTGATGGACTCAGCAGCAAATGTGCCCTGGGACCATTATAACCTAAAGAGCATCTTGTGCCTTGTGCCTTCCTGTTATCTATTTCAGGTTATCAGAACTTATTCAGCAAAATGGAGAGATATCTGGAGAGAGCTTAAAGTGAAAGAATCCAGCAGACATTTACTGTTTATTTGTTTATAGTTTTGTTTAAATAAGGTATGAATGCAGCACTGTAAAACTACTTGTGAACATCTGAGCTGAACCAGAGGAATCCCAGCTCCTTTGTTTCTGTGGGGAGCTGCATCCCATTTCAGCCCCAGGATTTCTAACTGGGGATGAGTTACCTGCACTGTCTTCTCTGGATCACTGACCTACACAGGGGAAGTCCAACCTTCCTTACCCTTGTCTGGGTGCAATTTTTGATTCATCAAACACTCTCTAGTAGGATTCATCTCATGTTAAAAATTTACTGGTGGATAATGGAGCAGGTTTCAAAGAACAGTTATGATACTGCTGCCTTTCAGGAGCTGATGGCCATGATGACACAGGGACATCTAAGGGGAGATGAGTGGGAAGGATAAAAATGACATCATCTGCTGCTCAGCTGGGCCACGCTCCTGGGACACAGGGAGCTCATAAAAGTAGATGGTGCTGTAGAGAGACAGCTGTGCCCAGGAGCAGCTCTTGTGCACAGCACATCCTGCAGGTGACAGAAACAGAAGAGAGAATATAGAGAGAGCTTACAGCATGTGTGCGGTGTGAGTGGGCTGTGAGATCACTGCAGGAATATTGCTCACAGACCATGACACAGTAAGACCCTTGCAGTAGGTAATGCAGCTGCTATTCATAGAGGGTTAACTAAATCTGGGACATCCCATAGAAGACATGGCTGCAAGCAGTGCATGTTTCTTTACTGTGGAAAAAGACTTCGGCTCCAGCTGAGAGCACAGCCCTGAGGGCTGCCTGTCCCAGCACGGCTGCAGGCTGTGTTACTGGGGCTGCAGGCGGGTGCCCAGGGCTGTCCTGCAGAGCAGGGTCCCTGCTGTGCCCCAGGGGCTGTGTGCCGGGTATGGGACTCTGCCACCTGCCAGGCTCAGCACTCAGCCTGCCCGGGGAGCTGCCCAGGGCGCTGCGGGGAGACGTGTGGAAGGTAGGAACCCCCTGGCAGGGCTTGTGCTGCCACAGCTGCTGCCTGAGGCAGGGGATCACAGCTCCACAGCACAACAGTGTGTTTCTGAGGTTGCTTTGCCAGAGGAGAGCCAAGGGAGGGGGTTTCAATTTCCTGTTCTGGGGGAACGCAGAAAGGATTGGAGGCAGAAATGTAAAAGGGGCTGTCACAGCTCTGAGAATATTTCTTCACTCAATTGCTTGTTTTGAGAACAGTCACACATGATGTACTCTCAGTCTCCCATTTCCTGAAGGATGGAACCAATTGAAAATATCCTCATTTTCAGTAGAAATGAATAATTCACTTAACCTGCAAACAGGCAGTTTTTTAGAATTCACACTGAATGGCACAGAGGCTGCTTTTGGGGCTCTAAGAGCAGTTGGGTTAAAGATATGAGACATGAAACACAAGAAAATATCCAGGGAGGTGGGATAAGAAAAGAAGAGGAAGGTTAGAGCTCCATATGTTGCTTCTGCTTAAGGAATGCTGAAATATATGAAATTAAATGCAAGTAATGGTGCTAAATGTACACTATTGTAGGAGAATGAAAATATTTTATATTATAGTAGGAGGAGTGTGTCTGAGAATGGTCTGGACTTGTCATTATCTTCTGCACTCTGAGCAGGACTCCAAGCCCAACAACAGCAGATGCCCAACAGCAGCTCCATCAGCGAGTTCCTCCTGCTGCCGTTGGCAGACACGCAGCAGCTGCAGCTCCTGCACTTCTGGCTCTTCATGGGCATCTACCTGGCTGCCCTCCTGGGCAACAGCCTCATCAGCACAGCCGTAGCCTGCGACCGCCACCTGCACACCCCCATGTACTTCTTCCTCCTCAACCTGGCCCTCCTCGACCTGGGCTGCATCTCCACCACTCTCCCCAAAGCCATGGCCAACGCCCTCTGGGACAACAGGGCCATCTCCTACACAGGATGTGCTGCACAGCTCTTTTTCTTTCTCTTCTTCATGTCAGCAGAGTATTCCCTTCTCACCATCATGTCCTATGACCGCTACGTTGCCATCTGCAAGCCCCTGCACTACGGGACCTTGATGGACAGCAGAGCTTGTGCCACCATGGCAGCAGCTGCCTGGGGCACTGGGGTTCTCTTTTCCCTGCTGCACACTGCCAGTACGTTTTCACTGCCTCTCTGCCAAGGCAATGTTGTCAACCAGTTTTTCTGTGAAATCCCCCACATCCTCAAGCTCTCCTGCTCGGCCTCCTACCTCGGGGAAATTGTGCTTTTCATTTTTAGTGTCAGTTTAGCCTTTGGGTGTTTTGCTTTCATAGTTGTGTCCTATGTGCAGATCTTCATGGCTGTGCTGAGGATGCCCTCTGAGCAGGGACGGCACAAAGCCTTCTCCACGTGCCTCCCTCACCTGGCCGTGGTCTCCCTATTTGTCAGCACTGGCGTTTTTGCCTACCTGAAGCCCCCATCCATTTCTTCCCCACTCCTGGATCTGACAGTGGCACTTCTGTATGCAGTGGTTCCTCCAACACTGAACCCTACTATCTACAGCATGAGGAACAGAGAGATGAAGCATGCTCTCAGGAAGGTGTTGCAATATGCACTATTCCAGCTTTGATGAAGTGCACATCTTCCTCACACAACACCCAGTGATGGTTCTTCATGTTTTATTCTTTTTGGTTTATTTTATTTTATTTTTTGTAATACTGTAATCTGCAAATAAGTTGTGATTTATTTCACTACTTCTTTCCTACCTAATTTCCATTTTCTTACTCCAGGAGCTCAGGTAAAAATGGAACCATTTTGCCTGAATAGGTTAAGAGATAAATAAAAAGATTTTATAATAGACTTTTTCTTAGCTCTTCTCTCTTTTTACCTTGTCTGTGTCATGGGGAGGTACAGCCACAGACAGCAGCACAACGTGCTGTTTTAATCCTGCTCTATTTACACTGCCTCAGTGCTCTCAAGCCCTCTCATTTGTGCAGGCCTGAAGGTCTTGTGTTTCTCACAACAGTCCTGTTGTCTCTACAGCAGCACTCCGGCACAGCAGTCAGTAGCCAGCAATATGATCAGCTTTGTCATGGAGTTATCTAGATCAGTCTGTAACCATGACAGGGGGGGCAGTAGACCTGTGGTCCACCTGGGCCCAAACAAATGGAATGGGGTAGGGAGATGGGAGCTGGGCTCAAGGAAACAATCATAGCAGCAGCAACGACCTAAGGAGGAAAACTTGTTTTACTAACTGTGATACGTGGAATACCAATAGGAAAAATTACAAAACCATGACATTCCACCCTTAATTGTACATCACTATATCATGCTTAGAAAACATTTCTATACAGAAAGAAACAATAATTAAAATGCACAACACACTTGTCTGTATACATATATATACATGGAATTACTGTCTGCACTCCCCCAACATCACATTCCCTTGTGGTACACACTGAACATCCCCATTTTCTGCATCACCCACCAAGTGCACCCTGGGTAAAAATGGTTCTAAGGAGAGGTTTGCCCTTTCCAGAGTCTGGAAGGACCCGAACAGCTTTTCCCAACATGTTCTTTGCATGCACTGCAGGGACCTTACCTCCCTCAACAGCATGTGGGGAGCTGGATTGGGTAGCACCATCTCTACTGACCGATCCACTTGTGTTAACTAGCCACATTCTTAATTCTTAAATATTCAGCCTCCCTTTGCTTTCAATATGTTTTTTTAACAACCCGTTGTAGCATTCAATTTTACCAGAGGCTTGTGCGTGATAGGGTACATGATAAATCCACTCAGTGCCAAGTTCTCTGGCCGAGGTATCCAGAAATGAATTTTTGAAATGAGTCTCATTATCAAACTGAATTCTTTCTGGGGTTGCCATGTCACCACAGGATTTGCCTCTCCAGACCCAGGATGGTGTTTTAGATAGTAGCATGGGGTACTGCGTATGTTTCGAGCCACCCAGTGGTTGCCTCCACTGTGGTAAGCACATAACACTTACCATTGTGAGATCGTGGCAAGGTGATATAATCAACCTGCCATACCTCCCCACATCTATACTTCTGCCATCTCCCTTCCCCCCAGAGAGGTTTCATCCTCTTGGCTTGTTTAATTATGGCACATGTTTCACAGTCATGAATAATCTGTGCAATAGCGTCCATAGTTAAGTCCACCCCTCGGTCTCTGCCCCACTTATATGTCGCTTCTCTTCCTTGATGGCCCGAGGTCTCATGGGTCTCATCGAGCTAGAAATAGCTCTCCCATGTTCTGCCAGTCCAAGTCTATTTGAGCCACCTTAATTCTGGCAGATCAATCTACCTGATTGTTATTTTGCTGTTCTTCAGTAGCCCAACTCTTGGGTACATGGGCATCTATATGATGCACATTTATAACCATATTCTTTGTTCGGGCAGCAATGTCCTTCCTAAGTTCAGCAGCCCAAATATATTTACCCCTTTGCTGCCAGTTATTTTGTTCCCACTGCTGTAACCACCCCCATAACACATTCACAGACATCCACGAATTAGTATAAATATAAAGCATTGGCCACCTCTCCTATACAGCAACATCTAAGGCCAGCTGGACAGCCTTTACCTCTGCAAACCGACTTGATTCTCCTTTACAGAGTGGCCTCTGCAACCTGTCGTGTAAGGCTGCATACAGCAGCTTTCCATTTGCAAAGCTTCCCTACAATACGACACGATCCATCGGTGAACAGGGCATATTTCTTTTCATTTTCTGGCACTTTGTTGTATGGTGGGGCCTCTTTGGCATGTGACACCTCTTTTGCTAGTGATGTGCTTAATTTTTCACCTTCAGGTCACTCCATGATCATCTCTAAGATTCCTGGATGACTGAGGTTCTCTATCCACGCTCGTTGTGCAATCAGAACAATCCACTTGTTCCGAGTGTCATCTGTAGCATGATGGGTGAAGGGAACCTTTCCTGTGGACATCCAGTTCAGCTCCGGCAGTCCAGGTGCCAGAAGGAGCTGCATCTCAGTACTGACTATTTCAGAAGCAGCCCAAACCCCCTCATAGGCAGCTAAGATCTCCTCCTCAGTTGGAGTGTAGCCCTCCTTGGATCCCATGTACGCTCAACACAAAATCCCAGGGGTCGGCCTCGGGTCTCTCCTGAGGCTCTTTGCCACAGACTCCAAGTGGGACCTTTCTCTCCAGCAGCAGTATAGAGGATGTTCTTTACATCCTATCCAGTCCATACTGGCCCCGGGGCTACAGCACGGGCTATCTCCTGTTTAATCTGTTCAAAAGCCTGCTGCTGCTCAGGGCCCCATGTAAAATCATTCTTCTTCTGCGTCACCTGATAAAGGGGGCTTACAATGAGGCTGTAGATTGGAATGTGCATCCTCCAAAAGCCTACTGCACCCAGGAAAGACTGTGTCTCTTTCTTGCTAGTTGGTGGAGACACGGCATTGATTTTGTCGATCACATCTGTTGGGATGTGACAAGGTCCATCCTGCCACTTCATACCTAGGAACTGAATTTTCTGGGCAGGCCCTTTTACTTTGCTTCTCTTAACAGCAAAAACGGCTTGTAGAAGAATCTGGATTATCTGCTCTCCTTTTGTGAAAACTTCCTCTGCTGTATCACCCCACACAACAATGTCATCAATGTACTGCAGGTGTTCAGGAGCACCACCCTGTTCCAGTACAGTTTGGACCAACCCATGGCAAATGGTTGGGCTATGTTTCCACCCCTGGGGCAAACGGTTCCAAGTATACTGAATGTCCCTCCAGGTGAAGGCAAACTGTGGCCTACATTCTGAGGCCAAAGGAATAGAGAAGAAGGTGTTAGCAATGTCAATGGTGGCATACCATTTGGCTGCTTTTGACTCCAGCTCGTACTGGAGTTCCAACATGTCTGGCACAGCAGCGCTCAATGGGGGTGTGACCTCCTTCATGCCACGGTAGTCCACTATCAGCCTCCATTCCCCACTGGCTTTATACACTGGCCATATGATGCTGTTAAAAGGGGAGTGAGTTTTACTGATTGCTTCCTGATTCTACAGCTGGCGAATCAAGTCATGAATGGGAAGCAAGGAATCCCTGTTGGTGCAGTACTGCTGTCTGTGCACTCTCTTTGTAGCAATCGGTACCTGCTTTTCTTTTACTCGTAGCAGCCCCACAACACACAGGTCCTCTGACAGGCCAGGCAAAACAGACAGCTGCTTAATGTTGTTCATATCTACAGAAGCTATTCCAAAGGCCCATTGATACCCCTTAGGATCCTTGAAATGCCCCTTTCTGAGCTAATCAATACCAAGTATGAATAGAGCCTCTGGGCCAGTCACATAGGATGTTTTTGCCAGTCTTTGCCAGTGAGGCTTATTTCAGCCTCCAGCACAGTCAATTCTTGAGAGCCCCCAGTCACTCCAGAAATATGGATTGATTCTGTCCCTTCATGACTGGAGGGCATTAGGGTGCACTGTGCACCAGTATCCACCAGCGCCTTATATTCTTGTGGTTCTGATGTGCCAGGCCATCGAATCCACACAGTCCAATAAACTCTATTATCCCTTCCACTCCCTTGACTGAGGGCAGGGCCCCTCTATTTGTTACCTGTGATAACTGGAGCAGCTGTACTCGTGGTCGATCTGTTTTGTAGTTCTCTCACCTGTGCTAATAGTACAGGAGTAGGCTGGTCATGCCACTTCCTCATGTCTTCTCTGTGGTCACGTAGGTAACACCACAAGGAAACACGTGGTGCAATTGTACTGTTGTTCCTTGCTCGAGCTGGAAAGCGCATATGTCTAATAGCTGAGTTTTTTGATGATACACGTGAAGGCTTTACAATTGTTAATGGCTTTACGATCTCTCACCTTCAACTGAAGCAGCAGCTAGGCCAATTACCAAGTGACACCAAGGTGATGAAGTGGCAAAATGGCGATTTATTGAAACAGACTCATCCTTATATAACCTACATCTTTTCGTCTACACCCACTGTATTACACGTCACTAAGATTCTTCCAGAATATGGGGAAGGGCCTGACACGTCACAACAAACTACAACAAGAGATTCATTCTGGTGCCGTGTGAACTCCTTTCTTACGCCTTGGATTTCAGTCATCTTCAGGGGTTGACAAATAGTAATAGAGATTTCCTCCTCGTCACTCTCTTCTTTATGCCTCTTAACTTTTCCTTTTTCCTTTCTCGGTGCTGATCCAGACCTGTCAGCTGGATCTTCTGTTGCCTCCTCCTCCACTTCTTTTTTCCATTCTAGACGTGAGGACATCCATTTCCATTTCTTGCCTTCCATAAGGGCAACTGATATTGTTACTGGTGCCTCCTGTGACTGATCAAAATTGACTTGGGGATTTCCCTTTTTGGCTTGAACCTCAGCTCGGAAACTCTCTCTTTTCGGAACAGTGTTCTATAGAGCACGGTAAGCACAATTCAAGCCCCAAATAAGTCATACCCCCTTAGATCTATCTAGGCTGCACCATCCCTGACTCAAATACTGGCTTAGTTTCTCGGGATCCCACAGGTGTTCAAGAGTTAAATCCCATGACATTGCGGGCCCCCATGTGTTGGCGAACCTGAAGGCAAAAGTCAGCGTTCTAGGACAAACAACCACACACCAATATAGTTAAATATAGCTGTGTCCATCTATTGCCTGAAGAGCCGTACTTTTATAGCAAACAAACAAGGGTGTTCAAAAATCACACGTACTAATTGGAAGAAAGCTTCTGCAATAAGAACCCTAAAACCCCGCTTCAAAGCCACGAGCCTTTCACTCTTTTGCTAGAGGTGTCCTTGGTTCTCATGCTGTTTATCCTGCTCCGCAGCTGCTGCTCTGTAAAGTGCTT
Source organism: Coturnix japonica (assembly GCF_054131305.1). Classification (NCBI taxonomy): domain Eukaryota; kingdom Metazoa; phylum Chordata; class Aves; order Galliformes; family Phasianidae; genus Coturnix; species Coturnix japonica. Next base: position 3,204,243 of record NW_028188943.1, on the reverse strand, counting down.
ATCTTGATCCATGGCTGCTGCTCTGTAAAATTCTTCTTGTATTACAACAGAATGGCAGTTCCCTGGGGTCTCCAGCACACCCCCAGCCAGCTGGCAAATGCCGCTGAGGACCTTCAGGAAAGACATGCCCTGGGTAGTGACAATGTTCACTGGACAACTGTGAGCCCCACAATGGGTCTCGTACCTTGTGCCATTTTCTGAACACCAGTAGCACGGTGTAGATGCAAGACCCAGACAGGCTAAATCAAAATATGCTTCTGGAAGGGGATGCTTTCTGAAGAGTCGTTACACTAATGAGAGGACCACAAACATTCACTCAGCTAACTCCAAATCTCTGTGCCTTTGCAGGCCTAGGGTCTTGTTTGGTTCACAGAGACATGGTGGGTTGATTCTCAGCTCTGTACTGTAGCAAATGGGGTACAGATTCTGCATGACGGATGGGCAAGGAAGAAGAGGAAAGGCTGCTGCCATCCATGAGAGGGCACTGAGCTCTGCCTGGGGATGGCAGAGGAGCCAGCTGAGAACTGATGGAAAGGGTTCAGAGAGGAGAGCGGCAGATTCTGTTCCTTGCTTCCTGATCAGGAAGAACAAGAAGAGGGGACAGGCAGGAATCTGAGTTACAGCTGGGATGGAATTGTTTTCTTCAGACTGCCTGCTGTGGTGCAGTGTTTTGGTTCTAGGAGAAAACCATTGATAACACTCTGATGTTTACAGCTGCTGCTAAGCAGTGTTGTACAGAGCCAAGGCCATGGTCAGTGGAGGGCACATGGAGCTGGGAGGGAACAGAGTGAGGACAGCTGACTGATAGTGGTCAAAGGGACGTTCTCTATCAGCTGACAGCAAGCAGAAATTGTATTGAAAGGGGTGGGAGTTCATCTCAGTCTCTTCACTGCCCAGGGCCCAGCTGAGCATCAGTCTGGTGGTGCTGAGCAAGAGCTTGTGCATCAGTTGTTACATATGATTCCATATCAATGGATATATAGTGGTAACTATTACTCCTCTCCTTTTATCTCTCTTAGTAAATTGCTTTGTTACAACCCAGAAGTTGTACTTTTTTTCCCAGTTCTCATCCCCATCCCACTGGGAATTGGGCAGTGCACCAAGCACTGTGTGCTGCTGAGCCACATGTTGGGTTCAACAACCACCATCATTTTGGTGCCTGATGTGAGGCTCCAAGGGTTGAGATAGCAGCACATCTGTCCAGAGCGAGATAACTCAGGGCTTTGTGGGAGCTGGAGAAGTGCAGGCCATGGTGCTGATATGTGTGGATGTGCTCCCTGTGTGTGGAGCTTGTTGAGTCTTCTCATGAAGCTTCACTGCACAGCTCCTTACTTGGTGCTTGGATGCTGGATTAGGGTATTTATTTTGCTATGCTGTTTGACCTCAGTTTGTACCACGATAAAATTGGCAGCTGACAAAGTGAAGTTTTGTGCACATTCAGCTCTGCGGTCATCTTTGGGTTTTGGAAGTAATATTGTCCATATGATTAGGAATTACACAATTTACATTGTCGCCTCTGTCAGTCCGGGGGTGTACTGGATATTGTGTTGAGGGACATGGTTTAGTGGGAGCTATAGGTAATAGGTGAACGGTTGGACTGGATGATCTTTTAGGCCTTTTTCAACCTTGGTGATTCTATGAATCTATGATTGAAGTTAAACATTATTTCGGAATATCACTGAGAGATCTGCCCCAAGGTGAGAAGGCTCTGCATGGCAGAGGGTGTGGGACAGTTTGGGCAGCTGCCTGGAGTGGTGGGCACCCCCAGGGCTTTGGAACTTCATCTCCAAGCAACTGCAGGATCCTGAGAAACTGGTAGAATATTGGGGTAAGTTCTGCTGTGGCACTGGTAACCCCCAAGAGGCACAAATGACTGCAGTGTGCCAGATCCAGAGAGCTGGATCTGCTGACAGTGCTGCAGCCTCTGCAACTGGCACAGACCCTGCAACAGCTCCAAGGTTTTGCTACACGTCCTGCAGTTGCTCCAAGCTCTGGGACAGATCCCGCTGTCACTCCATCCCTCATAATGAGCTCTGCAGTCACTCCTGCTATGGGTCCTGTAGCTGTTCCAAGTATGGTAATAAGAAAATGAAACAAATTCCTCCCAAGGGAGGAAGTACAGCCCTGCGGTGGCTCCAACCCCTCCAATGAGCCCAGTGGATGCTCCAACTTCAGTCATAGGTCCTGTGGTGGTCCCTGCTCTGGCAGGGAACTCTGAGGTCACTTCAACTCCTTCAATAGCCCGACAGGCACTTCAGCTCCTACAGTGAACCCTGTGGCTGTTAAAACCCCTGCAACTAGTCCTGGACTTGCAAACAGATATGCGTATGAATTAGAAACTCTGCATATATGTTTGCAACTGCATATGTTATATCTATGTGTAAATATACCGTATGTAAGCAGGTTTATATATATACATATAAATCTATGTCATAATCATAATCCTTTTTCTCTGTCTTAGTAAATAGCTTTAAACCAACAAAATCTAAACCACAGCACTGCAGAGTCCTTTACAGATCTCCTTGGGACTCTTGAATCTGACAAGGACATGAAGTGCAGAGCACGAGAAAATCTCGAGGTTTTCTCAGGGAGCAGCTCCTGAGGTATATTCCTTACACCAGCTCTGGAAGAGGCCTCCAGTTCTCTGGACCTGCTCTAAAGGGGCCCTCTTGTTATGGCAGTGCCAGCAAGGAGACCAGCTCTGACACAGCCATTCGTATTGCTGGCTACTGACTGCAGCACTGGATTGCTGCTGAAGAGACAACGGGACTGTTGCAAGACACACAAGACCTTCAGTCCAGAACAAATGAGAGGACTTGAGGGCACTGTGTCAGTGTAAAGCAAGCAGTAATGAAAAGAGCACATTGTGCTGCTGTCTGTGACTGTACCTCCACCAGACCCAGACAAAGTAGGAAGAGAGAAGAGATAAACAAAAGTCTATTTTGAAAGCCTTTTAGGAATCTTTTAAACTATTCAAAGAATCTGGTTCCATGTTTACACAATCTCTTGGAGTGAGAAAACAGAAAGTAGGTGGGAAAGAAGTGAAATAAATTTTTATTTATATGTTCAATAACAATATTTTTGCGGGTTACTATATCACACACAATCAAACAATCAAAGATGCATAAAACATAAAGAACCATCACTGGGAATCCTGTGAGGAAGTTGTGCACTTTATGGAAGCTGGAATAGTGCTTATTGCAACAACTTCCTGAGAGCGTGCTTGATCTCCGTGTTCCCCATGCTGTAGATAACAGGGTTCAGCGTTGGAGGAACCACTGCATACAGAAGTGCCACTGTCAGATCCAGGAGTGGGGAGGAAATGGACGGGGGCTTCAGGTAGGCAAAAGCACCAGTGCTGAGAAACAGGGAGACCACGGCCAGGTGAGGGAGGCACGTGGAGAAGGCTTTGTGCCGTCCCTGCTCAGAGGGCATCCTCAGCACGACAACGAAGATCTGCACATAGGACACAACTATGAAAACAAAGCACCCAAAGACTAAACTGGCACCAAAAAAGAGAAACACAACTTCCCTGAGGTAGGATTCTGAGCAGGAGAGCTTGAGGATGTGGGGGATTTCACAGAAAAACTGGTTGACAACATTGCCTTGGCAGAGAGGCAGTGAAAACGCACTGGCAGTGTGCATCAGGGAACAGAGAACACCAGCACCCCAGGCAGCTGCTGCCATGGTGGCACAAGCTCTGCTGTCCATCAAGGTCCCGTAGTGCAGAGGCTTGCAGATGGCAACGTAACGGTCATAGGACATGATGGTGACAAGGAAATTCTCTGCTGACATGAAGAAGACAAAGAAAAAGAGCTGTGCAGCACATCCTGCGTAGGAGATGGCCCTGGTGTCCCAGAGGGCGTTGGCCATGGCTTTGGGGAGAGTGGTGGAGATGCAGCCCAGGTCGAGGAGGGCCAGGTTGAGGAGGAAGAAGTACATGGGGGTGTGCAGGCGGCGGTCGCAGGCTACGGCTGTGCTGATGAGGCCGTTGCCCAGGAGGGCAGCCAGGTAGATGCCCAGGAAGAGCCAGAAGTGCAGGAGCTGCAGCTGCCGCGTGTCTGCCAACGGCAGCAGGAGGAACTCACTGATGGAGCTGCTGTTGGGCATCTGCTGTTGTTGGGCTTGGAGTCCTGCTCAGAGTGCAGAAGATAATGACAAGTCCAGACCATTCTCAGACACACTCCTCCTGCTATAATATGAAATGTTTTTATTCTCTTACAACAGTGTACATTTAGCACCATTACTTGCATTTAATTTCATGTATTTCAACATTCCTTAAGCAGAAGCAGCATATGGAGCTCTAACCTTCCTCTTATTTTCTTATGCCTTCTCCCTGGATATTTTCATCTGTTTCAAGTCTCATATCTTTACCCCAACTCCTCTTAAAGCCCCCTACCCAAGCTTCTGTAGCATTCAGTTTCAGTTAGAAAATGCTGTTATTCATGCCTACAGAAAATGATGATAATTCCATCCTTTGAGAAAGGGGAGACTGAAAGCACATCATGTATGACACTCTCCAGTGTCCCATATCCAGTCATTGTGTATGTCCAGCATTGCCCCTACCCAGGTGCACAGTCAGGCACTTGTTCTTGTTATACTTTATGCACTTGGTGCTTAGTACCAATTGGTACCCACTTCTCTGACTTGTCCACATCTCTCTGCAAGTCCTCTCCACCCTCAGTGGAGGCAACAGCACCTCCTCATCTGGTCTTATCAGCAAACTTGCTCAGAACATCTTCTAGTCCTGCATTCAAGTCATCTGCATAAACATGAAAGGAAAGTGGCCCCAAAATGGAACCCTGGGGACCCCGACAGTGACCATCTACCAGCCTGATGGAACCCACTGACTATAATCCTTTGGGACTGACCTACTGGCCAACTGCTCACCCACCACGTTGTGTTTCTGTCTAGCCATATGCAGAACATTCTGTCCAGAAGGTTGTGAGAAACAGTGTCAAAATCTCCACTGAAATCCTCAAGGATTACATCAACTGGCTTCCCTTGGTCAACTAAACGGATAACTGTGTCACAGAATGAGCTTAAATTAAACAGGACCTTCACCTCACAAACTTGTGTTGGCTGCGGCCAATGACAGAATTGTCCTTCAGCTGTTTTTCCATAACTCCAACCATCATTTTCTCCATAATTTTACCAGGCTCTGGACTGACAGGTCCATAATTGCCCATGTCATCTTTCTTGCTCTTCCTTACAATGAGACAACATTTGCCAGCTTCCTGTCAGCTGGCATGACCCTAGACTTCTATAGATGCAATTGAAATGAGAGCCCAGAGCACACTAAGGCGCCATCATTGAAAGAAAGTAGATGTGCCATAGCTTTGCAATGCCTTGAACTCCAGAGTATGCCACAAATGGAGCAGAGGGGAAGATTTGCCTCTTCTGTAGTGAACTCATTCATTTGGTAAGCAGAATAACACTACCTGATACATGGGGACTGTGTCTCTGCTCTGCTCTGCTCAGCTCACAGGGCAGCGGTGCAGGGTGTTGCTCTCATGTCAGTGCAGGTAAACTCACTTTAACCCTTTTTCCTCTGTAAATGCTTCCTCTGTTTCTATGCTCAGATACACTTCCACATTCCCTCAAGTACACTTTCATATATCATTAACAATTACACTTTCTTATACCATCAAAACAGTTTGTCAAACAGTACAGTTCTTCAGTTCACATAATCTGCCTTAATACAGTCTGTATTCTTCAGTTATAAACACTGTGCCACAGAACCAGCACTGATTGAACCACCTCCCTCACACACTTCCTCGCAAGCAGTACATAGTATTACATAAATGGGTTGACACTCATTGATCGGGTGGAATGTACACCTCTCCTCAGGACAATCTTACTAATCTACAGAGTACAAACTCCCATCTTCTTACATACAAGCAGAAAGTACATATGAGTGGACAGACAACACAGTCTTTCACTTTGTCCGTGTCTGGCCATTTCCCTCACAGGAGGAAGGAAACATGGATCGGGACTCAACACTCACCCTGCAGCTGTTCTGTGTCTCACTCACACCACACTCACTCTGACATTTAGATCAAAAACCATGGTTTATTCATACTACACAATGCTGACAGTGTTTTCTAGCTGGAATCTTAATAACACTCAAACAGTGGTTGACCAGTTGCAAACGTTAATGTTTTTCCCAGAGTCGGCTTGACACACGGTACCAAACACTTAAAGCAAATGATAATATTGAACATACAACCTATAAGCCCCGTGATTACACCTTGGAGAACCCAGGCTACCATTTGACAGGCTATCCACTATATCCCATACCTGTAGGAGAGACCAACCTAGGTCCCTCCTATTGTCAACTACCTGGGAGAGAGTATTTGTTCTTGTTTCCATTCATATGACATACAGTTCCCTTTCATAGGAACTCACCCAAGGAGTCTTCCTACCCCAGCTGGCAACCAAAGCCATGAGCTCACCTCCCTGGGAGCAGCACGTATGGCTGTAAACTGTGTAGGATGTCTCCTCAAGACATATGGGCTCCACTTACCATACACATACCTGGTCCACCTATGGGTGGTCCTTGTCTGTCCCTGCAGTGATCAGGTGAGGAAGGGAGTCCTTCAGAGAAATCTCAGGGTGCGCCAAAAGTGTCTCCCTCTCAGCTGGTCCTGCAGCGAACAGAGCTGGTCCCACCTGGGCCGCCAAACTGACTACAGCAATTGAACTCTATAACCTCTATAACTGATACAGTCTCCCATGACATACTTATACCAAAGTTGAGGAAGTATGGGATAGGTGAGTGGACAGTGAAGTGGGTCGAGAGGGACCTGGGCGTCCTGGTGGATGACGCATTGGCCATGAGCCAGCAGTGTGCCCTTGTAGCCAAAAAAGCCAATGGCATTATGGGGTGCATTAAAAAGAGCATGTCCAGCAGGTCGAAGAAGGTGATCCTCCCCCTCTACTCTGCCCTGGTGAGGCCTCATCTGGAATATTGTGTCCAGTTCTGGGCTCCCCAGTACAAAAAAGACAGGGATCTCTTAGAAAGAGTCCAGCGGAGGGCCACTAAGATGGTGAAGGGCCTGGAGCATCTCCCCTATGAGGAGAGACTTAGGGAACTGGGTCTGTTTAGCCTTGAGAAAAGAAGGCTGACAGGGGACAGGATCCAGGTTAATAAATACCTGAGGTGTGGGAGCCATAGTGGTGAGGCTGGTGTCTTTTCAGTAATGCGTGGGGACAGGATTAGGGGTAATGGGATGAAAGTACAGCATAGGAAGTTCTGCACTAATGTGTGCAATAACTTCTTTATGGTGAGAGTGACAGAGCACTGGAACAGGCTGCCCAGGGTGGTTGTGGAATCTCCTTCTCTGGAGATATTCAAGACCTGCCTGGATGCCGAGCTGTGCAACGTGGTGTAGGGAGCCTGCTTTGGCAGGGGGGTTGGACTCAATGGTCTCTGGAGGTCCCTTCCAACCCCTACAATTCTGTGATTCTGTGAATATCATGGGGTGGTTTGGATGGGGAAAGACTACCCCTTTGAATGACCTTTTGTCAGGGCATGTCCTGGGATTCCTAGAATCCTCAAAATGCAGCATTGCTTCTGTCACTGAAAAATGGGGCCCTGTGTGGGACGGACGGAGGGTCCATGAGTCCCTGGCCCACCTGACTGAGTATTTCCATGGTCTTAGCAAAGACATACTTACAACTTGAGAATGACAGTTAGCTGCGTTCATGGTGGCATGGCCACTGCTGATGGCCTTGAACTGTCTGAACATAACTGAAGAGGCTCAGGCTGATGCAAATCAGCTATTGAATGATAGTGTTGAAAAACTGGAAAGACAGGTGGCAGTTTTGATGGGGAAAAAACCTAATTCAATCATTCTCTTATGGAAGATCAGGAACATCTCTCTGGAAGACCATGGGGACCCTGTACAAGGGAATCTGTATAAAATGGACTCTGTAAATGAAGGCACTAAAAGGTCAGATTTTGAGGTTCCATTTGGACTAGATCTATTTGAGATCTGACTGATTATAACCCAAAAATGAAAAAAAAATGCAGGATAGGCTGGTGGGAGTGCCCTGACCTGTGGCCAGCCCCCCAAACCCTGCTGCCCATAATACAGCAGCTGAACTGATGGATATAGTACAGTGGTTTAGACAGAAACCAAGAGAGCATGCCAGCATAGCTGCTCTGGTTATGGGACATGGAGGCAGAAAGCGCTGTGGTGAACGGACTGGAAATTTCAAAACTGACATCCATTACTACTCACCCTGCCCTCAGGCAAAGACTGTATGCTCTGTCCAACATAATGAGGATAGCCATTTGATCAGTGAATGATTTATGGCTGTGTGTCATATAACATGGCCAAATAAGAATGACATACCATTAAATATCAGCCTGTGGTCCTCTATGGAGGACTAACAAAATTATATTAGAGAATTAGGCATGAAAGAGGCAATCTATGAAGATGATTTTGAGAGCCCAGTCAATAAATTTTTCATCAGGAACGAGGGATCTCATCCTACAGCCATCACCTTTACATCAGGATGGGTCTATGTTATCCATACTGAACCCCCCAGTGGCCCTCAGGTGCTGTAATACAACAGGCTGCCCAATTGATGGGGAGACAAGAGTGCTTACGGCCAGATGCAGGCTCTGAATGGTGGTGAAAAGGTCAGAGAACCATCTGCTGCCATGACTTAAGCGTCCAGCCCCTAAGGTAATCCAGTTTGGACCCATTAGGGTCTTGATACAACAAATGTTTAAAGACCAGATTAGAGCAGGAGTTCAGTTTAAAAAGATCAATGGACAGCATAATCAGGAAAAAATATCTGTTAAACAGGCCCAAGCACTGAGTATTTATAGTCCAACCTTTTCAGCCAAACTAGATGTGAATGTAACTCAAGAAGGGTCTGGATGGGGGCTCTGGCAGAGCCAGAGTTCTTTGTGAACCCCTATGAGGTTTTGGTCACAGGTTTGGCATGGAGCAGAATAAAGATACATCACAGCTGAAAAGCATTTATTGGCTACCTATTATACACTACAGGTGGTAGAACCAGTAACTCAGATTTCAGAGGTTATCGTTAAAACAACAAGGCCAGTCCAGGGGTGGGTAAAAGATCTAACACACATCTCTATGATGGGGGTGGCCCAATCACAAGCAGTGGTGCGCTCAGTTGTTCTGCTTGCCTGCTCCTCAAGGAGTTAGGAGAAATCTGTACCTGTTGCGTGTTCGAGTGCATGCGCAATGCCATGTGGAGGGCTTATCGCAATAAAGATTGGCGGATTTGCTGCGTAGACCGGTCAGAACTCAGATCTGCGTTGTGCTTCCTCCGGCACCAAACACCCAACAGTGGCAGTTCCGTGTATTGGCCAGCAGGTGGCAGCAGAGACCACGGAAAGAACGTCTGCGGGACAGACCCTGGGGATCCGTTCTCTTTTGATTATAGGGGAAGAACACAAAGATGGAAGAGGAGGGAAGGGGAAAAAAATAAAAGAAAAAAAGAAAAAACCAAACCACAGAAAACAAATAAAACTTCTCCAAACGTAGCAAACATGAATGTCTGTCAATAAATAAATGAGTAATTGAATTGATGTCCATTTCCCCTCCCCCCCCCCCCCCCCCCAACTTCCGAGATGAAAAAACACCTGGTATCAATTGGACAGATGCACACAGTGAAGCCAGGGATGGTCTGAAACGCAAAGCAGCTGAGCAGCTTTTAGAAGAAAATAGAGCAGTAACAACTTCTGTACCTACATTCACCACTCTGAGATCCTGTCTGGGTCACCCAAGGCTTGTAAATAACCACTGGGTCGGTTCTGATGTCGAGTGATTTGTTGTCAGTTCTCTCATGGTTCTCCGGTCAGTTCTCCGGTGCCAGGATCTGCCACAGGGCATTCTGACCACGGGCATCATGTTTCTACGCTGCCGCCTGCATTTAACAGGCAATGGGACTGCCCAGCATGTGCAAGGCAGCACCTCTTTCACACCACCAGAATGTTTAAGGCTGTTGGGATTGTTGTTAGCGTCCCATTAACACTGAGGCTAGAGATACCCTTAGGATTGACATTACTATTAGCATTACTTTGATGGTGCCCTATCTGGGTCATTTCCAGGGGATGTCAGGAGTAAGGCATAGTGTCAGGAGAAAAAGAACAGACTCTGTTACTTTATAAACGTGATAATAGAGAGAGTTCATTGGAAAAAATACAACTCTTAAATAATGGAAAGCATGCTTCTGATTGGATGCAGGCATCATCTGGGCTCTGATTAATATTACTCTTAAGGTAAAGATTATTGTTACCATAATGATTTTATTTTTTTTGGATTATGATCAGGGTTAAGGTTCCTTTTGCTACAAACTTCTAGCATCATTTATGTTGTTACATTTGGAGTTAGAGACGATTTTAGAATCAGGGTAAGGGTTAGGATTAGAGTTACATTGCGGGTTAATGCTGTTATCTTTACAGCTCCTGTGAGGGTTGGGGTCTGGGTCAGGTGTTTAAAAAATGAAATGAAAAAAGAATAAAAAAAATATATTGAAAGCTTCAGATTTCATTAATCCTTGTGGGAATCATATAATGTGCAACTCAGATCTACCTCTTTGTGCAGTGACTGCCTGTAAATTTGCTAGAGCCCAATATAATATGGCCTTGTGCTTCCCGCTAACTCACCTTCATTACATTTTCATTAAATTTGCTTGGTAGTCAGATTTTGGTGTGTGGATATTTTAAAACAATCTAACTGACATTGGCCAAAAATTAAAAATAAATAAATAAATGCACGACAGCATCAATTGTATCAATTTTTATAGATAAGAAGAGCAGTTTCCCTTCGTTTTCTGTGCCTCTTTACTTTCTTACCCTCTCCCCTTGTGTGAGAAACTCTCAAAGTCAAAGATTTCTAGTTAGGCAAAGATGGCAGCGATAGCAGCAGTGCTTATTCATTACTGCAATACTGCGCGCACATCCCCTATTGGCAAGGGAGAAATTGCACACCAGTCAGTGACATTAATTCTGTTCTATGCCCTAAACCCAATGCAGGTGATGCTCTCATGGCTCTCATTGGTTGAGCATCTCAGGCTCACAGACTCCTCCAGACTGTTGCTAGGATTCATTTCCATAGAAGGTCAATTACCAACCTCTTGTTTTTAGGTTTGCCTTGTACTTTTCTGCGGACAGAGAAGGGCAATGTTTCCAAAAGTCAGTACATTCATTCTGTGCTGTGCTGGGCTCTACCCACCCTGCGTATTTATCTTGTGCTTGTCTCAATTCTCCCCATGTCAGAATGCCCCCAGTCTGAACTTAACTCTGTTCAGCAACTTTCTTGGTGGAAAAACTACTTATACAGCTGTTTTACAAGAGGGTTATACATTCAGTTAGGGCCTACACTATGTACTGAAAATACTGGAAACTTCCACTGCAAAAACACAATCTACCTCTCCCATCTGTGCAGCCTTGCAGACCCAGAGCACGCCAGGTTATTTCTGCTTTCATAGCATTTGCATGCTGTAGGGTGAGCACAAGGTTCTGCTGCTTGATTCTTCTGCAAGAGCTGCCTACCGGCAAATGGTTGCAGGGATGGAGGATGTGACAGAAAGCATTTGTCTCCACAAGAGCAGAGTTACATTCAGTGCAGAGTGTGAGAGTCAGGTTGGTGTGGAAAAGCACTGACACGCTGGGGATGATGCAGTGCTCACATGTCTAACACTCACAGACATTACTGTCAGAAGGATGGTGCTGTGTTGTGCTTCTACCTTTGGCAGCCCCTGGAGAAATGCTGTGGCACACAGAACACCTTTGTATTGCACTGACTGCTGCCATGCAGCATGGATTTAACACACCAAATCCAGAGCAGCATGACTGCATCTAACTGCCCTGAGAAAAACTACTGTAGCTGAAGAGATGAGGAGGCAGCTGCTCATCTGCAGAACAAGCAGTACTGCCAGACATTGGGCCAGGTGAGCACCTCCTGCTGCAGCGTGATGATGACAGGGCTGGAGATGATCTGCAAAGCCAGCTTAAAAGTGGGAGACGTGAGTCAACATGGCAGGAGGACAGAGGTGTTAGGGAGCAGCCAAGGCATCAAAGAGTATCAAAAGGCTTTGAAAAGTATCACAAAGCGACAGCCAGGAAGACTGGGATTATCATGAGCAGCAGCCTGGATGCTAGAGATTATTTGCTCCCATACAAAATGGTAGAGATCTTGCTGCAGACATCCCAAAGCCAGGCAAAATGGGAACCCAGAGCTCTGCCTGCACGAACCCCACAGCCAGAGTGTTGCAAGCTGAGCTGCCTTGCTGTTTGTTGCATTCATCCCAATCCCTGTGAATGAAGACTCAGAATGCAGTCGAGGCGATGACTGAGCATGAGAGTGACTTTATTCAATAAAAGACAGGAGGGCTTGAGAGGTCAGGGGTGAAGATGGGACTCCTCTTGTCAAGATGAGAGTGGCTCAGAGCTTGTGCTGCTGCCTGGTGCCTGGGACTGGCAGCCTGACTCTAAGTCCCCATCTAAGATGCTCAGCTTCACCTCACTGGTGCTGACCTGCTCCTGCATGGTGGTGCTGCTGCTGGGGCACTCGGGCTGTGCTTGGGATGGGCAGCACTGCAAAGGCGCTGGGTCACAATCCAGGCAGGTGACTGCTGTGTCTGGCAGGCTCAGGTCAGCATCTTCAGCAGAGCCAGGAGATATGAGAGCATGAACGTGGATGAGCCCCTTGTGTCCATCACTGTTACCATGTGGAAGGCTGTCATCCGAATTGCAGCAATTTGTGCTTAATAAGAACTCTCCATTGATGGAAACACACTGCACATCACTACTTGGTTTGGATCTTTGGGGTTGACAAGGGCTCAAATCACCTAGGAAGGCATAGAAACACAAGGTTTAGTGTCAAACGTTTGCAAGTTGAATCATGAAAGAGGCTGTTGATACTTGGTAATAGAGTGGCGGCAGGAAGAAGCAAATAGGCTTCAAGCAACAGAGCCACTGTCTTGAAAGTGATCCTCATGCAGGTCCAGCTCGTGTGTTGTTTCACTGTAATCCGCTTCTTTGGGTCTACCTAGTGGGCAGCAGCACTCGAGCTGTTACTGATATCATTGAAAAGAAATGGAGACAATTGTTCTATTCCTAAGAGCTTCAAGGTGCCTAGAAGCACAAATAGAAACCAGCAGGATTTCATCACTTCACCAAAAGGAAGGTCAAACACCTGAGCTGTGAAGAGCAGTTACAGAACCTATGCATAATATCACACCAGGCATAGTTTGTTCTAACAACAGTTATGGCACATAGTCCATTTCCTTCAATATTCCCAAAATGAAATGATGTGGAGCATTACAGAAAAAGAAACACTGCACACAGACACTATGACCCTGATTAGACTCAAGCAGCAGACTTAAAACAAGTCAGAGTTTTTGATTCCAGGATATTTCAGGACCTATCGTGTGAAATTCAGTTACACAACAGTGCCTAGGTGCCTGCGTTTCAAGCAACTTTCAGATCACAGCCATGTAAAATAAAAACAAATTCAGTGCAGAAATAGCAAGCCTGTACCTTAATACTCATTAGATTATCCATTTTTTACAGCACTCTGACTAAGTTCTAAAACTTGCTCATCCCAGTTCACTTCAACAATTTCCACCAATTCAAGCAATGCAGTTCTGAGATCCTGTGTATGTCAGGCAGATAGAATTGAATAGTGCAGAAATAATCTCTGACAGCTTTAAGAGCTCCGTTCTGCTTACAAACTCTCAGTCCAAAACTATTCACAGTTTTAAGGAAATGAACACCTGAAGCAGTTGGATCATCTGCCATTTGCCGCATTCTGCTTCTTGGCATCATGATTAGCACAAAGGGTTTTCTGCTGTCCTGCAGAGATGGACAAAGTCCTGCTTACAAATGGACCAAGTTTCAGTGTACAGCAGAGTTTGTACCAGACTAAAAAGCCACGTCATTCAATTCATGTGCTCAGGTTGTTATGCACTCCGAAAGGAAACAGAACTAACTGTTGGATTCTGAAGGCAATCTGTGGGGTCCTACATTACCTCCTGATTCTGGAAGAGGAAATTCTAATAGCAAATGCAGAACTTTGATCTTTGTAGACATGAGAAGAGCTGGCATTTAGGAACATTCCTTTCTGGGAAATCAAATGATGTGTCTGTATTTTTACTACAGATAGTATAGGGAGCAGCCAGTTGAAGAACCAGATACAAAAAAATCCAGCCCATTGGCAGGAAAATACTTCTCCTTAAATTCTGTATGCTATTATGGTATAGAATCAGGCTACTGCGCCACATAGGCCAACCAAGCGTAGAACCAAATCCACAAAATACTGGTAGACAAAGCAGCAAAAACAGGGACAATATTCAGCAGACAGGCCTTTCTACCCACAGCTCAGCATGTTCTGCCATCTGAAAAGCAAGGCCTCTTGTCAAGCTCAGCTATTTCCCTTCTCAGTGTATTCTAGCACCACTGATACCCACTGGTATCCTCCTGTAGAGTGCCATCATATTGTCATCATCCAAAGGGAAAACCCACACAGCAGAGCATACAGCAGTACACCCATGCTCCAAATATCCACCTGAGAAACAAAAAGACAAGCTTACAAACCTGAAGCACCTCAAATGGCTTCCTGACAGACTGGATTGTCTGCCCTTGCCAAAGCCCACATATAGCCCATGAAAAGCTGGCTCTTTCCCTCAGGAAATAAAACCTTATCGTCCCAGAGAAAGCATATAACCCTCATTCAATTGCCCTTCCACTCAGCTTAGAGCACTACTAAAACCAGCATCTTCACCTTAGCTCATCACACTGCTGCAGTTCCTTTTACAAGGATTTCACTGGCAAAAATTAAATCAAAGCCGTCACAAGGGATTTAGCACAGTTACGTGTTACTGGCTACGAGAGCTGTCAGCACAGTCACCTGTCAGGCTTTGCTGCTGTTCTCTTTATGTATAGGCACAAGGTTCAGACACCTCACAGTGCAGTTCTCACTTGGACTGTAAAGAAAAAGGAGGCTTGAAAAGCAGCGTGTGTAAAACAAAGAAACAAGAATTAGAACAACAGTGGGGCCATGGCACTTGTAGGAATTGCTCCGCCTTTAACAGCAGAGCGATTCAAGAAGTACGAGGGCATCCCAAACCAGACCAGTTTGGACAGATTAACAACTGCAAGTAGTGGGTTCCAAAATTCCAGACATGAAATCAAAGCTGGAAAAACTCTTCACATTTTCATCTCTCAATTTTTAGTACATTGTGCATTACAACGGAAACAATTCTTCACATACAACTTGGAAGCTAAAGACAAGTCTGACAAAACAGACTGCACAGAAATGATGGATAATTAACAGAGCAAATTGCTCTTTCAAACACTTAGTAATAGAAAGAGATCTCTGAAGTTGCTGTTCTGTAGAGCCCCAAAGCAGTCGCTTGAGGCAGTTCAGGATTAGCCAGAGACAAACCAGCCAGCTGTGTGAACTGAGACCAATTGCACTTTTCTAGTCTGTGGCCACTGACAGCTTCTGAGAGCTACCAAGCGATGCAACCTAGCAGAATTCAGAAGGGAAACCAAGAGAGCCTACCTGAGCTCCACTGCCTTTCAATGCTCTGTGGAGAGGGAAGGGAAAGAGGGGAAAACAAACACCGCTCTACATCCCTCTGAGCCAATAGACACTTTGCCCTGGATTAGCTCTGGTGCTGCATAAGCTGGGCTTCCACAGCATGTGTTCAGGTGGTAATAAAGGCCTGCCTGGAATAACACAAAAAATAGAGAGAAACGTTTGCTTTAACAGAGTTTATGTCTTCTGGTCATAACACTTGAGAAGCCTCAGAGGCTTCTTCTCCTGTGCATATTTTCATTCATCTTATATTTTGCTTTCATTCAATGTGACCTCTCTAGGCAAATATTGTCTAAGACCATGAGCATCACATAAATGTGCAGATCTCAAGCTGCTCACTTATCTAGTACCCTTGGCATGATGCTTTATTTTCCTCAGCTGATCATCTAGATTGTGCCTGTTGATTGTGCAACAACAGCCTGTTGGTCTCGATTACCTGTGAGAGGCTCTAAATTTGGCCAGGAAAAATCATTTGAGGATAAGTAATTATCTGGGACTCAGTAAGGCAGTCTTCCCATGCTTTCATAACAGCAGAGATACACACACACAAACTCGTGGAACCCCACTGCTTTGCACAATCCTGTGCACACTCACGTGTGTCATGCACTGATTTCCCAGCCAGTCCTTGTAGGGTCTCTTACTTAGGACAGGAGTGCAGGGGAGCAGCCAGAAGCTGTTTGCATTCCCTGCTGTCTGCTGGGCAGCTTTGCTGGAGATGCTTGGGTTGCTCTGTTTTTCCTTGGGAGGTGGGAAGGAGCTTTGGGTTGGAGGCACATCCTGTGCCAGAGCATCCCAATGGCACGTGTGGGGCACTGATCTGCAGCAGAGGAAGGGGAGGAGGTCCCAGCACAGCTCTGCACCATGCTCTGCCACACTGGGCAGCTTGTTCCTGGCTCAGCAGCGTCATCAGACAAGAAGCAGGGAAGGAAATCAAGGATGGGGGGTACCATCAAACGCAGTTAGTGCATGCCTTTGCAAGACAAACAGACCCAGAGCTTGCAGGTTGTTCCTGCTTTTGTAGCATTTGTGTGCTGTAGCTGAGCAAAAGGTTCTGCTGCTTGAATCTTCTGCAAGAGCCGACTACCGGTAAATGTCTGCGGGGATGTACTCGGTGTGCACTTCTGAAGCCATTTGAGAACCTAGTCGTTCTTGCTGCAGGACCCCTGTCTTCTGTTAAAAGCTGAACGGTCCCCAGAGCACCTGTTTCCATCAGCTACCAGCATCCAAAGCAGCCAGCCTTCTTACAGTCACCTGGCCCAAACATCCCTTTTGCTCTACACTTGATTCCTGCAAGAGATGGGAGCTCGGCACGCACACCATCCTTCCAACACCCCATCCCTGCAGCAAGGGATCACAGCGCTGGCACAGCTGAAACAAAAAGGGTGTGCGAGTTTCCTGTTAGCACTCAGTGTGAACAAATCTACCACTGAGCAACACCGTGAGCCCCCACTCACCTCAGCACAGGTCAACCTGTAACCCCAGCCTTCCCCTATCCACGTGAAAACGCACACCCATTCACCACCCTGCCTACTTTGCACACCCCCATGCACGCACTGCATCGTGTGCCCTCCTTTGCATTCACAGACATGTGCCAACCACCCCTGGGAACACGTACGTGCATACACCTTCCACAAACACCCCTTTGTGTGCACCTGTGTGCAACCCAACTCCTCAGCACACGCACGCGTTTGTGCCACCCTGTCCACGCACTCACCACGTGCCCTCCAGTACCCAAGGATTGCAGAGATGCTCCAGACTGTGCCAGAAATGGAATCTCAGAGTGCTGGGACATTATTGATCACTAAGGAAAACACTTGGAAGCATATTCAATCTGCAGAAGCTGTAATTACTGGGCACAGTTAGCTTTCCTATGGCTCAGCTGGAGGAGGCGGGTGCTCTCATACATCTGAGACACTCGCACAATGTTGGGATCATTCTGATGGAAACTATGTCTTCAGATATCATGGTTAAAACCATCCAAGATGATCATGCAGAGCCTTAGCTCTTGAGCAGCACTTCTTCCCCACCCTTCACTACTCCAAGCAGCTCCAACAAACTTCTCAGAAGAAATCCAGGCCAGCACAGACCTGGCAGACCAGAACCAAGTGCAGCTTGTGTGACGGCAGTGCCCACTCCTTGCTTCCACCCTGCTCCAGCAGGTTAAGGAGTCTGAGCCTCACTGGCCTTTGACAGCTCAAGACTTTCAGCACCTCATGCCAACATTTCTCACTAAGATACACCTAAGGCATTGAATTCTCTTCTCACTACCTCCTCCCAGTCCTTCCCTAGGAACAGAAACCATTCAGATTCTACAGCAAACTACAGCATCTGCACTGCAAGAGCACACTGAACCAACTGCAACAATGAAACATGGTTTTGGAGAGTGGGTATGAAAACACACCTTTAGACAGCTGTCTCCCTGTAGCCAAAAGGAAACCAAGAAGGAAAAGAAAAGTCCAGCCTGAAACATGCCCATGCTACTAGCCCAGGTTTTTCACAGTCAGTGCAGAATCCATCCTGTTCATGAGGTAACAAATGAACAGTGAGTCTCCCGTTGCTCCACCCCTTCTCCTTCAAAGCCCGAAAAAGAAAGAATAAACAAGCAGAAGAAACCCAGACGTACCTTTCCACACACAGAGCAGAAAGTGGAACAGCAGTTGTCTCCTTCCTGAGACATGGTGGGGAGCATCCCAGAGGAAGCCCAAGTTCTTTGCTTCTCTCCACAGGGACTTCAAGCACTCTTGGCAAGAGATGCTTTTGTTCTTTCTTCAATTGCTTCCATCACCAGAATCTCCTTTGGAAAAGGAACCCGAATGAAAGAATCAGCAAATGAAAAAGAATGAGCAATAGCCACTTTACCAGCTTTCTTCTGACACTCAATTTAGACTCTTGACTCGGGCAAGGTCTTAAAATCAGCTGGTTACAAGAACTGTCCCAAAATATATCCAGCATCTGTACAGCTGCTGTTATTTCTGACAGCGAGTGTAATCACAGAATCATAGAATGGCCCGGGTTGGAAGGGACCTCAAGGATCATGAAGATCAATCACCTCCCTGTCCCTGCTGGCCATCCCCTCTTCTGATGGAGCCCAGGGGACCATTTGCTCTCTGAGCTGCAAGAGCACGCTGATGGCTCATGTTCTGTTTTTCATCCACCAGGACCCCCAGGTCCTTCTCTGCGGGGCTTCTCTTCAGGACTGCTCCTCCCAGTCTGTAGAAATGCCTGGGATTCCTCCAGCCCAAGTGCAAAACCTTGCACTTTGCTGTGTTGAACCTCATTAGATTCATGTAGGCCAACCTCTCGGTTGAGCTCCCTCTGAATGGCATCCCTTCCTTCCACTGCGTCAGCCGCACCACTCAGCAAACAGCAGAGGGTGCACTCCATTGCATCATTGGTGTCTCTGATAACCATGTAAAAAAGCACTGGTCCCAAGACAGACTCCTGGATGACACCACTTGTTATCGGCCTCCACCTGGACATCAAACCATGAATCACCACCCTCTGTCCTCTACAAAACCTCTTTGTCTTCTACTCCTGCTGCAGCTGCAATGGCTGCACCAGCATGACTCACGTGTTTGACAATCCTCCAGCTCTGGCCTAGCCATGCACAGCAGCAGTCCGTCTCCCTCCCAGCTCACTCACCAGTGTGCTGCTGTGCCCCAAATTCAGTGCAGCAGCACTGAGAGCAGGCAGCACCCATCACCCTCCTCTAACTCTCTCTGCCAGCTGCGATGAGGACTGACACAGCACGCCCACCCCAGCCCAGCTTTTCTGCTGAGACACCTCCCAGCAACCACCCAGCACCAATCCCAGTTGCTGCAAGCTGTCTGAGAGCCTGCTGGAGTGCACTGACAATAACTTTGTGGGCCAAGCATTAAGCACACCAAGCAGAAGGGAAGCATTACTGGACATGGTGCACAGCAGGGGTTAAGACTGGAGGTGGTCAGGGCTGTAGTGACCATGCCCTCCTAGAGTTCCTCATCTCAAGGAATGCAGGCCTGGCAAAAAGCAAAGTCAGGACCCTGAGCTTCAGGAGAGTCAGCTGCAGGCTGTTCAAAGAATTCTTGCATGAGAGACACTGGAAAACTGTTTTTAGGGGTAAAGGAATGGAAAAGAGATGGTAACTTTCTCAGAAAACCTTTCTCAGAGCTGGAGCTCTGAGCTCCATCCCGACCACACGAAACACAGCAGAGGAGGCAGGAAAGCAGCATGGCTGAACCTGCTGGTTACAGGGAGCAACAAGAAGGAAATGGAGAAACAGCAGAAACTGAGACATGCAGCCTGGTCGCTTTGGTGGCCTTCTACAGTGGAGTGACAGCATCAGTAGGGAAAGGAAAAGCAACTGACATCACTCAGCCAGACTTTTGCAAGGCCTTCGATGTTGAGCAAGTTTCCTGTTAGAGCTCAGTGTGAACAAATCTACCACTGAGCAACACCCTGAGCCCCCACTCACCTCAGCAGAGGAAAGCCTGCACCCCAGCCTTCCGCCTATTCTGCTCCATTGATGGAAGCACACCGGGCATCATTGCTACTCACCCGACCAATGATGATAGGGGCAGAAAAGGGAATTCCTCTTTACCTTTCAGATGAAAAATTGATGACTGTGTGGAATCTTCCCAGTACAGCTGCGGGGCCTTCCTTTACTTGTATCCTGCTGCTCCATGTCACAGTGGGAGAGCTGCTCTGGCCTCTCCTCGCAGCCTGTGCGTCCTGCAGTGTGAGCAGCTTTGTGGATAGAGGAGATACCCACACAGACTTCGGCCTGGATAGAGAACTGTGCCCTACAACATAGAATAGCCCTTCGTACATTTACATCATGCTCTTTTCCTTGTGTGTGAGCAATCCTTGCTCTTTTCAGATGGTACTATGAGCGTGTGACACCCCAAACACATAGTTAGCATCTGTCCATATCATTAAGGCTCTCGTCAAGGCAGTTATTTCAGCCTTCTGAGGGGTAGTCCCCACGGCTGATGGTTGTGCTTCCATTCCCTGCTCAGTAGCAGTTACTGCATGTCCTGCCTTACAGCCTCCTTGTCTCACAAAACTGCAGCTGCTGGTAAACCAGGCGTCTTCTGCATCTTCTAAGGGTTCGTCCTTCAGCTCCGACCGACTGGATGTAATGTGCAGCATCAGTTGTTTCAAAGCAGTGATGTCATCCTGGTTCTCCACCAGGGGAGTTCCGCTAAGGAAAGATACTGGGTTGGCAATAGTAGTTACAATTATTTCTATATCACCCTGCTCTACCAGGATGGCCTGGTATTTCGGGAATCTTTGGGGTGAAAGCCAATGTCCCCCTTTTGCCTCCAATACAGTAAACACTGCATGAGATATTAAAACTGGTATCCTTTGGCCCAGTGTAGATTGATGGGCTTCTTGAATATTGAGCACCAGTGCACCCTGGATATCCCTTACTCACTTCAAGCTGTTTCAAGTTTACCATCAGTCCGTAGCTGTGTATCCATGGTCGGCACCCTCCTGTCATTCCTGGCAACGTATGGAGTTCCTTGGCAGTTTGCAGCTCAGGGGTTGAGCAGATGGCTTCTTTCTTGGCAGTCCTTAAGGTTCAAAGTCCAGCTGTCATCTCCTATCCCAAATACGTCACTTGCTGCTGAGTTAGTTGTGCTTTCTGTCAACCAAGAAACTCAGCAAACTCTCAGTCTATTATACACAGCCCTTTTGTTGCTGTGGCACCCACGTGCTCCAGTAAAGTTCCACCCTAGGATGGAGGATGCCAGGTCTCAGGCTCACGAGTTGACCAGTTCTCAACAATCATTCAGCTGTTCTCACAACCCTGGGTAACACTGTCCAGGTTCACTGAGTCTCTTCTCCCTCTATTAGGGAGAACAGATACACGCAAGTACTCGTATGCTATCATGAGGAATCCAGTAGGTTACATTTAATTTAGAAGCATGATGCAATCAAAAGCTCGCTTAAATAAAAGCATACCCTTTTCTTTCACTCAAAATAACAGCCCAGAAAAAAATAAAAACAAAACAAAACCCTCATCATAATTGTTAAAGAAATTATCTACTAGATCTCGATGGAGAGTGGAGACACATGCTAGTTTTAGGAACACAGCACTTATCTCATTATCTGAATGCATCTCAAGGCATGCTCCTTGTGAAACTGTGAGAACTTCTATCATTAACAGACATGTACCGTGCCCTGATATATGGTTAAACCGCTTGCAGTACACTGTCAGATGTACAGGATGGCAGCTGTATGTGCTGTGACCAAATAAACCCCACACTGAAACCTTTCAGAATTTTAGGACCTACAAGTATTGCATTCATATTTAAAGTAAAAAATTCCTAAGCTACACATGTTCTAGGTTTCCATTTGTTAGATACAACATACCTTTGGAAGTAGGCGCCTGAAAGGATATGCCTTCTACTTGCTTCTCTGTCTGGCTCTTTGAAAAGAAGGCCTTTGGAGCAGGAAATGCAAAGGGCAGCTCATTTCTTAACGCTGACTCTGCATCAACATTCTCTGTGTTTGCACGCTTCTTAGATGCCACTTTTCTTGTCACTGGAGTTGACAGTGTGAATTCCATATCACCCAGTTGAGTATCATGCCTCGAATGCTGCCAGAGATGGAACAAAAGGTTTTCTGATCACAGCCGGAGAAGTTACTGTCAAAGAAATTCTAACAGCTGAGAAGGTCAGACACAATGCTTATAAAAATATCATACATTATTTGGCTATTGAACAAAACAGTTGAAAACTCTGATTCTCTCCTAGAATAAGTTCGTTTCTTATAGACTGTCAAACGCCATTTTTTTATTTGTTCATCTCAATTCTCCATTGAGGATTAACCCTCACCAGCTTATCTAAACATAAATATGAATTATCACTTGGTTTAGTTAAAAATTTGAATAATATCACAGTGGATTTTTTTGTCCAACACAGTAAGATTGAATTTCTTTTGGTACCTTTCAACCTCTGCCTACCTCCAGCCTAACTCCAGAATCTTATTAACTATGCCTTATCTCTTCCCATTGTGTTTTAAAATCCTCACTGACTCCTTTACTTGTTCCCTTGCTTGCTGTTTCTGTGCAAACCAAACACTGGAGTTAGGGATCACGTCAAACCAACCGTGGCCTACAGGTAGAAGGCAACAAAATTTATGCTTAACATACTTCTTTGCTCTATCTTCCTTTGGTCAAGGTCCACTAGATACTTAAATATGGAGTAAGCACTAGATACAATGAGAAGCAGATTTCTAGATTAAGAGCTGTATTTTTTCTGTAAGAAACTAGCTGTACATCTTCACACACCTGCTTTGTTTTCTGAGTATTTAGATCGAGTGGAGATTCTTCAAACACTGAAGCTACATCAGAAAATTCCATGGATCCAAACGCATCTGGCACATGGCTGCAGTCTGGCACATCTTCATATGCCAGAGCCTTTTCAGACAGAAATGTTCCATTGAGATTCTTTTGCAGAATTAGAAGGAAGATTTCATCAGAAGATTTCACCACTAAAGTCTAAATAAGATTGCTTTGCAAGTTCCAAACTATGGCTAACAGCTAATGGAAGTCCACAGGCCAGCAGCAACAACTTTTATATTATCTTCTTAATATTCTAATTGTTGATATGACGTTCATATCAAGAGCAGAAGGGAAATTACTCTTAGAGCTCAAGTCATCTTTCACAGCCTGCGTCAACAAGAGCAGCACCTCATAGCCTTTGGTTTCAAGACCCGGACCACAAGCTAGCTAATGATTTTACACAGAATTCCAGAGTTCAAGTCACTGTTTACATTAGGGCTGAAATTGTACTGAAAGCCTTCAAGTTCATCACACTTAATTATCACTGGCACCACACATAACTCCACGTTACATATGTGATCACACGCAACCTGGCAACTTCAGACAATTTCCAAAGCACTCCACGTGCACTTGGCTACTAAAGTACAGAAAAAGGAATTAACATCAGAAATAGCTGCAGTCAAAACCATCTAAGAATCCAAGTCTCTAGGAAACAAGGAAAGCAAATCCTCTCCAGGACTATGTTCTAAAAGGAAACAGATCAGAAAGGTGAGTTCTTCCCCCCTTTGACCACCCACTCATGTAACGTCCATGTCATTTCTAAGTATGCTGCCCAGACCAAGACTGAGGATGCTTCAGAAGAAGACCTTCCCTGCTAAGCCAAACAGAACAAGTAATGTACCAAAATATGTAGAGCCAAACGAGGAAAGGTGCTCTAGGAAGGTAAGCATCACAAGAGACCAACAGGAATACTTACACAATCCAAACAATGCACAGTTTCTGTTCCACAAGCTGCCAAGAGGAATGTGTGCAGTACTCACAGCGCACCATGTACACTGCTTACTGCAGTCATACTGCTTCGTAGGACCAGCCCAACTTACTAAAACATTTTAATGAGCAGTCCGAACTGTCTGGATCAGCACGGTTCACTTGGAAGGGACCTTCACAGATAAACCTGAAGAGGTGAGGCGACTGCACTATCTAAACCTTAAAGCATATAGGACCTTAAAGCATAAGCTTAAAGCACAGAAGCATGACCAGCAGGTCGAGAGAGGTGGTGCTGCCCCTCCACACTCCTCTCACTGAAACCCCATCTGGAGCACTGCACACAGTTCTGGAGCCCTCAACACAAGAAGGACTTGGAGATGTTCAGGCAGGTCCAGAGGAGGGCCATGAAGGTGATCAGAGAGGGCTGAAAGCACCTCTACTATGTGCACAGGCTGAGAGAGATGGGACTCTTCAGCCTGGAGAAGACTCCAAGGAGACCTTAGAGTGGCCTTCCAGTATCTGAAGAGGGCCTACAGGGAAGGCTGGGGAGGGACTTTTCATAAGGGCAGGTAGCAACAGAATGAGGGGAAATGGCTTTACATGGGAAGAAGGTAGATTAGGATTGGATATTAGGAAGAAATGCTTTACTGTGGGTGTGGTGAGACACTGGAGCAGGGTGCCCAGCAAGGCTCCAATATGATTGCTTTGCAAGTTCCAAACTATGGCTAACAGCTAATGGAAGTCCTCAGTCCAGCAGCACAAACTTTTATATTATCTTCTTAATATTCTAATTGTGGATTTGACATTCATATAAAGAGCAGAAGGGAAATTACTCTTAGAGCTCAAGTCATCTTTCACAGCCTGTGTCAACAAGAGCAGCACCTCACAGCCTTTGGTTTGAAGACCCGGACCACAAGCTAGCTAATGATTTTACACAGAATTCCAGAGTTCAAGTCATTGTTTATGTTAGGGCTGCAATTCTACTGAAAGCCTTCCAGTTCATCACACTTCATTATCAATGGCACCACAGATACCTCACAAAGAAGCATTATGACATCACAAAGGGGCATTATGACGTCAGAAAGGGCATTATGACATCACAAAGGGCATTATGAATCACAAAGGAGCATTATGACATCACAAAGGGCATTATGAATCACAAAGGAGCATTATGACATCACAAAGGAGCATTATGACGTCTCAAAGGGCATTATGACGTCACAAAGGGCGTTATGACGTCACAAAGTAGCATTATGACATCACAAAGAAGCATTATGACATCACAAAGAAGCATTATGACATCACAAAGGGGAATTACGACGTCAAAAAGGGTCATTATGACATCTGAAAGGGGCATTATGACATCACAAAGGGGTGTTATGACATCACAAAGGGGTATTGTGACATCACAAAAGAGCATTAAGACATCACAAAGGGGCATTAAGACGTCACAAAGGGCATTATGACGTCACAAAGAGGCATTATCATGTCACAAAGGGGCATTATGACATCACAAAGGAGCCTTATGACGTCTCAAATGGCATTATGACATCACAAAGGGCATTATGACGTCACAATGGGTCATTATGACGTCAGAAAGGGGCATTATGACGTCAGAAAGGTGCATTATGATGTCACAAAGGGGTGTTATGATGTCACAAAGGGGCATTATGACGTCACAAAGGGGTGCTGGGAAAGGATCTCTGTGTGGAGATTGCTTCTACTAGAGGTAGTTCTATAAGACTATATAGAGCTGTGCAGAGGCTGTAAATCTGTCTGCAGAGGGTGATGATCAGTTCCAAGTGTCTGCAGTCAATGCTCATGGTCAGAGCCCATCCAACCTGGCCTTGAATGCCTGCAGGCCTTGAATGGGGCATCCACAGCCTCCTTGGGCAACCTGTTCCAGTGCGTCACCACCCTCTGAGCAAAAAACATCTACCTAAGATCCAATCTATACCTCCCCAGTCTCAGTTTTAAACCATTCCCCCTTGTCCTATCATTATCCACCCTCATAAACAGCCATTCCCCCTCCTGTTTATACGCTCCCTTCAAGTACTCAAAGGCCACAATGAGGTCTCCCCACAGCCTTCCATTCTCCAGGCTAAACAAGCCCAGATCCCTCCACCTTTCCTCATAGGAGAGCTGCTCCAGCCCTCTGATCATCACAGTGGCCCTCCTCTGGACCCCCCCCAACAGCTCCACATCCTTCCCAGGCCTGGACACAGTGCTGCAAATATGGCCTCACAAGAGCTGAGCAGGAGGGGACAATCACCTCCCTCTCCTGCTGGCCACCCCTTTTTCAGTGCAGCCCAGAACACACATGGATCTATCTTTTCCATACGGATATTCCCATCTGTGTACATATATATACCACACCTACACCCCCACAATCTGCTACAACTCCATAGAATTTTCAAGGTTGGAAAAGACCTGGATGATCTTATGATCTTATGATCTCAGATCTTATGATCTGGATGATCTTATGATCATCCAGTCCAACCATCACCAATACTTCCCAGTTAAATCACATCCCTCAACACAACACCCAAACTTTTTGTGAACTTCCCAGGGTTGGTGACTCTACATGAGAGAAAAGGGCACTCAGATAAGGGATTCTGCATTTGCTATTAGCAGAGGTGGGATGAGACCGAGCACTGCCCCAGCTCCTGGGATAACGCAGAAGGGCTGAGACCTTCCAGCTGCTTCCACCCAGGGTCACACAGCAAAGCCGACCCTGCAGGAGTCTGCATCATTCTTTGCATGGCATTGCTAAGAGGAAGATCCCCCCCCTACCCTTGGCTCTACACTCCAGCTACTGTCTGCCATCTGTAAAGCCACCACAGCTCTCCTACTGGAGTTCCCATCTGCACAGTGACAGCTTGGTTTCTTCTTACTGTCAAAGCAGCCACAGCCTCAGTGCTTCTCAAATCTCCCCTTTTCAGCTGATTTCCTCTTTCTAGTGGCTGGGCAATTCCTCCCTCTCACAGTCATCCCTCTGCCCCACTCTGTGCCCACAGACCCACAGAGGGCACACAGAGCCAGCCCTGTCCCAGCTGCTGCTGCTTCACATCTGACAGTCTCAGGAGCTGAGATCCAGGCCGAGACAGCACTGCCCAGACATGGTTTGTAGGACGTTTGTGAGAGGAAATAGGGAGGTTTGTGATTAAACCTGCCCCCTAAGGAGGAAGGCAATGCTGCCTGCAGCCCCAGCAGGCATTACAAAACATCCCCATTTACAGGAGGGTTTTAAATAGCACAATTCAGGAACTACAACTGCACAAATTCCCGCATGCCCTGGAATAAGTTTGGGAATGGACAAGGTTCTACCACCTGTGCAATGCCATAGAAATAACAACCATCCACCTGTAAACCTCCATCCTCTCCCCTGCTGCACAAAGGGAAGCTCAACAGCAGTGCACAAATGTCCCAGCAATGTCTGAGCACTGCTCTGTGCATCCCAACCTGCTCATCCCATCCACTCCTGGCTGGGCAGCAGGATTGGGGTGGCACACTGCAATGGGCACAGAGGAACATGGAAGCCCCACACATGTGAGGAAGAGGCTGGCTGTGCTCCACACTCACGTTATCAGACGTGATTTGCCCTTCTGTGGGGAGCCTCTGCTCTTTCCCAGCTCATCCTCCAGCGTCTGGGACTCCAGGATCTCATTCAGGCTGTTGTTGGCTGCGGGGCAGCTCCATGAAGAGCCGCCCCTCCAACGACCGGCACACAACAGCCGCTCCCGCGCACTGCGGCTCAGCCAATCGGAGCCGGCGGAGCTGCCGCTGCCCGATGGGACCCCCCCCCCCCCCACATATTGACCCCCCAGACGAGGAAGAGGAGGAGGAGAGCGACGAGGAGCTGCCGCAGGAGCTGACGTTGGGGCGGGGGGGCAACGCGGGGGGGGGTCGGCAGTGGGGGGTGTTGGAGGGGGTGGGGCAGCATTGCCCCCGGACCCCGTGGAGCCCCCCCCCCCAGCCAAAGTGCTGCTCTCCGACCCCCGCGGGCTCTTTGTGCAGCCGCTGCCCTCCAGTTATAGGACCCCCCCCCCCCCATATTGCGCTTTGCTCACCCCCACACCCCAACTCCGGAACCCCCCCCCCACTCACCACATCGCCCCCTCCCCCCCCGGGTGGGGTTATGGGGGGTGGGGGTGGGGTCGACGATGTGCTGTAAGCCGCGCCGGGGTCGTGTGACAACCCCCCCCCCCCATCAAGATGAATGGGGAACTGTCGGGGGGGGGGCTCAGCCGTAAGAATAAAGCGGGGGGGTTAATGACGGGGGGGGGCAGCGCTATAGGGAACGCAAGTAATCTAAGCCCCCCCCCCCCACATTAACACCCCATTGTGTGTGGGGGTGGTGGGGGTGGGGCACACAATAACCCCCCCAAAGGCCAAACAGCCCCAACCCCCCCCCCTCAAAGCCGCTGCCTTACGCTGTGCCCCCCCTGCATGAAGGGCCCCCCCCCATCGATTGAGCCCCCCCCAATCCCATCTATAGTTGAGAGCTGTGCTTTTTGTAACCCCCCCCTTTTAAAGCCCCCCCCCCCCAATGTTGTGCACGTTGTGCTGCCCCCCATGAGCCCCTGACCCCCCCCCCCCTTAAAAGATGGGGTGTGGGGGTGTGGTCTCATACCCCCCCTCCTTTAAACGATGGGGTGTGGGGGGGATTGTCACTGCCCCCCCCCACCAAAATGGACACCCCCCTTTTAAAGGATGGGGTGGGGATGGGGGGGGGGGGGTGAAGGTGGTCTCGGCTCCCCCCCATTAAAACGGACCCCCCACCCCTTTAAAGGATGGGTGGGGGTCAGTTACGGGCCCCCCCCGGCGCTTTGTATGTATGTTGCCCCCTCCCCGTTTTCCCCCCCCCCGTGTCGGAGTGTGCTGGGAAAGGATCTCTGTGTGGAGATTGCTTCTACTAGAGGTAGTTCTATAAGACTGTTCTATAGAGCTGTGCAGGGGCTGTAAATCTGTCTGCAGAGGCTGATGATCAGTTCCAAGTGTCTGCAGTCAATGCGCATGGACAGAGCCTGTATCTGGAATTCCCAGGGGGCGTGCACCTTGGTAAGCACAAAAACCCCATGAGCAGCTGTGTTAGTTCCCTAAAGATGTTTCCTTTGACTTTAAGGATAGTAGTGCATTAACACACCAAAGGCTTTCCTTTATTCCTAGTTCTCCTATCTCCTATCAACCTCCAGCTACCACTGAAGTGATACAAGTTCTGTTTCTGTGACAGAGACATGAATATCCTTATCTTTTGATATCTCACATGTGCAAGAGGCAGAACTTTCTCTAACAGATCTTAAGCATAGAAGTGCTTCTTCTAGCACTCATGCAGAGGGAGAAGTAGAAATGTACCTATGATTTAATATTCCATTTATAATTGAGATACCAGACTTGCATCTCAAGAGCATTAAGACATCTATGTTGTTCTTCCTCAGAAACAATCCTGGCTGTGAAATCCCCCTAAAAACTGGTGAAGCTGTACCTAACTACTCACAGCCTAATCATAAAGAACGTCACCAAGAACGATGATGGAGCAGAAGTGAAATTTGTTGCCAAAAATGTTGATGTCAGCACCAAGATGAGAGTGAGAGGTATTTGCTTTGATCCTTCTCCTTTCCTCTTACAGTCAAGGCATAGTTGCTGTGATCTGATGATTAGAACTGGGGCTGCAGGCATTCACTGACTGTACCAAATACCTGAAACTGCATCCGATGGACTGACGTGAGTCCTGGTAATGACCTAAACATGATAGCACTGAGTGTAGGGTAAGCCAATCTACCCAGCTGCTTGGTATCTGAACCAGATTGCTTCATGCCAGCTGATGAATGTCTGCAGTTCACAGCTATTGGCCAGTGCATTCAGTCAGCAGGTTTACCACTGCATCACCATAGAGCAGTATTTTCAGCTCCAGGTTCAGACAGCCTTTCTGATTGTGCCGGAATGGGTTAGAAGTAGGGGAGCAATCGTTCCAATAGTATCTCTATCAATCAGCTTTGCATGACAAAGTAGAACAAATAAACATTCATGATGGGAGGACCTGTTTGTCATTGGGTGAAAACCTCTGCAGAAGCATGTTTAGAGCATTATTAATCAGTAGAAGGAGATGTTTGGTTGTTTTTTACTTAGTAAATCCAGCAAGAAGACCAAATGAAATATCTTGAATTGCTCAGCACTGACACAATGATGAGTGCAGAAACAGAAGGTGATACTTTTTCAGAGATCTTGCAGCAAACATTGACCACGTTAGCCTGATATAAATTGAAATAACGCAGCCTTTGCTCCTGACAGGTGCTGCAGTGAGATTTACCAAGAAGAGCAAAGATGTAGAAAAGATCTGCGCTCAGCTGCGTGAGGAAGCCAAACTGCAGGCTGAGCTTTCAGACACAGGTGCTACTGTGGAGTGGATGAAGGATGGGAAGGAGCTCAAGGCCAGTGAAAATTATGAACTGCAAATTGTGGGGGAGAAACACACCCTGAAAATTCACAACGACTCAATGGATGATGCTGCAAGTTATCAGTGCATCTGTGAGGGGGATAAAATGCTCTATCAGCTTTCAGTGAAAGGTATGTGACAGTCTGGGCTGTCCTCTTCCTGCCAGGGCCAGCAGACTGCATTCACCTGAGTCCCCGACAGTCCAGCTGTTGTCAGACAGCATCTGGGGTGTTTTCAGTGGCTGTTTTGACTTGAACTGGCCAATCTGCTTTGTAGAGCCATTTGATTTCTGTGTTCTGTGCTGTGATTTGTCCCTAAGATATAGAGGAAATCAAGGGAAAGATAGGAAAAAGAGCATCCCAGCCTTCCTGCTCTTCTCTCAGGGTGGCCACGGGAGATGATGTCAACAGCTCTTTTTGTAGCAGTGATCCAAAATGTAGAAAACACCTGTGAAGAGTCACAGGGACTAAATTGATGGAGAGCAGAACTTCCTGCCAAGGCTGGTCAGCTAGTCTTAATTTTGCTTTTCTTCTCTCTCTTTGTCATGTTAGCATAATATTTCATACTGGCAGGTCTGCCCACAGAATTAACTGGCACAGGCTGCCCAGGGAGGTGGTGGGATCCCTGGAGGTGTTCAGAACTGTGGAGATGTGGCCCTGATGGATGTTATCAGGGGGCATGGTGGGGTGGGTTGGGGTTGGAATCAAAGGAGGACCCCCATGTATTTCATCGGGAAGCACTACTGGTAATAAGACCTTTGGAGCAAATCCTGGTAGGGCCACGCTCAGCTGGTCCAGTCCGGAGGCTGTTTCTCCTTACTGCAGTATCTGCAGTGAAAACCAGCAGCTGCTTTTGTGTGGCTGGGCTCACATCCAGCAGTGGTGACGGGACTACAATGATAAGAGACAGTTCCTGAAAAAATGAATGAAATGTGACTGTATGATAGGATGGAGTTAAATGTATTGACAGGATCTCAGTCATCCCAGTGTCCATCAGCTGGCTCTCGAGCTCCTAAATACAGGCATTCTGTAGAACGTTGTTGAATTTGTATTATACATGCGTGTTCTTGGAACTGCAGAACAAATGCATGCATAATCCAGACTTTGATTTTAGCAGCTCTGACTGCGCTGTCTCAACAGACCCAACTCAGTTGTGTGCGCTGTTTTGAAATAATATGTTAACAAGAAGTTGGAAAACAAGCTCAATTACCCTCAGTAAAATAGGACCGTGGACTTAGGCTTGAACTTTTGGCTAAGACAGTGGTGAGATTTTGAATCTTTGAAGTCAATTATTCCACTGTGTGTTAATAAGGGCCAGTTTTATCATCTAACTTTTGCGCTCCAATTAATTTCCATAAAGGAATTCTGTTTTTCTTTTCAGTCCTAAGTGATATCTCCATCTTTTAGGCTTGATTTGTTTGCCAGGGGGTTACAGTGCAGTAATAGATACCCCCTCCATTGATTTCCTTCTAGTTTGCTTGTTCCAATTCTTTCCTCAGTTTTCCTATTTTAGACATTTTCTTGAAGCCTTGGGCTTCTTCCTTTGGCTCTGTCCCCTGTACAGTGTATGTCCTTCAACTTGTGGAGATAAGGTAATCTGGTACGTGGTTTATAAAAGCTGCCAATTTGCCAGCTTCTGAATTAGAATCTAGCAAGTAGAACTAGGATTAAACGTGCACGTTTGATCTTATGATAAATGAATGCCTCATGGTCACCAATGTCCCTGCAGTTCTTTACCATCATATGTATTTTGTGTCTTCATATTTTGTTTCAGCACTGGCAAACTTCGTAATCAAAGAGACAAGTGGAGGAGTAATCAGGGCCGTTGCTGGAAAACAAGCTGAATTTGTTTCTGAGACCTCTGAAGCCAATGTTATGGTGAAGTGGTACAAAAATGGCAAAGAAATCAAGACCAGTAAGAAATTCACAATGGAAGATAAAGGGAAACTGCATAAGCTTGTGGCTTCAGCTGTAACGAAAGAAGACGAGGGAACATACATCTACACAATTGGAGATGACACTCTGATTTTTGATTTGAAAGTCTCAGGTAAGTTTGTGAGGCAAACATAGGATCACAATCCATGTAATGCACTTCAGACTTAATTCATTTTATTTGTCCAATGCTGTGGGTTTCCAGTATTTAGGACAAAGATTGCATAGCTCTATTGAAGCAATTCTGACCTTCCTGTTGTCCCTATGCAAATCCACAGTATGAGCAAATAATGTAACTGTGTTGTGATGAATTCAAGACAGCCTTAGCTCCATCTGGGGCTGGAGTCACGACTTGAGCCCTGACATCTGGGCTTCATTCATCTAGTTCATGTATTGCCTCAGCACTTACATCATCTTTAAACCTATGACTGAAATGGTCCTAAGTTCTTAGCATTGGAATCCTGTCTCCTCTTTGGACAAATTAAACTCCACATTTGGAGAGTTGAGTGTCTCCTGCTGTACCCGAAGGACATTGTGATCTCTGAGGTGTCTCCCTGAGGTGCTGTAAGCACAGCCATTAGCTCATAGTGCAAGTAAAGCACTGTTAGGTCAAGCCTGGAGGAGTAATGCTTGTCACTGACATGTTCCTGTTCAGGGTGGAGCTGGAGGGTAAAATAACACCAGAAATTGTCATTGAAATTCAATATCTGTGAAATTCAGCTGGCTGCATTCACAGAACCTGGCGTTAAGATCTGTTTTCTGTTTTATATCTTGAGCCTATTTTCCATAACCCAGTCCTCATTTATGAACTGAAGCTCTACTGAAAGCCTTTTGCTGTGTATGCTCATGCTGCAGTGCAGCGCTTGTGACCTTTAACAGCACATTCACGTTCCTCTGATCACAGGATCCTTAAGGTTGATTAAGACCCTCTAGTCCGACTGCTCACCCATCACCACCATGATGCTCACCATCAGCTTAGCTAAAAACTCAGCAGAGATGATAGATCAAGCACAACACTGGATTTGGGGTGGCTAGAGATTCCTAAGATACTGAAGGATTGCTTGCAGGTGGTGTTGGCTCAGGTATTCACCCTGCATCCCACCTGCTGTTCTGTTTGGTTGAGAATCATGCATTCTGCAATTTCACTTTGTAATTCAAAGACCCTGGCTTTATCTGTTGAAAAACTGATCTAAAACAAGCCAAGAAGACTCCGTTGGAACTGGTTGATGCAGAACAAAGGCATCCCCAAAGGACAAGTTGCACTGTTTGATGAACATTATTGGATGAGAGCTAAGCTAAGATTTAAAAAGTTCTGGGGCTGTCTCTGAGCATCAAATACAGAGGAAGCCTGCATGATTCCCTGAGAATGGATACCTCCTACTTTGGTGTAGGGTTAAGGGAACACTAGCAGTAACTCCTATCACAAAATGTCACATGGCTCAGACAAAATGCCATCAAGAGGGCTTAATTAGGAGCACCAAATGGTCGCAAGATGGTCTTAGGGCAGGGAAGTAATCTATCTATGTGATATTGATTGATGCTATTAGTTCTTAACAGCTTGACTCTAGAAGGACTGTTGTTCTTTGGTCACCTAGTTATAAAAGAATAAATGGCTCCTGTCTATTACAATTTTTAAGGCATTATTTGTTCACTGATGCCATAAATGTTCCTGGCATAGTAATTGGCCTTGGTATATTCAGTGACTGAAAGCAACAGTTGTTGCTCTAAGAAATGCAGTACAAAGCTAGGTCTGCCTGTAGCTGACAGCCATCAGCTTGCTCCTCAGGCAGGTTCTGTCTGTGTATGGGAGATCACAATGTGAACCACTGATTGATCAGCTGAGGCAAGTGTGGGGTCAGCTGTGGGAGCACAGGTGAAAGTTATGTAGCTGTGCTCCCTGGAGGGGTGGAGTTCGACTCCACCTCCTCTGAGACCTCATTTAAGGGCTGTCCCTCACTGAGGCAGCATCTCTTGGAGATTGCTCACCAGGGAGGATCGCCTCAGCTCTGGTGAGTTCCCTTTTCCTTATATCTTCTGTATTTCTACCATTTTGCTTGTAATTGCTATCCTTGTTAATACCAGCATAGTTATTGCCAATACATTTGGCGAGCCAGGCAGGAGCCACTGACTTGGCATCTAGAAATATAAGGAAAAAAAAAAAAAATGTCCTTTGTGTGGAAAATCTTTAATTGGTACAAGGGGGAGAAGACCACCCCCTTAGGGACATGCCTTCCTGGACGAATTCCAGGTTTTGAGGCGTCCCCATATTACCAATTAGCAACAATTATTGAACAATGGGGCCCTTTAAGAGTACCAAATAACATGGACGCCTATTGTCTAACTGATTACTTTCTAGGACTACAAAAAGATATCTTAATTACAAAAGAAAAGCGAATGGCTGCATCTATGGCAGCCTGGCCATTATTAAATGCTTTAAATCGGGCAGAGATAAAATCAAACAACATTGCACATGAAAATGAATTGTTAAAGGCCCGTATTGAAAAATTGGAGGGTGAGATCAATCTATTGACAGGAAAAAAACCGTCATTTTCTTCCTCCAACCCTCAAATTAGATACATTTCATTTAATGACGATCAAGATCCTGAAGAAATGAATCAAAATAAGATCACTAAATCTGATCTAGAAAAACCATCTGAGACGGACTCACTAGAAGTCCATCCAGTAATAACTCAAAAAACAAAGAAAATTCAAGATCGACCAGCAGGAGTGCCTCCTGATCAATGGCCCCCTGCCGAATCTGTTTTACATGTAACAGCCCGTCCATATACGCCTACTGAACTCATGGACCTAGTGCAACGATTTAGGCAAAGGCCAAGGGAAAGTGTTCCGGCTTGGTTATTACGGTTATGGGATTCAGGGGCAGATAGTGTACTGGTTAGTGGCCCCGAAGTATCTAAGTTGGCCACAATAACAGTACATCCTGCCCTTCGGCAGAGACTGTATGCTGGGACTCAGTTCCCTGAAGAAAACCATTCAATTGTAGAATGGATAATGGCTGCTTGCGGCATGGTGTGGACAAATAAAACTGACATGCCAGTAAACACAGGGATGTGGTCTTCTATGGAAGACCTTCAAAATTATATACGCGAATTAGGTATGAGAGAGGCTATCTACGAAGACACATTCGATAGCCCTGATATGGTTAAATTTTCTGCGGGAATGAGGGACCTAATTTTACAGCAAGCACCCTCTCATATGTATGGAACCTTGGTTTCCATACTTAATCCAGTAGTATCCGCAGAGGCAGTAGTCCAACAAGCCGCCCAATTGGTAGCAGACCTCGGAGAAACTGAGCGTTTACGAGCTAAGCGCAATATCAGGGTGATTGAGGATGCCGAGGCTTTTCCAATAGTGTGAGCCAGAAGATCGGCCCCGCGAACTTCTCGGGCAGGACCTGTTAGGGTATCCCGGAAACAAATGTTTAATGATCTGCTCCGGGCAGGCGTTCAGTTTTCAAAAATTGATGGGCAGCCCAATCAGGTTCTCCTTCAGTTGTGGAAGCAACTGAAGGATGAACAAAAATTTCAGAATAAACCCAAAAGGCCAGGGATAAGATTTATAGAGCGGCGACCAACAACAACATGGAATTTAGAAGATTTTATAGTTCCAAATAGGAAAAAGAAGCCACCTCAGGTGCCTCGGGTTATGACACCGGAGGTATCAGAGGTAAAAGACTTGAATCTGGCTCAGTTCATGGCTTGACGAGGGATGTCAGTCCCCCTAGGGGCTCTAGACGGGACCGGAGGCCCTATGTGGAACTGACGATATACTGGTCCCGAAAGAATATACAGAAGGTTATGGCCCTAGTTGATACCGGGGCAGAGACATCTATAATATATGGAGACCCAACTAAATTTAAAGGTAATAGAGTGATGATTGGAGGTTTTGGGGGACAAACCATTCTGGTCACCCAAACCTGGGTAAAACTGGGGGTCGGGCGTCTTCCACCACGAGAGTACAAGGTATCCATTGCCCCAATTCCAGAGTATATATTAGGAATTGATATCCTGTGGGGTCTGGCTCTCCATACAACAGTGGGAGAGTTCCGATTGCGGCAGAGATGCATTAGTATCCGGGCAATCCAGACAATATTGAGAGGCCATGCAAAACATGAGCCTATTTGTTTGCCGAAGCCACGCCGGATTACTAATGTGAAACAGTACAGACTCCCGGGTGGGCAGGATGAAATAACAAAGACGGTGCAGGAATTAGAAAGAGTGGGTATTATAAGGCCTGCACATAGCCCATATAACTCCCCAATATGGCCAGTGCGAAAACCGGATGGAACATGGAGGATGACAGTAGACTATAGGGAATTAAATAAGGTCACGCCACCTGTTCATGCGGCTGTACCCAATATTGCCTCCCTAATGGACACACTAAGCAGGGAAATCAAAACATATCACTGTGTCTTGGATTTGGCGAATGCATTCTTCAGTATTCCAATCAGTGAAGAATCGCAAGATCAGTTTGCATTTACATGGGAAGGGAGGCAATGGACTTTCCAGGTCCTACCCCAAGGGTACGTACATTCGCCCACTTTTTGTCATAATTTAGTGGCATGTGATCTGGCTAAGTGGGAAAAGCCAAATAATGTCAATTTATATCATTATATTGATGACCTCCTGTTAATATCCGATTCGTTAGAGGCGGTGAGACAAGCAGCAGATTTGTTGATAGCTTACCTGCAGAAAAGAGGGTGGGCTATAAACCCACAGAAGGTGCAAGGTCCGGGGCTATCTGTAAAATTCCTGGGAGTAATTTGGTCCGGGAAAACCAAAGTACTACCCAGTGCGGTAGTAGATAAAGTCCAAGCGTTTCCAGTCCCTACAACATCAAAACAATTGCAAGAATTTTTGGGTATATTGGGGTATTGGCGCTCCTTTATACCTCATTTAGCTCAGCTATTAAGGCCATTATACAAGCTTACAAAGAAGGGTCAATCATGGAATTGGGGAAAGATAGAACAGGATGCTTTCCAACAGGCAAAACTGGCAGTTAAACAAGCTCAGGTGTTGGGTATATTTGATCCGACCCTCCCAGCTGAACTAGATGTTCATGTTACTCAAGATGGTTTTGGCTGGGGCCTGTGGCAACGCCAGAGTTCTGTTCGAACCCCCATTGGATTCTGGTCTCAGGTTTGGCACGGAGCAGAAGAACGATATAGCATGATTGAGAAACAGTTATTGGCTGCCTATTCGGCATTACAAGCAGTAGAGCCGATAACGCAAACAGCAGAGGTCATAGTTAAGACTTCATTACCAATCCAGGGGTGGGTGAGAGATTTAACTCACCTTCCTAAGACGGGGGTGGCCCAAGCACAAACGGTGGCACGATGGGTCGCCTATCTAAGCCAGAGAAGCAGTCTGTCTTCATCTCCACTTAAAGAAGAACTACAGAAGATCCTAGGCCCAGTGACGTATCACAGTGATACATCAAAAGAACCGATGGTTGCTCCACCAGAGAAGAGTCCCGTTCAGGAAGGAAGATATCCTATTCCTGAAGATGCCTGGTATACGGATGGGTCCAGCAGAGGCAACCCGAGCAAGTGGCGAGCAATAGCATACCATCCCTCTACTGAGACCATCTGGTTTGATGAGGGGGATGGTCAAAGCAGCCAATGGGCAGAATTGCGAGCCGTGTGGATGGTTATAACTAAAGAACCTGGTGACGGCGTCCTGAACATCTGTACAGATAGTTGGGCTGTGTACCGGGGGCTCACTCTGTGGATTACGCAATGGGCTACCCAGGAATGGACTATCCACGCCCGACCGATTTGGGGTAAAGACATGTGGGTAGACATTTGGAATACGGTCAAACACAGGACAGTATGTGTCTACCATGTCTCTGGTCATCAACCCTTGCAGTCACCAGGAAATGATGAAGCTGACACACTGGCCCGAATCCGATGGATTGAGAATTCACAATCTGAAAATATTGCCCGTTGGTTACATCAGAAGCTACGGCATGCTGGACAGAAGATAATGTGGGCAGCTGCTAAAGCATGGGGGCTGCCTGTACAACTATCTGATATCGTTCAAGCATGTCAGGATTGCGATGCTTGCTCAAAGATGAGACCGAGACCGTTGCCTGAAACAACATCCCACATTGCTAGAGGATATAGTCCTCTTCAGAGATGGCAGGTCGACTACATTGGGCCCCTCCCTCGGTCTGAGGGGGCGAGATATGCCCTGACCTGCGTTGACACTGTAAGTGGACTGCTGCAAGCCTATCCTGTACCAAAGGCAAATCAAGCATACACAATTAAGGCACTTACTAAACTGATGTCTGCATACGGGACACCTCAAGTTATCGAGAGTGACCAAGGGACTCACTTCACTGGAGCGATGATACAGCGCTGGGCAGAAGAAAACAACATTGAATGGCGATTCCACCTGCCATATAACCCAACAGGGGCAGGCCTTATTGAACGTTATAATGGTATCCTTAAGGCTGCCCTGAAAACAGACTCTCAGTCCCTGCAGGGGTGGACAAAAAGATTATATGAAACCGTGCGGGACCTGAATGAAAGACCTCGGGATGGCAGACCCAGTGCCCTGAAAATGTTACAAACTGTATGGGCCTCCCCTCTTAGGATCCAAATTACAGGCACCGATAATAAGGTAAAACCGCAGGTTGGTACTGAAAATAATCTTCTGCTCCCTGCCCCTGAGAATTTAGAACCGGGAATCCATAAGATAAATTGGCCTTGGAAGGTGCAGGTAGGACCCAAATGGTGTGGCCTACTTGCACCTTGGGGGAGATTATTGGAGGTGGGAGGTTCAGTCACCCCCTCGGTGATAGGTACATGGCCTACTGACATCGTGGTCAATACTCCGGCCTTTATTGCTAAAGGAACACCTATTATGTCCCTATGGCAGATCAAGACTCCTCCTCTGGTGCCAGATATAGTTATACAGCCACAGATATCTGGCCAGAGGGTATGGTATCGGAGGCCGGGACATAATCCAGTACAAGCAGAAGTATTGACCCAAGATAAGAATACGGCCTGTATCTTGCCCTGGAGGGCGCATCTTCCCCTCCTAGTACCCTTGAAACATCTATATTACTCCCCTTAAGATTGATTCTAAGCCTCTAGGACCATTACTCTGGACTGATGAAACGCAGACGGACCTGCACTTCAAGATGATTCGTCTCCGGTAACATCTATCAAGCACTGGCCCATGGAAGATCATAAACACCCATCCAATCATCATCATTTGAATAATATCAGCATCTAATGCAACGGGAGATTGTATCAGCGTCGTGATTGGGTCTCTGTAATAAGGGGAACTCACCTAATCATTGGTTCACGTTGTGAAGGGGTGGAGTGTATGGGAGATCACAATGTGAACCACTGATTGATCAGCTGAGGCAAGTGTGGGGTCAGCTGTGGGAGCACAGGTGAAAGTTATGTAGCTGTGCTCCCTGGAGGGGTGGAGTTCGACTCCACCTCCTCTGAGACCTCATTTAAGGGCTGACCCTCACTGAGGCAGCATCTCTTGGAGATGGCTCACCAGGGAGGATCGCCTCAGCTCTGGTGAGTTCCCTTTTCCTTATATCTTCTGTATTTCTACCATTTTGCTTGTAATTGCTATCCTTGTTAATACCAGCATAGTTATTGCCAATACAGTCTGGATGGAATGAAGGGCATGAAATACTGATGTGCTCATCAAACGCTGCTTGTTAGCTTAGAGACAAGGTGTTGAATTGGTTTGTTCATGTATTGCAAACAGGTTACTTAGCTGCCTTCATTTTAGCTTCAGAAGAACATGTGCAGAATACAGAATTGATTAAAAGAAATAAGAACTGTCTGCATAGAACTTACTCTTTCCTTACACAGGAGAATCAAGCGCACGTTTGTATGTGAGTACCTCCAGAGGTGAAACTTGATCCCCCAGATGTAATGAGCAGAGACATTACAATCAGTTCTAACTGTATCTTAATGCTGTGCTGAATAAGCCTGAGTCAGGATGTAAACCACTTTCTCTTTTTATCTTCAGATGAAGCCATTAATTTTGTCAGCAAGTCCAAAACGACTCCAGAAATATCAGTCAGTCCTTCTGAAGACCTGGAGCTGGTGTGTGAGGTGTCAGCTGCAAGTGGAGCTGTCGTATAGAAGAAAGATCAAACAGAGGTGAAGCAGGACCAGAGGACAACCATCATCTCCCAGGGGACACACCGCAAGCTCATGGTCAAAAATGTGACCCTGAAAGACCAAGGGAGCTACAGCTGTGAAACAAAAGATGACAAAGCAACATTCCAAGTGAAAGTCAGAGGTGAGAAAATGCTTGGAATCCCAGAGATAAAGGAACACTTCATTTTGTGTGTCTTGCATTTGGAGGATCAACTTACAGCCTCTCTGGTGCAAAACATTTTGGCTATAGGACTTTCTTTGTCATCTAGTGTCATAGCAACACTTTTCTACATGTGCTTTTCCATCCAGGAATGAATTACTGCAACAAACCATAGGCAAGGAGGGTAACTTGTGCAGCTCTTGTAGTCATCTGGTGTCTGCAGGGTTACAGTGCAAGAGCACACCAGGCATGCAAGGAGTGAGAAAATGGGAGGTGTTTGAGATCTGGTTACAAAATTTGAATGACACAATGAGTTGGAAAATGCCACTAATCAGACTCATAAATGGCCTGGGTTGCAAAGCCCCACAGTGCTCATCCAGTTCCAACCCCCTTCTTCCTATGTGTAGGGTTGCCAAGCAGCAGCCCAGGCTGCCCAGAACCACATCCAGCCTGGCCTTGAATGCCTGCAGGGATGGAGCATCCACAGTCTCCTTGGGCAACCTGTTCTAGATGGCCATTCCCTTCTGATTTACTGGAAATGTAGAGAGACATCAGAAGAAAAAAAGAGAAGGGAGGAGGTTCAGCAGTGCATGCAGGTGTTCTAAATCTCATGTCCAAATCTGCTATCAGACTGCGAAATGTTTAGATTTATGATATGATATGAAATGATATGCTTATCATTTCCCAAGGCAAAATAGAGGGGAAAGTATTTTCCTGTCTTAATGAGGCATCATGATGGTCCCTGTGAAGGGCAAGTATAATGAAAATGGGGAACTGGAGTAAGCTCTGCAGCAGACTACAGCAAAATGGTGTGACTGTTGTGATGTCCCTGCAGAGAAAGAAGACGTGTTTACAAACAAGGACAAGGTACAAAAGGAGGTGAAGGCTGCACTGACTCAAAATGCCACGCTGAGCTGCGAGGTGGCCCAGGAGAAGATGGAGGTGAAGTGGTACAAGGAGGGGAAACTGATCACCTCGAGCAAGAAGTTCAAGGTGGAGTCAGAGGGCAAACAGTGTCGGCTGGTGGTGAGCCAGGTGGAGAAGAAAGATGCAGGGGAGTACAGCTGCGAGGCTGCTGGCCAGAAACTCACCTTCAAGATTCATGTCACAGGTGAGAGAGAACACATTTTGGCCTTTCATTCTAGAATGTTTTAGAAAACGGTCATTAGTTTGTAAGTTTTCCCTGCTATGCTTAAAATTTTTGGAGCTGAACTTTGGGGTGGTTAATTTCTGATGAGGAAATTGAAGAAATTATTCTAAATACAGTTGTGAGGCAGCTCCATCTTTTAAAATCTTCAGGAATTTCCTTTTGCTGTGGGAATGAGGCCATAGACAAGAAAGTTCTGATTGCACTTCTCCATTCCCACGTGCCTGTACCACTAGAACAACTCTGCAATGCAGCTGCGTCTCAGGAAGTTTCAGAACAGGGGCTTTGTGTCAAGCACTAGGGGGTGTGCTCTATGTAACATGTTTTTGTCTTGGAAGGGCTCATTTAGCATGGGAGAGAATACTACAGGAATGTTTTGTATAAGTTGATATTTTGAAGACATAAGTAAATGGCAGCT
The DNA here is from genome assembly GCF_054131305.1 of Coturnix japonica. Taxonomy (NCBI): domain Eukaryota; kingdom Metazoa; phylum Chordata; class Aves; order Galliformes; family Phasianidae; genus Coturnix; species Coturnix japonica. The sequence continues at coordinate 3,162,146 of NW_028188943.1, read as the reverse complement.
AGGGGACGAAAGACTCATGATAGTCATACAAGAAGCATCACAGAAGCCTTTTGTTGGAAGGGACCTTGAGGATCATCCAGTTCCAATCTCTGTCCTGGAGAGGAACACATTCCTTGAGACTAGGTTGCTCTAACACCCATCCAGCCTGGACTTGAACATTTTCAGGGATGGGGCATCCATAAATTGCACAACTTCTCTCCACATCATTCTCTTGGGGCATCAGACTGGGAGAACTGATTCATTTTTGTGACTCCTTCCCCAAAACCTGCTCTTCTTTCAAGAGGCCAAACTAATGTATCTCTCTCTTTTCAGAGCCAGAATTTGTATTTACAAACAAGGAGAACTTACAGAAGGTGGTGAAGGCTGCAACAACAGAAAATGCCACGCTGAGCTGCGAGGTGGCCCAGGAGAAGATGGAGGTCAAGTGATAAAAGGAGGGGAAACTGATCACCTCGAGCAAGAAGTTCAGGGTGGAGTCAGAGGGCAAACAGTGTCGGCTGGTGGTGAGCCAGGTGGAGAAGAAAGATGCAGGGGAGTACAGCTGCGAGGCTGCTGGCCAGAAACTCACCTTCAAGATTCATGTTACAGGTAAGACAGGTGTTGTCTGAAATACAGCAGAGAACAGTAAAGTAAAATCTAGTTTCTATTATACAGTGATCCAGTTGCAGTAGTCTGTGCTGAGGTTTTTTCCCTAGACTTGATTGCCTGGGTTTGTAGCAAGTATTTGGTTTTAGTATGGCACAAAGACCTGTTTCAGTCTGTCTGTAGAATAATAATTACTGATATATGTACAATGGAAGCAATATTCAAGATATTATTCAAATCTCTCCTGTGCCTGAGATCCCAAACTGTAATTCTTGTTCACCGAAACATTTGACTAAGATAAGTATGTGCAGTGAGGCTGGAGTGCATGTTCTACGTGCAGCCTTTCGTGGCAGGAGAAGCAGGAACTTCTCCTAGTAGTACGCTGCCTTTTTACTATGCCTTTATGTTGGAGGCTGCATCTGGATAGATGAGTCTGCTACTCACAGTAAGAGACCTGGTAGAGCTGACTATTCCCAGAGCTCAAAGTAAGATAGATATCTGCAAATCACACACAAAGAATAAAGGACTGCGTTGGTGAGCATATTTCCTTTGTGCCTTTGACAGTCACAGTTGTGGCAATGGTAGAGGCCATGAGGAGTCTGTTCAGGAAGCCAGGAGTACTGTTCTGGGTCATGAAAAGGCAGCCAGTGGTTTGACTATCGCATGTTTATGTGTTTTGATGTTTCACAGTGGGTCTTAAGCAAAAGGAACTCAGGTTTTGGTTGCCTGCAGGACAGATGTTCTTTTGGGTTCAATATGTTTGCATAGTGACTTGCAACCATGGGACTGGTGTTCAAGGACCCTCTTGGTTCCTTCAGTTCCTAGGTTCTTTCTTGCCTAGATTTGACACTTTGTTTCAACAGAAGAGCTGATATTCTCTAGTGAAGGCTATTAGTTTGGGCACAAGCGGTAACCTAAACCTGTTCCAACCTGTACATACAAACCAGCAAGTTGGTCTCATTTCAGTCCTTCTGTTTTTCTTTTCTTCCCTCAGAGCCAAAACCTGTGTTTATAAACCAGGAGCAGGTGCAGAAAGAGGTGAGTGCTGCCCTGGCAGCAAGTGCCTCCCTCAGCTGTGAAGTAGCACAGGATCCAACTGGAGTAAAATGGTTCAAGGATGGAAGACTGCTTGCCTCCTCCAGAAAGTTCAGAATGGAATCTGTGGGCAAAACACGGCGTCTGGTTGTGGAGCAGCTGGAGAAGAAAGATGCTGGAGAATACATCTGCGAGGCTGCTGGCCAGAAGATGACCTTCGAGCTGGAAACAACTGGTGAGCATTCAGAAATTCTCAGCCAGGATTTTGTAGCCTTGTTGTGAACTGGGTTTTAGGGTGAAATCTCAGTTTTCTTTGCACCTGACAGTGTGAGAATTTGCTCTGGCCCTTTGTGTACCTCCCCGGTGCTCAGCTGTTCCTTCCCTTACTTGAGGATAACGTCATTTATTCAAGGTGATGTCCAAACGGGCTTGTTAACAGTCCTCTGCAGTGCTTTAAGCTGTCATAGGTCAGCCAGAATTTATGCAAGTTCTATAGCCATTCCTACATGTTGAAAACACTGCACTGTGCTTAAGCTTCAGCATATGTTCCAGTAAGTACAGTTCCATTAATTCTAGGGAATTGGGTGAATTAAGCATAGATCTGAAGGCTGCCTTTGCCCAGTGCAGAGATGGAAGGACTAATGTAGATTTGACTTGATATTTTCCCTTCTAGGATGGGAAGGAGCACCATCAAAGTAAAAAAGTGGGCATTACTTCCCAGGGAAATAAGAGAAGTCTCATTATTCACAGGTGGTGAACTCTCATTTTCTCTCTCAGTCTGCAACCAGGCTGGGTTGCTGTTTCAGTACTGGCTGTTTTATGCAGGAACTCTGCTCCTGAGGTTAATCTAAGTTGTATCCAGGCCCTTCAGAAGGAAAGGGAAATAGCAGCACAGAAATATGGTCTGATTCTGACATAAAGAAGTGCAGACCTGGAGAGTTAAAAAGGATTGTGTGATGTTCAAGGGACTTTGAAGGAAAGATGTCCCCTAGGTAAGATTTGTGGCTGACATTCCCCATACATTGTGGGTACACAAGCTAAGGAGAGACTAGTGATGAGCATGCAGAGAAGCCAATGATTCAGACAGGTTTGTAGTGACACGACATTATAGAGTTCTGTCTAGTTCTCCTTGGCATAGTTTGGAAAATGAAGATGAGGGGATTGGTGGTAACCAATATGGCTTCCTCAAATTCAAGCCATGCCTGACAAACTTGGTGGCCTTTCATGATGGAGTAACAGCATCAGTGGATAATGGGAGAGCAACTGACAACATCTACTTGGACTTGTGCAGAGCATTTGATCTCGTCCTGCATGACATCCTGGTCACCAAACTGGAGAAAAATGGTTTTGATGGATGGACCAATTGCAGGATAGGGAACTGTCTGGATGGTCACACTCAGAGAGCTGCAGTCAATAGCTCAGTGTCCAGGTGGAGGGTGGTGTTGGGACCAGTGTTATTTAACATTTTTGTAGGCAACATGGACAGTGGAATCAAATGAACCCTCAGCAAGTTTGCAGATGACACCAAGCTGAGCAGTGCTGTTGATGTGCTAGAGGGAAGGGATGCTACCCAGAGGGACCTGGACAGGCTGGAGAGGTGGGCCCTTGGCAGCCTCATGAACTTGAGTGTGGCCAAGTACAAGGCCCTGCACCTGGGTCAGGGCAATCCCAAGTACAGGCACAGGCTTAGAGGAGAATGATTTGAGAGAAGCCTTGACCCTGAGGAGGAGAGTTGGTCTGGAGGGAGGTGTCCCTGCCTATAGCAGGAGGACTGGAACTAAATGACCTTAAAGATTCAGTCAGTTCTATTGTTTTTCTACCCTTAATTTTGCTTGAAAGGTTTTAGAATAAATGAGATTCTGGTTTCCATGAAAACTGTTTGCAGGGAGCTCCACTGTAGCTAGTAAGTCTATCTTTAAGTTCAAGGGCAATAATGCATTGACTGTGTTGAAGAGAGAAATGACTCAGGAATGGATGATGGTTTAGAATAAAACATAATCCTACATATTTTCTATGCAAATATGTGTAAGGAAAAGATGCTGCACTCAGTTCTGGAAATACCCTGACAAATATATCTCTAGTGTTTCACAGCTGGAGATATGAAGATTGTTAAACCACTGGAAGATGTGGAAGTGAATGAATATGGGAGTGCATCTTTTGTCTGTGAGATTTCACACGATGAGGTTCAGACCCAGACAAAGATGACAACAAGCTGAAGGCTGATGACAACATCAGAATGCGGCAAGATGGTAGGGTGTAAGGGGATCTTTCTCCTGAGTGGGGGGTGGGTTGGAGATCAAGCATATAAGACATCTGAAATGAAGTGAAGAAGGTTCAGAAGCGAGTTCTCCTTTTGTTTTGGGACTGAGGTTAGGGTGGAACAAGTGACATGGTGGGATGCTTAGTGTGGGAAGTGTGATGCTATCCCACCATCCCACACTGCCAGGAGCAGGTAGGAAATGAGTGCAGTTATTTCCAAAGTGGGGGTGAACAGGGCAGTCAGTTCACCTCTCCAAAGAGGTTTTGTCTGACAATGAGTGTGATCCTTCTGTATCAGGTACTTTGAAGGTGACGGCGGCCACATTTGGTCAGTCCTTGTAGAAGCCATGTTTAGATTACACTTTGGTGGGGATGTGGACGTGGGGGAATGGGTGGTTTCATTGACATGAGAGAACAGGCAGTGATGCTGTGAAACCAGATGTATGATGCTCAGCCTGGCCATGTGCCTCAGAGCTCTTTGCTCAAGGAAGCCAAGTGTAGTTGTGGGTTTGCTCTCAAGAGCACAGTTTGGTAGGGATGAGTTGGTGGTTGGACTAGATGACCTTAGTAGTCTTTTCCAGCCTTAGTGACTCTGTGGTTCTCTGCTTCAGGAAAGAGCTACTCACTGACTTACACACGTGTCCAAGTCAAGGATGCAGCAGAAATAAAATCTGTAGCAGAAAAGGCAGAATCTCGTGAATCTTGTGCCCATCTTACAGTTAAAGGTAATTATGCTTCTGATGACGATTTTGATTAAATTATCTTATGTTATAAACGAGCTAACATCCTTTGCTTTAATGTCAAGGAAGTTAAACACCACTAGGACCTTTCACAGAAATAAAAACTCCTGCCTACATACCTTTCTGCCCACAAAATATCCAGCTTCTCTTTTGCAATTTACTTTTGCTAAGTAAAACAGATTATTTTCTTAGGAGGTTGATTTTCTACGTTTAGACTTCAGATTTGTGTTTGAACGTTGAGGGATAAAAAACATAGCTTGACTTTTTCTTCATTTTCTCTTGCTGTTTGAAAAGAGCACAGGGTTGTTTTTGTTGTTTTTTTTTTAATATATACAATGTTAGGGTATATATATGATGTTAGGTGTGATAAAGAAAAGGGAGACATTTGAGTTAGCACACTACTCAAGAGTTCAGTCCCCAGCTTTGCCACTGTTACCGTTATAAGGGCAAGAACATCCTGGAAAATGAATTTCTCCTAAGTAGAGTCATTACATTTGAGCTACAGAGACCTTTACTAGGAGAAAACTTGTTCTGAGCTAAGTTGCTGTATTTAACCAAAGTAATTATCAATGTCTGTGTTTCATTGAACCTGTATTCCATTTTGTAATGCGAGGAGTTTGATATCGGGATGGGAAGGTCATGCTTTGATTTAGATGTTGGACTGGGAATCAGAAGATCTGGGCTCTCTTCAGGTTGTCAGTCTTATTGTCTGACTTCTTAACATTCCTTTCTTTATATTATTTTTAATGATGTTTTAAGGCATTTTGAGCTGATAGGTGTAGTGTTCATGTGCAGTAATGCTGATGTGAGTAAGTAGGGTGATAATGTAAGGGTTTTTTACATTCCTTCTACATCTTTGCTTTCTCTTGTTCCATCCTTCTTAAAGAGCAATCCATTAATCTAGTAAAGGAGCTGTGTGATGAGGATGTGACTGAGCCTGAAAAAGCCAAGTTTGAATGCGAGATATCCATTCCATCTGTGAAACCTCCCAAGTGGTATTCCTATGTGGGGAAGTCTTACAGGCTGGCAGAAACTTGATTATGCAGCAAGAAGGCACCATCCTCCAGCTTGCCATAGCAAAAACCACCACTGATATGACAAGCATGATTCAGTTCTCAATTGGCAAATCAAAATCCACAGCCAATCTGCTTGTCAGAGGTAACATATCCTGGCTTGGTTTACATCATGAAGATGAAGAATTAATTAACGTACAGTCTTCCTTCACTGCTTTCTTTGAAATATTTTGTGTGTGTCTGGAGGGTCTGCTCCATTTCCAGTTCAAAGTCGTTGGACACTAAATGAGACAGCTGCATCTCAGTAAAAGATCTGTTTGAATAGTTGTGATGTGCTTACTATTCAGATCTACAGAGCTGAGATTTTGTCCTTGGCTATAGCAAAGAAGTCAAATCAGGTGAAATTAATTGTATTTCTGAACTAGACAAGGTTAAGTTTGGTAGCACCTAAATTTGATGCAGTTTGTCATTGATTTCATCTGAAAGAAACTTGCAAGCTTTTGCTTTATCTGCTGTTGTCCCCAGTGTAAGAGTCTCCATTCACATCCTAAATTACTTGTTATATTTTCAACTCACTCTTATTTGAATAAAAGCCTCAACAAATGGGAGCAATTTAATAAGCACAGAACAAGAGCTGGACCTTGCATTTGGTAGATAATATACAGTATTACTTTATAGATATGTAGTCAATGGCATTCCCTATAGACAATCATTTGTTTTATCTTTGGAGTGGTTCAAAAAACCATTGTGAACATGACATTAATTGGAATGGAATACACGCAAGAGACTTTCCTCTTCTTCCAATTGTCCTCATCCTTTCTTCTCTTCCACCCCTGCTTTGCAGATTACCATATAGAAATCACCAGGAAGTTGGAGGACAAGACAGCTTTGGAACGTCATTCTGTCATCCTGTCCTGTGACTTCAGGCCTTCTCCAAAGGTTGTGAAATGGTTCAAGGGCCACACACCCATCGAGCCCTCTGAGAAGTACAAGATCAAGAGGGATAAGCATTCAGCAGAGCTCAAGATTCTGAAGCTGAAGCCAGATGATGCTGATGTGTACAAGTGCAAGGCAGGAATTGCAGAGACTGAGGCCACGCTGACAGCTGAAGGTATGAGCAGGGAGGGTGGTCTCTTCCATGTCCTGTTTCACCTCAGATTTCTCTTCTTGAGGTTGATTTATGCCGTTCTCTACTGCTAACTTTATAAATGTATAATCTTCACTGAGAAGATTACACAAAGATCATCTAGTCCAACTATTCTACCACATCCCAGTATGATTTATAGTAACAGTGGTAACAGTTCACCTTGTTTCCCCACAGCCCGCAATGTAGAAGTAATGAAGCACCTGCAGGATGTGGAAATTGAAGAAGAGAGCTCTGCTGTCTTCTCCTGCGAGCTGTCCCATGATGACGAGGACGTGGAATGGTTCCTGAATGGTTCCTTTACACCAACACTTACAATGACATGAAGAACATTGGCAATTGCTGCACACTGACAATGAAGCAGGTTAAGCCTGAGGATGCTGGCACAGTGACAATGAAGTCAGACAAGGTATCAGAAAGCACACCTGAAGGTGATAGGTGGGTCTGGTCACACCCCTCCTGGATGTAAGAGATGCTAAGGAGCTCCAGTTCATTCTATTGTGCAGCAGTCCTGCTTCTAAAGCTCACCTCTCTAGGGCTCAGATAGCCACCAAAGTCATGATGGGCTTTCTTCCAGTGATTTATGGAATTAAGGATTTATGACTGCAGGGAGAGATCATTCAGTGTGTGTTTTGCCTCTGGGATGACTAATGACCAGGCTGTGAGCAACCTGATCTAGCTGTGAATGTCCCTTTTTATTGCAGGGGAGCTGGGCTAGATGGCCTTTAAGGGTCTCTTCCAATTCTAAGGGTACTGTGATTCTAATCTGCTCTCCCCAGCAATTAAGCTCTTTTACTCTATGCGCTCAGAGTTTGAAGGATTTCCTCTTTCTCCTTTCTTTTGCATTTGGTGGAAGTTTTTTCCCCAGTATAAACATCTGATGTGTGAAATAGAAGATAGATAAAAGGAGTCAATAAAACAGGAAAATCAAAAGTGTTCAGCAGCTTATCCTCTTAATCCTGTGGCCTGCTGTATGAGCTCTGCTCCATGTGAGGGCAATGCCAGCTCTCCAGCTTTAGAAGAGCTGCATCCCAATTACTTCATATGATATCAGTCCCACCCACGGCAATGCAGGCTGTCCCTCCTGTTCCCTGTATTCTCCTACTGATTAGTTCAGAATTCCATAAAGTACATTCAGTCAACAAACATGAAACCACTTTAGGTTCTATATTGGTGTCGTCAGTACTGGTAAAGATTTATTTATCCCTCTTTAAAAATCTGATAGCAACTGGAAATGTCTCAACTTCTGTATCACATTGTTCTGTTTTGCCTTTTTAATTGCAGAGAAGCCTGCTGTCTTCAGTCAGGTCTTTGGGGCTGCAGCTGTCTGGCCTGAATAGCGGTTCACAAGCCATGCACAGAGCAAGCTGCACGGAAAGGGAAAGAACTACCGACTAGAGCAGTGCCATTGAGAACTTTATGTATCATTTAAAAACCAAAAATGCTGATGTACGGTGAGGCTGGTGACCCAGAAATCAGTGTGAACTTTCTATCTCTGACCTTTCTGAGTTAAAAATAGTCCTCCAGAGTTCTAGGCAAAAATTCCCTTATGCTGCATTCTGGGTAGTTGTCACGGTTTAAACAAAAATCTACCTGTGTCCGTGACAGGGGGGCCACAGGCAAGCGAGGTGCTAGAAGGAGCTGAACCTCTGTCCCAACTACTTCAGAAGCAGCCCAAACCCCCTCGTACATGGCTAAGATCTCCTTCTCAGTTGGAGTGTAGCATTCCTCAGACCCTTTATATGCTCGATTCCAAAGTCCCGGGGCTTGGCCTTGGGTTTCTCCTAAAGCTCTTTGCCACAAACTCCAAGTGGGACCTTTCTCTCCAGCAGCAGTGTAGAGGATGTTCTTTACATCCTGTCCTGTCTGTACTGGCCCCAAGGCCACGGCACGGGCTATCTCTTGTTTTCTCTGCTCAAAAGCCTGCTGCTGCTCAGGACCCCATGAGAAATTATTCTTCTTCCGTGTTACCTGATAGAGGGGGCTCACTATGTGGCTGTAGTTTGGGACATGCATTCTCCAAAAGCCCACTACTCCCAGAAAAGATTGGGTCTCTGTCTTGTTGGTGGGAGGAGACATAGCAGTGATTTTGTCAATCACATCTGCTGGGATGTGTCGATGCCCATCTTGCCATTTTACACCTAAGAACTGGATTTCCTGGGCAGACCCCTTCACCTTGCTGTGCTTAATGGCGAAACCAGCTTGCAAAAGAATTTGGATTATCTGTTTTCTTTTCTTGAAAATCTCTGCTGCTGTATGGCCCCACATGACAATATCATCAATATACTGCAAGTGTTCGGGAGCAGTAAAATTATTCATGCTTTATATGATGTTATGATGTGGAATACTGATAGCAAAATTATTAAACCATGACACCCTGGTATTTTTCTTTTTTTTTTCTTAAATATTTTCCTTTTTTTTTTCTTAAATATTTTCCTTTTTTTTTTCTTAAATATTTTCCTTTTTACTATTTAAATGTTATGGGCACATCTTATAGAAACACAAGGCTGTTTACAAAGAAGTGCATGCTGTGTTGCTGTATGATGAGCAAGATACATCTATTCTTCATCTAGCAGGAATAGTTGCTGAGCCTTAAGAACAGTTTCAGAAAGCTTTGGGAATTTGGGCGTTTTCCTTGTTCCTGCAACACAAAATGAAAATTTACGCTGTATACAAAGAAAAGGGGAGTCCGAACTTGTACGTTACATTTGAAGGAGATCAATCTGGGGTAATATTTAAAAAAAAAAAAAAAAAAAAAAAAAAAAAGGGGGCGTGGTCATCAAATACTATAAAATATATTAGCTGTTACTAGAATGCCACTTATCTTCCCCCCATACGAATCACTGTCATGTTGTATGTGAATTTGTGAGGTGGGTTTTGAAGCTGAAATTAAAAACTTCTTGTATGGCTGTCTTCATAGTGGCTATCCAGACTATCTGTAGAAATAACAGCTATTATGTAGTCAGCTATTCACCAGTTTTAACTGATTATAAATTACGTTTCAGGGTGGAGAACATAGCATAGTGCCTGACACCTGTGTTGATCCTGAGGGCATTCTTGATTCTGTGCATTATGATGTCATGGATATTAAAGAGCAAGCTGAGGCAGCACATAGTTCCATTGTATCCCTGGGGGACCCGAAGGAAGATATTGGCTGGTTTGAAAAGCAGCTGGAGAAAACTAACTTTGAACTGATGGAGACCAAAGAAGAGCTAACAGAGAAAAACACCAAACTACTTAAAACTGAAGAAGAGCTGATGCAGAAGAACAAAGGTGAGTTATGCGATGTGAAAGGTAGAAGACAGAAATAGTTCATTAATCTAAAATAGAAATAACCAGTTTGAGTAGGAATTAGAGGAGATGTTCTACCTTTGGAACCATAGCCTGTAGATAAGTGATAGTTTGTTCCTTGTGTATATTCAGGTTCAGCAATTCCACAGTTTTTGGTTATTTCTTTTCTTTTTTCCCCCCTCTCCTTTAAACTGCAACTAGCAGCTTTACGCTTTCGTAAGTATGGGGTTAAATGTCTATATCTTGATTTTTACTTTTATATTGTAATCTCTACTCTTCTTTATGTCTTGTTGATGCAATGTTTTCGTTCCAAGAAATATAGAAAACTTTTGAATCACTCCCAATAAGTGAAGACCACATGCAAATTAATTAATCTGTTCAAAAGCTACCTAAACATTAGAATATCTGGAAAAATTGATTACTTAATAAACTATCTATTGGCTACTTATGTAATACAACCTTTTCTGTGTGTTACAGACTTTGAAATGCAGATGATTAAATTGGATGAGTCTGTTGAGCAACTTAAAGAAGCAACTGAGGTATCTTTATCAAGAAGATGTTGTGTAAAATTGTTTTAATACCAACTTGTGGTAGCTTAAAATGCTATTCCAGAAGGCTCCATTAATAGATTTCTTACTGAGCTTAGCTTAACTGAATTTGCCTTTAATGCACTGTGTAATTCAGCTACTTAACACTACATTAGAAACTGATGACTGAATTTTTTTTATTTTTTATTTCCAAGAAAATGAATGCACAAAATGAAAGGATTCGAGAGCTAATGGACATCGTGGTGCAAAAAGATGACATTATTACAGAGCTACAAGACTTAAAATCTCATTTAGAAGAAAAAGTAAAAGATTATGTGAGTTTTACACATCTCCGTATCCTTATACAAAAAAAGGAAAACACTAATTCTATGCTTGTAATCAACACATTTTTGGAAAACTGATTTTCTGTATGTAGCTGGTACTCGCTTGAAATTGTAAACAATTCAAATTTATCTGAAGGTAGTTGTTGTTAACACAAACAACAAAAGTATCAGTGTGTTCCACTAACTCCTGCCTCACACTCCTACATCAGAGGAAGAGCAACAGTAAAAGTATGTTGAGTAGAGTTGGAAGTACGAGTATGAATGGTCAGGATATCTCCACGTTCTATGCAGTCCATAAAACTTTATCCTGACTAATGTACTGCGAGCTACTGAATATGTGAAGACTAGCTTGATTAAGTATGTGTGCATACCACTTCTGGTGGTTTTTGTTCATTTTTTGATGTTTGGTAGCCTGAAGTAGCTCTGAAAACATTTATAGTTAATTCTGTCACTCAGATCTCTAACCTTGTAAGCTTAGCAACTTGACCCTTCTTAGTCTTTGACTGTCTGCATCACTGCAACTTAGTATTTCCATGGTATTAAAGCTGACTGTGATGAGTAGTCATGTCCTCGCCTATTACTTCTTCCAAGAACAAGGCTCCAACTCTATCTGTGAGATTGTGTGGCCTGAACACTTCTGAAGCTTTTCTTTTCATAAGCTACTAAAGATGAATAATCAGTCCTTGGCAGTGCCAGCATGGCTTAACAATCGTCATCTTGTAAGTAAGGAAGCTTCACTTGTGGTCAAGGACACAATCTAAAATATGCGTGACAGAGCTGACTAAGCTTTAAGGTTGGATTATATCTGTCACGATGAAAGTGATTTTAGCAGCTTAGCAGAAGTGTGATGTGATGAACTTGTATGAGAGCTGACCATTTGCTCTTTGACCATGTTTGTAATTTTGTTGACTTCTTGGAAACAGGAAATTCTTTGATAAACTGGTAAACTCTTGATTGTGTGCAAGTCTTTTACTTTGTAACCTGCTAGGCTCTTGCTTTCCCTTGTATACTCTACCGAGTATTGCACTTGTCATTATCTGAAGGTGTACTTGTTCTGTCTGCTATTGAGATTTGTAACTGATGTCTATAGAGTCACCGGGTAAATATTTTAGCTCTATGGTTTTGTGTAAATATTTGCCTACAGAAGATTACTGAGACTTAAGTGCTCCTTTTGTTAAGCTTCAATGTAACTGATCTTATATCAATACAGGAAAAGACTACCTACCATTTAACTACCATTAAAGCAGAACCGGCAGAAGAGAACACTAATGAAGGAACTGAAAGCAGCCAATTTTCAGTGCTTTCAGTTAAAGCACTGAAACAAGAGAAAACTGAGTTGGAAGTGGGAAGAAAGCGCAGTACTGATGAAGATAAGCCTACTGTGGAAGAGCCACCTCCAAAGAAAGGTACAGTTTCTTCCATCGTTGAACAGGGTGTCTTCCAAAACAATAAATTGCTTCCTATTCCGGATAGGAAGCAAAAGGCTGTGAAGCACGTTACCTTATGGTATAAGGAGAAAAGCCACTGTGTTAAACTGTAAATAGAAGTAACTGTTATGTAAATATCCCTTTTTCAGAAGGTCCTATGCTGTTCATTTTTGAATGCTTAAGAATAAAAGTTTTTTGCACTATTTTTTTCCTTTTTGCTTTTTCCTCATCTGTTGATGCACTTGCAGATTTGGTAATAGTTTTAAAGCAGTTTCTTTAGGATTGTTTCAACTGCTGTTGCTGATCTTCTGAGTAGCATCAGCTGCTCAAGTGCTTTTTTTTGTTTGTTTGTTTTGTTTATCCTGAAGCAACTATCAAAATTGTTGACGACATGCTAATTGCTCGCTCATGGGCAATATTTGAGCAAAATGGTTTGGATAAGCTCTGATGCATTTAACTTCACTTCTGGGCACAGCTGAGCATCAGTGTTCCTAGAATTACGGAAGGCATATACAATGTAGAAGGGAAAATCTAAAACTTAGCTGTAGTCCCTTCCTTTCTTGTATTCCTCTTGCAAAATATGTGCAAGGGAGAAAGTCAAGGCCTTCTTTGGATGAGATGCTGTTCTTGGATAATTTGTCCCTGCTGCCTTTATTTGGCATAAATATTGAATCCTAATGTGACCACTGAATGGCATCACATATAAGCATCTTACCAGAGACTGAGGGAGGGATGTGGACTCCTCCATACTCCAAATAGTAGTGGGTTTGTTCTAATCATATGACCAAAGCTCTCGTTTAAAAATTAATGACAGCAATGCTCCACATAGGAATTAAAATGGGTAGCTGATAGTCACAATGTCAGCATGAAGTTTTCTGTTTAGAAGTACTGAGTATTCAATCATGTTAAAATTTTCTTCTATTTGTGAGTATTAATAGCATCCAATTTCAAAAACCGCTTAATATATATTCTTTAGCTATGTTAAATATACACAGTAGAACAATGAGCACAGGTATGTTGTGCTGGTTCTTTTGTAGAATTAGTTATATAATTATCACGAGCAAAAGTGTTTTAGGAGATGCTAGGTTATCTCAGCTTCAAGTTCAGGGTATTTACACCATTCTCTGTGCTTTTAGGTCTTGTTTCCTATGCTCTGTAATAATGCTTTTTCCCTACTTCCTGTGTAAGGAGCTTCTAGACTGAACATTACACATCTTCTCCCTAGTCTTATTTATCTTGCTTTAGTGCTTGCTTGTTGTTTTCAGCATAAAGTGTTTAGATTACTTATAAATCATATTCCCCTCACTAGTGTTGCTGGGAGCAGCAGTCAAAACCCAAAACCTGGTTTGGGGTGGAATATGCCACTGCTGTTTCTTCAGTATGACTTTTAAATCAGTTGAGGGCTGTATATAAAACTCCTTAGATGAGTTAAGAGGCTGTTTCCATGCAGTACATGTGAATCTGTATGTAATGCAGGCTGCACGTGGGTGCTATAAAATTCTGCATTTCTGTAGTTGTAGTAATAAAAGGACTGTACAAGAATCACCATGGAATATATTGTTGTGGTGACCCAATCCCTAGTAAGTCTTGACTTATATTTATTTTTCTAATACTTAAAGTATGCATATTATGGAATGGACATAACTGGATTCTAAAGCAATGATGAAATACAGCAGAAGTCGCTTTTGATAGAAAGAAAATGCATGTGATTTTAACTAATTGCTCACCAGTTAAAGAAAAAAAACAGCCCCAAGCTAACAGAATATTTATGGAAACTTGAATCTGCAAATTTGTACAACTTTATGAGTGAACTTTATATGCAAAAGAGTAAGTGTGGACAGAAGTAGGAATCCTCATATTTTGTTTAGCAATCAACTGAATAAGAGAGACAGATACCAACACTTAAGTGATCAACTTGTCCAGGGTTTTATCTTTCTTTTGAAAGTAAGAGGACTGTGAGTTGGAATGAAATTTCTTAGAGAACTTTTTATCTACCATTTAGATGTAGATGGAGTGATTCCTGGCTGCCTTATAGGGATTGCTGAAGCAGGGAAGATAGAAAGAATATAGCTGTGAATTATCTATCTCGTTCCCATGTTTCTTAAATCTAATTAGATTTTCTACTGGTGTGGAGTGGAAGGTTTGAGTAGTGCCATGGTAAAAGTGTTCTTCCAGACTGAAAACCTTTTGCTGTTAATTCTGTATAGAAATCTGAGGCACCTGATTACGTGTTCAGAGGACTTGAATTCCTTCACTAGTATCAAATACTATGTGATGTGAGGGCATGGCTTGCATATTACGACAGTTTTTCACTTAGAAGTTGTTACTTGGTGTTGTGAACTGCTGTGTAATAATGATTTTAATCAATCTGAGCTACATTCCTTTTCCCTTTTTTTTTGTTTGTTTGTTTGTTTGTTTGTTTTACAGTAGTTGTAAATGAGAGAAAGAAAAAGAACACTGTAGAGCAAAAGAAAATTGAACACATGAAACAAAAGTGCTCCACGTACCGAAAGGAAGTACTAGCACTGAGGGAAAGAGCTGAAATCTTGGAACATCATTTAACTGTGCTTGAAGAACAATGCAGAAGAGAAAAAAATAAAAAAGAAGATTTCAGTAAGCAGGTAACAAGCCTGCGTATTGAGCTTTCTTTTTCTGAAGAAACAGCTGATGTCCTCCGTGAACAAATTCTGCAGGGTCAAGCTGACTATCGGGAAATTGCTTCTGAACTGGATGAACAGAAATCTATAAATATGACACTAGAAGACAAAAATGCCCAACTAACTAACAACATAGAAGTTGCCAAAGAATATATAATTGATAAAGTGTCACAAGTAAAAAACATGCGGACCAAATTAGATGAATTATACAAATGTCACTTAGAGTTTCACGCCATCGGTACTGACTTTGTCAGTGTAAAGGATTCCTCAGACTGTGAAAAAGATGAGCCAGGGACATCTCAAATTAGTTCTGCATGCATTCAGTCACAGACTTCTTCCATCTCAGATCTTGTGCAGGACCTCTCCTTTAACTATAGTCTTGAAAGGATTTGGGAAGTATGCAGAAGTATTGTTGATGTTTCCTCACAAAAAAGTCAGCACATCACAGCACTGCTTCAAGACAATGAAAACCTAAAGGTGGGACTGAATAATGCTGAAAATCATAATCATCGACTTGTAATGAAGCTATGTGAGATTACACCTCACACTAGTCAGGAAGATGATCTTGTGAATCAGTTACATGAGCAAATAGAAAAGAAAACTCAGGACTTTGAAGAAAAGACTGCAGAAGATCAGAGAGTGATTGCACAATTTCAGGAGGAAGTTGCCAACTGTGAGGTAAAAATAAGAGAGCTTGAATATCGCCTGGAGGCTTCCAAGACAATGGAAGACAATGTGTCAAAACTCAATGAATTACTTAAAGAAAAAGAATCTATTATTGTTAATCTGGAGACAGTTACAGCAACTCTGCAGGAGAAGTCTGCAAATGCAGACAAAAAGTTTGAAGAGTTAAGTAGCAAAGAAGCAAATCTGATTCAAGAAGTTATGCAGCTGAAAAACAGCTTGGAGCAAATGAAACATTCTCTTCGGGAAAAGGAAAAGAGTGAAATGGAGAAAGTGCAACGTATAGAATCGTAAGTAACCACTGAGTTAACTTAGAGCCCTTTGAGAATGAACTAGAGTTAAAAATAGTTAATGGGAACATCCCTTCGACTTAATGCATCTGCATGCTTATCAATGGCCAAACTACTACTTTAGGATGCTTTGGTATGCTACTTGAGTTCCAAGGGAAAACAGAAGTGTGCAAGGAAATAAAGAATAATATGGGGATTTCTGGTGGTTTTGTTGTACATCCCTCAGAATAGCATCTGAATAATTTATTGCTTCAGCATCTGATTATGAGAAGCAAGCTGAAATTCAAAAGTAATTGTTTAAATCTTGTCACTGGTCTAGATAGATTTAAGAGTCTATTTACAAATAGAAACCAACAGGCAGGGCATGGATGAAGCTGTAATTGCTGTTTCCATGAGACGTGTAACAGTAATGTTCTTTGTGTCTTTATTTTTAACATAAGGCTAGAAAATATTCTTTCTGAGAGTTCTGCCCTTGTACTGAATTTGAAAAAAGATTTGCAGAGGAAAGAAGAAGAGTATGCAGATCTAAAAGACAAACATTCTGATGCCGAGAAACAAATTCAGCAAGTACAAAGCGAGGTTTGTAGTCAACTGAGATATTTTTTTCTGTAAGATTATGCTTGGCTTTCTGCTGTTAAAACTTCTCAAACTTTAACTATGAAGCTGGAAATTTCACACTAGTGTGGCTAGCAGCAAATCTTAGGTAAAGTTGCCATTGAAGCTCTAGAGGGAACCAGAAGTTAAAACATGGTTTCGCATAGATAATGAACAGAGGAAAGTAAAGTTGGTTGGTAGTCTGGAATAAGGTTTGTGAAGAGAATAGCTAATCTGCCTCTGGAGGGGACTTGTTATTATCTCTACGTTACTGGTGACTTGCCATTGGTATCCGTGGTAACTCCAAAGCCTAAAACCTAAGTATTGTGAAAAAACGCTGATAACTGGGAAGAAGAATGCTATTTACTTGAAGAGAAATAGACTAATTTCCAGAGGCTCTTTAATATAAGCATGTATATTTTTTTTCTTCAATTTCAGCTTCAGTGATGTTAATAGTTAAAATTTAATTATTAAACAAGTAGATATTTTAAAACCCATTTTGCAGGATCTTAGTCTGAAAGTTTATTGGGTGTGCTTGGGGTGGAAAATTGAAGCTTAAAAATGAATTCATGTCTTCCTTGGTAACCTTGCACTTGCTGTCGTTTTCCTACTCAGCACTTGTTTGTGAGTTCCTCTTTATTTAACAAAGAAGTATTTGGCCAGGTTGGATTACAGAAGTCTTTTAATGAACAGTGAGCTGTGCTTACATTACAGGTGTCCACGATGCGTTCTGTGGAGGAATCCCTCAGGAACAGGATGGATGAACTTGAAAGGATTAATAACCAGTTTAAGGATGAGCTGGATTATAAAGACTATACTATCCAACAACTTAAACAGGTATTTTTCTTGCTCTTAATTTTTATTAAATGAATGATGCAGGTTTTCCAAGCAACAGGAAAAAGGTCAAAAAAAAAAAAAAAATTGGAGCAAAATGAAAGTGGCCAACTGAAATTAGCGGTAGACCATGAAAGATATTCAAATAATTAGTCACTACAGAGCACTGGCAGATTGCTTTAAATACAATAATCTGCATAGTAAATACATATGTAATACATGCATGTAACCTGATCTTGTTGAGTGACATCACGATATGTTAATTGAAATGTCTTACCATAAACTCTTTCTATCAGCTTGAGTCCTTATTTATGCTAGATGAAAAACTTATTAATTCTAGGCTGTCTTAAAGATTCTGCTTGTTTCTACTGTGTATGCTTTTCTTTCAACATGAAATATAGGAGCTGGAGGAAAAGGACCATAATCTTCAAAAGTGGCGTGAGGAGAGAGATCAGTTAGTTGAAGCTTTGGAAAAACAGCTCAAAACTTTGGCTTCTAATGCCATACAAAAAGAGACAGAAATAGCAGAACTGAGACAATCTGCCTTAAAGGATTCAAGCAAGGTCAGCTCTCCTTTCCTCCTACCTGATTAGCTACCCATAAATTCTGTAAGACTCCTGTACCTGCTCTTTGTATTCTGGGTGTGGTTCTGTTCTTGAACACTGTCGTATTGACATCATGTGCAACTAACCAAAAAAAGCACCAGCTTTTATTTTTGTTCTTCAGAAACAGAATTTCTGTTAATTACTAAAATTTCAAATTTTTCAGTAGTTCAGATAAGCAGATGTCAGTTTGATGCTTATGATCCTACAATCAGACTGGACATATGTAGCTTTTTCTGATAATTCACAGCATTTCCGGATCCCAAGCTAGGCTCAATACTCAGACAGTAGTTCTGTCTCAGGTTTCTTACTTTCTTTGCTTTCTCTGAGGTAGTATCTACAATGGCATGAAAAGACAGAAGGGGACGTGGAGAGAGATTAAGGGAAGCATCAAAAAGCAGAGGGGGGATGATCTCTGGAAGTTGCATTTCTTATTTCAACATCCAGCTTTTAATCAGGATAGCCAATCTAAGCCGTAGCATAGAATTTCAGAAGCTAAACAGAAGACTAAATGAGTTGTGCTCTTTTGAGAATGTTTGGATTCACTTTCTCTGAGAAGAAAGATGTTCTCATAGCAAAACTTCCCCTACAACTGCCGACTTTCTCACAGTACCGAGGATTTGGGAACAAATAAAAGCTCGGGTTATTATATCTTAAGGGAGATGAAGGCTGAAGCACATAAGTAAAATAGAAGAATCAAAATATATTGTATTACAACTTCCCAGGCAATTCTGTGACTACTGCACTTGTAACAGTGACCGTACAAATCTGTGAAATGTTACTGTTCTTGAATAGTTAAGTGTTCTAGCCTGCAATTCTAAAACTGATGCTACTAAGTAATTGCAATACTGCTTGTGTGTGTTAATTCCTTTTGCCAATCCCACAACTCAGCAGTTTTTACTGTTTATTAGGATAATGCAACTGTGATAGAAGAGTTAAGAAAAGAACTGGCTGACAAAGATGACTTTATAAAGGAATTAAAACAACACATTAACCACAGTAGCCCTCAGTGTTTGCCAGAAATACCTTTACTTGAAGAAAGACAAAGTAGAAGGAATGACTCTGTAAATGAAAAGGTATGATTATATTTATAGAAAGTCAGTACTTAACATCTTGTTAACCCCTTTTTTTCTTCTGTTTTCCTAGGAGATACTGGAGCTGGAATCATTGTTCTTGGCATATAGTCCTTTAACTACATATTCAGTGATGAGTACTTGTTGGTTCTTTTTGTCTTCCACTCAAACATGAGCTCTCATCTTCTCAAAAATATTTTATTTACTAGAACACCATCTCTCTGTGTACATTATGGAACTTTTCCATGCAGTTTTCCATGCAGTTTTCCATGTATTCGTATGTGGATGCTGAAGATTAGGCAGAGGTTTAGCCTTTGGTGTTCTAACATAGCAGCTGTGCGCGTGCAGAGTATGGGGGGAATGGATGACAAAATGACCAGCGTTACAGATTTTGTACCTAAATAATGTCTCGCTTTCTCTCTTTTGGAGGCAGAATACTGCCTGAGACTGTTAGTGAGACCCAGTAGGGTGTATCTGAAGATCACACAATGAATAGATGTTACTACCTTCTCATACTTGTGCTGTGTTTCAGCTTACGTGTTCATGTGGCGTCTGAGCTTGAGGTTTTACACTGTAACTTTAGAAAACTCGAGATATTTTGGAGGTCTAATGCATAGCCTAATCTTTACTCCTTTTAAATATTTACAGCCTAGGAAACAACAAAGCAAAACTAAAACTGGAGAAAGTATTCCATTAAGATGCAAAGCTGAAGACAATTATTTGTCACGTCGATGTACTAGGAGCCTCACTTCATTAAATGAATCTGAGGTTAGTATGAAACTTCAGATCTGAAAATGTTGTGATTGTATTGCTTTTGATAAGGAATGAGTAGGAAAAGATCTCATGTTCTCTAAACCATTCTCATTTAAGCATTAAATCAATGCTATTTCTACCTCAGTAAAGTAGTTGAAGAATTTAATCAATTCTGCTTTAATGAACAAAACTAATAGCCAATCTCAGTGATAATGGTTTAAGAGAAGGGAATTTCTCTTAACTCCATTGTGTTTTTTCTTTGAAACCTGTAGACATAAATCAGCGTTTTAGACATCATGAGATGTCTAATACTGATATCTTAATGTCCTGTTTTTATAATTGAATGCTTATTTATTATTTGATTTACAGTGGAATAGTTACCACTAGCAAATACTTCCCTACTATTAGCAAAGGTGTTTAAAGTGTTCACTTTTGTGACATCAATTTTTCTTTCCAAAAGAATCATGGCTGAAACTTGTCTTATTTTCCCAGGATTTTGTGAAAAGTGAGAACACGAAAAATACAAAATCTGTCATGGCTTTTAATTCTCCCTCTGCAAGTGATGAGAAAATGGTTGGTTTTTGTTCTAGTTTTGAAGCTAGCTTGGGACTTCCTGTAATTGTGTGGTCACACGAAAGAAGCAGTGTCTTATCCTTATGTGTATACCTGAATGGGAATCTTACATGCTTATGAGCTCTTCCTATTAAATTCCATAAGCTAACCAAAGGGCAAGTCAGTCTGTCCCCAGAGCGTGTAATGGCTGTACTGTGTAATGATTTGGAGGGAAGGATATTGCACACTGAGTAGTTGGGAAGAGAAGCTTTAGTGTATTATCGTGTGCTTTTGTAAGTGAAGCCCTTGTATTAAACTAAGGTTCATATCATTAATATGCATGGCAGTTATTAAAAACAGATGTTCACATGTGATAGCAGTATCCTTGGCATGGTCAGAGTATGAGTAGTAGATTTTTCCCATCTGTTGTCTTCTGTTTTGTATGTTTGTTTATTTTATGTAATTAGAACAGCTTATGTAAGAAACAACTCCACAGCTTGGGAGCTACTTTTAAAGAAACTACTGCCTTATTAAGAAACTTTAAGAAACGTATGCCTTGAAATAGCTGAGATTTTGACAACTCCCTAAAGGGTATAAAATTGTCTACATTACTTGCCGTTGTGGTATCATCAGCATAATGAACAGAGGTGTCAGTAGTAAAGCTCAAAATGTCAACTTAAAATAACGTTGAACTAAAATGAAGTTTAAACAATGCTCTTGTTTCACATGTTCACATCTCTGTTGAACAGAAATCCGGAAAAGACTACTTCCTGAGAAAGCGAGTACATGCTTCAAGACTGACTAAAAAGAAGGATGAAACACTGCAAAAAGTTGGAGACTTTATTCAAAGCTCTCCTTCTATTATACACTCTAAAGGTTGGTGTAGAATAAGTTTTATTCCATGTTTTCTAGACATTGTAGAATGGCTTGTTTCTGCTGTAGGCTATTAATGTATGTGTTCTTAGACTTGTCTGCCATGTTAAGTTGTCCTTTGATTTATGAAGTAAATGCATTTATTCGTCTCTTCAGAGATTCATTATTACATTTGTGAAAACCTACAAGTATACAGACAAAGTTGGTTCTGTTTTGTGCTTCTGTCAGCACGAAAGTTAGGCCTGTTGTTTAACTCCTGCTGAAGTTTCTGACTTCCAGCGACTTCTGAGCCATGATTGTCTTTCATACTCCATTTTAATGCATGCTTTAAGCTGCCATACCTGAACCTATAAACAGGTTCAGCTATAGAAGCAATAAAGAATCTCGATGAACAAATACAATTTCTGAGTATTTTCACTTAAATTTTACGTGTCATTTATAAACCAAGTTTGTTACGAAGCTTTTTTTGCATTCATTGATTTAAAGACTCACAAAACCAGTAAGTTGATTGGTTTATGTATCAAAACAAATTTCTTCTAGCCAAGAAGCTGATGTCAGCAGTAAGTTCTCCTAAATCAAATGAACCTGAAAGTCTCAAAGAAGGAGAGACCAAGCCAAAACGATGCAAAAGGAAGCTGTATTCCACTGTCGTTTCTGGCCCTCTAGATATACCTGCTTCTTCGGTAAGCGATTATACTGTAGTCTTGGCTTAAAATAAACTACTAAGGAGTCCAAACAGACTGGAGGTTTCATCTATTTGCAGGAGGAGGTTGAAAGTACTGAGGTATTTCTTTATTCTACCAAGTCATTCTTGTTGGTCTTCCTGCTGTTCTGTTTTAGTTTGTCCTCAAAGATCTCTGTGTTTGGCTGGCTTACAGTTTACTAAGTAGGTGATGTAGCAATCACGGAGATGTCTTCTAATTTGGAATCATAGATAATTTCAGTGTGTCGGAGTGGGATTATTCTACTACACGCTTTTCTAGAGCACAACTTAGACAGCTTTTTAGGTATGCTTAAACTATGATCTCCTGTCTAAGCCAACTTGCAAAGGATCTGATGTGCCAGTTTCATGACTCTGTCGGCAGCTATTGTGCTAAGAACATTCTTGCTCTGTTGGAACTGCATCTTTTAATTATATTAGAGTCCTTTTTCTGTTCAGCATAGTGATCATTTGCCCATACTGTAATATCCTTCTGAATTCTTTGACGATTTGACGAATGATAGGGGCAGAAACCAAAATGTTATTTTTTTTGTTAGAGGATGAAGAAGATGAGACAATTTCTTCTCTCACTGTAGTTCTGAGAACATGGAACTGAACCGAGAACTGAAATTCTGGGCAAGTCATAGCTACAGGGATTGAGGCTAAAAATGTTTTCTGAAAGCTTCATGTTTCACAAAACAAGTATTATAATACTCTTTTGAAAACAAGTATTTCAAAATGAAAGCTGCCTTCAGGCTTTCCTCAGATGTGTGTGCTTTTTTAAGATAAACAGGATTTTGTACATTCTCCATATTTGTTCCTTGTGATTAAGCTGCATTAAAATGATCTCGGTATCCCATAGTTTTCTGAATAAAATATAATAAGCAAATGCCATTCTGAAATCCATTTAGGGGAAGAAATATGTTTGCGTGGGTCAGGAAGAGCTTGTCAGTCTTGTGCGAAAAGATGAGTAACTTTTGAAATGTTTTCTTCAGGAATCTGAGGAACAAAAGAAGGAAAGTGATCATCTGATCATCAAGCGACGGCTGAGATCCAGAACAGCTAAAAAACCTTGAAGAAGCGTGTTTGTTCCCCCTTTCTCAGGACATACTTTTATCGTATTTTTAAAACTGGTTGTTAATAAACAGTAACAGTTACTCCGTTGTGTTCTTAAATTTGTATATAGGTGTTTGTTGCAGAACGGCGGGAGAAAAGCAGACGACCACACCTGTCATTGACATATGATCAGCGAATCTCATTTATTCCTTGGCTGCGTGTACCTTTATAATACGGATAATTGCAAAAGTGGAGCTCATCATTGGTTCCCAATTACATACCATCCCCGAGTATCTTAACAGCTTGTTGTTATCAACTGAAAGCTACTCCCTTGCTGAGTTCCCAGAACCATGGCTAGTTTCTCACCATCCCAGAGCATCTTGTTATTCTTACTGCCCTTGCAGGTGGCATGACTGTTAGATTAACTGCACCGTGTTTACGACCCTTCTCAGCTAACTAACTGTAAAAAACCACTCTCTACACATGATAAGCATCATTTCTGTCCATGATTAGAAATTAGGTCGTAGTAATTGATTTAATTGCTCTGCTATTCTTACGGGATCCCCAGTTAAGGAATCAATTTCCTCCTTGAATCTCCTGACTTCTCTGCTAGTAAAAATGGCAGCTTAGCATGCCCTATTTTCCTTTGACCTAAGGAGACTTCCCTAAGAGGATAATGTGAAGTATTTGTAAGGTTAGTTTTAGAGAAAGGAGAACTCTCCAGGTCCTGTTTACACTGTTCCAGTTCCCTCGGTAATTGAGAGTGCATCCTCCCTCTGGGGCCCTGCATGGGATCAGCAGCTCAGCCATCCCCCTTCTCTGGAGGGGTTGCTGCTGCTTGCATTGCTCTAGAAATTGTGGGAGTTGAGGGGGGAAGGGAGGGAATGTATCTAAGGGATCCCATTTATGATCTTTCTGCTTTTTTTTTCTTTTGAACTTTGACTCCTTGTGAGGAACTGTTACTTCTTGCACCCATTCAGTGTCATAAGCCAATTCTTTTTCAGAGAAAGGAGTATTACTGTTTACATATAAATTCAAAGTCTGACAAGCCCAATCTTTGTCAGACCCCTATTTTGGTCAAAATAATGATTTTCCCTTTAGTGGCTCTCTAGGCTTTTTGTATACAGTATTTAAACATCTTTTTCATTGTCCCCAGTTTTGGAATTATTTTTCCAGTTCTGAAGCTTCTCCCCAAGGGGCTTATCTTCAGGCACAATTCTGGGGATGCTTTTCCCTTGTACTTGGCAGCTCCTATTCCCCTTATCTCCAGAATGATGCTGCGAACTGCTCAGCTCACACAATTCTTGGATTTAGGGCCCATTCCCTCTGGAGTACCTCGCTCTGATTCTCGGATTATTAGGGGTGTGCTGCTGGCACTTCATCAAGTGCACAGGGTACCATACAGCAACAGCGCGCTCCCAGACTCACCTGAGTCCCAAGACTCACCTGAGACTCAAGAGACCCCCCAAAGCAAGAATTAAATTCCCTTGCCTCTGTCTGTGCACAAAATTACCGAGACAGCAGGAGTCAACACCTGTGCCTTAGCTTTCATAGAGCCCATCCTTTATGTAACAGTTTCCTATCAGCCATCCCAAGAAGTCACCTCACCACCCAGGCAGGACCGCTGAAATCAGTGGGGTGCACCTCTCCTGTCCAGGAACCCCAAAGAGGCGATAATAATCCCAGGCCAGCAATTGTAGTATTGATATGATGATTTTATTCAAAGTCTTTGTTAAACAAAGAGGGAAGGAAGGGAGGGGTGCTCTGGGGGGGGAATGGGAGGGGTGGAGGAGGGTTGATGTCAGACTGTGAAATCAATTTTTTTAATCTTAATTCTGCTTCAGAAACAACATCTGATTCCCACGCTCTCTGCTTGGTATTTTGTCTTTTGATGCAAACACGTAAGCCCCATTGGTGCCTGGTTCAGCAGTTCAGCTTCCTTTGCACCCTTTGCCTGGTTGTAGGGAAGGTGGCAGGCTCTGATTCAATGAGGGTGTTGTATGGACACAGTATTTATCGCCATGTATCCAAAGGTGCAACAGTTTCTGGAAACCCAGGTGGGATCCTATAGGTGATGGTTCTCTCGCCACCAAGCATCCAGTTGCCAGCAGTGGGTGAGTTCACTGGGACTTTGGGGATGGGAGGTGCCAACTAGCAAGCCTTCAATATCTGCTACTAAAATCAGGCTTGGAAGCACGTTACACGTGGGAAATACACTTGGTGCAGGAAAGGGGATTTCCTTAGCCATCAAAAAAAGATGAAACTGCAGATCTATCAACAAAAATGTAAGCACGTGACACTCGACTTGGCGGGTCTGTGGGAAGGTCAGCTTCTCCGTGTTTGTATTTCAGCCATCATCCTCCACACTGGAGAGGATTTATCCGCTTGGCTTGCTTAATTGCAGCATGTTTCACACGCGTGGATAACCTGTGCATATTGCGTCACTACCCCTGTGGCCTGAGGTGTTGCACCAGGCTGGAAATAATGCCTTCTTGGGGTTGTTGAAGCTCTGCAAAAGTTTGCCAAGCAAAGTTGTGGATGCTCCATCCCTGGAGGTGTTCAAGGCCAGGCTGGATGGAGCTCTGGGCAGCAAGACTCTGTGGGTGGCATCTCTGCCCGAGGCAGTGGGGCTGGGGTTCTGAGTTCTTCACTGTCCCTTGCAAGCCAAGCCATTCTATGATTCTGCATTTCTATGATGTAAGCACCAGCCCCACACAGCCCTGGTGCAGTGCATCACAAGAGCAGCAGCCTGCGGGGAGCCACCACCCGGAATCACAGAGATGTGAGGTCACAATGCCCCATCCTATGACTGTGCTGAGCTGCGTCATGAGATCACAAGGCCTGGCTGCAGGCTTGGCTCAGTGCGACACTCACTGTGGCTGCAGCGGTGGTGTTGGAAGCGTGGTGCAAGTGTGGGGGCGGCCATGGACCCTGCCCGCCTTGTCCTCTTCCTCCTATTGGTGGCCATGAGTTTTCAGGAGAGCTGTGCTGCTCCGTGGCGAGCACGGGGAGCAGGTGAGTGGGTAGAGATGGGACCCAAACTGAGCAGCGCTGGGAGCAAGAAGTCAGGCTGTGTCCCCACGGCCCTGTAGTACACTTGCCTGGGGCCTGCCTTCCATGGGGGTGTTGCTGGGTAGGGGGTGATGGGCAGCACTGCAGGAGCCGGGCAAGAGCCCGTGGCTGCGCTGCTCCCCAGGGCTGGCTCCAGCCATGCCAGGCTGTAGCTCTGCTAATTGCTGGCTGCAGCACAGCCTTCGTCCTGGGAGATGCCCGGGGAGAGTTCAGAAGAGGCGTGCTGGGCGTGCATGAGCATTTCTGCTTCAGGCTCATGGCACTCCCCAGTTTCCAAGCCAGAGCCCCAGTCCACAGCCCAGGGGAAGAGACAGGTGTGCTTTCCTCCAGTGCCTCAGTGTGACCTTGCTGTCCATCAGAGGCCTCCCAGTAAGAAAGCCCTGGGGGGCTGCATCTTCTTCCATGTAATCTGTGAGAGATGTGGCACGTGGCCCGGAGAGAGCACTGCATACGCTGCCAGGTGCCAGCCTACGGGTCATCCCGTCCACCCTGCAACTTTGGAAATCATGACCTGAGTTATTCTCCCATGCCCCACATCCAGTTACTGAGGGAGAAGGAGATCACACCATATAGTGTATATAAGTGGGAACTTATCTCATCTGTTCTTGATTCTAGATGATGAGCTTCGTGCTCCCTTTCCGGATGCTCCTTTGGATCCGGACTTCATGCCTGTGCCTGGGGGACAACCCAGGGGTAAGTTGTGAGTGTCTGTTTCCTTGAAGGCTGAAACGTTCATGCTCTCATGGTTTACCTGGGTGCAATTTTACTGGAGATCCTCTCCAGGTCTTCCAAGCCTGTTTGTGCCCGGAAGGGTTTGCACAGATGAGCCATGAGTATTTTTTCTCTCGGAGAGCTGCCACGTTTCAGTGGGAAGGTTACCGCTGCCCCTCTGCAGCTGAGGGAGCCCAGACCTTTGTATTTGGGCTGTGGCATTCCCCAACCACCGCCAGACCCTACAGGTCACTCAGGGAAAAGGAGGCCCCCACATGTGCCGGAAGCTCTCCTCACCTGTGTCTGATCACACTTGTGTCTGCAGGCCCTGTCCCCTGTACGCTCTGCTACTCAGTTGATGCTGTAGTGTGTGACTAAAACTTTTCATGGGTCTTTGGTTGCAGAAGTGCCCCCAGTGTGGGCCTTGCCTGGTCATCGGTTTCCTCCTGTGCTGGAGCCCAGCTGGAATCCCAGCAGTGAGTACTCTGTCTTCACTGACTTGGCTGACTCGCCACTGATCTTCAGATCTTCATGCACATGATATTTAACTTCATACATTCTGTTAAGGTCCGGAAAGAGAAGAGGATGAATCCAAGCAAGGAAAATACTCTCAGGGCTCATCCCGTCTCCTGAAGCGACTGCTGAAGGAAATGGAGAAGGCAGAGCGTGGTGGGTATACTTCAGTCTGTTCACTGTGGGACCTGGGAAGCTGAGGTGTGATATACAGGTGTGGGCAGGCTGTAGCCTGCACAGCAGGAAGGGATGGGTCAGAGCCGTGCTGCAGCCGTGTTCCGTGTATCACCTTGCAGGTGCTGTCAAGCACCAGAGCTGGTCTGCTGCCAGATGGTCTGCATCCAGCCAAGACCCAGAGGCAGCTGCTCCCCCAGCACAACCATTACTTGTCAGAGCTGCTTTGTGCAGTCGTTGGCACCCAGATGGCAGCAAGTGGCAAAGTGGCAAGCGCTGTGCTTCTGTTCATCCAAAGCCCTCCGTGCAGCTGAGCAAGTTCAAGGCAGGAGGAGCATCCCGAGCAGGGTTGGCTGCCTTTGCTAATGCTGGAAATGAGGTGGAGATGCTAATTCTGAAGGCTTGGACTGTGTGTTAGAGCTTGGATTTCAGCCTGCAGCTACCTGGCTGTGACGGGCTGGTGACAGCACAGTATGTGAGGGCCTTGCACAGGAGCTGATTTCTCAAGAGGTGTGAGGGAGTCAGCATTGTCCAATAGCTGGGAGGGCCCAAATGCCCTTGGGTAACAGAGGGGCTCACAGTGTACTTGGGGGGGGGGGGCTGGACTTTACCTGAGTTCGTGATTGGAGAAGCTCAGTTTTTTATGAGGGCACGTGACATCCCAATCCTACTGCCCTGCTTTCTTTCTAAAGGAACGGACCAACAAAGTGAGAGGGATGCACTCCAGGAAGGCGGATATCCCACACTGCCAGTCCCGGATGCACTGCAGGAAGGCGGATATCCCATACTGCCAGTCCCGGACAGAGGAATGCAGGCAGCACCAACCGGCATGCCAGGTAATTTCTGTCCCATGATCATACGGTGTCACGAACCAGAGTCACTGCGTTCCTGCAGGCTCTTGCTGCCAGCTCTTGCACACCAGGTCAGCAGCCAGACCTGAGCGTGTGAGCATAGAGCACATGTAAAAGAAGCAGGAGTGTTTCTCCCCTGGGCTGGCTCTGGCTGTGCCCTGTGCTGGCTGAAGCCTGACCTTCAGCCTGGGGGGCGTCCCACAGGGGGAGCTCAGGACACGCATGCCAGGAAAAGCGTGAGGGATTCTGCTCTGTAGCTCTCCCCACGGACCAAGCCCAGACCCCAGAGTACAGCCCCAGCTCTCGGCCCAGAGGAGGACACGGGTAGTGCCTGTGCAGCCTCTCCGTACCCAACGAGAGGTGGAAGCAATCCTTCTTGTCCTCCGGTGCTTCGGCACCAGAGACGGAGGCACCCACTGACAAAATGACCTCTTGGGTCCATGAAGCACACTGAGAGATTATCTGTAATGCAGCTGAAGGTAACGTGGGACATTGTCTCATTTCTTCCAGGGATGAACACAGGCAAAAGCACAGAGGCTGCTGCTCACACATCTGTGCGGAAGCGCCACATTCCGGTGACAGTCTCAGCGATGCTGCTGCCTGCGCTGGTGCTGGCCGTTGGTGTTGTGATATGGGTGCTCAAAGACTACCTGTGAGTTGGCCTTTCCCCAGAACACCTTATTGCTGCATTTGGCAATGAAGCATTTGTGGTGCCAGGATCCTGGACGGCCAAATCAGCCGCTGGCAGTACACTGCCAGGACTTAGGTTGCAAAGTCTTTCAAGTTTCCCCTTATTTCCTGTCACTGAGTAGTGCTTTCTGAAACTCATTCTCACAGAGCACGCAAGAGGGAAAAGAGAGCAGCAGAAGCAGCAGATGGAGCTGGGGAAGGAAACGAGACAGACTCTGACCCAGTCAAACAAGAATCTCCGTAATAGCTCCAGTCCGTTCCATTCTGCCATTGAAGAGGCCCGAAGTCTTCAAGGTCATCTGGAAGACCTGGAGCTTGAACTGAAAGCCATGAAAGAGATCCTTGGGAACAGTCCTGAGTGCTGCCTTCTGTCAGAGGACGGCCCTGAATGTGAGAGCAGAGCTTTTGTCCTTCATCCTGCATACTCCAGGACAGGTATCACCAGCAGTTTGAAGATTCTTAGCTCGACACAGCTACATTCCTGTTGAGGGTCCTCATGAGGACCCAGAAAACGAGCTTCCTCTGACTGCTGGACAAAACGTAATGTCTTTGGAGATGTGGGTGAGAAAGGCTGGTTTCAGGGAGAGCTGACAGATGGCACAAGAGGACTGGTCCCTTCCAATTTGATTGCGGAGCTTTCAGATGATGAACTGGATACACCTGGAGATCCTGTCAGAATTCCTGCATTGCTCCATCTGCAAGACTACCATTGCTCCACTCTATGGAACAACTCAGTGTTGAGCAGAATGTGGTTGAGCTCCTTCGGGAACTCTCTGAGGCGACTGACAGCGGAACTGCAGAGCTTTATTGTATATTAAAAACAACCAAACAACTGTCCCCTCCCTCTCCCTTCCCCTCGCACCCCCCCCACCCTCCCCCCCCAAAAAAAAAAAAAAAAAAAAGGCAAAAAAAAACCCCAAAAACCCTAAAAAAACAACAAAAAACAACCCACCCCCAATAAAACAAAAAACCAAAACCAATTAAAATCTCAACGCTATTCTTTTTCTGGGATACACTGAGGTGGTGCTTCTTCTAGCTTAGACTTTGCAATGAGTTTGTGTCACGGAGTTCTCTCTAGAGCTCACTCGGTGACAGTGGGAACAAACCCAGGGAGAGAAGGAACAAAGAACCTCCCCTCTCTAACAGCGCGGTGCAGCGCGGTCGAGAGGGGAAGGGAAGGGAGATTGTGAATGGGTCTAGGAGGGAAAAAATGAAAAAAAACCAACGATCTGAGAATGAACAGCAGTTTAACGAACCCAGTGACACTAAACAACAACGATGTTGCAGAACGGCGGGAGAAAAGCAGACGACCACACCTGTCATTGACATGATCAGCGAATCTCGTTTATTCCTTGGCTGCGTGTACCTTTATAATACGGATAATCAGCTCATACATATTGCAAAAGTGGAGCTCATCATTGGTTCCCAATTACATACCATCCCCGAGTATCTTAACAGCTTGTTGTTATCATCCTGAAAGCTACTCCCTTGCTGAGTTCCCAGAACCATGGCTAGTTTCTAACCATCACAGGGCATCCTGATGTTCTCACCGTCCTTGCAGGTGTTATGGCTGCTTGATTAACCGCACCGTGTTTACGACCCTTCTCAGCTAACTAGCTGTAAAAAACACTCTCTACAGGACCCCACAGATTACCTTCAGAATCCAACAGTTAGTTCTGTATCCTTTCTGAGTGCATAACAACCTGAGCAAATGAATTGAATGACATGGCTTTTTAGTCTGGTACAAACTCTGCTGTACACTGGAACTTGGTCCATTTGTAAGCAGGACTTTGTCCATCTCTGCAGGACAGCAGAAAACCCTTTGTGCTAATCATGATGCCAAGAAGCAGAATGCGGCAAATGGCAGATGATCCAACTGCTTCAGGTGTTCATTGCCTTAAAACTGTGAATAGTTTTGGACTGAGAGTTTGTAAGCAGAACGGAGCTCTTAAAGCTGTCAGAGATTATTTCTGCACTGTTCAATTCTATCTGCCTAACATACACAGGATCTCAGAACTGCGTTGCTTGAACTGGTGGAACTTGTTGAAGTGAACTGGGATGAGAAAGTTTTAGAACTTAGAGTGCTGTAAAAAATGGATAATCTCATGAGTATTAAGGTACAGGCTTGCTATTTCTGCACTGAATTTGTTTTTATTTTACATGGCTGTGATCTGAAAGTTGCTTGAAATGCAGGCACCTAGGCACTGTTGTGTAACTGAATTTCACACGTGATAGGTCCTGAAATATCCTGGAATCTAAAACTCTGACTTGTTTTAAGTCTGCTGCTTGAGTCTAATCAGGGTCATAGTGTCTGTGTGCAGTGTTTCTTTCCCTGTAATGCTCCACATCATTTCATTTTGGGAATATTGAAGGAAATGGACTATGTGCCATAACTGTTGTTAGAACAAAGTATGTCTGGTGTGATCTTATGCATAGGTTCTGTAACTGCTCTTCACAGTTCAGGTGTTTGACCTTCCTTTTGGTGAAGTGATGAAATACTGCTGGTTTCTATTTGTGCTTCTAGGCACCTTGAAGCTCTTAGGAATAGAACAATTGTCTCCATTTCTTTTCAGTGATATCAGTAACAGCTCGAGTGCTGCTGCCCACTAGGTAGACCCAAAGAAGCAGATTACAGTGAAACAACACACGAGCTGGACCTGCATGAGGATCACTTGCAAGACAGTGGCTCTGTTGCTTGAAGCCTATTTGCTTCTTCCTGCCGCCACTCTATTACCAAGTATCAACAGCCTCTTTCATGATTCAACTTGCAAACGTTTGACACTAACCCTTGTGTTTCTATGCCTTCCTAGGTGATTCGAGCCCTTGTCAACCCCAAAGATCCAAACCAAGTAGTGATGTGCAGTGTGTTTCCATCAATGGAGAGTTCTTATTAAGCATGAATCGCTGCAATTCGGATGACAGCTTTCCACATGGTAACAGTGATGGACACAAGGGGCTCATCCACGTTCATGCTCTCATATCTCCTGGCTCTGCTGAAGATGCTGACCTGAGCCTGCCAGACACAGCAGTCACCTGCCTGGATTGTGACCCAGCGCCTTTGCAGTGCTGCCCATCCCAAGCACAGCCCGAGTGCCCCAGCAGCAGCACCACCATGCAGGAGCAGGTCAGCATCAGTGAGGTGAAGCTGAGCATCTTAGATGGGGACTTAGAGTCAGGCTGCCAGTCCCAGGCACCAGGCAGCAGCACCAGCTCTGAGCCACTCTCATCTTGACAAGAGGAGTCCCATCTTCACCCTTGACCTCTCAAGCCCTCCTGTCTTTTATTGAATAAAGTCACTCATGCTCAATCATCACCTTGACTGCATTCCGAGTCTTCATTCACAGGAATTGCAATGAATGCAACAAACAGCAAGGCAGCTCAGCTTGCAACACTCTGGCTGTGGGGTTTGTGCAGGAAGAGCTCTGGGTTCCCATTTTGCCTGGCTTTGGGATGTCTGCAGCAAGATCTCTACCATTTTGTATGGGAGCAAATAATCTCTAGCATCCAGGCTGCTGCTCATGATAATCCCAGTCTTCCTGGCTGTTGCTTTGTGATACTTTTCAAAGCCTTTTGATACTCTTTGATGCCTTGGCTGCTCCCTAACACCTCTGTCCTCCTGCCATGTTGACTCACGTCTCCCACTTTTAAGCTGGCTTTGCAGATCATCTCCAGCCCTGTCATCATCACGCTGCAGCAGGAGGTGCTCACCTGGCCCAGTGTCTGGCAGTGCTGCTTGTTCTGCAGATGAGCAGCTGCCTCCTCATCTCTTCAGCTACAGTAGTTTTTCTCAGGGCAGTTAGATGCAGTCATGCTCCTGTTGATTTGGTGTGTTAAATCCATGCTGCATGGCAGCAGTCAGTGCAATACAAAGGTGTTCTGTGTGCCACAGCATTTCTCCAGGGGCTGCCAAAGGTAGAAACACAACACAGCACCATCCTTCTGACAGTAATGTCTGTGAGTGTTAGACATGTGAGCACTGCATCATCCCCAGCGTGTCAGTGCTTTTCCACACCAACCTGACTCTCACACTCTGCACTGAATGTAACTATGCTCTTGTGGAGATAAATGCTTTCTGTCACATCCTCCATCCCTGCAACCATTTGCCGGTAGGCAGCTCTTGCAGAAGAATCAAGCAGCAGAACCTTTTGCTCACCCTACAGCATGCAAATGCTATGAAAGCAGAAATAACCTGGCATGCTCTGGGTCTGCAAGGCTGCACAGATGGGAGAGGTAGATTGTGGTTTTGCAGTGGAAGTTTCCAGTATTTTCAGTACATAGTGTAGGCCCTAACTGAATGTATAACCCTCTTGTAAAACAGCTGTATAAGTAGTTTTTCCACCAAGAAAGTTGCTGAACAGAGTTAAGTTCAGACTGGGGGCATTCTGACATGGGGAGAGTTGAGACAAGCACAAGATAAATACACAGGGTGGGTAGAGCCCAGCACAGGACAGAATGAATGTACTGACTTTTGGAAACATCGCCCTTCTCTGTCCGCAGAAAAGTACAAGGAAGACCTAAAAACAAGAGGTTGGTAATTGACCTTATATGGAAATGAATCTTAGCAACAGTCTCGAGGAGTCTGTGAGCCTGTGATGCTCAACCAATGAGAGCCATGAGAGCATCACCTGCATTGGGTTTAGGGCACAGAACAGAATTGATTTCACTGACTGGTGTGCAGTTTCTCTCTTGCCAACAGGGGATGTGCGCGCAGTATTGCAATAATGAATAAGCACTGCTGCTATCGCTGCCATCTTTGCCTAACTAGAAATCTTTGACTTTGAGAGTTTCTCACATAAGGGGAGAGGGTAAGAAAGTAAAGAGGCACAGAAAACTAAGGGAAACTGCTCTTCTTTATCTTATCTATAAAAATTGATACAATTGATGCTGTCGTGCATTTATTTATTTATTTTTATTTTTTTGCCAATGTCAGATTGTTTTAAAATATCCACACACCAAAATCTGACTACCAAGCAAATTTAATGAAAATGAAATGAAGGTGAGTTAGCGGAAAGCACAAGGCCATATTATATTAGGCTCTAGCAAATTTACAGGCAGTCACTGCACGAAGAGGTAGATCTGAGTTGCACATTATATGATTTCCACAAAGATTAATGAAATCTGAAGCTTTCAATATATTTTTTTAATTCTTTTTTCATTTCATTTTTTAAACACCTGACCCAGACCCGAACCCTCACAGGAGCTGTAAAGATAACAGCACTAACCCGCAATGTAACTCTAATCCTAACCCTTACCCTGATTCTAAAATCGTCCCTAACTCCAAATGTAACAACAAAAATGATGCTAGAAGTTTGTAGCAAAAGGAACCTTAACCCTGATCATAATCCTAAAAACAATCATTAAGGTAACAATAATCTTTACCTTAAGAGTAATATTAATCAGAGCCCAGATGATGCCTGCATCCAATCAGAAGCATGCTTTGTATTATTTAAGAGTTGTATTTTTTCCAATGAACTCTCTCTATTATCACGTTTATAAAGTAACAGAGTCTGTTCTTTTTCTCCTGACACTGTGCCTTACTCCTGACATCCCCTGAAAATGACCCAGATAGGGCACCATCAAAGTAATGCTAATAGTAATGTCAATCCTAAGGGTATCTCTAGCCTCAGTGTTAATGGGACGCTAACAACAATCCCAACAGCCTTAAACATTCTGGTGGTGTGAAAGAGGTGCTGCCTTGCACATGCTGGGCAGTCCCATTGCCTGTTAAATGCAGGCGGCAGCGTAGAAACATGATGCCCATGGTCAGAATGCCCTGTGGCAGATCCTGGCACCGGAGAACTGACCGGAGAACCATGAGAGAACTGACAACAAATCACTCGACATCAGAACCGACCCAGTGGTTATTTACAAGCCTTGGGTGACCCAGACAGGATCTCAGAGTGGTGAATGTAGGTACAGAAGTTGTTACTACTCTGTTTTCTTCTAAAAGCTGCTCAGCTGCTTTGCGTTTCAGACCATCCCTGGCTTCACCGTGTGCATCTGTCCAATTGATACCAGGTGTTTTTTCATCTCAGAAGTTGGGGGGGGGGGGGGAGAGGGGAAACAGACATCAATTCAATTACTCATTTATTTATTGACAGACATTCATGTTTGCTACGTTTGGAGAAGTTTTTATTTGTTTGCTGTGGTTTGATTTTTTCTTTTTTTCTTTTATTTTTTCCCCTTCCCTCCTCTTCCATCTTTGTGTTCTTCCCCTATAATCAAAAGAACGGATCCCCAGGGTCTGTCCCGCAGACGTTCTTTCCGTGGTCTCTGCTGCCACCTGCTGGCCAATACACGGAACTGCCACTGTTGGGCGTTTGGTGCCGCAGGAAGCACAACGCAGATCTGAGTTCTGACCGGTCTACGCAGCAAATCCGCCAATCTTTATTGTGATAAGCCCTCCACATGGCATTGCGCATGCACTCGAACACGCAACAGGCATAGATTTCTCCTAACTCCTTGAGGAGCAGGCAAGCAGAACAACTGAGCGCACCACTGCTTGTGATTGGGCCACCCCCATCATAGAGATGTGTGTTAGATCTTTTACCCACCCCTAGACTGGCCTTGTTGTTTAACGATAACCTCTGAAATCTGAGTTACTGGTTCTACCACCTGTAGTGTAGAATAGGTAGCCAATAAATGCTCTTCAACTGTGATGTATCTTTATTCTGCTCCATGCCAAACCTGTGACCAAAACCTCATAGGGGTTCACAAAGAACTCTGGCTCTGCCAGAGCCCCCATCCAGACCCTTCTTGAGTTACATTCACATCTAGTTTGGCTGAAAAGGTTGGACTATAAATACTCAGTGCTTGGGCCTGTTTAACAGATATTTTTTCCTGATTATGCTGTCCATTGATCTTTTTAAACTGAACTCCTGCTCTAATCTGGTCTTTAAACATTTGTTGTCTCAAGACCCTAATGGGTCCAGACTGGATTACCTTAGGGGCTGGACGCCTAAGTCATGGCAGCAGATGGTTCTCTGACCTTTTCACCACCACTCAGAGCCTGCATCCGGCCGTAGGCACTCTTGTCTCCCCATCAATTGGGCAGCCTGTTGTATTACAGCACCTGAGGGCCACTGGGGGGTTCAGTATGGATAACATAGACCCATACTGATGTAAAGGTGATGGCTGTAGGATGAGATCCCTCGTTCCTGATGAAAAATTTATTGACTGGGCTCTCAAAATCATCTTCATAGATTGCCTCTTTCATGCCGAATTCTCTAATATAATTTTGTTAGTCCTCCATAGAGGACCACAGGCTGATATTTAATGGTATGTCATTCTTATTTGGCCATGTTATATGACACACAGCCATAAGTCATTCACTGATCAAATGGCTATCCTCATTATGTTGGACAGAGCATACAGTCTTTGCCTGAGGGCAGGGTGAGTAGTAATGGATGTCAGTTTTGAAATTTCCAGTCCGTTCACCACAGCGCTTTCTGCCTCCATGTCCCATAACCAGAGCAGCTATGCTGGCATGCTCTCTTGGTTTCTGTCTAAACCACCGTACTATATCCATCAGTTCAGCTGCTGTATTATGGGCAGCAGGGTTTGGGGGGTTGGACACTGGTCAGGGCACTCCCACCAACCTATCCTGCATTTATCTATTTATTCTTTTCATTTTTGGGTTACAATCAGTCAGATCTCAAATAGATCTAGTCCAAATGGAACCTCAAAATCTGACCTTTTAGTGCCTTCATTTACAGAGTCCATTTTATACAGATTCCCTTGTACAGGGTCCCCATGGTCTTCCAGAGAGATGTTACTGATCTTCCATAGGAGAACGATTGAATTAGGTTTTTTCCCCATCAAAACTGCCACCTGTCTTTCCAGTTTTTCAACACTGTCATTCAATAGCTGATTTGCATCAGCCTGAGCCTCTTCAGTTATGTTCAGACAGTTCAAGGCCATCAGCAGTGGCCATGCCACCATGAACGCAGCTAACTGTCATTCTCAAGTTGTAAGTATGTCTTTGCTAAGACCATGGAAATACTCAGTCAGGTGGGCCAGGGACTCATGGACCCTCCCTCCGTCCCACACAGGGCCCCATTTTTCAGTGACAGAAGCAATGCTGCACTTTGAGGATCCTAGGAATCCCAGGACATGCCCTGACTAAAGGTCATTCAAAGGGGTCGTCTTTCCCCATCCAAACCACCCCATGATATTCACAGAATCACAGAATTGTAGGGGTTGAAAGGGACCTCCAGAGACCACTGAGTCCAGTCTCCCCGCCAAAGCAGGTTCCCTACACCATGTTGCACAGCTCAGCATCCAGGCAGGTCTTGAATATCTCCAGAGCAGGAGATTCCACAACCACCCTGGGCAGCCTGTTCCAGTGCTCTGTCACTCTCACCATAAAGAAGTTATTGCACACATTAGTGCAGAACTTCCTATGGTCCAGTTTCTGTCTGTTTCCCCTTGTCCCATCTCCACACACTGCTAAAAAGAGTCTGGCCTCACCACTTTGCCCCCCACACCTCAAATATTTATAGACCTGGATCAGGTCCCCTCTCAGCCTTCTTTTCTCAAGGCTAAACAGACCCAGTTCACTTAGTCTCTCCTCATATGGGAGATGCTCCAGGCCCTTCACCATCTTTGTGGCCCTCCGCTGGACTCTTTCTAAGAGATCCCTGTCTTTTTTGTACTGGGGAGTCCAGAACTGGACACAGTATTCCAGATGAGGCCTCACCAGGGCAGAGTAGAGGGGGAGGATCACCTCCTTCGACCTGCTGGACACGCTCTTTTTAATACACCCCAGTATGCCATTGGCCTTTTTGGCTACAAGGGCACACTGCTGGCTCATGGTTAATCTGTCGTCCACCAGGACGCCCAGGTCCCTCTCAGCAGAGCTCCTCTCCAGCAGCTCATCCCCCAGCCTGTACTGGTGCATGCAATTATTTCTACCCAGGTGCAAGTCTCTACACTTGCTTTTGTTAAACCTCATCTGGTTTCTTACTGCCCAGCTCTCCAGCCTGTCCAGGTCTCGCTGAATGGCAGAACAGCCTTCAGGCGTGTCAGCCAATCCTCCCAACTTTGTGTCATCAGCAAACTTGCTGAGGGTGGTCATTGATGAAGATGTTGAACAAGACTGGACCCAGCACAGACCCCTGGGGGACGCCGCTAGTTACAGCCCTGCAGCCAGACACTGCACCGCCAACGACAACCCTCTGCACTCTGCCAGTCAGCCAATTCTCGACCCACTTCACTGTCCACTCACCTATCCCATACTTCCTCAACTTTGGTATAAGTATGTCATGGGAGACTGTATCAGTTATAGAGGTTATAGAGTTCAATTCCTGTAGTCAATTTGGCGGCCCAGGTGGGACCAGCTCTGTTCGCTGCAGGACCAGCTGAGAGGGAGACACTTTTGGCGCACCCTGAGATTTCTCTGAAGGACTCCCTTCCTCACCTGATCACTGCAGGGACAGACAAGGACCACCCATAGGTGGACCAGGTATGTGTATGGTAAGTGGAGCCCATATGTCTTGAGGAGACATCCTACACAGTTTACAGCCATACGTGCTGCTCCCAGGGAGGTGAGCTCATGGCTTTGGTTGCCAGCTGGGTAGGAAGACTCCTTGGGTGAGTTCCTATGAAAGGGAACTGTATGTCATATGAATGGAAACAAGAACAAATACTCTCTCCCAGGTAGTTGACAATAGGAGGGACCTAGGTTGGTCTCTCCTACGGGTATGGGATATAGTGGATAGCCTGTCAAATGGTAGCCTGGGTTCTCCAAGTTGTAATCATGGGGCTTATAGGTTGTATGTTCAATATTATCATCTGCTTTAAGTGTTTGGTACCGTGTGTCAAGCCGACTCTGGGAAAAACACTAACGTTTGCAACTGGTCGACCAGAGTATGAGTGTTATAAAGATTCCAGCTGGAAAACATTGTCAGCATTGTGTAATATGAATAAACCATGGTTTTTGATCTAAATGTCAGAGTGAGTGTGGTGTGAGTGAGACACAGAACAGCTGCAGGGTGAGTGCCGAGTCCCGACCCGTGTTTCCTTCCTCCTGTGAGGGAAATGGCCAGACACGGACAAAGTGAAAGACTGTGTTGTCTGTCCACTCATATGTACTTTCTGCTTGTATGTAAGAAGACAGGAGTTTGTACTCTGTAGATTAGTAAGATTGTCCTGAGGAGAGGTGTACATTCCACCCGACCAATGAGTGTCAACCCATTTATGTAATACTATGTACTGCTTGCGAGGAAGTGTGTGAGGGAGGTGGTTCAATCAGTGCTGGTTCTATGGCACAGTGTTTTTAACTGAAGAATACAGACTGTATTAAGGGAGTTTATGTGAACTGAAGAACTGTACTGTTTGACAAACTGTTTTGATGGTATAGGAAAGTGTAATTGTTAATGATATATGAAAGTGTACTTGAGGGAATGTGGAAGTTTATCTGAGCATAGAAATAGAGGAAGCATTTACAGAGGAAAAAGGGTTAAAGCAAGTTTACCTGCACTGACATGAGAGCAACACCCTGCACCGCTGCCCTGTGAGCTGAGCAGAGCAGAGCAGAGACACAGTCCCCGTGTATCAGGTAGTGTTATTCTGCTTACCAAAAGAATGAGTTCACTACAGAAGAGGCAAATCTTCCCCTCTGCTGCATTTGTGGCATACTCTGGAGTTCAAGGCATTGCAAAGCTATGGCACATCTACTTTCTTTCAATGATGACACCTTAGTGTGCTCTGGGCTCTCATTTCAATTGCATCTAAAGAAGTCTAGGGTCATGCCAGCTGACAGGAAGCTGGCAAATGTTGTCTCATTGTAAGGTAGAGCAAGAAAGATGACACGGGCAATTATGGACCTGCCAGTCCAAAGCCTGGTAAAATTATGGAGAAAATGATGGTGGGAGTTATGGAAAAACAGCTGAAGGACAATTCTGTCATTGGTCGCAGCCAACACAAGTTTGTGAGGCGAAGGTCCTGTTTAATTTAAGCTCATTTTGTGACACAGTTATCAGTTTAGTTGACCAAGGGAAGCCAGTTGATGTAATCCTTGAGGATTTCAGTGGAGATTTTGATACTGTTTCTCACAACAACCTTCTGGACAGAATATTCTGCATATGGCTAGACAGAAACACAATGTGGTGGGTGAGCAGTTGGCCAGTAGGTCAGTCCCAAAGGATTATAGTCAGTGGGTTCCATCAGGATGGTAGATGGTTATTGTCGGGGTCCCCAGGGTTCCATTTTGGGGCCACTTTCCTTTCATGTTTATGCAGATGACTTGAATGCAGGACTAGAAGACGTTCTGAGCAAGTTTGCTGATGAGACCAGATGAGGAGGTGCTGCTGCCTCCACTGAGGGTGGAGAGGACTTGCAGAGAGATGTGGACAAGTCAGAGAAGTGGGTACCAGTTGGTACTAAGCACCAAGTGCATAAAGTATAAGAAGAACAAGTGCCTGATTGTGCACCTGGGTAGGGGCAACGCTGGACATACACACTGACTGGATATGGGACACTGGAGAGGAGTCTGACTGGAAAGGATTGGGGTGCTGGTCAGCATAACACTGAATGTGAGTCAGCAGTGTGCCAAGGCAGCCTGCTCACATCCTGCGATGAAACATAGGTCTCATATGGGACATGAACCTCACAGCGTCCTTGCACCACACGTAGAGCCTGGGATCTTCTGTCCCCATGTCTTTCATTTAACATCATACAAAATTCCAACCCATTGCCCCAGGAAATGCCCGGAGCCAACATGAGAGACAGGATCTCTCTACCACTGGTCTTGCAATCAGGGCTTGACCTGTCTGCTTTGTAAGGCAAAGGAGAGGTTTTTTAGCATGCCAGTGCCTTTGCCTGCCTGTAGTCATGGCTTCCAGTTATCTTCTCTAACAAGTCCCTTGGGAAGCTTGCTTGTTAATGTTCCTCAGTGGGCCCATTAATACTCCAAGAAACTTCACTGTTACTTCTGACTTTGTCTTGTTGAGCACTTTGTGCAAACTTCTCTCTGCACTGGAGGTTGATCGACTCAGCATCAAATGCGCCCTGGGGCCCATTATAACCTAAAGAATCTCCTGTGTTTTATGCCATCTTGTTATCTTCTTCAGGTTATCAGAACTTGTTCAGCAAAAAGGAGGGATATCTGGAGAGAGTTTAAAGAGAAAGAATCCATTATAAATTTATTGTCTCTTTATTTATAGCTGGGTTTAAAGCAGCACTGTGCAACTGATACCAATCCAGGATGTCCCAATGAGTTCTGTACTGTTACTGTGTTGACAAAGGTCCTTCTCAACCTCCCCACCCAATTTCTGCTCACAATGGACCTATGGGACTTGCATCACTTTTCTTCACATCACTCTTCTCCTCTGCATTCATCCGCTCAGTGTTAAATCTGCTTTGCACCAACTCCCACTGGCTTTCCTCAGAGAACCAGCTGCACGTGGAAAAGGAAAGATTTCTCTTTTTTATCTGGCCAGCAAATGGAAAGAAAGGTGATGCAATTGAATGAACAGTAAAACACAGTGATCAACTGCATGCCATGTTCAAGCTGCATCTATTGAAGTTTGTCTTTCATATGGAATACTTTTAAAATAAATGATTTATACTGAGGTAGGATAGGATAGATTGAATCACAGTGAAGTAGTTGACAACAGAGGCCATCAGACTCTGAGAGATGGAGCAAATTCCAGTAATCTCCCTGGGATAGATCAGCCAGGTAGTTGAGAGGTATCAACTTAAAACTGAACAGGACTTGTGAGTATTTCACACATTGAGACGGGTTAACATATTCTCACTGATTTCTATTTTTGTCTCCAACTCTATTTTACACTTTTACAGACATTAATGAACATCTTTCAGACTTCGTGCCTTAATAAAAAAGAGACAGTGATTGAGAAAAAGTATAAGAAGAAAAAGAAAAAGAATAGATAGGAAGGGATAGATCAAATCACAGTGAAGGAGTTGACAACACATTCCATCAGACTTTGGGGAGATGGAACAAATTCCAGTAATCCCCCTGAAAGTCAGAAATCAGACAGATAATTGGGAGTTATCTGACTGAACAAAGAGCAAGGGATGGAGAAATCTGGAGGGCAGTGGGAGTAGTTTGTGCCCAAATGGCCTGCTGAAAACATGCCCTTAACCATGGCCATTTATTTAGGAGAGCTGAAAAAACTTGGAGGATGAGGCACATCAAATAGGCAGCAGGGAAGAGTAGTGCTGGGCACTGGGCTATAGTCACAGGGCATTGGCACTGGCACCACTGTCTGTGTCTCTGAATCTGAAGGCATTTGTGTCCAGCGAACACAGTTCTGGAAAACATTGTAGTTTCAGTAAAAGAAAAAAAAAGACATCAAATCACCTCAAAGATTCATACATACAACTTAAAATGGAACAAGACTCATGAGAATTTCTCATGTTGAGAAGGGTTAACACATTTTCATTGATTTCCATCTTTGTCTTCAATTATTTGTTTCAGTTTTATTGACATTTATGATCAACTATTAAGCTTACAGCCTCAAAATAAATAAATAAATAAAAAGAGATACATTTGCATTTTGCACATGGCCTGATGCCCCTTTGACCTTCACAGTTCCCACAAGTCCTTCCATGCCGGAGAGTATGAGATCCAGCAGAGCACCTCTCCTCTTTGGTTCCTCCACTGCTTGGTCAAGAAGCTGCCATCTGTGCTTTCCACGGATCTGCTGAATGGCACATAACCTGCTGTGCTGTCCCTGCAACAGATACTGGAGTGCAAAAGGCTGCCAAAGGGGACAATGGCCAGACAACATGAGACTCCCATCTGTCTGCAGAGGGCACCTTCTACTTGCTTTCCTTGATCAGGAAGCCTGAAACAGGCACTGTTCATCTCCTCTGTTTGCCATTTCCATTAGCTCTGACCTGTCTGCTCTTCCATCCCCAGGCAGAGCTCAGTGCACTCTCACAGACGTCAGTCGCCCTTCTTTGTCTCCTTGCCCATCCATCCTAAAGACACGGTATCCCCCTTGTGCTACAGTGCAGTTGTGGAAGCCATTAAACTGTGTCCCCATGGTCCAAACAGGAGCTCAGGCCTGCAGCTCTACCAAGATTTCTAGCTTCTTGTGTGTTGGTGTTTGCATTAGTGCAAACCACAGAAGTAAACATCCTAATTGAAAAGCATCACTGGACATAGCCTGACTGGATAGCTCATCTATGGTATCAGTGTGCAGAAGGTGGCACACAAACATTAGACCGATCGTGGGTCTTGGAGGTGACGTAGCAGCACGGACACACC
This sequence comes from Coturnix japonica, assembly GCF_054131305.1. Lineage (NCBI taxonomy): Eukaryota > Metazoa > Chordata > Aves > Galliformes > Phasianidae > Coturnix > Coturnix japonica. The sequence goes on along the minus strand of NW_028188943.1, from coordinate 3,118,866 downwards.
ATGGGCATGGCTTTGCTGAAGGCCCTGTGCTGCTCTTGCAGCTGCATGTGAATTCACCAGACAGCCGGTGCTATCCCCTCTCTGGCCCTCAGCTGATGCCCAGGAAGGAGCTGTCTGTCTCAGGGACTTACCACACGGTTTACAAGCACTGGCACACATCAGGAGCAGCCCAGGCATGGTGGGCATCACCCAGTGTCTGTGTGTAAGCAGCTATGTCCCTGCTGAAGGGCCGAGGACTCAGAGCAGGAGCTCACATGCAGGCAACTCCTTGTGCACTTCTGAACTGAACCAGAGAAATCCCAGCTCCTGTGGGTGTGTAGGGAGCTGAATCCCATTTCATCTCCAGGATTTCTGTGAAGGGATGAGACTCCTGCACTGCCTCAACTGGATCACTGCCCTGCACGGGGAAAGTCCAAACCTCCTTGTCCTCGTCTGGTTGCCCTTTGTGCTTCATCAAACAAACTATATTAGTACTCGCTATATGTCTCCAATCAGTCACTGACTACTGGACATGTGGTGGTTAATTGAGCAGATTTCAAAGCACAGTCATGATGCTGTTGTCTTTTAGTAGCTATTGGCCATGAGGACCCAGGGACATGTCAGGGGAAATGAGAGGAAAGGATAAAAATGACATCATCTGTTGCTGAGCTGGGACAGGCTCCTGGGACACAGGGAGCTCATAAATGAGGGCAGAGCTGCAGAGAGATAGCTGTACCCAGGAGCAGCTCTTGTGCACAGCACAGCCTGCAGGTGACAGAAGGAGAGAAGAGAAGAGAAGAGAAGAGAAGAGAAGAGAAGAGAAGAGAAGAGAAGAGAAGAGAAGAGAAGAGAAGAGAAGAGAAGAGAAGAGAAGAGAAGAGAAGAGAAGAGAAGAGAAGAGAAGAGAAGAGAAGAGAAGAGAAGAGAAGAGAAGAGAAGAGAAGAGAAATGGGAGAGAGCTTCCAGGATGTGTGTGGTGTGAGTGGGCTGTGAGCTTGCTGCAGGGTCATTGCTCACAGACCATGACACGGTAAGTCTCACTGCAGACCGTGAGCTGCTTTTCATAGAGGGTTAACAATCTGGGACATCCCATAGCAGATCTGGCTCCAGGCACTGTATGTTTCTTTACTGTGGAAAAAGCCTTCTGCTCCAGCTGAGGGCTTCCATACTGCAGAGTCAGAGCACAGCCCTGAGGGCTGCGTGTCCCAGCACGGCTGCAGGCTGTGCAGCCGGGGCTGCAGGCGGGTGCCCAGGGCTGTCCTGCAGAGCAGGGTCCCTGCTGTGCCCCAGGGGCTGTGTGCCGGGTATGGGACTCTGCCGCCTGCCAGGCTCAGCACTCAGCCTGCCCGGGGAGCTGCCCAGGGCGCTGCGGGGAGACGTGTGGGGGGAAGGAGCCCCCCAGCAGGGCTTGTGCTGCCACAGCTGCTGCCTGGGGCAGGGGGATCACAGCTCCACTGCACAACTGAATGTTTCTGAGGGTTCTCTGCAAGAGCAGAGTCAAGGCAGAGATTTTCCATGCCCTGCTCCTAGGAAAGGAAAAAGGATTGGAGGCAGGAATCTAATAAGGGCTGTAAAATTTAAAACACAGTTCTGAGACTCCCCGGTATTTCTTCAATCCATCACTTGTTTTGTGAACAGTCACACAAGTTGTGCTTTCAGCCTTTCTTTCCGAAAGGATACAGTCACTTTCAGTTCTTGTGTTTTTCTGCAGACATTAATAGTTCGCTTATATTGCAAAAAGGCTGATTTCTCTATGAGAAGTTGTAGTGCACAGAGATAGGGGCTTGAGTCTTGAAAAGCAGTTGTGCTAAACAGGAAAATATCCAGGAGGCTTTGATATGATTAGGAAATGAGAAGCAAGTAAGAGCTTCCTCATCTTCTGCTCCTTAAGGGATGGTGTAGCTCATGAAAATAACTTCAAATTCTGGAGTTAAATGAACATTTTGCAAAGGGAAAGAAAATCTTTTACAATACAGCAGAAAGCAGAAAGGAGAACATCTATAGTATAGCAGAAGGAGTGTCTCTGAGAATGGTCTGGACTTGTCATTATCTTCTGCATTCTGAACAGGACTCCAAGCCCAGGAACAACAGCAGATGCCCAACAGCAGCTCCATCAGCGAGTTCCTCCTGCTGCCGTTGGCAGACACGCGGCAGCTGCAGCTCCTGCACTTCTGGCTCTTCCTGGGCATCTACCTGGCTGCCCTCCTGGGCAACGGCCTCATCAGCACAGCCGTAGCCTGCGACCGCCGCCTGCACACCCCCATGTACTTCTTCCTCCTCAACCTGGCCCTCCTCGACCTGGGCTGCATCTCCACCACTCTCCCCAAAGCCATGGCCAACGCCCTCTGGGACACCAGGGCCATCTCCTATGCAGGATGTGGTGCACAGATCTTTTTCTTTCTCCTCTTCATGTCAGCAGAGTTGTCCCTTCTCACCATCATGTCCTATGACCGCTACGTTGCCATCTGCAAGCCCCTGCACTACGGGACCTTGATGGACAGCAGAGCTTGTGCCACCATGGCAGCAGCTGCCTGGGGCACTGGGGTTCTCTATTCCCTGCTGCACACTGCCAGTACGTTTTCACTGCCTCTCTGCCAAGGCAATGTTGTCAACCAGTTTTTCTGTGAAATCCCCCAGATCCTCAAGCTCTCCTGCTCAGCCTCCTATCTCAGGGAAGTTGTGCTTCTATTTTTTAGTGCCAGTTTAGCCTTTGGGTGTTTTGTTTTCATATTGGTGTCCTATGTGCAGATCTTCATGGCTGTGCTGAGGATGCCCTCTGAGAAGGGACGGCACAAAGCCTTCTCCATGTGCCTCCCTCACCTGGCTGTGGTCTCCCTGTTTCTCAGCACTGGCCTTTTTGCCTACCTGAAGTCCCCGTCCATTTCCTCCCCACTCCTGGATCTGACAGTGGCACTTCTGTACGCAGTGGTTCCTCCAACACTGAACCCTATTATCTACAGCATGAGGAACAGGGAGATCAAGCACGCTCTCAGGAAGGTGTTGCAATAAGCACTATTCCAGCTTCCATAAAATGCACAACTTCCTCATACGATTCCCAGTGATGGTTCTTTATGTTTTATTCTTGTTTGTATTTTTTATTTTGTTTAATACTCTAATCTGCAAATACGTTGCAATTTATTTCACTACTTCTTTCCTACCTACTTTCCACTTTCTTACTCCCAGAGCTTGTGTAAACATTGAACCAGAATGCCTGAATAGGTTAAGAAATAAATAAAAAGCTTTAAAAATAGACTTTTCCTTAGCTCTTCTCTCTTCCTACCTTATCTGGGTCTGGGGTAGGTACAGACATGGACAGCAGCACAATGTGCTCTTTTCATTCTGGCATCATTTACACAGCCACAGTGCTCTCAGGTCCTCGCATCCGTGCAGGCCTGAAGGTCTTGTGTGTCTGACAACAGTCCTGTTGCCTCTACAGCAGCACTCCAAGACAGCAGTCAGTAGCCAGCAATATGAATGGCTGTGTCAGGGCTGGTTTCCTTGCTAGCACTGTCATGGATTTATCTAGGTCAGTCTATGTCCATGACAGAGGGGGCAGTAGACCCGTGGTCCGCCTGTCCCCAAACAAATGGGAAGGGAAAAGGGAAAGGGGTAGGGAAGTGGGAGCTCAGCTCTAGGAAACAAACATAGCAGTGGCAAAGACCTAAGGAGGAAAACTACCAATAGAAAGAATGACAAAACCATGACATTCCACCCTTAATTGTACATCACTATATCATGCTTAGAAAACATATCTGTGTACAAATAAACAATAAATAAAATGCATTACACACACAAGTCTGTATACATATATAGTCATGGAATTACTGTCTTCACTCCCCCAACATCACATTCCCTTGTGGTACACATTGAACATCCCCACCTTTCTGCATCACCCACCAAGTGCACCCTGTGCAAAAATGGTTCCAAGGAGAGGTTTGCACTTTCCAGAGGCTGGAAGGACCCAAACAGATTTTCCCAACATGTTCTTTACATGCACTGCAGGGACTTTATCTCCCTCTACAGTATGTAGGGAGCTGGACTGTGTAGCACCATCTCTACTGACAGATCCACTTGTGTTAACTAGCCATGTTCTTAATTCTTAAATGTTCAGCCTCCCATTGCTTTCAGCACAGTTTTTAACAACCCTTTGAAGCATTCAGTCTTACCAGAGGCTGGTGTATGATAGGGGATATGATAAATCCACTCAATGCCATGGTCTCTGGCCGAGGTATCCAGAAGTGAATTTTTGAAATGAGTCCCATTATCAGACTCATTTCTTTCTGGGGTGCCATGCCACCACAGGATTTGCCTATCCAGACCCAGTACGGTGATGCAGGTGGTAGCATGGGGTACTGTGTATTTTTCAAGCCTGTGGTTGCATAACACCACAGAGAGATCGTGGCAAAGTGATATAATCAACCTGCCATGCCTCTCCATATTTATACTTTTGCCATCGCCCTTCCCCCCAAAAAGGTTTCATCCTCTTGGCTTGTTTAATTATGGCACATGTTTCACAGTCATGAATAACCTGAGTAGTAGCATCCAGAGTTAAGTCCACCCCTCGGTCTCTGGCCCACTAATATGTTGCATCCCTTCCTTGATGACCCGAAGTGTCATGGGCCCACCGAGCTAGGAATAATTCACCCTTGTTCTGCCAGTCCAAGTCTATTTGAGCCACCTCAGTTTTGGCAGCTCGATCAACCTGATGGTTATTTTTATGTTCTTCAGTAGCCTTACTTTTAGGTACATGAGCATCTACATGGCTCACCTCCTCATATCTATAATTCTGCCATCTCCCTTCCCCCCAGAGGCGTTTCATCCTCTTGGCTCATTTAATTACAGCACATGTTTCACAGTCATAACCTGAGCAATAGCATCCACAGTTAAATCCACCCCTCGGTCTCTAGCCCACGTATATGTCTCATCTCTTCCTTGATGGCCCGAGGTCTCATGGGAACAGAGGGCTAGAAATAGCTCTGCCTTGTTCTGCTAGTTCAAGTCTATTTGAGCCACCTTAATTCTGGCAGCTCGATCTACCTGATTGTTATTCTGCAGTTCTTCAGTAGCCCGACACTTGGTTACATGGCCATCTACATGATGCACATTTATAACCATATTTTTTGTTCAGGCAGCAATGTCCTTTTACAGTACAGCAGCCCAAATAGCTTTACCCCTCCACCACCAGTTGTTTTGTTCCCACTCTTGTAACCATCCTCAACCTGTAGCTCCCGACACAAATCATTGCACAAGGTACCCCTCGTACAACTTATGTTCCCCACATACGACTTATGGGTCCCTTTGTAGGAACTCCCAAGGAGTTTTCCTACCCCAGCTGGCAAACAACCAGATCTATGAGCTCACCAGTCCAGGGAAAGCGACAACCACTTTGCTTATACTTCACATAGGACGTTGTCAGGTCCCCTCTTCCTCATTCCCTGTGAGACCCTGCACTAGACAAGATCTTGGATATGGGTTATCATGTCAGAAGTTTCCAAGCTTCCTTCAGGACTGCTTCCATTTTGTACACAGAAGTGGTCTCTGCCTCCAGGATTGTCTGTTGTAGAGGAATCTTGCACAAAGTTCTGGTAAAAGTTACCCATCACCTACAGGAGCCATTCTTGGAGCATAGGCTCTTAGGCAGAAAGCTGCCGCTAATGAGATGACTGAAATGAGGAGGTTGGGAGAAGCCTGGAGAACAGAGATGGGAGACTGAGGGGAGGGAAGATGCGCCTATGTGCCATGCTCATTACCATCTGCACCAGCAATGTTGACCCACTGTTACCACTGCTGAAACACACCTCCCATTGCCTCACTCTGCTCACATCCACTGTTTGGTCTCCAGAAATGTTCAGCAAACATTGCTGAATGTCAACGTGTGCCATTTTTTCCACTTGGAGGAATTCAATGGCACACCGTTGCTTCATGTGTGCTTCCACATCAGATGCCATTCTGTCACGCTACCCCTCTGCTGCCATCTGTCACATGGCAGCAACTCATAATGGGATTTTGGTGGGAAGATTCACCCTCTACAGCCACATCTCCTACATCTGCCTCTGATCTTACGGCCCAGGTAATACAAGAGGGGGCATTACAATTGAAGCAGATCTTATCCAAGTTAAAGTTGGATGTCCTGAGAGGTCATTTCTAACCTAAATGATGCCATGATGGGGAGATCGCTGCTTGGGAGTCTGTTGGCTGAGCAGCCTGAGAACTCAGACCTCATCACATTTCACTTGTTCAGAGTTTGACTGTTACAAAAACCTGAGACTTTCTTTTTAGTTGTCATCAAACCAGCCAAGGGGGTTTCCTGAGGAGAAAATCCTAATGCAGCTTGTGAGAGAGCCCACGAGAGGAGTTGCCCTTCTAGACCTGATGTTCACAAACAGGGACAGTGTGGTGGGAGATGTCGAGGTTGTGGGCTGTCTTGGACAGAGTGACCATGAAATGGTAGATTTCTTGATTCTAGGTGGAACCTGGAGGGAGAATAGCAAAACTGCCACCTTAGACTTCCGGAGGGCAGACTTTGACTTTTTCAGAAGACTAGTAAGGGAAGTCCCCTGGCATTCAGTCTTAGCGAACAAAGGGGTCCAAGATGGCTGGTCGCTCTTAAAGAAGGAAGTCTTAAAGACTAAGGAGCAGGCAGTCCCCCTGAGCCCCAAAATGAGCCAGTGAGGAAGAAGACTGGCGTGGATGAATAGGGAACTGTTCTTAAGGTTGCAGGAGAAAATGAGAATCTACTGCTTGTGGAAGGAGGGAAGAGCAACTCAGAATGACTACAAAGAGGCTGTTAAGATGTGTAGAGGGAAAATCAGAGAGGCAAAAGCCCAGCTTGAATCTAAGCTGACTGCTGGGGTAAAAACAAACAAGAAACTCTTTTACAAATACATCAACTGTAAGAGGAGGACAAAGGGGAATCTCCATTCTTTACTGGACGAAGCTGGGAATGTGATTACAGACGATAAGGAAAAGGCAGATGTTCTGAATGCCTTCTTTACGTCTGTCTTCAAAAGTCACAGAATCACAGAATCACAGAATTACCCGGGTTGGAAGGGACCTCAAGGATCATGTAGTTCCAACCCCCCTGCCTAGCAGGGCCACCAAACATACACATTTACTAGATCAGGTTGCCCAGGGCCCTGTCCAACCTGGTCTTGAACACCTCCAAGGACGGGGCATCCACAGCCTTACTGGGCAGCCTGTTCCAGGACCTAACCACTCTTCTAGTAAAGAACTTTCCCCTAACATCCAACCTAAATCTTCCCTCCTTCAACTTAAAACCATTTCCCCTAGTCCTGCTATTATCAGCCCTTTCGAAGAGTTTACTCCCCTCCTGGGAGTAAGTTCCCTTCAGGTACTGAAAGGCTGCAATGAGGTCACCCCGCAACCTTCTCTTCTCCAGGCTGAACAAACCCAACTCCCTCAGCCTGTCCTCATAGGGGAGGTGCTCCAGCCCCCTGATCATCTTTGTGGCCCTCCTCTGGACCCTTTCCAAAATCTCCATATCTTTTTTGTACTGAGGGCTCCACACCTGGACACAGTACTCCAGATGGGGCCTCACAAGAGCAGAGTAGAGAGGGACGATCACCTCTCTATCCCTGCTGACCACCCCTCTCCTGATGGAGCCCAGGATCCCATTTGCTTTCCGGGCTGCCAGAGCGCACTGCTGGCTCATGTTAAGTTTCTCATCTATCAGGACCCCTAGGTCTTTTTCAGCCGAGCTGCTCTCAAGGACAACTCCTCCCAGCCTGTACAGGTGCCTGGGGTTCTTCTGGCCCAAGTGCAAAACCTTGCACTTTGCCGTGTTGAACCTCATTAGGTTCACCCGAGCCCAGCTTTCCAGCCTGTCAAGGTCCCTCTGAATGGCATCCGTTCCCTCCACCGTATCGACTGCACCACTCAGCTTGGTGTCATCAGCAAACTTGCTGAGGGTGCACTCCATTCCCTCATCGATGTCATTAATAAAGATGTTAAAGAGCACCAGTCCCAAGACAGACCCTTGAGGGACGCCGCTCGTTACCGGCCTCCACCTGGACATAGAGCCATTGACCACCACCCTCTGTCTGCGGCCTTTCAACCAATTGCTTATCCATCTAGTTGTCCACCCATCAAATCCACCTCCCTCCAATTTGGAGATGAGGATGTGATGGGGGACCATGTCAAAGGCCTTGCTCAGGTCCAGGTAAATGACATCGGTCGCCTTCCCTTCATCCACCAACGCCGTCACTCCATCATAGAAGGCCACAAGATTAGTTAAGCATGACCTTCCCCTGGTGAAGCCGTGCTGGCTGTCTCGGATCACATGCTTGTTCTTTATGTGATCAAGCATGTTGTCCAGGAGGATCTGTTCCATAATCTTCCCAGGCACAGAGGTGAGACTCACCGGCCTGTAGTTACCCGGGTCGTCCCTGCTCCCCTTCTTGTAAATGGGAGTGACGTGACCCTTCCTCCAATCATCCGGGACCTCACCTGACAGCCACGACTTCTCAAATATGATGGAGAGCGGCTCAGCAACCACCTCAGCCAGCTCCTTCAGGACCCTGGGATGCACACCATCTGGCCCCATAGACTTATACTCATTCAGTCTAAGGAGGCACTCTCGGACTTGCTCTACCCTTACAGTGGGGAGGGATTTACCTCCTTGGTCCCCACATGGAGGTATGGGGGTGCAAGACTTAGGGACGTGAAAAAGACTAGAATCCTGGCCACCAGTGAAGACCGAGGTGAAGAACTCATTCAGCACCTCAGCTTTCTCTTCATCTGTTGAAGCCATTTCTCCTTTTAAATTAACCAGAGTAGGTACGCCCATTTTGGCCTGTCTCTTCTGGCCAATGTACCTGTAGAAGGTTTTCTTATTGTTTTTCACATCCCTCGCCAAGTCATCTCGGTCATCCCCAGGGCTCCCCACGCTCTGACCTGGTAGTCTCGGCTGGGGAGCAGACTGAACCCCCTGTGATTCTTGAAGAAGTGGTCAGGGAATTACTACTCCAACTGGACTGCCACAAGTCCATGGGTCCGGATGAGATTCACCCAAGAGTGCTAAAGGAGCTGACGGAGGTGATCGCTGAGCCGCTTTCCATTATCTTTCAGCACTCCCTGTTAATGGGTGAGGTCCCAGAAGACTGGAGGCTTGCCAACGTGACTCCCATTTACAAGAAAGGTTGTAAGGAGGATCCGGGGAACTACAGGCCTGTCAGCCTGACCTCGATGCCAGGGAAGGTAATGGAACGGATAGTCTTTGGGGAGATCATGTGGCAGGTGTGGGAAGACCAGGAGATCCGACCTAGCCAGCATGGGATTGTGAAGGGCAGGTCCTGCTTGACCAATCTGATCTCCTTCTATGATCCCATGATCCGTCTAATAGATGAAGGAAAGGCTGTTGATGTGCTCTACTTAGACCTCAGCAAAGCCTTTGACACTGTCTCCCATGCTGTTCTCCTACAAAAGCTGGCAGCCCGTGGCTTGGATGAGTACACTCTCGGCTGGGTAAGGAGCTGGCTGGAGGGCCGGGCCCAGAGAGTGGTGGTGAATGGAGTTAAATCCAGTTGGAGACCAGTCATGAGTGGTGTTCTCCAGGGGTCGGTGCTGGGACCTGTCCTCTTCAACATCTTTATTGATGACTTGGATGGGGGCATTGAGTGCACCCTCAGTAAGTTCACAGATTACACCAAATTAGCAGGGAGTGTCGATCTGCCTGAGGGTAGAGAGGCCCTGCAGAAGGATCTGGATAGGCTGGAGAGCTGGGCCAAAGCCAACAGGATGAGGTTCAACAAGACCAAATGCCGGGTTCTGCACTTTGGCCACAACAACCCCATTCAGCGCTACAGGCTTGGGGTGGAGTGACTGGAGGACTTTGTTGAGGAAACAGACCTGGGGTTACTGATGGATGCTCGGCTGAACGTGAGCCGACAGTGTGCCCGGGTGGCAAAGAAGGCCAACGGCATCCTGGCTTGCATCAAAAACAGTGTTACTAGCAGCAATAGGGAGGTAATTGTCCCCCTGTACTCGGCATTGGTGTGGCTGCACCTTGAGTACTCTGTTCAGTTTTGGGCCCCTCACTGCAAGAAAGACATTGCGGCCCTGGAACATGTTCAGAGGAGGGCTACAAAGCTGGTGAGGGATCTGGAGCACAGGCCTTACGAGGAGCAGCTGAGGGAGCTAGGATTGTTCAGCCTGGAGAAGAGGAGGCTCAGGGGAGACCTTATAGCTCTCTATAACTTCCTGAAGGGGGGTTGTAGTGAGCTGGGGGTTGGCCTCTTCTCTCGTGTAATCAGTGATAGAACTAGAGGGAATGGTTTTAAGCTGCGTCAGGGGAGATTCAGGCTGGACATTAGGAAGTATTACTTTTTGGAAAGAGTAGTCAGGCATTGGAATGCACTGCCCAGGGAGGTGGTGGAGTCACTGACCATGGGAGTGTTCAAGAAATGCTTCGATGTGGTGCTGAGGAATATGATTTAGCCAGGAAGTATTGGTAATGGTTGGACTAGATGATCTTCTAGGTCTTCTCCAACCTTGATAATTCTGTGATTCTGTGATTCTGTGATTCAGATCTCTCAGATCCAGTGCCCTCCTGTGCACACTCTCCCATAGTTTGATGTTTTCTATGTTCCGCTTTGCCCAGAAATGCACCCAGTGCTCCATGTGAAGCTGCAGCAGCGCAGAGCAGAGAGGGACAATCCTTTCCCTTACCCAGCTTGCAAGAAATTGCTTTATGCACTCCAGGGTACCGTTGGCTTTCCTGGCTGACTGGGCACACTGCTGACTCACTTCCAATTTGATGTTGAGCAGGACCCCCAATCCTTCTCATTCAGACTTCTCTCCAGTGTCCCATATCCAGTCAGTGTGTATGTCCAGTGTTACCATACCCAGGTGTACAATCAGGCACTTGCTCTTGTTATGCGTTATGCACTTGGTGCTTAGTACCAACTGGTACCCACTTCTCTGACTTGTCCACATCTCTTTGCAAGTTTTGTCCCCACTCAGTGGAGGTAACAGCACCTCCTCATCTGGTCTCATCAGCAAACTTGCTGAGAACATCTTCTAGTCCTGCATGCAAGTCATCTGCATAAACATGGAAGAGAAGTGGCCCTATAATGGAACCCTGGGGAACCCTGATAGTGACCATCTACCAGGCTGATGGAACCCATTGACTATAATCCTTTGAGCCTGACCTATTGGCCAACTGCTCACCCACCACGTTTTGTTTCTGTCTAGCCGTATGAAGGACATTCTGCCCAGAAGGTTGTTGTGAGAAACAGTATCAAAAGCTCTACTGTATTCCTCAAGGATAACATCATCTGGCTTCCCTTGTAGAACTAAATGGACAACTGTCATAAAGGGACCTGAAGTTAAACAGGACCTTCCCCTCAGGAACTTGCTTTGGCTGCAACCAATGACAGAATTGTCCTTCAGCTGTTTGTCCATAACTCCCACCATCACTTTCTCCATAATTTTACCAGGTGCTGGAGTGAGACTGACAGGTCCATAATTGCCCCTGTCATCTTTCTTGCTCTTCCTTACAATGAGACAACATTTGCCAGATTCCCATCAGCTGGTATGACCCTAGACTTATTTAGATGCCATTGAAATGAGAGCCCAGAGAATACTAAGGTGTCATCATTGCAAGAACATAGATGTGCCATAGCTTTGCAGTGTATTGAACTCTGGAGTATGCCACAGATGGAGCATAGAGAAAGACTGGCCTCTTCTGTTGGCAAGCAGAATAACACTGCATGATACATGGGGACTGTGTCTCTGCTCTGCTATGCTCTGCTCGCAGGGGAAAGGTGCAGGGGGTTGCTCTCATGTCAGTGCTCATATCTGAGGTGTGGAGTCAAAGGGGAGAGACCAGGCTCTTTTCAGCAGTGTGTGGAGACAAGACAAGGGGAAATGGTCAGAAAGTTGAGCATAGGAAGTTCTGCACAAATGTGTGCAAGAACATCTTTACAGTGAGGGTGACAGAGCCCTGGAACAGGCTGCCCAAGGGGTTGGGGAGTCTCCTTCTCTGGAGATATTCAAGACCAGCCTGAATGCCCACCTGTGTGCCTACCTGGTGTTCCCCAGGGGTCTGTGCTGGGGCCTGTCCTCTTCAGTATCTTTATTGATGACCTGGATGAGGGCACTGAGTGCATCCTATGTAGGTTTGCAAACTACGCCAAATTGGCTGGGAGTGTGGATGTGCCTGAAGTTAGCAAGGCCCCACTGAGGGATCTGGACAGGCTGGAGAGCTGGGCTGAAGCCAGTGGAATGAGGTTCACCAAGACCATCATCCTGAACTTTGGGACCTGGAATGGACTGCCCAGGGGGGGGTGGATTCACCGACCCTGGAGGCGTTCAAGGAATGACTGGATGTTGTGTTGAGGGCCATGGATTAGTGGGAGCTATTGGTGATAGGTGAACAGCTGGACTGGATGATCTTTTAGGTCTTTTCCAACCTTGGTGATTCTATGATTCTGTGATATCCTGTCCTTGTATGACTGCCCTCTTTGAGCAAACACTCTCTGGGAGGACTCAGCACATGTCTGGAATTAGTCATTGACCACTAGAAATCTGGTGTTTAATTCAACAGATTTTAATGTACTGTCATGATGTTGTTGTCTTTCAGGAGCTGTTGGCCGTGAGGACCCCGGGACACCTCAGGGGAGATGAGTGGGAAGGATAAAAAATGACATCATCTGTTACTGATCTGGGCTGGGCTTCTGGGACACAGGGAGCTCATAAAAGTGGAAAGTGTTGTAGTTGTAGTGCTCAGCTGTGCCCAGGAGCAGCTCTTGTGCGCAGCACAGCAGGGCTGGGGCTTGAGGAACAGTTCACAAGAGGATAGAAGAGAAGGGAGAGAGAGCTCACTGTGTTTGTACAGTGTGAGCCTGCTGTGAGCTGACTGCAGGAGCATTGATAACAGATCAGCAGAATGGTAAGTGTCATGCAGTAGGCAATGCAACTGCTTTTCCTAGAGGGATCACCAAATTTGGGACATCCCATAGCAGATCTGGCTGCAAGCACCACATGTTTCTTTAATATGTTAAAAGCCTTCTGCTCCACCTGAGGGCTTCTGTACTGCAAGGTCTGAGCACAGCCCTGAGGGCTGCGTGTCCCAGCATGGCTGCAGGCTGTGTTGGTGGGGTTGAAGGCAGGTGCCCAGGGCTGTCCTGCAGAGCAGGGTCCCTGCTGTGCCCCAGGGGCTGTGTGCCGGGTATGGGACTCTGCCGCCTGCCAGGCTCAGCACTCAGCCTGCCCGGGGAGCTGCCCAGGGCGCTGTGGGGAGATGGGTGGGGGGAAGGAGCCCCCTGGCAGGGCTTGTGCTGCTACATATATATATAATGTATATACATAATATATTATATATATTATACTCTGCTGACATGAACAGGAGGAAGAAAAAGACCTGTGCAGCACATCCTGTGTAGGAGATGGCCCTGGTGTCCCAGAGAGCGTTGGCCATGGCTTTGGGGAGAGTGGTGGAGATGCAGCTCAGGTCGAAGAGGGCCAGGGTGAGGAGAAAGAAGTACATGGGGGTGTGCAGGTGGCGGTCGCAGGCTACGGCTGTGCTGATGAGGCCGTTGCCCAGGAGGGCAGCCAGGTAGATGCCCAGGAAGAGCCAGAAGTGCAGGAGCTGCAGCTGCCGCGTGTCTGCCAACGGCAGCAGGAGGAACTCGCTGATGGAGCTGCTGTTGGGCATCTGCTGTTGTTGGGCTTGGAGTCCTTCTCAGAGTGCAGAAGATAATGACAAGTCCAGACCATTCTCAGAGACACTCTTCCTGATGTATTATGAAATGATGCATTATTAAATCATGAAATCAAATTCTACTATGACAATGTTCATTTAGCACCATTATTTGAATTTAATTTCATGAAGTTCAGCATTCCTTAAGTAAATAAAGCATATAGAGCCTTAACCTTCCTCTCATTTTCTGATCTTATTCCATATCCCTGGATATTTTTGTCTGTTTTATGTCTCATACCTTTGCCCGCACTTCTCTTAGTGTCCCCAATCCCAACCTCTGTGCACTTTGTCTTAGAGAAATCTGCCTGTTGGCAGGATAAGTGCATTATACACATAAACAGAAAATGATGATAATTTTAACTAGAATCACCCTTCAAGAGAAGAGAAGCTGAAAGCACAGCCTGTGTGACTGTTCACAAAACAAGCGATTGATTGCAGAAAAATTCAGGAGTCTCAGAGCTGTGTTCAAAGTTGACAGCCCCTTTTAGATTTCTGCCTCCAATCCTTTTTGCCTTCCCTCAGAACAGGAAATGGAAAATCCCTGCCTTGGCTCTGCTCTTGCAAAACACTCTGTTGTGCAGTGGAGCTGTGATCCCCCTGCCCCTGGCTGCAGCTGTGGCAGCACAAGCCCTGACGGGGGACTCTTTCCCCCAACCCGTCTCCCCGCAGCGCCCTGGGCAGTTCCCCTGGCAGGCTGAGTGCTGAGCCTGGCAGGCGGCAGCGTCTCTGCCTCAGCACACAGCCGCTGGGGCACAGCAGGGACCCTGCTCTGCAGGACAGCCCTGAGCACCCACCTGCAGAGCCCTGGCTGCACAGCCTGCAGCCATCTTGGTCCACGCAGCCCTCAGGGCTGTGCTTTCATACTGCAGCATGGAAGCCTACTGTCAAAGCAGAAGTCTTTTTCCAAAGAAAAGTAACATGCAGTGCCTGCAACCAGATCTGCTATGGGATGTCTCAGTTTTAGTTAACACTCTATGAATAGCAGCTGCATTGTCTTCAATGAGACTTACCGTGTCATGGTCTGTGAGCAATGTTCCTGTTGCCAGCTCACAGCCTGCTCACACCGTACACATCCTGGAAACTCTCTCCCCTTTCTCTCCTCTCCTTCTGTCAGCTGCAGGCTGTGCTGTGCACAAGAGCTGCTCCTGGACACAGCTGTCTCTCTGCAGCACCATCCACTTGTATGAGCTCCCTGTGTCCCAGGAGCGTGGCACGGCTCAGCACACCAGAGGATTTGAATTTCTCTTCCTCACTGCTTCCCCTGGAGATTTCCCTGGGGCTCCAGGGCTGAAAGCTCCTGACAGACAGAAGGGTCATCTCTACACAGGCATATGGGTGTCAGATCAAGTATTCACCAGTGGACTAACTCATTCCAGAAGAATGGTTTTGAGTTGTGGAATCAAACTCTATAATCCAGAGTTAGATTATAAAGTAGGAATACGTTTATTAGGCACTGGGTGCAAAGGGGATCACTCCTATCTTGCACAGCAGCAAGCAGAAGTGATACATATTTGAAAGCCAAGCTGATACATATCCAACAAATTTCCTGGAACTCATCTACATATTCATTGTTTCCAGTAACTCATTTACATTCTGCCCCTCCTGGGCAGATCCTGGGCTTGAAGTCCTGCTCAGAGTGCGGAAAGTAATGACAAGCCCAGACCATTCTCAGAGACACTCCTGCTATACTATAGATGTTCTCCTTTCTGCTTTCTGCTGTATTGTAAAAGATTTTCTTTCCCTTTGCAAAATGTTCATTTAACTCCAGAATTTGAAGTTATTTTCATGAGCTACACCATCCCTTAAGGAGCAGAAGATGAGGAAGCTCTTACTTGCTTCTCATTTCCTAATCATATCAAAGCCTCCTGGATATTTTCCTGTTTAGCACAACTGCTTTTCAAGACTCCAGCCCCTATCTCTGTGCACTACAACTTCTCATAGAGAAATCAGCCTTTTTGCAATATAAGCGAACTATTAATGTCTGCAGAAAAACACAAGAACTGAAAGTGACTGTATCCTTTCGGAAAGAAAGGCTGAAAGCACAACTTGTGTGACTGTTCACAAAACAAGTGATGGATTGAAGAAATACCGGGGAGTCTCAGAACTGTGTTTTAAATTTTACAGCCCTTATTAGATTCCTGCCTCCAATCCTTTTTCCTTTCCTAGGAGCAGGGCATGGAAAATCTCTGCCTTGACTCTGCTCATGCAGAGAACCCTCAGAAACATTCAGTTGTGCAGTGGAGCTGTGATCCCCCTGCCCCAGGCAGCAGCTGTGGCAGCACAAGCCCTGCCAGGGGGCTCCTTCCCCCCACACGTCTCCCCGCGGCGCCCTGGGCAGCTCCCCGGGCAGGCTGAGTGCTGAGCCTGGCAGGCGGCAGAGTCCCATACCCGGCACACAGCCCCTGGGGCACAGCAGGGACCCTGCTCTGCAGGACAGCCCTGGGCACCCGCCTGCAGCCCTGGTTGCACAGCCTGCAGCCGTGCTGGGACACGCAGCCCTCAGGGCTGTGCTCTGACACTGCAGTATGGAAGCCCTCAGCTGGAGCAGAAGGCTTTTTCCACAGTAAAGAAACATGCAGTGCCTGCATCCAGATCTGCTATGGGATATCCCAAATTAAGTTAACCCTCTATGAAAAGCTACTCATGGTCTGCAGTGAGACTTACCTTGTCATGGTCTGTGAGCAATGCTCCTGCAGACAGCTCACAGCCTGCTCACACCACACACATCCTGCAAGCTCTCTTCACTTTCTCTCTTCTTTTTCTGTCACCTGCAGGCTGTGCTGTGCACGAGAGCTTCTCCTGGGCACAGCTGTCTCTCTGCAGCTCTGCCCTCATTTATGAGCTCCCTGTATCCCAGGAGCCTGGCCCAACTCAGCAACAGATGATGTCATTTTTATCCTTTCCACTCATTTCCCCTGACATGTCCCTGGGTCCTCATGGCCAACAGCTCCTGAAAGACAACAGCGTCATGACTGTGCTTTGAAATCTGCTCAATTAACCACCACATGTCCAGTGGTCAGTGACTGATTGGAGACATATAGCGAGTACTAATATAGTTTGTTTGATGAAGCACAAAGGGCAACCAGACGAGGACAAGGAGGTTTGGACATTCCCTGTGCAGGGCAGTGATCCAGCTGAGGCAGTGCAGGAGTCTCATCCCTTGACAGAAATCCTGGAGCTGAAATGGGATTCAGCTCCCCACAGAACCACAGGAGCTGGGATTCCTCTGATTCCGTTCAGAAGTGCACAAGGAGTTGCCTGCATGTGAGCTCCTGCTCTGAGTCCTCGGCCGTTCAGCAGGGACATAGCTGCTTACACACAGACACTGGGTGATGCCCACCATGCCTGGGCTGCTCCTGATGTGTGCCAGTGCTTGTAAACCGTGTGGTAAGTCCCTGAGACAGACACCTCCTTCCTGGGCATCAGCTGAGGGCCAGAGGGGATAGCACCGGCTGTCTGGTGAATTCACATGCAGCTGCAAGTGCAGCACAGGGCCTTCAGCAAAGCCATGCCCATGGTGTGTCCGTGCTGCTACGTCACCTCCAAGACCCACGATCGGTCTAATGTTTGTGTGCCACCTTCTGCACACTGATACCATAGATGAGCTATCCAGTCAGGCTATGTCCAGTGATGATTTTCAATTAGGATGTTTACTTCTGTGGTTTTGCACTAATGCAAACACCAACACACAAGAAGCTAGAAATCTTGGTAGAGCTGCAGTCCTGAGCTCCTGTTTGGACCACGGGGACACAGTTTAATGGCTTCCACAACTGCACTGTAGCACAAGGGGGATACCGAGTCTTTAGGATGGATGGGCGAGGAGACAAAGAAGAGCGACTGCCGTCTGTGAGAGTGCACTGAGCTCTGCCTGGGGATGGAAGAGCAGCCAGGTCAGAACTAATGGAAATGGCCAACAGAGGAGACCAACAGTGTCTGTACCTGTCTTCCTGATCAGGGACAGTCAATGGAAGGTGCCCTCTGCAGACAGATGGGAATCTGATGTCGTCTGTCCCTTGTCCCATTTGGTGGCCTTTGTCACTCCATTATCTGCGGCAGGGACAGCACAGCAGGGCATGTGCCATCCAGCAGATCCCTGGAGAGCACAGATGGCAGATTCTTGACCAAGCCATGGAGGAACCAATGAGGAGAGGTGCTCTGCTGGATCTCATACTCTCCAGCATGGAAGGACTTGTGGGAACTGTGAAGGTCAAAGGGGCATCAGGCCATGTGCAAGATGCAAATGTATCTCTTTTTATTTATTTATTTATTTTGAGGCTGTAAGCTTAATAGTTGATCATAAATGTCAATAAAACTGAGACAAATAATTGAAAACAAAGATGGAAATCAATGAAAATGTGTTAACCCTTCTCAACATGAAAAATTCTCATGAGTCTTGTTCCATTTTAAGTTGTAAATATGAATCTTTGAGGTGATTTGATGTCTTTTTTTTTCTTTTACTGAAACTACAATGTTTTCCAGAACTGTGTTCGCTGGACACAAATGTCTTCAGATTCAGAGACACAGACAGCAGTGCCAGTGCCAATGCCCTGTGACTATAGCCCGGTGCCCAGCACTACTCTTCTTTGCTGCCTATTTGATGTGTCTCATCCTCCAAGTGTTTTCAGCTCTCCTAAATAAATGGCCATGGTTAAGGGCATGTTTTCAGCAGGCCATTTGGGCACACACTACTCCCACTGCCCTCCAGATTTCCCCATCCCTTGCTCTTTGTTCAGTCAGATACCTCCCAATTATCTGTCTGATTTCTGACTTTCAGGGGGATTACTGGAATTTGTTCCATCTCCCCAAAGTCTGATGGAATGTGTTGTCAACTCCTTCACTGTGATTTGATCTATCCCTTCCTATCTATTCTTTTTCTTTTTCTTCTTATACTTTTTCTTTTTCTCAATCACTGTCTCTTTTTTATTAAGGCAAGAAGTCTGAAAGATGTTCACTAATGTCAGTAACAGTGAAAAACAGAGTTGGAGACAAAGATAGAAATCAATGAGAATGTATTAACCCATCTCAATGTGTGAAATACTCACAAGTCCTGATCAATTTTAAGTTGATACCTCTCAACTACCTGGCTGATCTATCCCAGGAAGATTACTGGAATTTGCTCCAACTCCAAGAGTCTGATGGCCTCTATTGTCAACTACTTCACTGTGATTCAATCTATCCTATGCTACCTCAGTATAAATCATTTCTTTTAAAAATATTCCATATGAAAGACAAACTTCAATAGATGCAGCTTGAACATGGCATGCAGTTGATCACTGTGTTTTACTGTTCATTCAATTGCATCACCTTTCTTTCCATTTGCTGGCCAGATAAAAAAGAGAAATCTTTCCTTTTCCATGTGTAGCTGGTTCTCTGAGGAAAGCCAGTGGGAGTTGGTGCAAAGCAGTTTTAACACTGAGCGGATGAATGCAGAGGAGAAGAGTGATGTGAAGAAAAGTGATGCAAGTCCCATAGGTCCACTGTGAGCAGAAATTGGGTGGGGAGGTTGAGAAGGACCTTTGTCAACACAGTAACAGTACAGAACTCATTGGGACATCGTGGATTGGTATCAGTTGCACAGTGCTGCTTTAAACCCAGCTATAAATAAAGAGACAATAAATTTATAATGGATTCTATCTCTTTAAGCTCTCTCCAGATATCCCTCCTTTTTGCTGAACAAGTTCTGATAACCTGAAGAAGATAACAAGATGGCATAAGGCACAGGAGATTCTTTAGGTTATAATTGTTCCAGGGTGCATTTGATGCTGAGTTCATCAGCCTCCAGTGCAGAGAGAAGTTTGCACAAACTGCTCAACAAGACAAAGTCAGAAGTAACAGTGAAGTTTCTTGGAATATTAATGGGCCCACTGAGGAACATTAACAAGCAAGCTTCCCAAGGGACTTGTTAGAGAAGATAACTGGAAGCCATGACTACAGGCAGGCAAAGGCACTGGCATGCTAAGAAACCTCTCCTTTGCCTTACGAAGCAGACAGGTCAAGCACTGATTGCAAGACCAGTGGTAGAGAGGTCCTGTATCTCATGTTGGCTCCTGGCATTTCCTGGGGAAAAGGGTTGGAGGTCTGTATGATGTTAAATGAAAGACATGGGGACAGAAGATCCCAGGCTCTACATGTAGTGCAAGGACGCTGTGAGGTTCATGTCCCATATGAGACCTATATTTCATTGCAGGATGTGAGAAGGGATGTGAGAAGGGCCCAGTGTGAACAAGCAGTCAATCCCTGTGAAACTCTGAACTTCAGATCTCTCAGTTCCAGTGCCCTCCTTTGCACATTCTCCCAGAGTTTGAAGTCCTTTATGTTCTGCGGTGCCCAGAAGTGCACCTAGTGCTGCTAGTGAGGCAGTAGCAATGCAGAGCAGAGAGGGATGATCCTTTCCCTCACCCAGCTGGCAATAAGTTGCTTCATGCACTCCAGGGGACCGTTGTCTTTCCTGGCTGCCTTGGCACATTGCTGACTCACATTCAGTGTGATGCTGACCAGCACCCCAATCCTTTCCAGTCAGACTTCTCTCCAGTGTCCCATATCCAGTCAGTGTGTATGTCCAGCATTGCCCCTACCCAGGTGCACAATCAGGCACTTGTTCTTGTTATACTTTATGCACTTGGTGCTTAGTACCAACTGGTACCCACTTCTCTGACTTGTCCACATCTCTCTGCAAGTCCTCTCCACCCTCAGTGGAGGCAACAGCACCTCCTCAGCTGGTCTTATCAGCAAACTTGCTCAGAACGTCTTCTAGTCCTGCATTCAAGTCATCTGCATAAACATGAAAGGAAAGTGGCCCCAAAATGGAACCCTGGGGACCCCGACAGTGACCATCTACCAGCCTGATGGAACCCACTGACTATAATCCTTTGGGACTGACCTACTGGCCAACTGCTCACCCACCACGTTGTGTTTCTGTCTAGCCATATGCAGAACATTCTGTCCAGAAGGTTGTTGTGAGAAACAGTGTCAAAATCTCCACTGAAATCCTCAAGGATTACATCAACTGGCTTCCCTTGGTCAACTAAACGGATAACTGTGTCACAGAATGAGCTTAAATTAAACAGGACCTTCGCCTCACAAACTTGTGTTGGCTGCGACCAATGACAGAATTGTCCTTCAGCTGTTTTTCCAAAACTCCCACCATCATTTTCTCCATAATTTTACCAGGCTCTGGACTGACAGGTCCATAATTGCCCATGTCATCTTTCTTGCTCTACCTTACAATGAGACAACATTTGCCAGCTTCCTGTCAGCTGGCATGACCCTAGACTTCTTTAGATGCAATTGAAATGAGAGCCCAGAGCACACTAAGGTGTCATCATTGAAAGAAAGTAGATGTGCCATAGCTTTGCAATGCCTTGAACTCCAGAGTATGCCACAGATGGAGCAGAGGGGAAGATTTGCCTCTTCTGTAGTGAACTCATTCATTTGGTAAGCAGAATAACACTACCTGATACATGGGGACTGTGTCTCCACTCTTCTCTGCTCAGCTCACAGGGCAGCGGTGCAGGGTGTTGCTCTCATGTCAGTGCAGGTAAACTCGCTTTAACCCTTTTTCCTCTGTAAATGCTTCCTCTATTTCTATGCTCAGATAAACTTCCACATTCCCTCAAGTACACTTTCATATATAATTAACAATTACACTTTCTTATAACATCAAAACAGTTTGTCAAACAGTACAGTTCTTCAGTTCACATAAACTCTCTTAATACAGTCTGTATTCTTCAGTTATAAACACTGTGCCACAGAACCAGCACTGATTGAACCACCTCCCTCACACACTTCCTCACAAGCAGTACATAGTATTATATAAATGGGTTGACACTCATTGGTCGGGTGGAATGTACACCTCTCCTCAGGACAATCTTACTAATCTACAGAGTACAAACTCCCGTCTTTTACATACAAGCAGAAAGTACATATGAGTGGACAGACAACACAGTCTTTCACTTTGTCCGTGTCTGGCCATTTCCCTCACAGGAGGAAGGAAACATGGATCGGGACTCGGCACTCACCCTGCAGCTGTTCTGTGTCTCACTCACACCACACTCACTCTGACATTTAGATCAAAAACCATGGTTTATTCATACTACACAATGCTGACAATGTTTTCCAGCTGGAATCTTAATAACACTCATACTCTGGTCGACCAGTTGCAAACGTTAGTGTTTTTCCCAGAGTCGGCTTGACACACGGTACCAAACACTTAAAGCAGATGATAATATTGAACATACAACCTATAAACCCCACGATTACACCTTGGAGAACCCAGGCTACCATTTGACAGGCTATCCACTATATCCCATACCCGTAGGAGACACCAACATAGGACCCTCCTAGTACCACCTGGGAGAGAGTATTTGTTCTTGTTTCCATTCATATGACATACAGTTCCCTTTCATAGGAACTCACCCAAGGAGTCTTCCTACCCCAGCTGGCAACCAAGACCATGAGCTCACCTCCCTGGGAGCAACACGTATGGCTGTAAACTGTGTAGGATGTCTCCTCAAGACATATGGGCTCCACTTACCATACACATACCTGGTCCACCTATGGGTGGTCCTTGTCTGTCCCTGCAGTGATCAGGTGAGGAAGGGAGTCCTTCAGAGAAATCTCAGGGTGCGCCAAAAGTGTCTCCCTCTCAGCTGGTCCTGCAGCGAACAGAGCTGGTCCCACCTGGGCCGCCAAATTGACTACAGGAATTGAACTCTATAACCTCTATAACTGATACAGTCTCCCATGACATACTTATACCAAAGTTGAGGAAGTATGGGATAGGTGAGTGGACAGTGAAGTGGGTCGAGAATTGGCTGAATGGCAGAGTGCAGAGGGTTGTCGTTGGCGGTGCAGTGTCTGGCTGCAGGGCTGTAACTAGCAGCGTCCCCCAGGGGTCTGTGCTGGGTCCGGTCTTGTTCAACATCTTCATCAATGACCACCCTCAGCAAGTTTGCTGATGACACGAAGTTGGGAGGATTGGCTGACACGCCTGAAGGCTGTGCTGCCATTCAGCGAGACCTGGACAGGCTGGAGAGCTGGGCAGTAAGAAACCGGATGAGGTTTAACAAAAGCAAGTGTAGAGTCTTACACCTGGGTAGAAATAATTGCATGCACCAGTACAGGCTGGGGGATGAGCTGCTGGAGAGGAGCTCTGCTGAGAGGGACCTGGGCGTCCTGGTGGACGACAGATTGACCATGAGCCAGCAGTGTGCCCTTGTAGCCAAAAAAGCCAATGGCATTATGGGGTGCATTAAAAAGAGCGTGTCCAGCAGTTCGAAGGAGGTGATCCTCCCCCTCTACTCTGCCCTGGTGAGGCCTCATCTGGAATATTGTATCCAGTTCTGGGCTCCCCAGTACAAAAAAGACAGGGATCTCTTGGAAAGAGTCCAGCGGAGGGCCACAAAGATGGTGAAGGGCCTGGAGCATCTCACCTATGAGGAGAGACTGAGGGAACTGGGTCTGTTTAGCCTTGAGAAAAGAAGGCTGAGAGGGTAAAGGATCCAGGTCTATAAATACCTGAGGTGTGGGGGTCATAGTGGTGAGGCTGGTGTCTTTTCAGAAATGCGTGGGGACAGGATTAGGGGTAATGGGATGAATGTACGGCATAGGAAGTTCTGCACTAATGTGTGCAATAACTTCTTTATGGTGAGGGTGACAGAGCACTGGAACAGGCTGCCCAGGGTGGTTGTGGAATCTCCTTCTCTGGAGATATTCAAGACCTGTCTGGATGCCGAGCTGTGCGACGTGGTGTAGGGAACCTGCTTTGGCAGGGGGGTTGGACTCAATGGTCTCTGGAGGTCCCTTCCAACCCCTACAATTCTGTGATTCTGTGAATATCATGGGGTGGTTTGGATGGGGAAAGACTACCCCTTTGAATGACCTTTTGTCAGGGCATGTCCTGGGATTCCTAGGATCCTCAAAATGCAGCATTGCTTCTGTTACTGAAAAATGGGGCCCTGTGTGGGACGAAGGGAGGGTCCATGAGTCCCTGGCCCACCTGACTGAGTATTTCCATGGTCTTAGCAAAGACATACTTACAACTTGAGAATGACAGTTAGCTGCGTTCATGGTGGCATGGCCACTGCTGATAGCCTTGAACTGTCTGAACATAACTAAAGAGGCTCAGGCTGATGCAAATCAGCTATTGAACGACAGTGTTGAAAAACTGGAAAGACAGGTGGCAGTTTTGATGGGGAAAAAACCTAATTCAATCATTCTCCTATGGAAGATCAGGAACATCTCTCTGGAAGACCATGGGGACCCTGTACAAGGGAATCTGTATAAAATGGACTCTGTAAATGAAGGCACTAAAAGGTCAGATTTTGAGGTTCCATTTGGACTAGATCTATTTGAGATCTGACTGATTGTAACCCAAAAATGAAAAAAATAAATAAATAAATGCAGGATAGGCTGGTGGGAGTGCCCTGACCAGTGTCCAACCCCCCAAACCCTGCTGCCCATAATACAGCAGATGAACTGATGGATATAGTACAGTGGTTTAGACAGAAACCAAGAGAGCATGCCAGCATAGCTGCTCTGGTTATGGGACATGGAGGCAGAAAGCGCTGTGGTGAATGGACTGGAAATTTCAAAACTGACATCCATTACTACTCACCCTGCCCTCAGGCAAAGACTTTATGCTCTTGTCTGGAGGGCTTATCACAATAAAGATTGGCGGATTTGCTGCGTAGACCGGTCAGAACTCAGATCTGCGTTGTGCTTCCTGCGGCACCAAACGCCCAACAGTGGCAGTTCCGTGTATTGGCCAGCAGGTGGCAGCAGAGACCACGGAAAGAACGTCTGCGGGACAGACCCTGGGGATCCGTTCTCTTTTGATTATAGGGGAAGAACACAAAGATGGAAGAGGAGGGAAGGGGGAAAAAATAAAAGAAAAAAAGAAAAAACCAAACCACAGCAAACAAATAAAAACTTCTCCAAATGTAGCAAACGTGAATCTCTGTCAATAAATAAATGAGTAATTGAATTGATGTCCCTTTCCCCCCTCTTCCCCCCCCCCCCCCCACCAACTTCTGAGATGAAAAAAAAACACCTGGTATCAATTGGACAGATGCACACAGTGAAGCCAGGGATGGTCTGAAACGCAAAGCAGCTGAGCAGCTTTTAGAAGAAAACAGAGTAGTAACAACTTCTGTACCTACATTCACCACTCTGAGATCCTGTCTGGGTCACCCAAGGCTTGTAAATAACCACTGGGTCGGTTCTGATGTCGAGTGATTTGTTGTCAGTTCTCTCATGGTTCTCCGGTCAGTTCTCCGGTGCCAGGATCTGCCACAGGGCATTCTGACCACGGGCATCATGTTTCTACGCTGCCGCCTGCATTTAACAGGCAATGGGACTGCCCAGCATGTGCAAGGCAGCACCTCTTTCACACCACCAGAATGTTTAAGGCTGTTGGGATTGTTGTGAGCGTCCCATTAACACTGAGGCTAGAGATACCCTTAGGATTGACATTACTATTAGCAGTACTTTGATGGTGCCCTATCTGGGTCATTTTCAGGGGATGTCAGGAGTAAGGCACAGTGTCAGGAGAAAAAGAACAGACTCTGTTACTTTATAAACGTGATAATAGAGAGAGTTCATTGGAAAAAATACAACTCTTAAATAATACAAAGCATGCTTCTGATTGGATGCAGGCATCATCTGGGCTCTGATTAATATTACTCTTAAGGTAAAGATTATTGTTACCTTAATGATTGTTTTTAGGATTATGATCAGGGTAAAGGTTCCTTTTGCTACAAACTTCTAGCATCATTTTTGTTGTTACATTTGCAATTAGGGACGATTTTAGAATCAGGGCAAGGGTTAGGATTAGAGTTACATTGCGGGTTAATGCTGTTATCTTTACAGCTCCTGTGAGGGTTGGGGTCTGGGTCAGGTGTTTAAAAAATGAAATGAGAAAAGCATAAAAAAAAATATATTGAAAGCTTCAGATTTCCTTAATCTTTGTGGGAATCATATAATGTGCAACTCAGATCTACCTCTTTGTGCAGTGACTGCCTGTAAATTTGCTAGAGCCTAATATAATATGGCCTTGTGCTTTCCGCTAACTCACCTTCATTTCATTTTCATTAAATTTGCTTGGTAGTCAGATTTTGGTGTGTGGATGTTTTAAAACAATCTAACTGACATTGGCAAAAAATTAAAAATAAATAAATAAATACATGACAGCATCAATTGTATCAATTTTTATATATAAGAAGAGAATTTTCCTTAGTTTTCTGTGCCTCTTTACTTTCTTACCCTCTCCCCTTGTGTGAGAAACTCTCAAAGTCAAAGATTTCTAGTTAGGCAAAGATGGCAGCGATAGCAGCAGTGCTTATTCATTATTGCAATACTGCACGCACATCCCCTGTTGGCAAGGGAGAAACTGCACACCAGTCAGTGAAATCAATTCTGTTCTATGCCCTAAACCCAATGCAAATAATACTGTCATGGCTCTCATTGGTTGAGCATCACAGGCTCACACACTCCTCGAGACTGTTGCTAGGATTCATTTCCATATAAGGTCAATTACCAACCTCTTGTTTTTAGGTTTGCCTTGTACTTTTCTGCGGAGAGAGAAGGGCAATGTTTCCAAAAGTCAGTACATTCATTCTGTCCTGTGCTGGGCTCTACCCACCCTGTGTATTTATCTTGTGCTTGTCTCAATTCTCCCCATGTCAGAACGCCCCCAGTCTGAACTTAACTCTATTCAGCAACTTTCTTGGTGGAAAACCTACTTATACAGCTGTTTTACAAGAGGGTTATACATTCAGTTAGGGCCTACACTATGTACTGAAAATACTGGAAACCTCCACTGCAAAAACACAATCTACCTCTCCCATCTGTGCAGCCTTGCAGACCCAGAGCACGCCAGGTTATTTCTGCTTTCATAGCATTTGCATGCTGTAGGGTGAGCAAAAGGTTCTGCTGCTTGATCCTTCTGCAAGAGCTGCCTACCGGCAAATGGTTGCAGGGATGGAGGATGTGACAGAAAGCATTTGTCTCCACAAGAGCAGAGTTACATTCAGTGCAGAGTGTGAGAGTCAGGTTGGTGTGGAAAAGCACTGACACGCTGGGGATGATGCAGTGCTCACATGTCTAACACTCACAGACATTACTGTCAGAAGGATGGTGCTGTGTTGTGCTTCTACCTTTGGCAGCCCCTGGAGAAATGCTGTGGCACACAGAACACCTTTGTATTGCACTGACTGCTGCCATGCAGCATGGATTTAACACACCAAATCCAGAGGAGCATGACTGCATCTAACTGCCCTGAGAAAAACTACTGTAGCTGAAGAGATGAGGAGGCAGCTGCTCATCTGCAGAACAAGCAGCACTGCCAGACATTGGGCCAGGTGAGCACCTCCTGCTGCAGCGTGATGATGACAGGGCTGGAGATGATCTGCAAAGCCAGCTTAAAAGTGGGAGACGTGAGTCAACATGGCAGGAGGACAGAGGTGTTAGGGAGCAGCCAAGGCATCAAAGAGTATCAGAAGGCTTTGAAAGGTATCACAAAGCGACAGCCAGGAAGACTGGGATTATCATGAGCAGCAACCTGGATGCTAGAGATTATTTGCTCCCATACAAAATAGTAGAGATCTTGCTGCTGACATCCCAAAGCCAGGCAAAATGGGAACCCAGAGCTCTGCCTGCACGAACCCCACAGCCATAGCATTGCAAGCTGAGCTGCCTTGCTGTTTGTTGCATTCATCCAAATCCCTGTGAATGAAGATTCAGAATGCAGTCAAGGCGATGACTGTGCATGAGAGTGACTTTATTCAATAAAAGACAGGAGGGCTTGAGAGGTCAGGGGTGAAGATGGGACTCCTCTTGTCAAGATGAGAGTGGCTCAGAGCTTGTGCTGCTGCCTGGTGCCTGGGACTGGCAGCCTGACTCTAAGTCCCCATCTAAGATGCTCAGCTTCACCTCACTGATGCTGACCTGCTCCTGCATGGTGGTGCTGCTGCTGGGGCACTCGGGCTGTGCTTGGGATGGGCAGCACTGCAAAGGCGCTGGGTCACAATCCAGGCAGGTGACTGCTGTGTCTGGCAGGCTCAGGTCAGCATCTTCAGCAGAGCCAGGAGATATGAGAGCATGAACGTGGATGAGCCCCTTGTGTCCATCACTGTTACCATGTGGAAGGCTGTCATCCGAATTGCAGCGATTCGTGCTTAATAAGAACTCTCCATTGATGGAAACACACTGCACATCACTACTTGGTTTGGATCTCTGGGGTTGACAAGGGCTCGAATCACCTAGGAAGGCATAGAAACACAAGGGTTAGTGTCAAACATTTGCAAGTTGAATCATGAAAGGTTGTTGATATTTGGTAATAGAGTGGCGTCAGGAAGAAGCAAATAGGCTTCAAGCAACAGAGCCACTGTCTTGAAAGTGATCCTCATGCAAGTCCAGCTCGTGTGTTGTTTCACTGTAATCCGCTTCTTTGGGTCTACCTAGTGGGCAGCAGCACTCGAGCTGTTACTGATATCATTGAAAAGAACTGGAGACAATTGTTCTATTCCTAAGAGCTTCAAGGTGCCTAGAAGCACAAATAGAAACCAGCAGTATTTAATCACTTCACCAAAAGGAAGGTCAAACACCTGAGCTGTGAAGAGCAGTTACAGAACCTATGCATAAGATCACACCAGACATACTTTGTTCTAACAACAGTTATGGCACATAGTCCATTTCCTTCAATATTCCCAAAATGAAATGATGTGGAGCATTACAGGGAAAGAAACACTGCACACAGACACTATGACCCTGATTAGACTCAAGCAGCAGACTTAAAACAAGTCAGAGTTTTAGATTCCAGGATATTTCAGGACCTATCATGTGTGAAATTCAGTTACACAACAGTGCCGAGGTGCCTGCGTTTCAAGCAACTTTCAGATCACAGCCATGTAAAATAAAAACAAATTCAGTGCAGAAATAGCAATCCTGTACCTTAATACTCATGAGATTATCCATTTTTACAGCACTCTGACTAAGTTCTAAAACTTGCTCATCCCAGTTCACTTCAAGTTCCACCAGTTCAAGCAACGCAGTTCTGAGATCCTATGTATGTTATGCAGATAGAATTGAACAGTGCAGGAATAATCTCTGACAGCTTTAAGAGCTCCGTTCTGCTTACAAACTCTCAGTCCAAAATTATTCGCAGTTTTAAGGAAATGAACACCTGAAGCAGTTGGATCATCTGCCATTTGCCGCATTCTGCTTCTTGGCATCATGATTAGCACAAAGGGTTTTCTGCTGTCCTGCAGAGATGGACAAAGTCCTGCTTACAAATGGACCAAGTTCCAGTGTACAGCAGAGTTTGTACCAGACTAACAAGCCACGTCATTCAATTCATTTGCTCAGGTTGTTATGCACTCAGAAAGGAAACAGAACTAACTGTTGAATTCTGAAGGTAATCTGTGGGGTCCTGTTGAGAGTGTTTTTTACAGCTAGTTATCTGAGAAGGGTCGTAAACATGGTGCGGTTAATCAAGCAGCCATAACACCTGCAATGACAGTGAGAACATCAGGATGCCCTGTGATGGTTAGAAACTAGCCATGGTTCTGGGAACTCAGCAAGGGAGTATCTTTCAGTTGATAACAACAAGCTGTTAAGATACTCGGGGATGGTATGTAATTGGGAACCAATGATGAGCTCCACTTTTGCAATATGTATGAGCTAATTATCCGTATTATAAAGGTATACGCAGCCAAGGAATAAACGAGATTCGCTGATCATGTCAATGACAGGTGTGGTCGTCTGCTTTTCTCCCGCCGTTCTGCAACATCGTTGTTGTTTAGTGTCACTGGGTTCGTTAAACTGCTGTTCATTCTCAGATCGTTGGGTTTTTTTCATTTTTTCCCTCCTAGACCCATTCACAATCTCCCTTCCCTTCCCCTCTCGGCCGCGCCGCACCGCGCTGTTAGAGAGGGGAGGTTCTTTGTTCCTTCTCTCCCTGGGTTTGTTCCCACTGTCACCGAGTGAGCTCTAGAGAGAACTCCGTGACACAAACTCATTGCAAAGTCTAAGCTAGAAGAAGCGTCACCTCAGTGTATCCCAGAAAAAGAACAGCGTTGAGATTTTAATTGGTTTTGGTTTTTTGTTTTATTGAGGGTGGGTTGTTTTTTGTTGGTTTTTTAGGGTTTTTTTTTTTTTTTTTGTCTTTTTTTTGGGGGGGAGGGGGGTTGGGGGGGGGAGGGGTGTAGGGGTGCGAGGGGAAGGGAGAGGGAGGGGACAGTTGTTTGGTTGTTTTTAATATACAATAAAGCTATGCAGTTCCGCTGTCAGTCGCCTCAGAGAGTTCCCGAAGGAGCTCAACCACATTCTGCTCAACATCGAGTTGTTCCATTGAGTGGAGCAATGGTAGTCTTGCAGATGGAGCAATGCAGGAATTCTGACAGGATCTCCAGGTGTATCCAGTTCATCATCTGAAAGCTCCGCAACCAAATTGGAAGGGACCAGTCCTCTTGTGCCATCTGTCAGCTCTCCCTGAAACCAGCCATTCTCACCCACATCTCCAAAGACATTACGTTTTGTCCAGCAGTCAGAGGAAGCTCGTTTTCTGGGTCCTCATTAGGACCCTCAACAGGAATGTAGCTGTGTCGAGCTAAGAATCTTCAAACTGCTGGTGATACCTGTCCTGGAGAACGCAGGATGAAGGACAAAAGCTCTGCTCTCACATTCAGGGCCATCCTCTGACAGAAGGCAGCACTCAGGACTGTTCCCAAGGATCTCTTTCATGGCTTTCAGTTCAAGCTCCGAGTCTTCCAGATGACCTTGAAGACTTCGGGCCTCTTCAATGGCAGAATGGAACGGACTGGAGCTATTACGGAGATTCTTGTTTGACTGGGTCAGAGTCTGTCTCGTTGCCTTCCCCAGCTCCACCTGCTGCTTCTGCTGCTCTCTTTTCCCTCTTGCGTGCTCTGTGAGAATGAGTTTCAGAAAGCACTACTCACTGACAGGAAATAAGGGGAAACTTGAAAGACTTTGCAACCTAAGTCCTGGCAGTGTACTGCCAGCGGCTGATTTGGCCGTCCAGGATCCTGGCACCACAAATGCTTCATTGCCAAATGCAGCAATAAGGTGTTCTGGGGAAAGGCCAACTCACAGGTAGTTTTTGAGCACCCATATCACAGTACCAACAGCCAGCACCAGCGCAGGCAGCAGCATCACTGAGACCGTCATCGGAATGCGGCGCTTCCGCACAGATCTGTGAGCAGCAGCCTCTGTGCTTTTGCCTGTGTTCATCCCTGGAAGAAATGAGACAATGTCCCACGTTACCTTCAGCTGCGCTACAGATAATCTCTCAGTGTGCTTCATGGACCCAAGAGGTCATTTTGTCAGTGGGTGCCTCCGTCTCTGGTGCCGAAGCACCGGAGGACAAGAAGGATTGCTTCCACCTCTCGTTGGGTATGGAGAGGCTGCACAGGCACTACCCGTGTCCTCCTCTGGGCCGAGAGCTGGGGCTGTACTCTGGGGTCTGGGCTTGGTCCGTGGGGAGAGCTACAGAGCAGAATCCCTCACGCTTTTCCCGGCATGCGTGTCCTGAGCTCCCCCTGTGGGACGCCCCCCAGGCTGAAGGTCAGGCTTCAGCCAGCACAGGGCACAGCCAGAGCCAGCCCAGGGGAGAAACACTCCTGCAGGCTCCTACCACGCAAGACCCTGCTCATCACCCTCAGGTGGCTTCGTTCCAAAAGGGCAAACTCTGCGATCTGGGAGCGGTGGGAGCTGAGCAGGGTCACAGAGGTCTGCAAGTACCTTCCCTGGCACATTGCTGGAACAACTCTCCACACCCCACGAAGGCCAGCCATTTTCAGAGAGCCACCCCTGGCTTCTTTTACATGTGCTCTATGCTCACACGCTCAGGTCTGGCTGCTGACCTGGTGTGCAAGAGCTGGCAGCAAGAGCCTGCAGGCACGCAGTGACTCTGGTTCGTGACACCGTATGATCATAGGACAGAAATTACCTGGCATGCCAGTTGGTGCTGCCTGTATTCCTCTGTCCGGGACTGGCAGTGTGGGATATCCGCCTTCCTGCAGTGCATCCGGGACCGGCAGTGTGGGATATCCACCTTCCTGGAGTGCATCCGGGATGGGCAGTGTGGGATATCCACCTTCCTGGAGTGCATCCGGGACGGGCAGTGTGGGATATCCACCTTCCTGGAGTGCATCCCTCTCACTTTGTTGGTCCGTTCCTTTAGAAAGAAAGCAGGGCAGTAGGATTGGGATGTCACGTGCCCTCATCAAAAACTGAGCTTCTCCAATCCCGAGCTCAGGTAAAGTCCAGCCCCCCCCCCAAGTACACTGTGAGCCCCTCTGTTACCCAAGGGCATTTGGGCCCTCCCAGCTATTGGACAATGCTGACTCCCTCACACCTCTTGAGAAATCAGCTCCTGTGCAAGGCCCTCACATACTGTGCTGTCACCAGCCCGTCACAGCCAGGTAGCTGCAGGCTGAAATCCAAGCTCTAACACACAGTCCAAGCCCTCAGAATTAGCATCTCCACCTCATTTCCAGCATTAGCAAAGGCAGCCAACCCTGCTCGGGATGCTCCTCCTGCCTTGAACTTGCTCAGCTGCACGGAGGGCTTTGGATGAACAGAAGCACAGCGCTTGCCACTTTGTCACTTGCTGCCATCTGGGTGCCAATGACTGCACAAAGCAGCTCTGACAAGTAATGGTTGTGCTGGGGGAGCAGCTGCCTCTGGGTCTTGGCTGGATGCAGACCATCTGGCAGCAGACCAGCTCTGGTGCTTGACAGCACCTGCAAGGTGATACACGGAACACGGCTGCAGCACGGCTCTGACCCATCCCTTCCTGCTGTGCAGGCTACAGCCTGCCCACACCTCTATATCACACCTCAGCTTCCCAGGTCCCACAGTGAACAGACTGAAGTATACCCACCACGCTCTGCCTTCTCCATTTCCTTCAGCAGTCGCTTCAGGAGACGGGATGAGCCCTGAGAGTATTTTCCTCGTGTGGATTCATCCTCTTCTCTTTCTGGACCTTAACAGAATGTATGAAGTTAAATATCATGTGCATGAAGATCTGAAGATCAGCGGCGAGTCAGCCAAGTCAGTGAAGACAGAGTACTCACTGCTGGGATTCCAGCTGGGCTCCAGCACAGGAGGAAACCGATGACCGGGCAAGGCCCACACTGGGGGCACTTCTGCAACCAAAGACCCATGAAAAGTTTTAGTCACACACTACAGCATCAACTGAGTAGCAGAGCATACAGGGGACAGGGCCTGCAGACACAAGTGTGATCAGACACAGGTGAGGAGAGCTTCCGGCACATGTGGGGGCCTCCTTTTCCCTGAGTGACCTGTAGGGTCTGGCAGTGGTTGGGGAATGCCACAGCCCAAATACAAAGGTCTGGGCTCCCTCAGCTGCAGAGGGGCAGCGGTAACCTTCCCACTGAAATGTTGCAGCTCTCAGAGAAAAAATACTCATGGCTCATCTGTGCAAACCCTTCCGGGCACAAACAGGCTTGGAAGACCTGGAGAGGATCTCCAGTAAAATTGCACCCAGGTAAACCATGAGAGCATGAACGTTTCAGCCTCCAAGGAAACAGACACAACTTACCCCTGGGTTGTCCCCCAGGCACAGGCATGAAGTCCGGATCCAAAGGAGCATCCGGAAAGGGAGCACGAAGCTCATCATCTAGAATCAAGAACAGATGAGATAAGTTCCCACTTATATGCACTATATGGTGTGATCTCCTTCTCCCTCAGTAACTGGATGTGGGGCATGGGAGAATAACTCAGGTCATGATTTCCAAAGTTGCAGGGTGGACGGGATGACCCGTAGGCTGGCACCTGGCAGCGTATGCAGTGCTCTCTCCGGGCCACGTGCCACATCTCTCACAGATTACGTGGAAGAAGATGCAGCCCCCCAGGGCTTTCTTACTGGGAGGCCTCTGATGGACAGCAAGGTCACACTGAGGCACTGGAGGAAAGCACACCTGTCTCTTCCCCTGGGCTGTGGACTGGGGCTCTGGCTTGGAAACTGGGGAGTGCCATGAGCCTGAAGCAGAAATGCTCATGCACGCCCAGCACGCCTCTTCTGAACTCTCCCCGGGCACCTCCCAGGACGAAGGCTGTGCTGCAGCCAGCAATTAGCAGAGCTACAGCCTGGCATGGCTGGAGCCAGCCCTGGGGAGCAGCGCAGCCACGGGCTCTTGCCCGGCTCCTGCAGTGCTGCCCATCACCCCCTACCCAGCAACACCCCCATGGAAGGCAGGCCCCAGGCAAGTGTACTACAGGGCCGTGGGGACACAGCCTGACTTCTTGCTCCCAGCGCTGCTCAGTTTGGGTCCCATCTCTACCCACTCACCTGCTCCCCATGCTCGCCACGGAGCAGCACAGCTCTCCTGAAAACTCATGGCCACCAATAGGAGGAAGAGGACAAGGCGGGCAGGGTCCATGGCCCCCCCCACACTTGCACCACGCTTCCAACACCACCGCTGCAGCCACAGTGAGTGTCGCACTGAGCCAAGCCTGCAGCCAGGCCTTGTGATCTCATGACGCAGCTCAGCACAGTCATAGGATGGGGCATTGTGACCTCACATCTCTGTGATTCCGGGTGGTGGCTCCCCGCAGGCTGCTGCTCTTGTGATGCACTGCACCAGGGCTGTGTGGGGCTGGTGCTTACATCATAGAAATGCAGAATCATAGAATGGCTTGGCTTGCAAGGGACAGTGAAGAACTCAGAACCCCAGCCCCACTGCCTCGGGCAGAGATGCCACCCACAGAGTCTTGCTGCCCAGAGCTCCATCCAGCCTGGCCTTGAACACCTCCAGGGATGGAGCATCCACAACTTTGCTTGGCAAACTTTTGCAGAGCTTCAACAACCCCAAGAAGGCATTATTTCCAGCTTGGTGCAACACCTCAGGCCACAGAGGTAGTGACGCAATATGCACAGGTTATCCACGCGTGTGAAACGTGCTGCAATTAAGCAAGCCAAGCGGATAAATCCTCTCCAGTGTGGAGGATGATGGCTGAAATACAAACACGGAGAAGCTGACCTTCCCACAGACCCGCCAAGTCAAGTGTCACGTGCTTACATTTTTGTTGATAGATCTGCAGTTTCATCTTTTTTTGATGGCTAAGGAAATCCCCTTTCCTGCACCAAGTGTATTTCCCACGTGTAACGTGCTTCCAAGTCTGATTTTAGTAGCAGATATTGAAGGCTTGCTAGTTGGCACCTCCCATCCCCAAAGTCCCAGTGAACTCACCCACTGCTGGCAACTGGATGCTTGGTGGCGAGAGAACCATCACCTATAGGATCCCACCTGGGTTTCCAGAAACTGTTGCACCTTTGGATACATGGCGATAAATACTGTGTCCATACAACACCCTCATTGAATCAGAGCCTGCCACCTTCCCTACAACCAGGCAAAGGGCACAAAGGAAGCTGAACTGCTGAACCAGGCACCAATGGGGCTTACGTGTTTGCATCAAAAGACAAAATACCAAGCAGAGAGCGTGGGAATCAGATGTTGTTTCTGAAGCAGAATTAAGTTTAAAAAAATTGATTTCACAGTCTGACATCAACCCTCCTCCACCCCTCCCATTCCCCCCCCAGAGCACCCCTCCCTTCCTTCCCTCTTTGTTTAAAGGAAACAAGGGGCCTGGGAGAGCAGGAAGGATGCAGATAAGGAGTGAGACCTCACGGAAGACATCAGGCAAGGAGGAGAATAGATGTTGTAAATACCAGAAGAGGAGCTGCATCCCCCTGATAAGAACAAGAGGGGGTCTGCATGCTAAACAACTATTGAATATGTATCAGAATTCTGAGAAATCATTGACTATGTATGAGATGTACCTATATCTGTGTCAAGATTTTACAAGTCCATGTGCAAGTTTGGTGGAGCTATCCCGCTTGCACCCAGCGCTGGAATAAACATACCTGCTTTATAACCCATCTATGTGTTATAGAGTTTGATTCCGCAAGTCACTTACACCCCATATTTTCCTTAACAGCCACACTGGGTTATCTGGATTTGTTACACTTATCCATAGTTGCTGGCAGATGTTTCTCTCTCTCTCTCTGTCTTTAATCCCCACACAGCCCATCTTCCCAACTGTGGGTTTCGGTTAGGAGGTATGCACCCATAGGGTCCATGCCCTGCTTGTAGATATTTATCCTGCCCAGCCCCAGGTGCCCAATCTGAGGCAATAGTTTCACATCCCTAATAGGCACAGTAATATGAGCCTGGGTGGTTACAGTATCCCCTCCCTGGGTTTGAGCTTAGGCAAAAATAGTAACCCTTTTGGTTTAGACTGGGCTGTATAGGTACCAGGTCACACAGGGATGTCAGGAAGCTTGGTGTGGGTGGCGCTGTGCTGCTATACAAAATGTGATCACTGTGAGAATCCCCAAGTACCAATGGATACCCCTAAGGCCCATCTTTCCCTACAGTTCACTCCTCTGCCTCACTCGTCAACTGGGTTGCAACCAGCTACGAGGGGTTTTTTTAGTTCTTCTCAGCAGCAGTAGTGTTCTTCAGGGGAAGCCTTTACCTGGAATACCCATTGGGCTTGTCGCAGTGTGAGTTTCAAGTCGTCACTCCCGGGAGCTACCTCCCACTTCTCGTCACCGATGGGTCCTTTAACACGTCTGGCATGAGTCCATCCTCTCTCTGCAGTTCGAATAGCTGTTTCTGCAG